>NC_090287.1:30879639-32173389 GCF_037392515.1 Haliotis asinina | reverse complement strand
TAAAAGCGGCGTAAAAGCGTTCTCACTCGTTTTATGCACTTGAAGGCGAACACTTAAGGTTCCATATAATTAGGCTGTTGCCAGTTTAAGTGGCACTTGTCAGTACGGAAAGCTTCAAAGAGATCACATACACGTTGTAACTAGCGGTGAGCTTTGTTCCCGGCCGGCGTCCATTCGAACAGAAAAACACAGACAGGACGGAAGCACTATATACTTATGCACGACCTCATTGTCAGTATATTGGTCCAGCACATGTTCGTAGATATGCGCATCTCATTTCTGGTGTCATCTACGACGAGTATTGTTACACGCGGTGTAACACTACATTCGCTCATTGTCGAATACTGAACTTCTTATGTTAACGGAGATTTAGGGTAGCTTTGTGGTTAAAGCGTTCGATCGTCACGCTGAAGACGGGTTTGATTATCCAAATGGTTCCAGTGTATGAAGCCCATTTTTGGTGTCGCCCACCTTGATACTGCTGGAATATAGCTGGTCCAGCGAACCAGCAGCGCAATTTAATTCATTTCAATCAGTTACGCTGGGTTGATGTGCTTTTAGGTTTGAACCTTAGAGCCGGTGGTCGGTGAGCTCCACAGAGTGTACACACCCTTGATCTACGATAATGTGGTCTGTAAAATCCACTGATAGGACAGTGAATAAGTGAGTGTGTATATTTTTACGCTGCTTTCGGCGTTATTCCAGCAATTTGACGGCTGGGACACCAAATTGATGTTCAAAGGTGGGAAATGAAACTTTGAATACAATGTGATAAAGCATCAGGCGATCCACCGCACCAGCTGACAGGCATTGATCCTGATTTTGCAGCCTTTGATGAAAGCGGCGTACAATTATATACGCTCTCACCCACAATAATCTCTCATGTGTGAGTCAGTGTGAGTTTTAGTTTTACTCCGGAATCAGCAACATTTAGCTTTATGACGGTTGTCTGTAAATAATCGATTCTGGACCAGGCAGTTGAGTGATCAACGGCATAGCGAAAATCGTCACGGTGATGTCATCAACTGTTTTGTCATCGCTGTCCAATGCCATCTTGACTTTTACCGTTTTGATTTACGCTGGTTAACGTCTCTAGCAGAATGTCATTTATTCACTCATATGCAGTTGATGCATGGCGATACTACCATTAAGATATTTGTTTTCCTCCAATACCGAGTCAAGAAAATAACCCTTTTCCCCAGTTGGGCGGTAGACCGTGGTCATTGATTATTTTAAGGAAAACAGGTGTTGATTTTATCCTGCACCATATTGCGATTCCGTACAAAAAGCAGTCACGCTTCCAGGAACCCTGGTAGTCACAAAATCGATCTGGATAAAATAATGATAACCATACTGGCTTAGACCGTTGCTAATTTGACTTTCGATGGACGAGCTTGTTCAGTATTTAGTGAAGGAGTTTTGAGTCTCATTTGGCGTTCAATGAGCGAATTGAGTAATGGAGTTTTTCTGTTACAGGATGAGAGACCGATAAGGAAGGAGATGTACAAAGAAACGGACATTTTCGTGGTGTGTTTCTCGGTCGTACAACCGGACTCTCTCCAACACGTGCAGGACATATGGCTACCGGAAATACGTCAGATCGCACCGGAAACGCCATATATACTAGTCGGAACACAGGCCGATCTTCGTGAGGTGACAACGATTCTCAGACTTCTCCGCTCGAACGGACAGAAACCCATCTCAGCGGCCGAGGGGAACACTCTCGCTAGGAAGCTTGGGGCCACATGTTACGTGGAAGCCTCACCGGAAGTGGAGAAAAAAGTGAGAAGGACTATCAATAATGCTCTTGCGTCTGTGCTTAAAGTACAAGACGGTTCACGTGATATACAAGCGAATGTGTGTACAATATTGTAAATACAGCACGTCTTCTCACGAGAGATGAGACTCAAGAAGGCGAGATGACGGAAACTCATTTCTGAGGGATTTAAATACACTTAGAAGAATAGTGTGTTTTCTGTGTGCCTTCGAATGAACTGCTACCATGTTTTGTGTGCAATGCTCAAGTGATTCTTCGTGAATGTACACCTCCCTTTCCCAAGGTCAAATGTTCTCGCCAGGTGACCATCCTTAGTCAGTTAGTCAGTCAGTCTCTGATAGTTTATTGTCTGCTGCGAGAAGAGAACTAGGGATGAAAAAGGTCACGTAGTGTTTCTGACCCATATATTTTTCTAGTCCACGTATATATTTCGCCCGTCTTGTGGAGCTAAATCGCAAGAGGTCAAACCTCACGTCAACTGACCAATGTCTTTCTGGTTGTCGTCTGCTCGTTGCCGCAGAAGTGAACAGATCTGAATGGAATTCAACCGAGAAACTCAGTGCATATGAACATACATGTGTAGACTATATGAGAATAGTATAGTATTGAACGGTGTAGTTGAGTGATCCCTCAGAATAACAAACAGGACATACTGAATCAAGCCCTGCTTTCCACTCGGCACAGTAGTCAGTGTGAATACAGTAAGCACTGTTCTTGAAAGTTCTTCCACTACAAATGCTTTGTACCGTGACAGATTGTCATTCGACCTTTATAACTAAAATAATTCAAAGAACACTCGATAAATTCATATGACGACCATTACTCTGACCACCATGACCTAACACGGCAATTATATAAAATGTTTCGATGTTCTTGACGTGTTTTAAGTTGTATACATCCGGATGGAAGAACTGCTTATACGATTTGTGTTGCATGAGCAAAGTTTATGTCTTTTAAGTAAATAATTCCGTGGTTTTCATTATATGAAGGTACCCCTTCATATGTTTGGTTTCGCCACAAACTGACTACAACAATTTACCTGGACATGATATTTGACCCAATTAGCTTTTTGAAAAATATGTCCAAACTGACAGCGGGGCCATTTAAGTCCGAAAGGAGTTCATTGATTTTGAATGAGTACAGACCTAAAATCCAATGTGAAATTAACTAGCAAGAAAACCTAATTCGGAAACCAATAACACTCGTTAATCATCTTGCCGAGGTAATGCAGTTTGGAATCCGACATGACTACCTCGTTATGGAAATAAAGACAATCGTTACTCCTTTAAAGGGTCGGCCTAGTGATTCGCTCGGCGGTCACTGGTCACGCCCGTCCAGGTTCGATTCCCCACATGGGTACAATGTGAGAAGCCCATTTCTGTTTTCTCCGCCTTGATATTACTAGAACGTTGCTAAAAGTAGCGTAACACACACTCACTCACTTCATCTTCCAACTATTTTCTGACCAAGTACGAACTTCTAAAGTATTTTTACTACAGCCTTTAACACTTCAATATAACAACATGACTAGTATTAATAACAAGAGCAATGGCAGTATTAACTATGTTTAATTCGTTTCATTCACAAAGGTGACATCTGACATACGTCGCGAGGAGTCATCACTAGGATATAACCATCTCTTTGACAGGCAACATGATATTCGCAAGTAGTTTACTTCCTTTGCTTTGTCATATTCCTCCGAAGATACCATTTATTACCTTGTTTACTCCCACCAGTTATGGACTCAGTACAATCAACTTCACCTTAAGGGAATATATAATAGTAGTATGTCTATTTCGAGCATACGCTGAGCATTGGTGTTTCGGAACTGTCACATAAGATATTTCCCATAAAGGTTCCGAGATGCTTACGAACTCTTAACTATGCTTAACGGTAATTAAATGACACGAAATATGACGTTAATTAATCGTATTTTCAGTGAAATATTTCGCCTGAGGGGAATATCCACCAACACTGTCATCTAACCAACACGAACCACATTTCACTATACAAGGACAACTGACCTAATTTAGGTGTTGATATGCTTTTCATAGGGCTATGTTTTGACTGTCAACCTTGACCTGTTTACGGAAATATATATGAACCAAGGTTGATGTATTTTCGCTTTTTTGTCCGACATGAACAAAATAATACCGAGCATTAAGATTTGATGATATTGAATTTTATTATTTATTTATTAACGTACATATTTTGATATGCATATGTTTCTTGAAAAGTTGTAAAATAAAATACGAAGTTTTGTCACAGCTTACGAAGATGTATTCACTTTGATTATGTAACGTTTTTGTGTTAAATGTTGCACATTATTAAAGTAAGGATCGTGGAATGACATTTAGTAACTTTGTAATGTGCGTTTGACAGTTGCTGCATATATGTAAATATAACTTTAAATTATGCTGTGAAATAAATTTTGAATACAATTCTCGTTTTATGTTTTCACCGTTATTCACACTATTCCCTGAACAGATATACAAAGGAGTTAATGAGTCTGTTCAATTTGTTTATTCCAGAAACATTTAATACAAATGCAATATGTTTGATAGGGCGATGTAGGTCACAATGTTCTCCTCTTGATGAACGCAACTGTTTGACACGGTTGTAGCTTAAAGACAGCGGAAAGTAAATGAAAAGCGGAATGCACGTGCACGTTACGACAAACATGCGTAGTGACAATAAAGGTCAAATATCAGTCAACATTTTGCCATAGGTCTATAGACTTAGAGGAAAAACCCAAGACCGTGCTGTCTGTCGTAACATTGACACAGGACATCTTGAGCCTGGTGAGACCCTATGTGCGGCATCACGCCATTTGAACGTACGTCAGGGCTCATGTTTTGCGTACAGGATCCATATACTTGCCTCAGTTCAATACCTGAGATGTTAGACCAAGAGTGACCAGCCCCACCACCAAGATGGCTCCATCTGGGTTATCAAAAGGCTTCTTGACACCGAGACTACGAGTGAGTAAGTATGGTTTCACGCCGCTTTTAGAAATATACCAGCAATATCACGGCGGTGAGTACCAGAAACACACGCTGCATACGTTGTACCCGTGTGTTTAACCGAACATGAGTCTTCGGCGTTACGAGCGAACGTATTAACCACTGGCCTATCCCCAGCGTTCCCCAAGACGACATGTGCCTTCTTCCAGGAGTCAGCTGGACCAAACAATGAGAAATTGTATACAGAAGGTAGGACTTAGACCCAGAAGGCAGATATTTGCATTGAAACGTCTACATCGACGACAGCGTATGCGTTGGATATGCACCGAGCTGTTATGAAGAAATTAGTAATCACGACTTCTTCTCCAACGAACGTTTCTACCCACAGCGAAATGAACGTCTCGATCCAAACTATATTGGTGAGTCATGTCCAACGTACAGAGACCTGACCGGTGGTGGTAATTTAGAGGAATCTGACAGCAGATCGGTACGTCGACCAAACCTTTCGCCCTAACCTTATTCTGAGAGGGTTGTTTCAACATGAGAAAACTACACCACACTCGTGTCACTGTGGGTTTCATAATTCAAACATCAATACATTGGCATCGCCCTCCGAATCTGCGGACTTCAGTCCAGTAGAGTATCTGTAGCATCAACACAACAGACGTCAACGTCAATATACGTCACGAACACGTGAAATAAGAAAGGGGAAACATCCTTCAGAACAGAATCCGTACACATATTCAGTCTAGAGCAAGGAGGTGCGGAGCGGCGAATGCGTGAGTATGATTTGTATATTGTTTATATATATTCTAGCAAATCATGCACGGGACACCAAAAATTTAGTTTGTGAGGAATTGAACCCGGACCTTCGGTGTGACGAGCAAACGCTTTAAGCACTTGACTGCACCATAGCCCATTCAATGGCCAGATTATGTATTGACTAGAACGTACGTCGCATTACAGACAGACAGAAATTATCTTTTAGTCTCATCTCACAACGGATACATATTTAAAGATACTTATAAAATAAAACAAATGAATGAGCCAACCTTTCAGGGTTATAAATGACTATAATGCATTATAAAAGCTAAAAATGAAAATAAATAATGTTATAGTTATATACAGTATAAAATGTATCCATATAAAGTATGTTTTTTTTCTTTGTAAAATATTGATGCAGGTCTTGGCACTGAAATCTACATGGTGTAAGTTAGTAAAACCAACTTATCATTATCACAGAGGTGTTACAGGGCAACCAGGGCATTAATTGTTATTATTGCTTCGGAACGTCACTATTGTCATGTTTTGTATTTTTTCCCTTGTATCGATCAAATTAACTGAAATATGCACATTTAAGTAACTATTTTAGTTAGAGATGAAGTTGGCTTTTGTTTTTGTTTTAAATTAGTAAAGTATTTACTGTAAAATTACGTCAAGCAATTACTTCCAGACAATCTGGTTCTCAACAGTCATACTTCCATGAATTCAACCAAGACCTGACCACTCCCAAAAGTAAGGATGTGGAAACACATTGTCCAAAGGACACATCCAGATGTGATGCACGTCCACGACATGTCAGTTGGGGAACATGTGAAAAACAGTTCTCGTGCAATAGGCGTATACAGATGATACAAACGGCATTGGGGACACATTGATACAAAAACGACACCGAAATGCCAATCTCAGGGGACCTCGGTGTGATACAGAGGGAACCATCCACCCCCACGTTTCTGGAAATTCTGGTTGTGATGTCATGCCACAGACAGACGTCATGCCATGTTACAGACAGGCATGGCAGACACCAGACAGGTCAAAGGTGAATTTAGTACTCTGCTCTCAGCAATATTCCGGCTCTATGGCCACTGTCTGTAAAGAGACCCGTGAAGATCCGGGCTAGAATAGGTCTTCAGCAGCTCATGCTTGCCTCAAAAGGCGACTATGCTTGTCGTAAGGGGCGACCAACGGGATCCGGTGGTCAGGCTCGCTGTAATTACGTTTTCATTATTTTTTCAAATGACATATCACAAATCCCAAGTCTTGCGTGTTCTGCCCTTCAGATGTGTCAAAAACCCATTATCAAATATTATCGATATTTCAACCTTCGCCGATATAGCTATCTCGAATAATAATAATCAAATTGTAGGTATATTTCTGGCTTAAATGGTCCCTTGTACATTCTAAATTCAGCACTGCGGTGATATTTCATACTTTACTGTTATATCGTTATGCTATGGACGGCCGTATGTGGGCGAACATGTAGAGCTGGACGGTGTGTTGGGTGGTGTGTGGGTCTGGTCATTCCAAATCGTTACCTATCTCACTCAGTCAAAGTCTAATCCTGCCAGGTTCTGACCTCTGCCCGTCCCGAACCACAGCTGAACTTACATTGCTACGAACACCCACACCACCTGTTTGTTCTACTCAGTAAAGGCACGCGAACTTGAGGTCAGCGGGCTTGGTCCTCTGACCAGTCTACGTAGTAATGCTATGTGCAGGCTGAGGTGTTAATCTTGTTTGATCGAATCGAGCTGACAGCTATATCCCATCACAGACGACCAGGTGAAGTGTGTATTCTGATGACGGGGTGATAGTTGTGAGTATACAGCGCTAGGGTGCAGACAAGGAGATAATCTAGTACTGTTGACATTTCAAGAGCCCACCAAGGTGCCCAAGCAAGTCTGGTATTTGATATGTGCTGGGAGTGGACGTTTGGAATTCCTTTTAAGTAAATTAAACAGGTATAAACTTGACCATTGTGTGTAGCATAAGCCCAAAATGGAATAGAGGCCGTGAATACACAATGCCATTTTAAGTCTGTCTCACAGTCCCTGAGCCGTATAAATTTCATCTTTTGTCCAGCGCATTCAGCAATGCTAAAGTCTAAAAGTCCTCAGAATGTGCTGCATTTAAAGTTATATATACTCAGGGACTAAGCCATAAGCTATGTCTTTATGGAAAGTGGTTAAATGTAACGTGTTATATTAGAGAGACGCCGTCTCTTGCCTTTGATCGACAATTACAAGAAACATTCACCGATGACTGACATTTTGACAAATATCACATATACACTCATACATCTATGCAAAATAGCATAAAACCAACGTTTATTTTCAGAAGAGCTGATAGACTGTCGTACAGACCCTAAAGCAAATATGTTCAAGAAAGCCCACGCAAGTCTAGAAAATGTGGCAAGTCTAGATTTCCTTACCTGAAAATGAAGTCTCGGTGCTCCATTTCATTATATAATTGTTTTATTGTGAACTTTTTAACGAACGAACGCTTTAACCGCAATGCTACCCGTCCTTGGTTCAAGTGCTATCTTGTCACGTCAGATCCTGGTTTGTACCTCCATTGGGACGTTGCTAGAATATAGCTTCATGTCCCTGCGTTGTTCATATATCATATGATGATGATGATGATTCTCCGTTGGTCAACAGCGTGGCAGTATTTGTGGTCTTCGTTTCACATTGACCACACACCCAACGATACCCAACACGTTTACTCACTAACTCACGCGTGGGAGGTTCTTATCTAAGATGTCCAGGAATAACACGTAGACTGTCTAACTAATGTCAATCTATTAAAGGATTTGTTATAGGAAAGTATCATCTAATTACTGAGCTTATTTTAGTATCAGAATGCTAATAACAAACACACTATTATTCTACTACGTCGGACCGACATTAAAGGCATGACAACGTATGTCACAAGCGACAGACAGCAATATACATGGACCATCTGATAAGGGGATTTTTTTCACAGCTGTTGCAAATCATATTTATTATGAAAAAAATGTACAACGACGTTACGTGGCTTCGTGTTATATGAGCCCTAGAATTATGTCAGACAAATCAGATTTCTTTGTATGTCGGTGTGTATTTTCTTTTTCTTTTTTTTCTTTCTTTCTTTCTTTCTTTTTTTTTTTGGATGCATTAACGCGTGCGTGAGAGCGTGGACGTTCATACGTGCGTTTTTATTGTTTAATGCTACGCTCTTCAATATTACAGATCTATGGCGGCTGTCTCGAAATAATTGGGTCTGGACCAGACAGTCTAATGATTGATATTGTTAGCAAATATCCACGCATCAGACAAGTCGCGGGACATCCGACCCATTCCGTCGCCCCTGACAACCAGTGCACTGGGAAATATTCTAATTCGGGATCGCCATAGACAACAAGTCCGTTTGCACCAATGCGAAAATAAACACTGTACATTGTATCGGAGTTGTGAAGTAAACAAGAGGCTTTCCAAAAGGCCCATCAAAGTATAGTTTGACTATTCAAAGCACAAAAATGATAATGTACTTCTGTTTTCAAAAACAAATCATTTACAAAGTGTTAGTTTAATGGTCTACATGCTACTGTAAATGCATAGATCAGAATTAGTAGAAACGTAGTAGAAAATCTATACCGTCTGCGATACAAAGAGCGACAAATGTAATATTACATTTTAGTACGAGGAAGATAAAGGAAGTGCGCGTGCTTTATTTCAACCCTTGTAAATGTCTATGATACAGTCTTGTCAGTTTGTGACCAAAGCTATCAGGTCAGAAAGGACCAGTGACGAGCGGCAAGCAAGCTGCTGTGCCTGAGGCTGAAGACCCGGGTTTGATTCCCACATGGGTACAGCTGTGTAAAGCGAGCACATTCCTGGTGTCCCCCGTCGTGATATTGCTGGAATATTGCTGAAACGGCATAAAACGACATTCACTCACTAACAGACTTCCGACGCTATTCAGCATCGCACTGCATATGCTTCAGCTTCAGTAACTAACGGTAAATGTCTGAATACCAAATTTGGGGAGGGGGCTTTACTTTCATCCCTGGCGGTGAGGGCAGGGACACAGCTTCAGTATCAGAGTGTGTTATATTCCTGTTCCTGGGAAGATAGGATAACGTAAAATGTGCAGTAGGCACCGTACCGTCAGTCGAGTCAGGCAATAGGATTAGGATACAGCAACTGAAGATCACATCAACAACTTTATCGACAGGTTTATCAATGATGTAAGAGGGATTATCAATATTATAACAGGAATATGTATAAAACACGGACAACACAAGTCACAAATTATTACGTGACTGCTGTGTAATAAATTACTCAGGTGTTGTGTTATGTTGTGTTATGTGTGGGTTGATATAGTCATACTTCCAAGCGAGCTAATTCCCCAAGACTCGCGCTTTAATATGTATGACTGCTTGTACTAGCCCAGACTTAAGAAGCGTTCACAGTACTAGCTCAATGAGATACCATTCCACAGTTAAGCATGAATACCCCACACTGCATTGACTCTGAGCCGACCAGTCCTTGTTGTACCCATTAATGTTGAGTGCCAGACAGGCTAGGGAACAACAAGTACCATATTTTAACGTCTATTGGTATGACGTGGTTGGGGATTTTGGTGTAGTGAGAGTGTTGATGATGAAAGACATGTTCTGTTGTATTGCCCCATGTATGATGATTTGCTTAAAAGTTGAGTAATTGTTTACATGGAATTGTCTGATTTAACTATTCCAATTTCTTACATCTTTGTGATGATGATAGACTTTTACTTTTTAACGATACATTGTGTCATAATATATCATCGTCTCTCGTAACTCTTAACGGGTGACTGGCGCTTTATGATATATTTTATAAGTATCTGTAACCATGTGTAGCCTGTCTGCGTTAACGGGTACATACGAACGAGAACATTGTATGCTTGGGGAAACGTACGTTAACGCTACAGCCCAATGCTCAGCGCGTACAGTGACCTTCATAGGCTGTACTTGAATGAGGAAATCGCACTGGTTTCTACACTGCCTCCTCTTTAATCGTTATGTAAAGCAAGATTTCTGTTTGTCACGTAAACAATTACAGAAGAACCACCATGACCTTGCCGGTATTGTCTTACAATTCAGAGAGGCGATCAGCGAGGTGTCATAGTGACAAGAACGTTAAATTTCTATTACTCATTTATCCTTGGCAATACATCTCTCAAGGCTGACAATTAGGTCACAGAGAAAGGAGGGAATCCTTCACCGGCCGTTCAGGAGTGTTAAAACTACCGTTTTTATACGGAGAGAGAAAACGCATATTTGCAATGACCTACAAAAACTAGGTCACAAGCATCCACAGTACAATCAATTCCGGGTGTAGATGTTGAACAAAGAGTGCATGCTAATTAAGGTGCGTGATGAGCGAGTTCAGTAAGATAAAAGGATTTACCTTACTGTTTACCTTTCTAGTATTATCTGTCTTGAGTTTAGTTGATTAATCATGTGACACTGCATGATTATTGTCGATATCAACCAGATGATTAATTCTGGGAGATTACAGTTGGTAATTCCTGTCAGAATCAACCATTTGATTAATCCTGGGAGACTGCAGTTGATCATTCTGTCAGAATCAACCGGTTTATCAACCTTGTGAGACTGCAGCTGATGATTCCTATCAAAATCAACCAGCTGATTAATCCTGGGAGATTGCAGTTGATGACGTCAGATTCATACAGCTGATTCATGTCAGATTCATACAGTTGATTCATCCAGTGAGATCACGGTTGATTTATTTCTTGTGATTATGGTTGATAAAGCAAGTGAGAATAATATTCATCAAATAACTGTTGTTTAACCGGTTGATCAACTCTGTGTGCATACATTTTAAGATTTACTATGTGAAGCCCCATGCATGAGACAGGATCCTAGACTTGCAAACGTCTCTAAGTTATATTTGATAGTTTATATTAATAACCCTCAAACAGACTGGCGTCCTTATAGACTTGCCTCTTTAAAGGATAGATCGAATTACTATACATCCATGGACTTGGCATTAAGTACAGCTTTAGAGTATAGCTAGCACAACCCAGGGGTCCTGCATGGCTGCGATACAGACTCTGCATCGTTTCCTTGCAGTTGATGTTTGGAGACTTATCTTGACGGATCTTGGTCTGCAGCCAGCATAAGGAGGGGTTCCAGTTTCCGATAACGTTTTCTGACAGTGCTAATTGTCAGTGGAACTTTGTGTTTTTGATGCAAGGTTTGGAACTCCGATGCATCGTCCCTTCAATCATGCGTTGGTTGACGCACGTACCCTCCTTCCGTACTTTATATTCCGTACTCTGTTGTATATTAAGGTTGCGATGCCGCTTTAAAAAGATAAGGTAATCTTCCCTAATTATTCGCCTTATTAAACAATTAGCTATCTATAGCATCGCACTATGAGAAGGTCACTAGTTTGTGTCACCGAGTGGTCATGGGTGTGATTCGCTTCGCGGGTAGCTTGCCTTAGCCATGCCAGGACACTATGGTTGTTGGTTTGAATCTCAGAACTCATCAGAATCTTAACTGATTTATCAAGGTGTTTGTCACACCAAGCGGAGAAATGTTGCGGGTCTTAATCCCACAATAAACACGGATGCTGCTATATGAGATATGGCCGCTAAGACTGGTTTTCAAAGGGGTATCTGGACCCCACTGAGACACCCCCACCCCAACCCGTGTCCTAACACACGCAAGTACAAGCCTTGGGAAGATCCAGGTTAGAACTGGTTTTCAGCATCCCATTCAATTCGCAAGGGCCGGCGATCGGGATAGGGTGGCCATGCTCTCTGATTTCACAATTTCAGAATCTCGCAATTTCGTCGATTGATGATCATGAAGACTAAAATTCGATTTTTTGGAGACCACCTCCCGCTATGATGTAGATTTATACAACATATAAAACAACATTACTTCGATATTTCGATAGCCGTCAAAACGAATTTATGCTGGATATACCTTAACCAGCAGTTGAAACCAAACCGATCGAAACGTAGTCCTGTTCAACATGTTCAGCCATGCCACCACAATACATGAGTTCTATTTTCCGATATATACAGGTGTCGTTTAAGAACAGATCCTATTTTATTCCGTATTTTCCCTCGGGATAACCTCGTTTTCATTTAGACAGCTGTGCGGGGAACGGCCTCCCGGCATTCTTTACGGGTCACGTGACTGCCGGAATGAATTTGTTTCATGGATGTAGTTCCGGTTTCAGCGGTCGCACACCTAGAAAGTTCAAGTTTGTTTTGCAGGTTAGTTCTGAAAGGGCAAAGATATTTCAGTCAGGGAGGGGTCCCAGACCCTATTAAAGTCACGACAACTCAGACAGTGATGGGTGACCTATGTTTCCGGTCTAATTAATAGTCTGGCTTAGAGACTTTTTCCTTTCTTTGATATAAAATTAACATGTTACAGAATTATAATGCTAATAATAATTGGCTTGTATAGCAGTTTTTTCATCAGAGATGCTCAACGGGGCTGCATACACATCTGATCTCGTATTTCTCAGAGTCGAATTTCTAAACTAAAATCCTTGGTATGTTCTGTAATTTGCTGTCTACAATCCCTCACTTGTTGCACTTGTGATGATTTTATTCAGAATGACCTATTATTTTGCAGTTTTGTTACCCAAAAAAACCCCAACTAAACAATGATTGTCTAGTGGTTAAAACGGTCCGAGGCGCTCGTCGGCCATGTTCGATTGTCCACATGGATACAGTTTGTGAAGATCATGTTTGGAGTCCCCGCCGCGATATTGCTGGAATATTACTCAGAGCGGCGTAAAATATATTCATTCACACGTATGCGTATGTTCATTTCATTTGATTATAAGGCTATCATGATACTATATTTTATATCTGAAACATTTTTGACAATGTACACCCGTGAAGATCCGGCTTAAACGTGATCTTCAGTAACCCATGCATACTTGGCGTAAGAGGCGACTAACGAATCGGGTGGTCAGGCTCGCTGACTTCGCTGACACATGTCATTGGATCCCCATTGCGCAGATCGATTTTCATGCTGTTGATCACTGGATTGTCTTGTCCAGACTCGATTATTTACGAAAACTCACTCACTCTTATTACTGAGTGACAGTGATGATGATGATGATGATGATGATGAGTTGGCGATATTTTATTCAAAAATGCATTCAGTGAATACTTCTACATGAATTTACTTTTCTGGACATAATTCGATAAAAAAACTACAAAATGGCATAATGCACAATTGCTAATTAGTCTATTAGACGTATTGTCTATGCCAAACCTATACATTTAGGTGTTTTTACGCCACCACTATTCATTGCCACCATGAGATAGCTCGTTTTGCAAAATTAATTCATTCCTTGCGACAGTGTTCATTTTCCACAAAGTTTTCGCGCCACAGATACTTAACACGAACTGTTGCAGTAATGAGTGAACGTTGTACAAACATGATCAACTTCAAATTTCAATTACATAAACAACTAACACGGTATACTCCCATTCAATATATATGAACAGCATTAAACAAAATTAAAGAAGAGACTCATAGGAACTAAACTAGCGTCCAAAAGCAACGCCACCAAATATTTTTCTGGTCTGAAACAATAAAAAAAACCCAAACAATTTATGGCAACAGTAATATTTTACCGTAAAAAGCAATAATTTAAAAACAGTATTGAATGGATGACAAGAAGAAAAACAACGCAGTTCCTGATCTAATGGCTCATGAATGACATTGGGATGCATTACCCAGTATTCGATCACCAAAGCAGAATCGACTGGGAGCTTTTACAACTTTCTGGGCAGCACATTTTGTTCAATACCGGGTGTGGCTGACATTAGCAGTGATGCAGGCCTGAACCCGACGTAGGTGAGATTATGCATCCGACGCCATTCCTCTTACAGGGCAGCTGCCAAAGAGTTCCTCGACTGTGATTGATTTTGGCGTTTCCGAGTACGACGTCCGAGTTGGTCCCAAAGGTACTCAATTGGGGACAGAACTTGAAGAGCTGGAACCTACCTTAGACACTAAAGAGCACTCTTCGCCAGTTTTGCTGTTGCCAGTGAGGCGCAGTCCTGGCCCATCTCGATCTGGCACGTCGGTTTTGGCACGTCAACGTCACGTCCTCGAAAGGTCAGTCTGCTGACTGGGTGTCCAAGGCTGCTAGCGCTTGATGAAGTCACCGTGATGTATCGGTTTCGTAGGTGAAACACCCGTAAATACCGGCCATCTTGTTGGGTAGTGACCATTGGTCTACCACTCTTGGGCCTGTCTGTCGTACTGTCATACACGCGTGACGCCTCTGGCGATGATGGATTTGCAGCATCTTATGGTCCCAGCCACATGCGCTAGTGCTGCATACCGTCTGTAGCATACCGACGGCTCTTTCCCTCAGTTCTGCTGTTAAACAAGGTATGTTCCTGGTTGTCAATCGATTAATATGAGAATAAACCTGATCAGCTTTTATGCCCTAGTTATGCCCTACAGGAAAGTTTGTGACAATTTCCATTTTATGCATGTAAAGTCGTGGTTGAAAAAAATGTTCATTGAAAACAGACATGTTGTGTTCGAGTGATGTGTTTCTAGTAATTTTCGAACAGACTGACAATTATTTTGAAAATTTACAATAGTTTTGGTGGCGTTTCTTTTTGACGCTAGTTTCCCTTACCGGCCAACGCCGATCTAACGGGATCGGGTGGTCAGGCTGGCTGACTTGGTTGGCACATATTAGTGTCCATACGCATCATACTGATCAGTGGATTGTCTGGTCCAGATTCGATCACTTACAGGCCGCTTTCATACAGCTGGCATATAGGCGAATGCGTCGTTAAACAAGCCAATTAACCAACTAACTCCGGTACGATAAAAGGTAGTGTCGATACCTCGAGTATACAGAGTAAAAGTGAAAGCCACGTGTGTTCTCTGTCAATGAGGTATTGAAGTTTACTAGACATTTCAATTACCGAGACGTCAGAAGGGCGAGGCCCAGTCTCGTGTAACCAAGGTCAGTGTCATCTATCTCTGTATCTCAGGGAGGACATGATGGGAGCTGATGGATGTAAATAGATCTACTGACGGACGTGCAGAGTAGAAGCCGTCCAGACTCAGTATCTATCGTCTTGTCAAAAGCATGTATGTGTCTTGTACACCCGTTGTTGACATCATTTCTGTTAGTCAATAATAATGGTTGTTGTTGCTGCTGCTGCCGCCGCTCATGATAGTGATGTTGTTGACGAAGACGTTTAGGACGATGACGATGATGATGATCTTCAGTTAATTGAATTGGCTTGGCTCGGCGATTTTATTACCTTCTTCGTTACTCACTCACTCACTCACGCACTCTTTTTTTGATAGGTCCGTTTACACTCAGTCGTATTCAAGCCAACAAACCCGACCTTGTCGTTTATAATAAGCCACAGAATCTTTTCTTACGAAATATCTCACTTGCGTCCCAAGTATCAAGATGTCCGTCTATCCATTGTTGGTGGTTTACTACCTCCAAATCACGTGACTGACATTGGAAGAGATCGGGATTTGCAACACCGCCCTTCTGATACTGTGGGTTGTCCATACATCTACAGTGTAGGTGAGTCTTGAGGGTTTGACCGGACGGCGCTTATTGGAAGAAGTGCAACTGCGCATGTAAACAGGGGCAAGAGTACCTCAGATGGCGATCTTAACCAAATATAACTGAGCCATAATTATCCGAATCTTCTTTGCTGCCTTCATAATCCGTAAATACAGTAACTAAAATGATCAATTAATATTTATGTCCTGACCACCATCCATCCTTTCCTCCGCGTATAAGCGTTAACTTTGTACGAGTTCAAGACTGACTGATGCCCTTGGTTCTTTTGTTGACATCGATCGAGTGGTTGACATCATGACCACCAATCCTGCAAGAAACCCCCATCCCACTGTTCGCCTTTCACGACACGTTCTTGCTAAAGATCAATCCTCTGAGCGTCATGACGCTGTACACACTGTGCAGGATACAGTTTGTATCAGAACAACCAATACTGGATCATACGAGATAAAATGACCAGACCTTAATGAGCGTTGCAACAAATGACAGAAGAGAGAAAACAAATTACACTGAAATGAAATGAAACTGTATCTCCAGGATTTTACAACCGAAATAGATCGGAATCACACAAGCAAAACTGCCATAAACATATATTAGATATCGACGCACCGGTGCAACTTTTATGAGGTCTCGAAATTCGATAACCTAAATGAAAATATCAGCAGCCCGGCATTGCCCAAACAGTCGTGGGGTAATGATCCGGTGTCTGAACTGCGAGTCAAACACTATAAGTGTACGTCTTGTCTGAAACCGGAACTGGATTCACGAGAACGCATTCCGGCAGTCACGTGACCTCAAAAGAACGAAGACGAGGCAAATCATCCTACAGCTGTCAAAATGTGTTTGAGGGCATCATGAGACCAATATCCTGCTGAAAACAGAGAATAGAACAGGATCTGGGCTGAATGACGAGTAGAAATATCGGAAGATAATTTATTAAAAACTCACTGACTGTGGCGGAACGATACACGAGTTGCACATGACTCCATTAGGGTCAGAATGACCTTGGACATCCGGGACCATCCGCGGTGATCATCCGATATCTTTGACTGTAAACTATATGACATACAATGGAGAACTGTTTACCGTAATTTGGTAAGGGTTGCTTCAGACAGAGAACGTCAGTCACAACGATTTTTGAACAGTGATTGTCGTTTGCAGTATTCCATATATATGGCAGTGGTCTTGTAAATAATCGAGTATGAGCCAGACAATCCTGTGATCAACATCATGAGGACCAACCTACCTACGCAGTAGGGATACGATGGCATGTGTCATCCATCTCAGCCTGACCAAACTGACCACCCCATCCCATTAATCAACTTTTTACTCTAAGCATGGGTTGCTGAAACCGGGCCATTAAAGACTGTGCGGCCGACAATTACATGTAGGGTGAAAAAGCAATAAATCTACGCACAAGGTTAACCTTGACCTTGACCATTCATAGATAACGTAGGAGGGTTACCTTGACATTTTTATTCACAGACAACGTACGGGGGTAACGACTTTGTTTATTTACAGACAACGTACGGGGGTAACGACTTTGTTTATTGACAACGTACGAGGGTAACGACTTTGTTTATTGACAGGCAACGTACGAGGGTAACGACTTTGTTTACTGACAGACAACGTACGAGGGTAACGACTTTGTTTATTGACAGAAAACGTACGAGGGTAACGACTTTGTTTATTGACAGACAACGTACGAGGGTAACGACTTTGTTTATTGACAGAAAACGTACGAGGGTAACGACTTTGTTTACTGACAGACAACGTACGAGGGTAACGACTTTGTTTATTGACAGACAACGTACGAGGGTAACGACTTTGTTTATTGACAGACAACGTATTAGTATCCCAATACTGAGGATCGATAGTCATGATATCAATCCCTTGATTGTCCCCCGTGAATATTTACAGACTACAGTCATATTGCTGGACTATTGCTGCATATGCAAATGAAGAATTAAGCCTCGTCTCTATTGTTTGCTCGCCACGTCGTTTGCGGTGTCACCTCAATGCATCTGGGCCCACGCCTTTAAAAAAAGAGGAGTATTTTTGTCCTTAGCAAACGTTGAGTTTTATGTGCATGACGTATACCAAGAAAGAGTACTTCGTGAGGCCTGACGAGTACATGCTTGTTGTATTCACGAATCTGTTAGGGTTAAATTGGTGTATCTGACTGGTTTATCTGTTCGTCAACAACCGTGCTTGGCTATCTCGTGTAGGAAGTGATCCGCTGAACCACAGAGGACTTACTTTCCTGATTAAAGCGGACTTGGTTTGCGCAGTGCAAATGCATTTGTGGCACTACATGCTTGGACGATTGCATGTCATCGTGCCCCTGACTTCATGTACCGTTGCCGACATTAATCAAATGAATTAGGATGGCTGGGTGGCCTAATGGTCACAGCGTCCGCTTGTCATGCTGAAGATCCGGGTTCGGTTCCTCACGTGGGGAAAATGTGCGGAGCCCATTTCTGGTGTCATCCGCGGTGATATTGCTGGAATAGTGCTAAAAGCGGCGTAAACCCATATTCACTCACAAGGTCGCCGTCACGCGTGGCGATCCAGGTTAGAATTGATCTTTACAGCCTATGCTTGTCGTTTGATGCGACTGACGGGGTCGATGGTCAGATTTCAGACTTGGTTGACGCATGCCATCTTATCCCAACTATAAAGACTGATACTAATGTTGCTAATCACTGGATTGTCCGACCCAGACTCGACCATTTACAGGCCGCTGCCATATAGCTGTTAAGTAGAGTGCGGTTTCAAACAACGAACAACAATATGTGAGACAACGCACTCACTTGTGGTTGTTTTATCTGCAGGGGTACCGTGCTACACCTAAATATGGATACCCCTACCAAATAGAGTACACTGACTCTGAGCTATCAAGTCCTTGTTTTGTGCTGTTATATTTAATGCTTAACTTCAGATATTGAAATTAAGACCATCTTGTTAAGTCACTGTTCGTTGTACATTACTCATTTGTAACTTATCCTTTCACTCGGGGAAGGTGGGGTAGTACTGTTGTTTAAGTGTTCGCTCGTGGAGCCTAAGAAACGGGATCGAATTTCCATATGGTTACATTGCGTTGAGTTCATTTCTGGGGTCCTGCGCAGGGGCATTGATGGATTATTGCCGAAAACTAAACTCACTCACTCGGAATTGACGCCTATGCAGTGTTGAAGCATTTCGTCACATCGATGACGCGTCGATTTAACAAATAAGCATTCACTCATGACGCGGATCCAGAGTTTAGAGGGGATCGAATTTTGAAATCTTAATTTAAACTTTAAACATTGGATCCATCCCTGCACTTGATGAATATCTATTCGTTTAGTAAACCAAGGTGAACAAAGTTAATCGTCTTAAACAAAATTAGACTAAGCTTAACAATTCGATTCAACCTAAATACTCCTCCTGCGAACAATATTTGTTCTGTATTTTTCAATAAAGATCAACATCCCCCACATTGACCTGCCGGCTTTGTAGCCACCGGCATGATTTGCACTGAAGTGATAACCCAGCAATGGAACAATTGGGTTGAGATAATAAAAGAAAAAAGTCCGTGTTTGCTAAAGAAGCTATGTTGAGCATGTTGAGGGTCTCCACGGGGTCTCCTGTTACGTGTCATAAGGCGCGTCTCTCACCTTTGAGGCATGTTGATGTTACAACCCGATGTCAGTTTCACAGGTGCTATCGCTTCAACATGTACATTTCACGTGATAAACGTGCGTCCCGTGACTGAACCACTTGTCAGGTGTCAGAGATGTCTCGGCGTGCATATTTCATGGAATCTATCAGGAATGATATTCCAGGAGCATGCTATTAAACATACATCAGAAGCAGGCGCTATTCTTATAGATATTCGATCGTGAGTTATGTGCTGTTCCATGTTTGTAGGCGCTATGCGGCGGGGTAGCCTCGTAGTCAAAGCGTTCGTTCGTCACGCCGACTAACCAGGTTCGATTCCCCACACGGATACAATGTGCGAAGCTCATTTCTGGTTTCCCCCGCTGTGATATTGCAGGAATATGTCTGAAAATGGCGTAAAACTAAACTGTATTTCTTGTATTAGGCTACTAGAGGGAGTGGGGTAGCTTTGTGACTAAAGCTTTCGCAGGTCACGCCGAAAACCCGGGTTCGATTCCATTTTCAGGTGAACCTACCGCGATATTGCTGGGGTATTTCTCAAAAAGGCGGATTACCTTCCTCACTCATTCACACGCACATTCCTTCACAACTGTGTCAAATTTCTGTAGTATTGTTAATGTTACCACTCAGTTAGATGGAAAAGTGTATTTGTGAGCATATTAATTTTAACATGGGCCTGTGGCGTCATACCAGATAAACATACTGCATAAAATACACGTGAGTCCCATAAATAACCATCTGTCTCTGGCAAAGGTGACAGATGTTTCCAACATCATCATTTTTATCAGTGAGATAAAACGTAATTTTCTACTGTACGGAAACAATTTTTATTGACTAAAAGTGGGTCCCGTGAATATAAATGGATATTTCAGCTAACCTGCAGCTGTTTATACAATGATAAAATACCACTTGTTTATTTGAAGGAAATACACGTGTTTAAACGATTCTTCTCAATAGGTGACTTAATAAGGTGCAACGGAGTAGCCTAATTGACTAAAGCACCCGCTCGTCACACTGTAAAAATTGTAATATTCACTCACCCACTCACTCGTGATATTGCTAGAATATTCCTACATGCGGCGTAAAACCTTAATCAGTCTAAAAAGTGTTAACACTGACAGTAACGCAACTTACTATTTCGTGTTTTTCACCCTCCCTCTAGGGCTGGGCACATAGCACGAATTACACAAGAACAAAACATTTAAAGGAAAGACGTGGTTTGCCATCCACATCCTGCATAACTCAATCGTTAAAAAAATAATCTCAAGCGTCGAGTTGCAAACAGCGGTGGCGGAAACGAGAAACAAGTTTTCTCCTCAACCTTGAAATTACGTGGTTAGTGATAAATTAACACACTAACCCAAAAACGAAACCGTGCAAATCCCACAATACCTAAATAGAAACAGCACACACAGAACGCCCATATAAACAATTAGCGCTGGTTTACGCACTTATGTACCTGCCATGCTATTTCCAACTTTTTAATTGTCTCACATTTTGCAGTGACCTTCAGCATTCCTGCAACATCGGTTTGGACTTTTAATTTAAACTGACTTAATTCAGAATGACAACACACACACACACACACACACACACACACACACACACACACACAGACACAGACACACACACACACACACACACACACACACACAGTCACACACACACAGTCACACACATCACACACATATCACATCTCACACACATCACATCTTTCTCACACACACACATCTCTCTCTCTCTCACACACACACACTGATGCAAAGAAATAAGTGGAAGTGGTGTGAGAGGATGTGTTGGCATGGTTTGGGGGATAAGATTGGTGGGTGTTATGACTTGTTAGTATCGTGTGAGTGAATATTACTTTACGTCTTTTTCAACAATCTTCCCGTCATCTTACGATAGGATACAATCTGCCCTGATGATTGAGTGAATGAATATGGTTTTACACCTCTTTCAGCAATGTGCCAGCAATATTACGGTGGGGTACACTAGAAACGGGCTGCATACATCTTACCCACGTGGGAATCGAACCCTCGTCTTCGGTTAGACGAATAAACGCTTAAACCACGAGGCTACTCTCTGCCCTGGTGAAGAATCCACAGAAACTAGATGCTATACCCGACACCTCAGATGTTTAATGCGCTAATATCTGTGAGTGAGGTTTTAGAAATATTCTAGCGATATTACAACGAAATGGTCTTTCGAAAAAATATAGTGACGTTCGGAATCGGACTTGACCTTCGTCGTGATTAGCTACAGCCTTATACTCCAGGCTGCCCGTTTTTATCAAAACACGAAACGAAAGCAAAAAAGTTTATTTTGTTTTAAAAAATACAGATGCATGAATGAAAACATATTTTATTTTAAGATACATATAGTCGACAGATGATTGTTTTTCCAACGAACTGACAATGGGCGTGTCATCCAAGTGCCTTAGTAACAGACTTTAATTTTCATTTCCTTCCCGTAATGAGTCATTTTCGCAGAAATATTCAGAAATGGTTATCCCACACTCTTTGAGTTTCACTCATTCAGTCATACAGTGACGGCGGTGAGAACCAGGAAGTTTTTATGCATGATTGTTGCACATCCATTTCTGATATTTGTTCCTCGAGTGATCACGGAAACGCTGCACCCACTACCACCGATCTTTTTTCCCAGATGCAGCTTAAGTATTTACAATCACTTTGTTCCACAGAAATCTATGTTCTTCATTTTCAGAAGCTAAGGAAATCTAGACTTGCCGCATTTTCTAGACTTGCGTGGGCTTTCTTGGATATATTTGCTCCAGGATATGTACGACAGAGTAATACAGTCCCATATGAGGTACTGTCGTGATGTGCAGTCACCACATTGTACCGCTATTGAACGTTTAAAAATATTGTGGAAAATGGACCAAAGCGTGACATCGTGACAGTGATCCACTCATGATTTTGTTTGTTTAAAATATTCTGCTTTTCCTAAGCATTTATTAACGGGATCAGGTGGTCAGACTCGCTGACTTGGTTGACGCATGTCATCGTATAGCAACTGCGTAGATCGCGTGTTCATGTTGTTGATCACTGGATTCTCGGTTGACACAATGACAAGGTCACCCGAACGATCTGGTTAGAACATGTCTTCATCAACCGACACGTGTCTTAAAAGGATCGCTGACTTGGTGGACGCATCATTGTATCCAAGTTGTGTTGATAGATCTTCATAATATCGATCACTGGATTGTCTGGTCATATATGGCACTATGGCAAAGTCAATTGAAAGATCCGAGTAAGTCACATAGATACAAGCTCATGATGTCTATCAGTGGATTGTCTGGTCCAGACTCGAATATTTACACACTGCCGCCATGTGGCTGGCATATTGCTGAGTGTGGCGTTAAACAACAAACCAACCGACAACCATTTCATACTGATATCGTGGTCTGCATACAATAGTTCTCATAACAATGACACTTGCAGTTTCAACACCAGCATTCTGATATGTTGATATGTCGCCATGACTTCTAAATACAACACAACATTAGCCGATGAACGATAAGGGCTTATAAAGAGAACAATACGGTGCTGTACAAAGGTATCTAGTCTGATCTAGTCAACCTGTCCTGTTGTAGACATGCTATAGGGATCAGGGTCAGCTTATATACAGAATAACCCTTCCCTGAACAAAAGTATCCGATCTAGTCAATCTTTCCCAGATCCTGTTGTAGAGATGCTAAATGGTGTTGGAGTTAGTTTATGTATAGAACAGTACAGAACTGTACAAAGGTATCTAGTCTGATCTAGACAGCGTGTCTTGGCTCCTTTTGTAGAGATGTTTTAGGGGTTAGGGTCACCTCATGCAGCCTGATACTGGACCCCAGATACCCGTTTTCCTGAGCTGTACAGTTGGGCATGTTCAGCGAGTGAGTGGTTGAGTGAGTATTGGAATTTTACAGTTATTCGCGGCGAATTTATCTTATTTAGACTTGCCGTGATGTTTATGTTAATGTACACCTGGAAACATATAAAACCCGTGAAGACCCCGGGGTAGAATAGGCCTTCAGAAACCCATGTTTGTCATAAAAGGCGACTATGCTTGTCGGAAGAGGCGACTAACGGGATCGGGTGGTCAGGCTCGCTGACTTGGTTGACACACGTCATCGGTTGCCAGTTACGCAGATCGATGCTCATGTTGTTGATCACTGGATTGATTGGTCCAGACATGATTAGTTATTGCACTCACGCACTCACTGGAAACATATAAGCATGCTCCTTCATGATTGTACACGTGAAGATCCGAGTTATAATAGGTCTTCAGCATCCCATGCTTGTCGTAAGAGGCGACTAACGGGATCGTGTTGTCAGGCTCGCTGATTTGGTTATCCCAGTTGCGTAGGTCGATGCTCATGCTGTTGATCACTGGGTTGTCTGGTCCAGACACGATAATTTATTAAGTGAGTGAGTGTGTCTAATCGAATATGGTTTTACGCCGCATTTAGTAATATTCCAGCAATATCACGGCTCGGGACACCAGAAATTGGATTCACTCATAGTACTCATATAGGGAATAGAACCTTGGTATTAGGCGTGACGAGCCAGCCACTAGGCTACCCTACCGCCTCTGATTGATAGAGACGTGATGAGTGATACAGGAAAGGATCACCTTTAGAATAACTCACATAGAACAGTTGCGAGTGCCAGCTGATATAAATTACTAGTTTTATTTTTTCCCTTTGTGTTAATTTTTCTTTTGTTCAAAAACAATACGTATTGTAGGACTAATTATACAGAATAGATTTTGTTAGAAATGGAAATTTATGGTGACCGATCTGTAACGGTTTTTTTCAGATGTAAATTTTGATGTTTGATGTAAATGAAGCAGGTGTTCATGAAAATCGTATATTATCATCGTATATTTTTTAGTGAAATGCGAACATTTGATCAACATCCTCGTCGTCGTCTTTGTCGTCAACTTCGACATCATCATCCTCAGCATCGCCAACATCATGGCCATCGTTTTCAGCAATATGGTTAGCAAGTGAAAAACAATACCGCCCGTTCCATCAAAGAGATCAGACTTCGTATGTTTGTACTAGTGAGTGAGTGAGTTTAGCTTTACGCCGCACTCAGCAATATTCCAGCTATATGGCGGCGGTCTGTGAATAATCGAGTCTGAACCAAACAATCCAGTGATCAACACCATGAGCATTGATCTGCACAATTGGAAACCCATGACCTGTTCAACCAAGTCAACGAGTGACCACCCGATCCCGTTAGTTGCCTCTTGCGACAAGCATAGTCGCCTTTTATGGCAAGCATGGGCTGTTGAAGACGCCTGGCACTAGTAGTTTATTTTGCATTTGAATATATCTCATGGCTTCGCGTTGATCTGCTTGGCTTTGAAATCGAAAGCCATATTTTACGCCCGCTTCAACATACTGATCGACACTACTCTCAAAACGATGTACAATTCAACGCAGTACTAAAGAGAGAGTGCTTGGTTGATGGAGAGGGTGGGGTGCTTCGTAAATACAATTACTGAGCCCCTTGGGGTGGTACTCTGATTAAAACATCCTTTAGTCATGTCTGGGTGAAAATGAAAATAATGCGGTTCAGGGTAAACGAGACAGGTTATGGGTAGAGCCCCACCTCTGTAGGGCAAAACGTTCACTTATCCGTGCAATAATCTGGCGGAACATTTCGCAGCAGGAAACAGATACATTCTCAATCCTCTATTAAATCTAAACTGACGTACTGAAAAAAAAGTATTTAAAATCTTTTGATTGTGACCTTTATGACGCCTACCTGTTGCAATATATCAAAACAATATCATGATTTTGCTGAATCTCGTGTTGATGTTATGCGCAAACAGTATAAAACAAATCGATTGTGATTTTTGTGTAAACCTGCTGGCATTAAAAGACCAAGACTAGTAGGAGAGGAGCGAGAACGAGGCTTGATTTCATTTATTGAAAGAATCTTTGACAAAGCATGTCGATAGATATTTTTGTAGTAACCATTAATGGTATTTGTCTTCTGATATGCGTCAGCAAACTTCGATTGTTGATGTGAATAGTATAATATCAACAATGCAATTCTGATTACACTGACACACAAAAGAAAGCACCAACCTGGAATTTAGAATTACTTAAAAAAAACCCAGAAAATAACATGAACAATTAAAAAAAATATAAAGACGGTCGAAAATACTCTGAAACGTGTCTTGATTGACACTTACAAGTCATAAACACTGTGTACGATGTTTCTCGATCAATGAGCAAAGACGACATAGGTTGAGACAGGTTGAATCTACAGGTAGGTTCACACGGCGCGACTTATCGTAACAACTTGTAGCATGCGACACAGTTACAGCATAAAACATCCAAATCGCATTGATTTTAAATCGCATACAACTAGTTGCAGCAGACCCATAAGACATAGCACTTTTGATAATTCCTGCTACAAGGTACATGAGCTCAATCAGTCAAATCGCTTTGATCTATGTCCATCTTAGAGTAAAGTCCCTTTGTCTGATTTGACTCCGCGTTTTTTCCTCTTTTTAGTGACTGCGATATCTATACCGGCATTAGCGCTACTGTCTCTTCTTCAAGTGACGAACCAATCGTAATAGGCGAGAATATCGCGAGATTCGTGTTGTACCCGACTTAAAAACTGCCGCCAAACCTAATAGAAAATAATATAAGCCGTTACCTGAGGAAGTGTGACTGAGCGAGTATGGTTTTACGCCTCTTTTAGCAATATTCCAGCAATACCACTGCGGGGAACACGAGAAACTGGCTTCGTACATCGCACCCATGTTGGGACTCGAACCCGGATCTTCGAGATGACGCATTAACCTCAAAGCTATGTCATGACTCTGTGTTTTGTTACAGCATGTCTCACAGACAGCCAACCTAAACCGACCATGGTTGCTAGAAATATTTATGTATATTAATCAAACGCACGTTGTGTAATCGGAACACAAAGAACCATTACTGTAGTCGGAAGCACTTTGGAGTGATCCACTCGATGCTTGGTTTCCGTGATGCGCATTGATTTTTCATCATATCAAATACTTCATTATTGTTGCATTCTCAAAATACCTGTTTGTTTGCTCAAATCAGTCATTGAATGTCCCGTCACAAATTTCAACACTCCACGATTCTGTTGACCGATTTTATTGGTGTCTCATAGGCCGAAAACAACGAGGCAAACGGAAGAGTCATGTTCCGCTTCTTCAACACAGGAAGTGACGTATATTATTTAAACCATATTTCATTGGCTACCCGTATTCATCTTCTCAATGAAATCAATTCGTTATTACCGGAAGTAAAATGCCAGGTGTGAACTTCACGGAGACTGCACCCTTACGGTTGAGGATGTCGGATTTAGTGATCCAGGAAGAGGAGTGTCCACGTTATTGCCCTGTGTTTTGTTATCATAGGCCATTTCCTCTGGCCCTCTGTCAACGATATTTTCACTTGGAGTGAAATGTATATCACTGTCAGCTTTGAATATGTATTAATTAGTATACCAATTATTTGTGGATCAATGGCGCGATTTAAGCAAGAGTTGCGTCCCTTGCTGGTGCTTGGATCCATGGATTTGAATCTGTGATAGTACTGAATATATTGCTTAGTTTGTCAGCAAGATACTAAATGCAATACATTTTCAGTTTTAACGTTGTTTCTCGCGCATATTTTGCAAGTAATGTATGGCAAGCATGTCCTTTAACTGATATAGTATCACAGTCGTCATTCTGTATTAATAACTAAACAGCCAATACCATATGTATAGCAGTGATCTAGATTATGTTTACGATGGAGAACATACTTGACAGAAGATGGCACAAAATACGCGTACTCATGGAAACGAATAAGTGGATATGAAAGTACAAATGTCACCCACACGTGTACACAGGTGTTCCATTATTCGTTTCCATTAGTATATTGTACGTTGACGCAGGTTAAATTCATTAGCCTAGTTCATTAACGATTGTAACGAAGTTTCAGCCAGACATCCATGCATGTTATTTGCCAGTGTAGTGTGGATAAATGTTCATAATAGTAATCAGTGGTTTTCCAGGTTCAAATTCAATAATTCTTATTCACAGACCACAAATATAAAGCGGGGTTGATGGGGTGAAGAACAATAAAGATTACAATATTTTACGAGTGCTTTGAATGTTTTGTTTCTCAAGTGTGCCTGTGGACTTTCGCGATCACGTGAGTGAGTGAGTTAATTTTACGCCACACTCAGCAATATTCCAGCCATATAGCGGCGGTCTGTAAATAATTGAGTCTGGACCAGACATTCCTGTGATCAACAGCATGAGCGTCGATCTGCGCAGTTGGGACGTGTCAGCCAAGTCAGAGAGTCTGACCACCCAGTCCCTTTAGTCGCCTTTCAGGACAAGCATAGTCGCCTTTTAAAGCAGGCATGGGTTGCCGAAGGCCTGTTCTACCCCGGACCTTCACGATTAAGTGGTGTTCAATGCTGTATTTAGAGAATTTTAAATTACACGTGTTCTTGAAAGTGAGATAGGACGGAACTATTCTAATTCTTTTATTTCAAGTGAGAGTGTTTTTCCCTTGATCACTGACTGGATGTCAGTCTCAACGGCACGTCGTATTATCGATCTCAACTCCTTGAGAGCATACAACTCTTGCTGTCCAAGTCGCACAGAGGTAATGTGGCTTTCCCATCCATACGAGGTACTCATTCACAGCTGGGTGGACTGGGACACATAGTCACAGTCCAGATTTTACTGTACCTTGCTGAAGGTGTTTGCGCGTATTCATGTAGCCACCATTTGGTCATATACCAACATAATCGGAAGTGCTCGTAAGTGCTCGGTGTTGTGTACTGTACAGCTGAGGTTGTGACAACACGGAAAGAGTCTGCACACTAAGTTGACTCCAAGGTTTTTTAACCCGGTCACAGGTTGACTCGATCCCGTCACCTCGCTGGATCACTAGCCAGGCTCATCACGGCCCTAACAAAAGTGCATGAGTATGTTTTGCGTCGCTTTTAGCTTTTAGAAATATTCCAGCAACGTCAAGGCAGGTGACACTAGGAAAAGGCTTGACACATTTTATTCGTGGGGAATCGAACGTCCAAGTTGTAACCGGCTACGCCACCGCCCCATGTATTAAAGGAAGTTTTTAAATGTTTTGGTTGTGACTTTCTTGACACAAACATACAAAATCATAATTTTGTTGAATCGAGGGTGGATGTTATGCGCAAACAGCATAAAACAAGTCGACTGTGATTATTAGCGATAAACCTGCTAACATCAGGACCAAGATTATCTGCAGAGGAACGAGGACGAGCCACCTGGAGGTCGCCGAAGGGAAGGGTTTCGTACAGTCGTACGTACGGCTGTACGCGTCAGAAATTACTCGAACTAATGAGACGCCTCACCCAGTCACATTTTAAATGATTAACGGTGTTTAGGATTTTTTCTCCAAAAACAGCTTTACTCCAACGATGATACCTAGGTTTACTCTGCTCTGTTTAAAACGATAACCTCCAGATCTACTCTAAACTAAAACGATGATAATCTAACTCTACTTAGCACTGAAGATCCGGGTTAGAACTTACCTTCAGTAACTCATGCTAGGCGACTAACGGGATGGGGCGATCAGCACGCTCACATGGTTGACACATATCGTCGGTTCCCAATTGCGTAGATCGACGTTCATGCTGTTGATCACTGGATTGTGTGGTCGAGACAGATTATTTACACACCACAGCCGTATAGCCGGTATATTTCTGAGTGTGGCGTCAAACTAAACTACACTGAAACGATGACCACATGGTATACTCTGCAATACAGTGATGACATCTAGATGTAAGAAGATCAGATGGCCAGGCTCGCCGACTTCTCTGACACATGGCATCGTATCCCAGTTGTGGGGATCGATGCTAATGGGGTCGATCATTGGATTGTCTGATCGAGGCTTGATCACTTACAGACCGCCACTACAAAGCTGGAAAATTGCGCGCGGCGTAAAACAACTAAGACACAACACAAACAAAACACGTCTACAAGTGTATTCATGATACATAAATTGTTTATTACGGATATATTTGTCATCTCTACAAGCACAAAAGAAATATAAACATACAAATCGTCAAAAACATTGTATTATAAGACGCCTGCGTCCCATGAAGATATGATGACTTAACAAGTAGCCATATCGTGACTTAACCGGGGTATTAACCCACAGAGGTAATATTGACGTAAAGACATTTCGGCAATTACTGTGTCATATCTGATAGCCATCGCATCGATAGTGAGTTAAGCTTAACGCAGATTTTAGCAATATTCCAACAATATGATCGCAGGAAACACCAGAAATGGGCTTCACACATTGTACCCATATGGGGAATCGAACCCGAGTCATCGGTGTGACGAGGGGGCGCTTTACCACTAGGCTACCCTACCGATGATGCTGCAAGAATATGTTATCATTTAGCTGTCTGTTTAAGTCTATAACTGTCATTATTTACACCCCAACAAAGAAACTGTTATTGGCTGAATTTTCGGACTTATTCTAGTGAACATCGTTGAGCGTCATCTGTCCATCCCCGTGAGTCTGGGAATTTTAAGCATCCTGTAAAAACATGGTTTCTCTCTCGCTGAAACTGCACACAAACAACCCTGTGAACAGAATGTTTTCAACGGCATAGACATGAATCAAAATGCTGAACCTAGTTTTGAATTTGAGCAGAAAAGTTAATGTTCCACCGTAGAAAGGTCCCTTAAAAACTCTCTAATTTTCAGTAATTGCTCATACCAGTGGATGTGGTGCATGTCTCTGGCGCAATAATCACAACACTGAACTCTCAGCCCAAACATGATAAAACGTCGCTGTCACCAATTGTCTGATCAATCCAGCAGGACTTATATTTTTTCAGTGCCCACCGTATTACAGTCTCAATAAATCCTCTACTTGATTCCACACATTACCCACATGCTCTCTATATCCTGTGGGACGACAAAATAAAGGGATGCCATTTGGAGATGTCACACATTATGCAGGTGCGTACAGTTTCCTAATGCTCGACAGTAAGAACATATTAATTGGAGTTGTCACGAGTAATACAGATGTGTACTCCTAAAGGACGACATGCTTGCCTTGTCGGTTCCAAGACGGTGTTTACATGCCGTGACAGACATTGACTGACATTGATTGACAGGCGGGGTGTAGATACATAACTCCTATGGGACCGCTGTGCGAAACATTCAGTGTCGGAAATTGGAATCAATAAGTCACCATCAATAGTCATTTTAGACAGATCATACAGAAGGGTTCGCTAGCGACTCAAAAGTACCATACACGGTAAAGAAGAATTATTTGCTACAGCAAATGTACAGACAAATTTATTTAGGTATTAGTCATCCTTGTTTTTGTTTGCTGGTTTGTTTTTGCCACATTCAACAATACACCAACGATGTGGTGGTGGCCTGCAAATAATCGAGTCCGGACAGACAATCCAGTGATCAACAGCATGGACATCAATCTGAACATTTGAGGTTCGATGTCAGCCTTGTCAGCGAGCCTGACCATCCGATCCCGTTACCCAGACCGTCACGGTCACACTGTTTGGACTCTCAAAACACGAGATGACGTGACATATGCTCTCTAATTCTCTTCTGAGTTGTAAAACGCAAATTAGCATGTGCAACAATGAAAAATTTTATCTTCTGCAAGTGAAATCACGGAACACTTAAAATGTTTTTTTTTCAAATGCTGGATAAATTTCAGTTTACTACAAAATGTATAAAATCATTACAAAATCCAATTCCCCTTCTGATACTGAAGAGTAAAGTTTTAAAGTAGAAATATGATACAATTTACCTTCGTAAGCACATTTTGTTTATAAATCGGTTTCATATAATATAAAATGTCAGTGAACGTTGCCTTTGTTTAGATAAAGGTTGATTTTTAATGTAATCTTGAACATATGGGACCCAGGATGCAATTACAGGTTGGTACCTGTCGATGTGATAGTTGATCCGCGATACCGGGACCTAGATAAGCTGGATGAGGTCGAAGTGGTGAACACAGACCCTGACCTTAACATTTTACGTCTGAAGAGAGAAATCAGCTCTGCTCGGAACCTTTTGCCGCTGAGAGTGTAGGTGACGAAGTTCATAGAGTTGTTCAAATACATTGCAAGATTCACGCATACGTACGTCAGTCGGCGCTGTGCTTCCGCTTCCGGCGAAGTGTCGACCTCCCAGTATGTCGTGTAGATGAGATAGACAGAAATCGGCAGCGTGCAGACAAGATAGACCAGATTGAGGCTCAACAACATGGTGGTCATAGACGAGACTTGGCGCCGTCTTTCTGTCGCCTGCTCGGTCGTCGCTACGTTGAGTCGGGTAATGGTGCGCATGCCAGCCGTCAGGCGCGTAATGATGAGAGCGTTGCCGACTAAATGAAATGCGAAGGGCGCCAGGCAGAAGAAACAAAGGTCCATCCATGGGAAGATGTATTCCAGAAACCTGGAATAATCCCTGGACTGGTTGGCGCATTGGTACACTTTTCCTTCGTAAACGATTCGACCTCTTCCAAACAGGAAATGCCCATTGACTGACATGAGAATGATGACGAGCACGAGAATATTTACCATGAGAACCTTTTTCGTACATATGACCTTCACCTTGTGGGGCAGCCAAACCGAAACAGCGCGCTCCACCGTCACGGAAACAAGAATCCAAGCAGAAAGGTCAAGGCTGACGTACAGCATCCAGGTGTAGATCTTGCACACCAACGGATGAAGTTCCCGGAGGTCTATTTGGAAGGTATAGATGATCCACTGCCTCAAAAGACCTGAATATAAAGCCAGCAGGTCAGCCACCGCAAGACAGGTCAGATAGATGGACATACTGGACTTCCGCATCGCCTGTCTGGTCAACACAATCATAGATAGTATATTACCCACCGTGCCGAATATCAGTAGAATCGGCGATACTATTTGCCACATAAGATTCGCCGTGGCTTCCTGTGGCAGAACCCTGTTTGTGTCAGAATTATTTAGTGTTGTCGTGTGAGTAGAATTCATTCTTGATGCTTGGAGTATGTCTAAGAAACTATAAAATATTTATTCACTATGCCACGATGAGGTGTGTGTCTTGTTATGGGAACTGGGTCTGTGGGATGGAGCTCTGTAATTGTCGATTGATGATATCAGTGTCCAGATCGTATAATCGTCATGTTATAAATGACGAAACTGAGATAACAGATAAGTGTTCAGATGCCATCCAATGATGTCACTTTGAACTCGGGTGATATTATGCATCCAGAAGGAGCTCAATCGATATCATTCATCCAGAAGGACCTCGGGTTATGTCATTAATCCAGAAGGAACTCAGCTGATATCATTCTCCTTGAAGGATCTCAGTTGATATCATTCATCCAGAAGGATCTCAGATAATCTACATTTAACTGAAATGATAACACTTTTAAACATGGAACTCCTTCTGAGTAGATTATTTGGAGTTCACCTCGATCTTTAGATTTACTTTTCTGTGGAATCCAGCAGTTTGTTCATGTAGTTTGCACAATTCACTTGCAATGTACACTCGTCAAAGTCAAAACAAGGCAGCCTTTAGGTGTGGAACTGGTGACGTTTTCTTCAGGGCAGATTCAAATGTGTTTTACTTGCTGAAATACCTGTGATGACGAGACCGATGAGACTATACAGCAGACCACGATGAACAAGTTGTACAAATGCTTGTCTGAATCCGACACACCACCTGTCACTCGTATTGATTTTTATGAACTGATTGTGTCGTGATATCGACATGCTATCGAACGCCAAGACACGATTCATGTGATTACTGAATTCTTTATATTCGAGTTTTGTCTCCTTTTCTGAAATAAAATCATTCGCAAGTCTTTCAATACTGCTCAATAAAAATTTGAAATTCGATTTTACTTTATAGGAAAAAATATTTTCTGATTTCAAACACCATAAGCTTTTCTACTGACATTGAAAACATGGCGTCAAAGAAATGGTTTCAAATTTTCAGACGTCATAAAGGAGAACATTTAAAATTGAAACTAAATTTTAAATCTGCTTGGAAATAGTTTCAAATTCAGTTTACGTAACAAAGGGATGAAAACTAATCACGCCAAGATTGGAACTCGACCACTTTAAGTGTTTGCTTTAAGGTTTTCGTTGTAGATACTGTTGTCAACACTCACCTGTGAAAAAACAGTTGTTCTGAAATCCACACGCCTTGTTAATTTCATGCGATGATGATGACAATAAATCGTGTGTGTTAATGAAAACCTTGTAACGAACGTATCTGGAATTGTCACAAAAAGATATACATCCCAAACATTGCACCGATTGTTTTACATCACCACCAGGACCTGACCACAACTGATCTTCGTTTCACAATAAAGTCACCGTTATCTGTGCATTCTGTAAGCTGCTGGTAAATCTACACGTCTGTTGTAGTGAGGTGTGAAAGGTTTGTTAAGCTCTCAAAACAGTGGTAAGAGTGGCCACGTCAGCGACCAATCTTTGTACAAAGTGTTTTGTCTGCGGACTCTGATTATAAACTGGCACGTGTAGTCCGTGCTGCACGCGTTACACGCACCCAGCTTTGGTGTCGGTGCTTGCACTTCGTGGCGGCAGGTTGCCTTGCCTTACTTCCGTCAACACACGGAGCACAGATTGGCTGATATCTCACCACTTTTTTAGGCATTGTGCATTTCATGTTGTGATTTTGAAGAAATTGTTGATTGAACAGGCTTTGTGAACAATCCTTTACAGCAGAATAAATTCAAACGAAAACGCCTCTTCCGTTTACGTGTTACGGACAACTTTTCGTTGTTACTATGCCTGACTCTCAGGAATGAGTGAGGTGAGTGTACTTTTAGGCACCCACTGAAGTGTATTGGTGAAATCCATGTCGTATACTCCGCTGACACCTGTTATCTGTCAGTTGAGCACTGGACTGCCTGATTTAGACGCGATCATTTCAAGACACACACACACACACACACACACACACACACACACACACACACACACACACACAAAATCAATAACTATGCTGAAATATCGGCCCAAAGGTGACGCCAATTCCGACTCTATTATAAGCATGAATAATTACTGACTAACTATGGCACCAGATGTTCGCTTCAAAGCGTCATAGTGCTAGACTTGCCGCTGAGTGAGACCCCGCGTGTTTCCTACACGCCTGTATCGGACCGTGTTTGCACTAATAAACTATACGGGCCAGGAAAAGAAAGCGTAACTGTTTTTAATCTTATAAATATAGCAACGATGAAAAGTTTTTAAACTTTAATAGATGGATGTTTGTAAGTTGGCGAAACAGATTATTTTTGGATAACGTCGCAACGGTACTGAAATGTGATTCTGTGGCAATGGAAACGCACCGCCATTTGACGTTGAGACATTCCCCACGGAGTATCCCGATAGCGTCGTGACGTTCTGTAGTCGTGCTTTGATATGCGGTTCTTCAGCGGTCAAATGTTTTGAACGATAGTACCTTAAACAATTAACTTTCCCGATCGATAGCATTTTTTCATTTAAACTTCACCACGCAGTTTATGGATCTGCACCTGCACAAAACCTTTGCATGTGCACGTGCCGAAACCACTGACGTCACGAAACGTAGCAGGCATGTGTCCACTTAAAATAACTACTTATTGTGTTTACATCATGTGTATTTGTGCCCACTCGTAGTTTCAATGTATATTTCCTATGTGCACAGTTTATTTTTGCTGTTAATATTTTACGTTGCTTGTTTGGGGCTGTTCAAATAATTAGACAACGCCGTAGGAAAGACCTTCAAGCAATCCAACTCATCTCAGACCAAAATGAGGTCAAAACTTCAATGGTAGGCAAAACACCGTTTCTGCTGATCCTGTATAGGGTTTTAGCTTGTGCGTTATTCCGAATTTGGGTTTCCGTGTGTTCAAGGTCCACTGAACCATATTCTGTAAGGTAAAATGAATCCCTGTAGTTATGGATGTAGCAGTAGCCAAGAGGATGGTAATATTAGTAGTGGCAGTTTTGGCCATGGAAGCAGCAGTAACAGATGTAAGAGTAGCCAGGGTGATGGTAATATTAGTAGTGGCAGTTTTGGCCATGGAAGCAGCAGTAACAGATGTAAGAGTAGCCAGGGTGATGGTAATATTAGTAGTGGCAGTTTTGGCCATGGAAGCAGCAGTAACAGATGTAAGAGTAGCCAGGGTGATGGTAATATTAGTAGTGGCAGTTTTGGCCATGGAAGCAGCAGTAACAGATGTAAGAGTAGCCAGGGTCATGGTAATATTAGTAGTGGCAGTTTTGGCCATGGAAGCAGCAGTAACAGATGTAAGAGTAGCCAGGGTGATGGTAATATTAGTAGTGGCAGTTTTGGCCATGGAAGCAGCAGTAACAGATGTAAGAGTAGCCAGGGTGATGGTAATATTAGTAGTGGCAGTTTTGGCCATGGAAGCAGCAGTAACAGATGTAAGAGTAGCCAGGGTGATGGTAATATTAGTAGTGGCAGTTTTGGCCATGGAAGCAGCAGTAACAGATGTAAGAGTAGCCAGGGTGATAGTAATGCTAGCAGCGGTATTACTGGTCGTGAAACCATCAGTAGCGGCAGTATTAGTATCCGTGGTGTTAGTAATATTAGTAGTGATATATTTGGTAATGACTCAGCAGTAACGGATGTAACGAAGGAAAGAAGATTGTAATATTAGTAGTAATATCAGTAGTGGTAGGTTTGGTAATGAAGCATCAGTAACGAAAGTAACAGTAGTGGTGATGATGGTAATATTAGTAGAGTTTTTGTGTCGTGGACGCAGCAGTAACGAAAGTAATAGTAGCCGTGATGATGGTAGTATTAGTAGTGGTAGTTAATGAAGCATCAGCAGGGAAGGTAATTGTGACCGTGGTGATGTAATATTAGTACTGGTAGTCTTGGTAATGTATCAGCAGTAACAAATGTAACCGGGGAATGGTGATGGTAATATTAGTAGTGGTAGCTGTAGTCTTGGAAGCAGCAGTAACGGAAGTAATAGTGGCCGGGGTGATGGTAATATTAGTAGTGGTAGCTGTAGTCTTGGAAGCAGCAGTAACGGAAGTAATAGTGGCCGGGGTGATGGTAATATTAGTAGTGGTAGCTGTAGTCTTGGAAGCAGCAGTAACGGAAGTAATAGTGGCCGTGGTGATGGTAATATTGGTAGTGGTAGCTGTAGTCTTGGAAGCAGCAGTAACGGAAGTAATAGTGGCCGTGGTGATGGTAATATTGGTAGTGGCAGCTGTGGTCTTGGAAGCAGCAGTAACGGAAGTAAGAGTGGCCGTGGTGATGGTAAGATTGGTAGTGGTAGCTGTAGTCTTGGAAGCAGCAGTAACGGAAGTAAGAGTGGCCGTGGTGATGGTAATATTGGTAGTGGTAGCTGTGGCCTTGGAAGCAGCAGTAACGGAAGTAATAGTGGCCGGGGTGATGGTAAGATTGGTAGTGGTAGCTGTAGTCTTGGAAGCAGCAGTAACGGAAGTAATAGTGGCCGGGGTGATGGTAATATTGGTAGTGGTAGCTGTGGCCTTGGAAGCAGCAGTAACGGAAGTAATAGTGGCCGGGGTGATGGTAATATTGGTAGTGGTAGCTGTGGCCTTGGAAGCAGCAGTAACGGAAGTAATAGTGGCCGGGGTGATGGTAATATTGGTAGTGGTAGCTGTAGTCTTGGAAGCAGCAGTAACGGAAGTAATAGTGGCCGGGGTGATGGTAATATTGGTAGTGGCAGCTGTGGTCTTGGAAGCAGCAGTAACGGAAGTAATAGTGGTCGGGGTGATGGTAATATTAGTAGTGGTAGCTGTAGTCTTGGAAGCAGCAGTAACGGAAGTAATAGTGGCCGTGGTGATGGTAATATTGGTAGTGGTAGCTGTAGTCTTGGAAGCAGCAGTAACGGAAGTAATAGTGGCCGGGGTGATGGTAAGATTAGTAGTGGTAGCTGTAGTCTTGGAAGCAGCAGTAACGGAAGTAATAGTGGCCGGGGTGATGGTAATATTAGTAGTGGTAGCTGTAGTCTTGGAAGCAGCAGTAACAGAAGTAATAGTGGCCGGGGTGATGGTAATATTAGTAGTGGTAGCTGTGGCCTTGGAAGCAGCAGTAACGGAAGTAAGAGTGGCCGTGGTGATGGTAATATTGCCTTATCACTCGTGTTTTCCAGTTACTACCCTCATGTCACAATCTGTGTGTTGTGACTGATTTTTATTTATACATTTGTTCTTCTCCAATGCAGTCTAGTATCCAGTAATCTTTGTATCTTGGATCTAAATATTCATCCTCGTAATCTTTCCTTTTTCAAGTTTTTGATGACAAAAGCTCCACGTCCCACTGAGGTATTTTACAGTGAATATATCTTATGATATTTTTATATGTTCTGCGTATTATTCTTTAACAAAAGGGAAGCCATATATATGTTCTAGCCATTGTGCTACATGTACCTTGTTTATAGTACCACTTGTCAAACACAGCAGCAGTCAATTGCCAAACACGTTCATGCCAGCCTTAAACTAATTCATCAAAGGCAAAATAAGCGAGCTGTGTTGGCATCGACTTTTCTTCCCTTGTACATCGTATTGTACATTCGTATGGTCACCAGCGGATAGGTATTGCCTTCCCTGCAGGCACGTGTTTAACCATCGACCAAGGATTGATTAAAACCCAACAATCCCCTGCACAACATTGAGACTACCATCTTGTCACGCCTTCCACGAAAATGGATATTGGTGTAGTGGTAGTGAGGTGGTATTGGGAGGTGGGGGCCTGAAGGGCGCGGAGAGGTAACGGTGGTGTATGGAGGATTGGTATTGGTGTAGAAAAGGGGTAAGGGAGTGGCGGTGTGTGGTGGAGGTGACAGTGGTAGTTCGGTGGTTGTATGAGAGGGGAAAGTGGCGGTGTATGGAGGATTAGTATTGGTGTAGGAAAGGGGTAGAGGAGAGGCGGTGTGTGGTGGATGTGATAGTGGTAGTGAGGTGGTTGTATGACGGGGGAAAGTGGTGGTGTATGGAGAGATGGTAGTGGTGTAGAAAAGGGGTAGGGGAGAGGCGGTGTATGGTGGAGGTGATAGTGGTAGTGAGGTGGTTGTATGAGGGGGGAAAGTGGTGGTGTATGGAGAGATGGTAGTGGTGTAGAAAAGGGGTAGGGGAGTGGCGGTGTGTGGTGGAGGTGAGTGTGATAGTGAGGTGGTTGTTTGAGGGGGGGAAGTGATGGTGTATGTAGGGTTAGTATTGGTGCAGAAAAGGGGTAGGGGAGAGGCGGTGTGTGGTGGAGGTGATGGTGGTAGTGAGGTGGTTGTATGAGAGGGGAAAGTGGTGGTGTATGGAGAGATGGTAGTGGTGTAGAAAAGAGGTAGGGGAGGGGCGGTGTGTGGTGGAGGTGATAGTGGTAGTGAGGTGGTTGTACGAGGGGGAAAAGTGGTGGTGTATGGAGGGTTAGTATTGGTGCAGAAAAGGGGTAGAGGAGTGGCGGTGTGTGGTGGAGGTGAGTGTGATAGTGAGGTGGTTGTATGAGAGGGGAAAGTGGTGGTGTATGGAGGGATGGTAGTGGTGTAGAAAAGGGGTAGGGGAGAGGCGGTGTGTGGTGGAGGTGATAGTGGTAGTGAGGTGGTTGTATGAGAGGGGAAAGTGGTGGTGTATGGATAGATGGTAGTGGTGTAGAAAAGGGGTAGGGGAGAGGCGGCGTGTGGTGGAGGTGATAGTGGCAGTGAGGTGGTTGTATGAGGGGGGAAGTGGTGGTGTATGGAGGGTTAGTATTGGTGTAGAAAAGGGGTAGGGGAGAGGCGGTGTGTGGTGGAGGTGATAGTGGTAGTGAGTAGGGGTGTGGGGTAGGGGTAGTGGTGATAAGGAATGGATGGTGTAGTTGCTTTAGGAGCGGCTCTGATTATGGTAGAGGATCCTTTGAAGACGTCACAATGACAGTAGCCTAAACCTAATCATAGGATTTGAACCCACGTGCCAGGTTTAAACAGACCGGTAAAGACAACAGAGTTAACCACGTACTTGCATAACTGTCCAGGTGAGTAGGATGTGGAATACATCCGGCGGTCACAGCTGGCTGCCTGATTGGCTGATCGGTATCAGTTCCTGCACCGATCCCACTAAACCAATCAGCAGGTGTCAAGTTCGTGATAGAGATAGAATCTCCGTTTCACAAACCCAGCCATTCACGTAGTGCGGTGTTTACGAATCTCACCTTGTTCACTACACATGTGAAGTCGTGATGAGTTTTGGTGATGGCGCAGTGAGTGGTTCGTTAGCATAGTTAATGGATATAGGTGAACCTCGGTAATCAAACCATGTCAAACATGATGTAGACAGTTTACATGCGTGCAAATGCTCTATCGGCTGCTGAAGGGACAAAAAATGTCTTAAATCTTTAATTAACGAGTTATTTTGGATATTTTCTTCCTCTATGATACACGCATAATCTGTTGTATTTATAGGATATGAAACGTGCTTCCCATTTCATATCAAGTTTATGTCCCAAGTGAAATAATTTCACAGGGGACATAAACTTGATATGAAAGGGAAACGAGTTTTGTACTCTATTTATTACCCACGTTCTAAAAATTAAAATATCGTTAAAATAAAGCAATATTTTGCTTTCCTATATAGAACCGTACAACGCGGAATAACACAGCATTTTGGTGATTGGAATGTCAACCGCTTCACTCCAGGAATAGGTACGCTTCGTAGAGGCAATGTATTTCCTATAACTACTCAAGAAAAAAAGTAATTAAGACAGAAGCAAGTCGGAATCAAAATTTAATTCTTTTCAGTTGAGGATTTCGTTTCATATGCAATAATGCAATTCATCAAAACACTGTGACGTGTAAATATTTTCAACTTGACTACGCGACCTAAATCTGGCTTGAACGTCAGTCTGCCATCACAGTCGGGCTAGTCGTCATGTTGAGAAGTGTTCACAAAGAAGAAGATAATGTGGAGCATTTAAGTACGAACAGCAAAGATAAATGTGAATAGCAGGAAACTGTATTTCTCAAATAGCTGAGCATAATTTCTTCATCGAAGGACGAGTTACTGTAAATAATTCGGCTACGCTTTGCGCAGGATTGCGCAGAATATGTCAGTCTTACGGGTCACAACTTGACCAACCTTTCACTAGAGGGCGCTAAAGTCATGACTCAGCAGTTTGTTTTCTTTTCATCCCACTACCCCTCCACTGTTATTTTTTAAAATCTGAAATACAAAGAAAGGGTAACATATTTTATATCATATGAAAACCAACACACTTGGCTTTAATAAAATCACAGTATTAAGTACATCATTCTACTGACTACTGTGTCAATACACAGAAAAGGCGAAACGTACATAAAATATGGTATAACCCACACCCTTTGTTTTTCACTATATATACAAATAAACCATTGAAGAGTATTTTATTCTAAGTTTCAATTGACAAATATATGGCCAATCATTTGAAACTAGAAATAGAACTTTCTATCAATCATTAAGGGATCTGCAACATGTTTTGTGATGTAAGTGACAAATTTGATTTCAGGAAAGGGAGATAACTCCTGTCTCTTGAATTCCGAGACTCCCACTAGTTCTGTTTTTTTTGTCCTCAACACATAGCTAGGGCAAAGGTTTCATTTAACTGTACTTCTACTACATCTGCCACCAAACGTAATAGTTCACAAACAATACTTAACATTAATAAGAATATTAAACAAGCGATTGCAACCAATGAAAATGTTATTACATGGTTGTTTCATGTCAGCCATTCTTTAAGTGAGCACACATGTAAATGTTGTGTAGTCATGGGCATTTGAGCCATCAAAGCATTACCCACTAGTAAGAGGGTTCATCACAGCTCGAATCACTATCAGATCCAAATTCGGATAAGTCTGAATCATCATCTTCACCAGCAGTTGACGTAGTAATACAGGAATTCATTTGGAATGATGTAGGCATTTAATTCCTGGTGAACCATGACACCTGATATGTGCCATTCACCAACATCCAACCATGTTTCTCAGGGCTGGATGAAACAGGATTGGAGATGGGAGTATTTTTCCAAATTGTTGATATTTTTTATTTGACTCTGGAAAGTTTTCTCAAAAGGACATATTTGGAAGGAGGAAAAGCACTTGGACCACATCCTTTTATCTTGTCTAATGAGCAGTTTGCCTTGGGGGCATATCTGTCTTTGGAGATACGGTACCGAGCTTTGTTCACATCGTGGATAGCACTTTTCCCACACATTGTGCAGACAAAGTGTTCAATTCTAGAAACAGTCTCCTCTGTTGGCTTTTCTAACCCGCCAAGGCTTGCAAATGCCTCAGTAAAAGTTACAAAAGACTCCATTATCTGAAATATAATATAGTCTTTAACAGACAGGGCAGCCTTGACTCCAACTGTCAGCATCACTGAAACATCCATCTTTAGCCTGTTCATACCACTCCTGTCCATTCTCCCTGACAGAGATTGCGTCAGAGGCAATGTCTCTAGGAACAGGATTACCTGAACTGATGCAAAACAGTTGTGAATTGTCACAGCTGTCCCCAGATGGATTGAGACTACTTTCAATGGCCTGTTCAAGCTTTGCAACATCCTCCTGATCCCTATGGACACGTGATGGTCTTTGGTCATGAGTTATTTCATCTAAGCTTCTGATATCAGCCATCTCAAGGGGGTTTGAAACGACTGTGGTGTGCACTGATTGTGTCACCATCCAACAGCTAAGAGCAGATACAGAGTAGGGGGATGCTCCCATTCCCGTCTCGCGGGAGACAGCATCAGCAATAATTGTGTGATCAAGTGCCATGTCAACTGGTACCCTTGGAACGGATTTGGTAGATCTCGTGATTGCAAGTCCCCCATTCACAGCATTTGTCTTCTACCAGGATGTGTAGTGTCCATGTTCACAATTTCAGGTAATACAGTGTCATCTAGCGTGAATAGTTTGGCCTGTTCGTTGCAAAGAAGAATTGGACACATGTATCCAAGACAGTGCGCAAGGGAGATCCAGATCACATGTTCTGTATGCCCTGATGAACATGAGATAGAGATTTATCAGATCAATATAGATCATCCCAAATTGTCCAGTCTTTCCATGGTGCCCATTTCTTGTGTCACTTGAATATGCTGTATATGCTTGTATGATTCTCTTGAGATCCTTATTTTCAGATGCACACTGAACAGACTCGTGTGTTGGGTTTCCTCCAAGTTCCTATACGAGATTCTTCAACTCATCAGTGATGTATTCAGGATATTTGTCACAGAAGGATCCAAGGTGTATTTTCCAGAAGGCAAGTCATAGTATCAGATGTATTCTTTTGCACCTATTGTAATGTTTGCCAAACAGGAACCCATTCAGTGAACCACCAGCGAGTATACCAGTTTCAGCCAAGAGATATGGTCCGCCTGAAGCATCAAGGAGATATCCTAGACATGCCAGGCTTATGTGGAAGCTGCCAAAGCATATGAAAAGGTTGTCATAGGCCGGTGTTTCTTCAGCTTGGATTTCCAGTTTCGCAACAGCAAGGTCAGAGGTTACCAGACTGACCTTCACCGCATTCCCTTGCTGTATCTTGGGACACTTTCAGGGTTTGGGCAACAACATTCATTTGTGTAGGTGGTTGTGTCAGATTCTTCCGGTAACCTATCGTTTGTTACCAAATATATAATTATTGTAATTTTTTCATTAACTTGTGCTGTGCCGTTATTTTTTCATTAAACTGTGCTGTGCCGTTTCAGTCCTTTCTCGCACAATAGCTGGGACTTAAATCCTGATTCTATACCAATAAAGCTTAGATCCAAACAATGTATTTCAGTCATCTTCACTTCTACATGGTCCATGCACATGTTTGAAAAGACTGTACGATACCGATCACTGTAAGAAAAAATACGATCACTGCAAGCATGCACAGTGGGTGTACAGTCATTAGACATTCTTGATACCAGTCACTGGATTTTCTGGTCCAGACTGAATATTTTCTTTCACACACACAACCTGGAATATATCTGGCAATGTTATAATCAAACAGAACTGGTGAGGTGTTGACGTCATCTAATGCCAGCAAGTCATCTAGTGCTGTGCCAAAATTGCATCGCTCGAGTGATAGACATAATCATGAACAAACACCAACCTGGGGGAATGTAAATAACGACTGTTCGTAATCAATCGATTCCAGGATGAATAATGATTAGATCACGCCTAACCATTGCCGCGTTCATTAAGAGGTCGCTGTGACCTCAACAACACATTCATACTCTTTCTTGAAGTTGTTGTAATATCAAGTTAACATGATTGGAAATGTTTATGAATTCCAGCTTCTGTAATATGAGGGAGACGCAGTTTTGCACCCTGGTGAAGAAGTAAAAATATACTCCGGGAATCTGATGTCGTGTTTTTCATTTTACAGACGTTGGCATACGTGGCGTGGCTTGAAAAAGAAGTACGACAGTGACCTCGTGCGACGAAGTCTCGCCCGCGTTCACATATTGCGAGAAGCATACATATAATCACCATTCTGCTGCGGAATCTGACAAGGGACAGTTTTAAGTCCTGTACCCAAATCCTTCGACATGCATCAGAGAATTGTCTCCATTACATTAAACTGTACAGTTTCGTATAACATATTTTTCTCGAAAGCAAGGTTGCATTATGAAAGGTACGAATTCCGTCCTTCACCCTTGCCACTTGCAGGTGATAACTTGCAGAAGCATTGTTTCCAAACAAATAAACAAATGTCATCCAGAAACCTGATTCCGATTTTTGCACCACCTCTTGTGTAATTGTCGGTTAATGGTTTGTAGGTTGCAAGGGATGTGCGTCATGTGGCTTAGACGAGCGTTATTTTGAGACCGCACGACGGGAACTGTTGTTTGCAACCTTGACCTTGTGTGTGTCTTGGGCTTGTTTGTTGATTGTGGTATGGGTGTTTTCATGATGTGTTTTTTTCTTAGGTTAGGGTGTTTTCATGATTTTCGATTCTGAAAGTGTGGTAATAGTCTTACATAGACGTGAACAATTATCTGTATTTCTCGGTTATGATCAAATTTAACAGGCAAAAACTTCAGCATTAGAAATGCTGGTCCAAACTCACGATTTGGTTTACACGGGACATTCTATCCCAGTCAGATCGATAGAGGTGGACCGATGCTTGTGGTGTCACTCACTGGATTGTCTGGTCTAGGATCGATTGTTTATATACTGTTGCAATATTGCTGAGTGCGGCGTAAAACAACAACAAACAAACGAGTACACATTGAACCATCTAACAGTTGCAAAGGTGCTGATGCAGTGTTTAGCATTATTCACTCACCAGTCTTCCGAGGATGGGTTAAGCAGTTAGAGTGTTCACTCAACAATCCGAAGGTCCCGGCCCTATATGGGTAGAGTGTCTGAAGGACAACGCTCATGCTTATATCCCCAGCCATGATGCTACTGATTACAAGAGGCGGTGAAACGTGTCTTACGCCCACCATCACCCTCACAAAAGTTTCAAAGATACGACATGTTATCCGAGAATCGTTCCCCAGTAACCCATGCTTGTCGTAAGAAGCGACGAACTTGATTGGATGGTCAGGCTCCTGACACATGTCATCGGTTCCCAAATGCGTCGAACAATGTCCATGCTTTACAGGACGCCGCCATACAGCTGGAATATTGCTTAGTGTTGCGTAAACCTAAAACTCACTCACTCTCTCGTATACTTCCGTTATGTTGGTGGTTCCACCACAACATTCATCCTGATTATATTTTCTATTAGCTTAATATATGTATCACTTTGGAGTTTGCAGTCGTACAATTCGATATGATATTCCTTGTATATTGGAAAAGCGGCGTAAAAGCATACTCACTCACTGACACGGTAACACAACGGAGATAATTTTCAAAGCGGCGTTAAACACTATTCACTAACTCTACCTCAAAAGAGAACAGATAGGACTTTTGAGAATTGCCGTGGCAGACGCCTAGTCTTATCAATCCTTATGTACAGCTTTCGAAATAGCTACTGGCCCGCCAGCCAAATGCTAGCTGATTGTGAATCGGGCCAGTGACACATTGCCAAAGCTATGCTAATCATCTCTAGTAATGTCTTCGATGTTAATGCACTGTGAACCCATATCAGATGACCTACTTACTGATAGTCAATCCCACCCATGATATTCTGGGTAGGGTTTAACGTAACAATAAAGACGAGAGGCGGAATGTGAAGGTATGTCTGTGTCTCCTATGTCGGTGTTGATAGCGTGTATATTACACGTCTCATCTAAAAATATGTGTGACATACTTCAGGCTTATTGCTTTCTTTCTTTAGACATCGTGACTATTTTTCTGACGCTGTGCATGTGGCGGCTTTTAGCACTAAATCAGAAATATCACGGCGGGGACACCAGACATGTTCTCCACACTTTTTTTCCACGTGGGAGATCGAACCCACGTCTAACTCTCGGGAGAGAATGTCAAAATTAAAAAAATCAAGCTTTGTAAGAATACGACTCCCAAATGCTATCTGACGTTCCACTGACAGGTAGCCACGTTTTTATGCCATTCGGCGGTGTTCTGATGACGTCAGGATTGATTTGAAGAGCAATCGGGACCTTCTGACTGTATTCGGGCTGTATTTTAGGTACGTTCGAGCTGTATTCCAGTTCAATCGAAATATTCTGATACATTTGAAGAATATTCCAGCTGAAACCCAGCAGCAATCGAGAAACATTCCGACTCACTCGAGGCGGGTCCGAGAAGCAGTCGAGACATTCTGATAGGATTTGATGTGGCTTGTCTTTTTATTCTCTCTCGAATATGATCAGAATACATACAATACATTCAGGATGCAGTGAAATTATTTAGAACGCAATTAGAATTCAATAGGAATACAGAGAACACAATTAGAACACAGTAGGAATACACAGAATGTAGTTCGAACGCAGTAAGAAGTTTTAGAATTCATTTCTAATGTTCAGGAATCTCCAGAAATGTCCATTTAGACACCAGTGCGGTTCATTCCAGATCAAAGGTGAAGGATTGTGTATTTGTTGCAATTTTAGCGATTAATGTGAGCTTTTTGCGTTTTTCTGCACAGTGGGAAAACTTTCTTTGGTAGGAGACCCGTGGAGGTCCAGGTTAGAATAGGCCTTCAGCAACCCAAACATGCTTGCCAAAGGCGACCAACGGATCCGGTGGTCAAGCTCGCTGACTTGGTTGACACATGGCATCGGTTCCCAATCACGCATATCGATGCTCATGTTGTTGGTCACTGGATTGTCTGGTCCAGACTCGATTATTTACAGACCGCCGCCATATAGCTGGAATGTTACTGAGTGTGGCGTAAAACTCAACTCACTCACTATTCGGTAGGACACTGGAGCTCTGGAACAGCACCAGCGAAAACTGGGAAAGGACCCGCTGCATGTGATCACTGATGTAACTAGATGGACTTAGTCGTTCTTTCTCATGGAGCGTCTGTTGCTCCCTCGTGCCGACATATATGCAGTTCTTCACGAGAAGGAAGCCACCACTTGTATTGGCAGAAAAACCTAAATGTACTAACAGATACACTGTGGACCATCATGGAGCAGCTTGCTTCAGATCTGAAGCCATTGGTTCCAGCAACGGAGATTTTGTGTGCCGAAGAATACCCGACGTTATCTGAGATCTTCCCGCTACTATTTAGTTAAGTCCAAAACCACTATCAAGGTGTCGATCTCGACAGCAATGTCATCGTATCTGTAAGGGAGAAAATCACAAATTGCCTTCGTCAAAGGATCATGAACGAAGAGCACTACCTCAAACCCCTATGATTGAACTAAAATTCAAAAGGATGGGGTTCCTCAGTCAAGAGCAGAGATCGCAGGTGTACAGACAGATATGCACAGAACTGACAGAGAACACAGAAACTGAAACAGAGCTCCTGGATGATGACAGCCCCACCTTAAGAAGCGGGCAGACAGTGAGGTCTTTGCTTATCTAATGGGCGACCACATTGAAGTATCTAATGACGACCAACACAAAGACGAGTTGGAAACCTACTTGACAGATCACGTGAGGAGTGAAACCGCCTCATCATTCTGTAAAGAAACAGATATTCCAAACTGAAAAACTTCAAAGTACCTTGCCACACCAGTTACGAGTGCCGATTCAGAGAGGGTTATCGGTCACTGGACTTACAATCTTGTCCAAGCGTCCGGCTCTCGACTCAAGCAGAGCTGATCCGATTATCTTTCTCAACTAAAAGCCACAGACGTGTTCTAGCCACTGTCCTGAAAACATCCAGCACTATGACAATATCACCAGACGCCGTTCCCTCGGGGAACCATGAGCCAGCTTCCCCGCAACTGAAGCAGGATGGCGATGAATAATCGAGACTCGCAACATCTACAGTAGTCTCCCATGTTGTTCCAGTGTGTCAGTGTTTTACGATGAACAGTATCTACAGAACCAACGATGACTTGACTTTGGGTATTTGATTGATTGTTTTTTAAAATTATGGTTTGTATTCAAACCAGTTGCTTGTCATCAATGCATCAAAGTTTGGAATTGTGTTTTAACTTGTGTCAATAATTCATACAAGTAGATCGTGCAGTTACCAACCACTTTAAGAATAAATCACAGCATGTTACATGGTGTTGATTACGTAAGGACGGGTCCAATGGCTGCTTCTTATTCAGTGGGCTTCAAATATGACATACACATGGCATGACAACCCTTGGGTTGTTTTGAAAATAACACATCTCAATAGGTAAAAATTCGTACCTGAAACAAAGCTCAGCTACCATTCAAAACACCATGAAAACGCATTTTACCTTCTAATTTTCCGAACCCCCTTAGCAGACTCGATCGTTGCCTACATCGCAGTTTTAAAGACGAGTATTTCTGCGTTAGTACTTGAGTACTTTCAATCATTACGTTTCAAACTTAACGTCGATAACGTCGATAGCGTGTATATTGCATGTCTCATCTAAATATATCCGTGACATACGTCAGACATATTGCTTTTTTCTTTAGACATCGTGACTATTTTTCTGACGCTATCCACATAGCCGCTTTAAGCAACATACCGGTTATATCACGGCGGGGGACTCCAGATACGGGTTCACTGGTTTACTGAAACTAGTTTACACACTGAGTCGTATTCACACTTAAGTTAAATATAATTAACCATTTACATAGGCCAGTCCAGAGGTGGGGTACAAGGGTGCACAACCCCCTTTTTGTCCAGAAATTGTGTTATCCGACGACCATTGAAACTCGGGTGAAAATGGAGAGTGCACCCCACCTTTTCTTACTTGTGTGCACCTCACGTCTCTCAAAAAGCTGTATCCTCCCCTGATTTACATAGCAGTTTTAAGCATGTAAGTATATGTTTCACTGATTTTAAAAACCCAGTCGAGAGGCAGACATCATGTTGATTACAGGTCAAACAGTCAGTAGTGGTCTTATCGATCCTCAAAATAAAATAGAATGATATTTTGTACATTCAACACAGGGGTACGATAAATACGTTGTAAACTCCTCCTTGTATGTACACACCTATCTCCAAAGTACGCAACAGTAAACTACTTTTATAACGAACACGTTTATATCGAAATTACTGATATAACGAACGGGCTTCTGTTAATCGTTTAGTCGATTTGAGTAAAACGAACTATGGTTATGGCGAACTAAGGTCAAAGCGAATCCTTTGGATTCGTTATAACAGTAGTTTATTTGTTTGTTGTTCCTGATTTTTAAATAAAATGGAATGATAAAAATACAATAGAATGATATTTTGTAATTTAACACGGCGGTACGAAAAATACGTTGTAAACTCCTCCTTCGGGGAATACGGTCTGATGTACGCCTTTTCGTAGCAGTGTCGTTAAAATTAATAGACGTGACATTTTATAGCTAATATACATAAATCTTTTATGTTGCAGTATTTTGTAAATATATATTCCAGTTTATTTTAATACATTTGTCTGATCAGCCTACTTGTATGTTTAAGATGTCGCTGAGAGACTGGTCGTTGTATATTTTTATACTGAATATGTATATGAAGTTATCTATGTTTGATTCGTACTAGGAGAGTGACGTAAATAGACCAGTCTGCCTGTCTGTCCCTACTAAAAAGCGTACATCAGACGTTATTACTCTCGAAAGAATCATACAAATTATAATATCATTAATATACGTGTCACACTTCAGGTCAATAACCTGCTCATTTCATGACTTGTTCAAGCATCACGAAAAATATCTATATCTGATATTTTTCAGGTCGTTAACACGTATGTTGCACGGCTTGCCTAATAATAACCGTTGCTGGCGGGAGTCATGGCCTGACGTCGTGGGTGTCAGACGGTCAGCCGTCGCAACTCGGACACTGACCGAGATGACCGATAAATAACTGATACATCGACAGAACTTACTATACTACAACTACTTAAAAAAATCACTTGCTGATATCACGTAACATGTATATGAATGCGTCTATCTACATTAGTAGCGATCACATCCCCTCCGAAAGGTTCATCTTTCGAAACGCGGATTGAACGTTCTGTTTGACTGGGAAAATCCATAAATAACATTAAATAAGAAAAGATACTTGATTTATAGGTCTCAACATTGATTACATAGCAGTCTCGTTTAATGTTGACTGGGTTCCGTCCTATCATGCAGCTTAGTACAATAACCAGTCCAGAATTTTGAGACACATTCAACTGTATGTACAGATATAAATCAATATTATTTGATACATCTAATCACTTGAATATTGCAATACCACGCTCCCTCAAATACTTGCAAACATGTCGTGCTGAGTGCTCTGTTTTGCAGCGTGTTCTGACTACGGAGCTCTGGAAATCGTGGAAATCTCAAAAATATGCTCGGCCACTAGAAATGTTTGGTGGTCTTGAACTGACTTGATATTACACCAATCACATTGTTCGTTACAAAAACACACCGAATAAGCGCAAAGAACACATAACAAATGTAACCAGGTAGCCAGATGAATTGTGAATCATTGTACGACCTCTGCCAGCAGTGGCACTTTGTGACGTCATAGTTCACGACATGCTGCCTAAACCTCGACAGAAAATATGGAAATACGATTTTTGTAAAGCTTAAAATTAAAATTCATTTGTAAATGTCATTTTCTTATGATACATGGAATTGGAATTCAGTGTAACCAGAGTTTCTTGTACTGTATCTTTTCAATCTCACACGAAAATATTGGCTGAAAAAAGTAGGTCACTGTTAATGAGCTTCATGTGTAGTGTATGGACCACGGTATTGGAACCTACACAAAAACGGCGAAGTTGTCTTCCACAAAGTATTTTACCCTTTTTCTGTACTGATTCGTTAACACACTTTTGCAATTCAAAGGCTGGTAAGAATTCTTGTTTTCCTAACTTGAGCCTTCTGTTGCCCTTGTCGTAAGTAATAATTGTCGAGCAAAGGAAAAATAGCACATGTTATCATAAAGTTACAGGGCTGATCTGTTATGAGATGCTCTTGACACTATGTATGTAACATCACCTGCGAAACATACTACCTCTGAAGATCCGTTTTGGAATTGGTCTCAAGAACCAATGTTCAACTGTCGTAAGAGGCCACTGACGGGATCGGGCGGTCAGGCTCGTTGACTAGGTTGACACGGGTCATTGTGTCCCAGTTAGAACGATAGGGTATGCTCGTGGTGTCGCTCATTGGACTGTCTGGTCTAAAATCGATTAATTACAGGCCAACGTCAAGCAGCTTGAATATTGCCGTGTGCCTCTCTAAGCAACAAACATACTGTGATATCCGCATCGGACATACCACCATTGAACAACTAATTTATTTGTTTCAATATAATTTATCATGGAATATGGCTGTACATTATGACTTGATTATACATGGCAATCTGTATGTACACGCCTACTACTTGATGTCCTAGCTCCAAAGTACGCAACAGTAAACGTCGTTTATAACGAACACACTCATATCGAAATTGCTGATATAACGAGCTTTTTTAAGACCCACCACTGTCTGTTAATGGTTTAGTCGATATACTTAAAACGAACTATGGTTATGGCGAACTATGGTTATAGCGAATCCTTTGGATACGTTATAACAGCAGTTTATTTGTATGTTGTACCTGATTTCTTTAAAACGCACTCTAAGACAGATTTCGGTTTTTCCAAGTTATATTGTAAGAAATGGACAACAAAAATATTAATGCGATGTGTAAAATCCTTTTTCTATTCTTCAGTAGTCTTGATATTGGAATTAGTCATTCGACTTAAAGAACTTATTCACTGACGGGTCAAACCACTGACCGACAGTTCGAACCTTGCCCCTGTCCACACATTGTCCAGTTGATCTCCCATCAAAGGATTAGTAACAGTCGACGTGTGTGTGAGTGATGACCAGGTTTAGGTCAACTATAGAAAGTGTGTGGGATTTAGTGGATCTGTTTGGCTCCTCGGTTTGCCGGAGGTTTAAAATAGCCGAATATTACAAACGGACCGTTATGCTGTTAGACGATGGCCGTTGTGAGATGGCATGTAGCGCGGGTCAGGAGTCGGTCAGGTGAATGCTCTGGTACTTTGCTCAAAGACGAGGCGGAAGCTTCTTTCCGTCGTGGTTGGATACTGGACTTTGAACTGACCGCAGGCGCCGGGGGTCAGTGGATCGAGCACGTCGATGTGACAACAGGTGGAATCCTGTGGCAAAACTGACCTATAATACATATGTACCTGGTCATGTGTGAAATGGGCTTGTGAATGGTTACAGAGATGGTGTTACAGATTGTTAAACCTTGGTTTGGATGGAGAGGGACATGGGGTCGGAGATTATTTACTGGCATGAATAGTGAGTGAGTGAGTGAGTGAGTGAGTGAGAGGAGTGAGTGAGTGAGTGAGTGAGTAAGCGAGATCGACAGATTTTTGTAAGTTTGGTGAATGGTGTTTGACTTACTTGTGACTACTTCAGTTTCAATGACTATTTGAAGAGAAACAAATTAGTTCCACTCTCGTGAACCAAGACGGTATTTCTATTCTCGTTACAGGGGTGTATTTTAGCTACGGTCAGGAATTATTGTCAGTAAAATACCACAGTTTACTGAGAAGATATGTCATGAAGTAAACGTGAGTATGGTTTTGCACCACATTTATCAATATCACGTCAGAAACTGGCTTCACACAATGTACTGCTATATAAAATCTTCCTAATAATTCTGAATAGGTGAATGTATAGTTTGTTGTGAGGAACAAGCTACCGATTACACGTTGTAGAAGAGTGAGTGAGTTTAATTTTACGCCGCACTCAGCAATATTCCAGATATATGCCGGCGGTCTGTAAATAATCGAGTCTGAACCAAACAATCCAGTGATCAACACCATGAGCATCGATCTGCGCAACTGGGAACCGATGCCATGTACCAACCAAGTCAGCGAGCCAGACCACCCGATCCCGTTAGTCGCCTCTAACGACAAGCATAGTCGCCTTTTATGGCAAGCATGGATTGCTGAAGGCCTATTCTACCCCGTGACGTCCACTGGTCTATTGTGAAAGAGAAACCCCAGTTAGGGGCGAGGTATGAGAGAAATTTATTCGCTTACTGTTTGCACCAGTAGATATTCCCTGATAGGCATTTTAGAAGTTGTATAGGTGAAGGAAAACCAAATTCTATGGAGAATTAACTTTTTTGTTGCAATGAGTGCGACAGTTCGGCGTAGGTACTAGGTTTGATGTCGGTGTTAGTACCTACGCCGAAAGGTCACACGTAGACATCTAAATTCAATTACAATCGGTGCGGGATTTGTAAGTCGTCGATATGTTGTTTCGATTCCACCAAACTGTTGTTTGAGAAAGAAAGAAAATATGAAAATATGAAATTTGCTGAGTCGCACATCACAGCTAACTCCAGCTGTGACTGGCCCACCTCCTGCAGGTGAAGCCGCGTGACAGCGCCCCCGTAGTGCACGACGCGATGGCAACCGGAATTAGTACATTGATCCCAGATCATCCTACAAGTGAAATACATTTTTATGCAGTAATCGTTAGAAGATATGCAAAAAGATACATAATCGTCGCAGACGTAAGAAATGTATCTTCGAATTTCATAACGCCATTGTAGCTATGAAAACGGGCATGTAGGGATTAGTGACAGTCTCCTTCATTGATGACTCTCTCGTGTTATTCCGGTACAAGCCGAATACCGTCTTCTTGGAGTTTACGGAAAGGAGCGAGTGGTGACGAATGAGTCTGGCACTCTTGAGAGAATGCGTTTGCTCTACAGTGCGCGATAACCAGTATGGTATGGTAACCCTTGAAAACAAAAGCCAAGGCCAAGATTTTCGAATCTTTGTTAGAGCTAAGATAGCTGTATGTCAATACGTTAATGTATGGCACTCACGACAACCTCAACTCTTGGAGAGCTTCGAAAATCTAGGTCTAGGATACAAGGTAACAAGGTGCTTGTTGTGGTTGGTAGTACAATCACCTCATTTCTGATCACAAACGGGGTGGGGCAGCCTTGTCGTTAAATCGCTTACTTGTCACAACGAAGGCCCGGGTTCGAATCCCCACATGGGTACAATGTATGAAGCATATCTGGTGTCCCCTGTCGTGATATTGCTGTAATATTGCTAAAAGCGGCATAAAACTATAATCACTCACAACAAAAGTGGTCTGATTCAAACAACGTTTCTACAGTACGGATCTGTAACTCGCGAATTCGCTAGTCATCAAACATACACTTACCATGAACACGAAGAGATTAAATAGCGACAGACGAAAATTTTGCTAGTTACCAAAAAATGGTTGTACAATACACGTGTTGTGATGTGGAGGCATTACAACAGATGATGTTGATGTTTGGTCCAAACAGGACTGATAAAAAATCAGTTCTAAACATGCCAATTCAAAGCTCTTTCCAAGTTCATTACAAGCTTGCATTAAGACATTTGGGAAAAGAGGGAAATTGCACCAATGAATGAATGGCGACTGGTGCATATTTCGCTTATTTTCAAGAATGAATTGACAACAAACAGACAGTGATTTTGAGACATGACGACAAATGTCGCTGATGTTTGGTATATTTCCAAACTGCTTTGATAACAGCTAACACGAAACAGGATGAATCAAAGTTTGTTTCACTTTCGGTACAATTCTACGACAAGGCCCTGAAATCCACCTTTAGTGATTCGTTCTTTCCAACTTCCAGTCTGTATAATTTTGACCTATACGACTGCGCAAGACGTCATCGCGTTTTCCGAAACGTGTTATTTTCACTTCCGGAAACGCAAACAGTGCGATATAGCCGTATCTTGCACTCACAGCCGGTGTGAAATAGACATCGCCATGGGCGTGCTTGTCACTAGTCAAGTACTTCTGGGTGTTAATTACAGTGAAATGAATTAAGCCACACAGGAAAGTACGACCTGGGCGATATAGTATACACCGAAATTGTACATTTCTCACAGTGATTTAGCGGTTACAATAACAGGATATGTTGATAAATTGTTATGGAAGTCGGGAAATGGGTCTCAGTTTGACAGAATGAATGAAAGAAAGTTTGATGGAAGGATTTTGTTGCTTTAATTAAATTGGATAACTTTGGATCTGTGACAGCTGCGGATACACTACTGACCAAAAATAAAAGAACTGATGAAATGATAGGTGTAATGACGATAAAATATTTGTAAAATAAATTATTTGGAGAGTGTAGATAAATCTATAGACCAACGCATAGTCCCTGAATATACATAATTTTGATTGAAGCAAATAAACCCATTAAAATTGAAAAAGACATCCAGTTACTTAGGAAATCTATAGACTTTGTTCATTTAGGGCTTTTAGTCTTACATGGAGGCCTAGGCAGTAGGGAAAATAATGTGGTGCAGGGACTGTCGGACAGACAAATAAACCTGATGTGTGTTTCGTGCTGGACGAGACATAACGACACCTTAGTGGCTTTAATACTTTTGATATTCGACTTGCTATTATACAGAATATTCATGACAACTTTAGATTTGAATCTACTGCCATAAACGTAATGAGAGAAAGAAAGATGAAAACATGAAATCTCAAGTAAAAATATGCGGTTACGTTTATGTCGTGTATTTGAAAACTTGGCAAAAAAAGAGTTCATTTGCTGTTCAGTATATCATTTGCCATTTTCGGTTCATCTCTGCGGTTCAAAATCTAACATACACAAGTCCAGCCTATTTTACGTAACGTCGAAAAACAGACCCCACAACTCGCGGATAACAGCACTAAACAATTTAGTTCATTTCCCCGGGGGTAGTCGCCCTGGCTAGCACCCACCCTCGGGCATCAACGATGTCGGCTGGATTGATGTCAAATGTTGGTTTTATGTAAACAAGGGATTTCATAACGATAATGTTGGCACTGGATTACTGATTTTATGGAACATTTCATGGCGTGAATTTGGGAGCCATTGTCTTTAATCCCTGACTGCTTTGATGCGACAGTACGGCCTGTAATTAACCTTCATGTTAAGGTTGTCAGAGTTCCATATGTGTCAACGGCGTAATGAATTGTGTAGTTGATTACAGTCAACATCAAAGCGTTCTCACCGATATTAACGCACGTTTTGCAAATAATCATGTATGAATATGTTGTGTTCATAACGCGCAAGAAAAACATAGGATGGTGACGTTTTAAGGGCATGGTGGTGGTCGTGGTGGTGATGATGATGATGTTTGTAGATGAAGATGATGATGATTGGAGATGGTGATGATGATTTTAGATGATGATGATGATGATGATGATGATGATTGTAGATGGTGATGATGGTTGTAGATGATGATGATGATGATTGTAGATGATGATGATGATTGTATGGCGGCGGTCTGTAAATAGTGATCAACAGCATGAACATCGATCTGCGTAACTGGTAACCGATGAAATGTGTCAACCAAGTCAGCAAGCCTGACCACCGGATCCCGTTACTTGTCTCTTATGAAAAGCATAGTCGCCTTTTCTGGCAGGCATGGGTTGCCGAGCACCTACTCCGGATCTTCACGGGTCTGGTAAAACAGCTCAGTGATGTGCATCGTTAGTTCTTTCACTTTTCAAGTACATAATAATAAAATCGGCACACTTTCTCTTACCCTCATTAAAGATCCAGCTGGATAAAGCTATCGGATCTGAAAACCCGAATCCAGCTTTAGTACATTATAATCCCTACCTTACTCCTTAAGAGACAACATGCTGAAAGCTTACTATTTCAACCGTGTTCTGCCCGCTCCAGTTTCGTCAAGGACAAAGGTATATTTGCATGGCAGTGTCGTGTGTATCGCCATTTGTTTTTCCCACGAGGCACAACAAACAAACCTGGGATTTACAAGACTAATCACCCTGTGATTGTTATCAAGCACCTTGACTCGTTGTTTTCTTTGCTTAAATGTAGCGATTGTTTGGCCAATATAAGACGTTTTGATCCCCCGCTCCGGCGAGTGATTAACAGTTGTATGTAAGTAGTATTTGATGGATCTGATTAAAATCAGACTGGGTTGTTTATGGTTCAGTGGTCGACCGTGTGTAGCCATATGGTTCGAGGGAATTTTCACTGCACAGCTTGGACCTGTTGCCGTATTAAGATAAACAGACTGTATATCACATAAAACCAAAACGATTATTCTCGCGATCCGAACAGTGTGTTTTCGAAAAAAATCCGAAATAAACGAGTAAATGATTCCAATTTTACCAATGTTTAAGATGCCATCTTTGACTAACTCCAAATAACCCCAAACTTTAAATATTTCAACACCCATCTCCACTAATACCTCTTAAGGAATATAACACGTCCGAATTGTACTTTCACTTTTCAGTTATTCATTTATGAGCCATTTATGAGCATATATCAAAGTATATGTATGTTCTCGATACCTTTATGTATAATGTATGAGGATAACAATAATGTAGGTACGATGCAGGAATTTCAGTGCATAAATCAAACGCCACGTCATGATCATGCTTTCGGGGGAAAAACCTGCTTTCACCAACGCAGACAAATACAAATACCGGCATTACTTCCTTCCATTCCACGACATGTTTCTGTCGTATTTCCCACACGACTGTCAGGAAGTGGGCATTGCGTGGCAGACCATATCACGCGATCTGCGTTGTCTCTCTCACTTGGATACGATCAGCACATGCCATACAGTATCCCAGTTACGTACAATGACTTTCATGATGTCAGTCGTTGGATTGTCTGGTCCAGACTCGATTATTTACAGACCTCTGGGTGCGACTGCAGAAAAAGATACAAAACAAAACTAGGTAGTAAGTACGAGGCTCAATATAATGATGTAGTTATCTGTAATTGTTCCTATCGGTCAGGGTGTTTGTGCTTGTTTCATTTTTAAACACCAGGGGCGCATACTTTCTCTCGCATTACAGTTTGTAAGGCCATGAAACATACTTTGTTTCTATTTTGGAGTGAGTGAGTTTAGTTTAACGCCGCATTTAGCAATATTCCAGCAATGTTGAGGTAGGGGACGCCAGAAATTGACTTCACGCATTACAGGTACATCCATATGAGGATGGGCGAACACTTTAACCACTAGGCTACCCTACCGCCCCTCTATTTCGGATCACACATACAAAAAATGTTGTATCGACCTTGCAACTGTCTAAGTTAAAGCGGTTGTGTAATCACCGGGTAACTCGAAGTAGTTAAGTAGGTAGTGTCGACACAATGTTGTTTGACTGTATGTGCACATGCATGCAATTGCATCATACGGACCACATACGCTGTATCTCAGTTACGCCTGATAACCGATATCCGTATCATTTACGGTGACCGATTGCCGGCGTGACATCGGAAACGCGTAAACACACGATTATCCCTTGGAATTCACATAACCGGGAGATGACCTGGAATCAGAGCCAGAATCAGAGGCACTGTCATCATGCTTCATAATCATATTAACACACGTGATAGTTTGCGCTGGCGTCTGATGTGGGCCGCGGGCGGACACTAGGCAGTATAATCGTACTGTCAATACACCGCGAGACGTGATTGACGTGCAACTGACAACACTCGCTGCCAGGGAAATCACACGTCGTGATGTATGATGACAGGTGATTGGTGTTCTTATTTATGTCTTAGAGATTTCAGGGTGGAAGTACTCTGTCTTGGACGTTTGTTGCGAAATAAACCAGGGCTACAGTCAAACAAATGGATTGTAAAACGGTGTATTTATTCGTAATAGGGTTATTGGCCTGTAGACAAAATGACAAGCTGACGAGGGTATGATGAAGGGATTAATCAAACGACAACCACCCATTCCATAAACATTAAAAGAAGGTTCTTTGTAGAATTGACCTTCAGCAACCCATGCTAGTCTTAAGAGGTGACTTACGTTATCGGGTTGTCACTCTTGCTGACTTGCTTGATACGCGATAGCGTGAACCAATTACATAGAGGTGACTAACGTTATCGGGTTGTCACTCTTGCTGACTTTCTTGATACGTGACAGCGTGTACCAATCACATAGATGCATGTTCATGCTGTTGATCACCGTCTGTTGTTTAACGCCGCACTCAGCAATCTTCTAGCTATCGGGCGGCGGCCTGTATATAATCGAATTTGGAAGAGACAATCCAGTGATCAACTCATTTACTTGGTGAAACATGATAGATTTTCACGACATAAGATACAGGAACATTGCCCAAGTGGGGAATCGAACCAGCACCATGAGCCAAAGCTCCAAGCACTAGGCCATGCCGCCGCCCCAGCGATTGACAAAAGATACATCTATGTATATATACATCTATGTATCTATGTATATATCGTTCATAAATTTACAAAATATCTTTCTCAATAAATGATGTGATAAACTTGCAGGCAAAATAAACAATACCAAGTCGAACTCACTGATATTACCAAAACGGCATACCACCACTGCCAAAAAGAAAGTGACGTTGGTGTATGACCAACATGTAACTGCCAAAGACATATTTCAATAGATTTCTTGTAAATATTCAAATTTTTATCTAGCTGAGAATTAAACAATGCTCACTGGAGACAGAGAGTCTCTTTAAATGTCAATGTAAAGATTTACAGATACACGCCAGACGCCCGACCAACAAAACAGACAACCGTTAGACTGAAACTAATTACAACAGACCCAGATCTTCCGTCGGTTAAACGACCTTCGATATGACAGTTTTCTGTAATAAAACATGTTTATTTACATGCTATTAACAAGCGGAGTCGTCAGTCCTGACAGGTTCACCACTTGCCGTGAAATTGACAAGATATGTTCAGCTTAGGGTAAAACAAACAGGCGTACATCTGTCAGGCGGTATTTAATGATTAGATGTGTATCGACATGTTTTGTTTCTGTTAATTAGCTGGTATTGTCTCCCGATTCATGAGTTTGTGTAAAGATAATCGCTTAGCAGTCCTCAACATACGAAGATGATAATATTTTTTTCAGAGTAATATTCTTTTTAGATTTTCGGAATTTTGAACAAAGGTCGATACGGATATGGTCTTGGGACAAATTACTCTTATGACCTTCGCTACAGTACAACATTTCAATTAACAACTTTACAATACCCCCCACCCCCAAACCCCGACCCCAATCCTTATAACCATGGAACAGAAGCATATTATATCCTAACACAAGCAACAAGCAACACTACACACAGACAAGGATGTGATATTATCGAGCTAAGTTTGGGTCTAAAAGGAAATGGGACCATGAAACTAAATGTACATAGACGCATATGTTGTGACACAGTACATGCATGTACATAGTTTATAACACACGGTCATAGTCGTGTAAAAGAAGACAGTGATGAATATGAGAACACGGTGTACTCCACAGATGAAGCACTTATACTTCTACACACTGGTCAAAGTCAACAGTCAACAATGCAGGTAGCATGAGCATGTTGTTCATACACCAGTTTCCAATTCTTCACGAAGTCGTCGGTAGGGATATGGTCCTGTACACAACAAATCATAATCAGGAATCGAACATCCTATTTCTTGTGTTGCAAAGGGGAGCTACGCTTCAAAGTGAATTTAGGTATATTAAACCATCAGACCACTTGTTTCTATTTCGCAAATTAGCGACTTTAGGCATTTTTCATTCCCTCGCCTGTTCCTGTGAATTTAATAAAACGACAAAGACCCCGGTTCGACCCCACTCTTCTTGGTGGCCCCCCCCGTGATGTTACTGGAATGTTGCCAAATGCGACGTAAAATTAATTTCACTGGTGGTCTAGTGGCTATAGCATCGGCCTGGAGGGCTGAATGTCCGTGGTCAGATTCCAGTGTCGCGTCTTTCAAGACATTAAAATGCTTCTTATTTATAATATTGTTGCCCTGCCTGGGAATAAATCCTTTAGACTCGAACACAATGTGTGTCTGAGCAGGGCGTCCGTGTTAACCAGGAACATTGTGTCTCTGTAGGCAAGCACGATAAACCAACGTGCACCATTATGTTGTCATTTCGGGAAATCAATATGAGGAATATCCATACACTGACAATTTCAGACAGGCAGTGCAATATGTATTTAATACAGGAGATGATATCGGCATAAAGCTGCACTAATATTGGTAGTTAATCTTAATCCAGAGTATATTAATCCGTTTGAGGTTATGGTCTACACCTCATTTACCATTATACATCTAACTGAATCACAATTTAAAAATAGTAATGATTCATCTTACCATATTATTTTGTTTTTCTTTTAATATGCTCCACCTCGACCATCGTAATGTAGATCTACCCAGTTCGGGTGGACTTATATGTCTTGCGCTATAAAAGCTTCCCTTCTATGGCGCGTGACCTAGATATACCTATCAAAGGGCACTGATTCACTCCTCATAACAGTAACGCTTATTCATTTCACCATTGACAACGCTGACATGCGTCCTAAATGTCAGTTGCATTGAGTGACAAGGTGCATGTAGATATTTGTGATTCAGATATTTCCAAAATTAAACTAACTGCCACGAAAAGAGACTACTGAAAATAAATATAAGTTTAAAAAAGTATTTTCTGAAATTGCAATAAACAACTGTTTTAGGCTATTATTCTGTTTCCCTCTAACGTACACAACTGCAAATAGCATATGTCGAACTAACTCACTCTCACCTAACTGGGCATTCAGTGGGATGCGTAAGAGGATTTCCAGAAAAGCAAGTTTACTGTTAAATCGGTCAAAACTAGAAAAAATACGACTAGCTGCTGAAAACAACAGATCAGACTATAGATGGCAATTAGGTCGCTCATCCTGTCGACGGACAATATCACTGAGGGGGAAACCAGAAATTGACGTCTCACATTGAACGCATGTGGGGAATCGAACCCGGGTCTTTGGCGTGACGAGCGAACGCTTTGACCCCTAGGCTACCCCACCGCCCCAGTAGAAGAAGTAGTGGTGATGGTAGCTGTAAATTAGTATCAAAATTAGCACTGATAGTTACATGTTTAAAACCTGTGGTATTTTCTTCAATGAATATAATCTAGCCTGGACCAAACAGTCTAGTGATCGGCATTATGAACATCGATATAAACTGGTAGGACACAATGACAACCAAACCAGCGAGTCTGACCACTCGATCACATTAGTCGCCTCTTATGACCAAGATGGGTTCCTGAAGATCAATTCTAACCCGGGATCTTCACGGGTCGTGCAAGTACAAGATGACAATACCCGATCTTCATCTCACCACTGTCACTAGTACGCGTAAATTAACATGTTGTGCAATGCAACCATTGTCAATACATTTCACTGTAATCTCCTTCGAATGTGACACATCTTATCATGTTGTCAAGGAATCTGTTAATTATGTATATGTTAATTACTCCTGTCACCAGCCGCGTGAATCATTCAACACGTTGTTAATTACCATAATCATTTAGCGTTATTTTGTCAGACTGAGACGCGTTCGTCACTGACAGCTAATACACAAATCCTAAATTCCTGAGTTCACATCACAGTGCATGACAGCTGATTGTCAATCATCAATTTTAACGAGGACATTTACTCTTGTTCTTGTGCTGATGCGATGTATATATTTTTTAAACGCTGTTGATAAACATGTTTGTTTGTAGATCACAGCTCGGTGTATACAAAAGGAACAACTGGACAATTACCCGTAGACATTATTTGTACTGTGTGCTGTTTTTCCTCTCAGACATGACATGTAAATATACAGACAAACATCAGACATCTGACTTACAACACCTACAGCCAACACACTGACTTACTAATCACTTACACAATCTTTTATCTAGACTGGCGCCACAACTAAAGATATTTCATATGAAAATCTGGTTCACTTAGGTAGATTCTGTTAAAACAAGTCAATTGTCTTCTTTCAACCACGTACAATCAACTGGGATTTCAGCTTGGGTTTTGGCCTGTGGAGTTTATCAGACCTCTTCCTATATTTATCTTTGTTTCCTGTCACAACGAATCAAGTCCGCTTCTAAACATACCGAATAGCAAAAAAAATACAATATTTGAAAAAAATAAATCTAATAAAAGTAAGCATTCGTGTTTGTGTCTTCTATTAAAAACTTGACAAAAAAAAACAGTATTGCGTTTCTTTTGCTGTTCAGAACATATCGGCTATTTAATGATTTTCGTTATTGTCTATTTGTTATACATTTTCTTATACTTCTGTTAGAATTACTTTGGAAGACAAGCTAAACTAAAGAAAACAGTATACATTTGATGTAACAAAACGAATTACAAACGGTCCAACAATCAAAAGGAAACAGTGCCCTTGAAAAGCTACCAGCTACCTAAATCACATGCATTATCACCGAATATCTATTATAGTTTAAAACATCCCCATCACATTTTAGTCCCCATAACACATTAGTAAAGATTCTTCATACCTCATACTTACTTAAAATTGTTTTAGTGTAATGGTTCATTCATAAAACATTAGGAATCTGTTTACCGATTATTTTTTTGTACATCCAAGTATACTTATAACTTATATGGCTTTCTAGAAGTTGGTGAGTGAAAAATGAAACATACAGCTTTATGGATTACAACTTCTTGTTTATTACGTTGAGTGATGTTTCGATGCAGATTCTTACATAATAGCTTGGTAACGATGAAAGAATCCACATCGAAACGTCGCTCAACGTAATAAACAAGAAGTTGTCATCTATAAAGCTGTTTGTTTCATTTTTATTCCTATAACACTTAGTGTGGATCGTGCCCCCTCAGTAAGAAAGTTAATTACGTCCCCGTTGACGCTCTATCTGATTGGCGCAAAATATAACTGCTACCAAAACACGTGAGTAATACCCTTTGAAATGAAGTGCGACGGACAAGTCACTACTGTAGTGCTAAATATAGAAACGGAAATCCCTGGACCCTCTCCATCACGTGACTACGACGTCACACGGGCTTGTCAAAACGGCTGCAGGCGGCCGAATGATTCAGTAGATACAAGCTCGGCAGAAGAGAGACGAGGCGCTGTCTGAGGCTTTACTTACATCATGGTAGCAAACATCGGCCGAGAAATTAAATGTGTCGTTGTCGGCGATGGAGGAGTCGGGAAAACTAGCATGCTTCTCCGATATATTGATGGGCGGTTTCTGGAAGAATACGTACCTACATGTTTTGACAGTTACGTTGGTGAGTTTTTAATCAATGTTTGTTCTTTTAAAATATGTTCCATTGCGATGTCTTTATATAAGCGCACATGACTACAAGATATTTGTCATGTAGATTATCACTCGTAAGACACGACATAATAAGTATTTACGATTTGAAAAATAAATATTTATTCACATTTAATATGAAAGAGAACCACATGAAATTAATAAAGAAAAATAACTTATTTATTACTATTATTTTATATGTATTTTTTTAATTACAATTCTGAAAGTTTAAACTTACAACACGACATCGGTTAGTGGCAGACTGTCAGACAGTACGTCTCGCCGCTCGTTTAGAAAATAATTAACAAGAATTTCTCCCGCACAATAAGTCTGTCAACCTAGTCCTGTCAAGGTGACTGACAAACAAGCTGACGCGTAAACTGGCTATTAATTCGTTCAAATAGCAACACACGGTTGTGACTGTTGATTGACAGAAAAGTATGAAGCAATATTCAAACGATCAATGTATTGTTTTTACAGTGCACGTGTTATTTTAGCTACTTCGTGTGGTGATTCAGTCTTGATCAGGGGACACGTTCATCGACTAGACGTAAACATGTTACAGTCAATGACTGGAGTCAGGTGTCGCTGTTTTCTGAATTCATCTACCGTTAATGTATGAATTGTACATTGTATAATACAGTGTTACAGAACTAGAGCCGTTGTGACGTTTTGATTATAACTCACTCAGTCTGGAAAATAACTAACAACTTCAGTCAGTCAATACAATACTACATTTAGGTTTGAAAATAATAAATTCAGTCATCAGATAGATACCTATATATATTCGACATCACGAGGAATAAGAAAGAGGCTGTAACTAGCATAGTTATAGTTACATACGATCTACGACATGAGGTATGCATAGGATTAAAACCTTCGCAAAGGAACGGGTTTTTTTAATTATCGTCAGCTAGCGATAAATAGGAGTGGCGATAAATGTTCTTTTGAACATATGCCCTGGGGTTTGTAGTATAGACTAAACATGTGCGCGAAGGAATAAATACTCTTAGAAAGGCAAAATATATATGTATGATAATGCCCAGCCCTAGCACAATGCATTGTATCATGGTTTTCTAAGCCAGTGTTGACCGCTCATGGTGATAGTAGTTAAGAAGATTAATATCCCCATGAATCGCAATCCGCTTATTTCTCCTCTGTGGTCTGTAAGACTCTTTTTGTCCCCTGGTGTTTAATGCAAGAGACCTAATACATTAGGTGAGCAGTGAAAGGTCGCTGCTGGAATCTTTCCGGTTGTGGGCATTGTGATAAATAATGGACGAGGAATGGAAGAATGTTCTCGTTAGTTATGAAAACACCAAGTTCAGCAAGTGTTATAGCTCTGTTTCCTCTAGTGTTGCTTTTAAAAGGAAATGTGTGTGATATTGTGTGCGAGGTATTATCTCCAAATGCTGATATTTTCTGAATCTAAATTAAAAAGATCGTCATACAGGATTTTTGCAAAACCTAGAACTTGAGACAGAGCCGCGTCAGTGGCATGACGTCAAATGTATACTTGTGTTATAATCCAGTTGTTACTTAACATAATGCTATAAATATTATGGCGTGATTATTTGACATGCAGCATGTTGTGTGACGAATGTTACTGTAGCTTCGGATGTGTAATTCAACCTTTTACATATTAAGAGTTTTGAATGTCAGGTACACATATTGCAACCTTTGTGCAAGGATCATATGAGTCATCAGTTGACACAGAAATACACATGCTCTTTTTCATATTAGGGTTACAGCAAGGTTGTGTTCTATCTCCGACCCTGTTTATGCTTAGTGTGTACATAGACGATTGAGTCATTTCTCACGGTGTTAATCCAGCACAGTCACCTTGACCACCCCTCCCCTCCTGAAACCACACAGACACACATCCCAAATCAAGACACTGTGTTAGGTACAGGCAGCGCTCCCGTCGACTTCCACACCGGAGCACGTTGCATGACGCAATTGTTCCTCATACGCTTTGTTTTACATTCAGCTTTTCTCCCAGCTATTCGCGAGACGTGAGAGTCCGCCCTAGGTTCAAAACCACGTAATTGTTTTGATATGTCAAGTGTCTGGGCAGTGACATTGCTTACCGATTGTCCCTCTGTGGTTAGCGAATGGCCACGAGAGAATACCTAACAGTCGGGGCGTTCCTGAAAAATGAAGTGCAGGCCCTTGACCTCGGGGCGTTGTGTGTGACTTGTCTAGGCGTTGCATGAGGATTCGGAAGATTTACAGTCATATGTCCTTGAAGTTAAATATACCAAATCATTCAAACAAATATACATATATTATTGTGAGAAATGAAATGCTGGCCATTGACCTTGGGGCGTTGTGTCTGACCTGCTTAGGCGTTGCATGATGATTCGAAAGAGTTACAGTTACACCCTTGCAGTATAGCATGCCCCGTTAATTAAACAAATATAATCATTGTATTGAGAACATGGACTGCTGAACAATCGGTAAGAAGGGAGTTACATTGAAATGGTGTCATAAATATGAAGGCGATTAACGTACTTATAACGGCCAGTTGTCATAGTGATATTGATGGCACAAGGTTCAAACTGCCAACCAATGTATTCGTCCCTTCTGAACACATTCAGGAAGCCTCAACAAAACCCACTGACGCACGCTTTCGTATCATAATTCAAATAATCTGTTATCATTTAACATACACCCAGCGTGTACACAATTAAGAATCATTCAACACGAATAAGCTCTACTGCCACTATGAAACAGTCAGTTAAATACTGAATATTTCAAATTAAGTGATACTGTATGTAGCTTCATGCGCCATATGCAGCAGAAATTCCGTTGCGTCCTAAATCTTCAAACTCCGCTGTATCTCCGAACAGAATAAAAGTGACACCCTGTCCACCAGCGGATCATTAGCGCGTGTGTGTCAACAGCCTGTCCGAGGAGGCACTTACAACCTGTGTTGAATAACGAACACAAAATCCACATTCTTATTTGATGGAACCGACAAAGTTTCACAATTCTCGTGTACATGCGAATAGCCTTGGGGATTCCTTTAATCCCTGAGCAGAGACATACAATGTACTCGAAATTGGATATGCAACTTCCCAGTCTGTTATAAAGCTGCACTCAGACCTTGACGCGTGTAAGTAATATATATCCTATTAAACGATTTTTTTATTTTAAAAACCCAGACAAGGTCAATACAAAACTGGCATTCCTAAAGCGAAACGAAGCGGCGAGACAAACTGAAGTTTCAGAATGAAAATTACGGAGGGGATTAGAATGAGCTTTAAGGAACACTGGCTTCACTGTAAGGCTATTAAAATATCTCAAAAGAAAATATGATTATGAATAATAACCATTTCGTGATCCCCGGACTATAATGTACCACACGCAGAGAATACGCTTGTTAGTAAGCAAGCGTAATTGTTGTGCGTTATGCAAGTAAAAATCTTTCAAATAGGTAATACCCCCACCATCGGTTTTATTCGTAACCCGGTCATGTATTCAAATTCAAATCGGGTGTAAGTTGTCACGTGTTTACAAGGAATTTTGTGTCACGTGGGTTAAGTATGTCCACTCCTAAGGATGAAAAGATACACCACGTTTTGCCCATAAAAAGAGGATGCAGTTTCGTTTAACGCTGGGGTTCCCCGCTGGCAAGTTTGGGGTTAAATTATATCTTAATAGCTGTGTCTTGGTGGGGTTTAGTTTAGGTGTTTATGTCTGAGAGCATTCTTTCTATGCGTTTCGCTTAATGACTAATATTATTGTCATTATTGTCGTCAGTCGTTTAGGCATATTGCTTCTAGAGATGACCATTTTAGGAAAATACTGGAATGAGTTTGTTACAGAAAGGTAGTTTGTAGGTAACTAACAGGTGTAGATGAATGACGCCCTGGTGCCTGATGGAGAAACAGCAACAAACAAACAAACAAAAAGGAACCAGCTTATTAACAGAGTTGGCCAGTGTAATGTGGCTAAAGCATTGAAAAACAACATTCACCTCATGGATGACTTACATACTTTTGTATCTACGATAAATGATGATGATTATCTAGTGCCCAGTGTTTTGACAAACACCTGTCACGCGCCTCTTACCTGTAATCAATGGTTAGGATGGCAACGGAATGTGTAAACAGGTAGTCTGTTACCTGTAATTACCAGTTGAAGTACATAAATCATCTGTGTATGACATTTCTACTTCTTGAATGGCTACATTGAGGTATGCAAACACATAAGCGTGTAAGTCGGGCGTGTATGCTATCGGGTTGCAGTATGTATGTAAGGCGTGGTATTCGAGAAGTATACGACATGCAAGCAGCCGTGCGTCATCTATTGTGAAATAAACATGTCCGTCTTTTGCAAACAGGGACGGTGTCATAGCCTTGTGGTTAAAGCGTTGGCTCGTCACGCCGAACACATGGGTTTCGATTCCCCACATGGGTACAATGTGTGATGCCTATTTCTGGTGTCCCCCGCCGTGATATTGCTGGAATATTGCTAAAAGCGGCGTAGAAGTACACTTCCTCATTTCTAAAGACAATACTAAATGCCACCACCACCACCATCATCATCATCATCATCATCGTCATCATCATCGTCATCATCATCATCATCATCATCATCATCATCATCATCGGGGTTCTGGGGTAATTGTCCATTGACGTGGATCGTTACTCACCCATACTGCTCCAATCGAAACATTGGCAATGGCTTTCCATATAGATATTGAATGATATCAGTGTGTTTGGTCTTACTGAATTTATATCAAAGTGTTTGCTTTAACGTTTGTGATGTGAAAATATGTAACTTAATAACTCTGGACGTGATTGCTCCGCACAGAATGACTCTGGCGATGTCACCTATGTAGATAATACATGTATATTTCCTGTCAAACCATTAATGTATTTTGTTTGTTTCAGTGTCCCTTGACCACGGTGACCGCTGCTATCACCTCTGTCTTATGGACACAGCCGGACAGGTCAGTATTTTTAACAATCACGTCCAGTTTTGTAACATAAATATCACAAGACACCGCAGTTTCCGGTAATTCGTTTCATTAGGGAGTACGGAGTCAAACCAAAACGAACGTGGGGGTTTTCAAGAACACGTGAATATCTTTAGAGCGTATTCGAAACTTTTCGTAGCCAATCTGCCGAAAATCTGTTTTTCAAAACCATAAATGTGTCAAAATAAAATATTCAAGGATGTAAAACACAGTCGGTAGCGCTCCCACGCGGATAAATAATCGCTGAACCATCTGGGCACGCATCTAATTAGTGTTACGTCATGCCGCGAAAAGGAAATAAAATGCTTAAAAGATATATTAGTGTCCCAAGGCAACGGAGGCACGTTTTGAAATGTGATAATGATTGTTATAGCACGGTGTAGTTACGAACAGGTGAATTGTTAAGGTCAGTGAGCCTCGTTCTGACAAAACGCGTGCTATTGTCTTAAACACGGTTGGCAGGTAATGCTTATTTTTTATAGTTTGTGACGTAATACTCAAGTCTGTGAAATATTCATCTTATCCGCCTTGGGCAAAGTTTGCATCGTACGTTTTGTCTATGTGAAATACTAAAATGAATTTACGACTCCTTCATAAACAAAATATGTGTATTTCGGTAAACATTCATCGTTCTTTATAATTATTATGATGTTCAATTTCGGGATACCACTGACCTAATGTAGTTTCGGGAATATGTGTAGGTTTAATCACTTAAATGAAACATCATATAATTTCGCCTCGCCCACGAGAAATAAATGACAAGGAGAACATACACTTTAAAACACGTTGAACCCCAAACGTACCAGGGTGAAAACAAAATTACAAACTAAATTTATGGTCCAAAAACATCTATGGCACCCTAATGAAAAACATGTACACCGCAATAACCGTTGTTTAACCACCTAAAATACGATTGTATATTTTTATTTTTCTTTATTTCCAGTGCAACGTCTCTAAGCGAAATGTATGTATGAATATGTATGCATGCATGCATGTATGTATGTATGTATGTATGTATGTATGTATGTATGTATGTATGTATACTGAACAGCAAAAGAAACACAACTCTGGCTTTTTGTTAAGGTTTTAAACACAAGACAAATATGAACGCTTACTTTTGAGATTTATTTTTTTTCGACAAATTCTTTTGCTGTTAAGTACATGTCTGTGTATGTCTGTCTATGTGCCTGCCTGAATGTTTGTGTGTCTGAATATCTGTCTGTGTCTGTCTGAATGTTTGTCTGTGTATGTCTGTCTTAATGTCTGTGTCTTTTATCTCTGAATGTCTATCTGTGCATGTCTGTCTGTGTCTGTCTGCCTGTCTACGTCTGCCTGAATGTCTGTCTGTCTGTTTATGTATGTCTGTCTCAATGTCTGCCTGAATGTATGTCTGTGTCTGTCTGTATGTCTGACTGACTGAATGTTTGTGTATCTGTCTGAATGTAGTAATGTGTGTCTGTCTGAATGTCTCTCTGTCTGTCTGTGCCTCTGTCTGAATGTCAGTCAATGTGTCTGTCTGTCTGTATGTAGGGTAAGGTAGGTAGGTATCGGATATAACTGCAAATACGTGTTAGCTTGGAAGATTAATCAAATTTTCTTCAATGCTTCAGGAAACGTATGATCGTCTGCGGACCTTGTCCTACTTCAACACTGACGTGTTTGTCGTCTGCTTCTCCGTGGCAAGTCAAGATTCATTCATTAACGTGAGGACACGATGGATCCCGGAACTGAAGGAATTCAAACCCGGAACCCGCTTTATCCTTGTCGGAACTCAGGCGGATCTCAGGGACGATGCTGAATATCCTGGAAAATGTGTGTCTCAGAGTCAGGCAAAGAAACTGGCCAGGAAGGTCGGTGCGGAAACCTATGTAGAGTGCTCGTCTCTTACAGGGGAAGGTTTGAAGAACGTGTTCCAGGGGGCGCTAACAACAGCAGTGTGTCCGAAGAAGAAGAAGAAGTTTTGGAGAAACTTCAAGCAACTATTCACGAAGAACGAGAAGTGAGCGAGACGATGGAATCTGTGTCACACACACATAACAAAGACATGGCGTCGCCCACGAGATCAGAACTCTTAGTCCACTTTGCGCAGGCGCATATGGACAGGCAGCTCAACCTGAAGTGACCTCCAGCTTTTGAATATCTGTTCTGTGACATTTCTTGTTGCACATTGTTGTTGCACATTGTTGTTTCTGTTCAAAGTTTGTTGAAATGAATTGATTGGACTTTGGTCCATGAACATAGGAGTGCTCCCTCAATACATGACGTATGGCTGAAGCGAGGAGAGGAAGTTGGTGCTTGTAATTGTGTGATAATGTGACCACTCTTGACTCATCTGTGTGATACTCAGTGTTAACAATGGCTTCAAAAGTCACGTGACAGAAATAAAAGTGCAGGACACTCCATAACTTTCCGTGACATCAACGACCCACCACGGCTCCCTACAGAGAATAGAAGTTCAACACTCCGAGCACCGCTGGAGTAAACTGCTGCTACACACTCGCGAAAAAGCTCTATTCAAACTAGCTTGTCACGTCAAGAGAGGAACGATTCAACTAGTTTCAGAAATGGCAGCCCAAGAACAGTCATCTATGGAAAAGGAGGATAAGACTCTTGAAATCGAAATAGAGCCTATTGAAACAACCTGTTTGTTTCTTAACATTCGTTATGTGCTTGAGAAGATGTGATTTAAGTCGCACCATCCTTGTTTGTTTTTGAGGTTGACCAATTGTTTCGTATCTCCATGTTTATAGTGCTCGTGTTTCACGCTGAACCACGCCCAAAATATTTACACTCAACGCCATGACATGTTTTCAAGCATTCAGTACATTCCAAAACTCTTTAAAACATATTCGACCAAATTTTGATTTCGTTATTGCTCAACATCTATGGTATTTAGGTTATGTCGAGTCTTAGCAATTTACATGAACTTGGATTGTAAACATGTACTTGCTTTACGCCGATTTTAGCAATGCCACTGCTATATCACGGCGAGGGACACCAGAAATGTTCTTTACACCTTTTACACATATGGGGAATGGAACCCGAGTCTGCGAGGTGACGACCCGTGAAGGTCCCGGGGTAGCATATGCCTTCAGCAACCCATGCTTGCCATAAAAGGCGACTAAGCTTGTCGTAAGAGGCGACTATCGGGATCGGGTGGTCAGGCTCGCTGACTTGGTTGCCACATGTCATCGTTTCCCAATTGCGCAGATCGATGCTCATGTTATTGATCACTGGATTGTCTGGTCCAGACTCGATTATTTACAGACCGCCGGCATATATCTGGAATATTGCTGAGTGCGGCGTAAAACTAAACTCTCTCACTCACCTCGAGGTGACGCTTTAAGCACTCGTCTACCCCACCGATCCATACATTTAATGAATGGCATTGTGTTGACAAACCATTTATCACGCGTAGGTGGTAGGCTCGTTTATCCAGAATGTACTGTTCGAAAATGTGTGGATTAACCATAAATGGTTAGTGATGATCCTTTGTGAACATGTTCATGCTTACATATCATTCGTAACTACTTGTGTCATTCCGGCTATCTGGATGGCGTCTCGTACCCCTCTTGTTGCCATGTTTACGACTTGGTCCTATCTAAGCGCAAACGGACACGGGGATGTAATATTCTAGTACTATTATCAAGGAAAGATAACTCTGAATTCCCAAACATGTCTCTAAGAATATCGTACATCACTTGGGAAAAACAGCGACTCGGTCATTCCCTTTGCAAATATGTTTCCGTGTTGAAAGTTGTTCATCCTGTAACTCAAAGTTTATGTTTAAATTGTGCATGGTGTAACTTAGCCAAGTTTCAAAGTTCAACGGTTCCACCATTTTCATGTTTTGAAAAGCCTTTTAATACGCGCGATTTGATTGGTTTGGCAATAATGACGTACGAGAGGGGTACGGGTCTTCTTGTAGGTCACGGAAAAAGACGAGTAGTTACGAACTGCTAACATATGTCTTCGTCCATAACTCAGGATTTCCAGACGAAAGATACACTGCTCCAGTGACTGTACACTACACGTCATCATACAGTGCTGGTGCCATACAATGCAGCATTGTCGTTCCACATATTCCAGAGAGCCAATGTAATTGATTATATGTTGTGACCGAAATGATCCGTTAGTGTAAACATGTTTACGACATGTGGTCTCTCGTTGTTGTGTCTCGTCAGGGTACCCAGTGTCTTTCATAATAAGCCGTTAATCAGGAACACAGTTTCTATGGAAACACCATGGTCCAGGATATAAACATCACTTTGAAGTAAACCCTTATACAGAAACGTTCTGGAGGGCGACTGGAACATGGTCCAGATTAATGGGGTGTGGTTTTAAGGGGTTTTGTGTTATTGGTTCCAACTGAGTGCTGTAGAAATGTATGTGATGTAGACACGCATATGTCCTTGTGCTGTAATGGAATGTACAATAAACTGTTATCAAATTTCTGTGGTGGAATTAGTCTTATATGAGTGGCATTTAGAAGTTGCTGTGTAGAATTACGGGGCATATACAACCTCTGTAGTATTAATCAGGGGCGGATAAAGATTTTTTAGAAAGGGGGAGTGGACATTATTGAGTAAAGTAAAGGGGGATGGGGTGCACACTTCAATTTCACACCAGTTTCAATGGTCATTTAACAATTTCAGGACAAAAGGGGAGTGTGTGTGTGTGTCTGTCTGTCTGTCTGTCTGCACGCCCCTTAACAGTGTTGGGACGGTTCAGTGTTGGGACTAACACTATAATCATTAGATAACGGTGTTAGCAGCTATAGGATAAATCACTTACAATAATAATAAACTTGTATATCTATAGTACTTTCCCCGTTCTTGATTTTCGAAATGCTAACTGAAGGGAAACGCCGCACGGGCAAATTGTGACAACAGCACAGCTTGAGAGTATAGGTACGGAAGCGCTGAAGGGACATGAGTATGAGAATTTTTGTTAATATATATCGTGCGCACGAGATACTATAGCGTGCGCATGATATAATATAGCGTGCACACGATTTACGAAAGTGTGCGCACGTTACACGAAAACGTGCGCACGATATAATATAGCGTGCGCACGATATACGAAAGCGTGCGCACGTTATAATATAGCGTGCGCACGATATGACGGGAGAAGATTTTTTAAATCATATATCGTGCGCACGAGATACTATAGCGTGCGCACGATATATGATTTAAAAAATCTTCTCCCGTCATATCGTGCGCACGCTATAGTATCTCGTGCGCACGATATATGATTTAAAAAATCTTCTCCCGTCATATCGTGCGCACGCTATATTATAACGTGCGCACGCTTTCGTATATCGTGCGCACGCTATATTATATCGTGCGCACATTTTAGTATCTCGTGCGCACGAAATATATATTAAAAAAATTCTCATACTCATGTCCCTTCAGCGCTTCCGTATATAGGTATATCAGACAGTCTGGAAACATTCAGTGACACTCTGACGAAACTAATATGCAACCCTATATAGTGAACACAGGTGTAACAACAATAAAATTTCCAAGTCCCGTACTGGGATTCTAACCACGGACAATCTGATCCGATTTCGGAAGCTTTGTCCACATCAACAAAAGTTTACCCCGCAAAACGAGATTAGGACGCTATCTATGAGGTGGCACCACGCCCTGTTACACAAACAGAAGGGCTTATGAAGATGTTTGGAAATGTTCGTTTTCGAAGTCAAGACTGAACGTCTGTTTTCATAATGTATTCCCGAATATATACATGTTGCTTAACTTATATTGTCATCATTACCACAACTTTCTAGCCATATTATAATTATTCAAGAAAAATGGAAAATGGGAATGACGAATTTCCTGTTGACATAATGCACATTTAAATGTACGCAGATAAACTCGATTCTCCTACTCGTCACGCGGTTGTCAGTTAGCTTGTCGTTTGGCTTCATGACGAACAGTTACATCTCATATATGTCAGTGGAAAAACAACGGAAAAACAAACTAATTGTCCCTTAACACCACGTGTGGTAGTGGCGAGGTGACAGCTGCAAGGTTGAGTGAATAACTATACTATCCAAAAAAGAAACGCATAGACGATTTTGATTTTTAAGAATCTATTACTCTCCCATTGTGTTTCAAACAAACGTCAAAATATGTAACAAAAGTGTTGATAACATGATTTTAACAACTGCAAATGTTAAAAAAAAATCGATTTTACCTGAAAACGTTGAATTTGATGAGATTTCTGAAGGTAACAGAAATCACTTTCCATTTGAAATTCTGCAGCAAAAACAATCACTGTCTGACGATAGAATGTCAGATCACTTTCAGAAAATGGCATTCGTTTTGAAGGAGTTACAAGACCAAATCATTATGTCACGTCTTGACTCTGTGACACGGAACATCGCTATTGAAAGAATGCATGCTGGAGATTACCAATCTTCTGTTGCCAAGCGTCTGAATGTTAGTCTGAACAAGATATGATGGCTTGCAGCTGGTTACAACCAAACAGGAATAACAAATGACATTTCTTTATGTTCTCTGAGGCCGAAGTTGCCGATGTTTTGCGAATGCAAATCGATAGAAGGGAGATAACTCCAAATCTGTTTTTCTTGTGTCGACTGCAAAATCTAGCGATGACTACGAAAAGAATTGCCTCGCTTTCCAATGTATAAATTTTAACGAAACGTCCAAGTGTAGTCCCTGTGAATATTAAGAGGGGGAATTACATCGCGGCGACTTAGACAATAGCTTCGGGAAAAGGGCAAGGGCAAGGGCAAGGGCAAGGGCAAGGGCAAGGGCAAGGGCAAGGGCAAGGGCAAGGGCAAGGGCAAGAGCACACAGGTTGACTGAAGTGTACGATCCGATACCCATGCTTCAAAAAGTTTAAAATTAACATTGAGGTGTCCGGTTCACTGGTCACTCGGGACCCATGGATTGATGTACTATTGACTTTTGTTTATGTACATAAACCCCCTCCCTCGTGACTAGTGAACAACGTATATAACAGACGGGCTATCAGCCAGCCAGAAAGCGACATTTACGAGTGAGGTAAGATGACGTAGGTTATCCCTCTCCTGCATGTTATGTAGAAAATCAGTGACACCCCCTACAGCATGTGTACCCTCTACCTCCCCAGAAACCTCATGTTCTCCCCACACTTAGAAGAACTCTTAATCTGATTTTTATTTAGAAGCATTCAGATCGACGGCTCTATTTTGAAAGACTTAACATATGCATACATGACACAAAATATCCCAAAATATACCAACTCACCTTCAACACTAAATACACCATGAACATCGTCGCTATTCTACTGTACAGGTTGTTAATTTTCCCAAGATATTCTTTCTATTTCAGGAATGACATTCTATCTCAGACTGCTATTGATTTACACACACAGAGAAAGAATCACAATATAAACGACAAACATATTGGTACATGAATACGCGCTGAGTCAAGAGGAGTGAGAAAAAGGATTGAAACGGGCGATAATTGAAAATAATACAGTGAGTATTCGAGTAGTCGTCTTCGAGACTTCGAAGCAGGTGGGCCTAGATCGCATGGCCATCAAGTCTGCTAGGTGGGGCCGGGAACATGCGTCCCCTGAAAACTTGGAAAATTAGAAACTAAAATGCGTTTCCATGGTGTTTTGAACATTACCTGCGCCTTTGTATCAGGTACGAATGTCCAGCTATTGAGATGGGTAATTTCGAATCTAATCGTCACATCTGACAACCCAAATGTACGTTATTTTTTAAGCACATTGACTACGAAACAGCCACTGGAACCGCCCATAAGTAATCAACAGTAATATGTTGTGTTTTATTCTCAAACTGGTTAGTAATTATATGATCTACTGGCATGAATTATTGACCAGTTTAAATGCAATTCCAAACCTGTATGTATGGGTGGTAAGCAGCGAACTTGAATGTAAACCATAATTTTAAAGAAAATTCAACCAAATACCCAAAGTCAAGTCATCGTTGGTTCTGTAGATACTGTTCATCGTAAAACCATGACACACTGGAACAACATGGGAGACTACTGTAGATGTTGCGAGTCTCGATTATTCATCGCCATCCTGCTTCAGTTGCGGGGAAGCTGACTCAAGGTTCCTTGAGGGAAAGGCGTCTGGTGATATTGTCATAGTGCTGGATGTTTTCAGGACAGTGGCTAGAACACGTCTGTGGCTTTTAGTTGAGAAAGATAATCGGATCAACTCTGCTTGAGTCGAGAGCCGAACGCTTTGACAAGATTGTAAGTCCAGTGACTGAGAAAGCCCCCCTCTGAACTGAAACTCTCACCTGTTGTCGCAAGGTACTTTCTGGCCACGTTTATCAATTTGCGATACCTGTATCCGTTTTCTTTCCGGAATGATGAAGTGGTTTCACTCTTCACTTGATCTCTCAAGTAGGTTTCCAACTCGTCTTCCTGATGGTCGTCATCAGATACTTCAATGATGTCACCCTTTAGACAAGCAAAGACGTCACTGGGGGTAGACATTATCTAAGGGCCCCTGTTTCACGTGTACTTCTGTTTCACTTTCTGTGTACTCTGTCAGGTCCATGCGCATCTCTCTGTACACCTGGGATCTCTTTTCTTGACTTAAGAACCTCATCCTTTTTAATTTTAGTTCAAAAATAGTAGGTTTCAGCCAGTGCTCTTCGTTCATGATCCTTTCACAACGTATTATTTATTGAAGGCTGTGCAGAACTCTTGAAATCCTGGTCTTTAAATAAAAGATGGTGGCCGCACATCTTTCACTACCATCAGGACTGCTTTCCTTGTCAAATCTTGTTGAGAAGCCTTTGTTACAGGTTTGACAAGAAATAATAAGTTAAAATAAACTATAGTTAGTAGCACTTTGTACAATTTTCTACAAAGTTGCTCATAAATTCTACTATATTTTAGTTGTGCATTTGGGCATTTTAATGCATGCACTGCTGAAAAGAAAATGAGCGAGTTAACAATAGCATAGCTGATGCTACCATGACATTTTACTTTGCATTTTAAGTCGAGTTCTACATTAACATGGAATTCAAGTCAAGACGGAAATATTCAAATGATTACAAATACATATGAATATTCGACCTTCAGTTTATTGACAAGTTTAAATATATAATAATGTTTTATAATGTTTGCTAATTCTGAGAGCTTTACGTTGTCGATATGAATGTATGAGAAATTCGGAAATATTGCCCAGTGCAGTCTGTTTTTGAATGGATGTCGAGGCGGGTGTATCAAATATAAATTTATGCTTCATCTTGAGATGGCAGTTTATGCTACATAACGAGCATTCTGTTTTCAGCTTGCCTTCAGTTAGCTTGCAATAAGACCAATCGTTGGAGCGTCATTCCTCTGCCAATTTGGGAACTACACGTGGTGTGAGAGGGAAGATAACTCTCCTTGGACGAGTACTCGAGTTGACTGTTAATACTCGAATAACGCTCCTTCCGCCATGTACTCAGTACCGGGGTACCCGTTTCAGCCCTGATGAGAAATAAACGCAGATCGATATGTCCTGATCCAAATCTACTAATATTCAATATGCCAAGCAGTTTATCACGAGGTATTAGGATTATATTGACCTACCTGCCTGTATCCATCAGGCATGATCACTGGACACCAGAAATGGACTTCACATACGGGTACCGAACCCAGTTCTTCAGCGTGACGAACGAACGTATACTAAAGTTGCGTTGACTTTCTTTGATATATTTGCTCGTGGTCTGTATGGGAGACTAGAATGACCACCTTGCATGTATGGGAGCTCAATATTGACATATTCCTCTTGATGGGGAAACACTGACAATGAATAAAGGTAAACTGTTTCATTTGTTCATATTGGAAATATACCATATCAAAGTTGGCTTTGTATGTTTGGGTTAAATGCCGCCTAGAACAATTCTGGCATGACGAGTTAGCTTGAAGACACAATGCCTGTTTTTTCGACAATATTCTGGTCTATAGTGTGGAACATGTCGCGGCACTCAGTTTAAGCATCCTATTGACACAATGAAAAACTTATTATCTTTGTACATCGAAAACTGGACAGCCGATAGAGGGCGCGACAGTCGATTTTACACATTGAAGTTTCAATTTCATATTAAAATGTTAATACGTAATTCTTTTCAGAATAAATTATATGTTAGCTTGCCGGGGTTGATAGTATGAGTGAGAGAAATAAAATATTGATTTTTAGAGAAATGTGGCGTGATAGTATGCCTTTAAGACAACTTGAAAGTTGGATATTGTAGCAGTTTAGTGAACTGGATTAGAATGAGTATGAAGTCGACAGACCGCTGAATACTTTCAGGGTGGATCTCGAAAACAACTAGGGCGGACCTGGAAAACTATCTGGATAATATAGTCGGAATTTTGTATACCTTTATATATTAAACCTTAAACGACATGCGCATGACGGGATAAGAAACGCCTCCTTTCACAACGACCTGTGTCCAAATGAATCATATGGAGGAAAAAACGCCACAAAGTTTCTGTATAAAAAAACAAAACAACCATAATGGTTTGCTTGTAAGCGTGCGTTTTAAATTGTAGACCTTCTTCATATTATATGCTGTCTATTAAATACGTAACTGTAAGTACAATGAATATAGTATTAGCCTGGATACTATATTATTCTAACCTACAGCATAATAATTAAGAGGGTAATGGTCCGTTTCGATAAACTGCAGTCTAAGAGAAACACAGCGTCTATTCTACAATGGGCGTATTGTGTGCCCTTAGCGTTCCACGAATAGTTGACTTGGTGCTATGATTAAAGTCAAGAGCACAAGAAGACATTAAACAACATTTTACAGACTGGTTTTTGATACAAAAGTCCCCAAAAGGTCGCTGTTACCCCTATTCCCGTTTAGTGAACTGATATGCGGACATGTCACAAGCTGACGGTCTGCAGACATAGGGACCTTAATTCTTCGAGTAATCCGATGTTGGAGACAACCGAATAAAATAACAAAGGAAGAAATACGCAAACTCTTCTCAGCTTTAACTTCGAGAAAAGCGTTCGTTCGACAAAAGGGTGTTTAACTGCAGAAAACTCTAGCCGATGAGCTAAAATGAAGCAAACAATAAACGGTTTTCAATACATGAGGGGCGGTGTGGTAACAGCGTTCGCTCGTCACGCCGAAGATTCGGGTACAATTCCAATCTTGGTTGCAATGTGTGGAGCCCATTTCTGGTGTCCCCCACAGTGATACTGCTGAAATATTGCTAACAACGGCGTAAAACTAAATTCACTCGCTTGGGCACTTTCATTTGATAACGTCTGTAGTAGTTACATACCAGTACTCCAGCAAAGAGTATACCTTCGTTTACTTGAAACAAATTTCCTAGAATTGTTTGTATCCCGATCCTATCATCTCCGATTACGATGATCTGAGTACAAAAATAAAACCCCAAAGCCAAACAAATACACGAACAAAAACAACAAACAAAAACAATCCAAACAAATCAACACTTTTACTGAGCGAAACGTTTGAACCAAATCCTGTTTGCAGTCAGGGTGAACACAGAAAAGACACCTCTTTAACATCGTTCCGGAAACAGAACTAAACGACCTTCAAAAACCCAAACAAATTAACCACCAGTTTGTAAATTAGATGAATGTCGACTTCGGGGTTCTGTATATTCAAATATTCAGCATATTCTGTATGCTGAGATTCAAACTCAGAACTTTTGTGAGCTTTCTTTCTTTCTTAAAATCTTATCTCAGAAGCCTATTTTGACGATTGTTACAAGATCGGATAAATTTGTACAGTTTATGGTGTTGGACTACGAGCTCACCGAATACAACTTCAGAAGTGGCATATCAAGATGATATTTCCTCTCTGTTGCACCCAAACAATCAGACAGCGTATCAGGTATGCGTCGTTTAAGTCAGTCCCCGCAACTTACGTCAGAACAAAGTAGGTCAAGACGAAACATGCGGGCCACGCAGATCCCCGAGGTGAAGGATGAGCCGGAGGACAATCAGATCATCATTATAGGATATTCCTTATCTCGGATGTCCGTCTGAACGAATGAATCAGCGCGTTTATCTGTAAATTCTAGGTCAGTGTGTAAATTATTTGTCAAACAGGTCACTTCACACTAAAGGAATGTCACATTCTACATATATCCACTCACTGAGGTTCGTTAAACTACCTTTCATTTTGACCCGTGAAGATCCGTGTTAGAATATTACCTGTTCTTCAGTAACCCATGCTTGTCGCAAAAGGCGACTAACGGGATCGGCTGGTCAAACTCGCCCTCTTGCCTGACACATGTCATCGGTTCCCAGCTGAGTAGAGCGATGCTCATGATGTTGATCACTGAATTGTCTGGATCAGACTCGATTATTTACATACAGATATTATAGCTAGAATATTGCTGAGTGAGGTGTCAAACCACGAGAATATGAGTCTTGTTTCCTTTAATCAGATTGATTTAAATAACTGAAACACTTTTACATTGTTTTTGTTCTGTTGAACTGGAACATCACATGAAGTTTTGTTGAACAAGGGGAACAATTCTGGGTATGGATATCACCAGCTTGATAACGGCGTTAACATCTACACAGAAACGTGGCATATATTTCAAGAAAGAAGCTGTATGTTTATAGAATTTCGCTTGCTCATCACGCCAACTTCTAAACCCACTCATTAAAGCATTATCATTGGACCGCTTGGTATATTATCACAGGATTCCAGAAGAATACTTATCACAGCTGTGGCACAGATTGTCAGAGCTACCTTCCGATTTCAATTGTAAATTTAGAACAATGTAAGTAATAAACGCCGTTATCTCAGTTTCTAAACGCCCATTTCTACTTCCTTGTCCCGGGGTCAGCAAAATACCACAGGCATGCCTCAAACAAGTCCGTTCAAAACCATACAGTATGCAGAATGCTTAATCTAAAGCCTGTTAGATTCAAAGTGGGCTGAGGTGAGCTACGTACCTGCCTTTTTAACTAGTACCATGATTGAAATGCGGGTGCGTTGTAACTTGTCATCAATAGACAGACGCCCTTCCCGGAGTCTCCCAAACTGGCCACACTAGGTCCAGACTGGTCTCCCTTTGGTTTTTGATGTACGTGATTGCTTGTTGTTTGACTGACACGGCACTGAATGTTTTGACGTTTAACAACTGTTTAAAGAGTGACCAGGAAGCGAGATCCGCTTTGATAACATTAGTCACAGCACGCCTTGCCAAACAGGGACAAAGTGTTTCACAACTGCAAGCTAAAGCATCATAATGAATTCAGAAACGCCGGAAGGGAGTTAAAAGTTCAACGACCTTTCTCTTAAAATGTTTTCTAAACATTTAATGTGAGAATTACTTCAAACCATGAGAGTTATTCCTACATAGACATCTTTTCATGAAACTGTTTTCAGTCCCATTTTGTGATCTGTTTGTCTGGCATTTCTGATAATACGAAAGAATGTATACCGAAACGTTGCTTCATAAAATAAAATAGAAGTTGACATCCACAAATATTCATACCTTACTTATTATCTTCTCATTTTGAAATAGAATAGAATTTTTCTTAGGACACTCTTTGGGATTTATTATATATATTTTTTTCGGCTCAGGAATGTTTCAGACATACAGTTGTATAATATTTAGTAAATTTAGTTTACTTTGTCAACCATCAGAGGAACCCCTACATGTCATAATGACATTGTGTATGACCTGTACCTCTGTGTTATATTCTGTATCACACCTGTATCATTCCACTCGCTCATTCCGGTGTCATTAGGCAAGTCGGCTACATTGTCACGGTGTTGATTTCAATGCGAGACGATTTTTTGTTCATTTTCGGGGTAATCATGTCAGCCATTACAGTTCATTCCAACTTCAACTGTTTGTACAATAATCGAGGCTGAATATGAACCTGCGACATTTTACATCTAGTGTATGTATAATATTACATATGAGAACAACCATGATTCACTTTTTCATTATTTTAGACAGTTTCATTTAGTGTGTCTACATTTTACATTAAGTCATCTTCTCGACAAGGTCATGGCATCAGACAAGGACGTGGAATGAGACAAGGTAACAGTTTAGATCCTTCATTATTCTCATCCGTTATTACATCGTCGTCAAGAGGTCCTACGTGACACATACATGTATAGTGTATACATAATAATCCTCACTGTAAAGTTTATACTTGGGATAGGTATGATGCGTGCGTCTACAACAGAGCACTGGTAATAATACCCCATTGTGTCTGTCATATGGGATCATTTACAGGTTGCATATTTCAAAGCTGTAGATATTTCAAGGCGTGCCGCATACTGTGCATTGCTGGTGGAAGGTGGAAGAAAGGGGATGTAACATTAGAATGATGACGCCACTTAATACAGCAGTTACGTTTTTCATGGACTGTTGTTTGACAAACTCAAATCTGTAGCACGGTTATTGTTTTAACTTTATTGTCCACGTAAAAGTATTTGACATGTTTGTTGTAAAAATATTGGCTATGTTGACTGAACAATGAATATACTGTATAATGTCTGACAGCTGGTGATAGCTAAAGTCCATACGAGTTGGTGAGTGAGTGAGTATAGTTTTTAGTCACTCAGCAATATTCTAGCTATATGGAGACGATCTGTAAATAATGGAGTCTGGACCAGACAATCCAGTGATCAACATGATAAGCATCCATCCGCGCAATTTGTTATAACAATAAAAGTTTCTTCTCTTGGCACTTTGATATCCACGTCTTGATCTGACCACAAATGTGCTTTTGTTTAATGAAATGTGACTTTACGGCCTTATGTCTAGCAAAGGCTAAATACCACACGGAATATGCTGGCTGAGGTAATTGTTATATAGTTATAACAAATAGTCCCTGGCAATGAGAATTGGTAGATCAATTTCTTTTCATAGTAGGATATTTTGTTTTCGTAATGGGGATGAGATCATTTATTGTGCGATATTCAGCATTTTCATCGATACTGCAGCGGGTTACGCCCCGGCGCGTTATCTGAATATGTCGGTGCGTGAGTGAGTTCGGTTTGACGTCGGGTTAATAATACTCCAGTTGCACATATCAGTTGCATTCGTAACTACTCGCCTCTTTCCGTAACACGCCATCCGGCTTTCCGGAATGACCCGAGTAGTTACGAATGATATCAGTTGATGTCGACGGTATGCCGGAAATGATGTCGGTCTTTACAGCCTTTGGAAACAACAAGCATAGGTAATGAAGGCCCTGATCATCCAAGGAACATAATCGGAGCGAACATGGATTGGAACCCCCCAACAGAGAATTATAGGATGCTCAAGGGACGCAACTTTGCACAGCTCTTTCCTCGTTTCCATGTTTCCTGCGAATGAGCAACTATATTAATACAGTCTTAGAGGATATATGCGTCAGTATATAGCCAGTGGTTCCTTGTTGAACATAGTTTAGAAAATATTACTGTTTTCGACCATGACGTTATATTGCCCAAACGGATACATAACAGTATCAAGAAAAACGAGGTCGTGCGATGTGGTGCAAGCCCTATTCATGTAGTCGCTTTGTTTCGTTTGGCGTTCTTTTTCTCTTTGTAAATTTCGTTGAGGGAATATTGTTCGCTATGTTCTTTAACATTTTATGTTAATCACACGAGCATCACATTACCATAGGACTTTTATTCACTGGCAACTTTTATATACCATTGCAATTCAAAAATAAAAAAAACGGTTACATTTTTTAAGTTACATGTTTCGGTATATAAAGAGCGTTTGTCTTCATCTGTTACACCGTTTGCATTTAATCGGTCATACTTGACTTACATCCAGACATTAACAGTCGCAGCCGGAAGTTCACCAGACTTTGAAATGTACACCAAACACAAAAACTGACAAAAGACCGTGTATATTTCATCTTGTCGGGAGTCTCGTGCGCAGCGGGCGACGTCACAACAGCAGACAGGTGCGGCCTGTGAAACGATTTCGTCGGTGGGTGTTAAGCGAAGTGACCGTAAAATACATATACTTATGTTCGTTTCTTCGGCCCATACTGTTTGTATAGCAGTCCCTGAGCTATACTATTTTTGCTTTCGCCCCCAGTGTAATACTACGGTTCAAAATGAAGCAAGTCTACAATGTCCACATTCTAAACCCCACACTGGGCCTTCTTTCAACTTCAAATTCTTTTTTTCGGGTAGCCCTGTGGTTCAAGCGTTCGCTTGTCACGCCGAAGAAACGGGTTCGATTCCCCACATAGCTGCTGTTAGTAAAACCAGTTTCTGTTCTCCTCCGGTGTGATTGACCGATAAAGATTTGGGTTAGGATTCATCTCTAGGAACCCGTGCTTGTCGTAAGAGAAGACTAACGGGATCTAGTGGTCAGACTCGCTGACTTGCCTGATACATGTCATCTGTTTCCAGTTGTGTAGAGAAATGCTCATGATGTTGATCACTGAATTTTCTGAATCAGACTCGATTATTTACAGACCGTCGTAACTTACTTCAAGAAGGAAGTTGTATATTCATAGAACTTCGCTTGTACATCACGCGTAAGAGGCGACTAACGGGATCGGGTGGTCAGGCTCGCTGACTTGGTTGTCGTATGTCATAGTATCCCATTTGCGTAGATCGATGTTCATGCTGTTGATCACTAGATTGTCCGGTCCAGACTCGATTATTTACAGCTCGTCGTCACATAGCTGGAATATTGCTGAGATGCAGCGTAACCTAAACTCACTCACTCACTCACTCACTCACTCACTCACTCACTCTCGGGAGGCAAGTGTGGTGGTCTACTGGTTGAAGAGTTCGCTGAGGATCTGGGTTCAGTTGCCCTCCAGGGTTGATCACGCCCAATGTAATATTTAGCGAAGACACGGCATGTCAGTGGTTCTCTAAACAAGAGTGTAAGCCTTGTTACATTCTACTGCAGTTAAATTCCACAGAAATCCCGTCTTATGATCGTGTATTGGTGTGCTGCTGAACAGTTCACATCACATCAAAATTCAGAGCTAATGAACTGGTGTTGTGTGGTTGTATGTATAGAGCCGGGGTGAAGTTAAACAACGATGGGCGCGGAGAGGCATTGGATGGGTGACCGTGTTTCGTATCTTGCCTTCTGAGAGTTTCTCGTACTTCACGAAACACACGATACATGTGGTCCCAACTTAGGCAAGCGAGATTGTTCATGAATTGCCTATGTTCACCCATCAGTGAATGGGTACCCGGTGGGATATGCCATTGACTGTTAACCCTCTAAAGTCCCAAGGGCAGCTTGGAGTATCCGAAATAAGTGTGTGGAAACTGACGCTTTGTGGGGTTAAGCGGTTGTGAACTACACTAAGTATACAGGAGTTCTCTCCCTTTCTTGGGGACTGTTTCAAACGGCCAGTATTTTCGACAGCACAATTAGAAGTCCCTCTTTCACCATGACATCTTCTCAGATTATGTTTCTCTGATTGTCCTGACTTTGATGAGTTTTCGTATAAGCTGTTCTCTGAGCATCGTTCATTTGAAATACATGTGACACTGTTAGAGATTTGAAATAATTTCCAGGATGGAATATTTTGTTATCCTTGTTCGACAGAACTGGTATCAACGGAATACAACATGTAATGAATGTTCACACAAAGAAACGACCCCCCTACATTTCGTAATTGTGATTGTTACCACTTGTATCTTACACTATACACACGTAACGGTGTACATCCTATATCAAACCAACACAACGGCCATTGTTAGTATGAACAACACATGTATGTGAGAATTAGTGTTGAGAACTGGTTGAAATCTCACAATTGATGATTGCTTCATTACCAACTAACAATCATCGAAAAAAAATTGTTAGCGTCAATTTTCAGATTTTCCCATCCAGGCTGCTATTGCAGATATCTGATAACATGGTGCATCGTGCTAATTAGTGATGACTAATATATATCATGAACATAAACGTCCTCGAGTTTTCACGAAATAATCAGTCATGACTTTCCAGTTACTAAAGTGAGTTGTCTAAAAATTAAACACGTTTTTAGGTCCTGACAACGTCGGGGATATGTTCCATTATCTAGTGTTTCAAAGAAAAAAACCCAGTAGTTCCCAAATCATTTGTGTTCCATTACGAGAAAATGTGATAAAATGTTTGGGCATTTGGTCACTGCGACCAATCTTCAGCAAATATGTTAAAGTGGTACATCACATCTTTAGAAAGTGTTTGGATTTTTAATCTTTGAAACACCAATGCTTTTCCTACATGCAGTACTGTTCGTCTCCACTCACAGAGTTGGTAAAGAATGACCAACCACAAGGGAAGTAACTCCGGCAACGTTACGGTCTATCGTGGCGGGAACAACTGGATGTGTAGGAGTTCATTCAGACGCTTTATTCAGTCCCATATTTGCTCTTCGTGTGTCTCGATCAAAGGAAACCCGATTATAACAAGACTTGACCTAGTGACGTTCGCCTCTTGTAATGTTCACCATAATCTCTATTAAATTGATACACGTCTGCTGACGATGTTTGAGAACATGCATTAGAATAGTAATGACAAATGTGGACACTCTGGATGTTTTGATAGGACGTCACACCTTGCCCCAGCTCCTTTTTCTTTCATTTCATGCAGTTATTGGCCTCAAAAGCGTTCCATTGTCCACCGTCCAACAGACGTGAGAGTCTGATTTGATTCAGAAAAATCGGACTTACAGATGCCAACGTCTTTATTGTAGAAAGCACAACGTTTCGGAGCGTATGCTTGCTCCTTCATCAGGTGAACAGGTGGACAGTTGGGAGTACCAGGGTGTGTGTGTGTGTGTGTGGTGTGTGGTGTGTGGTGTGGTGTGTGTGTGTGTGTGTGTGTGTGTGTGTGTGTGTGTGTGTGTGTGTGTGTGTGTGTGTGTGTGTGTGTGTGTGTGTGTGTGTGTGTGTGTGTGTGTGTGTGTGTGTGTGTGTGTGTGTGTACAGAGGCGGTACAAAGAAAACGCTCCGAAACGTTGTGTTTTCCACAACAAAAAGTTGACATCCACAAATCTGGGTTTTATCATGCTTTCCACTTCTAAATTCCCTACAAAGATTTAATGTAATTTGATTGTTCTTGATTATTGTTGATTATAAGTCTCATCTGTTTTTGAAGATTGTTGCAAGAACCTGCATGTCTGGTGTGCTCCAAAGTGATATTTCTGGAATATTGCTAAAAGCGGCGTAAACCCAACTCACTCACTCACTCACTCACTCACTCACTCACTCACTCACTCACTCAAAGAACCTGCCTGGATCAGCTTCAAACAGAGTTACAACACAGGAACCCATCGAGCCGATGCTTTCTCCAAGATAAACATTTTCGGCTAGTGCTGTCCAACAAATACTTAGTTGAGACTGGGTAGTGACAAAACTAGCCGCGACTGGATGAAACCGCACCCGAGTCTGGCACGACGTCCTACCATACGCCAAATGGCGCTTCCCCGTCATCGTCAGTCACCTTCAGCACAGCATAGGCTTCGTCTGGGGTTCAAGCAACTGTGCATGGACAGTATTCTGTTCATAACTCCAGGTTTCACCTGTGCAGTTCTGATGGTAGTGAAAGCGTTTAAAGGTCTCCAGGAGAAAGCTTAATTGCGTTACTCAACGTCGTCAGTTTATGGGTGGAAAGATGTGAGGAATCACGATTGATAAAAGAACTCAATTGTAAAAGGTAGTCTGAATGACGTAGGCTACTGGGATGGCATCGTCCAACTTAATATTCTACCCTCTATGCAAATGCAGGAGCAGGTGGTAGATGGAGCAGGATATTGTCCGCCCATATGTTGCAGTTGAAACAACCGTCACGTGAAGCATAATATTGCAGTACCCCCATGGCCATCTGTGTCTTGACAACTCCTACACCAATTCGTGTGGAAGGAGAGTGTAGGGCGCCCACTTAAACACCAGCACCAATTGGTGAACAGTTCGGCCAGTCTTCCGTCGATATTTGAAGCAAATCCCAGCCGCGATTGCTACCGCTTCCACTGTTACGGCTTGGATATCTACCGCCTCCACTGTTACGGCTGGGATAGTTACTGCTTCCACTGTTACGGCTTGGAAAACTACCGCTTCCACTGTTACGGCTTTGAAAACTACCGCCTCCACTGTTACGGCTGGGATAGTTACCGCCTCCACTATTACAGCTTGGAAAACTACTGCCTCCACTGTTACGGCTTGGAAAACTACCGCCTCCACTGTTACGGCTTGGAAAACTACCGCCTCCACTGTTACGGCTGGGATAGTTACCGCTTCCACTGTTACTGCTGGGATAGTTACCGCCTACACTGTTACTGCTGGCATAGTTACCGCTTCCACTGTTACGGCTAAGATAGCTACTGCCTACATTGTTACGGCTTGGAAAACTACCGCTTCCACTGTTACGGCTTTGAAAACTACTGCCTCCACTGTTACAGCTGGGATAGTTACCGCCTCCACTGTTACGGCTGGGATAGTTACCGCTTCCACTGTTACGGCTGGGATAGCTACCGCCTCCATTGTGTACCTATTGTTACAGCTGGGATAGTTACCGTCTTCCTGTTACATCCGAAGTTGTAAACATAAATCCACCTGTCACATAATGACAGTGATTTGCACATGCACGCGGCTATATCAATAGGATAATACACGTGTATTTCTACATTTTCACTGTACTTCACTGTTCCGTTTTGAAATCGCCGCTTAGAATGAGACGTATTTGCCACTTGCTGAAAGAGGTCAGGATATAGGCCAGTTGTCAAACTCAGTAGTAGGTTGCTGTCCGCTTTAATGTGCGTCACAGTGCTATTGGTAGACTGTAGATTTCAAGGCGGTAGGTCCGCGGAAAATGTTCTCCGACCAGGTCGCCCAAAAGTCACAACAGTCCGAGATGATAGGCACGAGATTAACATTACGTTACATAATAGTATATAACATATTTCTTCACGCAGTCAGATCTTCAGAGTGAAACATCAGCGTTAACAATTAATGTGAGGATATCCAGGAGCACCGTTCGTCGACGTTTAAGGCAGCCCGGACTACTTTGTAGGCGACACCACGTCACGGAGATGGCGTAGACATCATGGCCGCTGGAATCTATGGTCTCTTGTGCCCTTCACAGATGAAAGCTGTGACCACCCTTACTGGACGAAGTCCGCTGCTCGTGAGAGATGGTACCCTTACTGGACAGCGTTTTGGGAAAGAAATTCTGGCTCCCATAGCAGTACCATTCCCGCAAGCTATCTATGCATGACTTTCATGGTCGAACCTTTTTACTACGACAGCGCTAGGCCTCATGGGGTCAGGCTTGTCACGATAATTTCATAGACGGCAGGGTGTAGAGCGGATGAAGTGCCAGCATCAGCACGCTTGCCAGACCTCAACCCAATTGAGCATGCCTGGGATGAGCTCGGTCCACGTCTGTACACACGTCACCCAGCACCACTGGATTCCTCACAACTCCGCAGAGTTCTAGCAGAGGAATGGAATGCTATTCCGCAGGCTTTCTTTATGATCTTGACAACAAGGTGCCCCTGTGTCTTGAACGCGTGAGGAGTGTACACAGGTTATTCAATGACCGACTGCTTCATAAACGTTTGTCATTTTCATTTTGGGATAGTGGTCTATACAGGTGACGTTTGCGGGGGATATTTGGACTTTTTTTGCTTGTATGTCATAAAGTATCACGTTTGTCAACACATTGATCATTATGATGACATTCTTCGTTCTGTTATTTGTGATAAACATTTGACCCTTAGTAACGACTCATTGTATAGATACTACCTCTCAGAGCGTCAACCCTCGCTAATTGTGGATTGGATGTCTCACAATAAGGAACACCGATTCCTTGACACATTCAACGTTATTCCTTACTCCCGATTTAAGACGATTTCAAGACATTATGGACCTATTGTGTACATGGTCTGTTATTTGTTATTTGGTAATTAATCATACAAATTGTGTGGCCATTTAGTGATTTCACAAACTTGTTCTATTTCCACCGATTAATTTCTGGGGTGATCCAGTGCAGTAGAGATAAATACAGTAATAGCAACAGCAATAGTAGTCGAAACAGCGGTAATATCAGTAGTAGTTGAAGTAGCAGTTTTAGTAGTAGTTGTGGTAGCAATAGCAGCAACAGTAGTAGGAATAGCAGCAGTAGCAACGGTAGTAGGAAAACTGGAAGTATTATGTGGAGATTATATTGGTATTTTTGCTGTCTTTATCCCCATTTATATATCTTTAGAAAATGATACCAGTAACCTATGCAGGAGAACGAGATAGCTATGGTTGTGGCAATAGAGCTGTTAAAAAAAGTAGTAGTAGTAGTAGTAGTAGTAGTAGTAGTAGCAGCAGCAGCAACAGCAGTAGTAGCAGCAGCAACAGCGGTAGTAGTAGCAGCAGTAGTAGCAGCAGCAGCAGTAGAAGCAGCAGCAGTAGTAGTAGCAGCAGTAGTAGTAGCAGCAACAACAGCAGCAGTAGTAGCAGCAACAGCGGTAGTAGTAGCAGTAGCAGCAGCAGCAGTAGTAGCAGCAGCAGCAGCAGTAGCAGCAGCAGCAGCAGTAGTAGTAGCAGCAGTAGTAGTAGCAGCAGCAACAACAGCAGCAGTAGTAGCAGTAACAGCGGTAGTAGTAGCAGCAACAACAGCAGTAGTAGTAGCAGCAACAGCGGTAGTAGTAGCAGCAGCAGTAGTAGCAGCAGCGGTAGTAGCAGCAGCAGCAGTAGTAGTAGCAGCAGTAGTAGTAGCAGCAGCAACAGCAGTGGTAGCAGCAGCAACAGCAGTAGTAGTAGCAGCAGCAGCAGCAGTAGTAGCAGCAGCAGTAGTAGCAGCAGCAGCAGTAGTAGCAGCAGCAGCAGCAGTAGCAGTAGCAGCAGCAGCAGCAGTAGTAGCAGCAGCAACAGCAGTAGTAGCAGCAGCAGCAGCAGTAGTAGTAGCAGCAGCAGCAGTAACAAATGTCACCTCAATGTTTACTGTGTCCTATATTCAGCAAGTGGTTTCTCAACTTGAATGATATATTTGCTTAATATTGACTTTATTGTTTACAAAGCGGTCAGTTTAGTTTAACATTAGAATACCCGTGTTTTGACCGATGACAGCTGTTACCACGAAACACTGAAAGAAATATCTGCGGCTTATCATAACCTTTTATATCCTCTACAGGCAACAGCTAGTTAGTGCAGCACACAAAGATATTGCTTCCAAAGTCTTTTGTATTTGCAATATTTATACCCAAGTCTTTTATCGTTGAACGTGCGGTACAGTAACACGAGGGGAGAAAAAGAGAAAATGGAATTTCGCACGCGAACAGGAAGTTCTGATCAGTCCACGTCGTTCAACAAAGACCGGCTTCAACAACTTGTCATTTAATCAATACAGTCAAACTCAAATAAGGACGTATAAGGAGAGGACCCCGCGGAGGGTGTTTACTCCGACGTCCGCGCTCGTCTGGCCAATAATATGAAATGTTTACATTGCATGCATGTGGCGTACTATCACGTCCGCGCCTTATTAATTACATGTATCAGTGGGCACATATATTTGATACACAAAGTATGCTACTTCCTTTAGTTGCACCGGAGTTATGGGTTATTTATTAAAGGTATTCAAATATAGTGTACATACAAACTCGTTTTTCATAACCGTCATCTGATCTGATGGCCAAATATGTAACCTTTTCATTTATCGTTATACTTATTTACGGTCTATTGTTATGCCCCGTGAGAAAATCTCTCTGTTAGTTGTTCACCCGAGTTCTCAGGACCTTTGGTATGCCTGCGTGCACCGACTTACATGAATAAGTATCTTTACATATTTAGTTTTTATTACTAAATTATGAGTCTAACACAACGCATGCCACAGAGCGCTAAGTCGTGTAAGAAAGTTAATGTTAACATTGAAGACGATGAATTTATAGACCTTGTATTGAATCTCATGTGAGTCATAAGCCCTACAATGGGATGTTTTGATGGGAAGATGATGTCGAAGTGAACGGGGACAGATGTTCCAAATATCACTGTCATGGCTCATTGGTTCCTAATGCCTTTTTCTGACAAAACCCATCCAATCGGCTGACACTTGCCAATCACGATCTTACCCAAAGGTTATTTATCGGATGATGGTTTTACAGATAATAGGTAATGGACTCGTTAGGTTGTTGAAGTCCTTGCCAGTTGTTGATCAAGGCTCCAGAGGTTAGGCCTGTCAACGAGATATAGCTCTCCGCAACCTCTGTACCTGTTGAACGGGTTAATAATGGATTTCTTTGAAGTATGAAACTCATTGGAGAGTTACCCCGAAGCCGAAGACCGTTAGATGATTTAATGTCAATATTTGCTCCGTTTGCTGCAGGATCTGCGAATCGTGATTAGTTTATCAATTAACATATTCGGGATAAACTTGAACCAAAACCGTGAAATGAGGAAGATCCCTAGCAAAAACGTATACAAATTTGAACAACGCTCCGGCGTCGGTACCTCGCTAGCTGGTCGCCGATGCAAAGGTTGCGGCAACAGCTGACGAGGTTAAAAGCGTGTCGTCTGCCTTACCGGACTTCTCACACACGCGCTCAATATTTGGAAACACAACACAACAGAGGAGGTTGATATGAGAGGAGGGCCGATGTGGCTTTCAAACTTTTGTGAGTTACATGACGTTTGTGTGTGAAGTGCCATCCGTAGCCAGATGTTGGCGAGAAGGTGGACCCCCGGGATAGCCATTCACAGTGTTCAAATTGTCGCCTGCTCCACACTCGGAATTTAAATTGCATTGATAACCCGCGAAGGCCGGACGTCGGATTATTGTCAGAGCTATCATCACGTATCCCATTCATATTGAAAACGTATTCATTGAATATTTTGGAATATTGGCTCAGATTCGTTGTAATGCAACTTTAATGAATTTACACCTGGTCAGTTCGACATGTGTGGATGGGGCTAAATGCCGCAGCGATCTATGGATCCAGTCAATATTGGATGCTAATCAGCTCACAGGACGCTTGGATATAAAACCACCAATTTGGCCTTGGTCAGTCACCTGGTTACCGTGACAACCTAATATCACGGTGATCCCCTTTCCCAGATCTCGTTCCTCCCGTCAGCTTCATCATCGATGGCCTCTCAATCGGGAGTCAATTGGCTCGGCTGAGTTCACACTATTGTCACACTTTACAGTAATGTTCTGTGTTGTAGCTGCTGCGTTCGATCGGATTACAACCGCTTTTGTGATTTACTCTGGTGTCCTATTCAGTTGAGACTGGCGTAACATTCGGGACTAGTGTTCTGCACGTCTCACAATGGATGTCTTTGGATCTACAGTTCCAGTCTTTACACACACTATCGTCCCCAAATATCCACCATCTTAATGGATACAATGGATACGTTTCTAGGGTAATGGTTGTAGGAGCAGACGACAGTTGAGTTCCAATGCTAAGTTTACTCAACCGAAAACAGGAGGCAGTTGACAATGACGGAGGGGCTCCCCGCATTACCCCGCGTCTATCCTGGGTTACTGATTACCCCTCCCCTAGTCCTACTGGGCCGAAAAAGACCCTTGGGGCGGAGCTGACCAACGGGACCCCACCTCGACCCCGTCAACCGCGAAAAGCACCCACACCTGTCCGATTTACCGTTGGAGGACCGTGGGCTCTTAAAGAATGCGAGGTGAGTTGATTTATTGAACATTTTATTCTTTTAGTTTTGTTAAAGTCTGTCACTGACGAAACTCGTAATATTTCTTGCTTTTGATAATGGACATGCACATGAACAATTTTGGGTGATTATGGTGAATCAGATGTTATGGTAGTTTAAATTTGGTTTGGATGGAAATGTTTAGGCAATGTTGAGATATCAACGATGCATATTGTAAGGCCATTAGTGATTGAGAAACGTCGGTGTTGACGTTTGACTGATGATGCACTGGATGTTTATAACGTCAAGCTGTGAACCAGCCTAACGAGTTAAGATGCAACCATTCTGCCTACATGATATCCTACCTCTCTGTCCAACATATCGCTTGAGGTGATCCCGGTATTATCTTGATCACGGTTGTTGTGGTTTATGGGCTTTGTTTTTATCACGTGTTTATCGATGTCTTTATTTGGTATGGGGTCTGATTATTTTTTTTCAAATGTAAACTGATGATGTCGTATTATAGTTAGGAGCTCATCACCACCGTCCGTGCGGCAAATGTTTCTTTATCATTTCAATGTTATTTCTGTCGTCATTATCTCCATACATGATGATGACCATCATCATCATCATCATCATCATCATCATCATCATCATCATCATCACGAATAATAATTGCGTCGTCATTATCATCACCCCCATCAACTGCCACGACACCATCAACATCATCATTCCATTACCCGTGTTTGCGAAATGCGTGCACCAACGTTTGGTGGGTTACTGAGTTGGTTCAACAACATATTTATAACTCTTCTACTTTTTGTGTCATGACATTGTGGAGGTCACCGTAACTTATCAAATCATGAAAATTGATGTTTGATCTATCCAAGGATCATACCGGCCGTTACCACGACACATCACTCGCGTTAAATCGCTAAATATGAACGTACTGTTTGACAAAACCCTAAGTAAATACATGTCTGTTCCAGGAGAGCAGTCCGCCCGTCTTCAGTCCCTCTATTACCGTGCCCATGCTTAACGTGCAAACAATAAAACGAGTGGGAGTTGGTACTACTTTTTCCTGACCGTCGATCCGCAGACAATATGGAGTCACGGGAAGGTCAACGTGGGATTAACGTTCCCTGACGTTTTATCTCAAATGGATTCGAGCCTCTGGTATCTTGTTCTGCGAACCGTGTTTGTCGGTGTTCATGCTATCAACCACATGTTTATGTAGGCAAGTGCTAGATGGATGCTAGATTGCAGGGTGCTGCAAAAACAATCCCTGTTATAACGATATATTCAACTTGTGTCTTGGGACGATGGGGTAGCCTAGTGGGTAAAACGCTGACTCGTCAAGTTGAAGAGCCGGGTTCGATTTCCCACATGGGTGCAGAGTGTGAAGCTAATTTCTGGTGTCTAAACGTACTCACTCACCAACTTGAAAAAACAAATACACCATCGACTTTGAGGAGCAATACTGACGTACAAAAGAAAGTACACGCTTACTGCTTGGGGTATCTTTTAAGAAAATATGCAGATATTTCAGAGCACGTCAACATCGACTGAATCGTCTATGTTGGACGACGAACGTTAGCTACTGGCAACGTTGCAATCGTGTGATGTTTCACAGTCGAAACAATTCAAAATATTTACTTGATGGTACAAATGTGTAATTTCTTTTGAACGTCGGTTTTTAATGGCTGTAATTTGTATCTGTAAGACAACATGTTGAATGTTGGTGTTGAGTATAGGTACTGAAAAAAGGACCCATGCAAATTGATAGACTCTTGCGTGCCTCCACACAACACAACAAACTGTCTCCAACACGCAGGCGGGTCGTTAAAAGGAACCCAGTCATGAATATGCAATTCACATAAGTAGGGTGTATTGTTTGAGGTTTGACCTCCGAAACCTGGCACCGTTCATATCTGATTTATGACGGTGCTGACATGTCCCTGCTGGTTGTGCCACAGGGCCGACACAACGACACTGCACCACAAACACATGTACTGTGCAGTGATTGTATCTCTGAGACCGACTCAAGATGTCAGCTGATATACATATCACACTTTGCACAGTATAGTATATACGGTGCTATTGTAGAGGTACAACATTTTTTCAACAGTTCCAACAAAAAGACTTGTAGAAAAACAAATAACAATCAAACTGCTTTTTTTACTTTGTGCTGTGACTCCTTTCTTAGATTGAATGGACAGTTACCGTGTACTTTGTAGCTTGGATTTGGACGTGGAGTTAGCCTAATGGTTAAAGCGTTCGCTTGTTATGCTGACTGATCGGGTTCGAGTCCCCACTTGGCTAATATGTGTGAAGCCCATTTGTAGTGTGTCCCGCCGTGATACTGCCAAATAGTGCTAAAATGACATAAAACCACTCCCACACTCACCCACCCTAGCTCACTCACTCACTCATAAACTGACATCCCGGGCCTCACCGGAATGCTGTGCAAAGCAGTGTAAAATCTACCTATGGTGAACTGTTGCCGAGTGAAATAAATAAATAATAAGCATCACCTTATGTTATTTTCAGTATATTCCAGACTCTAAGAAAATTGCGTTCATACAGATGGTCATAAATATTATTATTTAAGAACCGCTTCATACAGTGACATCGGGGTAGCCTTGTGATGAAAGCGTTTGCTCGTTCCCGCTGAAGGTCAGGGTTCGGTTCCCCACACGTGTACAATGTGTGAAATCCATCTCTGATGTCCCCGTTTTGACATTACCGGAATATTGCTAAAAGCGGCGTAAAAAAGTTCTCACTCTCTCAAGGTGACTTGCATTCATGACTGCGAACCGACAGCAATACTTGCCGTGCAATATGTTTCTTGTATCCAGCATAGATGAGTGCACTTGCGATGTTATGTGATAATACAGTCTTACGAAATTCATCTGAGTAATGAGGCATGTAGGTATTATGCTGAGCACTTGATCCTTGAAATTAACAGTCTCACGGCATCTATTTAGAAAACTTTGCTGCGAATTTCGCAAGCCCCACCAACTACGTATTTGAAGGGTCGTGTTATCGGTTTAATGCAGTTATCAGTGAGTTGAAGTGTATTGGACACGGGTTCGACAGTGGGAAGGTAATGGATTACAAATTCAATCGCGTTATCCCAGACAGTTAATAGCATTCCCATTTGCACGTACCGTGTCATAATGCGATTTGAGATATGAATCAGTAATCGATCACTCATCAATCACTCAATAACCGATTATAACCAGATCAATGACACACCTGAACAGGTGTGTAAGTTATAGCGTTACACCCTTCACGGGCTCTAATCGCCACCCCCTCTCTCAGGCAGATCAGATTCACAAACAAACTAAACCAGATTGAAAATAGCCCCTTACCCACGCAAAGGTGTAGTTCGTATTTCTTTATCCGACGACAGCGTGACCCTGGGCAATGCCTTGTCTTTAACATTGGTAACTTTGTCCCACTGTCGACATAATGGGATTTAGTGTTGCTGTAATTGTTATTTCGTGCCTGTAAGTCAACACGCTGCTCCGTGCTAGGGGACCGCGTCAAGTGTTTAGTTCCTCGGGACCCGATTGCATTACTGCCAGGTCTGGTCATGAACGAAATATTGTTGGGGCTACAGCAGCACCAATGTAAGTTGAGACTGGGTTGATAGAATGAGTGAGTGAGTGAGTCAGCGAGCGTGTGGCTGGATGGGTGGATGGGTTCGTGCATGCATGCTTGAGTGAGTGAGTTAAGATTTATATCGCACTCAACAATATTCCAGCCATATGGCTGCGCTCTCTAAATAATCGAGACTGGAGCAGACAATCTCTGATTAAGTGTAAATATATACCATGACTAATTCATTTGGTCATATTATTTTGACTCAGCAGCACCTACACTAAACTTTAAGGGCGATTGGAAGACCAGCAGTAAAAGTTTTCGCCCGACACACCGAAGACCAGGGTTCGATTCCCCACTTAGGCACAATGTCGGAAGCCCATTACTGGTGTTTCCTGATACTGTTTCAATATGGTACAAAACCTTATTCACTCACTAAAGGTGAATTCAGAAACAACAACAACAACAACATCAACAACAGCCACACATCCATGATATATAGTACAGCAAGAACGGGCTCTACGCATTGCATCCAGACAGGATCGAATTGAATGCTGACGACCTCAAAAGCGGTTTGACTAACACATGAAACACTTGCCTATACCACTGCTTTATTTCATATTGTGTCGGACAGGATTGTCACGTAAAATTTTAAAATAAAAATATATTTTGTCGTAGTGAGTCGTGACCTGCTAATGCATACATACAACAATCGATGTTGTCTTGCGTTGTAGGAGGCGACAAAATGAGTCTGTCGGTGAGGCTGATGAATGCCTGTCATGGTATCTCAGTTGCATAGATTGATGTTTGTGATGTATAAACAATCGAGCCTGGACCAGAAATAATAGTGATCAACATCATGAGCATCAATATACGCAATTAGGATACGATGGTATGTGTCAACCAAGTCAGGAATCTGACCATCCGACACCACTGGTCGCCTCTTACGACAAGCATAAGTTGCTGAAGATCAATGTTATATAAACTAGGAAGGTATACATCATAAAATTGTATTTTAAAAAAAGTTTTAGTTTTTACGTCAAAGTTTACGTCCCCCATTCCCACTGGCCCCCCAAACAATAAAAATCTCAACAAAACAACACAACTTAAAAAACCACCACAACAAAAAAGTCCAAAAAATAAAATTACAATAAAAAACAAATGAACCCCCAAACCCCAAGAACTTACAAAGAACTGGTACAGTGATCAGTTGTGAGATAAACATTACTATGACAAACGTAATATCGTCCATGATGCATGTAAATGTGAAATACCTGTACAATAACCACTGCATCACATTTCTTGTTAGTTTTATTTTCAAGAATGAGTATATACTTAGTTCTGTTTATCCGTATTCTTGACCCGCCTTGACTAAAGTATGCACATTCCTTCGTGACAAACCTGGCACAAATGCCTTAGTATAAATCAAGGCCAATCTAAGCGTTGGAAAGACATTAAAAGATAACCTTCACAAGAAGCGATTATTCATCGAAACAGTCCAGTTCTAAGCTATGTTTATTCTGCAGTATATTATGTGCCCATGCATGGCAGTGTCTTTCATTCACGAATACTCTGCAACACTGAAATGTCGCTGTGAAGAGCATACCTTAACTACTATCAACAGTGTGCACTAAACTTATCATTTTCAGGAGCACACAACCTGGGTAAACGAGACCCTCAGGAAAGCAAAACTCCCCCTAATAGACGATCTAAGGCGGGCAGTGTCGGATGGAATAACCTTGGTGCGCCTGTTAGGAGCTCTAGGTGAGTACTCAGTTACCCGTGACAGGAGCGCCACCTATGACGCGCTATGTGGAGCACGGTCTACCCCGTGTGTGCGACAGGGGGATATACTATTACCAGGCTGTTTCACTACCACGTTCATACGTCACACAGGATACGTTACCACATTTCACACAGGTAAGTGCCCAATATTTTTAATCAGGTTTTGATCAGTTTGTCCTTTACCTGTTAATGTGATATGTGTTAGATCCTTAACATATAAGATTTCTCCAGATACAAATATTGCCCCACTATTTGGGTACAACGATAAGGAACCGTTGAAGCATTCAACGTATAGTACACTCGGGGACCTTTCACCATACACTGTCTGGGGAATGAGACCCGTTCACCCCGATATAGGACACAGGATAGTTCTTGATTCAAATTGATTTCTGAAAATCACGATCTGTGCTTCAAAGCAAGGTAAAGTTCAATTCAAATTCAATTAAAATGCAAACAAATAATAATAGCCAATTAAATCGCGACATTTACTGTACCTCACTGATTCATTCTAAATTCACGTTTTCACACTGGGGTCACGTGCTGTGGTAGGCTTCAGAATATTTACAAATCATTTCAAGTGCATCGTGACCCCTTTGATTAGAAAAATACCACTTATTTGCAATCATGTCGATGACAGTCGTTATTTGTTTTTGTCAACTCGTGCTGCTTCAAACACGGGGTGCTGTGTGACATTTGAGTTCAAGAGTAGTGAAATGTCACCAAGTCGGTGATATTTGCTGGAGTATTACATCGACGACTTGTTATAGACATGACATAAACAAGACTCCCACCGTGTATAGTGAATTATAGCTTGTTATCGACATGCAGTAAACACCGATATTCATCAGACGTATACGTTAAGCACATCTATATACATTCTATGTATCAGAGCTGTGAATGATACACTTGCTGGAGTATTACATCGACGACTTGTTATAGACATGACATAAACAAGACTCTCACCGTCCATAGTGCATTATTGCTTGTTATCGACATGCAATAAACACCTGTATTCATCTTACGTGTATATCGATATACATGCCATGTATCATAGCTTAAAGTGATTTACTTGCTGGAGTAACACATCGCCGACTTGCTACATCCACGACATAAACAAGTCTCTCTCAGTCTAAAGTGCATTATAGCTTGATATCGACAGGCAATAAACACCGACATTTATCTTACGTGTACGTTAAGTACATCTATATACATACAATGTATCAGAGCTGTGAGTGATATATGGCATTGATTTCACAATCTGTGCAGCAACAATGCATATGAAAGCGACTTGGGGACTTATTACCTTACTGAATAACGGCGTAACAATAAAGGACAGGGGAGACGGTATATTTTACTATGGACACTTTGCATTCATGTAGAATTCAATTTACAACCTATTATATAACTCGTGGACATTACACTTAATTTGATTAATTTTTGACAAAATATTCGTCTTTAGAAATTTCAAAATGTGTAAAATAGAAAGAGGGTCATGATATTGAAAATCTTATGGATGTTGTGTTGTCTGTCTCACAGTCCGTGAACCACATTATCTTTTCCCTATCTATGCAATGTTAAAGCCATACATATAGTTAGGATTCCTCAGGTGCTGAATCTCCCAACACACTGGGGCTCCTTTTCAATCTATATAGGTATATTTGTTATTGTCAGTATTATATATATTCAGGAACTAAGGTCAGCCTACTGTTGCTGCGGTAGTGTTGAATCTATATTTAAGATAACAAATGGGTTTAATTCAATACATAAACATATTTAATCAATCAATAATCTACATTTTCAGGGCCGAAGTGTTGTTATTGTGTTACAGTAGTGGTGCGGTAGTGTTGAAGCTATATTGCATGCCAAGAAGTAGTTGGACTTAACCGATGTTGGTTTTCTAAAACAGATATATATTTTACGACATCTGCATAAAACAACCAGAACTTTTACGATATCTGCATAAAACATCTGCATGTCGCACCCTGTCTCCCCACGGTTTCCGACTTTAGGACAATGTCGGATGAGTACATCCACCCGTCACGTTCTAAAGGGTGTCGTTCACATGCTCCCTTCCATTGTCCCCCTCCCCAATCGCGCGTTCCGCCCCACGTGCCGATTCATGACCCCTACCCTCTCAACCCACACTTTCCCCAAACCCTATTCATGCATTCTTTCATTCCCCCTATCTCAGTTCCGCCAGCCGACAGATAAAGCCTCTTCAGCTAGCCCCATGTAGACTTATCAAATATGAATAAGTCATACAAAGTGCTGTTTGTTGTGGTGTCCAGACGGTGACACGTGACAGGTCAGGCCCCCAGGTAAATACAAACTTACCTGTCATCCAACAAACCTGTCCCTGTTGACGGGCATTTATCAATAGCAGCCCGTGACCATTAACCGTCAAGACTCAATAAACGTCACCGTGTATGTATGTAAACACGATAGGTATGTATGTGTAATTGTATACATATGTCTCTATCATATGTAGGTATGTTGCCGTTGTATAGACTGTACTGGCCCGTGTTGTTGCCCCGTGGTTAAGTTCTACAATGGAGCATTCTTGGATTCCTGGTACATTTATAGAAGATACATGTGCCAAAAAACCTTCATGTATGGCTGCCTTACAACAACAACTACTACTACTACTACTACTACTACTACTACTACTACTACTACTACTACTACTGCTGCTGCTGCTGCTGCTGCTGCTGCTGTTGCTACTGCTCTACGACTACTACTACTACTACTACTATTAACAGCTCTATTGCTGCTGCTGCTACTACTACTACTACTACTACTACTACTACTACTACTACTACTACTTAGCCGTGGAGGCCCGGGGTAGAATAGGTCTTCGGCAAACCATGCTTGCCATGAAAGCTGACTATGCTTGTCGTAAGAGGCCACTAACTCGACCGGGTGGTCAGGCTCGCTGACTTGGTTGACACCTGTTATCGGTTTTTAATTGCGTTGATCGATGCTCACGCGGTTGATCACTGGATTATCTGGTTCAGATTCGATTATTTACAGACTGCCGCCATAATATTGCTGAGTGCGGCGTAAAACTCAGTTCACCCACTCACTACAACTACTACTAAGACCTCTACTACTACTAAGACTACCACTAAGTCTACTACCACTGCTGCTGCTACTACTACCAATGCGTTGATTAGTGCTCATGACTCCATTATGTACAGACTACTACTACTACTACTACTACTACTACTACTACTACTACTACTACTACTGTTACTGCTCCTACTGCTACTACTACTACTGCTCCGACAATATACGTCATTTATGATTCTGTAAATTCCACTAGCATGAATGCTAACGGCACTACGTACGTTATTGTTATCCTTTTCTGTGGATCAGTGTTCCTTCAGTTTTCATTGTAAGCTTCCCGGGGTATAAAACCCAGTTTGTTTGCAGTAATACTGTGGTTTACGTTAAAACTGCTGTCATTTCATTATAATGAGGATCACGGACATAGACACTGCAGCTATAACGGTTTCAATGCCATTACCAATATACAATGGAAACTCAGGGATGCAATACAAGAATAACATTGAAACCACAAGAAAATTGTGCCAACAAAAAACCTATAAATTTGTGTTTTGTGATGAATATTTCGATGTATACGCATGCCGAAGAGTCCAAATGTTTGTGAACTAATTCACCCTGACAATACAGCTGTTCAATGTCTGTACATATAGTACTACCCTTTCAATATAATGACTGAAATAATAATTATCATGACTGAAAAATACAAATTACCCGGATGTTTTGTTTTTTTCATTTGTGTGGTTTCAATCGCTGTTTGTCTCACATGCTCGTTTGCCCCACTTGTTGTCTGGTATTGACCAAATACATTAATGAAATGAAACACAAATTCAGAGCATGTATTTGAAATGAAATTATAAATCCGTTGTTGTTTTCGACTTGTTCTGGCAAAAAGCCGCCTTATTAAGCCATGCTCTTCAAACAACTGTTTCTTTTCGTTCAAAGGACTTAACGGGTTTCTTATGACCATCCATTCGTTAAACTGCAGATAGCGTAATGACACAAACTTGGAACTTGTCTGTCTTCTACCGTAGCTTGATGAAACACTACACAGGCTGATTGCAAGCCGTCGTTGAGTCGTAAAGCCGGTTCAGACAACAAGGGCATCGACATATCCGGGCCAGTGTGACGTCAGTCAAACGATCCATTCTCGTTATGAGAGACATAATGTACAAAGTTAGGCATTAAATGTCAAAGTAATGGTTATATGTTAGGATCTGTATGCGGGAAGTGGGTACAATTGTCTGATGAAATAATGGCGACTTTTTGTGAAGCGGAAATTCATTCAGTGATTTTGTGTTTTGCGTTGTGTAGCCACGCGTGTAACAACCACACTAGAAGTCTGTCTACTGACCCCTAGGACATAAACTAGAACAGGAACCTTTCACACCACCCCTTTTCAGAACAACCTGTAGCGTTATGCGATCCACTGGCATTTTTTATCAAATGTAAATTTTAACATTAGCGTGTGAACGTAAGGGTTTGTGTTTCTTGACAACGTCAGAAAAAACATAACGCCCGAGGTTGCAAGCATGGTCTTCGCTCCATGTACAGGTTACCATTCGGGGACCAGAACCACGGTCCTAGTCGTAACCGGTTGTCACTTTAACCTCTGAGCTCCATTGCCGGTGCCTTAACATACATGTTTGAGTGAGTGAGTGAGTGAGTTTGGTTTTTATGCGCTGTTCGCAATATTCCAGCAACGGCGGGGGACTCGAGAAATGGGTTTCAAACATTGTACCCACGTGGGGAGTCAAACCCGGGTGTGACAAGCAAGCACTTTAACCACTAGGCTACCCTCTACATGTTTGAGAGTAGTTATGACGTCATACCTTATATTAAATGAAGCAATTGAATTACGCTTCTAAACGTCCACATAAATACACATCAGGTATTATGGATTTAATATTAATTAAAATTTGAAAAAAGAAGATTCCTTAAGTGTTCACTAAATTTGACTGTAACTCAACTATAGGATTATAAAATCACGTAAATTGCAAAATACGATGTATGTAAGTATCTGTAAGGCAGTCGATAGAGTCATTAACTGCTTTACATTGAGGATAATAAAAATATCACGTCCCTTTTAACACAATCAAAGCGACATTGTGTAGTAGAATCCAACAACAATGTATGGTTCAGACGATAGGGCAGCCTGTTTCCATAAGGACAGTATAAAACATTTGATAGAAACATAATATGGCGCAAAGATAAAAACTACCAAAACGTCTGACCCGTGCATGCCAGTCGACTTAAACAAAGCCAAACTGATCAAAACATGCAGACATGTTTCAACAAATTCCAGCAAAACATGGGATCGGTCAAAAGACAGTATTGAGCAAGCGTTGACGTAAAGATTGACTCAATGTTCAAATGAAGCAAGCGTGTCTCTGCGATATTGATATATCATTGTCTGGTAAATATATCTTTAATCTCTTATTTGTTACGTTAGCCATTGCGAGTAGTCATGTTATTCGTCGCGAACAACATAACGACTGCACAGCTTAGCTATAAACATAAACGAAGATTAGTGTGGATTATCTGAAGGAATGTGTAGACATATAGATCAACCAGACTTGACTGGCGGTTATACAAATTGAGACGGAGAATGCAGCACATATCTTCATATACTCTGCACGTATTCACCAGTGTGACGGTCGTAATGGTCTTGGAGCGGAATGATATGTGTAAAACACACACACGCACAACACGCACAACACACACACACACACGCACAAAACACACACACACCACAACACACACACTCACACACAAATCTATATCAACTTCATATGACTCAGAGGCTGAGTAAATTGTTTAGTAGTTGAATCATTCATATTACTTGTTTAAGTTCTTTGAGCATGGCCACTTCCAGGGGCAAAGCAGGTGCCCTGCCAATTCGGCGACGTGTGACGTACGACGATATTTTATTTGTCCCTATTTTAACTATGTAAGTTCATTTGAATGTGTTTGAAACTTTCGTTGGTCAAATAGAAAAATAAAATGCATATTTACTATGCTCAATTTTCCACTAAAGTAACGTTCCAAAAATGGGACAACATGCAGATAAGTGAACTTAGACCAGGTAATAGACTAAGATGGTGCACCAACCTCTTAAATTTTACTATTGATTCATTTAAAGGTAAAAGCCTTGATGGAATTAAACAATTAAACTGGCTTTTATATGCAACTGCGTGTATTAAAAAATTTAAATCTGAACATTTCATGAACATTCTTGATCTCCAAAAATGTTTTCTGATGAACTTAACATCGCAGATGATGACTGTATCTCAAACTCGTCGGCTGGGGAAGATTATTGTCAAATGTTTCCTATTCACGATCTTCATGGAGCTCATAAACATGATCAAGATATTGCAGCAATAACTGATAACATATGGTATCAATTCCTGAAGCAATTACATGATTGTGTTTAGAAACCCTTTTAAATGTTTTGATAGTATATGGACGTCAGTGGAATTCCCTTCTTCATGGTAAAATTGTTCAAATTCCTTAACCTGGAGGTGATCATACCGATCCTTCAAATGATCGACAAGTTTCACTAAGTAGCTGCTTGCGCAAAACCAGTAACCGTGATGATTAATTAATTAGTCAGGGCCCTTATTCTCGAAATGTTCGTAGCCCTAAGAATTCTTAACTTTGGTCGTAGCCAAAGTGTTAAGAATGTGCTTAAGAACTTCGAAGGGCTACGAACGTTTCAAGAATAGCTAACCTGGCACTTAGAAACCAAAACTCTACTTACTGGCATACAATGTGGTTTATGTAAGAAACAGAAGGTAAAGGTTTACATGATTTAGCATGACATCCTACCAAATACTTATTCAAGGTCCCCCACTTCCTCCAGATGTGCGGACGAATGCACCTACCTAAAACCGTGAAATAACCCTGTACCCATGGGTTTCATATATGAGGGACATCAGAGGCCCCAAGGATACACTCATCAACTACATCCGTGTTAGATGTGGAATTCAGCAAAACATTCTGGCTCCAATTTCTCGAAACAAACTTAAGTCTGAGTTTTGACTTAAGTTCAAGGTTTTACTCAAATTTGAGAAAATACTTTTCCCAGAATGTACTGAAATTGATATTAAACTCAAAAACAGTAGACAGTTTGAGTTTCGTGAATATATTGCTTAAGGCGTTTGAGCATTTTCTATTTTAAAAAGTACATTTGAGTTAAAAATAAAGCAGTTTCAAATTGTCAAACTCAGTTTGAAATTTGAGTAAAAACTTAAGTTTGTTTCGAGAAATTCGGGCCTGGTTGTACAAAGCAACTAAGGAAAAAGTGGTCAGGCTCGCTAATTTGGCAGACACAATGTCATCGTATACCATTTGCATTGAACGATGCTCATGATGTTGATCACTGGATTGTCTGGTACAGACTGGTCAAGCCTGATCAAATAACATGGGCGGTGGGGTAGCCTAGTGGTTAAAGCGTTCGCTTTAACCCGGAAGACTCAGATTCGATGCTCATGGGTACAATATGTTAAGCCCATTTATGGTGTGCCTCAAGAATATTGCTGGAATATTTCCATAAGCATTGAAAAACAATCTAACTCAGTCACTCTAGGGTTGGAGGCACGTATACCTTTCCACAGCGAGGTAGGCTCTTAATGACTACACACTATACACCCACAAGTCTTGTAATCTGTATTTCCAAAATTAATGCACTTTCAACTCCGTTTATATTTCTAACATCCTATTTAGTTATGACACCTTATTATCCAAATACATCTTATTTTCCCTTAACATACCTACCGCATTATAATGATATTCAATAGTCTGAATATCATCATTTTCCTTTTTGTTATTTTTATATGAAGCCTTGTGACATTCCATCCGTACTTAATCCTTCAGGGATTAGGGGAAGATTATATATAGTAAAAACTAATTATGTTCCAATTCAATGTTCATGAGACACTATGGACTGTGCGCTACTTCTCACGCAACGACGATTCTACACAGTATGCATGAAACGGGCAAAGAGTGTTGTGCATTTTGATTGCCGGGCATCGTTGTGTTGTAAACACCATTCGTGTTTTGTGGTACAGTCTGTCAAATACCTGTGGTGCTTCAACTTGAGGTAGATACCTGCCGTGTTATACTTCACTGCACACTAACAGTGAAGAAACTCAAACTTGATGAGTGATTTTTTTCTAGATCATATCGCTATGACCATGATATGGTATTCGATTCAGAACAGGAAGTTCGAGCCCACATTCTGCCGCCTCCCCACCAAAGATGACCTGATGGAATGCTTGCGGTATGATTCGAATGGTTCTTGTGGAAATGGTTTTGTCCCTATATATATGTGCACATTTTACTGATTTCATTTGGGATCAAAGTTGTGGTACTTGGACGTAAGTTCTACGACCAATATTTTCACGTATTTGTATTTCGATGTGATGTACTCTGAATATTTCTATTTAAAATGTTTGCTGCAGTTGTGTTGGTTGTTTTCATATTTCATATTTATGACAACGGTCTAGTAATATTCAAATCTTGAACAGTCCAGTGATTTATATAATGAGCACTCGCCCTCTTACCTAGGATACCATAACCTGCATCAGTCAAGTCAATGAGTCTGACCACCGTATATGGGCTGTAGAGAAGTCAAGTGGTTAGAGCGTTAGCTGGTCACGCCTAAGACCTGGATTCGATTCTCCACATGGGTACACTGTGTGAAGCTTATTTCTGTGATATTGCTGAAATGTAACTAGAAACAACGTAAATTCAAACTTCCTCACCCACTTACCACCTTATCTTGTTAACAAGATGGTACAACAAACGCTGAAGACCATTCTAGCCCCAATCTGTGGAGCTTACTTACTTCATATTTACCCGTGAAGGTCCGGGGTACAATACACTTTCATCAACCCATGCTTGCCAAAAAAGGCGACTATGCTTGTCGTAAGAGGCGACTAACGGGATCGGGTGGTCAGGCTCGCTGACTTGGTTGACACATGTCATCGGTTCCCAATCGATGCTCATGTTGTTGGTCACTGGATTGTCTAGTCCAGACTCGATTATTTACATATCACCGCCATATAGCTGGAATATTGCTGAGTGCGGCTTTAAACAACCAACCAGCTACTGTGGATCTGTTTATGGCCTACTAGTGCTAGAGTATCGGTTGAAACGAATGGATATTACTTTTTCCGGCTGCCTACTTGTCAAATGTCAAAATGACCCCAGATCCGATTCACGTTTTTTCCTTCCTGTTGTCGTTCTTATCTCCAGTCATAGATTTCTGCAGACACTACACTTTGTGTGCTTTCCGTCTTGCGCGCGTCTGTCGGACTTACACTGAGCCGATCATGAAGGATCGGACATTTCCGGCTGTTAAGAATACTTTTATTTATTAGACGAAATTAGATAAAAAGCGATTTCCTATGGGATCTTTTTGTTTGTTTCGTGGTGAATGAACATATAACATAATGCAACATAAATGTATGAAGATACAGTACACCACAGTAACCATGATATACAATACTTACTTACCTGACGAAGTGGCAAGGAATAGCCCAGAAACGTTGTGTGAATAATACAAAAAGAAGTTGACATCCATAACATTTTGTCTTATATCAGAATACCAACCTCTAAATGCCTCTCAAGAACCTCAGTAATGATCTCATAGAAAGCTTGAATCCTAGTATATGGATAGTATACGATGTAAAATAAAAACAAATTCTGATACTGGCAGGGAAGATGTTTGGCAAAATAAAATCATCTATGCTTCGAAGAGTACGACATGGAAATATACATATGTAAAAGCGGCGTAAAACTAAACTCATTCACTTGTTTTTAAAGTTCTAAGCAGTCACTTCACTTCGAGATTGGTATAATGACGATCAAATTGTGGACATTCTAGTAACCACTTTGACAGTTATAGTTACAGGTACCATGGCAACGAGTTACCGTGTTTTTTTAAAATGACATTTGATAACTGTCTTGAAAGTGACAGAGCTGATGGGAACATAATCACATGTTGCTTAAAGAAGAATTACAGTACCTTTATATCGTTCTTCACGACGTTTTAACGCAATGCATGCGAACAAACCGAGGTGTTTCTTCATCAATATTCCAGTACAAAGAAGCCGTTCAACTATGGGGAAACTGTTCGCATACCACAGGTTCCGAAAAACTCTTCTTGTCCTCGATCAGGTCCTTGTAATATGTCTTTAGAGACCATATCGAGGATAGAATGGATGTTAGCAATCCCACGAATAGCATGATTTCATAACAGTGGGTATGTTTTTCTTAAAGACCTCCTAGTTCTTTTCCTGAATTTGACAGTCAACATTTACAACCTGTTTTCACGTGGAGCTCTTTATTGTGACAAGACAGTTTGATTTTTTTATTACAGCGATAATATATAATTCTGTCTGTGTCCGATTCAAGGTTTACAAATGCTTCGTAATGTTTTCCTGCACGTTCATGGTAGTTCCATTATGGCATAAACTGCCATGGAAAAGAACATCTTGGACAATGTTTGACGGAAATTGTTATACGTAGGGGTGAAACCGAACCACGCGCTCTTCGGTTCGGAATATGAGATATGATCACAGCGCAGAAAATTGGCATATGGTAAAGAAATTCATAGATTATGACAAACCTATTCGAGTTCTAGACATTTTAGGAAAGGTTTAAAACGGTAAGAAAACCAGAATACAGAATTTTAGGATTGTATTACGGTATACCAAAACGAAGGCAAAATGGCGCGGTTCTACTAATACCGCGGTATACCGTTTCACCCCTAGGTACCCGATAGTGATCTATTTGATAGTGGTATCATCAACATTTAAGCATTTAGTGTTTTGGCGACTGTTTTCAGTAACGGGTTTATACACTTTGTAAGTTTTGAACCAATTCTTCAAAGTTATTTCGTATGGCTGAGAGTTTGTATGAATGAGGTAATTTTATCACATACGTTCTGAGCAAACTGACACTCTTTTCGTCAGTTTCTAAAACATTGTACCACTTTAACTGCAGTTCGGGAAAAGACATTTTACAGATACAAATTTAAATCATAACGAACTCAAGAGACCACTAATTCTAGTTCGCTATATCCGTTGTTTATTTTACGCATTTCGATTAAAATAGTCAGCATGTTGGTGGAGAATATAACACAGTCCGTGATAGCTGTTCGTTATATCAGTAGTGCGATCTATATGATCTGAAAGTAGTTCAAGGCCAGACAGTCAACGTGAGCCCATTCACCTGGTTGAAACGTCGACAATCTAACTACCGTCACCGAAACCGCAAACCATTAGTGAAGGCTCCGATTGAGGACCTGTGTAGACTGTTTTGTTTGTTCTTGGTATACCTTCCTAAGTGTGTGCCCTTTTCATATGTACAAACACCCCTTCTCCAACTTCCGACCCTCTAGTCATACATATATCATTTCCGATATAACGGTTGTTAAAGAAGGTGAACTACAGGACCTTTCTAGATGTAGGCAAATGTGTTGTTTAGTTCTCGGTGCCTTCGAAGCGTGTTACACTGTTCTGTGAAATGTATCTGTAATGGGTTACCTAATGAAACAAAATCGAGAAACGTAAACAAATATGAAGTATTATACTGCAAAAGGGCCCTTCCATCAGTAATCAATAACCCTTCAAGACAATAACTGTGTTACATTTGTGTATGTTGTTTAACGCCCCATCCAGCAATATTCAAGCTATATAGCAGCGCCTGAATAACATCGAGCCTGGACCAGACAATCCAATGATCCTTATCATGTGCGTCGATCTGCTCAACCGGGATACGATGACATGTGTCAACCAATCAGCTAACCTGTCCACTTTTCCCTTTGTCGCCTCTTACAACAAGCATTGGTTGATAAAGACCACGTCTAGCCCGCATCTAAACGGGTAGACAAAATACAGACGCAGTGGTAGGCAAGCGATGCTACGTACCCGGTTGTGTTAAGCACCTGTAAGATGTGTTTAGATATCGACAAGTCATTTGTAGTAAACGTAAAAAGATCATTTTCTTGAGTAATGTACGTAATCCTAATACGACCATATCGTAGATGTGAGTTATACGATACAAGTTGTTTGTGAAAAGATAAGCGTACACTTTCCCTGTGCTGGTACATGTCACAAACACATGCGTGGGCAAGAACATTTGTCACCAGAACAAGTACTATATGGTCACTGATGCGTCTGCTTTGGAAACAGTATAGTTCAGGGGCACTTAGACTTACTTACAGACAGCGCCATAGCTTGACGATAAACCTGTACTATCACAGAGTCAGTGTGCGTCTCCCTCTATTATTTATCACTGATAGTACTTGTGGCAGTTTATAAAAATAAAGACACTATAGTCACGCCATAAAGAAACTCGGAAGTGCAATGTAACCTGGTATAAAGAGCAGACAGAACAGCTTCAAACCACTTCATAAAACACACACATTGCAATGAAATAGGCCAAGGATATAAACGCGATCACATCTACAATATTTAACCTATTTCACCCCCCAAAAGTCTTCATTATCATAATCTCTGCGTTCCCTCGCGGTACGGATTTGACTGAAAGCCGGGGGTGAGGATAGATTACAGGTTGATAGGGTTCAACTATTCCCTGTGGATATATAACACAATCTTTAATGGGATGGCTAAAGGTTCGAAATAGATACCGCGAGTTGCGAAAGATTCATTTCTCTTCTGGGTATATGAAAACAATTTGATATGTTTTTTCTTTACAATCAGATTCATCAGAAGTAGATATGAGCTGTATTGTGTTATGTTTCTGGTAGAAGTTATGTGGTTTCATGTTTCGAATACGGGGCACATTGATAGCCGTATTCATGGCGAGTTCAAAATTCTACATGGGTGTTTCTGGACCTTGCTTTGACCTCTTCATAACCACTTCATATGATGTATCAGAATTTTACTGCGGATATGGTTCTCACATTCAACTTTACTAGTAGCCATGGATTCAGATTAGACCACAACGCTCGCTACTGCTGCAAAGTGGGTGAGTGAGTGAGTGAGTTTAGTTTTACGCCGCACTTAGCAATATTCCAGCTATATGGCGGCAGCCTGTAAATAATCGAATCTGGACCAAGGAATCCAGTGATCAACAACATGACTATCGATTTGCGCAACTGGGATACGATGACATGTGCCAACCAAGTCAGCGAGCCTGACCACCCGATCCTGGGTCACTACTACATAAAGATCAAAGTACATCCTAAAGTTAGATAAGTAATTTATGCCGACCATTTAAACAACTAACGGGAAATCGAGATCACTCAGAAGTAAGCAGACTTTACCACATATGCACACGTTTCGAAATGGCGTCTTATATTTGAAATAATTTGTGACAATGTACTTCATTCACAATTTGAAAACTGATCAAGATCAAAAGACAATTCTTTAATGTCTACCTTAAATGTGTGGCAGTGACTCCCACAAACTATGCGAAGTCTCTTTCGATTCAACTGTCTCGCATTCGGAATCCGTCGTACAGCACGTAACTACCGGTCGGAATGCACCTTATTAACCTTCTTTTTTATGCTTCGTGATGAGGAAGCATATTCGTAACTTCACTTCACGATTTTGTCTGAATTGTCACAACGGACGTTCGGTCGTGTCCTGCAGTGAGATGTCCTTGGTTCAGATAACTAGAAGTAGCAAATGCTAAGATATTATTGTAATAAGATTGTTTCTACTCCTGTCATCGAATGCGATGGTGAGCCAGAAAACTAACTTGAGGCTTATATGGGTCCGAGCAAAGTGCAAGTAAAACCTCGTACACTAAAGAGGACAATGAAAGCATGATTAGTTTAATTCAATTGTTACTAATTTATTACAGGTATTGGAACGTATACCAATTTAAATCCTGCACGCACGCGCATGCAGACAGGCAATACACACAAACATCACACACACACACACATACATACATATATACATGGAATTTGTTACAGCTGGTTTTAAGACAAGGTTGTTGTGTTAGGCCTATTTTATTAATATTAACCCCCAGAGTAAGTTTAAAGACTCTTTAATTCCAATGACAACACAGTCAAAGAAACAATAGATGACACGATCATTAGAACTGTAGATTCATAAACACCAGGTGCGTTCACGCTTGTCTTTTTTTGTAAATCCGTCTTTACACTGTGATTGCCGTGTTTGTACGTGGGATTGCCGTGCACATCTCCGAGTGTGGTTATGTTTGGTGAACAAACACGCCCATATCCAACCTGAGGTCTCTTAACCCAGGGTTAACTCCCGTGTTTGACAGGCCTGCCGTTACATATAGAAAACCCTCAGTAGATAGCTGCGAATACAATTAACTCAATGCCGACATGTAAAGAGTCTGTGTAGGAACATGAGAATTTGAATATGAATTAGTTTTATAACTTGTATGGAGTATTTGATGTGAAGACACTTGAAGTGTGTTGGTATAACCCTGTTCACACGCAGTAAATGTCATAAAAATCATGTCGCAAGGAACTATTCACTGATGAGATGATTTAAGAAGGGCCGTGGAGTAAAAACAAAGATGTACGTTGCGTTTCGTCCCAACCCATGCCAGTGTAAGTAAACTTAGTCTCAGTACTTTTCGTTACACTCCACTACTGAGTCTCAGAAGTGGAGTGTAACGAAAAGTACGGAGACTGCTACCCATGCCGAAATCCTATCCTAAACAGGGAAGGCCTGAACACCATAACACACAGTGAACTAAGTTCATTAAAATTGCTGATTTAAAACTAATTCAATTGCTGTAATGATAATTATCATTATGGGTTGTTGCTGAGTAGGCGTTGTCGTAGTTGTAGTACCAGGAGTAGCAGTTATGGCAGTATTAACAGCAGTAGTTGTCATAGTAAAGGTCGTCGTTGTTGTAGCTGTAGTGCCAAGGAGTGAAGCCAATTCTCAGCATTGTGTTCCTGACAGTGAAAATAACTTCAAGTACTTACAACTATCTCAAGAGTACAAACCCGTAATATCTATCTTTCAAGCGGCAGTCTATGGCGTCAAATTTCAAGTGTAAACACCGTATTTTTTATTTTATGTTTTTTATATTTATTTATTTATTTATTTATTTATTTATTTATTTATTTATTTATTTATTTATTTATTTATTTATTTTGTGTATGTGTGTGTGTATGTGAAACATGGCTTTGGTATGATTGTCTTCATTAACATATTGACATGCACCAGAAATATGGACTGTCAGGAAAAACTGTGAGTTTCGAAGCCTTAATCAAATTATCCATGACCAGACGGTTTGCTCGGAGTAGCGTACCTCTTTAACTAGTAGAACATTCGTGATGCAAGATCGAGGCACGACCTGACCTATACAATCAGAATTCACAGCAGGCACATCGACAATAGAATTACCACTGACAAGGTGAGGTGTCGTTAGGGGTGATTAACTGGGGTATGGCCTTGCTGTCACACGTCATCGTGTCCTATTTACATAAGTCCATGCTGTTGATCACATGATTGTCTGGTCCAGACTCGACTATATACAGACATCTGCCATATAGCTTGAATATTGCTGTGTACGGCGTCAACCAGCAGTTCTGTTGTGCCATCCCATTAAGATACCATGCCTCCCCTCAGACACGTAACACCAAATCCGAGCTGAAGAGTTCTCGCTATATTCCCTTCATGCCTTGCACCAGGCACGGTGTGAACAAGTTCCATTCTGTAACGTCTTTAGTAAAACCATGTTATTGGACAACCCAACTTCCGGGTTAATGCTGTCCATTTCAATAACATATGATTATGATTACCATCATTATCTCATGAATCTATCCCTACACCCCCCACCCCACCCCACATCTTACCCCTACACAGTGGTTCACAGCCAGTTACCGACAGACATAGGTCGCCATCCCCAGCTTGCCGATAAAAAGGATCCATGGCGAAGGACAGACCCTGGTACACGGTGTGTGCAAACTGATGTTAAATGTTTAAATATTGACTTCGTGTCTTGTCTGTACGCTACCGAAAACACCCCTCGCTTGCAAGACTCGCTCCCCTCACGATATCGTGCCCGTGAATTATAATTTGCGGAGGATCGGGCTGCATGCTTTCACTGTCGTTGTTAAACTACACATACGACGACATTTGAGGGGGCGTCTCAAAAACGTTTGTGCATTACTGATATGCTTTGTTTCATTTCATTTAAGCAAACTTCACATGATCAATTTGATTATGACCAGAAGCTTACCATCAGTTAAGGTTCGTTTGCGGACATATATGTATTTAAATATTGCAGAGGCTAATAAAAAATACCTAATTATAAACATGGTTTTGAGACGGCCTTTAATCAGTGTTTTACCCCGTATGACTGTACATGGAAGGTCACTCCCGCGTCAAAACACCGCGACATATCCCGGTAGTCTGTGAGAGTCGCCTTCACACGCTGAACCACGAGAACAGGTACCGGTTTCATGCTCTTGATATACATAATACAAGCCATTTTATATCTTTATATATTTATTTATAAAATGCACATCGTGATAGTGAAAGGACTTAAAAGTTAAAAGTAATTTAAAAATTGTAACAGTAAAGTAAAATTTCATGAAAACGTACAGTCGTAACTATGTGCGTGTCAGAAAAGAAAGAGTTCGTATTCATAAATTATTCTTAGCATTATGACTGTCAGAAGATGCTGCCAGTAGAGCAGGGCATGCTAAATCTTTTCGCTGTTTATAGTGATGTATTCATATTATCATTACGGCCATTTTGGTATGTGGTCCTGTGCGTTGAGCTCAGGCCACAAATAAGCTGAACAAGGTTGTTCATGCATCGCAGAGAGTGCGTGGATGGCTGACCGTGTTCGGCAGCTTGAGAGTTTTCTAACATCTGTCCAGCTCCACAACGAAGCACATGTGACACATATAGTCTCACCTTTAGGCAACAGAGTGTATTTACAATTGCCCCTGCTCACCTAGTAGAAAATGGGCACCCGGTGAGAGTACTTCGCGAGTACTAAGTCATGAGGCTATGAATCGTCTAACTCTTCTCTGCTTGGGATGCCCGATGTAATAATACTAATCAGATTGTTTGTGTGCTTTGAGCATAGTATTACCTAGATATGGATACAGACATGCTATGTTATGTTTTAGCCCCTGGTAGTATCTATTTCAATGGATAATCGAGACTGGTTATTCTAAATCTTTGAAGTTGCAGTTGCCTATATTATGTAATGTCCTGCTCAAGGCGTACTTCGTATTGAAAGGTATGGTAACGGTAACAGGACCAGGCATTCCATAACCTGAATCTTTGAATCAATGAATATCTTCACCCAGAAACGAGACAGATATCAGCAACTCTGTGTTCCTAACTGTTTATCTCCCAGTTGCGAAGGGAGCTACCCCAGTAGTTAAAGTGTTCGCTCGTTACTCCAAAAACCCGGTTTCGATTCCCCACATGGGCACAATGTGTGTGTGTTGCCCATTTCTTTTGTCCCCCGCCGTGATATTGCTGGTATATTGCTAAAATCGACGAAAAGCTTAACTCACTCACACAATTGTGCAGTTTCATTCTCATTGTGTCAATCATTGGATTGCCTGGTCCAAACTCGATTATTCACACACCACCATCATAGCTGGACATATGCCGAGTGCGGTGTAAAACAACGAACAAACACAGGGGCTTGTTATTCTCCATCAAATCTGCGCCAAATAGGCATCAGTCCTTTTGGTATCTAAGATGATAGCATCCCTTATACATCATGACTGATGTAAGCAGGTAAATCACTGTGTATTGGCATCGCAAATAATCTGTTGTGGGATCTTTAATCGTGAGTACTCTGATCATTCGGTAGTTTCGCGTTCTTTTACAACTCACTGTCCGTATGCGCAGAGTGTGCGAAAATGGAGACTGTTAAATTTCCGGTTTGGTCGCGTGTGTATGTATATTGTAAATGCATTCTAAATAAAAGGTTTTAGGAAGATTATTTACGTGTAACAACTATTCATATAGCTGAGTACATTATTCCATTCGCCCATGCTTTTCAATAATTTCAGCTGATGTCCAATTTTGGCTGTAACTGCATAAAACTAATCCTTGTCTTTGTTTAATAAATGACTTGAGATTACTCTGGTTCGACATAAAACTGTGTATACGTTTTGATTTCTGTTTTCTTTAGTGCGTGTTCACACTATCGGTAAAGCAAACGGTACGACCAAACCGGATATATCTTTACACGCCCTGCGCATGCGCACAGCGTGTCGAAAAATTAATGTGAAACCAACGAATTACTGGCTGTATAAATAGATACCCACAAGACGGGATATGCTGACACGACTCCAAATGTCCTTATGGGTAATTACTGTAAATCGATTACTTAAGCATCGAGTGGCTTTTAAGATCCTCGTCGTCTTTCACAATTTGCCAAGGCATGCATGCACAAACATTAATGTAGTGTTGCTATAGCAACAGCATGGAGGCAGTTTTCACATTAGTTCTCAATTTTGTGATTTTGATTGTATGTATAAAAATCAAAACAACTTGAACTTAAATATCCAAATTAACTTTGGTAAGGATTGTCATGGGAAATAGGAAAATTTTCTCTCAGAAATGCAAAGAAAACGTCTTGGATCTAGAGCAGCCAGCAAGTCTCATATGAGACTAGGTGATGATTATTAACGTGAACTGTTTATGCAACTCGAGACTGTTCTTAAAATCTCTTAATGTTAGTGTGAAAACGTTCCTTACAAACCTGTACGAAAATAAACAATTCCTTAGTATTTGTTCAGTCTTTTGTAGATGAGGGGCAGGTTAAAGGTCTGGGTTCAGTTCCACATATGGGTACAATTTCTGGTGTCCCCTGTCGTGATATTTCTCGAATATTGCTGAAAGCGGCGTAAAACTCACTCACCACTTTTGACAGACTACTTCTCTCGGATATTGAAATGCTAACCGTATATAACTTATTGCCACGTATGATTCCACTTCGTCAGAACAATAATGGTAAATATAGATTTCTGTGAGTTGTCATCCGTTTATTTTACACCTTCACCTCTCGAACAGTCATGGAGCACGCTTCATCTCACCCGGATAATTCCAAATCCAATATGGCCGCCGGTGTCGTCTGACATTTTCGAGCAGGTGATGAGGATTGATTCGGGAGGAATCGATTCGTTCGTTTTTAGTATAGAGCACGCTTAGAACGGAAATAGTACCACTGTTGACGTGCAATAAGGCAGGGAAATACTTTGTTCTTCGCAGGAGGGGTAGCACGATTAGCCATCAAAGAACCACCTTCCCCAGTGCATTGTGGGTAGGTCTATTTAGATCTCGCGTGATTATATGAGACTTTGTGGAAACAATGGTGTTCTTGCCTAGATGGAATGATAAACCTTTGACGTTTGGCAAATGTTCTGCTATCGGGGATCCCTCGGAGTACATTGTGTAACTTTGAAACAAATTTAAAGGTAAGTTGTGCTTTTAGTTAATAAACCCAGACGCCACTGTGGATATATGATGTAGACAGCAATATCACAAAGTCTTATATTAAATCAGAGAATGTTATTTTCTTCAAAGCAAGTATTATTTCCCGCTTATGCAAAGCACCATCCATCTCTATGGAAACGATAGATAATGGTAATATAATAAGCATTGGTATTTGTCCACCGTCATATTTTCACATTCGTTTAGAATCGAACGAAGTAACGGGTAAAACTTGTATGTATTGGTCGACATGCGTATGACAAACTCCGGTTATAACGTACTTAATTTGGTGATCTCTTTGAGCTCGTTTTGAGCGTTGTTTGGTGGCAATCACGAAGCCGTCATTAGTATTATTGAGCAAAAGATCATGATCTAGATGTTTAGGGTGTATGTCTGGAACCCTCTACCGAAGTTTATTTGACTCAAGTAAGCAGTAATTACGCGCTATTTGCTCAATGTGACGTTCTACCTGTGGCATAAGACGCGAAGCGTTCTTTTACCTGGGTGCCATCAAGGTATCTAACAGGTAATTAACAGGTGAATGCGTACCCTGCCTGCCTTTACTGTTGGGATAATCACCCCATTTACCTGTAAGGTTTTGTATGAGCGTCATCAGCAGGGTGCTTGGGCTCCCAGTCAATGGCGCCGAGAGAGGAGATCTGTCATAAAAACTTCCACAATAGCACACCTTCGATAAATACGCAAATAAACTTTGGAATTTGGTTGTGTTAATGGCCCTTATAGGATTATGTTGAGTTTAAACATACGAATTTGGTACATACTTTCCACGAGAGAAGGGACCATTCTCGTAAAAATTAGTTTCAAGAGAAAAGATGTTCTGAATTCGCGGGTTTCGCGTCAGATGAACTATCGCTACTGACGCACGTGTAAAACGCTTCTGTCGCTGTGATGATATTGGCAACCTATAAGGTATGGACATTATTTTTGTGACCATTATAACATTCCACGTGTCATGTTTATATGTACTTTATAATGGATTTGATTATCCCCGGTTCTTGTATTGATTGGGAGTTATGAATGTGAACGGTGTAAATGTTCTCTTTTTTTCCGGACGCATGCTGGACCACCGCAGTCTCTGAATGGATTTTGTGATTAAATATTTAGGTCATTTCTGTTGTATTGATGGTCTTTTCAGGAAAATGGATGATTTATTGTGGCCAAAGATTGCTCAAATAACGAAATAACGAGAACAGCAGAGAACGATTTTTACGATGTGTGGGAACAATCTAAAACCATGCATGCTGTTCAGAGACTTAAAACACCTGAATTACCACTGATTTCATATGGGGAAGTGTGCGAATAGCCGAGTTCGTTAAAGAATATTAAGAACAGTAAATAATGTTTTGACTTATCATATATAACATTTCTGGGATTCCACTTTTCATGTTGATAACCTCAGCGGTTGAGTGGATTACCCCGTTGACTTTGTAAGCTGACAAAGTGTGGGATCGAAATTCTGCGTCGAAAGAGAGCATTTTTCACTATGCACAACTATGCACTGGGTCTAGTGCCTTCATGCTCTTGAGACACCGTGCATTTCACAGGGAAAAGTGTCAAAATGTGGATAAAAGAAAGTATAAATCCGCGAAAGAATATTTAGTAAAGTGCATTAATAGTAACTCTTGTTTTGACATATTCATTGAGGACAAATATGTTTTTGTGATTACACTATCTAAAGCGGCATCCACGGAGGATGAGCGGATGACGTCGATGACGGTTTGGTTCCTGACTCTGAGAGTGTGGGTTCGAATTTCATGTCGGACTCAGTATTGCGCTAGAATTCTTACTTCACAAAAATAGTTTAACCCCACGTAAACATTCGCTACATTTCACCAATTTCTTGAATGCGTTATGTATTGATGCATATATAGCTCAGAATACACAAAGAGAGGATAGGATATGGGGTTAGAAATTATTCCCTTTCACCAGAAAGTGGCCGTGAGTTACGACAACAATGTGTGTCATCATCCAGATGATCTCCTTAACGTCATTGTCTAGACGCTGCCTACAACGCTATCTATCCCACTGTGAAAATGTACTGCCCTCTACGAGGCAATAAATTACCTGTCAGGCTAATTATCAAACAGGTAAGTAGAGCGGTGAAATATAGAACCGACTCCATAACAGGTATGTTGGTACAACCTTTGACCTTGGGATGTTGTCTGTATATTTTTTGTCAACATCGTTTCGAGGACGTGTTTCACTGTAGTTGCACCTGGAGGACACCAGGTAACGGTCTATTTCCTATATACCCGTGGCCTTGGTAAATGCCAGTTCATTCAAGACATTTCATGGATGACCATGTTTTATCCTATGTCTATTGTGACGCGATGTTCCGATAGCGATCCTTCTACAAATCACTCTTGCTTGACAGCTACGGTAGAAACGAATTCAAAGGGACCTATAATTCTAGCTCGGTATAAAAACAGTTCGTGACAGAAGCCATGGTTCGGTGTGTGAAGTCCATTTCTGGTGTCTCTCATCTTGATATTGCTGGGATAGTGCTAAAACGACATGAAACCCAACTGACACTCACTCACTCACTCACTCACTCACTCACTCACTCACTCACTCACACCTTTCAAGACAGACTCGGTCCCTTGAAGATCCGAGTAGAACTGGTATTCAGGAACACATACTTGTCTTAAGAAGCGCCTGTAAGCTACAGTAAAAACGAATTCAAACTGACCTATAATTCTAGCTCGGTATAAAAACAGTTGGTGAAAGAAGCATGTTCGTTATAGAAACGTCGTCTAATATAAAGTTTTGTCTATTAACTGTCATTCTTTTACTCTTCCTTACCAACTTCTCAAAACGGTAGTGAAACTGTTGTAAATATATGCCACGCACTGGAAACTGAAAGTTACTTAAAGTTCGTATTTGGAGGGGGAGTGGGTTGCATGTTACATGGAGTCAGCCAAGTGTGTAAATCGTTAACGCCTTCCACCGAAGGTCGAGGTTCGATTCCCCACATGAGTACGGAGTGTGAAGTCCATTTCTGGTGTCTCTCGTCTTGATATTGCTGGGACAGTGCTAAAACGACATGAAACCCAACTGACACTCACTCACTCACTCACTAGTCAGTGACGTAGAATATGATCAGATAGTAGCTCGGCAACCTTGAGTGGCATTTAGAATTCGGTGTGATGAACAACGGAGAGACTCAATAATGAATAAGTTGTATATCGATAGTCCTCTCCCCGTTGGTAATAGCTCTGTAGAGAACAAAGCACCTTTCAAGGCAGACTCGGTCCCTTGAAGATCCGAGTAGAATTGATATTCAGGAACATATACTTGTCTTAAGAGGCGCCTTACGGGATCGGGTGGTCAGGTTCGTTGACTTACCTGATACATGTCATTGTATCTTAGTTACATACGTAGGTGTTCATGTTATTGATCACTGGACTGTCTGGTCAAGACTCGAGTACGAACTGACCGACGCCATGTAGTTGAAATATTCCTGAATGCGGCGTAAACTTAAAGTCCCTCAGTCACCCAAGACAGACAGGGTTACCCTGGCGCTGTGATAAACCATACAGGGTGAAACAGGTCATCCCAAAATATGTTTTCGACATGTATCTATTTCCAGCTTGGGGTGACACAAATAATTCACCATGATTCGAGACTGTGCGTTTTTGGTTTAAATTTAACCTTTTCCTTTCACCATGGAAACACAATTCTGAAAGTATGTAGTTCTTACATGTTTTTACTCTGGTTAGTTGTGTACAATGAAAGACAAATACCTCCATGTCATCTAAGGTCATGATGTTGAGTGAGTTTTGTTTTATGCCGCGTTTAGTACTATTCCAGCAATATCATGTTGGGAGGCACCAGAAATGGGCTTCAAACATTGTACCCATGTGGGGAATCGAACCCGGGTCTTCGGCGTGACGAGCGAACGTTTCAACCACCTGGCTACCCCGTCATCCCTCTGATATGAGGTTGTATACATGTATTACGTCAGTGTTCCTGATTTATCGATTTTTCTATTTGGATAAACATGTTTTGCTATACATGATTTCCACTGACGCAATGAAGAGATAATTAAGATATTGTTTTAGCATATATCACGATCTACATCCAGACATCTTTTCTTCAGAGGGATCACCGGTAGCAGGAGCTGAGACAGACCGTTCACTGACCAGATCGGAGGTGCTGGTCAATCTATACCGGTGTCTATCGTTTCTAGCTGACCGACAGGTGGACACTGCTGGACTGGACGCCGAAGGTAAGATTTATACTATACCCATCTAATTTATTTGGGGAAGATATATACGTGTACTAAGAAAAAGATATACCCAACTTTTAGGCATTTACAGATATAGTAATATGTTATGTGTATAAAGCCTATGAAGAACGTTTCAAACTATATTTGTCAATTAAACTACAATATGAGCAACTCTTCTTCAGGTGTAAACAACTACAATGAAATGAATGTAAGGTAATATAAGCAAAACGCGGACACCCAGTTAAGCCACTGCTTATGTCCCGAAAAGCACAATACTATTGTGTCCATGTACCGTTAGCCCTAGCTTTGTTTACATCAATGCTGAAGAAGTGAATACGATGGATAACCTACATCACGATGCTTCATAGATTATGGTGATGTCATCAGTCACTATGACGTCATAATCGAATGATATCATGACACCTTACCAAGCATGCTGGTTATAGTGAAGTGAAAATATTACACTTCAGTATCTTCAACGGGCGAGTAATAAATAGAGAATACTAAACTATGCCCCATGTATGAATGGTTCGGTAGTTCACGAGCGAAAACGAGTTAGATACCAATACCATTGACGAGTTACATAGATATGGTGTTGCACGGGACATAGTTTAGTATTTTATTTATTACTCACCCAGCATTGGCAAAATAATATCGAGCAAAGTCCTTTTCCCTAAGAAGGGAGTGTGGTGACACTCAACATTCCGCGAGTCAAGCAAGGTGTAGTACTATTGCGACAGAGGAATTAGCCTTGTGACGTCATAACTGTGAAACACTTTGACGCCATACGTACAGCGTCACGCGATGATATTACACAATGTGTAATAACTTTGTAAATTTATTTTTAAAAAATATGAAAACTGAGATTTAGTTTGTATCGACTGGTGTTGGATATCAAGTGAATCAAGGTTGAGATTCTCTATATCGTATATCGAATAAGTGATATAACATTAGTTTAACCCTGCATATGAGCAATTGCCTTGAACAATATTCTCCTTTCTTACTTGGGGACATGGGTATGACTGTGGTTAAATGCGTTTCAATTGGCAGTGTACCTTTGTGTCCCTTAGTAACCCCGGTATGATTCCTGGTATTTCAATACCGCACCTGTGCCAATAGTTTCACCAGCCCGTGAACATCCGGGTTAGAACTGGTCTTCGGCGAAACATGCCTGTCGTAGGCGGTGACTAACGGGATCGAGTAGTCAGGCTCGTTGACTAACGGGATCGAGTAGTCAGGCTCGTTGACTTGGTTGACTCAGCCTGTCATCGTTTTTCAGTTTCGTCACTCGATTATCTATAGATATCTGCCATACAGGTGGACTGCAACATTAAATAACAAAGTTAGAAATATCTCAGTTATAACTGAGATTTAGGACCTCCATACAAATTGAACTAATAAAGGAAAATATATCGCAGTGCTACTGCACTGACGTAAGTCTACTTCACTCACTCACTCACTCTAAGAATGATTGATGAGTTTGTTTCGATTTACATATACACGGTTATTTACTAATTTCATTTTGTGTTTCAGATTTAGCAAATGGGGACTTAAGATCAACGCTCGTGTTACTCGGTAACATTAGAAAGCATTATGATGTGAGTACAAGGACAGTAAAGATTATTAAACGCCAGAAATAGGATGAAACATTTGTTTCCTGTTTTTATACATTTGGCTAATTATCTGGGGATCCTTTCACGAAGCAACCTTTGCTAAGGTTAACTTTAACTCCCATTCTTTAACTTTGCACTAAGGTTACCTTAGTGTCTTACGATCACCTTAGTGTTTTGTGAAAGGAGGCCCTGCTGTTATGTGTACAATAATATTCGATCTCTCTTATGTTGATTTAATTCGTCCCCAAATGGCAAACTACATTTTCGCCAACAAATCATTTACTAAAACCGTTAGGACTCAAGTGCAGTGAAACCAGGTGTCACCATGCAGCATCACCTCGGTAGGCATCACCTCGGTATGCATCACCTCGGAACCTCAAACATGAACTTGTGACAACAGACGTCCATAGGTAACCGTGTTGGCAATGTGCTGTTAAATATTTTTGCAAATGTGTCCGAATGATTTTATAAAACTGAATTAATAAAGTGAAAAGTGCAAATCTGAAGTATATGGAGGAAAAACAAAAAGAATCCGAAAGACACCCTTCAGCACAATCAGAGGCTTAACACACTTGCCGTGGTTGATGAAGCCAAATTGGGTGTAACACGATTCACCCCTGGTACAGTTTAAGTGCAATTCTGGAAGCTGAGAATTACGATGTATTCTGACTGTTTGTATCCAGTGTGAGAAATCGCCACTCCCCCGCTACACCGTGACTAGTAAAAATCCAATCGTGGCAGTAAATCTCCAGTCCCTGACTGGCTAGTGAATTTTCATGGGATCATGGGAATATATCACCCTCTCCCACTTGTTATGTTATAACACACAGGCAAGATTATGGCCTGATAAAACTGTTCACCGTATTGGCAGTTACATGGTTGAATTCGTGCCATGCCGACAATATATTATTCTCATCTACGTTGTATGTTAACAATTCTTAGTTTCTACAGTCAGTTTTCGGGCTAGTGAATTATTTGGAAACTATTTCGCACACTGCTTGTGTCTATTTTTCCTCTTTGTTTTATATCTCACTAATGACGTTTATTATTAAAGTAATATGTTTCGTATAAATTAGCTACATATTCTTTAGTCTGATGTTTTTTCCCCTATTCTGGCGACTGCCCTACAATGTGAAATTCAGCAATGATCATTTTATTTATGATACTTATAAGCATTCAAACTTCGTTGTGTCGAACTTTTGGTTGTCTCGAATGGTCCTTAATTGCGATTTCCCCATTCAGTTCCCTGTTTCTGGTTTTGTTGAAATTTGGCTAAATCAAAGTACACTCAAACGCCACCTTGACAAACTTTGATGTGTCGAATGTTCAGTTGTCTCAAAGTAATAGCTCGATTGCTACGTATACGAGTGGAAACGTTGGTGACTCGAAGTATTTACGTATTTTCTAGAACTTCGACATAACCATGTGTAACTGTACTTCGAGTTATTCAAGGTTATTTTTTTCTGTTCCAGAGTGGGTACGGCCACCGCTCCGAGGGAGACGGAGGGCTGAGTTCCCCGAAACAGGAATCCGACAACGCTCCCTGGCTCAATATGCCGGGGAGGCTTTCAGTAGAAGGGGGACAGAATCGAGGGCAACCCCCTCCGATTAGAAAGGGTAAGACGCAACATTAAGTTTGTTGGTGAAATGCCCTAAGTTGAAACTGACTTTATTACGAGCTGCTAGTGTCTCCATGTTCACAGTGATGGAGTGTAGCTCGATTGCCATTTCAGATAAGCCCCTTCCCCCACAGCGGAGGTCAGCTTTCGGCGTCCCCATTCCTGCAGCTGGCATCCCGGGGATGATAGGAAGGGACGAGGCAGAACCACGCCCATCCTCAGCTCAAAACATAGTCGTAAGTCACAGATGCTGAGAATGGATCACATCAAGTGCGAAATTAGCAATAGCTGCAAGCGTTTGTAAAATGTACATGCGCAAAGAATACTATTTCAGACATTTTGAAATTTGTCAGTACTTGTCAGTCTTGTCGACGGATTATGTTCCAGTAACACCATGAAAATATTTATTTATTTATTTATTTATTTATTTATTTATTTATTTATTGGTACGACGGTACGAGTGTCGGCTGATTCGCTACGGCTGCGGGGGCAATCATACTTCGACATAACTGATATTTTGAATACATTGTTTAAACAATCGACACTTTCAGAATCCTACCTTAACATTATTATATGAAGTTCCAGAACAATGAACAAAATTAAGAACACTGACAGTCTAAGTGAACTTAGTGTCAGTGTATTTCGTTACACTCCACCGCTGACTGGAACACTGATGGACTGTGGTCGTTTCAGTCGACAACGGAGCTTAGCAACAATGGCGTGTCGCAGTTCGGCGTGGAGGAGAGACGCCAGTTCATGTCTGGCAACCCCTTCCTCCCTACATCGAGGGGGCAGGGACATACCAGCTGGGAGGGGGGTCGTGCTGGTCAGGACAGACCACCTCAGGCTGTCAGTGCATGGAGCTCAGGGGGCCAGTATCACCCACAGGTAGAGTTGATGATGCCGAGGTGTACACTTACGGACAACTGACATCGAGTCGTAAAGATTGTATGGACGCTTCTATTAATTTCTTTCAAATATTACACAAATATTAGACGAGAGACCATCCGTTTTAATTAATGTGTTTATCTCCTACCTCTCCCTGTATGAATGTGAATGGACAAAAAGAGAGATTGTTTAAAAATATGTGAAAAATGTTGTGTTTTTTTACTTCTTTTGTAACTTATTTCATGATTTATGTAAGATTTGGAACACTTGGTCACTTTGTTATATAATTTGTTATGTAGTCTGAAGGAATTAAAAGAAGGGATTACAGAAAAGCACAAGCGTTCATTTATTTTTTCCAAGTTTCTTCACAAGCTGTTGGGTGCAAAGTTTGTGAAGAAACCCTGGAGAAGGAGAAAGGAACCTTGCTACTATTTTATATGCTAAACATACCCGTGAAGGTCCCGGGGTAGAATAGGCCTTCAGCAACCCATGCTTGCTATAAAAGGTGACTATGCTTGTCGTAAGAGGCGACTAACGGGATCGGGTGGTCAGATTAGCTGACTTGGTTGACACCTGTCATCGGTTCTCAATTGCGCTGATCGATGTTCATGTTGTTGCTCACTGGATTGTCTGGTCCGGACTCGATTATTTACAGACCGTCGCCATATAGCTGGAATATTGCTAAGTGCGACGTAAAACTAAACTCACTCACTCACTCACTCACATGTTAAACACAGAATATAAATTAAATCTAAATATAACACAGACTATAATCTAAATATAACACAGAATATAATCTAAATATAACACAGTATATAATCTAAACATCATCAAAATGGAGATAGTTAGTCTAACTTGATGGTGTTTTTATTCTTTTAATAGTATTATTGTTGTTGTTTACTGATCAATTATCATCATAATTTCAGCCCCAAAGTCATTTTAACCCTACCGTGAGTGTGGAGGATAGATTGAAAAATCTGATTGACAACAAGCCTCATGCCGCTAGACCCGCCCCACAGGTACAGTTGTCTCTTCGTGACCTTAGTCTGCCTCACAGAAACTGAACCACTTTATTTCACCTTCCGTGTGGCCCTTTTAATGTTCAAGCCCTAAATGAAGCAAGTCTAGATTTTCTCAGATTCCATTTCCCATCTTACTTCGGCTCCTTTTCAATGTAAACGGCATTAATTGTTTTTATCAATATCATAATATATATTCCAAACATGCCTCGGCTTACGCTTCACTGACCTTTCCTGCTTCTTAGATCCATGCCGGGGTGTCATTCTAAATATATATTTGGTTTCTTGAATCTTTCTTTCAATCCATATATCTTATTGTAATAATGAACGCAATCCCTTTTTGACGGCACGCACAGTTTAATTCACGTACTTCTTGAACATAGAATTTTGAGCATCGACATCCTATATAACATCTTTATAAATATATCAATTATCACATCCTTTGTGCATGGGACTGTGGGGTAGCCTAGTGGTTAAAGCATTCGCTGGTCAAGCAGGAGACCTGGGTTCGATTCCCAACATGTTTAAACCGTGTGAAGCCCATTTCTGGTGTCCCCCGCCGTGATATTGTTGGAAAATTGCTGAAAGCGGCGTAAAGACATACTCACTCACTCTGACATAAGCTGGGTGTTAGAGGACACAAATCATCATCACTGTTTTGTTTTCTTCTCCAGCATGAAGAAGGTGAGCTGCTCGTGCCCCCTGCTCCCACACCCCGGGGTTACGACGAGACCGTCAACAGTGGGTACTACAGAGGAGCCTACCCAGGTCCAGGACCGGCAAGCTACAACCAGCAGGGGCGGTTCCATGGTCAGACTGCGGGTTATGTGGTCAGTATGTCACAGTGTCTCATACTCACCTCTTTTACAATACACAATTGGGGTTGTGGGAAGCCTTGTTGTTAAAGCGTTGACATGTCACGCCGAAGACTCGGGTTCGAATCCCGACATTCCTGGTGTCCCCCGCTGTGATGTTGCTACAAGCGGTGTAAAACCAAACACAGTCAGTCTGTACTACACACAATTACAAAAGCAGAATCGTAATATCTGCTTTGCAACATCGTAGAATATGGTATGTGAACAGGAGAATTACGTACAGCTTTATGGTTAACAACTTCCGGATATTGCCAGGCTGCGGTTAATCAAAGTCTGGTTGTTGTCACTCCAGCTTGAGGACAGTGTAAGAATCTATGTCATCCATAAGTTTAACTGCATGTTTTCTTGTCAGAATTTCAATTCCAACCCAAAGAGAGTCGGGGCCGGGGAGCTGTACCTCTGGGGTTCGATCATATGGATGCTCCGTACTAAACTATGGTAGTCCCCCACAAATACAAAAATCCACCCCCGCCACATGCTCATACTTGCAAAAATTCACGTTGAATGTGCATGACCAACGTCATTCACTGATACGATGTCACATATAAATGAAATACGACTCTGACATCAACCCAACTCAAACGTTCCCATTTAATGAGGTATTATTTATGAGGTTTTGGAAGAAGTGTTTCAAGCTCGATTAGCGTCTACTCAATGTAACGATATTTTAACCATTTGCTTAATTCCAATCCAGCCTTCCAAACCGTCGGAGAGACGGCTGGGTTCTAGAGTGGACAGCATCATCGACAACAGCAAGGCCAAACTCCCACCTCCTTACCCCAAGCCGACCCCGTCTCCCCGTCAGCAATACGAGAATCCAGCCTTCACCCCCGACGACCAAACAGTCAAACAAGGGTAAGTGAAGCTGTGTGCATGGTTTTGCATTCAAAATGTTCGACCCATTTGGATTACACGGGGGTTTCAATTCAGAAGAGGCCCAAGAATCCATGTTTGCCATTTATGTCATTGAGCCTACTTTTAATGGAAACAGATGCTGTGAGATGGTTTCGCTGTTTAAGCGTTCGCTCGTCACGGCTGGGCTCGATTTTTCACATGGGTACCATGATGATTGCTGAAATATTGCTAAGGGCGCCATTAAACTATTCTCACTTACTTGTGTGTCAGTCTACAGATCCACGAGAATAAATTAAACAGGAGCCATAAGGAAGGTAAGTATGAATGGCAACTTGTAGCATAGGTTGCCTCAGCCGAACCGAACTCCCCACAAGATCAAGTTCGATGGCATAAATACGAATTCACTTGTGTGTAATGGTTGGTTTGCAAGCTAGCTTGCTGTTAGAGTACAAAGACATTCATGATTAATGTCCAGTTTTCCATGACCACATAGGGTGTCCAGCGCCCGTCCAGTTAAAGTAGGCGGGGATGACCTCCGCTCTGCCTGGAACCGGCTTTACGGAGCTCCGGAGTGGAGGCCCGCCAGCAACCAGTCCTCCTCCCAGAATCCACAGAACTCCTACTATGTAAGTAATTAAAGCAAGCCATGCTTGTCATGTGAGGCGACTAACGGGATCGGGTGGCCAGACTCGCTGACTTGGTTGACACTTCATCGTATCCCAAATGAGTTAATCGGTTACTCATAATGTCAGTCGTCTGACTCGATTATTTACAGATCTATTACATTTTTAATTTCAAACAATGGATTATTGAGTACAGATTCATAATAGAATTTATCTTATCAACAAAACATCCTTCACAGAACTTCCAACCCTACGAGAGACATAAATGCAAATAACCTCGTCAGGAACGTCACTGAAAACGATGTATTCAGATTGCTGGATTAATTGTGTGATTTTTGTTTTTATTTTTCACATGAACACAATTGTGTGAGGTTTATCAGTTTTGTCGCTACAGGAGTTAATGAGTGAGTGAGTGAGGATTGCTAATTGCCGCATCAGCTCTTTCGCAGCTATTCGTGATGTGGTGAGACAGGTATGCCGGTATTATCCCGAAACTTTATTGTGTTGACATGCCCTTGATCATATAAATCCTTACATGGCCAATTATATTCTTTGTGATGTATTCAGGGGGTATTCGCATTGGGACCAACACAGAAAGAAAAGCAACAGGAACATCTTCAACAGTACCAACAGCAACAGCAGCAACGACAACAACAACAACAGCAACATCAGGAACAACAGCATAATCAAAGAAAATCAAGTTTGGACCAATTGAGTACCACTGTCAGAATCAGCCCCACAGGTCAAAGTTCAAGTACTCAAGGTCAACAGTCAGGGTCAAATTCAAGCTCCTTCTCTGGAAAGAACACCGGCTTCAGCACGTTTAAACCAGAAGAAGATGACGATGACAACGAAGACGTCAGAGACGACACCGCCGACAACAACCAGGACGCTATGTCTGAACAGGCACTGGGACCCTCTGCCAAATATCCAGACCAACCCGGAAGTCGTCCTACAAGTGCTACACAAGGTCAAGGGTCGTCAGGCAACAGGCAGACGACAGACAGTCGTCATGAAAAGGACATTGCTAGGTCATTGGAGCAAAGGCTTTCGGTGCAAAGGATAGGTGACAGTGAAAACAATAACGCGTTTTCCAGGTTAAACCAGGTACAAAGGAACAATGATGAAAATAGTGTGTTTTCTAGGACTAATCCTGTGCCAAATAGAATACCGCCGGAAATATCTCCCCGGACTAATATTGCAGCTCAAAGACATTCTCAAGCCGAGCAATCTTCCCAGCATAAAGTGCATCCTTCTAGACTCTCAGAAACCAACCCATCTCCTCATGTGAACCAGGGTTTTGTTGATAGCGATGATGAAAGCGGCCAATATCATATAGGAGCTGCAGAGAGTATATTTGACTATGCAAGTGAGTCTTCTTCCCGCTCTGTGACCCCGCCCCTTCCTCCCCTATCCCCCGACTCAACCCCTAGGGGAGGCCTTGAGCCCCTATCCAAGTACAGCCGTTCCTACAGCGCCAGTAACGTGTCCCCACCCAAGACGCCCGATCTCCTGTCATCCACAGCCAGACCCGGGTCTGTGTTCGACAAGCGAGACCTCAGGGCGTCCAGTAGTCAGATTGACATGATAGGCGTTGGTAGGCATGGCAAGAAGGCACCCAGGGTGAACCCAGCACCCAGACAGCACCACAGAACCAAGACCAATCTTACCAGAGGTGAGAATTTGTTGCCAACTGTCGGGCACTGTATGTTCGATAGTGGCCAGAACATGGATGGTGATATACATGATTTGTGTATCGTAGATGTGCTATTATTAATTAATTCAATGTGTTTCGGGGTCAAGTTTTAGCCCAGTATCTCTTTGATAATGTTTGTAATTGTTAGTTTGTTCCAGAGATAATCTACAATCTGTTCATAATCTCCCAGTTTGCACCAACTTTTTTCAAACTTAAATATTGGATTTTGGATTTGGATATAAATCTTTCCGAGTTTTTTCACCTATTTAAACTTCGGTCGTTTACTATCTTCCTTATCAGTTTCATTAATTTCAAAGCTTTTAATTTACGTCGACCAATTTTCGAACATCATTTCATATCGCAATTTCGAGGAACTATTGAACGTGCACCTTCTACGAAGACTTCAGGTATCGTCAAGCTCAAAGTTCTTTGATGACATTTAAGGCATCTGTGAAGCTGTCACATGTTTTATGATATACATGTGGAGGACTGTCCCAATTGTGACTCATTATTTTACCTTGCCAACTGAACATTTAAATCTCAGAATTTATTCAACTTACCCCCTTGTAATACAAACCAATAGTACCGTTTTGAATCTGTGATCGTACACATCTTTCAACCCAAGTTAAATAAAATTCTGAGATTTCAGTGTTCAGATAGCAAGGTAAAATTATGAGGACTCGCAATCTTAATTTCACGTTATTTGGTTTACCTTTTTGATTAAAGGGAAATTCATCGGTACGTTTTCACTGCAAACAGACAATAGTGTAGACCCTACATGTATAACTGCAGCGTATGAAAATTTCGCACTCACGAACAAATCGCTACAACGTTAAGATAGAGGGTTGCCTTTACATTTTCCTCATGACTTTCTGAATTTCTCAGTCCAAGCTCACAGTCTGGAGGATCTGCGAGAGTCCGGTAACGAGAGTAACTTGTCCTTTGATGTGGAAAATACGATGTTGATGGTGGACCCTGAAAGTGAGCAGTTCACAGACACCGACAACATCTCCCCCAAGGACGCTAGGGCCCTCCGACAGAAGCTGCAGGGGCTGGAGTCTGTGTACCATCAGGTCCTCCGTCAGGCAGGGGCGGACATCCCCAGGACCTCCTTCAGGAGGAGATGGAGCATCGGCAGCTCCGATACCAGCTCCATCAACAGAGGGAAGCGCTTCCGGTCTAGCGCCTCCCATCGGAACTACTCCCGTGATATCAAGTGAGTCGTACGGTTGTATCGGTGAAGGTTATGGCGCTTGTTATTTGCTTTGAAGACGTTTAACAAAAATCAAGATGTTCACGGGAAACATTCATTTTCTGTTAGTGCTAATCAGAAGTTCTAAATGATCCGAAAGAACTTTGAATTTTAAACAACAAAAACCACCGTTTCCCTATACAAAGTGTGCCTTCGTTCATATTCCTAGACCGTATATTTATAATGAGTGAGTAGAGTTTTAAAAGCAGTATTCCAGCAATATAAAGGCGGGGGACGCAAGAAATGGGCTCCACGTGTTGCACTCATGTAGGGATTCGAAATCGGGTGTTCAGCGTGACTGCCGTGTATTTGTATAAGAAATATGTCATCTTTGACTATTCACTTTGGCCGTGAGAGTAGATTGACATTAGGCTTTGATATCATTCTGTCAGGAAGGGACTGATCAATTGGTTGTTCATGCTGTTTACCAGTGATTTTGTTTTCACTCTTTGACCTATCTATGGTATACAGCAATCGTTTATGATGTTTTTGTATTTAAAGTAGTAGTAGTCAAATATAATATGTACTTTCGCTTCGGGAGATGTATGATGCAAATTAGATAGCGTACAATTTGACACAAGCATGCACCTCGACACAGGAGGGTTACACTATCCATTACATATGTTTTCAGAGCAATTCAGCGACGCTTCCAGAAACTTGAATCCCACGTGGTGACGTTGGCGCGGAGCGTGGCGCACCTCTCGTCGGAGCTACGGAACCAGACGTCCTTGACCCACGAGATGGACACAGTTAAGAAAGAACTACGAGAACTACGTCAACAGCAACATCTACACAACCTCAACAATACTCCTCTCAACAACAACGTCAGCGATTTCGAGAGGTTCAGGGGATGGATTCCTTCACTGACCAACCCAAAGCGTGTAAACAAACTGACCAAGTAAGGCTCATTCCGACCGCCGTATCAAGCGGTGTCCTTGACATTCTGGTATTTGGAATGATTTTGTTACTGTATGCCAGTGTACAGTTTAGTTTTCTTTTTCGCTCCATTTGGATTGGAATATTTAGTGTATCCCTGGAGCTGGCTGGATACCCAAGTGGTTAAAACGTGTGTTCCATGAAACGAAACAGTTAAATCAGACTTCGCTTCTTAGGAAGACTGCTTTGATATTATCCTCCACTTGCTCATTCTTGGGCTGATAGTTGATAAGATAAGATATAAACATGGAAATAGAGTCTTCCAATTTTCATTGACATTGGTTTGATTATGTTTCATGTTGTGACAACGTTGAATTAAGAACTATACACCGAAATAAATAACATAGCCTATGCTAAATTCGTTTATTTAATCAATGTCTAAAGCCAACAACACTCTTTCCAGATTCTTTGGCCAGGAACCTCCTCTTTTGGAAATATTTTTACAGAAACTGGGTTACGAAGTAAGTATGAAACTCGGATCGTTTTCTACTATTTTGAAATACCATGGTGGATAAAGCGTTTGCTCGAAGACCACTGATCGATTCCTCTTGATAATACCTTGTGTGAGGCCCAAGTACTGGTTTTGTCTTTTTGATTTTGCGTGGGCCTTGCAGCATTAACTAACTCTCTCAATACTAATGAGTTATCGTTTACACATCAGAAGAATGGTTTGGAGGCAACTTCTGTCCACGTTATCTAAGGCGACTCAGTTGTATCCCTTATACGTCTCAGAATCTGCTGACTGTAGGTTCAAATTCCAGAGTTGTCCTGCTCTTATTACAATTGGTTTAACATCTGCGTCGAAGTGGGGAGGAAGGGGTGGGTTGTTCCGTATTTTCGGGTATGCTGTTGCCTTGCCTTTGCATGTCTTAGGGTAATGCTCCGGGTATGCTCCGGGTATGCTCCGGATATGCTCACCTTCCCGAAAACACCTGGTATCATGAATTTTTTATATTTGGGCGGTGGATAGTCCAGTGGTTAAAAAGTTCAATCGTCACACCCAAGACCCGTTTTCGGCTGTCCAAAGGGGGATAATGTGTGAGGGCCTTTTCTCGTGCCCCCAGTCATGATATTGTGGGAATATTTTTAAGTGAAAGCTAAACTCACTCACTCCCCTGAGTCGACGTTCTTCCTAAATCCAACAGAAGTGAAATAATGTTCACTCAACACTAACATCTCAACTGCTTTAATGCTTCTAATTTTACCTTCAGAGATATTCCAAGAACTTCTCAAATGAACACATCGGCATGATAGAGTTGCCCTACATGACAGAGGACCGGTTGCAGAGCATAGGGATCCCAATGGGTCCAAGACTGCGGATCCTGCAGGAAGCCCAGCTCTGCTTCAGGCAAGAGAACTTCAACATTTACATCGTGTGATGTGACACACCTGAGACTTAAAGAAGCATCACTTCAAAATTTACATCGTGTGACGTGACACACTTAAGACTAAAGGAAGCATCGGTTCAACATTTACATCGTGTGACGTGACACACCTGAGACTTAAAGAAGCATCGGTTCAACATTTACATCGTGTGACGTGACACACCTGAGACTTACGGAAGCATCACTTCAACATTCATATCGTGTGACGTGACACACTCGAGACTGAAAGAAGCATCACTTCAAAATTTACATCGTGTGGCGTGACACACTTGAGACTTAAGGAAGCATCACTTCAACATTTACATCGTGTGACGTGACACGCTTGAGACTTAAGGAAGTATCACTTCAAAATTTACATCGTGTGACGTGACTTGAACACGCACCACTTCAACATTTACATCGTGTCATTTCAGCTCTAGTGAAACACGTTATGGATTTGAGAATGCACAAGATTTCTTTATGCATATCTAATGAACATTTGTTGTAAAACTATGTGAATTTCGACACGCGATCAAGGCAGCGCAAATGCTAAATGACAATGCTGTTCTTATTGCAATCAATTGCCATGTGTCATAATCAAATCAAGTAGAACATCAGAGAACCTGCTGCGCATTGTTAGAATTCCAGTGTGAATTGTGCAACCCATGCACGCTTGAAATGAACGACCGTTGCTATTTCGATCACCTCATCAGGCTATGGAGCTGTTCATTCGTAATTCATGAATAGCACAGTACCCCAACATAATCTACGCTAGTGCTCCATTGGTAGTGTGCATTAACACATTGACGGATATAGTGCTTATTTACCAACAGGGTGCCTCTTCCGACACAGCTACAGTGTTCAACACTGTTTTGTATATCGTCTCCACAAACTGAATCAAAGAGAAGGTATCCTTGATCACATATGTCAGGAGGTGCTCAACATCCTCAATTATCCGGTTTTTCAATAGCAGCTTTTCACAACTGAATACATGTCAAGTCTGGCTGATGGAGGCTTGTCGTCAAATTGGTGCAAATTGTTATTGTTTTCCTATTGAATTATTAGGATTGACAGTCATCTGTTATTTGTAAGTGCAAGACGAGATGTTTGAAAGAGGAAAATCTGTTGAAGGTCTACCGCAGGCACATCAGGAAGACATAAAATTTGAGCTTCTGCACGAAGATTAGTACGAAAGCCTATTAGAAATTTGCGTTTTGAAAAGTCGTAATTACGAGATTAAAAGTCGTAATTACGAGATTTTTTTAAAATCTCGTAATTACGACTTTTTTAAAAAAAGCTTGTAATTACGACTTTTTTAAAAATCTCGTATTTACGACCTTTTTTTAAAAAATCTCGTAATTACGACTTTTTTTTAAAATCTCGTATTTACGACTTCTTAAAAAAAATCTCGTAATTACGACTTTTTTTTAAAATCTCGTAAATACGGTTTTTTAAAACGCAAATTTCAGATACGGATTTGACCCTAATAGGCTTTCGTAGTATTTACTGAGGAAACAATTATCCAATGTTGACTTACCCCATCCAGTGTTGACTTACCCCATCCAGTGTTAACATACCTAATTTTTACGCAGTGGTAAACATTAGGTGTGTGTTATTGTGTGTTTTTTTCATTTGAAAATTTAATTCGATCATACAAAGCGCAATATATGTAGACGTATTGTTTGTGTTTGGAATTAGATGTCCCTCAGCTATCCATGGTCACCCCTAGCCCCATTCGTCATCATTCGGAATAACACGAGTGAGTCACGAACGCCCTAGGTGATATCCGTAACGTATTCTTAATTAATACACGTTATTTAATACGGATTGTAAAATGATGTTGGAGTGCATTCCATGCCGAAATGTTTGACATTCTGTTGTGTCCGATCGTGCCGTATGAAATTACAATAGTAATATCGTATGGCATTATATTATGAACTCTCAGCAACTTCCGTCATGACATTTGTATCGTGACCATCAGGACTAAACAGGATATGATGTGTTTCGTGGTGAGGAATGCAAACGCTCTGTACACGATTCATACCTATAAGAATGTCACGTGTCCTTTACATCATGCCAGTTTAGTCCAGGTTACAAATACGCCTTGAAAAATACGTCATGAAAGGGGCGGCCATTTTGTTTGAACTGATTTTGTTTAATTTGTGATTTTTTTTAAAAACATATCTCTGCAGTAATGATAAATTTCACGTGCCAAATGTGGTTATGAATTCATTAAGGTTTGTCATTGCATCATATTCATTATTAAAAACTGGATCTGGTATATGTTTAGGATAAAATGATTATCCCCTAAAACCATATTGGCAAATGTTAAACATGAGAAGGGGGTATAACGTGATAGGAGTATATATCACGACCCGCATGTCAGTTTTGATCATTATGTTCGGATTTTCGTGACATGACTTGATATTTGCCAAGATAATTTTTAATTTTCCCGAACAAGCCGCAATATGTCATCCAGACAATCAAACTGCTGTTTCTACTGTACACTTCACATGTCGTCACCTCCATTGTCTACTGTACGTCCACGTCTACGCCTACGATCTGGACAATTCCGCCATCCTGTGCTAATATGGGCGATTTCGTCCATGCTGATGAGTTTCGCTGTACTCGGCAGCGCAGCTTGCTGAAGTATAAAAGTATACTGGACAAAAATAGTTAGGGATATTTGTAAATTTTGAAATTATGAATAATGATGATAAAATATCAGTGATAAAAATACCGATATCCCTAACTTATCTTGTCCCGTATATTATTGTTAGCTCTGTCTTAAAAATTATGATCAAAATACATTTTGCCGAATCTCTCTCATTAGTTCGAGTATGCAAGAGTTTAAGACTCTTTTGTGACTTTAGAGTCTGTCTTAATTAAGTTTTAGTTGAATTTGAATTGTTGGCTGTATTCTCGAAAGCCATTGTTCTTGATAATCTGTATATTAACGGTTGTCGTGACTGTACATTCTAACAACACCTTTCGAATACAGGTTTTTAAAATGTTGGTTTACAAAATGCCCTATGGCAGTGGTTTGTGGCAACAGGGAAACTTTCAGTCAAAGAGCACTGAAATAAGTTCAACCATTTTGTTTGTCACCATAAAACATTCTCAAAGCATATTTGTGATATTGTGACGTTCAGAATCTCCAACCATATCTGTTAACTTTATGTTTTAATCATTGTTTATCAATTATCATATCCACTGACAGCATTGAAATATACCTTACAGCTTCCAACAGCCTTCTCCACGTGTGTATAAAATACCCCATCCAATGTATTATATTTATGACGTGTACCCCATAGTACAGCGTTTACGATAATCTCCAGAATTTCGTCTCCGGCTGAATGAGTTACCGGATACGACCATTCATGTTTTCATCGCCGCCAAATGCGTTTGATTGTCCATTTCGGAATAACCTTCACCTCGTGAATATTCATTTCTTCTGACCTACCCATGCATGTGATTGCCCATGTCATAACAGTCTTCCCCACGTGACCTATTTTACATATCTGATTGGTCTTTTCCTTGGGACCCAATCTCCAGCAGCTTCTAGTCTCAGTGTCTACTTCTTTAAGGGGGCGACGGGATAGGTTAGTGGTTAAGACGTTCTCTCGTCACGCGTGAGACCCAGGTTCGATTCCCCACATGGGCACAGTGTGTGTAATTTCAAGGTGGAAAGCACGCGAAAGGTCTCATAAAGGGTAAACACTATGTGTAAAGTCTGTTTCTGTGTCCCTCGCCGTGATATTGCTGGATTATTGCTAAAAGCGGTGTAAAAGCATATTCACTCACTCTACGTCTGTACGTCTTTGCTCACATCATTCTTCATAACTTGCGTGATGATCAGTATAATAATTCCCTTCCTGGCCGCAGAGTGGCCAAATCACGATATTAATTTGTCGCATATTATACTGGACAAAATAAGTTAGGGATTTTTTTGTGTTTATGACTGATATTTTATCAGTATGTCGCATATTCATAATTTCAAAATTTACAAATATCCCTAACTATTTTTGTCCAGTATATGTGTATGTTAACTACAACAACAAACACTTTTGCCATCGATGTCTTGTCGCTCTCCTCCACAACACAAACCCAATGAAAACCTGGTTAAAATCAATCTTCAGCAACCCGTACTAACGTGATCGGTTGGTGTGATCGTTGACTGGCTTAATGCTTGTTATTTCCCTCCCCTATTATGTAGACCTATGTTCATGATAACAGTTACTGGACCTTATGTTCCAGGATCCGTTATTTGCAGACTGCCGTCCAACGCCTTAACTTCTTTGGGTCGCCTTTTAGAAGTTGGGGAATACAAGATTGACAAACTTTATGGATAACAAATTCTTTATTACGATCTTTATCGTAATAAAGTATTTGTTATCCATAAAGTTTGTCAATATTGTCCAACGACTTGTGACTGTGACGTAAAACACCACAGTGAATCCATGATATAATTATGATGCCATATTCTCCATATTTGTTTACAGCAGTTTATGCTTGTAAACAAACACTTTCAATTTTGTTAAAGCAACAGATTGAAACAAACGTGGGTTTGCATATGCAGGGTACAATGGTCTTGAAATACCATTGAAATGGTCTTGAAATATGACGGCATTGTAGCAGTGTTATACATTGCTTGTTCGCGTTATACATTTTCACGTAATTTCTTTGATACTCATTTGAATCGCCCATTCCTATTCTATGCATAACTATCAAAGTCTAATGCTGCTACTTTAGTGATATAACATATTTATTCAACGAAGTTTCTAGCTATTTATTTTTTCCTCGTCGTTTCGAGTTTATTCTCGTTGCTTCAAGTTTGTTTGTTTTATTTTTTAAAGAACCGCAAAAGTTCAAGACTCGTTGAAATTTCGAGTAATAACCCGTTCCTTAAAGAGTCTTTTTAAACCTGTAAGTCCAAGACTTTTCTGTGTAAAATTTTGAGTATTACTCGTTACCTCGAGTATTTTCTCGTGATTTCAGGTTTTTTTTCACTGCTTCGAGTTTTTCTTCTTGTTTCATTTTTCTTTCAAAAACTTGAAGTTTCGAGATTTGAAAGAAACTTGAAAGTAATACGCATACCCTGGAAGTGACGAGGAATTAATTGCAGTAACGAGAAAATACTCGCAGTAACGAGGAAATAGTTGAAATAGGGAGAAAATACTCTTAAACATCGATAGAATAATCGTAGCGATGAAAAATGTTGCTGAAGAAATATTTTATTACACAAAAGTGGCAACCTTAGGTTTTAGTGTATAAAACTCACCGTGAAACTAATCAGCATTTACACTTTGCCAGACATATCCGCCAAGACGTCCGTCCAAAGATGATCTATGCACTTTTAACATTGACTTGGCTTGTCAAGTCAGTAGATCTATGTGTATATGAACGTTTACTCTCTCAGCTTATGATAATCTTACCTGTTGTAGTTGGATAATTTGATGACCTTTTGTCCTTGCAAATACGACAAACGGGACTTTATCCCCTGAACACCGTGTCCCTCTTTGTAGGCGACAACTTAAAAATGACAAATGGTTCACAAGAGATATTTTGCTATTTCTGTATTCAGTTTCTATGTAAACAAACGTGTTTCGGCCTGTTCTGAAACGATGCTACCCCTGCGTTATTGTATCTCCAGATTTGATGAATCTGTGAGCGAAAATGGTGCCTGGTGGTGTTTTTGGTTTTGGGGTATTTGTCGGGTATGCTATTGTCTTGCCTTTGCATGTGTTGAGGTATGCTCCGGGTATGCTCACCTTTGAAAACACCTGGTATGATCACTATTTCATAGTGGAGTGGAGGGTAGCCAAGTGGTCAGAGACCGGGTTCGGTACCTCACATGGGTGCAATGTGAAGCCCATTTCTGGTGTCTCCCGCCGTGATATTGCTACAAGCGGCGTAAAAACAAACTCACTCACTATTTCATAGTGAGAGGCCCATGCTTATGATATAGCCGCAGCTTAATTATGACGGTTTGTCGTGGCAGTCATTTCTGTTGTCTCCCGCCGTTGTGTAGCTGGGATATCGCATAACGAGGCGTTAAACCATACTCACTCACTCACTCACTCGTGGCAGATGGTTCCAGTGACAATTTCCCACAGGCCTAGATGTGCACGAGTACTAACAGATGCTTCAATGTTTACATTTTGAAAACTGTTTTGTCATTTATTGTACATGAGTCGTAGTGAAGCATTTATTTTGTATAACACTTAGATAGCATTGTCATTATAAATGGCTTCTAATTTATATGAAATAAATTTTGTGATGACATTAGACTGAAGGACTTCTTGTTATTGCCCGTAACGCGACGAAGTCGAATTCCGCTTCAAAACTGCTCGAAATATGAGTGTCCGAGTTCTGGTTTCTGATTTCATGTAACAGAAGATATTTGGTCATTCGTGCAGGAGGATGCGGTAGCCTAATGGTTAAAAAGATCTTTCGTCACGCCGCATTTGTTGAGGTATGCTCATCCTTGAAAACACCTGTTTTCATCGATACTTCATAGTGGGTCGGGGCGGCGGGTAGCTCAGTGGTTAAAGCGTTCGCTCGCCACGTCAGAGACCGACTTCGATTCCCTACATGGGTGCAATGCATGTAGCCCATTTCTGGTGCCCCACGTCGTGATATTGCTGGAATAATGCCAAACGCGGCATAAAACTAAACGCACTTATTATTCAAGTACGAAGTAGTGTCAAGCCTAGGTATGTGTGGTAGAACGGAAGGTTGATGTGATCAAGGGGGATAACTCTCAATTACATAATAACCCTGCCATGAGAAACTATCAGTTATCATAGCTGAATATTTATCTCATTTTACAAATTGCAAACTTAGAAAACTATTGTGAGAGAATGATGCCGATCAACGCACACAAAATACAAAGACGTATCCCATACGGAGACAGACAGACAGATATAAGTTCATACAGCGACATGAAGTCCATTTCTTGTGTCCCCGCCATGATATTGCTGGAATACGCTGCTTTACAATTGTATTGCTATTAATGACTCATCAAGAATGTGTTGTTGTCAACTTTTGCTATGTTGTTGTCCTCTGGGTACAACAACCTAACAGCATGACCTAACTTAGATCATGGTGGGTCCGTGAAAGACATGAAACAAATGCTGCCCTAAAAGTCAACTAAACCTTCTTCTGCCATGTAGCTCAGTGGTTAAAGTGTCCACCCGTCACGCAGAGGACAAGGTTTGATTCCCCAATTGGGTTTCTGCAGTCCCCCGTTGTGATATTACGGGAATATTGCTAAAAGCGACGTAAAACCTTGCTCACTCTATAATGTGACACGATATAACAAGACATACATGGTAAACTATTTTACCTGTACATAGATTGAAAAGAATGTTGATTCCCTGACCAACAAACACACAAACATTTTACATTAAGCTGTTTATTCAAGTTACGGTCTTTTAAAGTTTCAGATTGTCATGCGTGCGGTATCATACTAGAGTCCATGTGTCCGCCTACAATACAATTGGGGACGAACAGCCTGTACATCATCCTACCGTGCATGATCGTGAATAATTCGGATCTAATTACATTAATAGATTTCATGGTAAGTATCGTTTTTCAAATAAGAAGTAATAAACAAAAAATATATAAAATAAATGAAAGAAGCAAAATACAAGGTGGAAAGGGTGGTGTGCGAATTTACTGAAATTTTCCGTGTTTTAAGAAGTTTTAAAGTACACGCTGTCAGGATCTGATGTGCACTTATTATCAGTATTCATTATTTCCTGGTAATTTACATGTCGTGACATGAGAAAAACCGATGTCATGGATGTAAAATGATTATATATACTCTGCCCTGTTAAATAACGCATGGTTATTTTGCAAATGTTTTTGCTTTACGTTGCAACAGTATCACGAAAACACATAGTATAGTTTGCATACTATAGTATAGATAGCATATCCATGTTACTTTCTAGTTCAGTCATAGTGAGCAAAACTACACGTTACGTTGATGTCAGTACAGCCATATGCCAAAATGTTTAGTCACACACCCCGACCTCAGACCTTACGCAATCCGGCTTATTCTCTATCTTTCAGATCATGGACTACAGGTTTAACATGTATTTACAAAAATCACGGTTCATTTGTTGTAACTTAAAGAGAAAATGTAACTGAAAACACGTCAATCGCACTGTATGGAGCCAAACAAGACTTTGGCGCATCAAAATACACAAAACATTCATTTCAATAAATGTCTCATTTATAATTATTGCATAGAACGACTTTCCGATGTTGCCAAAACCTTGAAACTGTAAGAATTTACATTCAAACACTGGTCTATGCAATATACGAAGCATATGACTTTGGTTCAAATCATGTCCAATAAGTTTTCAAGGTGCTTCAATGGCATCTTTGAGAGCAGTCCAGAACGTGTCCTGGTCATCTGTGTCCTGTGGGTACTCCAGGAAGGTCTGTGTGTGCATCATGTACAACAAATCTCGGGGAACAAGCTTGGGCAGAACCTCCTTGTATTTCACCAGGACTACCATGTTCCTTTCTGTGTAAAGTCCTTCCATCCGAGCCATCTCAAACTCATACCTGCACCAGTAACTGTCCAGGAAATTAGGCGACAATACAATGACAACAAATTGACTCTTTTGGATAGCTGACAGTATGTTGGCAGCTATTGGCTCACCTGGAATGAAATCTCGATGGTGAAGACACAGTCGAAGATTACCTTCTCTTTCAAGCTTCTGAATGAACATGTGCAGAGCAAAGTCTCTGTCTTCATCAGCATACGATATAAATGCATTATATTCAAAACCATTCCCATGTTGAGTCAGGTTAACATTTCGGTAATGTCTTCGGGCTACGTAATACAAGTATCTCAGCTTCCATCGATACCTGTAGAGGATAGATGCAATTAAGATGCAGGTGACACTTGTTATGGAAACCAACATACCCATTGCTAAATCAAAATGAGAAACGCACTTCTGTTGTAGTTGTAAAAGAATCTCAAACACGTTTTCTTTGTACAACCATCCAGAATCTTTGGAACATTCATACAAATGTTGGTTGACAAACAAACCCTTTCTTTGTGTCATCCATTGTATAAAATACAATGTTACACAGGAACAGATTAGAGGATTGTCTGACAGGTCTACTTTCAAAACAGAGGTCTTGCTGATTAAGTCCAGTTGGGACATAAACATGTGATCAAGAGATGAAATCTCATTTGAACTTAAGTCTAAAAATGTCAAATTGGTCATGTGAGTTATCTTGAATTCCAGGTTACTGATACTGTTCTTACTTAGGTTCAAGGTGTTTAGACTGACAAGGTTTCTAAACACATTCTCTGGCAGGATCTGAATCCTGTTCAAAGATAGATCCAAAAATTGCAGAGTTGGCGAATAAGCAAACGCCTGTCCTGTTTCATCTTTCCGTAAAAATTCCCCAAGGTAATTACTGTTGGCTCTTAATATCTTTAGATGTGTAAATCCTAGCAGACAACCGTCGTCAATACGTTCACAGAAGTTTTCTGATAGGTCTAATTCACTAACATGGTTCAAACCATACACTCGTCCAACCCAGTGGGTTATGACATTTTTCCTATAACTGACCATCTTAAGTTTGTTGGAAGTAAAGTTGACATTTTCAAACGCAAACCTAAACGTGCTGTCTTCACAGTAGAAATACTCCAGTTTAGGAGGAAGACTAAATGTTAAGCCGGGTGTGATAGGAAAAGCAGAGCCTATAGTTTCGCTTAGGTCAATGATCCGTACGTTTTCCAGATGATACAATTGTTCAAAGAAAGTCCCATACACAAGTCTGCTTTTCCTGATGGAAAAGACCTCAAGACTTTTTGGAAGAAGTGACAATACTCCCATTTCAGCGGAAACAATATAATTATCGTTCAAATATAGTTCCTTTAAATTGGTAGTGTGAAGATACTGAGCTATCAGCTTACTGATAACAATACACGTTTCATATTCACTCACCATTGAATTTAGTTTCAATATTTCAACCGAGGAATTTTGCAGTCCATACGAAATATTTTCCACATGATTCATGTCCATTCGTGAATTGCTGGACATATCAAGGATAGTGATGTTATGTAAATTAGTTAATGCCCCCCTTCGAATGCGAGATATGGAACATTGTGTCATATTCAGGTAGGTCAGATGCTTCAGATTTTTAAAGTAGTCTCCCCTGATGTCAGGAATATTACATGTACCTATTCTCCCTGACAATGTTAGATTTGTCAGTTTCCCGAGAGAACGAAACTCCTCGCCGAATTCACCTGAAGGTATACCATCAATAAGTAGTTCCTCAAGGTCAGACAACTCTGACAGTACATAACTGGGATAGTCCATATCTGAGGTCAGATCCTGATCTTTGACATTGTTGTTTATCTTCAGTGACCGCAGGTTTGGAAGACCCCGAAACGTCGCATTTGGATAGGCCAAATTGTTCAGTGGGAGATGATTTCCTTCTAAGTTTAGAGTGTCAAGATTGTTAAGGTGAATGAAGGTTCTTGGCTGCAAGACACGCAGTTGATTGCAGGACAAATCCAGATGGCTGAGGTCAGAGAACCTGGACAATCCAGCCGGAAGGCGTGTTATATTAAGGATGTTGTTTCTGAGAAGCAAGGCATTGATGTTCGGTGGGAGACCATTGGGGATGTCTGTGAGATTCCTGTTACGGCAATCAGCGATGTAGTCGTGTGGCTCATGACGTAGCATACAGGGACGTTTCAGTGTAAGCTGGTCGGCTTGCATGAAGGTCCAAATAGATATGGCATATATCAATCCAAGAAGGCAGGCACCAATGTTTCCCATTCTAGGAAATGAACAGACAAGAAAGTGCATTAATTAAGACTGAGCTTAATTTCATCAATGTTCCGTAACACTTAAAGGCCTGAAGTCACGCCTAAATTTCAATCATTATTGACAAATGAACACAAAATGCAGTGTGATATTTGTTTTCGACAATTTGTGAGAACTGTGAAGCCATGATAGTATTCGCTGATAAGTCGTGCTTAATAGAACTCAAGGGTAACGAACAAATAGCTAAATATATTCATGTGAATATGTACTACGAACAAAAAGTATGGGAACACTCTACAATGTGAAAGGCATATGCAAGCTTAATCGTGGTGAGGTATACTCTAAGGTAAATGCCACTTCGTGTGTTCGTTATGGGCACTTTAAACAATATGTTAAAACATTTATTGAAGCAACTGATTCAATATTCTTGTAGTTTGAGTGAAATGGCACATTGTCAGAAAACAGCGAGAAAAGGTTGTTGAAACACACCAGTCATGTTTCATTTCAACTCCTAAACACAACAGCCAAATGCACGTGGAATAGTTCAACTTTCGATTCATCTGAAATATTTAAAATGAAACACTAAAAGTCTACCCAAAACAGCACAACCTTAATCTCTAAACTTTCATTTCATTAAACAATAAACAATTAAACAACTGAGAAAAGATACAATACTTACCTACCTTGACTGTGTTCGGTTGACTCAAGGGTAGGTTAGGAGTCTTATGCGACTTCAACTTTAGTACAGTGGAGGCCTTGCTTCATGTCATCGTGATGGGTATTGAATAATTGGAATACATCTGTTCTCCAGGTAGGAGGAAAACAGCACAAGGAAAAGATTATGCAAGCTAGATTTGACATGGTGGCCATCAGTGATATCCTCCAACCCCAACCCCTATGATCTCACTTCCTTGAACATAGTTTCAGCAAACTGACGTTCGGACTTTGTGTGTTAGAAAATTATTTACAATCCTCAAAATGAAAAAAAACGAAACCCATACGCCATTGTGTAAGAGTTTGTTGCATACGTTTAACTGTAATCCAAAAGTCACTGTGTTCTGTAATCTGATTGGTTGGAAAACATGATGAAATGGTATTAGATTCGGTCCCAAATGCACTCCCATGCTTCAAATACTCAATAACACCCGGAAATTGGCCAACACATGATGTTTATCTCCTAATTATTTCTTTGGTAAAACAGATGAAGCTTCGTACGTCTGTTCGCCAAAACAACATCAGCTGCCTTTATCGCTGTGTTGCTATTTACTCAACTTCACAATATGGCGTCCAATTCAGTACTTTGTATACCCAAGATTGGCAGCAGTTACCGCTCAGAACCGAGTCGTCACAGACTGGCAAGTTGGCGAAGTCGCTCTTTCAGAATTTGCACCTCTTCCTGCAATGCGACAGTCAGTTGTTGAAGCATCTTTGGCTTGTTTTTTCGTTGTCGTACCCATCGATCGTGATCATCCCATAGATGTTCTATTGGGTTTAGATCTGATGATCGGAAAGGCCATGACATGATATTGACACGAGAATTGTCAAGGTGGTGGGCCATGACGCGCACAAAATGTGAAGTATATGCCATGTTGGAACAACTCCCTCTTTCGGTCCACAGTCGGAAGCATGTGGCGTGTAAGGACTTCCCTGGTGCGCCAATTTGCTGTCAAATTCCCCTGAACCATCACGAAATCTGATCTTTGATTGTTTGATATTGCACCCCGCAACATGACACTGAGCTTGCCGAATCTGTCGACCTCTCGAATGCAATTTGGTTTACTTCTCCGACTTCTCCGACATTTTTCTCATGTCAGTTGTGATTCTTCCCTGAGCCAGACTCGCCTCCCGTTCCTAAGGTTCCAGTTCCTTACTCCACGGCACCACCACAAGCAATTGCGTTGATGGAAGTCTCTCAAAACAGGGGCAACAAGTGGCCTTCTTGGTCTAATATCCACTTCACACCATCCATTCCAAACGGTTTGATCGGAAATTCCTCTCAAACTGAGAATGTGTCTCGCACTCTCTTCGGCTGTGACAAGACGATGACATGGGTAGATCCCATGCAGCCTAGTCCAAAGTGACTACAGCCAGACTGCCAACGCAAATATTGAGGGCAGCATGGGAAATGACTTTTCTGCTCTGTAGAATAGTGGAACAGTCGTATTATCAATGAAGAAGGGGTGCGCCGTTTGGAGTAATTGATTAACTGAAATAAAGTGAGTGAGTGAGTTACATTTTATCGGCAATATTTCAGCCATATCGTGACGAGAACGATTAATTACAAAAATACAGATTAATTAACGACACATTGTAAAAACCTATCAACGACGGACAGTATTTTTAACTAGAATATCACAGAGGAGAATGCAATACAAGTAGTTAGGTCTAACGGCTATAGACGACAATACAATATGAAAATGGGCCACAGATTGCCAACAACTGAAGGTAGATCACCACACAAGGGACCATGGGGACTTACGGTACATTTGCTTCCTGCATAGGCCCTAGCTGGATGTACACCATCCCTTCAGCCGTTAGCAATTTAGGCACATCTAGGTATACATAAAAAAGACGCATATTCTACGCTTAAAAACAGTGGAAATAAAAGACTGCAAGACATGTACCATGATATTTTTTTATTTTGTTTGGGGAAGCAGTTAATATGGTTAGAATGTAATTTCCAAAGCAGGGTTAGCTTAATCCTATTTGATCAAAGTGTGTAGGTTTGTTTTTATTATGTCCTTAAAGGCTTTGTCTGGCTTTGGTGAGATTGTCTAAAACAGGACCAAATTCTTGACTCATCTTCTCAGTTTATTCAACTCCTAATACATTAGAAGGGGGGCAACTGCATTCATCACACAAGGGCAAATGTTCAAGTTTTCTTTGCTGGGTACCGATGTCGCCTCAACTTCAGACGACAAACCACAACACATTGGACATTCTGCATGCAAAGACTGCTGTTCTAAAACTGCAGACATCGCGAAATCAACAACACCACACAGCCATGTCCCAGTGGAACCTGAAGACGAGATTCGACTCCTTGGCAGACCGCGTCAGACCGTAAAACCTGTGAAAGACTGTAAAACGAGAGAAAGACTTGTCAGTTATAACTGTGACAACCAGTAGGAGACTGTAAAACCATTGTAAAAGCACTGAAAGACTGTATCTATTGTTCATATAAATCCATATCTCCATGTACAGACTGAGAATTCTGTGAATGAATAAAGAGGTTGTTGCATGATGATTTCCCCTTTTCCAGGCAAAAACAAGTGAAACAATTAAACACGTTTGCGCTTTTCATAGTGATCGACATCGCATGCTTTTCCGGTTACTTGCACGTGCATTTTGCTTTGCATGTCTTCTGGTGACGTTTGGACGAATATTTTTCAAATGCTAGTAAAACAATTGAAAAAGTTAAAATCGCTGCGTTTTGGCACTGAAGCTGTTTACAATCACACAAAGATGAGGTTTTGGAAAGAATTAGTATATTTCCATCGTTTGCACTGCAGCTACATGAGTCCAGTATTCTAACAATCACCTAGGCGTTCCCTTTTTTCAAAGAGTGCATTATTAGATTCGCAAATGGCGATGACACGAAAGATTACTCCCTCTCAGACAAGGAAATAATCAGAAACGACGACAGAAGTGGAACCAACCCTTCACATCACATGAACATTTTGCCAGCTGAGAATGTAACGTTTGACTGCTTTACGCCTCTGGGGTCTAGATCTTCATGAAGTTAAGTATAGACTTGAAAATGAGATTGGCTCTTAACAAATATTCCGAATGTGGCAATGCCGGTACAATTTATAAATATTCCTGAAAACGTATGGTTCAAAAGAGTATATTCCATTAGCAATTACACCCACGATTAACCATTCTTGTTTGGTTTTTTTTCAATTCCAAATCCTAAACGATGTCTACTTTCTGTTGCCCTTAGTGTGTGTTAAAACTGTGATGGTTAAACTGACTGTGTATCAACGCCCCAGGTTGGATTGGTGTGTGAGTCACAGATACAGGAAAACATTCATTGTTTAATGTAATCAAGTATCTCATTTGAAAGTTCCGGATGCACATATTTGTTCTTAAGTACAGGTGAGTGAGTGAGTGCGTGATCATCAGTGCTGAGAAACACGTGCAGGTTCGGCAGAGAACAGGCCTTCAGCAACCCATGCTTGCCATATAAGGCGACTATGCTTGTCGTAAGAGGCGACTAACGGGATCGGGTGATCATGCTCGCTGACTTGGTTGAGACAATTGCGCAGATGAATGTTCATGCAGTTGATTACCGAATTGTCTGGCGCAGACTCAATTACTTACATACCGCCGCCATATAGCTGGAATATTGCTGAGTGCGGCGTAAAACTCAGCTCACTCAGTGTTGAGAGGAAGGCCGTGGGTAGCGGAGAAGCGAAAACTCCCATGAAACCTAAATGAAGTCCTTTACCTTTGCATTCATTACACTATCATATATTAAAGAGAAAAGAGGTGTCTAACTTTGAATCAATTCCTATGTTCTCAGTTTATTTTCCTGGTTGTTTTCTGCCATATTTACTTGCAGTGTGGCACTGTTATTGATAAACATATCTACAGATTGGACACTTTCTTGAATACCAAAGAAAACAGAATAAATAAGCTTTCAAAACAGAACTTTTCTTCTTTATCAGATATCCCATAGTCATTGTTAAACAGACATATTATAGCAGAAAAAAATGTTACGGGTAATTCTGTCAGCTTTTCTTTTTTCATACTTTAAGCCGAGCAATTTATATGAAATAAATGTTTTGATGACGTTAGACTAAAGGACTCCGTGTTGTTGCCCGTAACGCGACGAAGTCGAATTCCGCTTCAAAACTGCTCGAAATAAGAGTGTCCGAGTTCCGGTTTCTGATTTCATGTAACAGAAGATATTTGGTCATTCATGCAGGAGGATGCGGTAGCCTAATGGTTAAAAAGATCTTTCGTCACGCCGCATTTGTTGAGGTATGCTCATCCTTGAAAACACCTGTTTTCATCGATACTTCATAGTGGGTCGGGGCTGCGGGTAGCTCAGTGGTTAAAGCGTTCGCTCGCCAAGTCAGAGACCTACTTCGATTCCCTACATGGGTGCAATGCATGTAGCCCATTTCTGGTGTCCCACGTCGTGATATTGCTGGAATAATGCCAAACGCGACGTAAAACTAAATGCACTTATTATGCCTGTACGAAGTAGTGTCAAGCCTAGGTATGTGTGGTAGAACGGAAGGTTGATGTGATCAAGGGGGATAACTCTCAGTTACATAATAATACTGCTATGAGAAACTATCAGTTATCATAGCTGAATATTTATCTCATTTTATAAATTGCAAACTTAGAAATCTGTAGTGAGAGAATGTTGCCGATCAACGCACACATAATACTGTAACAACAAAGTATACCTGCATGTACAAGCTTATACATTCACACACACACACACACACAGCGACGTGAAGTCCATTTCTTGTGTCCCCGCCATGATATTGCTGGAATACGCTGCTTTACAATTTTATTGCTTTTAATGACTCATCAAGAATGTGTTGTTGTCATCTGGGTACATCTGAAAACTGAATATTTTCTAAAATTCTAACACTCATTACAGAAAACGCGTGCGCAGTGAATTTTATGTCTTGACTGTAACGGTAGAATTTTCTAAAATATCCATCCCTCGCCGATTTCGTTCAAATTTGAAATATAATGAGGGTAATCATAACATATTAAAACAATATACGATTGCAAAAATCTAGATTTTTATTTCTAAATGTATGTTTCTCATCGCCCGGCCGACTGTACCTTGGCATTTAAATAATGGTTTTCTATTTCCTGAAACTCAACCTTCGGACCTACCAAGTGCTTATTCAATTGCCTCCTTCTTGTGTCAGTGCTGGGAGGCAAGCTACAGGTAGAGGACACGTGAAAATTCTCCCGTAGGCTAAACTCTGAGTATTAACTTTATTCGTTCTCAACATTTCAGGCATATATTAAAGACAAAAGACGTGTTCAGTTTGTAACAGAACAGAATCTATTTTGATGTTCCCTGCTTGTCCCAGATTGTCATGCGTGCGGTATCATACTAGAGTCCATGTGTCCGCCTACAATACAACTGGGGACGAACAGCCTGTACATCATCATCCTACTATGCATGATCGTGAATAATTCGGATCTAATTACATTAATAGATTTCATGGGAAGTTTAATCTTTCAAATAACTAGTAATTAACAAAATATATATGTATATAAAAAACAAGCAAAATACAAGGTGGAAAGCGTGATGTGCGAAATTACTGAAATTTTCCGTGTTTCGAGAAGTTGTAAATTACACGATGTCAGGTGTCAGGACCTCATGTACACTTATTATCAGTAATTATCATTTCCTGCTAATTTACATGTCGTGACGTGATATAAATTGATGTCAAGGTTGTAAAATGATCATATATACTCTACCCCGTTAAATAACGCATGGTTGTTTTGTAAGTTTATTTGCTCTACATTGCAGCAGTTTCACGAAGACACACGGTACAGTTTGCATAAACAACATATCCATATTACTTTCTAGTTCAGTCATAGTGAGCTAAACTACACGTTATATCAGTACAATATGGTGGCTGATTTGGGGCTTCGCTTTCTCGCCTTAGAATTTGGAGACGAGAAAGCGACATGAGAAAGCGATAGAGCAAGAAAGTGATAAAACAAGGCGAGAAAGCGGTAAAGCGATAGAGAGAGATAGAAAGCGATAGGCAGTCGAGAAAGTGATAGAGCAAGAAAGCGATAGAACGATAGAACGATAGAGCGAGAAAGCGAGAAAGCGCTATTTACCTTTATTCTGGCCTGTCTGCGCATGTCGTCTTGTCTGCGTATGACTTAATCCAACAGGAAGCTGAATCACCATGTGTTTTAGTCGCATAGAATAAAATGCATATGCTTTCAGATTCTATGCCAATTTTGTAATTAATCTTTTAACTTGTCTATCCAATAATCCAACAATAACTCCAGAAACCGAGAGTGTTTTTGTTGAAACGAATGAGTGTTTTGAAAACCTGTGAAAAGTTTAACAAGGCCTGGATTAATTCCTGGCTTACATTTCTCTGTTGTCATTTCCTTTCTTAAATGGCACCATTGTTATCTCATCACTCATGTCTGTATGAACAATCCCTGGCTTCCATTTGCCCACCCACCCTACCAGTTTAGCGGTAATTAACTACCGGCTTCCCTTGTTATCTTATCACGGTTATTTCAAATGTTCGTATATAGCTTTCCGTTTCACAGTTTCTTCATACACCTAATGAAAGAAAGAAACATTTACTCCGTAACATCATTGTTACTCACCACAACACAAACATCCACCAATGGATCATACACGGCCACCGGCATACATGAGGACACCACAACATCCACCAATGGAGCACCAGCACCCTTATACATTAGACACCACCATCACATCCACCAATACATGGGACAACGCCACCGGCAAACATGAGTACACCATAACATAAACCAATGCATGGGGCACCACCACATTCATACATGAGTACATAACAAGATCCACTAATGCACGGCACACCGTCACCAGCATACATGAGTACACCACAACATCCACCAATGGAGCACCAGCACCCTTATACATTAGACACCACCATCACATCCACCAATACATGGGACAACGCCACCGGCAAACATGAGTACACCATAACATAAACCAATGCATGGGGCACCACCACATTCATACATGAGTACATAACAAGATCCACTAATGCACGGCACACCGTCACCAGCATACATGAGTACACCACAACATCCACCAATGGAGCACCAGCACCCTTATACATTAGACACCACCATCACATCCACCAATACATGGGACAACGCCACCGGCAAACATGAGTACACCATAACATAAACCAATGCATGGGGCACCACCACATTCATACATGAGTACATAACAAGATCCACTAATGCACGGCACACCAGCATACATGAGTACACCACAACATCCACCAATGCATGGCGCACCGTCAACAGCATACATGAGTACACCACAACATCCACCAATGGATCGTGCACCACCACCGGCATACATGAGTACACCACAACATCCACCAATGGAGCACCAGCACCCTTATACATTAGACACCACCATCACATCCGCCAATACATGGGACAACGCCACCGGCAAACATGAGTACACCATAACATAAACCAATGCATGGGGCACCACCACATTCATACATGAGTACATAACAAGATCCACTAATGCACGGCACACCGTCACCAGCATACATGAGTACACCACAACATCCAATAATGCATGACACACTGTCACTGACATACATGAGTACACCACAACATCAACCAATGCATCGTGCACCGCCACCGGCATACATGAGCACACCACAACATCCATGAATGCAGTGGGCACCACCATCGGTATATATGAGACACCACCATCACATCCACAAATGCATGTCGCACCGCCACACGCATACTTGAGTACACCAAAACATCCACCAATTCACAAGAATGACTGCATAGAAAATAAAAGTCACCGGAACCGTTATGTTGAAAGAAAACGTGTTTAAAGTCGGAATGAAATCACATCTGATCTGAACGCCCCGTGGTACAACTTGTCGTGTATTTGAAAGGCATTAAATCTATCGCTCCTCCAGTAACTCTTAATTTGCTTTCCAGAAACCGCTGACACAAATTGCATAGTGTTATTTCCAAAACAGCCCCCGCCAATTTCCCATACTTAGGTTCGGCTCGTGTTAAAGACGTCATTCATCCTGCCTTGCCTATTCCAATCTGTTTTTTCTCGTCATCGATTCCATTCCGTTAAACCAGTCTAACTTACTGAATGGTATAACAATGGTTCCTCCTTACACGTGTCTGAAATCACATTTAGTATCAATCTTGGGATGATGCATACACGACTCAGTGAAGAATGGCCACCCCTACCTATCGATGAACGTTTGGATGATTCAGGTGATGTATTATACCATTATATGAAGTGATGTATTATACCATTATATGAAGTGATGTATTATACCATTGTATGAGTGCCCATGTCAGATTGAGATTCATAATTTACCTTTACAGACAATCAGTGGTGCCTACAAAGACGAAAGTTGGCACAGGTGGATGACGAAACATTGATTATACTGTAGAATGTACAGAAAGTACCCTGTTATTTAGCGTCATTTCATTTCTGAGACAAGAAGCTTTATACAAATATTCACCTAAATTACACAACTGTTTTACATTTCTAACACTTACAAGTTGAATGCGTTTATGCATTGTACTGATACGGTTTTATATCTTAGTAATATGGCATCTGTAGTAATATGGTTTTATGTACAGTTTTCTGTAATTAATAAAATAGCGACATACTAATAAAAAATGCAACTCGTCTTCAATGTCGTCTTCACAAAAAACACAATTTTTTCTGTTATTTCAACATGCTGTTTCTATAGTTGAATTACGAGAGTTACGTCGGAATTTAGATAAAAGTTCCCCGAAGATGTGCGGGATAGCTTTACACAGGTAATACAGCAGAGTGCAAATATCAATAATATTTATATAAATTACACATTCTGACCAATTGGATAAATAACAACAATCTCTTGAGATGCTTGATCGAAACTTCGTATGTAAGAAGGTAGGTATGCAGGACATACCAATGTTAGATTAAATATTGTTCCCCTGATACGCCCAGCTATTAACACGACGGGTCTTTACTTCTCACAAAAGACATTCATAATAATTTCGAAGGATAAGATCATTTGTGTGAAGCAACTTGCACCAATACTTTATCATTCTCTCTTTTAAATTGTCTCTGATATATGCGAGGGAGACGACCCACTTCTGCATAAGCCATAGAATTACATGTATAGTTTTTAACTTCAGTGGAGTAATTCAGCAACGAATCTAACTGCTTTTGTGAACCATCAACTGATTCAGAAATTAGGACACGTCGTCTGCATACAGTAACAGAAAAATACTTTGGGATTTACATTTATAAGAAATTCACTTATCTTAAAAAAATTGGGTCTCAAAATTACTGACATAAAATGAAAATAGAATTGGAGACAAAACATCGCCTTGCGTTAAATCCGAATTATTCATAAAGGATTCACTAAAATAGCCGCCAACGCTAACAAACGATCTAACGTTCAGATGCAAAGAATATATAACTGACATTAATTTTCCATTTACACCTAACTTTGACAACTTACCACAACTTACACCTGTCTACAGAGAGCAATACACCATGAAGGTTGACGTAAGCACGATACAATACGTTTATTATTGTTAAGGCTGTTGCTAATTAATGTGAAACTATGTTTACGACACAAGTTGGAATGTTGGTATTCCCCGAACGGAAGCGAGGGATATACAGATATTTAGGGAAGAGTGTGCCTATCTATTACCAAACTCAACTTTCAAACATGGGCTGGTTACCCACAATGGCCTCATTTAGAACGCAACGTTATAGAGGAGACGTGGCGTCCTTGCATTGCTCACGACATCACCTCACCATGACAAAGTAATATTTTCCCCTAGGTCATCGTATGAAAAATATGAACCCCGATATTTTCGACCTCGTATTTAATATGGCTCATGGGCCAATCTGGTAGAAATATTAATATTAATTCTTCTGCTGGAGTAGATCATCCGGGCATCCTTGGTGCTGTAAGTTGGAGACCCACTTGCTTTTAGCATTGTCCTTGGATACTCCGTGGTGGGTGGGTGGCTCGGATGATGAACCATATTACACTAACCATGGCTTACACCTATGAAATTCCGCCCCAAAACCCAAAATGTCCACTTGAAATTGACCCTACTGATACTGATCACAGACCTTCTGCATCCATTGAGTATTGGCCGCTTTTCCTTGTGATCGAGACTCCTGACAAGACACCGTAAAAGGTGAACCCCTTTGCTGTATCCAAGGGCATTGACATAGTACAGGAGGAGGCAGATGAATAATCTGATGTCGTAGCCTCCCCAGTACTGAGTTTGTTTGACACTATCATCAGTTAGTATGATGTCTTTGGCTCATGAAAAGGCCTTTATTACTCAGGTTTTCACAGGCCATTTTATGTGGTGGAGGTCTGTGAGCATTTTCATGACATTTGGTTTGCTGGCCGACAACATCTCAAAGTTAATCATGGATAGTTTTACTAATATCAATCTGATCACTGTCATTGTGACTTTTGTGTATTGCTAAAGGGTGTATATGTTTTTTGACATATATTTGCTTTTGAAAATAATGAAAATGACCGCCATTTTGAATTGTCTTCTCGGCAGTTACATTTACATAAAAATTAACACCGAATGTGTCCATTTACGGCCAATGTTGATACTTTTTATGTTTTTTGACACTTGTATCTTCAAGAGTGGTGACTCGGGCACAAAACAGGTGATGTCGTAGCCTCCCCAGTACTGAGTTTGTTTGACACTATCTTCAGTTAGTATGATGTCTTTGGCTCATGAAAAGGCCTTTATTACTCAGGTTTTCACAGGCCATTTTATGTGGTGGAGGTCTGTGAGCATTTTCATGACATTTGGTTTGCTGGCCGACAACATCTCAAAGTTAATCATGGATAGTTTTACTAATATCAATCTGATCACTGTCATTGTGACTTTTGTGTATTGCTAAAGGGTGTATATGTTTTTTGACATATATTTGCTTTTGAAAATAATGAAAATGACCGCCATTTTGAATTGTCTTCTCGGCAGTTACATTTACATAAAAATTAACACCGAATGTGTCCATTTACGGCCAATGTTGATACTTTTTATGTTTTTTGACACTTGTATCTTCAAGAGTGGTGACTCGGGCACAAAACAGGTGATTTTGTATGGTCATATCGTGATAAGATAATATTTTACAGCTTACTCTTTGAGACGAGATTTTGTTTCCTGTTTACTTCTAGAGTGACAACATGTTACATCGAATAACTTGATATTACCCAGAATTCCAAAATGGCTGAAAAGATGGCCACCATTGTAGTTTTGGTGCCTATACAGAGCAGAGAACTAACAAACAATTCATTTGGTGTCACATGTTTAACACAGTTTAGAAAAAAACAAACTTCAATGTTATGCTTAATAAAAGCTTACATTCCTAAACTATTTGATGAAATATGAGTATCCAAAGTATTAGAAAACTATGCTTCACGATCGATAACTGCCTCTAAGCTCTCGTAGTAGCTATTCAAATGGTCTGTCAGATAACTGTTAATCACTTTTGATACATTCAGAAGCTTACAATTTGATTACACGATGCCATTTAGAAAGTGGTCAAATGCAACATGTCATATTTGGGATTTCACTCAACCGAAAAAAGTACTAGAATTTGTACTTTACTAAGAAAGTGAAATCCCAAATATGACATATGTAGCTTACAATTTGTTCAGTTTATCTGCTTTGATATAGATCTCTCTCTGATGGCATAGTGACTTCATTGCATTTACTCTGTGTCAGTTCAAACAATCCATGGGGAGCAGCATCTCTCGACATCAGAACACCAGAATAGGGATACGCTGACCATCACAAATGCTCCAACCATGGTCAGCTGGTTAAGGAATATGATTGGCATACATGCACTTGGTTGTTTACTTGCGCAATGTAATATTCTAGACTGTTGGATGTTGGTGGGAGCTTTTCATTTAATGTCTTGTCTCATCTACAGACACAACTGGATTGTTTAGTACATACATTGAACTAAAGGTCTGTGCGATGTGATCTAGTAATGTTGATAGGCTTTTGTATTGTAAGTTCTGGTTTGTAGACATTAGAATACCCCCGTGTATTGATCTATTGTTTTAATGTTGGACTTGTTTTGTGATGTGTTTCTGTGTTGGCGGTGTTTAGCAGTGCATGGCAGTGTATGGCTAAAAACAAGCACTCCGACAAGGCGATAAAGTCGTGCACATCCGATTTCCATGGACAAAAACAATTCTTCTCGAGTTCACAAGTTTCACAAACAAAACAGCAAAACAAACAAGTACAATTGGACCAGCTGTGCGGATTATGTTTTATTAATGTCATCATTCCCAACATGGAACAGTACCAAATCCTCGAACATAAACACCAACATTGTTGTCGCAGAATGTGTGTCTAAATTGATCTTGATCAAATTTGAGATTTGAACAAGGTCAAAGGTAACTGAAGCCCGACACGTAAAACCAGAGATAAAAAACATTTTTGAGAAAAAAACCTCTGGAACCGAGTTCCCTCAACGTATACAACGCTACCTATTCTACTGGAGGGTTTACAGTAGTAGACACGCAGAGTACATTGTCACAAAATGTCCGAACAGTAAAACATCCACATGCTGCTCCAGAAGAATCCTTGATCCACTTCTGTCCATGGAATGTCTCCTTGGCAGTCGTCCTGCCTCTGGGGGACTTCAGGGTCCATTTCCGCCCCCAGGACGATGGCATCCACGCTCCTGATAATAAAGGTGAACATATTTTACTTCATTTGTACTGTGTGCATAAATGCAAAATATGTGATTCCACGAGAACATATCTCAAACACGAAAATCAAGTTGTGACTTGGCAGTAGACGTAAATGTACACAACGAGGCACTTTATGTTTTCTTTAAAAGATCGTTTGGAAGAACACAGTGGCTTCTGCTAATAAAGGTAAACAGTATTCTGTATCATAATTTATACTTCCAGCACGTATTAAAACTGCATGAGTGTCGTTTTCACACTGCTTTTACCAGCATACCAGCTATATCACGGGGAGAAACAACAAATATCGGCTCCACACATCATTCAGATATGGAAAATCGAAATAGGGTTGTTTGGAGCGTCATGAGCGAACGCTTTAACCATTCGGTTATTCGACGATCCCCATACATTTAAATACAAAGCATATATATCGGGACGTGAAAAACAAAATTTCATCTAAGTTTTAAACTGAAATAGTGAATGCTTTACCAGCAGGTGGCCAGTACACTGACTTTCAAAGTGACCACCCGGGACTTGCTTTGTCTCGAACTACCTATTGAAGGACGGAATGGTGGGTTAACACTAAGTTATACTATCTATAGATAGCATCGTACAGGGCATGCACGAAGGGGGCCCTATCTACACTAACCCCTAATCTACCAGTCAAGTGCAGTCAGCATTGGGTCTACTGGGGGTGCTGAAAAGACTGGGGCCACAGAGTGTGCCAACCCTAAACTAGCTGGGTTGCTGTAACAACCATCCTGACTGTACAGTCAGGCCCTAGCACCGAACCTACTCCATGTACGCTCGGCAGGGGGCTACGCGGAGAGCAGACGCACAATGGAGCCACCATGAGACAAAAGTTCATCCCATCGGACCCTCGGAAGGCCAGTGTACTAAAGTCCAGGTGGAAGGGTTTAGAGTGACACAACACCAAATCCAGAGTGTGCCAGGGTTCCTGCGTCTGAAAGAAATGAGTCATGCATAAGCATCAGTAATCACATTTCTCTCGGATGTAGATTGGATTAACAACAGCGAGTAAGTGTGGTTTTCTGCCGCTTTTGGCAATTTTCCCACGACGGGCCTCATAAGTGGGCGTGGGACATAATATTTAAGTGAGGACTCGAACACTGACACTGAACATGACGTGCCAACACTTGAACAACTAGGCTACACTACCACTCCGTTTACATGCAGAAACCAGTATCAACCTTTCCCATCTATACCTAAATGGCTGTGTACTATGCTGGTCGTAAGAGGCGACTAACGGGATCGGGTGGTCAGACTCGCTGACTTCTTGGTTGAAACATGTCATCGGTTCCCATTTGCGCAGATCGATGCTCGTGTTGTTGATCACTGGATTGTCTTGTCCAGACTCGATTATTTACAGACCGTCACCTTATAGCTGAATATTGCTGAGTGCGGCGTAAAACTAAACTCACTCACTCCTAAATGGCTGTATACTATGAGAGAATTAGTGTGCACTATATACGAAACAAATATTTTCTTCCAAAATGAGTTGAAAACACCTGCCTGTCTGGTCCTCTGTCACCCTTCCGAAGAATCCATGGTCCACGTCTATCCATGGAATATCTTCTTGGCAGTCGTCCTGCCTCTGGGGGACTTCAGGGTCCATTTCCGCCCCCAGGACGATGGCATCCACGTTCCTAATAGTAACGATAACGAATAGGTTAATGTTTCATATCACTGATACTTACTACATAGATAATAAATATCAAAAGCATATGCTTTTTGGTCAGGAAAACGCTGTAACCTGAAACACAAGTTGTAACTTGGTCATGACGCCATTGTCAACAAGAATATATTGTATGTTGTCTTCAAAAGATAGTTTGGAGAACTTGCCTTCCTGGTAGTCTGGCGGCTTTGTGGTCGTTGTCCTGCCGCCAGAAGAGACCTTGATCCACTTCTGTCCACGGAATATCTTCTTGGCAGTCGCCCTGCCTCTGGGGGACTTCAGGGTCCATTTCCGCCCCCAGGACGATGGCATCCCTGCTCATAACAGTAAAGAGAATATAGTTTACATTGCTGGCACTTACTGTGTGCATAAATGCAACCTATATGCCTACACGTAAAATCTCAAACATGAAACTCAAGTTGTAATTTTGCAGTAGACGTCATGATAAACAAGGATGCTTTGCATGTTATGGTTTATTCAAAAGATTGTTTGAAAGGAACAGTTGCATGCGTAAGCAACAGTTTTACTTAAAAAGGCAAAGAACACTTGACATAATTTATGCTTCTCACACAGATTATGACTGCATGAGTGTCCTTTCACACCGCTTTTAGCAATATACTAGCTATATCACGGTGAGTAACAACAAATAGATGCTTCACACATCATTCAGATATGGGAAATCGAAATAGGGTTGTTTGGAGCGTCATGAGCGAACGCTTTAACCATTCGGTTATTCGACGATCCCCTTACATTTAAATGCAAAGCAAATATGTCGGGACGTGAAAAACAAAATTAAATTTCAGTTTTAAACTGAAATAGTGAATGCTTTACCAGCAGGTGGCCAGTACACTGACTTTCAAAGTGACCATCCGGGACTTGCTTTGTCTCGAACTACCTATTGAAGGACGGAATGGTGGGTTAACACTAAGTTATACTATCTATAGATAGCATCGTACAGGGCATGCACGAAGGGGGCCCTATCTACACTAACCCCTAATCTACCAGTCAAGTGCAGTCAGCATTGGGTCTACTGGGGGTGCTGAAAAGACTGGGGCCACAGAGTGTGCCAACCCTAAACTAGCTGGGTTGCTGTAACAACCATCCTGACTGTACAGTCAGGCCCTAGCACCGAACCTACTCCATGTACGCTCGGCAGGGGGCTACGCGGAGAGCAGACGCACAATGGAGCCACCATGAGACAAAAGTACATCCCATCGGACCCTCGGAAGGCCAGTGTACTAAAATCCAGGTGGAAGGGTTTAGAGTGACACAACACCAACTCCAGAGTGTGTCAGGGTTCCTGCGTCTGAAAGAAATGAGTCATGCATAAGCATTTCTGCCGCTTTTGGCAATATTCCCACGACGGGCCTCATAAGTGGGCGTGGGACACAATATTTAAGTGAGGACTCGAACACTGACACTGAACATGACGTGCCAACACTTGAACAACTAGGCTACACTACCACTCCGTTTACATGCAGAAACCAGTATCAACCTTTCCCATCTATACCTAAATGGCTGTGTACTATGAGAGAATGAGTGTGCACTGTATATTAAACAAATATCAATGAAGATGCATATTTTCTTCCAAAAAGATATGGAAACACCTACCTGTCTGGTCCTCTGTCGCCCTTCCGAAGAATCCTTGAAGTCGTCCTACCTCTACAGGATTTCAAGACTTTCTGTCTCCACGACGAATATTTCACATCACTATAGGTGGGTGCTCAAACTCCAAGCGGGCTTCAGTCGCTCGCTTCGGGTCGCTCGCTTACGCAACCTAATCCCAGTCGCCGAACCCGAAACAAAGGATTAGAGCTATTGAAAGCTCCTCAATCACAAGTGTTTGCACAGAGGCATGTTTTCTTATTTAGTGTGAGCCAAGTAAGACCTGGTAATATTCATTATTGAAACAAAACGAAACAAAACTTTCTTTCATTAATTACAGATTTATTTATGTAAGACAATATAGCTAAAACATAATCAACGGCTAATACAATACAGGTATAACCCATTGTAAATTTAAAATTACAAGTTAAACCCAAAGTGACATAGGTGTATGGAACATTCAATGTAAATAAATTAAAACAAACTGTCGTCCGTGGGTGGGAATGTTGTAAATTGTGATGTGCTTACCACTGCTCATCGCTTTCGTGACTCACTCGTGTTATTCAGCGATTACAGTACGTTTGCCGTGAAAGCGTACCGATGAATGTCTCTTTAAACAAAAACGTAAATCGAATAAAATGAAATTACGGTGGCAAATTTCTTATAATTTTATACCTTGCCAATTGAACATTTAATTTTCAGAATTTTATTCAACTTAAGATGAAAGTTGTTAAACAAACGATCATAATTTGAAATCACTTTCTTTGTTTGTATTACAAGGGGTTTGGGGTGCACATTAAATAAAACGTCGAGAAGTTGGGTTGGTCTAAGTTAACGCTAATCACGTACCGCACGTGCACTCGTTTCACTGTTCTAACTGCTGCGCTTACCTCCTTGCAATACAAACCAGTAATAACGATTTGAATCTATAATCGTTTGTTAAACAACTTTTATCCCAAGTTCAATAAAATTCTAAGACTTAAATTTTCAGTTGCAAGATAAAATGACATGGATTCGAAATATTAATTTCACTATGTCTAGTTTACGTTTTGTTTAAAGCAAAAGAATCATCCCAACATCGTACACCACAATACATGTAAATGAGACACCACCATCACATTCACCGGCATACATGAGTACACCACAACACCCACCAATGCCTAGGAGTAGTATAGGGAATGACAGTCCGAAAACACTTTTCAAAAACCCCTCTAAAAAGCCTCATTTACTAAATGAGGCTTTGGTGGGACTATTAGCTCTTACTATTATTACCCCTACTACAAAGCTACGCCATCACGTTTACCGTGACTTAGCAGGCGGTAACACTGTGCCGTACGGTACGATCAATAATTCTTCTCTTACAAATCCCCTACCCGGCCCATCCCTCAAGTAGTATAAGTTAGGTTCGTCGGCTTTTATATCCACTTTATCTATGTTGTAAGTTTTGACCGACCATATAGGATCGGTGGCTCGCTTACGGCTATCGCCCTCGTGTTCCCCCGGCTGGTATAGATACCTAACTAAGGCCCTATCTGGTATCTGTTTCTCCTTTCCACGCAATGGAGCAGACGACTCTGCTAACACTGATTTTAGTTTGATAGCGTCTGCCGGTTTCTTACCAGTGAGCCGGGTTACTTCATGGTTGATTGCCGACACCACCTCGGGTAACCTCGCTACCCATTCGGTCGATCGTTTTCCAGTGGTTGTCATTTCCCTAGCATATTGATGACCGAACAAGCGCTCAGCCAAAGTCCTATTAAATCTCTCAACTATAGCTTGGCTGCGATGGGCTCCGGCCGTGCCACGTCTGACCTTTGTATCGTGTTTGGCTAGCAGTTGTGAAACGGCACCCATGAACTCCCGTCCGGGATCAACTTGCAGCTCTGTTGGCCAAGTCAGCGGGCTGCGTTTGTATATGCGTTCTAATCCTTTGGCTACTTTGGCCGAATCTTTCGTGGTCAAGGGTTCGGCTTCCTTGTAACGACTGGCTACGTCCACTACGGTTAAGGCATACTTGTACCTCTTATCATGAGGTAGGAACAGTAGGTCTGCCTGGTGAATGCTATTAGGTATGTTAATTCCGAAACTCCTTCTAGGTACGTAGCGTGGCGCCGGCAAATAGATCTGCCACAGGGCTTGTTTTTCAAGCCACGCTTTGGCTTTCTCTGGTGATACTCGTGCCATTTTAGATAGCTTATCTACTGCGCTAGCTCCTTTCCAATATCCACGCGGGCTGTAATAAATAGCCTCAAATTTTTTCATGTCCATACGCGTATGTGTTTATACCATCAATAGCTATCCAACGTTTCGTGTCCATAGGCGATAGGGACGTCTTGTTTATAGTCAGTCCGTATATCTTATGCCCATCACTTCTAAGCGTGTTCATCTTATGCCTAAAGGTACGGGTCTTGAACAGGGCCTCCTTGAATCTGGCGTGTTTGATGTGTTGTTTCACCACATACTTCTTAACCCCTTTAGCTTTTCGGATCTCACTATTGTCGGCTTTCAATATGGAGTACATCTTAGGCCTCAAACCTATGTACTCAGCTATTGGCGTGCCAGCACACTCGTCCTTCATCTTACCTAGGACCTTTTTATTTACCGTGCTGTGCATGGTATGGGTCTTAGGATAGTCGCTGGTGTCGTATAAATCGATGTGTTTTTTCATATCCTCGTATACATCCTCGGTTCGAATCTCCATCAGCAGGGAATCCGTGTCAGTGTACAGCACTTCGCACCTGTCGCCGTACTGTTTCTTAAGCTCGTTGTAGTAAAAGTCGTACATCAGGTGTTTGGATAAATCGAGGATACTCATCCCAACGTAAACAGGTCGGTTGAATTTTATGTGGCTTTTCTTCATGTGTATGGCAACTAGGTCGTCTGTGAATATTTTATTACGGTTGAATGCCGGACTGGCTATCAATTTCCTGAGCTTGTCTTCCTCACTAGATCTAACCAGTTTCACGGTTACACGTTTCCTAAGGTTTTCCATAGTCTTACCAAACACCGAGTTGTTCATGAGCTTGTAGAGATTTTTCTCAAAATCACTGGTGGCTTTTTTTCGTAGGTCTGTGTTCATTCTGATGTAGGGCTCCATCCATGGGCTCTGGTTGAACATGAGCACCCTGTGTATTTTGGTCAGCCTCATACCCAATGACAGGTACAGCTGTAGGTTGCGATAGTGAACTATGTACTTGGTCTTATTCATTAAGTTAGGCACGAGTTTCTCAACGTCCGCCACACGACCACCTGACAAGTTATATTGGTACTCAGACATCCAGTCTGTGTTAACCTTCATACGTTCGGGCGCAAGGGGATAGCTGTTGTGCGATGTGTGTAATTCCTTGGGATACTCTAAGTCAACTTCGAGGATATACCCTTTGTTCGAATCTGATGCAATGCTCATAACATCAACGTTTGGTACCCATTCGAATCCTCCTGTAGGTAGATACTGGCTCATGGCCCAGCCGTACAGGTTATTTGCGTCGAGGTAGAGAATGTGATTGGTTGGTTTGTTAGGATCGTAACCTTTCACGTATTGATTATTTGCTTTAGCGTATCGTTTGGATGCCATGGAAATCCCACCTCGCAAGCCTTTCTCAATGAATAAGTGCATGTCGTAATCTGTAAGCAATTCTAAATTAACTCCTGTCTTTTTAAGCAAGGCGTCCCACGACAGACCTGGGCTGGTGTAATACCATGCGGGGTCGAGTTTATACTGCTTGAAACATGTTTGCCGAAACGTCTCGAACACGTCGGCTAACAGCAGTACATCTGTCCTCAAGTACAGATCGTGATAATCGCCAAGGTTCTTACAACCCAGTTTATTCCATACGTTAATCGCGTGCGAGTAATCGTCTCGTGAGACGGACGCCTCATTCAGCTTGCTATAAAAGCAGTCGATAGGAGGTAGTCTGGTCTCTGTGAACTTGACCCAACTATCCATGTACTCATATGGGTATACGCCCTTCCTCATGAGCAGGTGTCTAGTCTCGGCGTCTGTGTATCGATCTGTGATAGGGAAGGTATTGTTGGCCTTGACCAGACTGTCGAGTGACGACAGGAGGAATTGAAACGAGTCAATGAACCTAAGTCCGTTTAAGCTGAAGGAGATGTATCTCTCCATGTTGTTTGGGATGCACGATATATTACCATCGATTTTCGCGATGGCCTGCATGATCAAGTGAGAGTCGTATCCTCTCAAGTTGTGAAAGACAACGGGGATGTTTATTGTCTTAGGGTTGATTTTAAGCTTGAGGTTGCACGCGTTGTGAGCGGCGCCTCTATACTTACCAGTTATGTGGCAGTGATCTCTCACCGAATCACCGTTAAGTGGTGAGTCGCACACGTGACAGTTAGTGCTACTGGCGTGAGCTAGCATGTCGGCTCTGGTCATACGCATTGGAGCGATTTTATACAATGCATTCCTAATAATTTTTTCTTCCTCCTGCAAGCACTTTAGAAACCTTTCAGCCGCGTCAGGACCCCTATACACTACCGGAGCTTTCGTTTCCCCGTCACAACGGACGACAATGTATCCAAACGAACAGGCTTTATGCTCTTGTGTTTTGTGTGTGAAACTCCCACTAGTGGATGATTCCCCAACCACTAAGGCTTCGAAGTCGGCATATATAATATAAGGCACAGACATTTGATTCTTGTGATTGTCGAATTTTAGGATATTTTCACCTTCCTTAGGCATTTCGACTCGTATGGCCGTCTGCCCAACACCTTGGCAATCCTCCAGGTGGGATTCTAATAAATCAGCCCGACTGAAACAGTGTAGGCATCGTACACAAAAGTGTTTTTCCCCATCGTGTTTCGACTGGTCGTGTAACAACCGGCTGAGATGTTTTATCCACGTGTAGTGATACTTTTCACCTTTTTGAATCATGAATAAATTAATAACTTGACAATCCTTCACCGGGCTGACCCTGTGTATTATTGTTGTATTACCTTCGTGCCCAAAGACATTTATAGCCAGATTATTCTGTTTTTCTACTTTAGTAATCTGGGTTATTGGGGTTGGTTCATCTATACCATCCCAGTTGAGCCCATCATCCTGTGGATAATTAGAAGGCCTGTTCGGATTAGTGGCAGCTGGAAATAAGGCTGACCTGAGAGATAACCTCATGCAATCGTTTCCTCTATTCTTAACGTTTACTATGGCTTGTTTGTTTTTATAGTAGGGAGGCAAGTCTAGGTATGACCCACCTCTGAACGGCACGTATTTAGCTATATCTAGATAGACGTTATCGATTTTATCTACAGCCCACCCGGACCCTAAGTGTGTGTAGCGTTCTAGGTATTCTCGTATCTGCTGAAAACTTGTATCGATTGATGCGTCAATGGTCTCTGCATGTGTGACGACCTCTTGTTTACCTCGGAAGTAAGGTTGAAAATACTCAGTGGTACTCCCAACCTGCTTATCGAGCGACATTTTCACTGTGATCTGAAACTTGATACTTCCTAGATTATTTAGTTCCTGGTTGACCTTATCAGCTATCAGAGGCTTAATATCTGTAATGTCTATGTTTCTATCAATGTGCATGCGCCAACCTCTCAAATAATTGCCTACGGCGTGCTCAGTGCGCACGAACTGTAGGTCAATAGCTCTATTCTGTCGTAATAATTCTAAAAGCTGTGGTTTTCTCATACGAGAATACCCGCCTAAACCCAAATCGTGTGCCTCGGTTTTCAGTTGTTTTACAGTGGGACGTGCTACGGGGGTATGTGATAACAATGCGGTTAACCCGGCTTTCCCCAATTTTGAATAACCCGTGTATCCAAGCTGTTTCGCTTGAGCTTTTAACTGTTTTACCGTAGGAGGGACTTCTAAACCTAGTAATCTCAACAATGCTGGCTTCCGCATTCTAGAATACCCGATAACACCTCTCTGTTTTGCGACCCTCTTGAGCTCGCGCACAGTAGTCATTGTGTTTACACCTAAGAGAACTAATGTCTAATTGGTTCACAGTAAGGGGAGGTAACTCCTCCACTCTTGATAAAAAATATTTTATTTCTTGTAATCACTTATTAACCAAACTCGGTTTGTTGGCCACAATTCTCGTAAGTCTTCCAACAGCTTGTGTGAATCTATGTAGGCATCGATCAGTGTTTGGTTATTTGATAACAATTCGATTAACCCGGCTCTCCCCAGGTTTGAATAACGCCGGCATCCAAGCTGTTTTGCTATAGCTTTTAATTGTTTTACCGTAAGATAGGCTTCCATATTCAAGAATGTACAGTAGACATGTTTACACCTAAGAGAACCAATCTCTAATTGGATTTTATCTTGAGCAGTCGTCTACGTTCTTTTATGTAGTCTTTTTTATTCTCGTATATGAGTTGATGTCTGACTACGTTCGCTCCGTGAGCTTTACATAAACAGTAGTGCCCTTTAACCCCGATACCACACACAGAACACGTGTAGTTAGGACTTCCCATATGGAAACAACAGAACCCCTGATTCCTGCATTTCCTACCACAGGCCTCGGTCTTCCCCATAAGTATATATTCGCATCGGTATGGAGCGGGTCTCATGTTTACTTATATAGGTATTTTAGTTTAATTGCTTAGCAACCAACGCAGTAGCTGCTATACCCAACACTATGAAGCCCAGTTCACGATTCATTTGTCCCTTGGATGGTGTGTAGTACTGAGCGAGTGTGGGTTTATTGAGCGGTTCCAATTGTTTACCAGTTAGTAGATAGTATTCTTTCATTGCTTCATCGACATCGTTGAATGTTTGAACGGCATGGTTTTCACGCGTGAGTTGTTCATTAATAAAATCGATCCTCTGGAGGCGTTTTTTAGCGTACTCAGCCTGTGCTCTTTGTAATTTCTCAGTAGCGAGATCGTGTCGCTTCCTTTCTTCCTGTATTTCAGCCGCGTGATCATCTCGTAGTTTCGAGAAGAGGAAATTACTCCCGGAAAATGCCAGGGCATTCACTAACGCCCCACCGACCATCATAGCTATCGTGGCCATCCCTATATTTATTTCATTATATTATCAGGTATTATTCCTTGTTTTACTAGGATGTCTTTTGTGGCCATCGCCATACCAAGGTTCATTATGAGCATACCCATATCCTGCAGGTTGAAATCTAGCTTGATAGTTGGTTGTTTAAGCACCATTTTAGTCAACCGAGCGTACCCTACGGCTAGACTGGCTACCACTATGGCGTGGTATGCGTCGTTGACGAACGTTTTCCCCTCAGACATTATGTATATGATATAAAATATTTTAAATTATAACATGATATGCGGGTCTACCATGGGGGATACCCCCACACCCCCACTGTTCTCACTGTTGGGTTGTGGCTCACTGTGGGAGGTGTATAACCATGTTATAACCACGGCAGCAGTTACACCTACAACCAACAACAGTCGGGTTGGGTTGGTCACTTTATGTTGGTTACACCACCGTTTTTTACCGGCAGCTACTCTCTTAGGATTCTTCTGCCTGGTTACTGTTGGGGGTACCACCACTGGGGCCACTGGTTCCTGTGAAGGGGTCTCCACCGTCACCTCGGGACTCACTGTTTCCTGTGCAGCATCCATCTATACTATTATTATTATTCTTTCTCTCAAATTGACAATGTTTTGCCGTGATAATAGCCGCCGTCACTGGAGCCAACAACATACCATATTTGTGGTACAGCCCGCAGCTGATAGAGCTCACGGCGTGTTCGATAAAAGGGTCTTTCTCGAGGTCCTCCCACAGGTAAAGTCGGCGCTCTGGTGGAATGGGAAGGAAGTGTGATACAATACCGGTGTATATCTGGGTCATAGCCGATCCTATTGTCTTTGTCATTTCTGCTCCGAGCCGGGACTCGTATCTAGCGTACAGCTTATCGATTTCTTCGGCTGACATTTTGTTAATTTTATCTGGAGTGTAGTCTCCAAAGTAATGTTTGGCTTTGCCTCCAACAGCCAACGCCACCAGTTTCTCTCGCTTGTCATCAGTGGGGCCTGCGGGCGACAATTGTTCGAGCAATTCCTCACACTCCATCTTATAATATAACAAGTAAGATTTAGTTTTAACTATATAATACCCGATACAAACAAAACACAGAGAAATGAAGGTTAAGTTGCACACGACAAATACTTCGAATATCATAGCTATATGCTTAGCTTTGCTTAGCTTTAGCTTAGCTTTGCTTAGCTTTGCTTAGCTTTGCTTAGCAAACTATATATGCTACTGGTTGGTCGGTCTTTAGCACGAGCTTAGCGTGTTTAGTTTCAGCGAGCTGTTTCTTCACCCGTTCCCGTTCTAATTTACTCATCACATCGTTCTCTCTCAAACACTCCTCGAATGAATCCCTATCCTTGCAGTGAAATAAGGCCACCCATCGCGTCTGCTCCCTGAGGTCTTTCAACACCGAGTTGAACTTCTGCGTTAGCACCCAGACGCTGTGATTTGCATGCCGGCCGGAGAAGGCCAGGTACGATAGCATGTCTCTCTTTTTTGTTATCTCGCGATTAGCGCTGCAGTCGTCCAGTATAAACAGCGTCGGTTCCCCTTTAAATTTCTCATGAAGAGCTTTCAACCAGTCCTGCAGGCGTGTTCCAGGGTCGATTTTGTGTACGTCAGGGTCCGTCATTACCCAAGGTCGCGCGTACGTTTTATTCATACCTAGAGTAGGACACATGATAACGATGTTATCGAACACATCCTTGTAGTAACCCTCCAACATATCCAACACGAAAACGGTCTTCCCACAGCCAGTCTGCCCGCATATGATAGCGCAGTGTGGGTCAGTGGGTAGTGGTGGGTACCCTCGGGGGGTGTGGGGGGGTGTCCCCCCCTCAATAGATGGCTTGCACAAATCTCCCATTGTCTATATTAAGTTGCGCGTCCATAATAACGTACAGATATAATTTCAACTTACCAGCGGTTTGAGCCTTCTTATTAATCTGGATAGTTATCCCTTCGCTACCGTTATCTATACGGCGCCCGCTACCGTGCAGTTTATCATCATCCGTGGATCGCATGTCCAACCATAGGGCGTACTTGGTGGTCAGGTATTCACCGATCTGCACGGAGCCGAGGTCCAGGTCCTTTGTTATGTAATCCCCCACTGGTAGCTTTTTTATCTCATCCCACTGCTGGTGTGGTCTCATACCATGACTGAACAGCTGGTTTGGCACGCCCTCGATGGTCACTTCCACCTTTTCAATCTCGGGGTTGAAAAACTTCTCGCTGTCCCTCCGGAATGGATCGTAATCCTCCACGGGGACGACCAGGATACCTTTCATCGATCTCGCCGGCACGTTCAGGTTGATATTCCACACAGTGTCGCTCTTATCTCGCACGACTGATCTATGCCTCAGTACGCGATCGTACAGGATAGCCATCTTCCCAGAGTACTGGTTTCGAACCTGCCTGGCCAGCTCCGGGCTAGTAACCATGTCGAACTCCAGAGAGATGTTGTCTATGGCATAACTGGCCTCATCACCGTTCGGCGTACGCACTACTTTGCTATAGTCGTTAAACGTGAGCTCGTATTCGAGTCTATCACCCAGCGCGGCCTGGTAAAACGGCGCGTGTCCCGTGAGCAACTCGAAGTCGAGCGGCACGCAGAATCGATTCCCGTATGCTAGAGCGATGGCCTTTTCACCGTCCGATAGCTTGTCTTGTTGGTCTTGCGTGAAGACGTATCCTATGCGCGCCCGGGTTGATTTGCTGATACCCTGGTACACATCATTGACTCGTTCTCTCTCGCTTTTCCAGAGATCCTTGTAGCAGTGAAACACGTCGCTGTCGTCGATGCTCAGCACCTCGTTACCGCTGATCTTGACGGTCGTTTTCTTGATGATAGCTCGACCCACGTTCCGCACTAGCTCGCGTTTGTCGTTGTCGGAGGTCAACGTGATATTGAACGCCAGTCGAACAGTGCCTGGTACAATGAGGTCATTCTCACCAAGGTTTGGAAATCTAACCAGCAGAGTTTGGTTCTGGTCTATCTTGCTGGGATTGTTGGTGATGGTCACCGACTGTCGCACGGCTCTGGCACCTAATGGCTCTCTCAATTTTCTGAAAGGATCTAATTTTCTACCGTACATTGTTATATATAAATAAAATATATTTAAATACTAATGGATGAAGACATACCTATGGATGATATGCGGGGCGCTAGTGCCCAGGCATCTGATGAGCAGGAGACCTCATTTACTAGTTTGCCATTGAGCCAACAACTTTTAGAAACAACGGTAAATGATTATTACGAAAGTTTAAAAAGTGATAAAAACTACGTTGAACCAAATGGTATATACCATAAGAATTTTTTTGTTGATACAAAGGGTGTTCTACGTCTTAAGTCTGCCCCAGGGGTTGACCTCTTTAACAAGATCAATAAAAAACCACTGGCCTTGTCAACTCTAGCCAGCCGCAATGGTGGTGCTAAATTTATCATTGAACATCTAAACATGCGTGATTACGGTGGTGCAATACCTAAGACCGTTAAAGAAGATCTGCAAGCTACCAGATCCCACCTCACCACTATAGATGAAATGACGCCAGAGCGTGCTACAGAAGCCTCGGACAGCATAGAAAAACTGTTGAGCACCTACTGGGACAAACCGTTACCGGGGTTTGACTTTCCGGTAAGGGAACTGTACGGCTTAGACGAAGCCGTGAAACGCGTGCGTGGAGAACTCGTGAACAACATGGGGAAACTGAACGAAATCGACGAGCACATCGCTAGGGAAAAAACCAAACTCACCGAAACTGACGACGATGATATGAAGCGTCGCATCAATGAACGAATACGTGATTTAGAAGACGAGAGACGTACACGATTGGAAGCCGCTTCCTCGAATCGTGAACATCTTCGATCCCAGATCAGTCGCATTCGGGAAACAATCGATAGAATACTGAACGAAGATACAACTTTAGCCAACAGGATTCGGATATTATTCCGGGAGCAAGGGATCACCATCGCCAGCATTCTGACTGCATTGGGTTTAATCATATCAACCCTGGTGGTGTCACTGGTGGGAGGAACCCCTGTGGGGCCTGCCGGCGGCGGTGGAACTCCAGGCGGTGGTGGTGGTGTTAAAGACTGGATTAAAAAACTCGGGGAAGGTCTAGCTAAACTAGCTGGTAAAGCCGCCGAAGCCCTTCCCGGCATCCTGGGTAGCATCGTCTCGTGGTTGTTGGGCGCTCTGTCTAAAACTGCCATGTGGCTCAGTCAAAACCTGTGGGCAGCCATCGTCGCCGTGGCGGGTCTGGTGTACGTAGCGGCTAAGAAATCTTTAACCAAATAAGTCCCAAAGTTACCCCACCAATCACTAAAGCTGTTTTATTATCAATATGCTGCTGAGCCTGAATATGAGAGTGTGTGGGGGGTACCTCCACATGAACTTTAGGCTCCGGAGGTGGCGCCACTATACCCTTTTCACGTGGTGGGATGTGTGGGATATGTGGGGTGTTAATATCGGGGTTGATACCCAACTTTTGGTCCGCCGTGGCTATGACTATTTTGTTGTTATAACCCACCACTTTTTTTATTCTCAGTTGCATATCACTCGGAGCCATGTACAACCCCACGCCGAACACGTAGTTGACTTTCGATCTGGCGTATTCTAACACGTTTTGATAACGGTTGATGGCCCGCGGGAGATCAACTGGAGAATTGATAGCATCCTCAACGTTGGAAACGAATTGTGTCTGAGCGTCGTAAGCAGTTCCCTTACCGAGGATGTTAGAACGCGTCATCGACTGCGCACCCAACAGCGCCCACACGTACGTTCGAATCGAGTCGTTCAAGCGTATTGTACCAGCACGAGTGAATCCTTTCGATGTTTTTGAGATCATTTTAGTCCAGGCTGTGGCTGCATCAGGACTGGTTTGCTTTATACAGCTGACATGGATCTTTTCATTCGTTGTGGGGCCTGTAAATGTATGCCGGTTTGGGTTGTATGAACCATCTTTAGAACCGGCATAATATTTTCCGGACCTGTAGAAGTACACGAGAACTATACCGAGACCATGGTTCACACCAGGAAGGCGAAAGTCTTTATTCGTTGGAATCTCAAACTCCCCACAAACACGTTCATAAGCGCGTCTATCATAGGGGTTATTCGTCATACTCCACGCTTTATCTTGGGGAAGAGGAGCACTTATTTCCTTCAATATTCGTCTCGTTTGATAATAAATATGAAACAAAATAACCGCCTTACTCAGTTCGTCTATACCGTAGTCTGGTTTCACACCCGAACCTGTCGTCGCACACCACACAGCAAAGTTTAGTTGGTTCTGCCAAAACTGCATTGGGTTTTGATTCCAGTTTACCACCGCCTGCGCGTTATTAACGGACACGACATACTTTTCAAAGATATCAATAAAGGTTGTTTTAAACCCCGTACCATCTGCATTCACCACGATTTTCAAGTGTGCTAAATCCATATTATAATTTATAATTCATATATTATAATATGTACATAACACTTCCAGGAATAACGAGCGGTGAGGCCGTTCAGCTGACGCACGCGATCGATAACACGTCAGGTCAACTCGAAGTCGCACTCTGCGATATCACCTACCTACCACAATGGACTAACATTAATATCAGCAACAATAAGCTGTTCGTCAGTGGAACTCGCAGCCAGATAACTGACGGCTACTACAGCGTGTGCTCTCTAAACGACGAGGTCTTCAAACCCCTGGGAGCTGAACTCAAGATGAACGACTCAAACGGTACAGTGGTGTTAATCAACAACGGAAGAACCTCCTTGAGGCTAGGCCGACCATTAGCGAGGATACTCGGTATGTCTCCTGACGAGATAAAACCAACAACAACCGTCACAGGCACGAAGTTACCCGAACTAGTACCGTACCGAGAGCTATACATTCATCTCGGTCAGGTGAGCACAACGTATAACATTCAAGGAGGCCACCCTTCCACTATACTGAGAGCAGTGCCGGTGAAAACTGAGAAATTCAACGACGGTAGAACCGAGTCGTTTTCACCACGGCAGTATAAGAGATTAACCCAGGGCAACATACCTGAGCTGACAATATCGGTGTTAGATATAAATCATAATCCTGTAAATATAGGATACCTCAGCTTAACACTTCATGTAACATGACCAGCGCACAAGGACCCGGAGTGAAAAAATGTGTCAATATCGGGATCTCCGACCTCGGAGACACACGCGGTTTCGACGCTCCCGGAGTAGATGGTAAATCGTACGCCTTGCAACTGAAAAACAACATTTACAAACGCGTTGAAATCCCCTCCGGTGGAGCCCTAAGTGATATGATAGATACCACAGGAGCAACAGCCAACACTAAGTACGCCCTCGTCAACACCGGTGATGACAACTGGAGAATATACCCATCATTCGGAGGTAAACTGTTCGACTTAGACGATTTTGAGAGCACTACCGTCGTCAAAAACAAACCATATATGCTCGTCTTCACCGAAGATGACAAGTGGGTGTTGTTACCCGATAACAAATGGTTTCTCAATATTAGACTCGTCTCCCCTTACGTGTTCACGGATAACAAAGACAACCACCTAAACAAAGTCGTAAACAATGGAACCCTGCTCGTGGCTTACGTCCCAACTCAGAGACGTAGTATAGTCGTCAGCCCAGTCAACACTATAGCAGCCCACATGCTATCGAGTAAACCGGCCATGCAAAACGTGAAATTGCAGTTGGTGTCTGAATTCGAAGGCGTGGTTAAGATACTAGAGAGTCTACCGGCAAACTCAACACTGTTCATCAAAGTCTACCTAGGGGAACCATCGGGGAATGATGTCGAGATCGTGAAGGGGATCAAACTCGGGTGGGTGAAACGACACCAGTTTCAAGTTTGCAACGTTTACGTGCGGGTGGGTGTCGACTCCAAGACCAGTCTGCAGGGGGTCAACGTGATCGTAGAAAACAAGATATCACTAATCAATATCTTCCTGCCTGACAACATACACTTCATGGGTATAAAGTTAACCCCTGAATTATTATCAGAAAACCAGTTGGAAATTATATCATAATAGTATAATAATGACTAGTCATCATCCCAACACTACGCTTAACGACCTAGGAGACACGGAGGGATTCGATCAGCCTGGTGAGGAAGATGAATTATACATCCTACACTTCAAAGACAACGTGTACAGACGGGTGCCGTTACCAGATTTAAAAGAGCCCAAATGGCTGATCAACTTAACATTCACCTCACCTTATATCACATTAAATAATGGGGTTGTCTCTAAGATTAAGAACAATGGTATCTGGGCAGGGGATTTCATTCCGGAGAGGGAATTAGTACACAGACAATCTATTGGTCACGGCAAAAAGGGGTTATTCGCTTATCCAAACAATAAATTAATATTTAGCAGTAATATTGATAGCATATCCTCCCCTTTCACCCTCATCATAGAAGTCTTCTTTACGGGTTTATCCGATAGAGACTTCCCAATAGTACGCCAAATTTTACCCGGGGTGTCAATACGCTTGGGTCACACAACCGATTATTGTCGTATTGTTATACAACGGAATACCCCCACTGGTTATATAAAACGTTTAATAAGCTCCCCTGGGGTTTCTATTACAACAGGAAATTCTATTAGCCTCTCACCTATTACCCTGACTAGTAGTCTAGAACTTGTAGACTTCAAATACATTGATAGAATATTAACTGAACCCCAATTAAAATATCTTTCAAAATATACATTATAGGATGGGCCTGTACCCAGTCGTAGAGGAAGTAGCGAAGACGTTGGAAACCGTAGATGGCTTCCGCTTGAGGCAGTTATGTGATGTAAAACGTCAACTAGAACAAGACCGTGACACGCGGAAAGCACTATGTAAAAAATATAATAGAGCTTTCAATATCGTGGATGGGGCTGACACTACCCTTATGGCAACCAGCATGGGACTAGGGGCGGCAGGCGTTGGGTTGTTAACCACCATCGTGGCTGCACCTATAGTGCTAGGTATTGAAATAACGGCTGGGGTGACAGGGTTGGTAGGGTTGGCGCTTAAGTTAGTATCACGCAGGCTTAATCGTAAGGCATTGAAACACGACGAGATAAAGGTTCTGGCTGAAGCAAAGCTAAACACAGTGAGTGAGCGAATTTCCACGGCACTATCTGACAGTAAGATCTCAGAAGAGGAGTTTCGTTCAATCCTATCTGAACTCAAAAAATATAACGAAATGAAACAAGATATTCGATCCAAGTCTCGTAAGTCTGCTATCAGCGAGGACGAGAAAAAAAAGTACATAGCACAGGGAATACAAAAAGCCCAGCAAGCCTTTATTATGAACACCAAAGAGATCGTAGGCGGTTCACATTAAACTGTTTCATCGATATAAACATAACATAACCGTAAGCGAGCCACCGATCCTATATAGTCAGTCAAAACTTACAACATAGATAAAGTGGATATGTACTACTTGAGGGATGGGCCGGGTAGGGGATTTGTAAGAGAAGAATTATTGATCGTACCGTACGGCACAGTGTTACCGCCTGCTAAGTCACGGTAAACGTGATGGCGTAGCTTTGTAGTAGGGGTAATAATAGTAAGAGCTAATAGTCCCACCAAAGCCTCATTTAGTAAATGAGGCTTTTTTAGAGGGGTTTTTGAAAAGTGTTTTCGGACTGTCATTCCCTATACTACTCTAGGGCATTGCCACCTTCATACATGAGTACACCACAACATCCACCAATGCATGGGGCACCACCAACGGCATACATGAGAACACCACAACATCCACCAATGCATGGGGCACCACAACCGGCAAACATGAGCACACCACAACATCCACCAATGCAAGGCGCACCGAAACCGGCATACATGAGAACATAACAACATCCACCAATGCAGGGGGCACCGGCACCGGCAAACATCAGTACACCACAACATCCACCAATGCAGGGGGCACCACCACCGGCATACATGAGCCACCATTATTACATCCACCAATGCATGGCGCACCGAAAACGGCATACATGAGTACACCACAGCATCCACCAATGCATGGGGCACCATGACCGGCATACATTAGTACACAACAACATCAGACAATGCATCGTGCACCGCCACAGGCATACATCAGTACACCAAAACATCCACCAATGCATGGTGAACCACTATCGGTATACATGAGACACCACCATCACGTACACCAATGCATTGGGCACCGCCACCGGCATACATGAGTACACCACAACATCCACCAATGCATGGTGCACCACTATCGGTATACATGAGTACAGTACAACATCCACCAATGCATGTAGCACCAGCACTATCATACAAGAGACACCACCATCACATCCACCAATACATGGGACAACGCCACCGGCATACATGAGCACACCACAACATCCACCAATGCATGGCGTACCACCACCGGCATACCTAAACACACCACAACATCCACTAATGCGTGTTGCACCACCACCAGAATAGATGAGTACACCATCACATCCACCAATGCATGGCGCACCGCCACCGGCATACATGACGCAAAACCATCACATACACCAATGCATGGCGCACCGTCAAGGGCATACATGAGTACTCCACAAACTCGACCAACGCACGGCGCACTGCCAGCGGCATACATGAGCACTCAAAAACATCCACCAATGCATGGTGCACCAATGTCGGTATACATGAGCAACCACCATCACATCCATCAATGCATGGGGCACCGCCAAAGGCATACATTAGCACACCACAAAATCCACCAATGCATGGGGCAAAGACACCGGCATACATGAGCAAACCACAACATTCACCAATGCGTGGGACACCACCACCGGCATACATGAGACACCACCATCACATCCACCAATGGATATCACACCAGCACCTACAAACTTCAGTGCACCACGACATCCACCAAAGTATGGGACACCGCCACCAACATACATGAGTACACCAGAACATCCACCAATGCATCGTGCACCGTCAACAGCATACATGAGTACACCACAACATCCACCAATGGATGATGCACTGCAGACGGCATACATGAGGACACCACAACATCCAGCAATGCATGTAGCACCAGCACTATCATACATGAGACACCACCATCACATCCAGCAATACATGGGACAACGCTACCGGCAAACATGAGTACACCATAACATAAACCAATGCATAGGGCACCACCACATTCATACATGAGTACATAACAACCTCCACTAATGCATGGCACACCGTCACCAGCAGACATGAGTACACCACAACATCCAATAATGCATGGCACACCGTCACCGGCATACATGAGTACACCACAACATCAACCAATCCACTGGGCACAACCATCGGTATACATGAGCCACCACCATCACATCCACAAATGGATAGCACACCGGCACCTCCATACTACAGGGCACCACAACATACACCAATGCATAGTGCACCACTATCGTTATACATGAGCCACAACCATCACATCCACTAATGCATGGCACACCGCCACCGGCATACATGAGTACACCACAACATCCACCAATGCATCGTGCACCGTCAACAGCATACATGAGTACACCACAACATCCACCAATGGATGATGCACGGCCACCGGCATACATGAGGACACCACAACATCCAGCAATGCATGGGGCACCACCACCGGCATACATGAGTACACCACAACATCCACCAATGCATCGTGCAACGTCAACAACATACATGAGTACACCACAACATCCACCAATGGATCATGTACCCTCACCAGCACACATGAGTACACCACAACATCCACCAATGCATGGGGCACCAGCACCCTTATACATGAAACACCACCATCTCATCCACCAATGCATGGCGTCATGCCACCGATATATATGAGTACATCACAATATCCACCAGTGCATGGGGCACCACCACCAACATAGAGGAGTACACCACAACATCCATCAAAGTATGGTACACTGCACCGGCATACATGAGTACACCACAACATCCACCAATAGATGGGGCACAGCACCCTGGTGCATGAGACCCCATCACATTTACCAATGCGTGGGACACCGCCACCGACATACAGGAGTAAACCACAACATCCATCAATGAATCGTGCACCGCCACCGGCATACATGAGGCACCATCATCACATCCACTAATTCATGGGGCATCAGCACCCTCATACATGAGACAGCACCATCATATCCACGAATGCATGGCGCAAGGCCACAGGCATACATGAACGCACCACAACATCCACCAATGCATGGCGCACCACCACCAGTATACATGAGACACCACCATCACTTCCACCAAAGCATGGCATATTGCCACCAACATACATCAGTACACCACAACATCCACCAATGCATGGCGCACCACCACCGGCATACCTAAACACACCATCACATCCACCAAAGCATGGCGCACCGCCACCGCCATACATGACACAAAACCATCACGTACACCAATGCATGGTGCACCGCTAAAGGCATACATGAGCACACCACAACATCCACCAATGCATGGGTCAAAGCCACCGGCATACATGAGTACACCACAACATGCACCAATGCATCGTGCACCGTCAACAACATACATCAGTACACCACAACATCCACCAATGGATCATGCACCCTCACCAGCACACATGAGTACACCACAACATCCAATAATGCATGGCACACCGTCACCGGCATACATGAGTACACCACAACATCCACCAATGCACTGGGCACCACCATCGGTATATATGAGACACCACCATCACATCCACCAATGCATGGGGCACCGCCAAAGGCATACATGAGCACACCACAGCATCCACCAAGGCATGGGTCAAAGCCACCGGCATACATGAGCACACCACAATATCCACCAATACGTGGGACACCACCACCAACATACATGAGACACCACCATCACTTCCACCAATGGATATCACACCGTCACCTGCATACTTCAGTGCACAACAACATCCACCAAAGTATTGGACAGAACCACTGACATACATGAGTACAGCACAAAATCCACCAACACATCGTGCACCGTCAACAGCATACATGAGCACACCACAACATCCACCAATGCATCATACACGGCCACCGGCATACATGAGGACACCACAACATCCAGCAATGCATGGGGCACCACCACCGGCATACATGAGTACACCTCAACATCCACCAATGCATTGCGCACCGTCACCTGCATGCATGAGTACACCACAACATCCAATAATGCATGACACACTGTCACCGACATACATGAGTACACCTAAACATCAACCAATGCATCGTGCACCGCCACCGGCATACATCAGCACACCACAACATCCACCAATGCACTGGGCACCACCATCGGTATATATGAGCCACCACCATCACATCCAAAATTTGATAGGACCTGCATACTACAGTGCACCACAACATCAACCAATGCATGGTGCACCACTATCGGTATACATGAGACAGCACCATCTTATCCACCAATGGATGGCGCAAGGTCACTGGCATACATGAGTACACTGCAACATCCACCAATGCACTGGGCACCACCATCGGTATATATGAGCCACCACCATCACATCCACCAATGCATGGCACACCGCTAGCGACATACATGAGTACACCACAACATCCAATGATGCATGGGGCACCAGCACCCTCATACAAGAGACACCATCATCACATCCACCAATGCATGGCACACCGCTACTGGCAATACATGAGTACACCATCACATCCACCAATGCATGGCGCACCACCACCGGCATACCTAAACACACCACAACATCCACCAATGCGTGTTGCACCACCACCAGCATGCATGAGTACACCATCACATCCACCAATGCATGGCGCACCGCCACCGCCATACATGACACAAAACCATCACGTACACCAATGCATGGTGCACCGCTAAAGGCATACATGAGTACTCCACAAAATCTACCAACGCATGGTACACTGCCAGCGGCATACATGAGCACTCCAAAACATCCACCAATGCATGGTGAACCACTATCGGTATACATGAGACACCACCATCACATCCACCAATGCATGGGGCACCGCCAAAGGCATACATGAGCACACCACAACATCCACCAAGGCATGGGTCAAAGCCACCGGCATACATGAGCACACCACAACATGCACCAATACGTGGGACACCACCACCAACATACATGAGACACCACCATCACTTCCACCAATGGATATCACACCGTCACCTGCATACTTCAGTGCACAACAACATCCACCAAAGTATTGGACAGCACCACTGACATACATGAGTACACCACAACATCCACCAATACATCGTGCACCGTCAACAGCATACATGAGTACACCACAACATCCACCAATGGATCATACACGGCCACCGGCATACATGAGGACACCACAACATCCAGCAATGCATGGGGCACCACCACAGGCATACATGAGTACACCATAACATTCACCAATGCATCGTGCACCGTCAACAGCATACATGAGTACACCACAACATCCACCAATGGATCATGCACCCTCACCAGCACACATGAGTACACCACATCATCCACTAATGCATGGTACACCGCCACCGATATACATGAGTACATCTCAACATCCACCAATGAATGGCGCACCGTCACCTGCATACATGAGTACACCACAACATCCAATAATGCATGACACACTGTCACTGACATACATGAGTACACCACAACATCAACCAATGCATCGTGCACCGCCACCGGCATACATGAGCACACCACAACATCCACCAATGCACTGGGCACCACTATTGGCATACATGAGCCACCACCATCACATCAACCAATGCATGGCACAATGCCACCAGCATACATGAGTACACCACAATATCCACTAATGCATGGCACACCGCCACCGGTATACATGAGGACAACACAACATCCACCAATGCATGCCAGTCCGCCAACGACATAGATGAGTACTCCACAAAATCTACCAATGCATAGTGCAGCTCCACCAGCATATATGAGCACACCAAAACATCCACCAATGCATGGGGCACCACTCTCGGTATACATGAGCCACCACCATCACATTCACCAATGCATGGCACAATGTCACTGCAATACATGAGTACACCACAACATGCACTAATGCATAGCGCACCGTCACCAGCATACATGAATACACCACAACATCCACTAATGCATGGCACACCGCCACCGGCATATATGATTACACCACAACATCCACCAATGCATGGTGCACCGACACCAGCATACATGAGTACACCACAACATCCACCAAATTATAGGACACCGCACCACCACCGGCATACATGAGTACACCACAACTTCCACTAATGTATGGCGGAGCGCCAACGGCATACATGAGTACTCCACAAAATCTACCACTGCATGCATGATGCACCGCCACAGGCATACATGAGCACACCAAAACATCCACCAATGCATGGTGCACCACTATCAGTATACATGAGCAACCACCAATGCATGGTACAATGACACCTGCATACATGAGTACACCACAACATCCACCAATATATGGCGCACGGTCACCAGCATAGATGAGTACACCACAACATACACTAATGCACGGCACACGGCCACCGGCATACGTGAGTACACCACAACATCCACCAATGCATGGCACACCGTCACCGACATACATGAGTACACCACAACAGACACTTATGCATGGCACAACACCATCGAGAAGCCATCGAGATCCGGAGACAGAAACCAGCAATCAACCGTGACCAAGGATTGTACCTACCAAGTGCCTGGGACTTATTGATAAATTAATCTCATCTATCTGTGTACATTCTATCTATGTAATCTATGTAATCCATGTATAGCCAATCTACCCGTGTACATCCTTATCTACTTGTGTTTGTACATCATCTACCCCCATGTAAACATGCCCATCAACCCTCATGCAGTCATGTACATCATCCTTATCCCCAATCATGTGTTATGTAAACATCATCCACCATTGGCTTCCACCCTTTTCCCCTATCATGTACATCGTCATTACCCCCTACCTGTGTTATGTAAACATATACCATCATCTGTAATGTATTACCATTGGCTTCTATCATTGTTATCATAACTGTCGGTGTCCAATCAGCGCTTGTTTATACTGGCTTCCAGCTTTCGTTAATTCATTCCACTTGTTACTTTGTTATTGCTTTACCTGTACATATAAATATAGCTCTGTACCCCATTCTCAATCACCTGATGAAGGAGTAAGCATTAACTCCGAAACGTTGTGTTCTCATATAAAGAAGTTGATATCCATAAAATCTTCATTAGTATGCTTGTAATTTTATTATTTTCTTACAAACAGCAGAACTGATATAATGGAATATATGTTACTAATACTTAAAGTGGTGGAATATTTGACATGTTGATATTTCATATGTTTTGGGGTTTTTTTATCTCGTGATCAATAGTGGTAACGCCAAATACTAGTAAGTTCTTATCCACCTTGTGCCTGTAAAAACACAGAATGGCCTTCGTTCGACTTTGTGCATTGTCAGTTTATTCACATGGCATAGGAACCATATTTGAGGTGTGGCGAGTCACACTGCTTCCATTTCCCTCGCTACTCTGCTACATCTTTATTGGATAGAAATTGGATAAAAAAACATTTTGAAATTGTTTCTGAGGAGTTGTAGGCTGGTTTGACATCTTGCAGTGTCATCATCGCGATAATGCGCCGAGGAGTGGGTTGTTTAGGTGGTGAAAGTTGTAATGTGCTGAATTTGGTTTATGACGCGTGAACAAGGAATTTAGCATATCATAACATTGAAATACATTTGATGTTCGCTTGATAGTGCTCCATGGTCAATACTGCACTGTTGATGGAAATGGTATTCTTTAATGCGGAATTTGTTTCACGTTTATAATACTCCCGTCTTTCAAATTAAATTATCCCAAAACAAATAGACAGTGTCAAGCTTACACTAGATGTTTATTTACATATTATAACAAGAGGAAGATTAAATTTCATACAAAAACATTCCATTTACAAATTTACGGAAAATATGTTACACATTATTATCAAATATACAATAAAAACAATGGGGTAGCATTGCAGTTGTGCATTCTTTAATACTTGTTCATATTTTGCTCTCTTATGGCTGGGGAGGTCTGCCTGTTGCATCCCTTCGACTCGATTTCTGAAGAAAACAGTCAATATGATTATACTTGCATTAAGTGAATGGTAAACCAGTGTGAAAATAGAATCAATGGTTATTCTCACAATCTCATAGCAGGTATTATTGATACTTGTGTATTTAGTGCATTAGAACACAGGTGTTGTATGGTACAACCTTTTTTCTCCTTTGAAAGATCACGCGGATTAATACTGAGGGATGATTGTTACTGTATCTCCCAGCCTTGAACAAAGCCTCAACACATAACAAGGCCTAATCCCTTGTTCATTGATGAGCAAGTCATGTCAGTAAGGGTTCATTAATTATGAAGGCCTAATGCCTTGTTAATTGATATCATCTCAGTTAAGATTCATCAATTAACATGCCTTCTTCCTTTCTAATTGATGGTAAGCCAAGTTAAAAAATTTTCATCTAATTCTTGATTCCCGAAAGCTACTTAAATTGGTTTTCATGCTTACTTATTGTAGTTTTTCTGGAACTTCTTCTCTTGACATCATTGTGTTTGTTTTGGTTGTTTTTCTTTCTTGAGACGGTTTCCTTTTTTGTCTGCAAACATCTTGTCATAGCCACTGCAGCAAACAAAATACAATACCCTGACAGAAACTTTATGTTTCAATAAAACTGACGTATATTATAGAGTGATTACAGAATTATAGCAAGAAGTCGTCACCAAACACATGCAACCGATTCAAACGGTTGAACAAAATCGCCCATGAACATCTTTTGTTACATAATTTTACTGTTTGGAGCTCAAGAAATGAGCAATCTTATTTATATGACAGTGGGTTGTGCTCATTTTTGGTTGTGCACTGATGCATATAGGACTGAGCATTAAGCAGAACTGCAATACCTTGAAACTCAGCGTGCGGAATAACAGGGAGAGCTGCCTTAGTGTCCTTATTCTGTCCTGTTTCCAACCTAAAAAAATACAATTCTAAATTTATTGTCAGCACAATGAAGATAAATTCATGTCGAGGTTATTGTAGTAACACCTGAAGTTTTACTTGTTGAATGGTTTAATGCATTGAAACTCTTGCAGTTACTGTATTTAAATCATATTAAAGTATATTCTTACGTCTGTTGTGGATTTAGGGTCATTCCTCCTACAGACTCAGCATTCCGTAGAGCCTGCCTCACAGTTGTCTGTGAAAGTAAATTCATGGGGAAAATGCAATTAGCATTTTGAAAAACCTAACAAAATGACTAGCAGGTATTACAACTAAAGTCTTAAATAAAGTCGAATTACTGCTAATACAACGTCGTATAAGAATATCTTGTCTGAAAACGTTACACACATTTACAAAGGAATAAACAATCAATTTAGTTTTTAAAATATATTTGTGTTAAATTTGATTTTGAAATGCCTTAGCGATTTTGAAAAGGATATATCTATTAAAGTCACTATTCCATCCATATAATGACGTGTGATATGGGAACCCAAAATACGTATATGCATGAATACTAGGATTAGTCTGTATTGCTCCGTCATTGTTGTTTTTGATGAAACCTATCTCTTAAAACATAAAACAGAACATTTTACATCTGTAAGAATATGTCCAAAATCAGTCTTATACTGATTATACATTATGACTGAAATTACATGCAACAGGTAATCCTTCAGCTCAACCACAAAAAAAAAAAAACAGCTGGTGTTACCTGGGGAATATATTCCACCCCCATAGCCTGATTAAGTCCCAGGAAGGATATTTATGACATGTAATAAACCTTTGATCAGCCAATTAGTCGGGCTGTTGTTCTCATATCGTGATTCAATATACTAAACACTTACTGAATGGCAGGGATACTCTACGACTCTGTATATTGAACTCCCTGCTAAATGATATGGTAGTCTTGAGTGTAAGATTTCTCAACAACCATGCTGCTGAAGGAACACATGGCATCATCAGGATTGCCTTACTGATTTTACAAATAATATACTTGCATCATCTGCAATATACTCACCTGAGCTGAATGTGCCCTTTGAAGAAATATCGTTGACAGACATTCTGAACGGCTTTGTAGATGTAAAGTCTGAAATTCACGATAACAAAAATGTCCGTATGTTGGTGTGCAATGATCAACTGTATTTTCACATCGGGTGTTCATATATGTATTTAGATCTCGAAAGGTCATCAAATTACTTTGAGTTACTCTTCCTCTCTGTAACTTCTCCAACGAGGAAATACCATGGACAGTGCACGTGTACACAACGGTTTGTGAAACATGTAAATAAAGGTATGTCACTTTAATATGAATTTTACCAATTGACCATGTTGTTGAAATAGACTATTGTTCATCAAGACTAAGCGTTATCAAAACACTAACTCAAATCGGCCAAATAATCCCACTAGTGGTATCCTCTTTGGACTGAAGTTGTTTGTTTTAAGAGTAAGAGAATTATAAGGCATGCTTAACTGGGTTTGGTCGTTTAATTAATCCCACACAGCCATCACCAGCAGAGGGAATGATTTACACATCTCATTTTTTGTCCTTAATTATTGTGTTTGTTTTTTATTGGTAAAAAATGACATGGGATTGTGAACAGCTTTACAGTTTATATCGACACCGGTTCCATACAACATACAATACAAAATTTAAATGCAGCATGTGTTGTCACATATGTATATAAATTTGAATAACAAACATGGGTAAAGCTTGAAGACAATCTCATATGGAAATAGTGAATTATCTGATCTTAATAATCTGTCCTAACTCTTCGTCACTGCTTCTTTTAGATTTGATACTATATATGATTGAAGAATTAACCGCGTGGTTTGTTATATGATAATCTTGTATTAGAACTTTGGTTTATTTACCTTTGTAAAGTGCATTCCACACATACAAACTAATTGTATCAATATAGAGCATTTACGAGAATGTTATTGGTAAGATAATTATTTTTGGTGTTTTGATGGTAAAATTGTGGATGCTCACCGAAGTAACCATAGACTTAAGACAAAAAAATCATCTTCAAGCAGAAAGGAAGACCATAACAGAGTATGGAAAAGTTGCTTCCCATCTTGTTGGGTCAGTTGTGTATGAAGTGAACTATCACTGTTGACACTGATGATGTATGATTGTGTAGCACTTTAAGAATTTCTTATATTCACGAAAGTCACCAAATGCAAAGCAGATTGTACAGTTATGTAAGTTATGTTTTATGTATGAATAATAAATTAAAAAATTATGTACGCCGAACATAAACAAACAAATGATAGACCGACACGCACCATTTAAATATTCTGTAACATAATTCTTGTAAATGATTATATAAATCTTGTTACACAATGATTTTTATTAATTCATTTGACTACTTGCTCCAATCCACACGTACTGACATCACAACCAATTATCTATTGACATGTTTATGAGATTTCTTGAATACGCCAATTGCATAACACCGTTAATGAGCACCAACATAAAAGGTCTAGTGACAGGTGTTATTTAGAGAATGCATATAGTTCCCACGGAGTATAGTGGTAAAATCATCGGAATGAGCTTGGGATGATGATCTCGAACAAAGGCAAGACATCTGTTTTAACAGGCACAAGTATTTGGTATATGGATCAATGCTGGCCGTACACATGAACTTTCATGTTTTCACGCACCAGACGCAGTTGCATTGATATAAAGCACAAATGGACTACACAAAATATGGCTTATTCCTTCAGTTTTCATGAATAAATATGTCACATGTAAGATCCATTATGCATATCAACAGTAAGAACTCTAACAGAACAAAAAGAAATATTAGTAAGTTTAAAGAGTCATGGGGATTCTTGATGGCAAAATTGAAAGAAGTAGCGGTAAAATCCTTCCTAAATTTACAAACATTTACAAGCCTTGTAAACATCACCTTTACAATCGTTGTAAATGTTTGTAAATATGACATTTAAATTTTGTAAATTTTTGTAAATCAACATTTTTTTCTTGTGGATGTCATGGATGTAAAATGATTATATATACTCTGCCCTGTTAAAAAACGCATGGTTATTTTGCAAGTGTTTTTGCTCTACGTTGCAACAGTATCACGAAACACATAGTATAGTTTGCATAGTATAGTATAGTATAGATAACGTATCCATGTTACTTTCTAGTTCAGTCATAGTGAGCAAAACTACACGTTACGTTGATGTCAGTACAGCCATATGCCAAAATGTTTAGTCACACACCCCGACCTCAGACCTCACGCAATCCGGCTTATTCTCTATCTTTCAGATCATGGACTACAGGTTTAACATGTATTTACAAAATCACGGTTCATTTGGTGTAAATTGAAAGTGTACCTCAGAACACGTCAATCGCACTGTACGGAGCCAAACAAGACTCTGGCGTGTCAAAATACACAAAACATTCATTTCAATAAATGTCTCATGTATAACTATTGCATAGAACGACTTTCCGATGTAGCCAAAACCTTGAAACTGTAAGAATTTACATTCAAACACTGGTCTATGCAATATACGAAGCATATGACTTTGGTTCAAATCATGTCCAATAAGTTTTCATGGTGCTTCAATGGCATCTTTGAGAGCAGTCCAGAACGTGTCCTGGTCATCTGTGTCCTGTGGGTACTCCAGGAAGGTCTGTGTGTGCATCATGTACAACAAATCTCGGGGAACAAGCTTGGGCAGAACCTCCTTGTATTTCACCAGGACTACCATGTTCCTTTCTGTGTAAAGTCCTTCCATCCGAGCCATCTCAAACTCATACCTGCACCAGTAACTGTCCAGGAAATTAGGCGACAATACAATGACAACAAATTGACTCTTTTGGATAGCTGACAGTATGTTGGCAGCTATTGGCTCACCTGGAATGAAATCTCGATGGTGAAGACACAGTCGAAGATTACCTTCTCTTTCAAGCTTCTGAATGAACATGTGCAGAGCAAAGTCTCTGTCTTCATCAGCATACGATATAAATGCATTATATTCATAGTTTGTATCATTACCATTTTGGATTGGGTTAACATTTCGGTAACGTCTTCGGGCTACGTAATACAAGTATCTCAGCTTCCATCGATACCTGTAGAGGATAGATGCAAATAAGATGCAGATGAAACTTGTTATGGAAACCAACATACCCATTGCTAAACCAAAATGAGAAATGCACTTCTGTTGTAGTTGTAAAAGAATCTCAAACACGTTTTCTTTGTACAACCATCCAGAATCTTCTGAACATTTATACAAATGTTGGTTGATGAACAAACCCTTTCTCTGTGTCATCCATTGTATAAAATGCAATGTTTCACAGGAACAGATTAGAGGATTGTCTGACAGGTCTACTTTCAAAACAGAGGTCTTGCTGATTAAGTCCAGTTGGGACATAAACATGTGATCAAGAGTTGAAATCTCATTTGAGCTTAAGTTTAAATATTTCAAATTGGTCATGTGAGTTATCTTGAATTCCAGGTTACTGATACTGTTCTTACTTAGGTTCAAGGTGCTAAGATTGACAAGGTTTCTAAACACATTCTCTGGCAAGGACTGGATTCTGTTCAAAGATAGATCCAAAAACTCCAGAGTTGGCGAATAAGCAAACGCCCGTCCTGTTAAATCTTTTTGTAAAAACTCCCCAAGGTAATTACTGTTAGCTCTTAATATCTTTAGATTTGTAAATCCTATCAGACAGCCGTTGTCAATACGTTCACAGAAGTTTTCTGATAGGTCTATTTCACTAACATGGTTCAAACCATACATTGGGCCAGCCCAGTGGGTGATAACATTTTTCCTATAACTGATCAACTTCACATTGTTAGAGGTAAAGTTGACATTATCAAACGCGATCCTAAACGTGCTGTCTTCACAGTAGAAATACTCCAGTTTAGGAGGAAGACTAAATGTTAAGCCGGGTGTGATGTGAACAGTAGAGCCTATAGTTTCGCTTAGGTCAATGATCCGTACGTTTTCCAGATGAAACAATTGTTCAAAGAAAGTCCCATATACAAGTCTGCTCTTCCTGACGGATAAGACCTCAAGACTTTTTGGAAGAAGTGACAATACTCCCATTTCAACGGAGACAATGTAATTATCATTAATATATATCTCCTTTAAATCAGTAGTGTGAAGATACTGAGCTATTAGTCTATTGACAACAATACATGTTGCGTATTCACTCACCATTGAATCTAGTTTCAATATTTCAACCGAGGAATTTTGCAGTCCATACGAAATATTTTCCACATGATTCATGTCCATTCGTGAATTGCTGGACATATCAAGGATTGTGATGTTATGTAAATTAGTTAATGCCCCCTTTCGAATGCAAGATATGGAACATTGTGTCATATTCAGGTAGGTCAGATGCTTTAGATTTTTAAAGTAGTCTCCCCCGATGTCAGGAATATTACATGCACCTATTCTCCCTGACAATGTTAGATTTGTCAGTTTCCTGAGGGAACGAAACTCCTCGCCGAATTCACCTGAAGGTATACCATCAATAAATAGTTCTTGAAGGCCAGACAATTCTGCCAGTACATAACTGGGATAGTCCATATCTGAGGTCAGATCGTGATCGTTGACATTGTTGTTTATCTTCAGTGATCGAAGGTTCGGAAGACCCCGAAACGTCGCATTTGGATAGGCCAAATTGTTCAGTGGGAGATGATTTCCTTCTAAATCAAGACTTTCGAGACTTTTAAGATGAGTGAAAGTTCTTGGTTGCAAGAAACGCAGTTGATTGCAGGACAAATCCAGATGGCTCAGGTGATAGAACCTGGACAATCCAGGCGGAAGGCGTGTTATGTTGAGGTTGTTGTTTCTGAGAAGCAAGGTATTGATGTTCTTTGGGAGGTCATTGGGGATGTCTGTGAGATTCCTGTTACGGCAGTCAGCAATATAATCGTGCGACTGATGATGAAGCATACAGGGCCGAGCCGGTGGGAGCTGGTTGGTTCGCACAGATGACCAAGTTGACATTGCGTACACCAGTCCAAGATGAAAGGCGCCAGTTATTGCCATTCTGTGAAGTGAACAGACAAGGAAATGCATTAATTAACTGAGTGAAAGTATTCACCAATTTTCGTTTACACTAAGATGCCATACGTCCTGAGGGGATGTCTTCATTTGAATCAATATTTACGAAACAAAAATAGAATACATAATGAATAGAATTCATCCTCAACAGTCTATGTCTCTCTTGGAGCCATGATAGAATTTACCAAGCCTTTGATTAATACATACATGCTAAATACTTACCAGTGCCTTCTGATGTACATATAGTGCTCAAAATATGTATTTTCAACATCGCAAGAAAATAAATAAATAAATAAATAAATAAATAAATAAATAAATAAATAAATAAATAAATAAATAAATAAATAAATAAACGTATCATTTCATCAGTTACTCAATGAATGAATGAATGAATGAATGAATGAATGAATGAATGAATGAATGAATGAATGAATGAATGAATGAATGAATGAATGAATGAATGAATGCGTTGATCGTTCGCCTGGTATCAGCCATTGAATTGTCTGGGCCAAAGTAGAGCATTTCCATATAGTTGGAATGTTTCAGAGTGCGGCCTTAAACAGAGAATTAAGAAATTACACGGGCAATGGTGTACTCTCATAATAAGTATCATTATTTCCTGTTTACAAAGCAAACTGTCATGACCGTAATTAATGTGACTGTGCATTCATTATAGAGCTGCGCTGAAAAATATGACACGCAGGCGTTGTAAGTGCATTGACTCTGAATTGTAACAGTTTCAGGAAAAGATATAAATTATCCACTGTTTGCATAGATAGCCTGTTAATGACACGTGTTTCCACTTTAGTCATAGTGAGCTAAAATTTAAGTTATATCGATAATAGTTCAGCTATACGCCAAAATCCTTAGTCACAAACCCCGACCTCAGACCTTACGCTATCCAGAAAATGTCAATATACCAGTGATTACAGACTTAGCGTGTTTTCCGACAGATACAGTATGGTTCAAAATTATTGAGAATAGCTAAAGCATTTCATATTATTAAACGAGAACAAATCAGATAAAATTGAATGTATTGTGAAAGTGAACTGACCTTTTCATGTTGTGTAGGTAACAATTTAATATTTTATCAAGTCTCCTTGAGCTTCACGGCACAGTCTAAGACGGGTAGGCATACTTCCTATCAGAGAGGTTAGTGTCTCGTGAGTTATGCTGTCCCAGTATCGGACCACTTCTCTCTTCATGTCTTTAATTTTTGTCAACCCCTTTTGATTCACACATTCCTTCATCAGGACTATATGCAGGAAATGGTAATGCAGTCACATTTTTCTCCTGAAACCACTGCTTGGCATGTTTTGCGGTGTGTTTAGGATCATTATCTTGCTGCAAAATCCAGTCATTTCCATAAAACACATGTGCACTTGGAAGGAGAAAATTATCTAATATGTTAGTGTAGCGTTGACTTGTCAGATTTCCCTCAAACACACACAGCGGGGTCGTTCCTAATAAGGATATCCCTCCCCATACATGAAACTTTGGGCTGTATTTAGGTCGTCGATACAACGGTGCTGACGCAGACTTTGTCCATATTTTCACATTATTGGGATATACCCATATTGAGCTTTCACCAGTAAAAATCACATTTTCCCAGTCAAAGTTTTCATGTGCCAAACACCACTCAACACGCCTGTCTTTATGTTCTTGTTTCACGAGAGGAGAAGGAATTCCAGTCTTTTTCTCCCATCCAAGATCAATCAAATTTCTTCTAACTGTAGATTTTGATACAACTGTTGATCCCCTTTCTATCATTTCATACCTGATGTTGGAGATGCTTGCCCTTTGCTTTTTAGACGCTAAAATTCCCAGCCGGACGCGATCTGAGAAGTCCAATTTTCTGGGTCTCCCTGCTCCTTTCTGGTGCCCCAAATCCTTTCCCTCTTTAAAATTCTTCCTAATCCTATACACAGTAGAAAGAGGAGTTCCTGTTCTCTCTGCCAATGTATTTACATCATCAATTCCTTGATTACACATCTCAAAAATCAACCTTCTTTTATCTTCAGCAGACATTGTTGACAGTGCTGAGGAAAATGACGTCTGCTACAAATTCAGGGGAGGTAACTCTAATTGTACTATACTCAGTAGGCCAAGATGAGTTACCTCCCTTATACCATTACTTAGTTTTAAGTATCAGTGAATCAGCTGAGGTGTTAGGATAGCTCAAAGTAAGAAGAAAAATTCTCAATAATTTTGAACCAGACTATACACTCTTCAAAACAAAAAAAAAAAACCAAAAAAAAAACAACAACAACAACAAAATAACCCCGCATTTTATAATAACTAATTGCGTTGGTTTAAGAGCAAATATGCCATGTAATTTAGACACAAAGTTCTCCAACACACAAGCAGCTTTTATTGTTGTGTTTATTTGCGTCAACAAGATGGCGTCGAAATCAGTATTTTCTATTATCACCATTGGCAGCAATTACTCCTCGGCAGCGTCTCGTCACAGACTGAACAGTCGCTCTTGCGGAATTCTTCTCCGGTTTTCCTACAATGCGATGGTCAGTTATGAAAGTGTCTGAGGCGTCGATCGAGTTTACCCCGTGAATGTTCTAGCGGGTCTAGAACTGGTGATCAGAAAGGCCATGGCAAGACATTGGACGATAAAACTGGCAAGGATCGGACCGTCACGCGTGCTGTTTTGAAGTAGCGTTCTCATGCTGGAATCATTCCCTCTGCCGGTCCGTAATCGGAAACATGTGACGTGTAAGGATTTTGTTGATCCAATGGCTGTCAAAAGTCGACCTGTCGAATGCAATTAGTGCTAAAACATGCATTGGTAAACACTCCGTCTTCCATCTCGCCATTGATGAAGATATTGTGAATCATCACTGAACAAGACTCGCCTCCAATTTCTAAGGTTCCAGTTCCAGACTCTACTGCACCACCGCGCCGATGGAAGTATCTCAAAACAGCAGTGACAACTGGCACTCTTCGTCTAATCCTCACTTCACGCAATCGATTCCTGACAGTTTGGCCGGAAATTCTTCTCAAACCAGGGATGGGCTGTGCAGTCTCCACGGCTGTGGCAAGCGAGCAACCGGATGTAGCAGTCCTGGGCTTGGGTGGTAACTCGAGACGACCTCTTCTCGGGCAATCTTGGGCGGAATGGGTCTGCCGGTAACCATCAGCGGATATGGTGCTCTGATGATCATTGAAATGTCGGACAGCTGCAACACGACCCATGGCGATGTTTTAATTGGCGACACTCAGTCGTGGCATATTGATTTCCTCTTTTTCAGGCAAAATACAACTGCCAAAATTAAACACAACGTTTGCCTTTTAATAGTTTTCGATACCGCATGCTTTTCCGCTTAGTGGCACGTGCATTTGGCTTTGCATGTTTCCTTGGTGACTCTTTTGCGACTATTTCTTTATACGCTTTTATAACCAGGGAAAAACTTGATATTATCGCGTCTTTGGCGCTGAAGCTGTACAACCACACAAAGATGTCGTTTTGGAAACTAAGTGAGTTTAGTTTTACGACGCACTCAGCAGTACTTTAGCTATACCGGTCTGTAAATAATCTAGTCTGGACCAGACAGTCCACTGATCAACACTATAAGCATCGATCTGCGCAACTGGGAACAGTGACATGTGTCAACTAAGTCAATGAGCCTGACCACTCGATCCCGTTAGTCGCCTCTTACGATATGCATGAGTTACTGAAGATCAATATTCTACCCCGGACCTTCATGAGTCGTTATGGAGAGAAATGCATGTAGAATATACTATCTCAAAAAGAAACGCATATATATAGGTGATTTGAATTATAAAAATTCTGTTAATTACCTACTGCTTCAAACAATCGTCAAAATATGTAACAACAGTGCTGATAACATGGTTTTACACAGCTGCACAAGTAAAATGGATTTTACCTGAAAATATTGATTTTGACGAGAATTCTTACAAGGACTGGAAGGTCATCGCCACAACGCAACAGAAATCACATTTAAGTTGAAATTGTGCAGTGAAATTCACTGTCTGGCAAAAAACATCCAGATTACTTTCAGAAATTGACATCCGTTTAGGAGTTTCAAGGTCAAATCAATACCTCACGCTTTGACTCTGCGACAAGGAACATCACCATTGAAAGAATGAATGCTGGAGGTAACCAATCTCTGTTGGCAAGCGTCTGAATGTTAGTCTGAGCAAGATATCACACAGCAAAAATAACCTGGTTTCCGCAGTGCGGAAACCTGATGGAAAGTGGACTGAAACTTAAGTTTCCACCAAGAATCCAGTGAGTTTCCGTTCTTTTACACTGAGTTTCCGCAATGACGGAAACTGTCAATTACCCACTTTCTAAGGGTTTCCGCACGGTATCCGTTACCCATGCTCCAACAAGTTTCCGTTGAGTTTCAGTTAAGTTAGAGATCCATCAGGTTTCCGCAGGGTTTCAGTCACCAAGACTCCATCAGGTTTCCGCAGAGTTTCAGTTACCAAGACTCCATCAGGTTTCCGCAGAGTTTCTGTTGCCAGAAAACTTTCCACAGCATTTCATTTACTCGGGTTCACAGGAGTCATTCAATGTGTGTCATTGCATATAACATTCTTGTTACTCCTGGTTGGCAAAGACAATATAAGGAGTTTGTGTACAATCATCACGTATACATAAAGAAAAACAAAAGATACAATAAGATTCACTGTTTTATTTTCAGACAAATATGGATCAAACATATATCTAATAAATAATAAAAAGATATAGCACTAGATAACAGATCAATATTTGTCACTTATGACACAAATATTTCTAAAAACATGCTATAACAGTTGCATCCCTTGACTCCTGCACCTCCTCACGCTGACACAGAAAAACACACCCCAGTCAGTCAATGCTAAACATATAATAACTCACACCATGCAATACAATACAACAATGAAATAAAATGCAATAAAGAACTTAGGTTACATTGAAAGTACAAAAAATGTATTTAAAGTAAATAAAGGTCTCTTGGAAAATAGATAAAAATTATGATTGAATAAAATTGTATTAATTGAAATACAATCAGAATATCAAAACTATTAAAGTTTTACATTGAGAATAATTCAAATTTAATTGATCACAGATAAAATTACGTTCATGTGATCGATTAGCTATTTACTAGCCCACTTGGGCATCCTTGAGCGGATATCTCTGTCATTGTGGTTGGATGCCGCATCCTGGTCTTCATGTTGGCCTTAGCTTTGGTGGTGGCGTTGAAAATTGTGGCTGAGTCCAGTGCAGACATCTTGAGTTTAGATTCCCAGGTAAAGGGGTAAGAGAGCAATGAATTGGCATCTTCTTCATCACTCACAACTGGTGAAGTCATTTCCAAGGTAAGTATAGTTGAAACCCTTTCCTTTCGTCGATCTGGCCTGTCAATATTTTCAGGCTTTTCATGCGCAGTGCAATTTTCTGAAAATTAAACAAAAATCAATCAACAGATAAACCATAATGCCAAGATGGATTGCAAATTATTAAAAAGGAAGTGTCGTGAAAAATTATTTACTTCATTAATCACCCCAACACAAGTTAAGCAGTTCATCACATTTAATGACATATCCTATTTTCTTATGGACACACAATCTGTTGCTCTGAAGTGACATGAAGTCACTGAAGTGTAATAACATGTTTATATATCACCATTAACTGACTTGATTCTTATGTTATGATTTATGAAATTATGATCTGAATCATGTGTTACATATCTTAAGAATGTAAAAAGCAATAATCCATAAACATTTTAAATGTATATTTCCAGAACTTAGAATCTGTCACACATTGTAATGAGAAGAATTGTTACATGTTATTATTCGAATAGATATACTTACGGATTTCATTCTTTTTGTTTTGTTTTGTTTTTTTTTGCTGCTGTTCTGTGTGACACTTTCTTTCCGGTTTCTTGTCTACTGAGATCATCACGCCTGTTCCGCCACAATCTACAAAGCGCTTCTGAAAATAAATGTTTAAAGTACTATACAGCATGTTTCACACATTTTTGTTCATCTGTTAGGCAAAGGTATTTATATATGCCATGCTGGCTTGGTTACTGAAGTTAACATATATCTGTCTTTACACTATTATTTAAATCATTAACTATTTATAATGACAGGCAGGTGAGTGAAAATTACCTTCACAAGATCCTATTGACCATCCTTGGTCGTGATATAGTCACTTGTTTCTTTGACTACTATATTCATAGAGTCCTCGTCATAGGCTTTACTGAAATAAAAACAAATGTCATTTTTCTTGCACTTCATTCAATCATGCATTCAACACAATGTCTATTAAAATTAACGATCGTCAGTGAAAATTATACAACCAAGTAAACTGCAGATTTATAACTTCTGAAAGTTTACCATTTTGTAGTTAAATGATTTAAAATAACTTCCAAAAAGGCTAACCATCCTTTGTGTTATTTCGTGCAAATTCTATGTACATCCTGTTTGCCAAAGTTATGCAACCGGTAAGTGAACAACTGACATAAAGATCATGATAAAAGAAGTTTAGTTATATCACATGACATAACCTTGCAGCAATTAAGCATTGTAAAATCAAGGGGTCAGTTTGATGGCAATTTCACACAGGTGTAATGTTAAACTGATTTAGTTTACCGGCTATTCAAATCCATTTGCAAATGATACTTTCATGTATTTTTCATTTTGAGAAAACGTACGTAGGGAAGTGAATTAATGAAATATTCAAAGTGAAATTACCTAGTAACATGAGCACATACCTTCGATAGACAAGGGTGATCCTCCAGGAGCAGTCGTGTCCAGATTTTTCTCACAACAGCCTAAAAGATTAAATCAAATACGTTAAATATAACAGGTATATATATATGATTATGCTCAACACGTATGTATTAAATTATTGAAAAATTACATGAAATTTTAAATGTATCCTACGCAGAGCTAACAGTTTCTTATATGAATTTAGTGTTTGCCTCAAATAGTTCAGAAACACATCTGACCCCTCTGAGCGAATTTGGGGGTAAACAATTTCATTTCACTAATCATCCAGGATTGCATTTAATAAATTACACCGAAATGTTGCCATTGTAAAAGCCCATCATTTTTATCATTCTTTAAAATATATCTGAATTGGTGAAATACATCTTGCAATACCCAGTAAACCCATGAGTGAACCACTACATATGGCGGATCTTTTTTATGCACCCCCCCCACACACACACACACCTTTTGTACAAGTGTTAACCGAGTTGCAACGCTAAAATTTGCAAACTATTAACAGGAGCACTAAAATCAAAGGTCTGCCCCTTAAAATACTTATGGTTAGTACTAAGATAGTTACTTACAAATACAAGCTTGGTGTATTCTATCTACCATGTCGATCTATTGAAATGGAATATAAACAAACTTATTTTTCAGGCCTATTTTACTTAGATTTAACGATAACATTTAAAAATAATACGAGCGAAAATATACATTCGCGGGATAAACTTTATAATCTATCCGGATTTCTGTCATTAACGCAATATTTCTTTAAACGTTATTTACAATAAAATACCCTCGGTCTTACCTGACACATCCGAGGTACTCCGAGTTGCTCGCATCCGTTGTCTGCTTTCTTCTCCAAGTCGCGAATTCTTTCGTCGAGTGCTTTTGGGGAAACTGAGGTGGCCATGGCAAAGTTTACACGACGCAGCCATCTTATGCTTAAAGTTTTGAAAAATAATTGCTAGGAAAACAAATTTGTTCCTACCCGCCAAACAAGATGGCGTCTCGCTAACACTCACGGGAAATAGACAGTTTTGTCATTGTGTTTTTTTAAATAAATCTAATGTGACCATTTGACAGTAGATTTCCTCGTTCTACAACAAAAGAGGAAGGTATACCCTGTTGTGAGTTGTTTTGTTAACAATTAGATAGTCTCGCGTGGACGTGATCCTGTCGCCATTCGTTTATTTGTTTACATTGCCGACATCAAAGGGGAGTGTGAAAAGTGGAATTCAGCGGTTTGAATGTAAGTACTTAAAGTGACAACAGTGAGCAGTTATGGTTTTAGCAGTTTTTTCATCGCATTAGCGTAACTGATTGCTTTTTCTCAGTGTCAAGCATCAATATGTAGACCTTGTGATTATTAACAGTGATTAATTGTGAAAACATGTTCACCTTACTTTAACATGCCCGAGCGTCATGAGTCCTACTGATTTAGCACTCATGGGAAACTTTATTGTGGCAAATAAGTTATTTTCTAAAACCCTGTCAGGAGAAGGTACTATCCGGATATATTTCTGCTGGATGGACACCCCCCCCCCCCCCCCCCCGCCCACGTACCATGTAAGTAATTTACGCACTGTGCTCACAACATGCACGGGGGTTAGAAATATTAACATTGTTTGTTCTTTTCAGTTATACACCCAGATCTACTATCCCTATCTACCTTTTAAGTTAACTTTACTACTATTACTAATATAATAGGGTGAAACCTTAATTCATTTGTCAATGTGAATGAAGAATGAAGCACAATCCCACTGACCCTTTGGCTATGATTTGTACATGCATAATTTCTGTAGACTATTCGTGGCACTTTCTGCTGCAGGGACACAGTTCTTTGTGGACATTGCGACAAGTAATTGTCAAGAAAAACAGCCTAAAATCACGAGAAATACGTTTCTAAAATATGGTTGGTTTCTACAATATTTGTTTTAACATGGGTACCCAGAGATATTCCGCATATATGTCTTCGTTATATCTATTCATATAATCTGTACTCCAGAAATATTTCAACCAAGTCACATCATACATTTATTAGTTCATCAAATTATCTAGTATCTTATGTTCTGTGTCAGTTCTGTGTATCCAGTTGTACCAGTTAATCAGTTTCATGGTTTGATATTTGTTTTATAACCATTAAAACCTTGTCCATCAGTACATGTTGCATGTGTTAGCCCTACAATGCATTGACATTATCATCACACCTCAAGTTTCATATTTCTGAAAGAGTCGTTGTGTCAGTTATTTGATTTACAGATATGGATTGTGGACCAACAAACTCGGAGAATGATGCCCGGTAAGGGAATCTCTTTTATAACAATATTATTCATATAGCTTTATAATGAAGCTGACACTATGTTAATACATACAACAAACCTTTTTGACCTCACTCAAAGTGTAACTGTACATGGATTCAAGCATAATATATACATATATTTTAAATTCCAGGAGAAATACGGCTTTTCTGTCCTCACTGCCAGACGTCTGTTTCAAGAAAAACACGCTATCTCCATCTCCGTAACAAGATGTTTGTTAGTTTGTAAAGATTTTTCGGGTGAATGACAAATGTTTCATCAGGTTAGTCATCAAAGAATTTTTAGATTTCACTAAAAATCGAGTTTGCACTGTCACTTTGCTATCCATGTTTAATATATTTAATGTATGTATCATACATGTAACTGTAATAACTGAAAGTGAGCAAATGGTAATACGTATTTAATATTTGTAATACATGTTATCTGCATTATCATATATATTGCTGTGTTTCATTCATTGAATTGTCTCTCAGTTGAATTGATGATTCAAACTGAATGTCCTTTTCCTTTCCAGACACTGACAGTGACCAAGATATTAACAGCACATTCAAGGTTTGCGAGCTATTACCACCACAATGTGAGAGCCTGATTGATTCGGATTCAGATGTTTCGCCAGATATTAACCAGGACTCGCATACACCAACAAACATCTACAGAAGAACAAAGCACTTTGTGTACTGGCTAGCTCGTCTTCATTCAGTGTGTCTACTTCCTGAGCAATGCTTGTGTGCAGAGAATTCTGTTACTCTTCTCTGAGCGCCCCAGTTTCTTAATACAGCGAATTGTGTACTACTGCAACTGCCCTGTTGCATTAAAATGTGAGCTTTTCTAAGAAATGAAACAGTTGGATCATAATATTTCCAGCGTTTGTTTTTTGTTCAAATAAATATGTAATAAATATAACAAGATAATACAACATATTTCAGCTTTCTAAACTAAGCGAACTCTCATTGTCATCTTCCTTGTACAGAAACCTAGCGGAAACCTACATTACCCAAGATCCACAAGGTTTCCGCAAGACCAGAAACTTACTCACTCCAGCTATAAAGGTTTCAGTAAACTGAAACTAAATGGAAACTTCCAACTACAGTTTCAGTTGACGGAAACATGACGGAAACTAAGACTTGTTAGTTTCAGTTGTGGAAACTATGCGGAAACTCTCATTGCGCGTTTCCTGAAACTGAAACCTAGCGGAAACCTACATTACCCAGTATCCATCAGGTTTCCGCAAGAACGGAAACCAAGTTATTTTTGCTGTGTCATGGCTTGCAGCTGGTTGCAACCAAACACTTATAACAAATGACCGTCCCCGTACAGGCAGACCTCGAGTTACCACTGCCGCCCAAGATCGGTACATCCGGGTACTGCAGTTAAGTGATCGTATTGCCACGGGTGAGAGCACAGCAGCCGGTGTGCCTGGACGTCACAGGATATCCGGTCAAACTGTACGGAACAGGTTGAAAGAGATTGGTCTGAGAGCCAGGAAACCTAACGTCGGGGTCGTGCTACGTCGTCACCATCGGCGCTCAACGTATCCGTTATCTAAAGTATCCACTTGGTCGTACAGACATTACCTTTCTTCTAAAATTTCATGCACTAAAGTCTGTTTGTGGACGGGTTATATATATATATATCGGAAAATACAACATTTTCGCAACTGATTTCTTTCTTTCTTTCTTTTTGTTTTGTTTTTGTTTTGTTTTCATAGTATATTTGTATTGTTTTCGCTGCAGCTATATGAGTTCTATTTTCACCTATGCCTCTATAATTATGTCTTTTTAAGAGTGCATAATTATTTACAAAATAGAACTCATACTTTTGTATGGTCCCCCCATGCCATTACACTACCTACTAAGACACGAAGCCAGGTGTCCATTTGAAAATGAGATGCAAACATTCCCAATATGATCATAAAATTATAATATATAAACAATCTTGCAATATATATACACCCTCGATTAACCATTTCCTTTCTTTTTCTTTCATTTTAACAACTATTAAACGTCCCTGTCTACTTTCTGTTGCCCTTGGTGTGTGTAAAAACTGCGATAGTTACACAGACTGTGTTTGTATCAGTGACTTAGGTTGGGTTGCTGTGTGAGTCACAGATGCAGGAAAATATTCATAGTTTATTGTTTTTATCTCATTTCTAAGTTCCGGTGTCGTGTATCGTTATGTGACATAGTGATAACCACGTTCCTAAGCTGACGGCGCGGTTAAAATTTAGACATGTATTTAGACATGTAGATATTTTGTCATCAGTCCGGTACGTTTTAGTCAGGGCTGCCAAGTTTCAGATCACAGCCAGCCTGGTGGTCTGACTGAAATTTTTGGGAGTTTCATATCCTGGTATACGATGTTCGCCACACGTGTTTTTTTTTTTTTGTTTTTTTTTTTTTTTGCATAATGAAAAGAATATTCACCTCAAATCACATCAGTTTGTAGATGAACCGAGGCGACTTTGGTGTTTAAGTTCAAATTCAAGTGAAGCCAACGTTCATAATACACAATAAACAAATCAACAACAGAGAAAAGATACAAAACAAAACCTACCTTGAATGCGTTCGTTTGGATCAAGGGTAACCTTAGGTTAGGATCCTAAACGACTTCAGCTTTAGCGTAAGTGGAAGCCAATGGTTACTGAATAACGCTGAAACTGGAATACTAATCCTCTCGTGCTAGAGAGAAGGTTAAGTACTCTCACAGGGGAAGGACATAGAAACAAGAGTATGAAGATTAGATTAGACACGCCTCTTGTCATATCTCGCCATCCTTTCTCGCTTCCTTGATCATAGCTTCAGAAAAATCGACATTTTGACTAAATATGGTCGAAAGCCACGTATGTTCTAAAGTAAATATTTGGTTTCATAAATGGCAATGACATACGAGGTTACTCCACTCAGTTTCAGAGTAAGTGAGTTTAGTTTTACGCCGCTTTTAGCAACATTCCAGCAAAATCACGGCGGGTGACCCCCGAAATGGCTTCATACTTAATACTCGTGTGGGGAATAGAACCCGGGTTTTTTCAGCGTGACGAGCTCAGTTTCAGAAAAAAACTTTTTGTTTTTGTTAGTTTTGTTTCTTATTTAACGCCTCACTTTGTAATTTTCTGCATGCATGGCGTCGGTCTGTAAACAATCGAGTCTGGAGCAGATAATCCCGTGACCAAGAGCATGAGTATCAATCCACGCAATTGTGATACGATGACATGTGTCAACCAAGGTAATCACAAATAAATACACCTTCGATTAACCATTTCTTTTTACTTTCAATCCTAACTACCATTAAACATCGATGTCTATTTTCTGTTGCCCTTAGTGTGTGTTGAAACTGCAATAGTTACAGTGGTTGTATGTGTATAAATTTCCTCGGTTGGGTTGGTGTGTGAGTCACAGGATGCAGAAAAATATTAATTGTTTAATTGTTTCAAGTATCTCATTTCTAAGTTCCGGTGTCGTGTATCGTTGTCTGACATAGCGATAACAACGTTTCTAATTTGAGTGAGTGAGTGAGTGAGTGAGTGAGTGAGTGAGTGAGTGAGTGAGTGAGTGAGTGAGTGAGTGAGTGAGTGAGTGAGTGAGTGAGTGAGTGAGTGAGTGAGTGAGTGAGTGAGTGAGTGAGTGAGTGGTGTAGGAAAAATGACCAAAATGTTACGGGTGTCAAGTGTTTAGTGAAACTCATCTAATGTACTTAAAAGCTGCGTAAACTCAAAATAAGTTATATTATCTTCCTGGTCACTGACGTGCAACAAGGCAAATGTGGTGTCCTGTTCATGAGTATATGTTTGTTGAAGGACTCTATTTAAATACGGAAATGCACCAACAATCGTGGTAGCAGGGATACAAAATATAGTCATGTACGCTGTAAATTATTCCTGGTTGTAGACAGTTGTTTTACACACAACGGAAATCAATAAAGATAAATTGAAATCATTTGCATAACGGTTGGAGAACGATCGGTTATGGTATGTATCTGGAAAAATTAAAATGAATTAGGCACCAGAGTGCGGACAATCATACACAATAATGTAAGTTGTTACAACGGGGATGGGGCTGCATGGGGTGATGTACCCTTTGTTTATGTTCCCAGAGCCCCATGCTTTCGGGCTAGGGGAACATAAACAAACATGGGTACATCAACCCAACAGCCCCGAGGGACCAGCGAACAACGTATTTATCTTACCAAACATCTCCATGTTAATTTTGAACTGTTTGAAGAATGGCTATCGGATCGTACGCTTCAGCTGACCTGTGTGAATCAAAAGATCGAATCTTGCTGTTTTCCCCGCAGGTTTTGTCTTAATAAATCGCCACAGTGTAATTCCACTTCCTAATATGAACAGTCTATTAGTCTTGAAGCGGCCAGGGATCGGATCACATTCCATACTGCATGAAGGCAGGGAGCCTATATAGAGGGGGAGAAGAAACTCCTCAAAAAGCCGCTGAACGTATGTCTCGGGTCGTTACGTAACGAGTGTAGCCAATATGGTGGCAGCGTAGTATTTAAGATTGAGCCCGGTTTATTTTCAACAGCTGATTATGTTCGCTGAGTGTTGCAACAACTCAAATCCAACATGTAGAAGATAGGTTAACTAATTTGTCACTTCAGTTTAAGTCAAATAATTGGTATTTGTGTCCGTATTAGGACAGTAGATTTGTAGTAAAGTTTCAAGTCGGTAAGTTATAGCTCACTGGCTTCTATTCTTGATTCACCCCGAAGACAGACTACATTGTGCCGATAAAAACTTCTTTCACACATTCGTTTAATTTTTAGGAGAACATGCCTTTAGTTTAAAAGTATTTGCAAGTAATAGTGACAGTTTTATGACTTAAGAAATTGTTAAGGTGTAACTGAGGTGTGTGAAAAATATGACATTTCGCCATTGAAATGCTCTACGCCGTTGTTTGAGTATTAATTCCGAGTTACTTCCTCAAAAACATCTTTCACATACACCTTTCATTCATATGAGGGGAATATACTATTAGGTGAAATGTGTTTTCAAGTAACAGTGATAGTTTCATAATCTAAAAAAGAATGTTAGGGTGTATTTGAGGTGTGTGAAAAATATGACAATTTGCTGATCTTATCTGATCCGCCATTGATGGTTGAGGGTTATAGTTCCATAACTTCTTTCTTTCTTGTTGATCTTATTATTTGACAAAACTGGTAAGGTGTTTAGAACGCTTTGTTACAGTTTTACACTTTCTGTTTTTGAGGGCAGTGTGACAGTGTCAGTGTTAACATCTTGTTAATGTCCGTTACATTCCCCACATGCATTAAGATACCTGAATTAATTATTAATGTAAACAAAAATGTTTACAAAGGACAACTGATGTAAACACGTGTTCTCGCGATACTTTTGCATTCTTTAACATGTTTTTTTGGGGGGGAAGGCCGCAGTGTATCATTTATTCTTTCATTATGCACTTCTTTCTTCTATTCCTTTTCTTTATTTCGTTGATTCACCACAATATATAATTCTTGATCTTAATTCTTACTATAATTCATTCATTCATTATAAAATTCTGACTGATACAATAAACTGACTGAAGTTCTGTTAAACCTGGGATAATCTACATCGACTTAAGACTTAAGGGCTCAACAAACGTATATATTCTGTATAGTCTCCCTGCATGGTTAAACACAACTGAAGTTGCACTGGGAACGAGCCAGGTCACTGTGTGCGTTGGAGCATGACGAGGCACACGTGAATTAGTACGAATAGTAGAGAAAGCAAGCGAGTGACCTATCCCTGTTGTAGAGTATCCCTGATGTAGGTGATGAGTCCAGTCAGTAATTCACACTGTCCATATGCAACTCAAGAAAATACCTTCGATCAACTATATGTGGCAAGACCAGACATTTTCATGTTAAGGCAGGGTCCATTTCATGATATTTTAGGCAGAGAATTTAGGAATTTGTGTTTCTGTAAAATATGTGTTTTGGAAAAGATGTCAGTCTAGGATTTAATGGCCAGTGATATTGTCTGTTGGGTCCCTCTGAGTAAACATTCCTCCCCATGGATTAGATATTTGTTATGGAAACTATTTTTCAGTAGAAAATTACATTCTTTGCTCTTGGCTTGCACATCTTAGACATGTCAGTTTATTTGGTTGGTCGTGCTATGTTTTGTCATCTACCCCTGTTCAAATCAGTAAACACATCAAAATGTCTGATTTAATCGTACACACGCACAACTTCGCGGGAAGTGGTATTTTGAAAGTCTGCCTGTATGTTTGAACACCGGTAGTATAATTTCGTCATCAGTGGAATTTTGTTACCACTTTGCTAATTGAAAAAGGCTTACGACAATAGCTGTTAACAAGTAAATGGCTTTTTCCATGACACGGATATTCGGGGACTTGTTAAATAAATTGCTAATGCTTATTTCGACTTATTCTACGGGCCACGTTTCAGCAACAACCCAGTCCGCAAAGGCGGGGTAATCAAAATGGCTACCGTGTTGCAACTCCTGTTGAATAGTCAAGTGTCGGCGGAGGCACTCGTTACTTGGCTGAAGAACAAATCTGACACTGTAAGAACCAGGCTAATATATGACTGCAATACGCAAACCTGCTTTAGCTTTGCTTGTCGTTAGGTCCCACAGCGGACAGTGAACGTTTGATTTGCGATGTGCATCAGGTGAAACCTACTGATTCCGAACGGGATATAATAGACCGTTCTACCTATATTGCTGTATGCCAATCGGACTATAGTTGGACTTATTTCTAACTGGTAAGAGTTCCGCCCGTTGTGCCATTCCAAATAATATGTATTAATTGATATTTACTAGAAATATTCACAAAAAACTAGCACAACAATTAGTGCTAGAGGACTCACAAAAATTACTAAAAGCTCCAAAATTAAGTACATTGTATAGGGTTGAACCACTGAGTGTTTCCTCTGTAAATCTGGGCAAGAAAGAATATAGGGAATGAAAGGAACTCACATGTCGTTACTAAGGTTAACCTTGTTGCTTCATGAAAGGAAAGCCCATGGACTTTATGATGATAAAAAGCTCTTCCACAAGAGAGCGGGTAGTTGTCCTTGTTTTCATGTTTTCACCAAGGTAATCTTGCTCTGTGATATTCTGTTTTCTCAGATCGTCTGAAAAACAGAAACCGCAGATAAATTAATCCTACTCCAGTGACAAGGTCGCCCAGTCAGGGATCATCGTCTCCCTTCTCTGTGACTGTGGTGGAAACAAACTATCAGTTTCCACACAAACTGGTTTTATTTGATCATAGAGATGAAAAGTTAGTGGACGTCCTCAGCTTGAAAAAACGATGTTTTGTGCCAAAATTGAAATTTATATAATGTTCAGGAAAGGATGTTTCATTAAGAACACAGTTTTTCGTAGATTTTCCTTCAGACAGCTAAAACTGAATATCTTTGTCATTGATTTTCAGTGAAATATTTTAGAAATATTATCGACATATATAATTAGCAAATTTCAAACGCCTTTATTATGTGATAAAAATTGTCAAAAATGGCTTGAATGAAAACCTTAGGACATCAAAACTTAAATCATATTAATATTCTTATGCACCACTTCAAATTTATTTCATAAATATCATAATTATAAGCTGACTGGCCTACAGCAATATAGGCAGAATGGCGTATAATATCCCCTTTGGCATATTATAGGCTGATTGGTAGGTTTCCCTAACCTGGTCATATTTACATGTGTATACAAATATGATTGTCAAAGGTTCCAATACCTGCCATGTGGTTATCACTTGTTATATTATTGTTAACTTGAAATTGGTCGATTAGACTCCAGGTTCTTTAAATGACAAAGAATGTTAAGTCTTGAATTTGCGGAGACACTAGCAAGAATTTCAGTGTACTCAAAAGGGTTGTTTCACAAGTGTAAAGTTTCTTAATACTTATCATAATTACATGTGCTTTGAACATTATTTTGCAGAATGAACTTCCACAAGGAATTGAAAGCACAGACAACCTGCGAACAGAATTTATTGCTTTTTTCTTAAACTTTCTGCGGGACCAAACTTTACATCTCCTGCAGAATGCAAAATCAAGTAACACATCACCAGTTAAAACTCCAAGCTCCCACAAAGTGGAGACACCAGTTCAAAAACGAGCAACTTCAAGTACAAAAAGGATTCAGTTATTTTCCGAAAGTCCTGCTGATTGCTTGCGACCAGACATTGATCATGTCAGCCCCCTTTTCTCTCCCAACGCTTCAGTTGATTCTGCCCATATCCATCATCGTACTGGTGGTAGTGACAGAATGTCATACAATGACTATCATCACAGAAAACGATATGATGGTGACACCCCAAATAGACGTCGATCCTCATCTTCTCAAACTCCTGAAGCTCAACGTACGAAACAGAAGCTGAGTTTGGGTGAGTTTCTCCTGACACCAGAATCTGGAAACTCAAGAAGAAGACGATCTCCCTATTCATCACGAGAAGCTTCCCCATCTCCAACTGCCCAGCCCCCCAATCGCAGAGCCCCAGGGAGGAGGAAAGGGGGATCACCCCTCATCAGAAGTAATGAGGATGCAAAAGAAAAAAGTTCTCCTGTTTTCAGCCTCGTCAACATGAATGACTTTCCTCCAGTTGGAACAGCTGATGAAAAACGAGAAAAAAGGTTGCATATTAGTTATCTTTGAGAAATGATTTAATGCACGTCTTTTGTAATATGCGCTATCATGATATATGAAATGTGATACACATGATGAATAGCTGAACAATCAGAAATGTTTCTATACATCTGGATCAACTAGATGCATTGCAAGGTACATGGATTTTTTTTTTCTATCACAAGCAAAATTCATTTTAAAAATGTTAGATTGTCACATCAGCAGCAGCTGAAATACTCTAATCAGTCACAAGTTTGTAACACTGGCAGTCTGTCATGCTCTATGAAAATCTACTGAGATAAATTGACACCTTTTATTTTTGTGTAGGAATATTTTGTGGTTGCATGTATCATGATTTCTCTGATATCAAATTTATAAAATCTTGTATGTGTCACAAGTTTATGAAGACATTGCTCACATGTTATGCTTCAGTGATGCCAAAAATGTTCCAAATAAATCTCCTGAAGCATCCAACCCTCGAAGAATAGCGCTAACCCCAGTGGCCAAGGTTCCTCAAGAACCAGGGTTATCTCCCTTTGCACAAGCTGTTGCTGCTGCTGAATGCATTGATACAGTCGGAGGAGGAGGTGACAGTTCAGGACCAAAATGTGAACATCATAAAAAGATAGCAGAAAAGTCATGTATAAGGTATGATAATTCATGAATGACTTGTATGATGTTGTTGGTCTTTGTATCATGGTATATTGTAATGGTGTGGCAATGTTGTGATAGTGTGGACACGCTTAAAGGGGCACTGATGCGGAGCAATTTCCGCGGACTGGTGTAAACTTTTGTTATTGTTTTTCTCCCGTGAATACCCGGAGGATATCCCAGAATTCATGACTGGTTTGTGACCTCTGCCGCGCAATCCGTATGCGCACTTGAGAGTTTAATTATAGACAGATCAACTGAGGTGAAGTCATTTTTACTTCATTACAAATGTATTATGAAAACAAATGAAACACTTTGAAGGTTAGTCATCTGCCAGTGGTAGAAATGGTAAAAAAAACTATTAGGACGGGAAAATAACGAAGCCAATGTACGTCTCTATATTTTGTCTCATAACACTAATTAGTTTATTGTCATATTTGTATGATTTTAAAAATTAATGAAAGAACACACAATCTGCTTATACTCATAGTAAATTTCTAACATAACAGCAACATTTATACATTGTATAGATTGCCAATGTGGATCCTATTTCACACACATACTCGATCTAGTGTGTGTTTTCTGTCATGTAGATTCTGCTGAATGCTACAAGAAATAAATTAAAACAAAATGCAAATAATGAATGTAAAACAGACTAATTTTATACCAACGATGTCAGGCTACTACCTTGTTCAGGAATGTATCCATCAATATCCACATAAAAGCAATCGTATTCCATTCATCTGCAGCTGGTAAGTAATCCATCTCTGTGTCAGGTGTCTTACAACTGTCTAATTTGCGAAAAAGTAACACTTTGTTTCACGTCTTGCGTTGGTGAAAACCTGATAGCCCTCTCATTGGTCACCCAAGATAGCACACCTGGCAACTACTTGTATGATGTCCGCTATTCTAAGTATTTTAGTTAACCAATAATGAGCAATCAATCAGTCAACACAAGGGTGGTCAATTCTTTGAAGGGAGGATGTTGTTTTTACACTCGCACTTTACGACAGGGTGTAGTCATCTACACACACTGCCTTTTGACAAATCTGCTAGAAGATAAAAGTAATTAATCAATCAGTGTGTTATCGGTTAATCCTTTGATCAATGTTTGTTTTTGTAACTCAGCTGATAAACCCTCTTGCGTCACTTACATGCACATATTAGATAACATACAATACATTTGCCACTACAGACCTTAATTTATAATGTTGAGTATTTACTCCAGACAGGAGAAATGCCAAATGGGAACCTTTGTTGAGTAACCGAAGTGGTGTTACTACTAATTATACCTGTTATAAATTCATTAATTGACCATCCAGAGAATGATGACGAATAACACGTGTAGGTTTACACCATCAAACGCGAGTTACAGCAAGGAAGATGTAATCTCTGTGTCGCATGCAGCCTGAAAACACTTAGGGGCCGAAACTGTTTTGAGGATACCAACAGAATTTCGTTAAATAAGGAATACATACAGGCATTTGCTGTGTACTTGGGTAAATAGGTGTAAAAAGGGTTTTTTTTACCTAAGAAAATTTTCAGATTTCTCTACCAAAGGCAAAGTCATCGTTTTTTTGTTTACGAATTCAAATAAATCAACTGTGTGTTTTTATTATCATAAATAATAAACCATTGTAGCTACCATAGCTACCAAAATTTACGTATGATATTTGCTATCACAGCTGAACCAACACTCAAAATTACCTAAATATAAAGCTTTGAATCTTTCGGACTAAAACAAATGGCTTGCTATCTGCATGTAGACATCATATTTTCATGTAACATGATTAAATATAGAGGTCAAAAACACAGAAAAAGGATCAAATTGAATCAGTAACTATACCATCCAAGCATCCGAAAAAAACTACACTGCTGGGATATTTTGTTACTATCAGACAAGGAATACCATGGATATTTTTAAATAATGGCATATGATGGGCATCCGGCCTCCTGACTGTTTAGGTGAAGAAATTCTGCTAATATGGACAGGAGCCCAGTTCCTTTGTCCGTCACGGTCGAAGGAGCGGGCGCTGACCAATTTGCAGTTTGGTTTCGTAATTAGACCGTTGGCGAGAAACATTATTCGATCCGCATCAGTGCCCCTTTAACATTGTGTTTGACTCTAGTTTGATGTGAAGACATCCTGAATAATTCCCAACTTCAGTAATCAGTCCTAGAAAAGTTCTATTATTTTGTAAGGGCTTCTAATCTGACCAGAAAATATAAATTGCAGACAAATTTGCCTTCTTGTCAATGTTATGCTTATTGGTCAACACACTAGTTTCTGTTGTGTAATTTAGCCACAGATTTTAAATTATTTTACTCCAGAAGTAATCCCGGGGCTCTTTTCAGGAAGCAACCGATACAAGTTTAAACTTGGTATAGGTTGCTTCATGAAAGGAGCCCTTGGACTTTATGATGATTAAAAGCTCTTCCACAAGAGAGCAGGTAGTTGTCCTTGTTTTCATGTTTTCACCAAGGTAATGTTGCCCTGTGATATTCACTTCTCTCAGATCGTCTGAAAAACGGAAACCGCGGCGAATTAATCCTACTCCAGTGACAAGGTTGTCCAGTCAGGGATCATCGTCTCCCTTTTCTGTGGCTCTGATGGAAGTGTCGCCTCCTGTGAAAGCTTCAGGGGATGCATGGAGCAGTAACACTACCCAGCATACACTCGTTGAAGAGAGGGAGTTACTCCGGTAAAACAGAAAATCCATTTGATTGGATTGCAGTTGTTATGCATCATCCTCCTTTGATTATTTTATTCCAAATTTGATTTAGAGAAAATAGTGGTGTTATTATATACTGAAAGGCAAATGAAATGTCATAGTATTGGCAATGACATACAAGTATCAGTGGAGTATTTGAACCGTTTTTGTTTGTTTTTTTGAAAAAAATATATGCCAGAAGTCAAGTTTGAGGAAAACATGAATTGTGGTAATATAGCCTGTTTTGCCAAGTTGAAATATTGTATGAGATAGAGGTTAGGAATGTTTTTGTTTGTGGAAAGGGAAGAGTTGGCGCTAACAAACACCAAAATCGAGATGCATGTACATCATGCCTGCATAAATTGCCTTGTTCACATGTTTTCTGAGCACAGCAGCTAGTTTTAGACATATCACAGCAGGACATGCCACAAATTCACACATTGTACCTGTGCTTGGAATCTAACCCTCTTTGATGTGCCAAGTGGACACTTTAAACATGAGGTTACCCCACCTGCCCTTATAGATAGTGTTATATGGATTATCAAAGGTGACTTGTATAGTGCTGATAAAAGGCATAAAGGAAATGAAAGGATTGTTAAAGTGGACTCTTAAATGTCCCGAAGGCATTGTTTATTTCAGATTTTCAAATTTCCTTTGAATGAAGGAACTTGATAGCTTTTTGTTTTGAGAGTTGGTCCAAGTAATGATGTCCAATATCCCGTTGTCCAGTTCTCTTCATGCCAAGTTTCAATTCCTCATAAGGGTACAGCGTATGAAGCACATTTCTGGTGTCCCCAGCTGTGATATTGACGGAATATTGCTAAAAGTTGTGTAAAACTAAACTCACTCACTCAACTGCCCAATATGGGTACTAAATTTGCAGTGTAATATACATCTGTGAATTGTGATTTATGTGATTTTACGTAAGCAGGCAGGAAAAGCTTCGTCGACAGAAACTGATGGAGAACGATCCATGCGCTTCCCCAAAGTCTACCAAGTCTGACCATGATTCTGTTCCATGTGTGACTCCAACCAAGACAGTCCTAGAGAGAAAAGCCAGTCATATAGAATATGTCCACGCTGATCCCAGTCAGGTGACGCACAAACATGGTCTTGATGTCATGGCGGATCTGTATTCCAGGGCATTATCAGGTAAGCTGGCTACAAGGTGTACTAAGCCTGGCACCTGTGTTGTCCAAATCAAAGGACTTTGGAAGCTTTTTGTCAAAATACACATCGGATAACGATTTGTAAGTCCATTACAAGTAACTTCATAATAGTTGTGCGTTTGGGATGGCGGGGTAGCCAGTTGGTTAAAGTGTTTGCTAATCATGCCAAAGACCCAGGTTTGATTCCCTCATGGGTACAATGTGTGAAGCCCATTTTGTGGTGTCCCCAGCCATGACATTGCTGGAATATTGCTAAGAGCGGCGTAAAACTAAAACTCAGTCACTCACCCAGTTGTGCATTTATGGAGTTTACACAGCATGTTCACAGTTTTGTTTAGAATTATACCTCAATAAATGTGAAAGGTATTGAAGTCAATTCTTATGTATATAACAATGATTCTGCAGTCTAAATTTTGAACAAGTTGGTTACCCAGAAATTCTCTTCCATGGTTGTCAGTAGATGATGAATGTCATCTTACTGAGTTATCTCCCATTACAGATCATCTTTTTCCCAACCTGACGGTGGAGTTGTATTTCCTCACCCAGCTTCTCACCTCAGTGGGTGAGGAGGTGCAGGATGACAAGGATGTCATCCAGGGTGAGTCTGACTTGTCAAATAGTGTAATAGTGACATGTTTACAGACTCCTTGATTTAGATGAATGACTTGAGTGGATTCAACACTCATGTGGCTTCACTCATGAACAATGACATTGTGACCAACCAATCCCCATTCTAGCTCCTCGCTTTAAGATATGGTTAATATATTTATTCAGATATCAATTCTAAGTTTGTGAACAGTAATCAAATTTATCAGTCTGAGTAAAATCAGATCAGTTACTCTGGTATGGAGGTGTACCCAGAGGCGTAGAGATTGTTGCCAGTTATTGGTCACAATTGGACAAGTGGAGCACAGTAATTGATCAATTGTTGATTGTATTTGCCATTACCCACAAAACTTAAGTAGGCAAAACAATTGTGTAAACAAAAGAGGCACCCATTAATGTCTCATTCAAGACAATTGAGGGTACTTCCTGATTTCCTGTTGAGACCAGGGGCAGTATTCACAAAGCTTCTAAGAATTCTTAAATCCATCAAGAATTCTTAGTTTCCATAACAACGTTCTTTTCTTGCTGGAATATTGCCAAGTGGGGTGTAAAACTAAACTCACTCACTCACTAAGAAAATCCTTAGTTATCCAGTACAGTGGCTCCTGGAAACACAAACTTTCACACTAAGAATGTTAATTCTGTGTTGTAAGAACATTTACAGCTAGGATTTTTTCTTAGTTTGGGTTAAGAAAGAAACTAAGAAGTTTTCTTAAACTTATGAACTCTTAATATGGAAACTTAAGTGAAAAAAACTAAGAAAATTCTAAGAAGCTTTATGAATAACACCCCAGCATTTTTTGATTTAACAATCACAACAATAAGAAACATACTTTCTAAAGATTAAGTTGATGTTTCATTGATTAGTTCCCAAATCCTATGATAATCACTGAGATTGGTCAATGGAGAGATATGTCATATGAAAGTCAGATTTGATTTCTGTGAGACAGACTTGCTGTGGTTGTCCTGTTACAGAGTCAGATGAAGTGAAGTACTTCTGTTCGGTACACAATGCTGTGTACTTTGCCGTCACTATCATGGAGAAACAAGTTGGGTGAGATTATTTGATGTGTCTGCTCAAAATTAAGCCTATATAATTCTTTACTAATGACCTGTGAAGGTCCGGGGTAGAATAGACCTTCAGCAACCCATGCTTACCATAAAAGCTGACTATGCTTGTTGTAAGAGGCAATTAATAGGATCGGGTGGTCAGGCTTGCTGACTTGCTTTACAAATGTCATTGGTTCCCAGTCGTACAGATTGATGCTCATGCTGTTGATCACTGGATTGTCGGGTCCAGACTCAATTATTTACAATGTACAATAAACTCCCTGGATCTCGAACCCCAAGGGACCATCAAGACAGGTTCGAGATATCGTGTGATTCGAGATTGAAATGCATTGAAAATATGCACATTGTGTACATACTATTGCATATACACTGAACTTGTATACATCAACATATAAAACAAAAAAATCTCTAGTTTCATTCTTGCATTTGTTTCACAGTTATCATCATACACAAGACATATAATTAAAAGCATGAATTATGTGTAAATAAAGACTGTATTCTAAAAAAATGTTACATGTACATGTACCTGTAATAAAGAGCACATCAGTGTACGTCAATTTAGCAGCGATATCTATCATGTGATAGTAAGTGTCTTTTTGATGTACCCATACATGGCAGATGAAGCTGGTTAGCTGTTCACATGTCATTTCCTCGAAAATGATTGTCAAAACAAAGTGGCAACGACATGGTGAACTCAGTTTAACTAATCCTCATGTTTATACAACCAGTTGTTTGTTTACAATATATCCACAAAATGTTTTTTATAGTGAGTACAGTTTTAGACTGAGACACAATTTTTATATGATTTGGTGATCTGGGGACTAATTTTCAGGTTTGAGATATCATGTGTAGATGTGTCTCAAACCTTGAGATATAGATATGAAAATAATGATTTATATATAAGGAGAGGTCAGAACCAGAGATTAGGTTTGAGATATCATGTGTAGATGTGTCTCAAACCTTGAGATATAGATATGAAAATAATGATTAATATATAAGGAGAGGTCAGGACCAGAGATTAGGTTTGAGATATCATGTGTAGATGTGTCTCAAACCTTGAGATATAGATATGAAAAGAATGATAAATATATAAGGAGAGGTCAGGACCAGAGATTAGGTTTGAGATATCATGTTTAGATGTGTCTCAAACCTTGAGATATAGATATGAAAAGAATGATAAATATATAAGGAGAGGTCAGGACCAGAGATTAGGTTTGAGATATCATGTGTAGATGTGTCTCAAACCTTGAGATATAGATATGAAAAGAATGATAAATATATAAGGAGAGGTCAGGACCAGAGATTAGGTTTGAGATATCATGTGTAGATGTGTCTCAAACCTTGAGATATAGATATGAAAAGAATGATAAATATATAAGGAGAGGTCAGGACCAGAGATTAGGTTTGAGATATCATGTGTAGATGTGTCTCAAACCTTGAGATATAGATATGAAAAGAATGATAAATATATAAGGAGAGGTCAGGACCAGAGATTAGGTTTGAGATATCATGTGTAGATGTGTCTCAAACCTTGAGATATAGATATGAAAAGAATGATAAATATATAAGGAGAGGTCAGGACCAGAGATTAGGTTTGAGATATCATGTGTAGATGTGTCTCAAACTTTGAGATATAGATATGAAAATAATGATAAATATATAAGGAGAGGTCAGAACCAGAGATTAGGTTTGAGTTATGTAGAAGATGAAGGATTCAGGAGTTTGTGATCCAGGGAGTATACAATAGCTCACTCTTCGCCAATGATCCTCGTCCCGCGCTGAAACATCACTACAGGCTAGCTATTCTCGAAGTGTTCGTAGCCCTACGAACTTCCTGAGCCCATTCTTAACACATTGATTACGATCAAAGTTAAGAATTTTTAGGGCTACGAACGTTCGAGGGCCCAGATGTACTTAAGAGAAGCAGTCATCCTGTCATTAGTAATCAGCTCAATTCTGTGCTGTTGTATTTGTTCTGGTGCAACCCAAAGTGCAACCTTGTTATATGTCTAACTTGCACAAGGTGCAAGTCAATTTTGAAAAATAAATCAACAATAAAAGTATAAGCATTAATATGCCAGTTCATTTTTCTTGTAAACTTTGTATAGCTCTGACATCAAAACATTGCTGTTCGTAGCCACGTCTTGGCTATGACAGCTCATGTAAACAGGATCAGCTGTGTCTCTGTGTTGCTATGGTTTCATGGGTAATACATTGTGGAAAACTGTATGTTTATGTGCACCGAAACCTAAGACATTTTTACACATTATCTTGCAAATGGAATCTGTCTGGTGCGCTAGGTTTTTATCTGAAGTTGCACCTGTTGCAACAGCTCTTAAATTGAGCCCTGGTAATCATTGCAATATCAATGAAAAACTGGACTTCATGCCAATAAGCTTTGATTATGTTCTCTATTGTATCTGCTCCATGGAGAGGAGATATAGTTCCGATATAGAAATATTATAGGTACATACAATGGATTTTGTTTATAGTGAACTATTGGCAAAGTTTCTCTGCCTTCTGCTTTAGATGCAAATGTTTTTCCTGTCCAGAATCTTGAGCCAGCTGGACAAGAGTACTCTAAGGTTCCTGTCAGACAACACAAGAATCATAGACTTCTCACCTAATCTCCAACATCAGCTGCGGGTGGCTTATGACAAGTCCAACACTTCTAAGGTTAGTGCATCACATGAGAGACTTACAGCAAGGCCAACACTGCTAGGGGAGGTACATCAAAAGAGAGGCATAGGACAAGTCCATCACTGCTTGAGTAGGTACATCAAAAGTGAGGCATACAACCAGCCCATCACTGCTCAAGTAGGTACATCAAAAGAGGCTTACGACAAGGCCAACATTGCTATGATATGTACATCAGAGGAGAGGCATAACACAGTGTTTGGCTACATTAATTGTACGTCATTTTTTATGCCATGGCATTATTCATTTCTTGCTTCATAGAAACTGATGTATACCAATTTACATACATGTTGACAGTGTAGGCTTTCATTTGAAGAAATGTATTTGCAAATTGACATTTCCATCACATCTGGTACACAAAAAAGCAGATTTCCACAATTTGCTGTCTGTCTATTTCCTCACGACAGCATATGGTTGATAAACATGTCTGTATTTGCAGAGTATCCTGTCATTCCCAAGGTCTCCAATAGGTGGCGTGTCATTTCAGGCTGATACAGACAACCGGAAGAGCTTTCCCAATGATAAGTGCTTCCATCAGTTCAAAAAACAAAGGTGAGAAACAGCTTTCATCATCTTTTCCAGATATGATATGTTGCTTGATCCTCCATGACTTGAGATTGATAATACTATGTGCCTTTAGAGATGGACATCCAATGATCGAGGAAACAACAAAGCACCTTTGAGCAGCTGGACTGGATATTGGCGCTATACTAATACTATAATAACAAAAAGACGAATATTTCATAAAATGTTTTACCCGGTGGAGATTCCAGTCTAAGTAAACTTATCTTCATTACTTTTCGTTACACTCCACTACTGAGTCTAACGAAACCTTATGGGAGGTCGCGTCAGGTAGCCTTTGAGATAGACCAATCAGAACACAGCTTACCAAATCGCGAAAGTGCACATTCACACATACCTTTTGAACTTTTTATCTCGGAAAGGTTCGTACCCGAAAGATTCCGAATGCTATTTAGTGTACGCTCGCTTCTGAGTGATGCACACGGCGTACGTACAACCATGACAACGGTGAGTAAACAGTTGCTGCAAATAGTGCTTTGGGCAATATTGAAGGATGTTATCTTGCAGAAATATTAGCTAATGGTAACCATGTCAACAAAAAAACCCAATGGGGATTTTTGAATGTGGAGAGATCTGCGGCAGTGACCTGAATATTTTGAAAGCCCCTCCCATCCCTAAATAGTAGCCATTGTCTGATGGGTTAAATCTGTTGAGCCGTCTTGCGTTTGATTGGATGGTCATTGGTCGCTCAAAGGTTACCTGATGTGACCTTCTACTAGGTTTTGTTAGACTCAGTGTTGGCATGTAGCAAAATACACTGAGACTAAGGTTACTTAGACTGTGGAGATTCCAGATTAGAGTCAGGGATTGATTATACATTCCAGCAATTTCACAGCTTGAACAACAGAAATAGGCTTCACACAATTTGAGGAATTGAACTCAGGCCTTCAAGTGAACAGTTTAACCACTAGGCTACTCCACCACTTCCAGATAAGAACAGGTCCTCAGTTACATATGCTGGTTTCTAGATGTGCCTAAATGAATTGGTAACTTGGTTGGTTGTGTGTTGTCAAACCTTAAGGCTTGAATTGCCGTTCACATTATTGGTCACTGGCTTGTCTAGACTGAAATCAGTTGTTTACTGGGTCAGGTTGGAGATGAGAAATGCATAAAAAGCATGGTTGGCCTTAATTTGATTAAGTAAGACATTGTTATAGCTAGAGCGCATCAGCTTTATCATTTGTTTCAGCTGTAGCATCTTTATCATGGTCGGTATCCCTGGAACAACTTTACGTCATATACGCTGAAATCGTCTGTTTACCATGGAATTCAGTGTATCTCATGGAGTCGGAGCAGGAATTCCTCTTAGCAATGGACTTGACTCACAGTGTCCTTAATTTTGCTCCAGGGACGTGTTCTATGAACTGATACGTGACTGGGAAGACAAACGCCAAAATACGGGCTGGTCTCTGGTGGATGTTCATGGGGAACGGATCCGTTGGTTGGTTACATTCCGCACAGATCTCACCAACCATCTTCATTTTGCCCGCCTCTTTTTGTCACAGCTTATTGTGGTGAGTGGTATAATCAAGGCTACCATTATGAGTGGACAAATGTGTTTAGCTGAAATTAGAACAGATGTGGATTGATTTGGAACTTGCATTTTGGTTCATGAATGTTACATATGCTTCCTATGCCTCCATCATTAGAGGTGTGTCCAGGAATAGAAATACAGATACTTCGAAGGGTGTCACAGGGCACGCACAGAAAGCTGAGATGTACCTTTGTGAAAATAAGTTTGCCCCATACCTGTAACTTAAACTTAAAAGTTCACAACAATTACGCCATGTCGGTTTATTGTTTAATAACTCAAGAAACGTAATATGAACCTGTGAACTTCAGAGCCAGGTTTCCTTCACTCTATCAACACTGAAAGAATGGTTCAGTGTTCATTTACCAATGCTGTTTGGAGTTTTTTTTATCAAACCCCAAAGTGGTGCCTTTTGCTATTTACAGGTTTTTGTGATGTATTATTTTCTCGGTTTCCATGGAAATGTTTCGGACGTAGTCTCAAAATGAAGGGATGTGCTTCGTTTCCGGAGCATAACTCAAAAACCGTTCAATATTTTTCTGCAAAACTTGGTAGAAATACCATTCAGAAGCTGCAATGGTGCCTTTTGCTAGTTACAGCTTTTTGTGATTTCTTAGTTTCTCGGTTTCCATGGAAGCATTTGTATGTAGTCTCAAAAGTGAGAGTTGTGTTTCGTTTCTGGAGCAGAACTCAAACACCTCTAAATATCTGTCAGTAAAACTTAGTAGATATGTGTGACAGACCCCAGAGTGGTGTCTTTTGCTATTTACAGGTTTTTGTGATTTATCATTTTCTTGGTTTTCATGGAAACATTTCGGTCTCAAAATGGAGGTATGGACCTCGTTTCCTTAGCAGAACTCAAAAACCATTCGATATTTTTCTGCAGAACTTGGTAGATATATCGATCAGAACCTAAAATGGTGTCATTTGCTATTTCCAGGTTTTACTGATTTATCATTTTCTCTGTTTCCATGTAAACGTTTTTGACTTACTCTCAAAAGTGAGAGGTGTGTTTTGTTTCCGAAGCAGAACTCAAAAACTTCTTAATATCTGTCAGTGTTACTTGGTAGATATGTATGGCAGACCCCAAAGTGGTGTCTTTTGCTATTTACAAGTTTTTATGATGTATTATTTTCTCGGTTCCATGAACACGTTGCTGACTTCGTTTCTGGAGCACAACTTGAAAACCATTTCATATCTTTCGAAAGACCTAGGCAGATATACGAGACAGATCTTGAAATGGTGACTTTTTCTGATTACAGATATATGGCATTTATATTTTTCATGAATTCCATATAAACAATTCAGACTTGGTCTAAAAACACAATAAGTAATTGTCGGATGATTTGTCCTTTCAAATATGTAGGGGCTGGGGGGATATGTCATCTTCTGCTGACTCTTCTTATCTTGATTTGAAGTATGTGGTCATTACTATGATAAATCTGTGAATATTAGTGAGCTGAATCTAGGATGAGATGGGCAGACCTGGTCAAAATGAATTGACACTTCCTCTTTTTATCTCCCTCCAGATGTGCAAAGGCGATAAGTCAGTGAAGTGCGATGGAGAAGATGAAACAGTAACACTGCTCACGCAACTCAAGAGGACGAACCCAGAAAAATTTAAGAAGTAAGTTTTCACTCGTTTATTTGAATTGTTAGTTTCATGCAGTAGTGATGGTATCTATGGTATCCATTAAATATAATTTAAACGGGTGGCTGTGGGGTAGCCTAGTGGTTAAAGTGTTCACCCGTCACGCCGAAGACCTAGGTTGAATTCCCCCCATGGGTGCATTGTGTGAAGTCCATTTCTAGTGGTCCCTTGCTGGGATATTGCAGGAATATTGCTAAAGACAGAGTAAAACCACACCTACTCACTTATTACCATTGACAGTTGAACGTCAGTTGATTTTGTACTATTTGCTATATTTCTTGAATTTTACTGAAGAATTGGAACGTAGACAGAATATGTTTACTAGTTTTGATGGATATTGTTAAAGTGAACTAATGTTTTCTGCAATCAGACTGTTTGGAAAACAAGAGTAAACAACATAATTAATTTCATATGCTGCATTTCAAATTGACAGCTGCAGCAGTGTTCACGATGGTGTTTCAAAGTAACAGGACATTGGGTCCTGTAAGTTTCAGATGTCTGTTTGACCCACTGAAAATTCACAGAACCCACAGAATTAAGTTAAACAAACATTTTAGATTTAACATTTCTTACAACTGACATTGAAATTTTTAACATTATATGATAACAAACATAAGATTTATAAACAGCAAACAAGTGTCACATGCCACAAATAAAAACTTCACACAAAGACATTGTGAAATATTCAGTCAGACACTGGGGCTGGCGGGTTGGTGATTTCTATCTGACCACTGGAGAATCTGCCAGATTTGTCAGAGGGTCAGACGCTATTCGTGAACAATGCTGCAGTGATGTTGCTAGAATATTGCTAGAATATTTTCACATATTTTTACTCACTTGAAAGTGACAGCATTTATGTCTTTGGAACCATTTCTAATGTCCTTACTAATACCATTATCCATGATAGGTTTTGTTGTCCCCAAGCAGGCAACTATGTATACATCCTGATTCTTGTTAACTATTTTACTGAATATCTTCAAATTTGGTGACAGCCTTCATTTGGAGATTACACAGACAAAAGTCAGCTTTAGTGACCTTGACCTTATGTTCAAGGTCACCACAACCCTTTGGCCAATTAACACAATATCTCATGAACTAATCTATCCAATATCTTCAAATTTGGTGACAGCCTACATTGGGGGATTACGCAGACACCAGTCAGTTTTGGTAGCCTTGAGCTTATTTTCAAGGTTACCATGACACTTTGGCCACTTTCAGATTCTTGCTAAAACGATATCTCATGAATCATTGTACCTAGCATCTTCAAAATTGGTGACAGCCAACATATGGGGATTATGCAGACACCAGTCAGTTTTGGTGACCTTGAGCTTATTGTCAAAGTCACTTTGACACTTTGAACACTTTGAACACTCTTTAACATATCTCATGAACTATATTATTTGATGTCTTCAAATTTGGTGACTGCCTACATATGGTGAGTCTACATTAGGGGATTGTGCAAACACCAGCCAATTAGGGTGACCTTGATCTTATTTTCAATATGACCACAGCCTTTGTCCACTTTTCCATAGAACATTGCAACCAATATCCTGAATTTTGTTGATAGGCTACATTGGGTGATTATCCAGATACAAGTCATTTCACGCATCTTATGTGTGAGCAAAAAGTAGAGAGTAATGAATATGTGATAAATATTTCATTCTTCTTTAGCGGGGGCACATTGCCATGTTAGTGGCAAACACTTGTTACCATGGTTACAGTGCCAGTAAGGGTAGCACCTTTGATTCCCCAAATGGGTACAATGTGTGAAGCCCATTTCTAGTGTCCCCGCCATGATATTGCCGGTATATTGCTAAAAGTGGCGTAAAACCATACTCATTCACTCACTACAGTGTTAATGACACATTTCCTTTAGATTTGCTGATAGTTTGTTAATGAAGAATTGTTGAGGACTGGGAATTTTCAAGCAGTCTGGTGTACAGGTGTTAAAGCAATATGAAAAGTATGAAGCTGGTTACTCATCTTGTAGAAGCTGACTTGTATCTGAATGTTCATTTTCATATTGCCAAACTTTGCAAGATGTCTGCATTGCAAGCTACAACTGTTCCTTGTGCAACATATTTTAACACACAAACAAAATTCTCTCAAACTGCGATTTGTCATATTCACTGCATTAACTGCCTGAATCAGACATCTTGTAATTAGGTTACTGACATGGTATTACAGGTTACAGGACACCAAATGTTTTCCCACAGACTTCTCGAGTAACACTTTAGTTTCTTAAAAATATTCAGGCTATCAAAAGCCAGTCCATGTACATAAGGGTACAGTCTGGCCTTTAAACTACTCGTACAGTAAAACACAAATTCTGTCCAGCTTGTCCGGCGATTTTTACAATCACAGGAAGTGGAACACATCAACCTTCCATTCTGCACCAAATATCACCTACTTAAAAATATCGGTGCACACATAAGCATAAGTCATGGTGATAAAAATGACAGCACTAAATACTTAAAATTGTGGTCAGTTTTAATTACTGGATGGATGTGCTTTTAAAACACATAAACATCTTACACTATTTCATCCAGTCACAGCTGTCTCAGGCCTTTGTCCGTCTGAGTTGTTTCCATACGGTCCTGATCTGCAGTCTGATATGGTGTAGTGAAACCTTGTAAGGTGTGGATTCAGTCTATATCATAGCTGGAAAGACCAGGAAGCCTAGTGGTTGAAGAGCCTGCCTGTCATGCTGAAGACCCATGTTTGATTCTCAACATGTACTACGTGTGAAAACCATTTATGGTGTCTCCTAGCATGATATCAATTACTGTTGACTGCATGAAAAAAATTACTAGTAGGTGGGACACAAGCCCTTAGAGTACTAGAATCTGCAATTTTGCTGAGAAGGTGTACTCCCTAATATTACTTGTGACATTAAACAGTGATAATGAACACTAGTTCGCACATTATTTTAAACAGTTATGAATTCTGAGTAATCTCGACTGGCTTAGCAGCAAAATTGTGGTTTCTCCATGATTTTGGTGGGAGTTAATGTTTTAAAGATTTGTGATTTTAGTTGTACTTCATTCATTTTTCCATGGAGTTGTCTCCCTTGAAATACTACTCTGTTCAGAATCCCTTTGTTGGATTCGTCAACAAACCAAGATAGTTAGCATATGAGTGTGTAATCTCAATTTCTTTTTAAGTGTTTCATTTCATACATGTAGAGATACATATTTCTACAGCTAACATAACAAGCCATTGCTTCCACAAGTGTAATGATAGATGTTTTTGTGTTTAGTTAGGATACATATAATTTGAAGAAAATCTATTTGGTAAAACTGTATCACACTATTGCATTTAAATTTATGTTTATCATTTATTATAAATCATCCAAAATATTTTCTCAGTTTTGTTCTGGTTGAGTTGATATGAAAAGAGAGGCATTATTTGTCGAGCATGGCTGATCTTAAAGTAGGTCATGAGCTATTTATAACACAATGGCTGCCTACGCTTGTATCCGTACATTCCGCGTGTTGCCCACAGTTTGATTTCACACAGAGTTTCATATGTTTCATTCATTTCTGCCTTCTGTATGAGATGAAAACATTATCAAATTTGATCATAATTGAGATATAATTTCTGACAAGTGAGGGTATATATATTGACAAGTTTATCTTCCTTTGTCTTATTTTAAATGTTAAAAAGAAAACAGGAATGTACCTATGCTCAGAAAAATTGGCAGGAGGTACAATTGTCAAATGCTCCTTTCCTCGGTATCGCTTCTCGGCCTTTTGGCTAAGATCAAAGTGTAGTATCTGTTCTTATCAGCTTAATATCTGATACGTCCCCCATTGGGGGACATCGATATTAAACTGATTTTTGGTACTCGGCGAAGAGTCAGGGGCTTGCTCCGCCTTTGCCACGGGTTGACCTGGTATTGCAGTACCTCCAGGACCGGCCCACTCCCCCAGGGGAGAAATAAATAAATAAAGAATAGAATGTCCTCCTTCCAAAGCGACTGGCTTCCCCTCTTATATGGTTAATTTGTTGTAGAGAAATTTCCAGGACATTGGCCCCCCTCTTATATGGCTGATTTGTTTTACAGAAATTTAAGTCTGGAAAAGACATTTTAGGAAAGGCAGTTGTTTCAGAAAAACTGTTTGTGTGGCGTGAAGTAATATTTTCTGTCCAGAAACAATTTCCAGTATTTCTGTTCCGATATTTATTGCGATATTGTAATACCTGCGTCTAACTCTCTGTAGTCAGTGAAACATGAAAATTTTGACATCCCATGGATGACTCATCTGTAGTACTGGAAGCCAAATTCATCTCTGGAAGTTTCTCTTCTGTAGAACTTGGAGAAGTAAGGGAGAATTACAATATATGAGCGAACAACTTTGTTATTGCTATGAGGGCGATGTTTTGGTGAAGGTTCTAACACTGTTATCAAGCAGAACCTTCACCAAAATGTCGCTTCATAGCAATAAAGAAGTTGTTCATCCGTATATTGTCATCCTTCCTCATCTGTGGAAGTTTTGTAGGACCAATGTTGGATGGAGAAAAATTTGTGAAATGGATTCATAAATTTTAAGATATAGTTTTTTAATACTATGACAGAAGCTGGTCAGGTCATTGAAAATATGTCAGATTGCAGTAAAATGTACCTATTTCAGTGCTGCCTTAGTGTCTGAAGTATGTGGATGTCATTGGCTAGATGGCTGTGTTCTTAAACAAACAGATAATGTGGATTTAAACCCATTTCTCAAACAGAGTACATACAACATGATATACAGGAAATGGATTGTAATGAATAACCCCCAGATTTGAGGGGGATAACATGGATGACGGCATGCTGAAAGTTATGTACCATGTATGCAGTAATGTTAAAAGTATTTTTAGGGGGATAATGTGAGCGATCTCCTATTGACAGTTTAATCTAGAGAGTTAAATGATGTTGGCAGTATTAAACACAGCCCCAGCTCTTTGATGAGAATCACTGTCACACCTCAGTTGTTCTCTGTAGTCCATTTTGGTTAAAAGTTGTTGAGTTTGACTAATTTCTTCTAATCTGATCACATCACATTCAGCTCTGACCACTTGTCAAGCTGAATGTTTAGGTTTATATAACTTGTATGACTGAACAGATATATATAAACTTCAGCCTGATTCTACTTATACCCTTCAAGTTATATTGACAGCCATTGACAATATAGATGTCCATTATTCTTGATTCATAGTTCATGAGCCTTCAGCATTGAGTTAACTTTCTTCCCATATGCAGATTTTTGGCTTATCAATGTGAATCTTGAAGTCCTCGATAATTACATTCTTCGTTGATGCATACTGACTTAGTAAGAAAGAGAACTCCTCATGAAACTCTGATACCAAAAGCTTGCGGTCTATAAGTATATACACATCACAGTCTGAAAAGGTGGTGGCCTATATAAACAGATCACATGGACATATGTATTTACAGAAGTGATTTTGATAGTCATCCATTCAAATGTCCAAAATTGGCTGAAGGCTCCCAGTACTCCACATAGATGCATTTTCTATGAAATAGTGCTATGCCACCTCTTATACGTGAGGTACGAGGGACATTAACGACAACCAACCCATGCTTGCCATAAAAGGCAGTTATGCTTGCCATAAGAGGCAACTAACGGGATTGGGTGGTCAGGCTCACTGACATGGTTGATACATGTCATCGGTTCCCAATTGTGCAGATCGATGCTCATGTTGTTAATCACTGGATTGTCTGGTCCAGACTTGATTATTTACAGACCACCACCATATAGCTGGAATATTGCTGAGTGCGGCATAAAACTCAACTCAATTACTCATTAACAATACCATATCCATTTGGTGTAAGTTCAGGGGTGGATGCCTCATCACATCTGATTTCAACCATGTTTCAGTGAGGAGTTCAGGTTCTTGTCAACAAGAAAGTCTGCTAGTTTTGTTCCTATGTGATTGGGAGTTCCATATTGACACATTGAGCCTGTTTGAAAACTTCTTAGGATGAACTTGGTGTTTTTGGTGTTAAAATTTCCAATTTGAATAATATGTTTCACAAACACTCCACTGATAACCTTGATCTTTCTTGCAATTTTCTGGCCTGACCTACATCCTCTCTGCGTCCGCTTGGCTCCAGATGTTCCAAGTGTTTTAGGCCCTATTACACACGTGGCTAGTCTCTTGTTGAGTTGACTAACTCGCCTTGGAATACACCACTGTGTGTTGCTTGCCCATCATTGTGATTGAAAGTCGGCTGGCTTTGGCTTTGACAGGTCCGACTTGTGGCTTGATTGAGTGACAGTACAGCTGACCAGTGATTTCAGTCAATATCACATACAAAAATGTGAAATATATCCATACTTTAGATGAAATATTTTGATGAACAACACATTTCCACATCAGAAACACCCTCTTAAGTCAATATGCAAAGTTCCAGAGGTGTCTAATGTGCAGAACCATGAAAAGTTACGCAGATTGATGCTGGTCAGACTCATTTGTTTACCGACCGCCGCCATGTAGCTGGAACATTGCTGAGTGCAGCTTAAACTAAACTCACTCACTTTAATCATAAGTTTTTAGTTATTCAAATAAATGCTTTACATGAGAAATTATTTCATGACAGAAATGGCTGGTTTGAAGCAGTACATCTATATTGCTGTAATAAGAATGTAATTTGGTACACACTAATTCCACCATTGCAGTGTTTGCATGTTATTTATCTTGCGTTTACTTCTATTTTATGAGTATATAGCTCTCATTATCATGAAATGCTGCAGATGTTACTTTATATTTTAACTCGCGTACTTGAAAGAAATTGATCTGTACTTTAAACTGTATATATATATATATATGTGCATTAGCTATTGCTTGCCCTTAAAATCTGGACTTTTAAAGACCTTCTGTATTGTTAAAGCATTATTGTGGTCTAATATTGTAAACTGTAAATAGTGTTGTGATGTTCAAGTTACTATATGGAAACTAGATTTCGGGTGTTGCTGACAGACTTGTGAATAAAATCGAATAATGACTGAGCGAGTCAGAGACACTGATAGCTGATGTTCTGCAGTGGAAGATGGGTCTACCCATTGTCATCCTCGATATCTCCACTATACCTTGAATGTATCTACGGCTCAGCCCAATGAATTTATTACCTCCCTTTGCTGGCTTGGCATTCTCACAGTAGCCAGTCAGCTAAGTCGCCATTAGTACCAAGCTTGCCAATGTCAACAGAGATAGTGGTTGCAACTGCGAAGGTTTTTTCACTCAGATTTTGGGGAAATCATACAGACAAATTGACAGGTCCGAAACTTTTACAAAATATGCAAGAACGTCTTCTACCTCTGCATCATTTGTGTTGCCAAGTTTAATCGGTTAATGAATAACCATGATTCACTCCTGAACACAAAAGCTGAAGAAATACAAAATACTAGGTGAGATGATGTGACATGGGCTGTCAGAGTGAATTTCAGTTCGAATATGAGTGAGTGAGTGAGTTTGGTTTTACGCCGCTTTTAGCAATATTCCAGCTTTATCACAGCGGGGGGACACCAGAAAATGGGCCTCATACATTGTGCCCATGTGGGGAATCGAACCCGGGTCTTCGGCGTGACGAGCGAACACTTTAACCACTAGGCTACCCCATCGCCCCTGTTTGAATATTAACACTTGTTTAATGAATGTAACCCAAATGTTTGTTATCAAACTAAGTTAAATTGTCTATTTTTAATAATTAAATCAGGTGTCGGAAATCAGTTTCTCCATTGCAACAAATACCACAATCTTTTCAATGTTTTTCTGCATTGTGTACAATCTTGAACCTAAATCAGTACATGTTTATTTCCCATCAACAATACATATATCCTGTCATATCTGTAGACTAGTGCTTAATCTCTATACATGTATATCATTTTGATTGTAGCAAATAAGCAAATTCAAACTGAAAAGGAGTCCCAGTTGGATGATTCAGAACCTGAGGAAATCTAGACATGCTTCATTTAGGAACTTAGCAAAGCAGACCAGAAAATAAGGTGGTTCAGGGTCTGTGAGGCAGGCTACCTGTAATTCTGATATTTAACCTTAGTCATATCATGCAATATCAGTTTCTCAGACCTACTGTCCTCCATACAGCATGTTCCAATTTCAATTTAATGTGGTTAAACCCACAAGGATTCCTGTTCTACACGAAAACAAACACAGTATGTTTATCTCTGCTCTGAAGACCCATGAAGGTCCCGGGTTAGGAATCAGGCCTTCGACAACCCATGCTTGCCATAATAGGAGACTATGCTTGTCGTAAGAGGCGACTAACAGGATCGGGTGGTCAGCCTTGCTGACTTGGTCGACACATGTCATTGGTTCCCAATTGCGCAGATCGATGCTCATGTTGTTAATCACTGGATTGTCTGGTCCAGACTTGATTATTTACTGACCACCGCCATATAGCTAGAATATGCTGAGTGTGGCGTAAAACTAAAGTCACTCACTCACTCTTGTCTGAAGGTTGCAAAACTTTTAGAAGTGAACAATTTTTATTTGTATACTTTCCCCAGACTGCAGGAGCGCTTCATCAAACCCTTCAGTCTGGGCGGCCCATGTCCAACACCCAGTTTCACTGGCTACCAGGAGTTTTTCCGGGATTTCATCATGGCTGCTGGCAATGCTGTCTTCAATCAGCATCTCACTAACACGCTTGTTGCCAAGGTTACTGAGGTATGAGCTGCTAATACCGAATTTCCTTAATGTAACTTCCAAATGTTTCTTTTCTCTGAAGCTGAAGTTTGTGCATATCCAGAGCAAAGACCCTGATTCTCAAGGAAATTATTTTGATGTGTGTATGCTGCTTCAGTAGTCTGTGTTTTTGTATAGAATTACAAGGCTCACATGACATCTGTCTATGAACCACAACCCAGAACAGGATCCAATGCCAATGTCTGAGTCCACAGAGGACAGGAAAGCTTGAAAAAGGCCTGGTGTTTCAGCATGAAGTTTGAAGGCATACAGAAACATTTAAAAAGACGTGTTATAATGCCAAGGAAGCCTAATGTTTGAAAATATTTAATATCTTGAAGGTGATATAACGGCAACCATAAATTAGAGTTTGTTATTTTGTGGTGGCTTTGCTGATGAGAGAGATCCGTGAAGGTCCCTGGTAGAATAGGCCTTCAGCAACCCATGCTTTCCATAAAAGGCGACTAACAGGATCAGGTGGTCAAGCTTGCTGACTTGGTTGACACATGTCATCGGTTCCCAGTTGTGCAGATTGATGCTCGTACTGTTGATCATTGAATTGTGTCGTCCAGACTCGATTATTAACAGACCACCGCCATATAGCTGTAATATTGCTGAGTGTGGCGTAAAACTAAACTCACTCACTGACTTGCTGATGAAATATCATGGAAAATGTAATAATACCCAGGAAAAGAAATCACTTGTGAATATCTGTGTTAGAATAAGGAGTAACCTGTGCTTGTCGTAAGAGGCGACTAGCATGGATCGGGTGATCAGCCTTGTTGACACACATCATCATATCCAAATTGTCTAGATTGATGCTAATGATCATGATCTCTGGATTTTCTTGCTTGATTTGGTAAAATCATCATCTTACCAGTATTTTGTAACGAGTGTAAGATCTGAATTTGCTGGCGATGGGACATAGATATTGTGAGACAAATTGTATCGTTGTCATATTTTGATGCTGTACTGGCAGGGTTAAAAATTAGCACTTTGAGGTAGCAAATGTGCTAGCAAATATGCTATTCAAAATCTTATTTTGTGACCAGAAGAAAGCGCACAGTGGCAACAACTTGCTATCTGGTATTTTTAGTGAAACTGTTTATGTTCATCAATTAGTCAGTATTTTCAAAGGATAGATCTCCACTTGTGCAGTTTCAATTGTTAATTTAACAATACTGGTATTTTACATCCCCCCAAAATGCTTATCAGAGCTCAGTGTGCTTGCACATAAGGATAGCATTACTGCTTTCTGTGTTTGATAAGGGACATTAGTCATTTTCTTTGTAAGGATGATAATACATTGATTGCTAGTAAAACTAGACCAAATACAGATCCATATGGCCAATGACAATAATGGACTGGGAGGGAGGAATTAATACGAAACATTGCTGCTAACTGGTATGGGATTTTGCTACCTATTTTTATACCAGGTCACAAGTACTTTGCTACTTGCTAAAAACCTTAATTTCAAACACTGACTGTGCCTAGACTTTGATATGCTGAAGCTACAGTGATATTGCTGATTACTCACTGACAATCATCCTGTATTTTGTATAGCTGAACAGTACTGAGTTTGGAACCCCTGGCAGCGTTCGCACTAAGTCCACCAGCTCCGAGACTGAAGAAGAAGAGGTAAGGAAGTAGACGTGAATTTCTCTTCATTTGTTTTGTGAGGGGATATACATTATCTAATCCTCATATAATGTTTAGTAGCACTTGATTCTTTCATATCAATATTTTAATGTCATAACATTATTATGAAGGAATTGGGAAGGTGTCATTACTTCAGGTTTTCAGGGTAATCTGTGTCATTGAATTAGTTTTCATCATTATGTCTTTCTACACTGCTTCATGCTACCTTGATTTCATACTAATGAAAGGAATGTGATTATTTATTTAGGATCAACGTGAGTTGTTTGCTTCCTGTTTGATGACACTGCGGCTTCTGGGAAAATTCCTGGGATTTCTAACATTCCTACCGTACCAGACCACAGAGCCACTGCCAGACTCTATGAGGGTTAGCTATGCGGCTCACAGGAACACAGTATGTGTAGAGCATGGTCAGATAGTTTTAGACTGTTACAGATTCCTTATGCCTGTAATGCCTAGTTTTTACTGACATCATACATATGTATCTACACCATGGACATGTTATTGTAAATAAGAAGTCAATTTCTCTTGTTCATTCATGCAAAGCAACGTGATATTGTGTTCTTTCCCCCTGAAGAAAAAGCTTGATGAAGGTGTAGATTGTAGATAAGCGATTCCCTTCTTCATACTGCTGTTTTTGTCCTCAAAATGTGGCTTATCTGCGGTCATACAGGGTATTTAAACCATGGGCATATTCATACTTGGGACATATTGTTGTACTTATACTATGGACATGTTTATAGACTTACACAATGCACAATGTTGTTCTTTGTACATGTACCATCGACAGGGCTTGATTTAGTGCTTTGTTGCTTGCACAGGTGCAACCCAATATTACAAAGTGCAACCTAGTTATCACACTAACTAGCACCGGGTGCAAGTCAATTTTTGAGTGGGTAAACTTCTGAATAAAACATTTAAATAATTCAATAGCACATTTGTTTTATTATATAATGCAATAAAAGCAGTGCAACTGGAATTTGGCAGATGGAACTAGGTTTTTATGTATGGTTGCACCAGGTGCAAGTAGGTTTTCATCTCGAGCCCTGATGGAGTTGTTGAAATATTTTTCTTGTTGCTTATTTGATACAGCTCATCTAGAGCTGTAACTGCCATGATCATGAAACCACAAAGGAGTATGAGAGGACTCTCATACAACTGGACAGTTTAACTCACAGAAATCTGTTTTGCATTGTGAGCACTGAGATGGTTTTGCTGATGACCACAACTATTGCCAACAAATTGTTTTCTCAGATTCCGTCTCCCCTGGACTTTGTTGCTATGGTACATGGCGCCATCTCCTGCCGGAGACTTGTCTTCACCATTCCGTGGCTGGTGGAGTTTGCCTCCCAGATGGACCCTCTAGCACCCACAGTGCCAGTTTACCAGTGCTTTCTCTCCTGTCTCAGACATGTTCTCAGGTAGGGGAGACAACTCGCATTACAGCCAACACTGGTTTTTGTCTTTTTTTGTTGTCAAGAAAAATCTAGTCCATTTGGTTGTATTTTAGCAACTATAATTATTGTAATATATTTCGATATAGGAATTCGTGTTGCAATATATTGAGAGGTAAAGTGGACGACACTGATTGTATGCATAGATTCTATTTCCTTCATACTGAGGCTGTAAATATCAGTTCATGGTTTCATGAGTCGGGATAAGCATATAATATCAATTTTATTCAGAAAAATACATGTATATAAATATGTCATTTTGTGAAGTAATTACGAAGGGAAACATCAGATGTGAATGAAAGTCTGTTAACTTGGGTGAAGGTTTAAAAGACCTTAACTTTAACCATACACAAAATCACAAAATGTACCATGCTTTTCACCCAATATACAGGTTCATTTGAAAGCACATTACAGTATAAATGACACATTGGTGGACACAGTAATACCGTACTGTCCTTTTAAACTGTAAGCATTGACTTGGGAATTAAACATTATTCCCTTACTCTTTCTGAAATTTTGATTGTATTTTATAGAGAGTTATATTTGACCATTAGCTTGAATGAAAGCATGTATCGACTAAAAGTCTGCTTATTTTGCAGCATAGCTTGGGAGGGAGCATCCACGAACAAGTGCTTCTATGGCAACCTGATGGTGGTGGTGTTGATAAGCTGGCTGTTTGATGTAAGTTGACTTCTAAAAAGGTGACATTCTTGTGATTCTGTGGTTATATTGCTGTGTGTAGTCTAAAGTCTTACTTGAATGTTCGTGGGGTTGGAGAGACAGTGGGTAAGCCTAGTGGTTAAAGCATTTGCTCATCACGACAAAAACCAAGGGTCAGTTCCCCCACGTGGGTACAATGTGTCAAGCCCATGTCTGGTTTTCCGACGCGTGAAGGTCCGGGTTAGAATAGGCCTTCAGCAACCGATGCTTGCTATAAAAGGCAACTATGCCTGTCGTAAGAGGTGACTAATGGGATCTGGTGGTCAGACTGGCTGACTTGGCTGACACATGTCATTGGTTCCCAATTGCGCAGATGGATGCTCAGTGTTGTTGATCACTGGATTGTCTTGTCCAGAGTAGATTTTTTACAGACCACCACCACATAGCTGGAATAAAGCTCGCTTGCTCACTCACTCACTCACTCACTCAATCTGGTTTTTTCGGCGATGATATTGCTGGAATATTGATAAAAGCAGCATGAAACTCAACTCATTCACTCACTCCTGAGGTTGGCAGGAAATAACAGACACATAGTCACTATCTCACTGACTCCTTCAGACTCCCATGATGCCTGATGGACTGTTCTTCAAGGAAGTGAGTGTAGAGAAGCATGGATTAGGCAAGGGAGACACCATACAACTCCTGCCTTTGGTGAGTAACACTGCACCTTGTACAGGGATACACTCTACAGGAGTAAAGTAAACTAGTTTGTCAGGTTGCATCACCCAAAAATATTGTTTTATATTGTGTGTGAAATATCTGAACTGGCATAAAAAAATACATAGTACAAATTGGATGGTTTATGAAATAGACTCTAGAATTCTATACAAATACTTGTTAAAAGCTGCTGTGGTGGTTTTATTTTTGGTTTAAAGGAACCAATGAATATATGATATATATCATTCTACAGCTGTGATTGTTGTTATGTGTTTTCAGGATGACCTTGACCTTGTATCTCAGGATCTGCTGTATACATGCTGTCCTTATGTTGGTGAGTAATGGCAACACAGTTATCTGAAAAGTTGGTTTTGATATTTTATATGTCGTCTCTCTGAACATCCCAAATGAAACACCAAATTCCGCCTGGAATTGTTTTCAGTGATAAACACACTCTAATCAACTTGGTCATGTGGCTAAGCTTCCGTCATTTTTCCAGACCAGCGCAGAGGCCAAAATTGAGCAAAAACAGAATATGTTCCCCATTTACTGATCAAAACATGTTTTTATTACACCAAGTGTGTTATTGTTTTACAGATATCACTTGCATTTCACAGAAAACAGGACCAATAAACTGAAAGTGTCTTTATTTTCAGATTTACGTTTGCTATGAATGTGTTGTTACATACCCCACAGTTTATGAAAATAAAACTTTCAAGAAATTTGACAAGTATAGAACAGAATCATTATAGTTTCTGCCTTCATCTGGCATGGGCATATGTTTAGAAAAGGTGCATTTTTCTCAAAGTAATCTTACTGCTACGACTGGCATTGTGTGAGTTACGATCACTTTAGAGCTATGGTAACTCAGTGAATAGGTCTTCGAGTGTTCTCTTCCTAGTGGACTGGCCTTAGCATGGAGGGCTTGTGATCTGGTAGAGTAAAACTTATGAAGGTTTCTCAGAAGTCTATGGTTTGTTCCAGCTGAGATGCGCAACTTGTTGATGGAGTTTGCTGTGGGGACCAACACTCGCGGCACCATCAGGAAGATCACCCCAACGGCTGCCAATACTGGGCAGACGGCAACATTCACACAGAAACAACTGCAGGTGAGACTTCAGCCGAAAGATTTTTGCAAGAACAGTTCTTGTACAAGGAATTAAGACTCCGAGTCCCAGTTTGTTATTAGGTTTGTCAGCACCATACCTGAACTCTCTGGCTTCACTAAAGCGGTAAACACCTGCATCACTGGAGCTTTTCACCAACACTGAGCTAACATGCTATGAGTACCTTCTCGGAGAAGCTGAACTCAAGTCACTCCTTCATGTTGATGGAGGTAATATAATGAGAGAGTGAATGGGTTTAGATTTACGCCGCTAGGTTGAAGATCAGTTGAGCTAAGGATTTGACAGCAAGTGGCACAAGATCCTGAAACAAATATTGAACCTGTTGAGGAACTGTTTTGTTTCTTTGTTTTTTTGTTTAACACTGTACTCAGCAATATTCCAGCTATATGGTGGCGAGTGAGTGAGTGAGTTTAGTTTTACGCCGCAGTCAGCAATATTCTAGCTTTATAGCACTGGTCTCTAAATAATCGAGTCTGGACCAGACAATCCAGTGATCAACAACATGAGCATTGATCTGCGCAACTGGGAACCATGACATTTGTCAACCAAGTCAGCGAGGCTGACCAGCCGATCCCATTAGTCGCCTCTTACAACAAGCATAGTCGCCTTTTATGGCAAGCATCGGTTGCTGAAGGCCTATTCTACCCCAGACCTTCTCCGGTATATAACATAATGAGTCAGTGCGAGATGAGGGATTTGCCCTATGGCAGGTGGCTTTTGAAAAACAATTTGAGACCCTGGTTCTCTTAAAACCTGACAATCAGTACTTAATTACAGACTCAGCTAGAAGAGAATTTCTTCCACAACCACCCATCCTCTCTCAGACGTACTGTGGAGTTTGTAGGGGAGAGAACTGCATCCAACTTCATCAAGCTGTTTCGAAGCTCCATCCTCCCAAAGCAGTTGATGGCAGCTAAAATGAAGGTCAAGAACCTGAAGGAAAGTTTGAAACTCCTGGACCAAGACAAGAGAAAAATGGTAATATGATCAGTGAGTAAAATGATATGTGTATGATAGAATGATAGGTTATGAGGTTATGAATCCTGTTCGTTGTGTTGAGTTGCTTCCTTGAGCTCACTAGAAAGAGATGATTTTGTGATAAAATCTCATTTAGCGCGGCTATGTTTCTAGTTTTGTTAGCTCCAAAGCTTTACGTCTTATGCTTATGATTTGTTAGTTCTATTCCTCTTGCTCATGGGTTTATACAAAGTATTCAGTGTCACATGCAAACAGCAGTCCTCCGATATTAAGCTGACATACATTAAGGTTTACCGTGTCAGATGTCTGTTTTGGTGAAAAGCTGTGGTGGCTGAGTGTGTTAGAGGTTAGGTGCCTCACTCTGAGTCTCGGTTTCAATCAGGTTCAGTCTCAGTTTCTCGGACTCAACCCAGGATAGGTTAGGCTCACTGAAATGGTCAATTTATGTCATCATGTTCCAGTTCTGTCGATCAGTGCCCATGATGTGCCCATCACTGGATTGTTTGGTTGAGATTTGATCCATTACAGCTATAGCTATCATACAGCTGGAATACTGCTGTGTTAAGCATCAAATATACCAACAAAAATAGACTCAATATTTTGTGAAGGTGGGGTTTAGACATGGCTTTTCAGACACATATTGCCCATATGCATTTACTAGTGCTTGAGTATCATAGTGTATTGCAAAAAGTTGATGATGTTGGATCGTCATGATGTGTCTGATGCTGTTGAAAGTTGCATTACTGAAGAAAATCAACTTTCTCCACTAGAGTTGGGAATTGTTTGAAATCTCCTAATTGATGATTACTTCATTACCAGAGAACAATCATTGAAAAAAGTTAGTTATCAACATTTTTCAGATTTTCCTTTCCAGGTTGTTATTGTAGATATATATAACATGATGTAGCCTGCTACTTACAAGTGATGACTAATATATCATGAACATAGATGACCTGGAGTCTTCAAGAAATACAAACATCAACTAATGATGTTGGCTTGTTATGATGTTGTTGCTGATATTGGCTTGTCGTGATTTGTTGTTGCTGATGTTGGGTTGTCCTGATGATGTTGCTTATGTCCAGGGTCTGCAGTCAGAGGAAGTAAACAGACTGGTGCCACGTATATACAGTGACCTCAAGACACTGGTCAGTGCGGAACAAAGAGAGTTAGTATTTGGTCAAAATATCCAGATTTTCATAAAAAGAAATATGTTTGGTCCTTGTGTGATGGTAGTTCAGAGAGATATCATGGTATGACTCACAATATTGACACAGTCTTTGTTTGTTGTCACTCCTTTGTGGAAAATACTTGGCATTTAATTCTTAATGTGAAGTAGGAAAGGAAAAGCTGCTTGTTCTGGTCCCCATAATCACTTTTCATTGTTTAAGTTCTTGTTTTTATTAATTGATCATATTGACTTTTAAATATGAAAGAACCTGTGAATTATACAGCCAAGATGTTGAATCGATGGTGTAAACTTAAAGACCACAAATGCATCTTTTTACAAAGATCCACCCAAAGCCCAATTCAAAGCACTAGATGTGAAACAACTATAATGGCCTATTTATAACATTGTGGCAGTCATGCTCATAGATCACTTTGTGTTAGAGGGTACAGTAGTATATTGCTTTTCATAAGGGTTAAGATGTTTAAACACTAAGGTCTTTACTTCTAGCGGAATAGGTTTTACTTTTACATAAGATGTGATGTTTCATGAGGTAGGTTTCCATTAGTTACAATGTTTCTTCAGATTTTGTCAGAAGAAAACGCTGGCTGCGCTAAAGCTGTTGTTGCCTGAGGAACAGTCAAGTTCAGTGGTTGCCATGGCAGCAGATATCTCAAGTCATCAAGCAGAAAGTCGGATAACACATTGGATCAGCAGCAATATCACACTAGGTGGGTATCTGTCAGTTCTCAATGAGTTGTATCACATGTTATCAGTAATTTTATCAGCAAGTTATATCACAAAAGATCCACAGGTTTATCACTGTGGATGGATATCTGTAGCAGTATTTTAGGGAGGTGGGTTAGCCCATTCTCTTCCCACAGTGGTTAGTTGTCATATCTTTCTATCAACCTCTGTTTGAGTGCAGACATATTTCCCAGTTCTCATGAAATTCTGGAGTGGTAAAAAATTACAAAATGAATTATTTTCCTTCTGTTATCTATTAAATTGGCTTCGTTCCAGCATGACTAATGTAGGCTAATGTGTAGACACAAATATCCCTCGTATTGATGCAACATACAAGAATCTGATGGCTACATTGTCCATTGTCAATGAGGGCTATGGAGACTCCATTGATCTGGCCTGGATGAAACATTTATGCATTGCAATGGGGAAAGGGTTCTATTTTTTCGAAAGCATACATGAATTACCGAGGCCTTACAAATGATCACTTTTGAAACAATGTCGCTGATTGCACAACTAAATCTGATTGTATCCAATCATAAATCCTGAACACTTGCACCCCGAAAGGGTCATATTAGAACAGAGGTTCGTAGGAAGACACGACAAGCAACCTCTGTGGGAAGAGAATAGGGTCAGTTTAATGGTGAAAGCATTCGTTCGTCATTTGTTCGTTCACCGAAGACCTGGGTGTGAGTCAACCGACTGGGTACAATGTGTGAAAGCCATTTCTGGTGTCCCCTGATATGACATTGCTGGAAGATTGCTATCAGCAGCGTAAAACTCGCCTCCCAATGGCAGTATTCATGAATAGTATCACATAGGATTGGCAACAATATTCTTCTAGCTAGATGCATTTTGTTCTAAATTTTAGGTATGATCCAAACTGAGCTAACAGGATCCAGTAGCCGTATCCTCTGTACCCACCTGTTGCTAGGCAACCATAACTCCCACACGGATCCTGCCACAGAGAAGCCAGACATCAGCAGACACAAGGAGAATGCTCGTGGTCTGTCTGACATCATCTGTGACATCAAGGTATAACTCATACTGTTAGTTAAAGAAAGGACATCAAGAAAATGGGGTTTCTGAGTGTAGCATTGCATCTCATAACATTTGTCACTCCAGTGGAAGCCATTGTGATTGTCACCAGGTTTCATATCAGTTATTATTACTTGACAAAATATTGTAAAATATTTTATGGCTGACTAACAAATTAAAGTAAATTTATTGCTTTTCATTAATCCATGACTGAAATGTTTGGCAATTGTGGGAATGCTTCATCACTAAATAAATACTTGAAGCATTTCTGTAAAATATTTTGTTTGCTCAGTATTTATAATTTCTGTCATTCTCTTCTTATATTCTCTTTGCTTTTCTGGAATTTGGATTTTTTACGCTTGAGGAAATTTAATTGTTGCTTTGGGCAAGGCATGACTCCACTTTCAGTTGATTCAGGACTGGCATCTCTGCTCATATTCTATAGCTGACCACCTGTTGCAGGACATGATGAGATGTCTGCTGCTGTCCCCTTCTACCCAGTTTGACCTGCCCAGCTGTCTGGACCTGCTGTCTGAGGCAAACACAGCTCTGGTGGAGAGACAGGTAGGACTGGAGCTAAGTGGGATGTTTCTTGGGACAGAGAATAATGATAGAAGGACCTTGAAAAGAATTTATTATTGTGTAATAATTTATTCAAGTTAAGGACTGTTAAGTGATCTGACCAAACTCTTTTACGATTTATGACCCGTAAGTGAACCAGGATTTTGTTGTCAGGAGGATTAATAAAAGTACACCATAGTGTTGTGACAGATATGAAAACTATATTTCAGTTCTTCTCTAGACTTTATTATTGACATTTCACCACCATATAACCCGTGACATTCCCGGTGTAGAATAGGCCTTCAGCAACCGATGCTTGCCATAAAAGGCGACTATGCTTGTCGTAAGAGGCGACTATTAGGATCGGCTGGTCAGTCTCGCTGACTTGGTTGACACATGTCATTGGTTCCCAATTGTGCAGATCAATACTCATGTTGTCGATCACTGGATTGTCTGGTCCAGACTAGATTATTTAGAGAGCACTGCCATAAAGCTTGAATATTGCTGCGTGCAGCATAAAACTAAACTCACTCACTCACCACCATATAGCTGGAATATTGCTGAGTACAGTGTTAAACAAAAAAACGCAGAAACAAAACAGTTCCTCAACAGGTTCAATATTTGTTTCAGGATCTTGTGCCACTTGTTGTCAAATCCTTAGCTCAACTGATCTTCAACCTAGCTATCACAGCTGGTAAGTCTGGATAATAATGTCCAATCAATTGCTGATATGTTTCTTATCAAGATGATCATGACAGGTATGACAAGCATGTTGAAAGTGTATCAGTATTGTGGGACAGGTGCGTTACAGGTGCATCAGTATTGTGTGACAGGCACATTAAAGGTGAAACTGTATTAATGTTTTATGGTGTGAATGTTTTCTTGGTAAACAATTGACAGAAAATGTGCTTTTTAATACACGTCAACCAATACATACTTACTAATGCCATAACTTGTTTTCTGACTAAAGTTGTATCATCTACACATGGACAAAAGACCCTTAGCTAGAACTATATGCACAGTTAGATCACAGTGACATTTTCTGTTCTTCCACCACATATTATACTTGCTTTTGGTATGTAGTCATCCTAACAATAGGTCTCTCTGAAAACCTGCAATATTCGTGATGCAGTAGAACAGATTGCGAGCGTCTGTGACCTACCTATTGTGTGTTGAGAGTTATTCCCCATTCTCCAGTACTTGAACGGCCAGGGACCGTGTCTACTGAGATCTGTACAAGGTGCATCAGCTTGTGGAAGCTACAGCTGGGAAAGGAGACAGAGTTTGATGGGTTGTGTTGTGCCAGAGTCATCCATGGCTTGTCTAAAAGTCACAAATCACAGGTACACCTACCCTTCTCATATGTCAATTTTCAGTCTTTCATTTTGTCTTTGTCATGTGCATGAAATAAGTGAGGAATTCACAATATGTTTTACATTTCACATTCTGACATTGTCTGAAATAGCTGCCTGGCTGCCTGCATTCCTGTGGAGGGAGTCATTTCTTCAAGGATATGGGCAATGTATTCCTCTTACTGACAGTCTAGTAAAATATGTCACCACTCGTCACACTGCGCAATTTATTTTGTAAGCATTTGTTAAATATGCTAAAATTTGCATTGTAGGTTTCGTATGAAATCGCCGATGATACAAACCGTTTCCACAGGCTAGAAAATATCATATGTTTGTCAGCCTGGACTTGAAAAGAGCCAATATTCGACAGCCCTGCTCTTTAAATCAATCAATATTGGCATGCACAGCTGAGGACCAGAAGAACTGTAAATGTCTTGTGAATTCTATTGATAGGGATCCTTTAGCATGAACAAATGTGATCTTTGACTGATTTTAAGGCCTAGTGTGTTTAGTGTTTACTGTATAAAGTTGAATGTTTTATTTTTGTCAGCATGTCCGGACCTGCTACACACAGTTTGTCATCGCTCTCATGGAGGAGAAGATCATTGAGCCAGTCACTTTCAGGGATGCTTGCCATAGAGTCATCAAGATCTCACAGGTGACTGTTCATATCATACATTGGGAAGGAAAGGTTATGAAGTTGTCCTCTTTTCATTCATCTGATGGGGTAGACTAATGGTTATAACATTCACTTGTCATGCCGAAGACATGGGTTCGGTTCTCTACAAGGGTGCAATATGTGAAGCCAATTTTTGGTGTCTCATGATATTTCCAGAATTTTCTAAAAGTGGAGAAGGACCATACTCCCTCACTCACTTTTTGCAGAATTGTAAGAAACCTATGATGACCTTTGTTTGTTAAGTGTGGGGATCTCTCCTATCTGTGCCACAGGTTTTCCTTTACCCAAGCATGCTGAGCTGATATATGTCCAACTGATATACATTGCACGTTCTTTTGGGGCTGACAGCCAGCAGTCTAGTAGCACCTGTTCACAAACACAGCATTTCCAAGTCTGGAGACTTTGATAACTGTTATGTCTGGAGATGTCAGTAAACATCCCGAACTGATGTTTAATATTTCCCAATTCAAAATGTTGTAAGGCTGTTTGACTGATACGAGGGTCAGTGTAGAGGATGTTTCTTTTGTGCATTCCGTTGTGTTACAATGTTGTAAAATATCTGAATTTAAAATGTAATGGACAGAAAGAAGATCTAAAGTTTGAAGTAATTTGCATGCCAGGGATTTTTCTTACAAACCTTATTAACAGAATGCTGTCATCATGTTCTGTTTCAGTCAGTCAATCTGGACTTGGTGCCTCTAGGTCAGGTGGTTGGGGACATTTTTCAGCATTTCCACAACACACAAGCCATGACATCCTGCTTTTGTAAAACTCTGGAGCGGCTGTTTCACATCTCTGCTGAAGGTTCTCAGCTTGCAAGGACAATTCTACCCCTCCTGGACAAATATGTCCCATTGGAGGGCGTAGAGGATAAGAAGGATCCTGACAAAGAACCTCGGGACATTGAGAGAGGAGAAAATGATGTGTTGCTGGTCAGCAAACATGATGGTGTTCCTGGTGATTGTGTTCCTCATCTGGATCAGCCTGAACAAAGAAAGGACATGGGTGCAGATTGTGTCACAGATGCAGATCATGTATCAGATGCAGATCATGTCACAGATGCAGATCATGTCACAGATGTACACTGTGTGAAAGGTGCAGTAGAGTTGTTAGATAACATTAATCAGTGCGATGATGTGGAAGAAAGTGATTCCAACACAGGACATTGTGGAAATACAACAATGAAGCTCATACAATTGTCAGCAGGGAAGAGCCATGTTGAAGTGGTGAAAGTTGGAAAACAAGTTTCATCAGGGATCCCTGACTGTCAAGACGAAAACGCAAACAGAAATAAAGGTGTAAAGGGACAGAGCATACCTGATACAATCAGTCGCCATCGTGAAACATCTTAACACCATACTGCATTTAGAATACAAAACCTTACAGGAAAGGAATTATACAGTTACAATTGAATATATTTATTACACAGACTAATTATATTGCTGAGACCATTTCCTTATTTAATGTAGTTATTAACAGTTTTTATCAGATGTTCATAGTTTTAAGATATATTCAAGACTCTTCTCATATAGTAAGGTATGCCTGTATGCAGATTGTTCTGTTCATCAGTGCTCAATCACAGGTTGGGGTTGTCTAGTGGTTAAAGTGTTTGCTCATCGTGAAGACCAAGGTTCGATTTCCCACATGGATAGAATGTGTGAAACCCAATTCTGTTCCAGAAAGAATGATAACTAACAGATATATAGGATGCATGTACAACTAGTGTACAACAGTACATGAGACCTGTGTGATTTTAAGCGTGTATGTACAATAAACAGGCGATTATGACATGAAAGAAAATACTTGTACAAAAGCAGAAGTTACTCTCTTTCATCTAAGACCTGTGATGGTCCAGGGCAGAAGAGGTCTACAGCAACCCATGCTTGCCATAAAAGGCAATTCCGCTTTTCATAAGAGGCGACTGACAGGATTGGGTGGTCAAGCTCACTGGTGAAAGCCAGAAAAACCTCTATTTAAATCAAATGTCATCTTCTAAAATGCCAGTCAAGCATTTAGGTTTCACTGTGTTAAGTGAATACATAACTGACAAGTATCTTATGGCTTCTCATCTCTCGTTGACTCATTATGTTATATGCCCATAGAGGTTCTGTGTAGAGTAGGCTTCAGCAACCCAGGCTTGCCATAAAAAGCGACTTTGCTTGTCGTAAGAGGCGACTAATGGAATTTGATGGTCAAACTCGCAGACTTGGTTGACACACGTCATCGGTTGCTGATTGGGCAGATTAATGCTCACTGGATTATCTGGTCCAGACTCAATTCTTTACAGACTTCCACCATATAGCTGGAATATTGCTGAGTGCAACGTAAAACTAAATTCACTAACCCACGCTGCTCGCTCTTTCATAACATAATCCTGTTTGTTGTATATGTTACAGTCATTCATGAAATGACAAAGAGGGTCAACCATTTCATGCCATTTTGTGTGACAACAATCAATATACAGTCCTTTCATGAAATTTCATTTCATCTATATGTGGTGGACAGGGGTTTGTGAGGTGTGACTGCTCTGAACGTAACAATTGTCCAACAAACGTGTGAATGCTTCAAAGCCAAGTTGAAGCTCACCCTCAGTTGCAAAATGACTGAAAATTTTAATCATTTGATGAAATGAATGATTTCACAATCTGACATAAAATCACTGTCTTCATGTACACATCATTCACCTGATGAAAGGGCAAGAAAATGTTCAGATATGTTGTGTATACAATAAAGAAGTTGACATCCATAGCATTGTCCTATAATTGCTGACAGCAACTTAAACAAGCTTCCCATACTCATTACAATTCCATTACTGATGGGTTTTGTCTGGCGTGTATGGAAGTGAGGGAGCATTGTTTTGCAACTCTTTTTAGCAATATTCCATCTTCATCACATCACCCATTTTACCTTGTGTGGGAAATCAAACCTGGGTCTAAGTCACAACAAGCAAAAACTTTAACCACAGGACTACCCAATCGCCAGCACATAAAGTCAGCCATCTAACCCACTCAGCCACAAGTTGAACCACTTTCTATGAAGCATTATGTATTCATCATTTTGACCATGTTAACCTCCTGTTTTTTTAGTGTATGATTAATATTACATGTTAATAATAAAGTGCTACATTTATTGTATTGGTTTATGCAGTGATAACCATTCGTGATAAGCCTCACAATCTGTGTTGGTTTATTAATGGCAACTGCATCATGTGATGATCAATCTTGTCTCTCATACATCTTTGTTAGGCATATGAGAGTGTGGGTGGGTAGAATAAGTAGGGAAGAGAGAGAGAACATGAATTTCTCTAACAACGAATGAGCTATGATTAGTCTAGGTTTTTCTTTCACTGGTGAATGTGTGGAGTTGATGTCAAGTCTTTAACCATCAGCTTACAGGATTCAACACAAGGGTCACAATCTGTACCAGTAATTCTGAGGAGTTTTAAGTGGGTTATTCTGTATACTTGTGGACATTTGAGAGTTGAAAGTATCAAATATCATCCCAACACAGATATTACACTGATGGCAGTCTGTTTCTCTAGTGACTTGAGGGCGATGGTGTAGTTTGATTCCCCACATGGGTACAACATGTGAAGCCCATTGCTTTTATCTTTTGTCGTGGTATTGCTGGAGTATTGCTAAAAGCGGCATAAACCTAAACTCACCCATTCACTATGATGGTGTAATCTTATCCATATGCAAGGATGAACTGTGGATGATGTCACATTCTATGAAACAAGAATTGTGGTGTCACATGGCTTCAACTGGCCAAACAGCATTGAAAATTGTTAAAATGTTTATACCAACTTGAAAGTTATTGTACACTATTTTTCTTCCCATGTTTGCTCGAGTATCTTTATCAACACTGAGTAGTGGGTTAGCTTGAATGAGTTTGACTTAATAGGTTTGTATTCATATGTTGCAAAATTCATATGTATCTACAGTTGTATGTCAGTTCTATCTACCGCAGATCTTTCATAAGGTAACAGCAGCGAGGATCCTGCTTATTCTGCATTTTGTTGTTTTGTTTCATTCTTTTCTCCTACCTTTAAAAACAGTGAGGTAGCACAGTGGACGTGTCATTCTTTCCCAGACCTGACATTAGGTGTGTGATACCAAACAGCTAGAGCGTTAAAGGCCTCAAATCTGATTTTCATAAAGATGTCATCTTTCATAGTGATTCATTTCCAGATTTGAGGTCATTTTTGGTGATGATGTAATATTACAGAAAGTGGATTGGCAATTTCTGTCGGCATCATATGGTTTCTTAGTAATTTAATGGTATAAATCTCAAAATTGAACATGTGTCACTGTGGGATTCTTTCACTAGGAATGTGACACAGGCGAGAAAGCCCTTAAAGTGTCTGGCTCATTCCTTCGACTTATCTGTGTATATCTCTGCAAGAATTGGGACACTGGAGTAGCCTAGTGGTTAAAGAGTTTGCTCGTCATGCCGAAGACCCAGGTTTGATTCCTCACATATTGATATTCCTGGAATATTTCTTTGCTAAAAGCATTGTAAAAACATACTCACTCACTCTTGCAAGAATGATCATGCAATTAACTTTCCACCTTAGTAACGTGACATCTATTTCCTTGATGTTGTGCTTTCAGTGCTCACTTGATCCTTCGCTTCACTAGTGTACATTGTTTGCATTAATGAACATGTTATTGCTTTTGGGTTGTTTCACCTATGACAGATTATCAACTGGAATAGTCATAAAGATGAGGGTCAGTCATTTCTTTCACAAGTGTTGATCTCTGCAGAAATGAACATGCATTACTGTGGAATTTTCTCCACTGGTAAAGTGACACCTGAACCAGGAAGACTATACAGATTATCTCTGGCTGAACAAATGAAATAGTGCTTAAAATGGTTTAGTCATTGCCTGGGTTCACCAGTTTACCGTATATTACCGTGTATAAGCCGAATTTTGAGGATGAAAAAGCTGTCTGTAGAAGGAGGTCGGCTTATGTATGAGACACAATTTTCCCAGAAAACTTTTTCAGGTCGTCAGTGCCCTGTCAGGACAATCTTACAGGTTAACAGTACACCTGCCTGGAAGATTACAGCCACTTTGTTATAAATGATCAATAAAATACATACCGAAGTATACTGTTTTCATTATTTCAAATTATTTTGCTCATTGTCATTATAAAGTTCCGCACCTGGCTATTTACACACAATAATAATTTTAAAAGGTCTTAATCCTGTCCGGTCGCCATTTGCAAATTTCTACGAATCGAATCGATGCACAATCAGATTGCCTGGTGATAGAGCGTCTGTCCTGAGACCTGAAGGTCAGGTTCCATTCAGTGCGTGTGTCATACCAACAGGAAATAAGAAGGCATCTCTTTAGTTGTGTAGCTTTCCACTAAAACTTCCGGATTTGACTGATAGTTGTTTAATGCTCCAGCCAACAATATTCCAGCTACAAGGTGGCAGTCATCAGATAATCAGTCCTGGGCCAGAAAACAACAGTAATTCAGACCATGGGCATCGATCTTCGCTGTTGATGTTCTGACACCAGTCAACCATGGACTATGACCACTCCACCCGTTAGTCACAGGGGCTTGTATTGCTGAAAATATTTACGTCCTGGGTCCAACAAGCCTACACTAATATCCATACACATATAAAGAAGGACATATGTGTATGGATATCAGTGTAGGACGTATTATTTTCAGTAATACAAGTCACCTCTATCGACAAGTACGGCTTACTGAAGACAATTCTATCCGGTGTCTTCACGTTTCCGGGAGGTCGGACCACGTACAGTAGAAACAGCCACACACATATATACGCAATGATCTCAACGTTAGCCTCGTGCCGTTTAGCATTTAGAATCAGACGCGATGATGCCAGTCTCCCAACGGAGCTCCCAAAGCAGGCTGTAGTAATATTTTAGAATCTTAAATTCATCGGGCTATGATAATATGCAGAAGTCACGTTTTCTCTACCCCCTTACCACATGTGACTATGAAGGAGATCACAGAATGTTACCACTCTCTGAGATGTCAGTTTATTCTATATTTAATCTTTACTCCTCGCAAAGACTCGAGCGTCTGTGGTTAAAGGTACCCATTAATTTGCGTCTTGACATAGGTACAGTTTGCCATGCTCAGATCTGCTACCCCGGCAACCACCGTGATGTTGGAATATTAAGGCAGCACAAAGCAGCGTAAACATGTTTACGTTTACAGTGGGGCACGAGACTTATAGCGTCCTATGCGCCAGTTTGCTGCGCAATGTTAAAAAATTTATCAAGGGGAATCCCCTTCAGGTTTCCGCGAAGCCGCCGACAGGAACCATTGCGTGTCATGAGGATAAATGTGTGCCTAGACGGAAGAACGCTGCAAAGTATACTTGCGATCAAGGCCATTGTTCAGAATGACTTTATCCTGAATCGATATGTTTTTGAAAATATGTGGTTTGTCTGTGTGTGACTTGTTTTGGAGGTTCGTAGGGTAGGTGGTGGTTTAAGCCTTCGCTCGTCGGATCACGTTGAGGAGCCGAATTGGATTCCGTACATGGGTACAATGTCTGAAGCCGATACCTGGTTCCCAAGCTGTAATATTGTAGAAATATTACTAAAAGCAGCGTAAAACCTGACTCATTCACTCACTCTCTTTAGGGAGTAGTAGTACATTGATGAGGAGGGGAGGTAAGATCTGGTTAGCAATTACAGCTACCTTCACGACCACCCCCACCAAAATGCCCGACGTTTAGATAATATCAACAATACAAGTACATCTTATAACGTTATTATTTGATAAGAGGCGAACGACGTTATCAGGTGGCCAGGCTGGCTGACTTGGTTGACACATGCCTTCGTATCCCAACAACATAGATCGATGCTCATGATGTTGATCACTGGATTGTCTGATCCAGACCCGATAATTTACAGATCATCTACATATAGCTGGTGTATTGCAGAGCTCGGCGTTAAACAACAAACAAAACTTTTTTTTCAGAAAATAATGAAACTGAATTTTTTATGTCTCAACACATCATAGTCAATAATTTGTTGTACACTTTCAAATACTGAAACTGCACCTATTTCAACTAGCATCTACATATAGCTTTCACACACGCTGGCACGATTTGAACCGGATTCGATTCAGCTGAACACGTGGAGTTGTTATTGAATCTATTTATTGCAACTGATTCAGTCCAGCCAATCAAATCGCTAGGCTAAATATAACTAATGACGAGCAGTATTTATTTGCCACAGACAACACGAGTTAAACTATATCGCTGATCTGTCAAGCAAGAAGGGACGTTTGTGTTGGGAGAGAGATATCCTCAGAAACAAGGTATGCTGTATTAACAACTATACGCCTGTCAGTTAATAATTATTACACTGTCATATGCTACGACAATTGCTGATCGACCTAGCATAAAATGCCATATAGATCTATTTAGAAATTATTTATATCTGTTCAAAATCTATCGGTCGGTGTGTTAATCAGAAAGCATGGTTTGGAGTGGTGCAATGCCGTTTCATAATCGAAATCAGTAAATTACTATAGAAAGTGTTGTCATGTCTCATGACAGTAGATATTTATGAATGTAACCGAGAGCCGCTATATGCGGTCCTGAACAGTCGACGCGAACTGCATCCGCGCGAAAGGGCCGCATCGCGGCTCTCGGCTACGTTAAAGAATCTACTGTTGATTCCGGATAATTTTTTTGACCTGATTTTACAGTTACCATCTATTTGGCCCACCAATCATACACTATCCGGCAGTGTCACCTCACGTTTGTCATGTGCCTAGAGAAGAAAAATATTGGTCGCTATGGTATCTAGACTCCAGTCAACATGACACTCGACGAAACGGTTCCGGGTTGTTGTGAAATCGCGATGAATGTTTACGGTTGATACTATATATAGAATCTTATGCTATTTTGTTAATTTTTCATATACATAGGGGTAAACAATGTTAATAAATGGACGAATTTATGTATGAATCATGTCCATTTACTGATGCATTTCTGTTTTTAACTTGGCCTGTCATGGTTGTTGACTACACTAGGGCAGCTAATGAGCCATATATACCATAGTCCATCGTAAATAGGTGAGATATATAGAACTGTCAATTGACAGGCATTCCGAAATTGGGCGGGTCGCATACCATGGCATTGTATATCTGTGTATTTCACCCTGTTTAAGATGACGGAGTGGGAAGTATACAGCTGGGTGAATAGATTGTGTGTAGGATGAGGCACCTGCAACAGTCTAAAATATAACAGCATGGGAATTTGGAGTTAATAAGAAGCTAATAATGTAGGTGGTGTTGAATAAGATGGACATGCAGTTGATAGAGGCCTTGTGAAAAAGATTGTCAGTTAAAGGGACTAAGATGGTTAGTGGAGGAGGTTAAGATGGGTAGTTGATGGAGAATGCAAAGATGGGTAGATGGTCAAGGTTTAGATTGATTGTTGATGGAGGAGGTTAAGATTGGTAGCAGATGGAAGGGGTAAGATGGGTAGTTAATGGGGGAGGCTAAGATGGGTACATGTTGAAGGGGGCTAAGGTTGGTAGATTGTGGACTAGGGTAAGATGGGCTGTTGATGGAGGAGGCTAAGATGGGTAGATGATTGGGGAGGGTAAGATGGGTAGATTGTGGAGGAAGCTCAAAATGGGTAGATTGTGGAGGACTCAAAGGTGGATAGATGATGGAAAAGGGTAAGATGGGTAGATAGTGCAGGAGGGTAAGATGGATAGTTGGTGGAGGAAGCTAAGATGGGTAGATGGTGGAGGAGGCTGAGATGGGTAGATGGTGGTGGAGGCTTATATGGGTAGTTGGTGGAGGCTAAGCTGGGTAAATGGTGGAGGAGGGTAAGATGGTTAGATGGTAGAGGAGGGTAAGATGGGTAGTTGGTGGAGGCTAAGCTGAGTAGATGGTGGAGGAGGCTTAGATGGGTAGTTGGTGGAGCAGACTAAGCTGGGTAGATGGTGGAGGAGGCTAAGATGGGTAGATGGTGGAGGGGGCTATGATGGGTAGTTGGTACAGGAGGTTTAGACAGGTAGTTGGTGGAGGAGGCTTAGATGGGTAGATGATGAGGGGCTATGATGGGTAGATATGGGGGGAGGCTAAGATGGGTAGATGGTGGAGGAGGCTGAGATGGGTAGTTGGTGGAGGCTAAGCTGGGTAGATGGTGGAGGAAGCTAGGATGGGTAGATGGTGGAGGATGGTAAGATGGTTGTATGTGGAGAAGGATAAGATGGGTAGTTGATGGAGGAGGCTAAGATGGGTAGTTGATAGAGGCTAAGCAAGGTACATAGAGGAGGTTAAGATGGGTAGTTGATGGAGGAGGCCAAGATTGGAAGATGGTGGAGGAGGGTAAGATGGGTAGGTGGTGGGGAAAGCTGAGATGGATAGTTGGTAAAGGAGGGTAAGATGATTGTATGATAGGGGAGGATAAGATGGGTAGATGGTCTAGGAGGTGAAGATTGATAGCTGATATAGGAGGTTAAGATTGGTAGCAGATGGGAGGGGTAAGATGGGTAGCTTGTACAGGAGGTTTAGACAGGTAGTTGATGGCTAAGATATATAGATGGTGGAGGAGGCTTAGATGGGTAGATGGTGGAGGAAGCTAAGATGGGATCCCCGGAAGATGGTGGAGGAGGCTAAGATGGGTAGATGGTGCAGAAAGCTAAGATGGTTGGTTGAATGAGTGAGTAAGATGGGTAGGTGGTGGAGGAGGCTTAGATGGATAGTTGGTAGAGTATGGTAAGATTGTTATATGGTAGGGGAGAATAAGATAGACAGTTGATGGAGGCCTTGTGAAAAAGATTGTCAGTTAAAGGGACTAAGATGGTTAGTGGAGGAGGTTAAGATGGGTAGTTGATGGAGAATGCAAAGATGGGTAGATGTCTAGGAGGTGAAGATTGATAGTTGATGGAGGAGGTTAGATTGGTAGCAGATGGAAGGGGTAAGATGGGTAGTTGATGGAGGAGGCTAAGATGGGTACATGTTGAAGGGGGCTAAGATTGGTAGATTGTGGACTAGGGTAAGATGGGTTGTTGATGGAGGAGGCTAAGATGGATAGATGGTTGGGGAGGGTAAGATGGGTAGATGGTTGGGGAGTGTAAGATGGGTAGATTGTGGAGGAATCTAAAATGGGTAGATTGTGGAGGACTCTAAGATGGATAGATGATGGAAAAGGGTAAGATGGGTAGATAGTGCAGGAGGGTAAGATGGATAGTTGGTGGAGGAAGCTAAGATGGGTAGATGGTGGTGGAGGCTAAGATGGGTAGATGGAGGAGGAGGCTAAGATGGGTAGTTGGTGGAGCATGCTAAAATGGGTATTTGGTGGAGGAGGCTAAGATGGGTAGATGGTGGAGGAGGCGAAGATGGGTAGATGGTGGAGGAGGCTAAGATGGGTAGATGGTGGAGGAGGTTTAGACAGGTAGTTGGTGGAGGAGGTTTAGACAGGTAGTTGGTGGAGGAGGCTAAGATGGGTAGATGGTGGAGGAGGCTTAAATGGGTAGGTGGTGGAGGAGGCTTAGACACGTAGTTGGTGGAGGAGGCTAAGATGGGTAGATGGTGGAGGAGGCTTGGATGGTTAGTTGGTGGAGGAGGCTTAGATGGGTAGATGGTGGAGGAGGTTTAGATGGGTAGATGGTGGAGGAGGCTTAAATGGGTAGGTGGTGGAGGAGGCTTAGACACGTAGTTGGTGGAGGAAGTGGGCTTTTTGACAAGGAAGGCAAGATATACAGTGCTATATTTCTCATGTTTCAATGCATTGTAAGCAAATTTTGTAGTATTTTCTGAAGTTTTGTTTTCATTGTTTTTAGGATATTGGGTTCTATTTGGCCTGGGATTTCAGCCAGAGTTAAGGGTTCAGTAAGCCTTTGAAACAGTGTTTATTAGTATGTAATAAATGTTCATCTATAGAGTTTTTCTAATGCTGTCATTCAATATTTACAGATGGATTTTGGCAGCCATTTTGTGTATGTTGGTGAAGATGAAGAAGAAGTGATCAACTCTGATTCATCTTCAGAAGAAGAGGAGACAGAAGGAGATGCCAAGGTTAGACATTTTAGACAAAGTACAGATAAATACACAGAATTAAAAACTACATTTGCAACAGTTAACATGCAATTTTGTGATAGAGAGAAAGAAAAAGAAAAGAAAATGACATATTGATTCCTGCAAATGATACTGTGACACTGACCAAATATGAGGCTTTAGTTGATTGTTTCATAATATTAAGGTTATCTTTTATTTCATTGTTTTTTAGTTTTTGATCAGTTACAAAATGAACAAAAAACGTTTTTTCTGTTAAAACAACATGTACGCTTAAAAATAGTATGTGACAGTATCATGTTAGAGTTTGAATTAAATTCAAAATTCATAATATTTTTTTATACTACCTTATTTGATGGGTAATTTCTGTCACAAAGGCTAAACAAATTTTGATTTGTCAGGAATGTATGCTGGACATTCTGGACACTGCTGGACAGGAGGAGTACTCAGCAATGCGAAATGTTTACACACGGTCAGCTCAAGGCTTTATCATTGTGTATGACATCACGAACAGGGAGTCCTTCGATGAAGCAAATGCCATGTTTACCTTCCTGGAAAAATGCAAGCAGGGAGAAAAGTTTTATGCTGTAAGTTTATATATTTTTCAAAGAAATGTGTACAAATGCTGGAAATCATGATGTGTCTATATCGTGATAGTGAATAATCCCACTTGAAACTGATGAAGTTTTGATATCAAGTAACAGTGTAAATTTTGACAGTTTACAATTTTGAGGTCAACGATACGTATCATGATGCGAAAAAAAGTGTCAATATATTTATCATCCGATAAAGTTTCACGATGATTGATACTACGATATATTGTCACACCTCTACCCATGACCAAATTTACAAATGATCCTAGTAGATCCCCAGTCTGTCATAATAGTAGTAACAGTAATAATGTAGAACATTTATAACAAGCCTTTCCACGTTACATATCCTGCTCAAAGCCCACAAATATATTTACTGTCTGATTATGATGTCCATGGAGGCCTGATATTAAAGCTGACCTGCATTAACTAGAAGGTTAATTATCTTGTCACATGACTTATCCCATTTTCTGCTGGTTGAACAGATTCAATTTTAAACAAACTCACTTGCCTCATGTGAGATTATGTGTATCGCATGTGCTTTGCTGTGGGGCAGGACTGAAACTGTCAGGAGTTAGCTGCCAAACACGGTCACCCATCTAAGGATTCTCCACTCCCAGCTTTGCTTAATATGAGCTGTTTTGTCACCAGAGCTCTTTGCATGGGGCCACACACCACCATCATGATAACATCTTCATTCCTTTTGTAAACGAAATAATGATTTACCTACCATTTGTCATAATTTGGTACGGCTTTGGGGAAGATTGCCCCCACTCTAAAGTTATTAACAGCCCAAATAGATGCCCTGCTTTTGCAAACCCTGGTTCTGTCTTATATGGGGTTCAAATCCCCACATGGTTACAGTGTGTAAAGCTGAAGATCTCTGACACTTTTGTTGAGATGTTAAACTCAGTATTTCTCAGACTGTCATTTTGTAAACAGGGGTAAGTGGTCTGTGTACGCATTCGAAATACCTGCTTGTTTGACTGACAAGTGATTTTCGAAATGGACTACCAGATTCTCAAATTCATCTATCCAGTGGTTGGTTTAAAGTTTCAACATGTTGTTATAGTACAATATTTTTGTGTGTGTGTGTGTGTGTGTGGGGTGAGTTTTGATCAGGGAGGGCAAGTTTTACATCTGACCAACCCTGTGGTTTGGTTGAAATTTTTGGAAGTTCATACCTTGGTTTGTTTGATGTTTCTGTTGATTGCTTACATTACACAGGTTCTTTGTGGCAACAAATCTGATCTGGATGCCCAGCGAGTTGTTTCCACAGCAGAAGGTAACGACCTGGCCAGTCAGAAGAAAGTGCCCTTCCGGGAGACATCAGCCAAAACAGGGGACAATGTCAGGGAAGCTATTGACGAACTGCTCAGGACAATCCCTCGCCATGGAATTGAATATAAGGTAAGGAGTGGGTATTTATGATCAAAAGAGAAATCATATCTGATATTATCGTAAGTCAAATGAAATCTTATCTGGTAAACATTCAGCAGATGCCTTGTGATGAAGTCAGGATTAGGAGCCAAAAGATAACTTTTATCTCTTTTCAGATTCTGGAAATGTCAAAATTGAAAGTTTTAGAAAGCTGAAAATTGAAATGATTTGACAACCATCCTTAATAATTTCAGTTGATAATATGATCAGATTACAATTTGTTCACAAAGAGTTCATAGTGTTACGACACTAATTTTTCATTGACTTTTGAATATCGTAGCTCTACGAATGCATTGTGACTTGGAACTATTTGTGAATCTTTTTACTATGAGAGAAGATTGAAAGATATGTAAATCTGTGACTGAAAATGAATGATTAATTACATATTTCTACTATTATTGTTAATTCTTTAAAAAAATTAGCTTTGATTAAAAGCAAGCTCATGCTCAGAAATTAGTGTTTTTGGCCACATCATTCATTGTTCTGAGTGGTATGTCAGATATATTTCACAGCTTGGCAAATGTTATTTTGAATTTAGCCATTTACAGTAGAAAGGAATATCACAAGTAAGATAATAAATAGTGGACATTTAGTGACGATTTATTTGAAGAATGGTGGCTGCAGGTGAGACTTTAAACAAATCCAGGTATAACAATATTGAGTGACATAAAATCTCTGTTTAAATGGAAAAGCTAAATGTTTGGTGTTGCTTCTCTTTCAACATCCAAACAAAACTACAACCATTCTGAAACAATATAATTATGATGTATGATCCCCTTATGGCTTTACCAAGGACATAAGCAGCTTGAAATGTGAGTCCAAAAGTACAGTTATCCTCACCATAATGCAGGTTTGGGGCTCCATAGATGCCCACCATTATAAGACACTTTATACAGAAGATTGAATAATGGTTAATTAATATTGTATTTCTCTTGTGCATTGCTCTGCATATGATAGGTCTCTACATAAAATTGTCTCGCAGTTTAATTATACCACACTCCCCAAGCATCTTGGTATTGTTAGTGTGTTTGGGAGAATCTCTAGCAGGACTTCAGTTGTTTTTGCCTGATACAAATAAGTTTCTCATAATAGCAGAATTGGCCTTAAGGGGTAAGTCATGGTTCACTGAGCTGAATCAGTAAGATTTTATGATGAGCTGTGTCAATTAAGAAGAAATAATCAATGTGAACAGTTAATTCTTATTGTTTGAATTCCGATAAAATAGAAGTCGTTTTTGTTAAACAGATGAGTGGAATGTCACTTGGTTATATTTTTGTTTATATATTCAAATTTTGGCCTGCTGTTTTCTGATTTGTTGATAACAGAATGAGAAGGACTTATGTAATATTATTGCAAGAAACAATGTGAATTTTTATTATTGTTGCTGGCTTTGCCCTAGTTTGAACGTTTGAAGACCCAGGTTAGAACTGATCTTCAGTAACCCATGATTGTCATAAGAGAAGACTAACGGGATGGGATGATCAGGCTTGCTGACTTGACACATGTTGTCAAATACCTGTTGCGTAGTTCAGTGCTCATGCTGTTGAATACTGGCTTTTCTGGTCCAGAGTCAGTTATTTACTGACCACTGCCAATACAGCGGAAATATTGCTGACTGAAATCTAAACTCACTCACTTACTCACTCAGTTGTTTTTTTGGTTGAGGTTGGAGATTTGAAGTGCATAAACATATACAGATGGTGTAATAGGATAAATTGCTTCAATGTGATTCAACTTGAACATTGCAGCTGGCAACACTTGGTTCAGGTGGAGTGGGCAAGTCTTCGGTCACCTTGCGTCTCGTGCAAGACACGTTTGTTGAAAACTATGACCCCACCATTGAAGATTCCTACAGGAAGATGATCAATGTGACAGGCCTTCCTAAGATGGAGGCGAAACAAAAGAAAATGAGGTTTTCAGCATCTGCTCAAGCTCAGGCGTCTGATGGACTGCAACAACAGAGTGCTACCTCATATGGTGGTATGTTAATTACCTCCATGTTTCTGAACGTATGATACTTGTGTTGATTATGAAAGTTCGGATAACAATATAAAAGAAATTGTGAAAATGGCAGCAAATGGTTATGGCAGTCACAATTAATGGAAACTCGTACCCTAAAAAAATATATTGTCAATGTTCATTGTTGTAGTCCATGTTTTAAATTGTAACTAATATTTTCACAGCTTTAAGATGTAGATGTGTATGTATTTATCTATTTGTTGTAGGAAATAATGTTGTAATTCTAAAATGTGTATATTAAAAAGTGAGTGTACATGTGACCGAGTGTTTGAAATGGACTTGTAGTGTCCCCTGCCATGATATTGCCAAAAAAGGGCGAAACATGAACCCACTGTAAACCAACCAACCAACTAACCAGCCAGGTAAAACCATGATAAAGTTCATCTGAAGTTATTTCCCCTTAGCCAAGAAGAAGGGCGGTGTCATGTCCAGCTTGAAGAGAGTGTTCAGTGGAAGAAGGCGAGCCCAGGCAGCACCCAATATTGCTTCACCTCCACCGCCACCTCCACCACTGGCAGCAGCGAGTAGGACACCATTGAAGACAAAGAAGATTGATGGCAACGTCGTTCACATTCCCCTTGGTACACTGGCAGATGACCCACAGCTTGTGACCGGGGATCCAGTTCGATGCAGCAGATGTGATGCTGTTCTGTGCCAAACGTCAGTCCTTGTAGAAGATGGAGATACACGACAGTGGACATGGTCAGTATTGAAGAACGTCTTCATTTACACCTTTCTCAACAGTCGGTAAAATTGATAAGGGATCTTTCATAAATTATGGATAGGATGATGATGATGATGATTTTTATGGAGTAGCATGTAGAATGTGACCCCCCAATCCCCCTAAAATTTATGTACAAAATCAATGACACTCCCTCCCCCTTGCCATTATTGTTAAGCATAGTTTTTATATATTATAATGTACAATATTGGTGACTCCCATACCCCCTCCCTTCCTTAAAATCATCATCATCATCATCATCATCATCATCATCATCATCATCATTGTTTATGGTGCACTGAGAGTGGTTCGGTTTATTGGTTTGATATTAAAGAAATTATTTTCAGTAAGACTTTTCCCAAGTGTGGTTATTCTTTGTTTCTTCAGGGGCTGATTTACATTTCACATTACTGCTGACTGTATAATATGCCATGTTCCTATAACATTATTTATATTGAGAATTACATGAGATGTGACATCACATTGAGTTATATTCTACCTTTCAGTGAGTACTGTGGGAAAGTGAACAAAAATCTAGAAGTGACAGGAGAGGAGATACCAAAAGAGTTGATGTTTGACTACATGTTGAGTCCAGCAACAGAAAAAGAAGAAGAGGAGGAGGACAAGGAGGAGGTTGTCCAGAAGGTCACACCAGGAATTATTGTGTACTGCATGGACATCAGTGGCTCAATGGACTCCAGAGCAGCTGTCCCAGAACTACAAGGTGAGATACCCACAACTTCCAGACAGAGTTCTTTACTCATTGTCCACTAGGTTTTGAAGATGGAGGTACATCAGACCTTGTCCATCAGAGCTTTCAACTGGTTTTACAAATAGTGTCAGGCTCTCGTCCATCAGAGCTTTCAACTAGTTTTACAAATAATGTCAGGCTCTCATCCATCAGAGCTTTCAACTGGTTTTACAAATAATGTCAGGCTCTTGTCCATCAGAGCTTTCAACTGCTTTTACAAATAATGTCAGGCTCTCGTCCATCAGAGCTTTCAACTGGTTTTACAAATAATGTCAGGCTCTCGTCCATCAGAATTTGCAACTGATGTAAGATCAGACCTTGTCCATCAGGACTTGCAGCTGGTGGTAAGATCACACCTTCTCCATCAGAACTTGCAGCTGGTGGTAGATCACACTTTCTCCATCAGGACTTGCAGCTGGTGGTAGATCACACCTTCTCCATCAGGACTTGCAGCTGGTGGTAGATCACACCTTCTCCATCAGAATTTGCAACTGATGTAAGATCAGACCTTGTCCATCAGGACTTGTACTGGTGGTAGATCACACCTTCTCCATGAGAACTTGCAGCTGGTGGTAGATCACACCTTCTCCATCAGGACTTGCAGCTGGTGGTGCATCACACCTTCTCCATCAGGACTTGCAGCTGGTGGTAGATCACACCTTCTCCATCAGAACTAGCAGCTGTTTGGTAGTTCAGACCTTTTCCATCAGAACCTGCAGCTGGTGTTAGATCAGCCCTTGACCATCAGTGCTTCCTATGCAGTTACATCAACCTTTGACCATAAGAGCTCTCTTGTTATTTTACTCTGTATTCTCACTTATGTTTTCCTCAGTATGTGTGTTCCTTTGTGCATGTGGTGCTCTCAACACATGTTTATCTGTTTACATATTTCCGTACATGTACCTTTTGTAACTGAGCAGTAATGATACACGATTCATATTAATAGCGGCATGGAAGCAGGCAAGAAGTGGAGAGGAGCTGGAGGCAAAATCACGACTAGAGTGCATCAAGGAGGCTGTGATGAGGTATTTCGTGACAGTGAAACAACAATTTTGGATTTTTATATAGATATGGTATTTCATCATGGAGTAACCAGGGTATATTTTTGATGTTGTGTCGGATAGAATGCGATCTGACAATGTTAGTGTCTTGCTATCTGTGAACGAAAATGTCAAATTGTGCCAAATATATTTTAAACGGACCTCAAAACTGTAACACCTATGTACAGATAACACACAAAAAAGTACTGAAACACTATGAAAACATGTATTCGCATTAACTGAAATTTGGAAAAGATGCATGTTTTGTGCATTCTGAATTAGAACCCACACATTGACATTGTTGTCATAAGAGGCTGAATATTCAGAACAGCTTAATTATATTTTGTGGCCATTATGCCAGACATTAAACAGAAATGTGCATATGCATTTTTTTCAGTTTACAAGCATCACCATTTTGATTGAAGCAAGAAACATCTTGTGAATATTTTAATTCCTTTTTGTTACAGACAAGTAGAGTTGCTGAAACAAGAACAACCCGAAAAGCAGGTGATGTTGGTCCTCTTTGACTCAGAGATTGAGATTGTAGGCGACGGGACTGGACGCAGCCACAAGGTCACTGGAGTTGACATGAACAACTTTGATGCCCTCATCAAGGAGGGACAAAAGCAAGCCAAGAAGAATGACATCAAACCTCTGCGACTTTCTCATGAGTAAGTGTTGGTCTCTGCAACCATTTTAGTATGTGTGAATAGTAGGGACAAAACCCTTTCCACATCCTACATGCAGAGTTGATGTATCTTTGACTGTATCTGGAGGATAAGTTTGTTTAGACAGTTTTGAAGCTGTACAATGTTGTTTGTACACAAATTGAGTTTGGAGCAGACAGTTCAGTGAATCAGTCACTATACTGTACAATTACATAGCAATCAAATATATGTTTTTCAAGACTTACGATAATTGATTGTTAGATGGTGTTACAAAATGTGCATAATTGAAAATGGATTGTGGATAATTTTTTGCAAGATAAGACTGATGATTGGAAAAGCATGTGACTTGATTTAACATGGAATTCATACATTTGCCAGCAATTTGATGGAGAAGGTGGCAGATCTGCACACACGAGGCTGCACAGCTCTTGGCCCTGCGCTAGCAATATGTGCTGGGTTTGTGAGCGATGTGCCTTCGTCTGAGATTGTGCTATGTACTGATGGGGCGCCAAACTCTGGAATCGGTTCTTCGACTGGCAATACCCGTGATTCATTCTATACAAGGGTAAGCTGTGAATAACTTGTGGTAATTATTGGTAGTGGACCAGATTTCTCATCTCTTTTAATGTGTTTTTAGTTTTTGTGAAGAGTGGGAGTGAGTTTAGCAATACTCCATCACTATCACAGTGGAGGGACACTAGAAATGGTCTTCACATATTTTACCCTTGTTGGGATCGGACATGGGTCGTCGATGTGACGAGTGAACTCTTTAACCACTATAGGTTACTCCATTGCTCCTGTTTATGAAGATCTTTTCTCAAAATCATAGCAGATCACCTCACCAGGAATTTTTTTTATTAGTGTTAGTGGAAGAGATTATGGTGCATGATCAAAATTTCTTGTTTGTTAGCAGGTATACTGTATTTTCCATAATAAGCAAAGTAGTAGTATTGATTCGTCAGTGACTCATTTGTCACTTTTTGCATACTTTGAAGAGAAATGTAATGCTTTAATTTGGATCCACACTTCTAATACAGAATAATCATGTTTCATCATTCAGATTTTAATGTGAGGGAAGTGTGAACATAAATAATTATAACAACACAATTTAGCTCCCACCTGCTGTAGTTTAACTATTGTAAATTTTCTTTGTAATTCCAGATCGGTGCATATGCTCGTTCAAAGAACATTGTCATCAACATCATGGCTGTGGAGGGAGAGTCTGTCGGGATGCAGTATGTCAGTGCATGTGCACTGGCTTCAGGCGGCACCATCAATGTCCTCAACCCTTTGGAGATTGTGAGGCAGCTGCGAGTGATCTGGCAGAACAAGGTTGTGGCTTCATCAGTTCATGTCACTTTCTTGCTGCATCCATCGCTTGTGTTTGTTGAAGAAGGATATCCAAAGGTAAGGGAGATCTGTCATGGTGTCTACTTCTGCAATTATGTTCCTCTTAGCATGTGATCCTCTATACATGTTTTCCTTTGTCATTGTGTTCCTGTGACTGTGTTCCTCTGTAAATGTCTTTCTTTGTATTTGTTCCTCTGTACATGTGTTCCTCTGTACATGCGTTCCACTACACGTGTTCCTCTGTACAAATGCTCCTCTGTAAATGGCTTTCGTTAAGGTGACAAATGGTATCGCGTGTTCAGGCTCGCTGACTTGGTTGACACATGTCAACGGTTCCCAATTACAGAGATCGATGCTCATGTTTTTGATCACTGGATTGTCTTGATTATTTACAGACTGCTGCCATATAGCTTGAATATTGCTGAGTATGGCATAAAACTCAACTCACTCACTCACTTTCTTTACAGGTGTTCCTCTTTACATGCGTTTCTCAGTATATGTGTTCCTCTATGCATGTTTTCCTCTGTACAGGTGTTCCTCTTTAAATGCGTTCATCTGTATATGTGTTCCTGTATATGTATTATTCACACACTGCATTCTGAAACATTATCATCCCTCTTGTTCTGTTTCAGGACTGCAGTAGGTTGGTGAAGGAGGTGGGAAATGCCCTGAAGGACTCTGACCTCACTTTCAACTTCAAGCTCAAAGATCCGGGCAATATTCCAGATGTTGAGGAACTGCCTTTCCAGGTACTGTTTAATTCAGAGTGGGGATTCCAAAGCAATAACCCTGAGATGCTGTTTTGACAAAAGACGTACATGACTGTATGTTATAAAAACCCAGCCAGACAACAGTGCTTGTAACTTCAAAATGTTACCATGTCAAAGCAGAAAGTCTGAAACGCTGTTTTGAGAACAGATGAACAACATTGCATCAAATAAGCCCCAAACCCAGCCAGACAACAGGGCTGGTAACTTTAAAATGTTACCTGCTCAAAGCAGAAACCCTGAGACGCTGTTTTGACTAAAGATGCACACCATTGTATAAAATAAGCCCCAAACCCAGCCAGACAACAGGAGTGAATCATTAACTTCAAAATGTAACTTACCAGCTCAAAGCAGAAACCCTGAGACGCTATTTTGACTAAAGACATACAACATTGTATGAAATTAGCCTCAAACCCAGCTAGACAACAGGGCTGGTAACTTCAAAATATTACCAGCTCAAAAGGCATTGCCCGAAGACCAGGGTTTGATTCCCAACATGGGCACTAAATGTGAAGCCCATTTCTGGTGTCCCCAGCAGTGATATTGCTGGAATATTTCTAAAAGCGGCATAAATACCGTACCCAGTCATTCACTCTGACTTTCACCCTTGAAGTAGAACTCTGCAGATCCTGCTAATAACTTGGACCTAATGAGCTGTTTTTTTTAACGCTTTCCTCTGATGTAGGTTCAGATCACCTACACCCGCAAGAATGGTATGAAGTGTCTCCGGGTCATGTGCAAGAGTCACAAGCTCACCAAGGACAGAAAAGTGATGGAAGAGGTAAGGACCTTTCAAGCATAATCTATGGAGGAAATCAGCATATGATTATATTACAGAGTTATGTCCCTTGCACTGTTTTCCTGTACATAATGTGTGTAAAAGGGAATAAGTTTTTTTAACAACTATTTGCATTTGAGAACTTCACACACTGATTTAGTTCACTTGCTTGCCCACTCCACTCAGCTCCACTCAGCTCCGCTCATCCCATCCTTTGCCCTGCCCTGCCCTGCCCTAGTAGAATCAGGTTAGCTATTCTCGAAATGTAACCCTACGAACTTTCTTAAACCCATTCTTAACACATAGACTACAATGAAAGTTAAGAATTCTTAGGGCTACGAATGTTTCGAGAATAAGGGCCCAGGTAATTTGAACACAAACAGATTGATATTTGCTTGGGAGGCCAGAGACATGCGACAGTGCTATAATATTGTCTGAATACACCTTCCTGTCACATACCTGGTCGCACGATTCCAGTTACTTGGTCCTAATCAAGAGCCATAATTCACAACTGAAAGCCTTTTTAAAAAGATTGTGTTTCATGTTTGTGTTGTCAGAACATCAATGTGGCCGTTGTTGGATTAGCCACGATGCAGAAGACAGCCGAGATGACAAAGAACAGAGCTCCACTACAAGCCAGGGCACAGTTGTAAGTAGCTATATTAAGTGAGTGAGTGAAGTTTGTTTTACGATGCACTCAGCAATTTTCCAGCTATATGGCAGCTGTCTGATGATAATCAACAGACAATCCAGTGGTCAACATTTATCTACACAATTGGGTGATGATGACCTGTGGCAACTACCCAATCCTCTAAGTTGCTTTATGACAAGCATGGGTTTCTAACCATTTTCCTACATTTTTCCAAATTTTCAATACACACACGTACCAGGTATATATATACATGCTTGCTCATTATTGCATAAATTTCATCCAGACTGGCAGCCAAGAATATGCTGAAAAGAGGTGCTAAGACTGTGGAGCAACGTGAAGAGCGATTTGCTTTCCTGAACGAATGTGAAGAATTTGAAAGTGACATTAGCTGCAATTTGCGTGAGTGGGTAAGTAATCAAGTGTATTGAATAATTATTTGGGGACAAGATTCTATTAATGCACTGTCATCCAAATGGACAGGTGTGAGGAAGGTGAAGGCCATCAGATTGAAACAGGGCTGACTTGGAATTTAGATTGTTTGATTTGTTGTTTTACGTCACACACAGTAATATTTCATCTATGTTTTGTTGGTCTGTAAATAACTGCGTCTACACCAAACAATCCGGTGATCGATAGCATGGGCATTGATCTTCACAACTTGGATACAGTGACATGATTGCGTCAATCAAGTCAGCGAGCCTGACCACCCAATTCCAATTGTCACATGATGCAACAAGCATTAGTTGCTGAAGACAATTCTGACCCAGATCTGATATTTAGGATAATGGCGAAACGTTTTTTAAATCCTTGAACTTAAATATCATAAATATGTTTTTGTTACCTCACTTACTTTTTTGATGACTGGAGACTTCAGTTAATCAAAGATCTACAGCACTTCAGTACTGAAATACTGGAATATTTGTCTCCTGTGTATGAATATTCAGTCTGGAGTTCATCTGGTATCAGTAGCTTCTGTATGAGTAAAAATTACAATGACATAATACAAAACAGCTAGTATCATTTATGAAAGGGACACAATATTTCCTAACATACTATTTTAGAAAGACTTTCTTAAAAAATATTGCATCAGAGAATTTGAAAAACACTGAAAGTTTGTTTTATGTTTTGTGAATATAGTTTGGTAACTGAAGTATCAGAGAAATTGAGAATTTGATTGTGTTATGTGAGTGTAGTTTGGTGTTAATACTAGTTTGATGGTTTAAGACATATTGGACACTTTTGTTTGTAGCATGACTCAACTCACTCTGTCACTGCAAAGATATGGAAACTCATTGCACGTATATTTTTACAGCAATTAGGTGAAGCAACTGACATGTCCCACAGAATTGCTCACAAGTCACGCCAGGCCAACTTGGACCGGTTCCATGGAGCAAAGAAGAAAATGGCTGCAGTCCAGAAGCGCCAAGTCAGCAATAGTAAAGCTTATGATGCGTATCGGAATTATAAGTGTTAAAATTCATCTCATGCAGCCAGATGTGTAGAGGAACAAAAACTATGTATTGTTATTTTTTTAGAACTTGTAGATATGTCAAAGTCAGCTTGATGGAAAGGATCCTTCTACATTTGCTGCAACTGTTGTCTGTTCAGATGTCTGTCAACTCTTGTCTGTCAGCTGTTGTCTCTCAACTGTTGTCCGTCAACTGTTCAGATGTTGTTGTGTTCACAATCTACAGTATTCTCTCATCATAAGCCAACAGACAGGTCATATGCATCACAAATACATGATACAATGTATCTATTATGATATATGTGTCCATGTTCTATCAACAATGTTCACAGATCGCAAGCCAATAGACAGACCATATACGTCACAATTGCATGATGCAATGTAAGCGTTCATGTTCAAACTGCAATATTCACTCATTGTAAGCCAACAGACAGACCAATTACATGATGCAATATAGGTGTTAAGATATATCTGTCCGCAGTCTATGATATGCACTCATCGCAAGCCACCGGACAGGACATATTCATCACAGGTATGTGATGCAGAATGTGTATGTTAAGATATATCTGCCCATGTTCAATCTTTCTGTCTGTGGCAGCCAGTTGACAGGCCATGTGATATGTGCATCACAATTATGGGATGTGGTGTAGGTGTTCAGATGTATCTTTCCGTGGTCAATTTACAAGAATTCACTCATAGTAAGCCAAGAGACATGCCATGTTGTGATATAAATATGTCCCCTGTAGTTGCTGTCAAGACCAGTGTACGGTATGATGGCACCTCTTGTATTTGCTGGATATTACGGCATGGACGGGTCCAAATTTTCTACATGGGTACCTCGGCCCTATTACCCTACCTGGATAATTCCTGACATCAAAATTAATGGCAATGTACTCCTCAGCTTGGAGGCTGAAATTTCGAGTTTTTCAATATCTTTACTATGTAATATATTCAGATGAGGTGACTGTATCTACATCTAAATCATCAAGGACTATACAACCTTTTTTTCAAGAAAGAATAACATATTACATTGTTTAATCTATTAGTCACATGATCAAAACAGGTTCAGGTATTGTGATGGGTACCAGGATCCAACTCATTACCACTCATCCCACATGTCCGGTAACCCGTTCCAGCCATATTTACTGATGTATTTATGGTTTTTAAGTTTGTCTAGTTCAGACAAGATAGTGTGATGAAAGTTATTTCTGTTGATGGATTTTGTAAAATTAAACTGTTTATGTGAGATATATGTTTGCAAATGTATTCATTACTGTTTACGTGTTCCTTTTTTGAAATTCTGTTATTCGCCATTTCAGGAATGTTTTTCATGTCGCATACTTATCCCTTAGTGAGCTCTTGCTTTCATGTCTGTTTGAGGAGGATATTGAATGTGATAGTTGTTTTTATACAATGGATTTTTAAAAACTTTGTTTGAATATGTACATGCTGTTTCATCACTTTTGTTTGTTAAATCATTTTGCTCATCTTTATGTCATTGTAAGGTGTACTTTTTTTAATATATTGTGCATTTATGTTGTATCTCAATAGTGACTCAATGCTTTGGGCATATCACAAGTCCCTGTTTCCTATGTAATGTGAAATTGGACACAAATAAAAAAAGACTTTTTCAAGACTTGCGCGGTGACTTCTTATTGACTGATATTCTACTATATAACTTTATTAATATATTTTAAGTTGGTGAGTCAAAAATTAAGCATACAATATCATGTTACAACTTATTTAGCATGCACTCAGTAACACACCTGCTACATGGCAGTGGTCTGTAATTAATCGAGACTGGACCAGACAAATCCAGTGATCAATAACATGACTATTTCCAACCTATTGCTATACGATGACATGTTGACAGAGAAAGTCTCTAGTTGTTCTGGCAATATGGTAAGGTTTCCATGACGACCACAATGTGGCACGACAAAGGGTCTCATCGCTTGATCAGTATAGGGGGCAGATGTTACACCATTTCCTCTACCAGTACCAATATTCTGGCCTAGTTTGTGACTGAGTCCAATAGCACCCAGCACCATTATGCTCGGACATCCCCACGAGTCTTTCCAGGACACAATCGTCTGTAGAATGCTCCCCGCGTCGTCGCTACATTCTTACTCTGCCATCAGCAGTCAGGATGCAGTACCAGCTGTCGTCCGAGAAGACTACAGCTGGCCACTCCTGGTGACGCCTATTTCCATGACATGGCCCTCTGGAGACGAGCTCGACAATGTCAAACAATGAGGATCGGACCCCGGTAAAGCCTGCGACAACTGACGTTTCTCTGCCTCAAACGCGCTGTGATTGGTCTCTGGTGATTGTTAATGGTTGTCCGTGCAGATTCCACAGCCCTAGCGAAACGATTTTTCAGATGATGACGGGCAATCTGCTGGTTTTGCCTCAACGTTGTCACAGGTGGCCTTCCACTGCGAGGACGGTCGGCTGTGCTTCCAGTGTCTACGACTCATAGCTGCAGGCTGTATGTTGTTCGAACAAGAACAGAAAAATGATTTGCAACATGTCTTGCAATCTGACCAGCTTGGCCCCTCTGTTCCCTTGGCATGTCGCTACTGTCGAACAGTGATTGATTCAGTGCATGTTCGTTGGTTCCTCTTACAGGGATGACATCTCGGAATGCACGTGCATTGTCATTTTCATGAATACGCAGTTGGGATAAGATATCATGTTCCAGCCAAGTCCTTGACCACCCGATCCCGTAAGTTGCCATTGAAATTAGCATCTATTCCTGAACATCAATTCTAACCCAGATCTTCACGGGTCCACAAAGCGTTTGGAAGCGTTGCAAAGGCCTGGAATATTGTAGCCCAAAACCATTGCCTGTAAAATAAGAGCCATATATCGTTCTTTGTCGTGTTCTTTTTTAAAACGGCATGAAATGCCATAAAAAATTGGAATATTTTTGTTAAGGTCTTGATCTGCATTACAGACCTAGGTTCCCAGACTGGCCGTGACGATGACCGCGTACTTATCATTATAAGAAAACCCAGGATGGCAATTATAAGGGATGATTACTTTTTTAAAAGTATCAAAACAGAACGCTGTAATTAAGCTATCCAAAGATATCAGTGGACATCACTGTTAGGGAGGCGTCCAAAACGTCTTAACTCAGTTTTCATTGTGGATGACTACATTCAATACTGTCACTGTCTGGGGCGTCTTCAAAGCATTGATATGTTGACATTATCTCTCTTTTCTGCTTGACCTGATGAAGTGATAACATTAATCTGCCTTTTAAGGGTGTAAATGTAACAGGGATAAATCAAACATTTTCATATTTTTTTTATTTGTACCAATCGAATGTTATAGTATATAGGTGTATAGGGTTGTTCAACAGACTAACGCTTCTTTGCAACAACAATTATAATTAGTTGTGTGTATATCTTCATCTCAGATATAATGCGTTCGTGGTTCAGTCAGGTTATAGGGTCAGTTCATTCTTGTTTTGAGGGTAGTCAGGTGATTCTATTGTAATATAATTGTTTTACTGACTTGATCAAAGGACTTCTTTGTCTTGATTGGTGGTTTTGAATTTCTCCGTCACCAGCCATTTTAACACCTCTTAGTCACAACCACTGTACTGCATCCACCATGCAGATCGGTCCACAGACTAATACTACCTATTCTAAGCGTCGGCGACAAGGTAGGTAGAACGCTACGCTTCAGTGTCACCCGCAGGGTGTGTGTTTTTCTGGTTGCTCGTCTTGATGCAAATGTTATGCTGCATGTATAAACAATCATATGCATATATTGCTATGTGATGATCTGTCAGTGACTATCAACTAATAGTTGTATGAGTTTATGTGTACGACCTTAGTATCCAGTTACATTACTGCCTATCATACGTATAGTGACTTGATAATCTCTAACTTACTCTTTACAATATGTAATTTACCCATGTGTGTATGTATACATGCATGCATGTATACACACACTCGTGGGTGAATTACATGTGCTCGCGCACTTATATACGGGTAAATTATATGTGCGCACGTACACACATACGGGTAGATTACATATTTTAAACAGTGACTGAGTTTAGTTTTACGCCGCACTGAACAATATTCTAGCTATATGGCGGCGGTCTGTACATAATCGAGTCTGGATCAGACAATCTAGTGATCAACAGCATGACGATCGATCTGCGCAAATGGGAACCGATGACATGTGTCAACCAAGTCAGCGAGTCTGACCACCCGATCCCGTTCGTCGCCTCTTACGACAAGCATGGTCGCCTTTTATGTCAAGCATGAGATGCTGAAGGCCTATCCTACCCGGGATCTTCATGGGTCCATATTGCAAAGATAATATGAAGTCCCTCTCCCCCCACCCCCACCCCCCCCCCCTTCTCTCTCTCTCTCTCTCTCTCTCTCTCTCTCTCTCTCTCTCTCTCTCTCTGTCTGTGTGCGTGTGTGTGTGTTGGGAAATATCTATTGCATATTTTGTTGTTATTAGTCCTCCACAACACTAACACCACGGCGACGCAGAGGAAATACACATTTTTGACGACCCGCCCTCGTGGTCATTCTTTAGTAAACCAGCACAGGCTGCAGTGTAAAAGGGCAGAAATGTGCATTTTAGAGGGAAATCTCTGGATAGGCTGGTAGGATATAACTTGATCACAAGGTTTATACTGTATAGCAAGAGCCTTCTTGTAAAAATGAACTATAACGTTACATTCAACAGAAAATAGTTTTCCCTGAAATTTAAGAGAAAATCCCTGTTTCTAATACTGATAACAGGATTTTGAAATGGGTGTTACGTTATGTAGCGAGGTACCCAATATGGGAGACAACTCTTGTAGGCTTAAGAATGAACTTATCTGCATCAAAAGTCATCTCCCTTGGCGAAGCAGACGTGAAAGAAAAGACTTCTTACATGTTGATTTTGAAACGGACGTAATTAATGCAAAATTTGGAAAAATAATACCCTAAAACCTATCTACCCACAGTCAAAACATAACCAGAAATTTCACACGTCAAGTAGGATGTCATCACGTGAAATTTGACAAAACGGACGAAAATGTTCAAGTAAGACGGTTCCACCTACAGCCAAGATCTCAACCCTATTGAGAACGTTCGGGGATTAATGAATGACATAATAAACCAAATAGGAATTAAACTATTGAGGATATGAAGACAGAGATTGTCGAATGTTAGAATACTCTGTCACAGGATTTCCTACGAACTTAAATCGGTGGTGTACTTATGATATACCTACCTTTTGAAAGTTTAACAATCAACGTTATTTATTTATTCCACCAAATTTTAATTAGACTTAATAATTGTAATATATATCAGCATTCAACAATTAAAACTATTTCACTTAAACCAACAAATATTTTAATTAGATTTAACTTTACTGTAAAGGTTCTTTACTTTTTTTTACTTCTTTGGAGAAATATTCATCTCTTGTAATGGAACTATTAATGCAGCCAAACAGGACATGCTTGACCATGATGTTTTAATCACAAGAGACACATAACGGATATTGTCATACATACATACATACATACGTACATGCATACATACGTACATACGTACATACGTACATACGTGTGTGTATTCATGCGTGTATAGGCAAATCGTCTCAAAATGACCTCTTTGAATAAGAATGCTCAACCCAAGTAGATGTAACCAATAGTCATATTCCATATGTAATTTATTTTGTGGTTATTTGTATATTTAAATCGCAAGATCCCGTGTGTAATTTCCAATAAAAGATTAATATTTTGAGTATGAGATGAGACATAGGGACGACTTGCTAAGAGCTGTTTTAGATACCAATTAAGTCCTCCATGGCTCGGTAACCCTCTGAAGACAAGTTCATTATACAATTCAATAATTTCAGTTAAATCTGGATGTGCACATGATATGTTATCGATAGCTTGAACGCAAGAGAGTCAGACAATATTATAAACTGCTTGTGCTTAGAGAGCATATTGATGTATCTTACAGCTGCTGAAATGGCAACAGCTACTCTATCCTTGGAACCATTGATAACTAAACATTTGTAAGTGTGGTATATTGAATCTGATTTCAATAACGTTGCTGAGGTAAGTTCTTATCCTGGTATTACCAGTTGCCAAAGGGGAGATGAAAGTAGGGGAAAGAACATGTCTTAAATGTCAGTATATATCCATATTTCTATAACAATCGTACTAAATGATAAAAAGTTTGACTTTTGTCCAGAAACCACTCTGAATATTTGTTATTAGGTTACTGGATTCCAGATATCAAATTAGCACTTTATTTTCCCTTCATTCCATAGTTTTACAGACCCCTGAAGGTCCGGCGTAGAATAGGCCTTCGGCAATCCATACTTGCCATAAAAGGCGACTGTGCTTGTTGTGAGAGGCGACAAACGGGATCGGGTGGTCAGGCTTACTGACTTGGTTGTCATCGGTTTCCAATTGCGCTCATGCTGTTTTGATCACTGGATTGTGTGGTCCAGACTCGACAACTGCCTTATAGCTGGAATACTGCGTGAGTGGAGCGTAAAAACAAACTCTCTCACTCACACATTCAAAAGGGCGTCATACTACTCTTGCTCATAAGTTGTTTGATCAAGGTTGTAATATTCCAAAAACTCTCCAGAAGTTTAAGTCAAACATGTGAAGGAATTATCCAAATTTGATACATCTGTGACAACATAATTCAATCAGTGATGCAGTTCCCTGTTTTGAATTTATCTTACGTTCTCGAATTACTTCAGGTGAACAAATGACTAGACTCAGCATATGTCTATGTCGGGTGATACTGGTACGACAGGGTACGCTCACATGTTCGCGAACACCCGACGACATCACTATTTTAATCAGTGGACCGTCTGGTTCAGACCCGATTGGTTTACAAACAACATCATACATCTGTAATACTGCTGAAGCAAATATCTCCTCCTGATAAAGTCACAACTGTACAATCGACCACGCTTTTGGCAGAGATTTCTTATGAATGTGGAAAGGCATTTGTCGCTTCTATTTAGATGTGCGTATCTCATAATAGATATACAAATGACTGGCATAAACACCAATTCGTTACATCAATTGTTTTGTTATAAGCGTGTTCCTTAAAATCGTAGTTTAAAGTGTGGTTATACTGAACAGTGGGTGGAGAGTGGGTTGAATAATATTTACCTTATGAATATTTTGTTGATAAAACAGGAATTATTTTCCTTCCGGATTCTAATAGACAGGGCTCCGGATTTGCGGACGTTGAAGATCCGGGTGAGAGTCGATCTTTTGCAAACAATGATGGTCGTATCGATCTACGTTAGAGGTCGAAGAGTTCGTGACGTTGTTAGTGACCTTTTCCATTTGCTCTTTTTGTATTCAGTCACCGTGATGTTCATTGGTATAAATCATGAACCTTATAATGATTTGGTTACACAAGAAGTGTTCTGTAGTCATCCACTGTTTACCTATAAGCACATATGATGTAGAAAGGTAGAAAACAATGCTATCAGAAGCACAAGATCGCCAGAAGAGTCATAAGCATACTGTATACAGTATGTTACTCCACATCCGACTGATCCCTGGTAACGATACTGCTTCTATAGTTGCACCTCATCCTCCTTTCACAGTTAATAGCAATCCATAAAAAGTCAGACGGGCTATCGTCAGCGTATTATGGTGTCTGGTATGGGCAGAGGTTGTTGTTGGAAACGAAGTCTTGTTTCATTCCAAACACTCGGTTGCAATAAAAATTGCCGTTTGTGTCCATCCTATTTCATTTGAAAAATTGTCAGGCATAATCATTCCTCAAATAACTTTAGAAATGTTACAGTCTTTTGCATAACACCTTTAAAATAACGGAAATTACCATTGATGGAACCGTCTCCATGGACATGGCATCTCTTCTTCTATTGACGGCAGATAAATGTCACTTGTTTCGTCTTAGAAGGGACATCAAACCTTTACGGAATTCCTTACCAAATGAGTAGTAGAATATGAAGTTCGTGGAACAGTTGAGCGTTATCAACGAGGCTGAAGCTTGTGTCCAATAATAAACGGAAGTTGTTTTTGATAGTGTGTCGCCTAATAAGAGTTGAACTGCAGTCGTGACATGAGTTATGACAGAGAAGGTTGTAATTGAAATAACGACTATGGTCAACTGGTCAGCTCCTCTGTCGTCCGCTCTGTGGATTCTTTGGTTCATTCTTCGCCTTGATATGATCAGAATAATGTTGCTCATTATGAGAATGATTAACGGAATAATGCATCTAAACACCAACGTCACAGGTCCCATATAAGCATGGTAAGCTTTTGAGCCATATTTAATGATTTGGCATTTATACTTGTTGAACAGCACCATGTTCAAATGTTTATTCCAGTAAGGCTTAGGGCAGTGGATAACCCAGAGAGGGATGCTATAGGCAATAGTAAAGATAATGATGGCGCCAAGAATCTTGTTAACGACAGAGTCACGCATGTACTGTTCAAACTGGAATGGTAGAGCCACAGCCATGCTTCTTTGCACTGCTACTAGAACAGTCAGGTAAATCTCAAACATATAGAGCGGCATTCCAAACAGGTAAGGAAATGGATCCAATATTATAGATATTGTATCCGCTAGGTCAAATCCAATACTTAATTCCCGTAGCGTTGATGACAAGAACACAAGGACAATGACGATGACATCTGAAAGTGCAAGGTATTTCAGCAATCTCAGACCCTTGTTTATTCTCTGCATTCGATGAAGAACACAACTGCCCAGAATATTTCCAATGAAACCGCAGATTCCAATGCTAGTTGATATTGATGCCAAAATTTGAATATAAAAAGGATCAACCATGGAGGCTGAAGAGTCCGTGACATTTGTGGTGGCGTTTTCCAGGTTGTTTTCTTCAGTCGTCACGTTGGGATATTTCATTTTCTGTTTTGTTGTCATCAAATGACCATCATCAAAATCATTGACTGATTTGTAGAGAGAAAGAAAATGATGCCCTCAGATTATCGGTTATTACACAAGATCGCCAGAAGACAGAGCCACAAGCACATTAGCACAATGTTCACTGTGGTACAAACATCCGACTCATCCCTGGTAACGATTCTGCTTGCGTAGTTACACGCTGATCATTCTCATCTCACAACTTATCACAATCCTTAAAGGTCAAACGGCCCTTCATTAGCATTATATTCGTACATTTATCCACAGAATAATAACATTAGCACAGGAGGTACAATCCTATTATGACATTTCAACTCCTGTGTGAATTATGTGTCGACAAGCCTGATGGAAACCAGTATATTGCTTGGCTTTCCAATCATGCCATTTCTCAATAACCTAAACTAGGTTATCAAAATGTGAATGGTGTCTAGTGTCCCAACAATGAACAATCAAGTGTAGGATCATCTTCAGAATGGTATGATTGGACATATGTCACTGGAAAGACATGAACTCTCACACTATATCGTTTTATTCATTTGATGAACTGAGGCAAATGAAATATCTATTCGTAAAGATGCCTTTCAGTAATATAATTTTGTGTTATACAGAATTATCAGTTGTTTTGGGCTGGTTGGTTAAGAGGTTTACTGGTTGGCTGGTTGAGATATTATTTGAATACTAATTGACTGGTTGTTTGCCAGCTTGAGCGGCAGGTTGGCTGGTTGGCTGGTTGGCTGGATGTTCACTCAGTTCGTTGTTTGGAACGCTTGTGAGTTCCTTGTTTTTGTCATTGGTTTGTTGGTTGCATGAATGGCAGGCTGAATGTTTGCGTAGCTGAATGGCTGGTTGACTAGTTGGTTGCATGTGCGGTTAGTCTCTGGATTGTGTAGTCCTGACTAGATTTCTTTACAAACAACATCGTGCTGCTGTGATACTGCTGACACATGTCTATTCATGATATAGTCACAATTGTACAATTGTAAAATCGACTGTACTTTTAGCAGAGATTTTTATGCATGTAGAAAGTGTTTTTTGTTGCGTCTGTTCCTATGAGTAGCTGCAAGAGTGGTTAGATGGTCTTCGGGTTGAACTGTGGAATGAGAAGCTGGTTGAGGGTTTGTTTGAGTGCATGCTTACTGTCGTGTTTCGCAATATAAATCAGTATTACCGAGTGGAATGCAGTTTCATATATTGTTCTCGGAAAACCGTAGACCAGGTCTTCGACCCCAGTACTACCATAAAAATCCCAAGGGGCTGTCGCATCTGCCACGACCAGTTTGATCTTCAGCGGAGAATAATGTTGCCAAACAAAAAAGGCTTCAGATCGATGATAAGCTCTCCATTCAAGGCTACCAATGCACTTACACTTAGTAGCAGTATTGCATGAACGAATGAATATTACTTTACGCCAAGAAAGTGTCAGTATCGGCTGTTTGCGGCGAGTTGTTATGAGGTCAGAGGTAAGAAGAGTGACGTCAACTGTTCATATCGATCAACGCCTTGCCAACACCGCCTAAACTGTCAAAACAATACCAAACAGGCATTCGGAAGGTGGGAATGAATGATCGAATGAATATTGCTTTATGCGGCATAAGGGAGAGTCACTATCGCGCTTTTCGCTGCGGGTTATGAGGTCAGAGATGTGAATAGTGACATCAGATTTGAACTATTCGTATGGATCAACATCTTGCCATCACCCCGCCTAAACTATGAACACAATACCAAACAGGCATTATGTCAACAGTGGAACAGTTCGGAATATACTATGATATATTGATATTGTTTGGGATGGTAAATATGCTGCATTGGGAATTACACAGTGTACGTAGGTCAATTTTGTAATACAGGACATTTAACATCCCAGGTCACTTTTACTGGAAACCTCTTAAAGGTATCATTCTTAATTTGTGTCATCTAAAGAGTATGTTCAACATTACCTAAGGGTCTTTTTAATGTTGCATTAATTTACTACACATCAGATTAGTGATTAGGATGAGGATGAAGACTTATGGATATACAACGCCTTCCTTGCAGATGTGACGTTTCGGTGTAGATTCTAACACCGTTATCAAGCAAAAGACGAACAACATATGCACAAGGAGAAATATTTACATGACGAAGATGTGAGTTTATACAATAGAGGAGGTTGATGAACAGGGTGTTGACATGAGGCTTGTTAAGAGATGGCGAAGCCAGTGGGCAAGGGTGGGTTATTCTTGAATACGCTTGAATAGTTGATCGTAAGCCATGGGGATGCAATAACCTTGATAAACGGTTAGCAATTAGTCGATCAGACAATGCAGTATAGTTCCAAGGCAATTAAATTCCAACTGAATCAATATTTGTTACACACAAGAGTTTGGTAAGTAACAGTTTCAGCTGAAAGTCATATCTTCTTGACTATATAATAGAGTCAAACTAGAGGCTCCACAATCATTTAGTAAATATCATACGCAAGAAAGAACACAAAAATGTGGTATAGAAATTATTGTTTATTTTTAAAGTTTAAAGTGTGAATGGAGAATAATCAGAATGCCCTAAATCGGTTCTATGTGGTTTCAGAATTTATCAATAAAAGCCATAAACAAAGCGTCAAGTCACATGGAATTAAATGTGATGTTCTTAACGTTTAGTAGCGTGTTTTCGCCACCCGTGCGCTCACAAATGCCAATCAACGTCTCTGGACTGTGTACTGTGTGTAAACACATTATTGGTCATTGTTTCTGCATAGCAGCACCACGATCCTGCAAATTCTGGTTTTGGTTCCTGAGAGTGCGCAGACCTCTACCAAGAGCTTCTCAGATGTACTCGATTGGATCGAGATCCGGTGACCTTGACAGCCAGTCAAGGACGTTGATTCCTTCGTTCTGTGGATAGTTCCTGATCAGGTTGGCTGTATTGGGTCTGGCATTGTCATAGTGATAGACCTGTGCTGCCATTGATGGAATAAGTTATGGGGATAGGACCTGTTCGTCGGAAACTGCTGCACTAATATTATGTTACCACGGATGACCCGAAGTCAAGAAAGACCAACCCAAATGAAAGAACGTACCCAAGCCATGACACCAAGCCAAATCTGTCAACTTCCCATACACAACATTGAGCATAACGTTGATTCCATCCCCTCAACACTCTCTTCCTATCATCGGCTAATCTAGGGGTAAATCTAGATTGATCACTGGAGACAACTCGATTCCGGTCTCTGGCCGTGAAAAAGCGATCCCGGAGGTAACACGTACAATTTGACGGCCTGTCGCACGTGGTCGACCTGGCCTAGGACGGTCAACAGTGACGCCAGTTTGCTGCAGTCGAGTCCATTAACCATAAACAGTCCGACGACTGCGCCCTGATGTCCTTACAACGTCATTCACTGATTTCCGCTACCAACATGCCAAAGGCACATTTCTTTGCACATTTGAACTATTTGTTCTTGTTAGTGCTTTAAAGTAAGTGAGGGAGTTTAGTTTTACGCCTCACTCAGCAATATTCCAGCAACGCGGCGGTGGTCTGTAAATAATCTGGACCAGACAATCCCGTGATCAACAGCATGAGCACCGATATGCGTCATTGGGAACCGATGACATGTGTCAACAAAGTCAGCGAGCCTGACCACCCGACCCCGTTAGTCGCCTCTTCCGACAAACATGGGTTACTCGGGGCTAATATAATTTACTCATTCGGACCTTCACAGGTCTGGTTTAAAGTGGATTTTTTTAACTGTCTACAGTTGATGGGAACATGTGCAATCGAAAGCTCGAATGATATGATCAAGTGGGCAGTGGCAGGAGCAGTGAGAGTTTTAGCACCATTATTGAGTGCACGATGTTTGGATTGACTTGTAAATTAATATTATGATATCTGAAAACTGTCTACTATAACAATTCATACTTTTATATACAAATGTAAAATATGAAGTTTTTATTTTGACTTAGTGTATTTTGATATTTACCATCACATAATCCCAACTAGTATCATTGTAACATGTTACTTTTAACAAAGACTAAAAGTAACGACCACCGGTACATTGATTAATAGTATTTCTTTCGACTGTACCTTTTTATCTGTCATTTTCTCGTTATGAAATAAGTTGTGCTGAAATAACAAAAGGAACCACTTTGGGCTCTACAAATAGGATGCAATGTCGAACTATAGGAGTCACGCCATAAGCTGTCTGAGAGGTATAAAGGAAATGAAAGAGTGAGGAACACATGGTTCATACTGATCACATTCGTCACAGGGATTCTTCCCAACCTGACCCGTGAAGGTCCCGGGGTAGAATAGGCCTTCAGCAACCCATGCTTGCCATAAAAGGCGACTCAGCTTGTCGTAAGAGGCGACTAACGGGATCGGGTGGTCAGACTCGCTGACTTGGTTGACACATGTCATCGGTTCCCAATCGCGCAGATCGATGCTCATGTTGTTGATCACTGGATTGTCTGGTCCAGACTCGATTATTTACAGACCGCCGCCATATAGATGTAATATTGCTGAGTGCGGCGTAAAACTAAACTCACTCACTCACTCTTCCCAACCTACTGAATAATACCGCCTCCGTATTAACAGATGGGTTGAAGGTTCGAAACCACATATCGGCACAATATGTTTAAGTTATTAATGTGATATTTTACGATCGTATTCAGTCATTGGAAGACGCCATGTTACGTCAAACTTCAATACTTTAACAAGTGAAATAATTCAGTCGAAGACTTTTCCTTGGAAATCCCGAGATGCCGACAATTCTGCCGTAAATCCCCGGTATTTCATGTCCGTAATCTTTTGATTATATTCCTTTTTCAATCAGTAGTTCAGTCACATTGGTCATTTTTAGGATTGTACTGGACGGCAAGAGCAAGGTCATCATCAGAAGGACCCAGATGGGTTTAGTTTTAGGTTGTTTTCAGCAATATTACATCAGTATCACAGTGGGGGACTCCAGAAATGGGCTTCATAAATTGTACCATCGTGAGGAAGTAAACGCTCTAGACACATCAGGAGACCAATGGATAGTTTAATAACCTTGACCTTATAGTAACCTTTTTAGGGTTTATATGTGGCCTAGGATAATTATAATACCTAGAATTGTTGTCGGGGAATTAGCTTGGGACCGCACACCTTCAAAATAACCAAGAGAAGCATCAATTAGTGGCCAGTCTTTATTCGGTGCATTTCATGAGTCATCACATAATAAAACATTAGCAAAACTTGTACAAATAATACATATGAAAGCCATGTGAATTAACGATTACACAAACCTTACTGACAAAATACCTTACAATAAACAATCGCAAGGATTACACTGAGGTTAAGCCAGCGCAGCTGACAAATAAGCATAGAGACTGATGAGGTAACGTTTTAGTAAGATAAGTAATACATGTGTTGTCAATAACTAAAATAATGAAACTAGAGCTTAACAATACTGAAAACGTAGCAATATTGCGCAGCAGAATGCAACAACAAGGCTTATGCGCGCTCCCTACTTTTGCGTGTACAGTATAGTTACGTCATGTAATACATTTGAATTAAACGCACACAATAACCATTTAGAAATACATTCACTGGTATACATTTGATTGTAAACACGCAATAAAATATACAAGACGTGCACAATGATTTCTCTGCTTCCACGAGCCCGATTATAGGTAAATGTGATTTACTAAAGTTAGATTATGCCTGATGCTACTAAATTATACTGTAAGCTATTTGACGTAGACTACATATTTAGGGTGGTGCTACATGGTCTTACCTAACTAAAATATTCCCTGGTGTACTTAGCCTATACTGCATAGTTTAAGTGACAGTATATCGTATAAACTAACAGTATGGAACGCAACAGAAAACAGAAAACATGAACTTAATTTAGGAACATACATTGAATGAAATGAACATGGCTTACCTTCAAAATAACCAAGAGAAGCATCAATTAGTGGCCAGTCTTTATTCGGTGCATTTCATGAGTGAAGTACCCCGAATAAAGGCCGTTATATATACCACCGATGCTCTCAGAGTTAGTGATATGGACGCACGTTCAACTGAGTAATCCTTTAAACAATACTTACAAATGTTACTAATCTACACTGCTGCCTATCTGAATTTTGAGATTACCAGCGTAGCTTCAAAGACTTGAGAATGCAGAAATGACTAAAATTATCTAACAGTTTTCTCGGCGAGTGTGTTATCATAGCGTAATCTTTACCTTTTCTCTCAGGACATGTATTCTTAAAGATTAGGACATAACGCTTATCAAGTAACTTAGTAATTAAGACGAGCGCATATCTCACTGACGGATTAATGTACTTGGAACGGACAATGCCTGTAATCTTAAAGCTTAACACACAATGCTAATTATCTTATAACCTGGAAAATGAAGATCACCAATAACAGATACAGCGTTCGGTATTCTCGTTTTTGAGTAAAATATACAAACTGGGTTGTTTAGTTCAATTCTATAAACTCAGAAATATTTATGTAAGACCGAGGGAAAACATGGCGTATTTTAGAACTATGATAGTACATTGCGTGATTAACGCTGACAGGAGCGCGTCTCCCTGGCAACGTGATAAAATGTAGTGCTAACTGAATATCACCAGAAGACCACGCCTGCAGTACGGGCTTTACGGGAGGGATTGCCCGCGGGCTACAGTGGAGGGGGTGCTGATAGCCAGGGGGCAGTTGTCGGGGAGCAGTTTTCCGGGGGGCGGGCTGTTAGCCTAGACGCGAGAATTGTGTGGTTCGAATTCATTATTCTCCTACGGAGACTACGTATAGCTTGATATTTTTAATGGAAACGTTGCGATAAATGCCAGATGGTGTTTGTGTGAACGCTGAATCCACAAGCAATATACAGGAAGGAAGCATACCTGTTCACCTGTAGTTTTCCCCGTGGCGTGGGTTGCCGAACCTGCTCAAGAATGAGGTGTTTTTATACAATACACATCTTTTTTGTCTGACTTTTAAAGTGAACGTAGCTTGCTTACTCCTCTCGAATTAATCATTCAAATTTCGTGCAATTTGAACAACTGCTTGCGCCTTTTCGACCATTTTAGCATTTTCTGGTGTTCAAATCTACAAATGCATTCATTAGATTACAAATGAAAGCTTTCCTTGTCCCAAGAATGAGCGAGTATCCCGTCATGCTCTCGTAATTTCATTCAACTCATGTTTGCAAATGTTTGTTTGTCATCCATTCAACAACTTACACCAATCCCCTGGACAACTTTCATCATAATAAAAAATAACAAACTTCAGTGCTTTTGATTTATAGGAATGTGTAAATGTACATTGCCACAAACATCTTTAACCTGTGCGAAGTTATGATTTTGAATTTCTGTGAACTCTTGTGCTGATTCGTGTTCAGTGGTGACTTTTTGATGGCCTGTTTATGTATCTGAAGCTTACGTCCCATCGTGATGGTGACGCTATCATGACCAAACTGTATATCAGCGTCATCAACAGAATTGTGGTATGCAAAATAATCCACAGCCCTGAGGATAAACAGAAATGATATGACACGTTACAAAAAGCGGCGATAAATTGCTGCGACATTTCAAACAGAAACATTAGTCTCCCATCATATTATTAATAATATAATTATTAAAAATATCTGTCGCACGATTCTGAATCATCATGAACCAATAAAAATAAAAGGAAAACGTTTAAACGCTCGCTGTCCTGTGGCTCTTCTCCCCAAATGGTATGTATCGCACCCTTACACTTATGTTGTTTAGTGTCCAATTCAGGACAGCTGTCGTCCAAATATTTCCAAAGACCAAAACATGTAGCCAGGTCATGTGGGACTTAATTGCAATTATTTAATCTGAATTCTTTAGTCTTATTACTACCGCTTTGTACATTGTCTTGTCAGTCACTTCCACCATATTGTCACTGTCATTGATTACTGTACATGGCATTAATGGCCTAAACTGGTCATCATCCTTGGCTGTGTCTGTCATGACATCAACTGTACAAGGAAGTGCTGTTCGTTTCTAAATCTGTCTATTGTTGAGTTTTTGCCTGTCCATTGTTGTTTAAAACTATATATATGTTCATATCTTAACTGTCGGTAGTCTGACTGTCTGTAGGGATGACAGGGAGCAGGATAATATCACTCGTAGGAAACGCATTGGGGTTGGGCAGGAACTCCTCTGATTTCACTCATGTATACTTGCTTGTGATGTCTTGTGGAAGCAACTAAAGAACTTTGAACTCAACTACGCCTCCGTCTTCGTCAACATACACTACATCAACTCACAATGTCTACGCGTTCATAATACTACTGGGGCTCACGGTAAGGAGGGTTATGTACACTTGCTATGATTAACACTTCATGCCACAGTCGGTTTTGAATAACTGGATTTAGATACTTGACAAATGGCATTGCTTTTCATTTTCATTCCCAGTTATTCAGATATAATTATATTTATAGTGACGAAAGTGAGTGACCATGTGACCAAAGACTATAGGCCTGGGCCCCGTTTCACAAAACTCTCGTAAGGCTAAGGTCTCGTAACATTTCTCGTAGCCTTTGCACCTCCTATGTTACAGTATACTGGGTACAAATGCTACGAGAAAAGTTACGAGACCTTAGGCTAAAGAGAGCTTTGTGAAATGGGGCCCAGGTTTAGTCTGTTTTTTTCTGTTTCCATTGTTCAGAAGGAACACAGGGATGAAGGGTAGCCTATTAGTTTAAGCGTTCGTCCGGGTTCTGCTCCTCACATGGGTACAAGAGTATTTATGATGTTCCCCGCCGTACATGGCTACAAGAGCATGTATGATGTTCCCACCGTGTTGTTGCGGAGAACATCATAAATGCGAATTTGGGGAAAAGCGACGTGAAACTAAACTCACTTACAAGGAACACGGGTGAGCTTCATTTGGCCTCAAACTACACATTTATGTCTCGTGGAAAGGTGCGTTCATGTTAAAGCTAGGTCGACATGTATCTCTGTGTCCCCTACCCAGGTGGACACCATAAATGGGCTCAACACATTTTGCCCATGTAGGGAATCGAATCCTCTCGGACATGACGAATGAACGCTTTAACCACTGGGCTACCCCAACTGTCCCGTTACGTTGTTGATTATAAACGCCATGTTATGCATATTACTGTTATATACTATTGTATACTGTTGTATACCGCTGTATACGTTACTATGACAATTTGCTGATTAGTATTCACTATCTTAGACCGTCAGGTGTTGAAGGTATAGCTCAAGTATGACTTACCGTATCATTATAAATTTAAGAAGTATTCTGGTTCGTTTGTCGTTTGTTTGGCATAAAACAGAGAGTAATTACTTCCAAAGGCCACAACACATACGTCATTGGCAGTTGACTGTCAATTAAAGGCTGCTAGGGCATCACCCTTTCGAAGATGACATTTACTGACACGTTCGTAGTAGACCATGGTACACACTGTACTTGACATTAGTTAAACTGCACTTGACGTACTTGGAACTTCAGCATGATTCAGACGTCATTGGCTGTTGGCTGTCAAGGTTGCTATGGAATCACCTTTAGTTAAACGTAAACAGACGTACGTAAACGTAATTCAACGTAGATCTCCGTAGTTATGTCCGCACTTTGAACTTCAGTAAAACCATGATTTGAAAGTGGTTAGAAAAGCAATTTTCAACATGTACAAAATGTCTCTGCGGTTAGCTTGAATACCAAGACCATAGAGTTACCGTCATCTGAACATGGGTGATCCTAGTTCTCCCTACTAGACCGTATTTGGCCCAATATCACGGATGTGTTGACCGCAGTACACCGCAGTACATGTCCCTTCGCTCAATCAGCAGTTAACTTCGTTGATCACTACAGTCTGTTTGACACATCAATTGTTAAATACATACTGTATATCAGTTTAGAAAGGCAGGCAAATAATATTACGAGGCAAGGTGTTCATGAATTCATCTGTTAGAAATTGTTATGCATCACATAAAACAAACTATCATCATTATAAACTTGACTGTTAGTAGATGGCGCGGAGAAGCGCACGGTCAAGCAAAGCAACGTTCCTGACAGTGAGGTGTGACTACTCTTTTTGCTTCGATATCATATCCTGTCATTTTCATTCCACCTTATTAAGCACGTCCTGCTTGACCGTATTGATTTTTCCATCAGAAAGGATGAATATTTCAATGTCAAAGCAGTTAAGGACTATTTTCCTGATGTTAAAAATCATTTAATCTGCTTCTCTGAATAGTGTACTTATGAAAGGAACAGACATTGCCAGCAGATTAAAAGGTGTCTTATTGAGATTCCGAAAGAAAGCTGTAGCAGTCATGGGAGACACAGAGATTATCTTCGGTTCTTGTGGCATTACGAAAACGACCCAGGTAATGAACCTTTCGAGTGCGAGTCCATGTCTTTGGTAATAAGTCATCTCCAGCAATCGCAACATATGGGCTAAGGAAGGCTGATTCATCTTCAAGCTCAGATTTTGGACAGGATGTGAAGGAATTCGTCGACAGAAAATTCCAAATGATGGGATTGCTTCTCTACCTTCTACATGAGAAGCAGCCCTGAGAACATATGGAAACATTCGTGTTCATAAGATATTGTCAAACAGCCCAAAGTTATGAACGCTTTTCCACCTGACGACAGAGCCAGTGATCTCAAAGACTTGAATTTCAGGGATCACAGTGAACAGTGTGTTCCTATTCAACGCAGTTTGGGAATATCTTGGGACATCAAGACTGATTCATTTGTTCTCCAAGTATCTATAGGGGATAAGCCTACACAAAACGAGGACTTCTGTCTATGGTTCATAGCATATATGACCCTAGGGCTTCTTGGCACCAATGACGATCAAAGGTCGCTTGATTCTTCGAGATGATGTTTCCAGTAATGTTGGATGGGATGATGTCTTATCAAATGATCTTCACCAGGAGTGGATCGAGTGACTACATTCACTTCGAAGTTTGAAAGACTTACGAGTGTCACGGCCATTTACGCCCTTGTCGTTCAAAGGAGCATTTCACAGTTCCTGATATTTCATTATCATACTGCTGTGAAGCACAAGGGAAGACAATTGACAGAGGGAGTCATACGCTCTGCAGGTTACTGGATAGTTGGTATGAAGAGACTTGTGTCATCCATCATCCATCGATGTGTCACATGTAGGAAGCTGAGAGCACAGACCGCATCCCAGAAGATGTCAGATCTTCCATCTGAAAGACTTGAACCTTCACCTCCATTTACATACGCTGGAGCTGATCTGTTCGCACCACGGAACATCATTGCTCGAAGGACTAGGGGAGGCCTTGCAAATAGCGCTTTTTGCTTGGTGTGCCCTGCTGTGCACATCGAAGTTGTAATACCATTGTAATACTTATTGTAATACCATCTGGGATGAGATTGACACAGTACATAATCATTGATGTTTTAAACGAAATAGAACTGACTGATATAAATTTTGATTAATATGTTTCGTGAATACACAAATGATAAAATCGGTAGAAACATTTAACAACCGAGACAGTTAGTGGCTGAATGCTCGAAGGGGGTAAAGTATTTTAAGTCCCGAAGCCTTAAAAAGCCAATATAGCTTTACCAAGCTTTTAACCAAAGAGTGTTTGTTATTTCAAACAATGACAATAACTCAGTGGCTGATTGGATGGAGTAAATCCAGTTTGGGTCCCTGCATGTACCAAAGGTACTATAAGTCTCCATGGTATTCTATGGCCCGTTTGTTTGTCGTAATGTCCTAAATAGTATATACGTTTAAGTAACATGTTAGTTTAAAATCGCTAACGATGATATATCAGTTGTTTTACTGTCTTTGGCGACAAAGTTTATAATATGACATTATAAAATATTTATAATTAAGCATGAACTGTTTTAGTCTCGATGTGGTTGAAAATATTGCCAAAATGACTGTACATTTTACCTCACACACTCACTCGCCCATTCCACCTTAGAGTATATAAACAGTCATTTGTTATAAGTACTTACGAATATTGGGTGTTGTTTGTTCGAAATATGTTTCATTAAGTATGCTTTCGATTTTAGCATGATTACTATGCTACTACAAAATATATTTGCACGCCTATGTTAATACATAACTTGATTTAATTATGGGAAGTCAGCCCGTAGTTTTGAACTCCCGTCATTGTTCCTGAAAGTCAATAATGTCAGAGATCATAGAACATTTGTGCCGCATGGCTGTAAACATTTTTGTCATAATATTGATATTCTTACTCTAAATGTACTTCTTAGAAACTAGTAGAATTCATTATTAGAATGCTTAAATCTAATAATATCACTTGAAAATCAGCCGTAAATTCCTAGCTGTTGCGATTGCGTTTTTGTCTGTTTGTTGTTGAAGTCCGGCGAATCCCGACAATACTACGTGGCCATTCATGTAGACTGTTTATTATGAGTATTTATCATAGAGCTCGTTTCTTAGATAGGACTGAACAATGTACATCCTGGCGTAATACATTAGTGATATTGTAACTAACACAATCCGAAGCGATGGTGACTACTGAAATATTTCTGAGTACATCCCCCGTCCCCGCTGCATGTTTACCACACAAGTTGAATGTTTTCCACACAAGTGTTCATTTTGTACAACGTCATCTTCTCTGGTGACAAACCAATCAGAAAAGACGCTTGAGCTAAGGGAGAGACCTATATAAAATACACGTGAACTTCCATTTTGCATACGTTTTCTTGCTTTCTGGAGAATACAAGAACCTCTCAGCGTCTCTTACTTCTGATGATGCAACAGTTTGCATGGCCTTCACTTGTGGGTACGTCTCACATCTTTACATCGTCCACAACCAACGCAGATGACTCATTCAATATCGCTGTAATGGGAGCTCCTATGGTTGGTAAGAGTGTCCTCATCAACAAATTTGTCAACGGCACCGCTCCGACATGCTACTGGCCAACTGTGCAAGAACGTTACACCAAATGCATGGACATAGAAGGTAGACGCGCTGTCCTCGACATTTTCGATACTCCAGGAGGGTACTGTTTTTCATATTTGAGAGACGTGGCCATCGCCAATGCTGATGCCTTTGTGCTGGTCTATTCTGTTAAAGACGAGGCTTCCTTTGAGACACTGACCGTTCTCAGAGATAGGATACTTCATGAGAAGCTGCCTGATGTTCCTATAACAGTGGTAGGTAATAAAACGGACGTTCCAATCTCATCTCGCTTTATGTCAAAGAACAGGGCACAGTCCATAATAACAACGGTTTGGCAAAACGAGTATAAGGAAATCTCTGCCAAGGACGACTCTAACATTTCTGACATTTTCACAACTATTGGGAGCATGGCCTGCACTTTCATTTCTAACCAAAAACGTTTAAGGGCCCAAGCAAGACGCCGCTGTTCTCGCAAACATAAATTATTGAAAAATATTTGTACAATTTCTTGAAATTGTTAAAATGTTCTGATGAGAGAGGCAGTTTCAATGTCATTTAAAGACATTTGTTTTTATTTGAGGCTGGCGTGTTGGGTATTTTGAGAGTGTGCACTTGTCGACGAAGCTCCCAAGATGGGTATCGGTTCAGGACAATGCAGAATGAAAATAGGGACCTTTTGTCAACCCCACAAGCCAAGATCTATTGTGCATGGAATATCAATCGGACAAAGAGTGTGTTTAGATGACTCTCAGAATATTGTTGATTATGTCCTTGTTGCTTACCACGTGTCTCGACGTGGAGTCTAACTCTGGCCCCACGTCTAACAGGCAGTTAACGCAATCGTAAGAAGATACAGGTGCTGTAGATATTAGCACTAACGATGATTTGATGACTTCTACAATGGACTTTAAATATGACCTAAACGCTATGTAGCAACTTTGGACAAAAGTTGACAAAATGAATGCACAGGCAAGCGAGCAGAGGGAAGAAATTGTCTTCAAGTTTGGCGCTCCTCACTTGACTCTTCAACTTAATGTAAATATTATTCACTGGTTAAATCTTTACTAAATGTTGAACACTACTTGTCCTGTGACCTCTTATCATACCGACGTTCCCCTATGTTCCGCTGTAACAACTTTAGATTAACAGTAGAAACCGACCACCATACAAATACACTGTATGATCAACGTCTCTGCCTTTATTGTGCTTCTGTTAGTTTAAACTATGTTGAAGGTGAGCTTCATCTACGTATCTGTGGTAAATATTCTGAACCAAGAAATAAGTGTTACTCAGCCTATCAGATTCACCCTCCAACAATTGAGACTTTTGTGCATTTAATTACCTGTAACAGCAAGTATCTAAAAACATTAACTACATTCCTCTCCACTGTATTTAAACTAACAAGTAAACCCACTACTACGACTAACTGACCGTGTATTTTAGTCGTTGTCCTTTATCCTGCAAATAAAGGACAAAAAAAGTTAGAGATATTCGTATTTTAATGATTGACATTTTATCACTGTGTCAAAGTGTAGATAGATCAGTATTCATAATTTCAAAAGTTATATATATCCCTAACGGTTTTTGTCCAGTATATGTATTCTTTATATTTTACTGTGTTGTGTTTTAGGCCAGTGGCCAACATTGCTGAAATAAAATGTCTGTCTGTCTATCGAAAGATATAAAGACTATCTAGATACGTTAGAAAAAGTCATTCTGTTGAATTGTATTGTCAAGAGATGGATTAAAATGTGTTGTCAGTTCTTGATTTCGTTATATTTCATTTTTATGTGTTCATAATGAACACAGACGAAGAGCGAATGAGTGAGTGTGGTTTTACGCCGCTTTCATCAATATTCCACCAATATGACGGCAGGGAAAACCAGAATTGGGCTTAACACACTGTACCCATATGGGGAATCGAACCCGCTCGGACATGACGAATGAACGCTTTAACCACTAGGCTACCCCACCACCCTGTTGTTGATTATAAATAGCATTAATGCTATACATATTACCGTTTTGTACCGTTCTATACGTCACTACCGCAATGTGGTGATTAATTTGCTGTTTAGTATTCACTTTATTAGGCCGTCAGGTGTTGAAGGTATGACTCAAGTATGATTGGACGTATCATTTAATATGTATGAAGAATTATGGTTCGTTTGTCCCGAGCGAACTTTGTTGGCATTACACAAAGAATATTTCAGCGACAAGGCCTCAGGCCCACGTACGTATTACATGCAAATATTGACACTTGGTGCTGCATTTCATAAATGTTAAAGATATGACAATCATAGACTGGCCTTCACAAAATATGTTGTGTGACTTGGTCATGTCTTTAAGTCATACAGCTGTATTTACAGTCCTGTATCAAACAACGCCAATTTTTAAATATTTGTTTGAGTGTTCGGTGTTTTGGAAAATAATGAATTCATCGTCACATTTTAGTAATACAATTTAGCATGAAAGTAGCATGTCGCCTTGTTGGTATCACTTGATATCACACAGTGGATAGCGTTCTCAGCAGGATAAAGCCAACACATATTTTTCGTATCCGTTGAGGTTCTATACTGATATTTGTGCAAATTAGAGAGGTTATAAGCAAATGTTAAGGACCCCTGTCATAGTGTAAACAAACCATGGTGTCACGTCCATCTGTTGGCGTTCGTGTCCAGATTAACGTCAGTGGTTACAGTACTGTCAGTACTTCTTCGTAGGCTTTACGAAGATGAAAACTCCAGTTCCCCGACCGACAGTTAGTTCCACTGTCACAGTGTAAACAAACCATGGTGTCACGTCCATCTGTTGGCGTTCGTGTCCGGATTAACGTCAGTGGTTACAGTACTGTCAGTACTTCTTCGTATTAGGTTTATTGAATATGCCAATGAATTTCATACAAACTACGACTACATCAAATTCCAAAGCAGAAACTCAAAAATGGCTTTAAAATATGTTTCAAACTAAACGTCACCTTGTTGTCATAACCTTGGTGGAATTTTGAATACATTCGCTGGAAGAAATACGAATGACTAAGCAAAAGTGAAGACTAAAATGTTCCCAGAAATAAAAAGCTTAAGAAGAGCACATACCATCGCTACTTGAAGTGATTTGTATTGATTAGTCGTTGTTGTTGGTATGTTTCAAACAGAGTTTGTTGATTTGGTTTTATAGCACTGTTGCAGCCTGGGAATGAACACCAGACAAATAATATTCCAGAATGTGAGTGGGTGAGAATTTATCATCACATCGGCAATATTTCAGCCATATCGTGACGAAAACAGTTAAGACCTGTCGACGAAGGACAGTAAAACCAACTAGTGTGTCACAGTAACAAGAAAGAAAACTAGGATATGTCTCTGAAATAGGGACAATACAATATAAAAGAAGGATGAGGCTCGCCCAAAACTGGAGGTAGATCACCACTATAGGACCACGGGGGACGTACTGTACCTTGGCTACCTGCATAGTCCCTAGAGGATTTATACCATCCCTTCAGCCACTGGCGATTGTACTGATATTTAGCCATAATAAAACAACAAATGCATAGCCCTTGTGATTGATGAACGGAATACAGATTTCGCTCGTTACGAACAAGATCCGGGTTCGATTCCCCACGCATATTGTGTAAAGGCCATTTCTGGTGACCATGTCGTGATATTCCTGGGCTATTGCCAAAAGCGGCGTAAAACTGAAATCTCTAAGTAACTTTTTTCTAAAAAATACCATAACTTTTCGAATTTTTGAGTTATTTGTATCATTCAGTGGTAGAACTTTCTCTTTCATGAGATATTTCTTACTGAACATGACCACAGACACAATGATATCCATTGCACAAGTAAATACAAGTTGCTAAAGAAACGGTCATCAAAGGACTGTAAAATAGCTAGAGTATCACAGATAATATACTCTTCACAAAATGTAAGGGAACCTGAACTTTGAAGTCTGGTAGAAAGACACCCCACTAGAGAACGTTACAATGACATTTATCTTGTGTATGCAGCATCATTTCACGTTATCACCGCATGCAAACACAATGCATGGGCAGCACATGCACAACGTGGGAGCCTCCTACACCTGTATGGAGTGTCATTATGAATCTTGAGTCTTTCAGGTAGGTCGATGAAATTTTCATGTCATACTCCAGCACCTAACACGGGGGATAACTGAACGAACAGGTTTGCTTTGAATGAAATCCATGTGGTGATGCATTCTCAAAACATCCATTGTTATTGTATCAACATTGATTCAATCCCATATATCTCTCAGTTTCGACAATCATACATTGAAAGTACAGTTTCCCTACTTGTTTTGCAGAGTATACTTAAAACTAGCATTTACTTACGAAGACAATACAATATAAAAACAAGCTATAGGTCGCCAACAACTGAATGTAGAGGACTAAGGACACTAAGGACCAGGGAGTGCTTTTGCTACCTGTCTGGACCCTGATTGGATTAACATCGTCCCTTCAGACTTTTAGTTGATATGACAAAGCAGGCAAAGCTAAAACAAACGAATAAAAATGTGGTAGAATTAAATATAAATTGAAAGAGGTACTATCTTCCCTCTTAAGATGACAGAAATACTTCAACCTCCTTTCAGGATACCACCACTATTAACCGTTATTGTTTATAAATTTCATACTACCAAGTTTAAGGTACCACTTATCTATTTCACCAACATATTGATCAAAATGTATCGTGGAATTCTTTTCCCATCAGTAAAGATCAGTAAAGATCTTTTAAGGATAAATCTTCTTTGTAATTCTTTGAAATGACCCCGAAACGTTTCAAAGAATTTAAAAAGAAGATTTGTCCATAAAAGGCCTTGGTCATATTAAATGATAGTTAACATGGTTAGAAAGATCCTTGAATGTTTTGACATTGAAATATTTAGAATATAATATATACTGTCCTTGTGATGGAAAATTTAACACAGTCAAACTGAGTTCTGTCACTCAGGGAACTTTTAGGGTTTGGTCATTGTTTTAAATGTTGATTTGAATAAACTGTTGGTGATTAACATCATGAAATGGTAAAAGGTTATATCGAACATTCTTGCGAATTGGCGCAACAGGAACTTGACTATTACTGGGAAGATAACTGAAAGTAAAACTCTAGGTGTATCTGCTGTAGTACACATTTTTGAATCGCTTCCTAATCCTCCCAAATCCTTGGATATTGAGAAAATCTTTTTCACTTTTATCTTGAGTGGTAAACTTGATAAGATTAAGAGGATGATTATGAAAAAGGATTACAGGGAAGGAGGAATTAGAATGACTAATCTATTTTTTATTAAGTCCACTATTAAGAGGTATTTCAACAGTGACGTCAATAACCGTGCTATGTTCCCATTCGTCAGCTTGCTCATATCAGCTCAAACACTAATCAGTTCTGCATTGTGAACAACCCATGGAAAGATGTTCATCTGTCATTGAAGAAATACAAGAGGCTGTTCATACCTGATCAGAAGGATCTACATTAAATACTCGGCAAACCCTTCTGGTTTAATCACCAGCTTGTTGATTCATCTTTTCTTCTTAAAAGTTGTTTTGGGTACGGAAATTGCTGAAGTTAAAGTGTAATTCTGCCGGTCTGCTTTCTTGTAATGTGTTTGGGAAATGATACCCAGTTAGAAGAACATCTCTAGACTACAATAAACATATACCCGTTTCAATGAGACATACAGTCAATAATCTCTTAATAAGAATCCAAATTTGGTTATTAATGATACAGTGTATGACCTTATTATCTCTAGACTACAATAAACATATACCCGTTTCGTGGAGACATACAGTCAATAATCTCTTCATGAGAATCCAAATTTGGTTATTTATGATACAGTGTATGACCTTATTATCTCTAGACTACAATAAACATATACCCGTTTCATGGGGACATATAGTCAACAATCTCTTCATGAGAATCCAAATTTGGTTATTAATGATACAGTGTATGACCTTATTATCTCTAGACTACAATAAACATACACCCGTTTCGTGGAGACATACAGTCAATAATCTCTTCATGAGAATCCAAATTTGGTTATTAATGATACAGTGTATGACCTTATTATCTCTAGACTACAATAAACATATACCCGTTTCATGGGGACATATAGTCAACAATCTCTTAATAAGAATCCAAATTTGGTTATTAATGATACAGTGTATGACCTTATTATCTCTAGACTACAATAAACATATACCCGTTTCGTGGAGACATACAGTCAATAATCTCTTCATGAGAATCCAAATTTGGTTATTTATGATACAGTGTATGACCTTATTATCTCTAGACTACAATAAACATACACCCGTTTCATGGGGACATATAGTCAACAATCTCTTCATGAGAATCCAAATTTGGTTATTAATGATACAGTGTATGACCTTATTATCTCTAGACTACAATAAACATACACCCGTTTCATGGAGACATATAGTCAACAATCTCTTAATAAGAATCCAAATTTGGTTATTAATGATACAGTGTATGACCTTATTATCTCTAGACTACAATAAACATACACCCGTTTCGTGGAGACATACGGTCAATAATCTCTTCATGAGAATCCAAATTTGGTTATTAATGATACAGTGTATGACCTTATTATCTCTAGACTACAATAAACATACACCCGTTTCATGGAGACATATAGTCAACAATCTCTTAATAAGAATCCAAATTTGGTTATTAATGATACAGTGTATGACCTTATTATCTCTAGACTACAATAAACATACACCCGTTTCGTGGAGACATACAGTCAATAATCTCTTCATGAGAATCCAAATTTGGTTATTAATGATACAGTGTATGACCTTATTATCTCTAGACTACAATAAACATATACCCGTTTCATGGAGACATATAGTCAACAATCTCTTAATAAGAATCCAAATTTGGTTATTAATGATACAGTGTATGACTTTATTATACCTTCAGGCGGTTGTAGAATCTTCTATGACAAACTAATTAAAACATGTAAGTTACGTGATGTGTGTAAAAATATGACTCACATTACATTGCCTTGGAGTTTTGATTTCACAAACTGGCGGAAGTTGACAAAAATATTTGTATGTTTCACAACCAGATGTTATCAACGTTTTTGTCTCTTGTGAACATGTGCAAATGTTCTGGAGCGAACCAAGGATTCCTGAAATAAATACAGAAAATTGTATGGGTCGAAACTACTTTGCTAAGAAAAAGCACAGCAATGACAAATTGCACAAAAAATGACCTAATATCTCACTTCACACTTGGAAATCTGCAATTCTCTTTTTCTAATTTATAAACATCTCCAGCATGCCTGTAACCATGGGGGTTTGTTGCTTGGAGAATTTGCAACTCTTTGTTGCCAATGTGTAACCATCTCCAACAGTGAGTCGGATACCCTCTGTTTTTGTAAACCAATCTGAAATAAATAAATACATTTAAAAACTAAAAGGTTTTCAGAATTTAAGTATGGGCATGGACATCCCAGTCAGTTTGCCACTTACAGTAGAATGCCAAGATGTTTGGGTCCATAGAACCTCTACATCAGCTATATCGCTAACTATAAGCAGATAATGTCCATCACTGTACGTTCAATACTACTACAGTCAGACCTCGGTTTCCGAACATTCTTCACCAAAAACGAATTTGTACATATGCTTTATTCGTCACGACATCAACATCCTGATAAGGATATCATGTCAAAACGTAAATATATGATATAAAACGACATAAAATCGTATCTGCTCTATCTCTGACCTTTCGCTGATGATAGTATGGCAAATACGAACACGATAGTTGTTTGAGGTGTATATTTAGTACTGCTACAGATACTCTATTCTTGACAACGATATCATCCTGGTGACGATATCAGTCGCAAAAGCAATCTCATTTCACGGTACTTATGGTACTGGCTTATCTTGACCTTTACTTGATAAGAGTTTGACCAAGACGAATCATACTGTTGTCTAAAGTGGGATCGATCATTTGTGTGCCAAACGTTGGAGGAAAGGTGATTCCATGTCAAATATAATGTAGCTGATGCTGCTAGTGTTCAATTGTCGGATGTGCTGCAAGGCAATTATTGTGTGGGTTAATCGATATTTATGTAATTCACACCGAAACGTTTTTCCATTGTTATTGTAGATGACGCTCTTTGACGATTTCTTCAAAAGTACACGCCTGATCGCACTTTGAATGCTTTGAACTTTTGAGACGGGATTTCTAGAACATTGCAGCACACCACAGGGGCTTGTATTGCTTAAAATAATATAAAGAGGGATATATGTGTATGGATATCAGTGTAGGCTTGTTGGACCCAGGACGTATTATCTTCAGCAATACAAGCCCCTGCGCTCTACACAAAGAAACGGGTGTTGCCACTTGAAGTTCTTTTCCAGTCTTGTCAGTGTTTAAGGGGAAATACGTAGGAGAAACAATTTAGACGTTTTTCAAGTAAGTTCAGTTGCAGTCTGTGCTCTGTTGTTGTTTGAATAGATTAAAAAGATGACAGTATAAAATAATAGCCACTCATGGCATTGCAACATGTAGACTTTCCGAAAATACACGATGGTAAATTAACATCTGTGCTATCTTCAACATTACCCAAGCGGCTAAATGGCACTTCGACAAACTACGAGTCATACCTTTTCAGACAGACAGACAGACATTCAATATTTCAAGCCATATGACCTATAGTGCATATGACCTATAATACACATATAGTATTCCCAGAAATTATTGAGAATCATGTTGCATCATGTAACTCATTACGTTTATTAACTTCTGGCGTTTTACTTACATAAACAGGTTAAAACATCATCCTTTTACAGTCTCAGTCTTGTTTTAGTACTTTGTTAGACCTCTTCGCTCAGCAATGCATGCCTGAATACGCCTAGGCACACTACCCATCAAAGTTTGTAGGTAATCGTGTGACAGGGTATCCCAATATTGGACCACCTCGGCCTTCATATCTTCAATATTTCTCAGTCCCTTTTGGTTTATTCTGTCCTTCATGACTCCCCACACATTCTCAATTGGGTTTAGGTCTGGGCTGTAACTGGGCCAGTCTAAAACTTGAACATTTTTGCCCGACAACCACTGTTTTGTGTCGCGCGCAGTGTGTTTTGGGTCATTATCATGCTGGAAAATCCAATCATCTTCATACAATGTTTGTGCTGTCGGAAGAAGGTGACCATTTAGAATGTCAACGTATCTTTCTTTTGTCAAGTTTCCCGTGAAAACACACAATGGCGTCACTCCGCGAGCCGATATGCCACCCCACATGTGAAACTTCGGGCTATGTTTTGGTCGCTGGTAGATAGGTTTGACAGTATCTTTGGTCCAAATTTTCACACAATTAGGGAAAAGCCAAACAGAACTTTCATCCGAAAAGAAAACATTATCCCAATTTTGATTTTCATGAGCCCGACACCAGTTTAAACGTTTTTCCTTTTGTGCATCTTTCATCAACGGCGAGGGAATTCCACGTTTTTTCACCCAATTAAGTCTCTGTAATTCCTGCCTAACTGTTTCATTGCATACCTGAGGACTTCCGCTGCTAATCATTTCATTTCTGATGTTCTGAACACTTTTCAATTTGCCCCTACTCACAATCTGCCCAAGTCTTCGGCGATCCACAACACTGAATTTCCTAGGCCGACCTGCCCCTGCTTTGTGCTCTATCCCGGTTCCTGTTTGAATATTCTTCAAAGTTCTGTATACTGTAGACAGAGGAATACCATGTCTACAAGATAACACTTTAGCATCAGCCTCACCCCTTTCAAAATCATCTAAAATGAGCTTTCTTTTCTCTCTTGCTGTAAATTCTGCCATGTCAACACAGGAAGCCGTCTGCTCAGACAAGGGAGATAACTCTTGACGTGATGAGCTGCCTTCTAAGCCTTCAAGAGTTGTCTAACTTATTTAGTATGCTTAGTGCATAGTGAAAGCCCTTTTTCCAATCTTAGAATCATTAGAAAAAAAACAAAGATTTTCTCAATAATTTCTGGGAACACTGTATTAATGTCTAATTTCTTTGGTATCATATTATCAGTTTTTTCACGTGTTGTTCATCTTTATACACAGTTGAGATCATACTATCTGTTTCTAAGTGATAATGTTTACAAATGAAAAATTCATGAAACTAGACATATGTTACGTCATCGACATAACCTTCATTACAATAATGACATATACTTTTATTTTTATCATGTAAATTTTACAGTCCAAGATTTATAACATTACAATTTTGGAATGATATCAATATCAATAAGCACTCAGTCTTGACCAAAACATCCACCATTACTTCACATACTCCCTCATATTACACACGAAGAGAAAACATAAATGAAGAGATATATTCATTGACATTATGAAAATAGAACTGATTATATTAATCTTAGATATACCTGTCAGGCTTTATTTTGTCCACAGAATGTATTCCACATTCTTATTGTCTTCTGTACTTGTGAAGATCCGAGTTGTGGTCGTCAGTAACTCTTTCATGTCACAAGAGGCCACTCATGGGATCAGTAGGTCACAATCGCAGAATTGACACATGTCGTATCACACTGGCGTACATCGATGCTCGTCCTGCTGATCACTGGAGTGTCTAGCACAGACTAGATTAATTCCATATAGCTGGAATATTGCTGAGTGCAAAGTTAAAAACAGTCATATCAAATATCACTGACAAAGGATTAACGTCAACTGAAATTTATGACGTATCCTGGCGTAATGGGTTTGCAATCGGATTACGGTAAAATATTCCGTGAACGAAACATGAATACAGTTTTTTTCATATCGTTCAGACAAGGTGATTTTTTTCATAACCTGTTACATTCCCATGTTTGTCATGCGTTTTCCATTGTTAATCCGCCTTTGCAGGCAAAGCATTTTCAAACTTTCGCCGGACGTGACGTCATATGTTTTCGATCGTTTCGTTGGCTGTATATTTTTAGGGATGTTGTGACAGTAAGGTATGCCCAAAACCTCGATCCATATACAGTGTAATATTTCATATTGCTGAAATAATAAACAATTGCCATTTCTAACTTTAACTGATGCTGAGAACAAAACACCAGCGGAAACAGATTTCCAATTTAATTTATCAGTAGCATTTGAGGTGGAGATCATGTAGTAACGAGATCACGTGAGGTAGCATGTCAGCACTAAAGCAAGTGAAACATAAATGACATCATTGGAGTAAAGATTTTAGGATTTTTAGGCATTTGATTATGAGGTAGATATTGCATTAATGATCCCTGAGTTAAAATTAACTTCTTGTTGATTTTCCACTGTTGCTGACGCATGAAGATTTGATTTGTAGTTTACTGAAGTCCCACCGATAGTTGGGATCTCCTTGTTGACATGCAGGCTGCTTCTCCTGGATTTTCGCGCATTATAGCGCTAAAAACATGAAATCGTATTAGCCAATCGAAAACATGTGACGATGGGAAACATATGACGGGGGATATTTGTCGTCTTACTAATCCTTTTGGGAATACTGCCTCAAAGCAAATTACCAAGTTGTATGTAACTGGTTTCCAACAGTGTGAAAACATATGTGCCACGTGCCACACCCAATGGTGCACGTGCAGTCTGACTTTTAAAAACAAATTAACCGTGCTTCACACATAAACATCTATTTGCGTACATTCACTTAGCCCTTTCTTAATTGTAACAAGTATCCAACAATGCTGTAACACGTGCCAAACGTGTGAACCAATAGTGCACATGCAGACTGGGGTTCTGTTGCCTATAGTTTTGAAATACGTCATATTTTCGTATATTTAAAGTAATTGTGACAAATAAGATAGGACTGAACAACACATTTTGTGGATTTTTCTCATGTTTGTTTCATTCTCTAGAAGTCCACGAAAGATGGTATAAGAATGATACATGTAGAGTAATACACACAATATGACGAGCAAGGTGGCCGTACATATTATTGATACAACAAACATGAATTTATTACAAAAGGGGAGAGATATTCCCCGACGATCTTGTTGCTATATTTATACATCATTTCTTTGAAGTTTTAGTGATATACAGCAGAACTTGTAATGCTATTCGTCTCTTGTGGCTGACGAATTACAAAGGTTGCATGTTCCATTTTCTTTTGGTTTATTGGTCCAGTCACTCTTTTCAGATGGTAGTTTATATTTTGTAGTTCTGAATTTAAGTCAGGGATATCAAATGGATTTTGGAAGATAAAGGTTAATTTCAAAATGTAGGTAATTTCTTGTAAGATTATAAGTAAAAGCCTTTTGATCTGTTAGTATCCAAACTATTCCATGATTGATGAAACTGAGCACTGAGAACCGTGTCGGTCCAGTTTCCCAACCACTGTCTGTCATATAGGTTTGGCATCAGTAATACGATGTACATATGAAAAGATCCACAGCTGTTTAAGATTGATTCAAAATGGCTGCTCGAAGGTGATTGAAAGTTTGACGTTGTATCTGATGTGGGAACAGTTAATAGGTAAAACGATATTTTGTCAATTCCTAATTCTTCTTTATAGCAGTTTATCATTCTTTTAGTTGTCTGAATTGTCCATGGTTTTCATCCTAGCTCACCATACACCATAAAATATGACCTTAGCGGTATCCATGTCAAGTTTCCAAATGTCACAGTATCTTTTGAAAGAGTTTTGTGAGTTGCAAAGATTTAGGTCCTGCAGCAAACAGAACTGTATCGTCAGCATGAACAGCATAGAGAGGACAGAACTGTATGACCAGCATAGAGAGGACGGAACTGTATGACCAGCATAGAGAGGACAGAACTGTATGACCAGCATAGAGAGGACAGAACTGTATGACCAGCATAGAGAGGACAGAACTGTATGACCAGCATAGAGAGGACAGAACTGTATGACCAGCATAGAGAGGACAAAACTGTATGACCAGCATAGAGAGGACAGAACTGTATGACCAGCATAGAGAGGACAGAACTGTATGACCAGCATAGAGAGGACAGAACTGTATGACCAGCATAGAGAGGACGGAACTGTATGACCAGCATAGAGAGGACAGAACTGTATGACCAGCATAGAGAGGACAGAACTGTATCGTCAGCATAGAGAGGACAGAACTGTATGACCAGCATAGAGAGGACAGAACTGTATGACCAGCATAGAGAGGACAGAACTGTATGACCAGCATAGAGAGGACGGAACTGTATCGTCAGCATAGAGAGGACAGAACTGTATGACCAGCATAGAGAGGACAGAACTGTATGACCAGCACAGAGAGGACAGAACTGTATGACCAGCATAGAGAGGACAGAACTGTATGACCAGCATAGAGAGGACGGAACTGTATGACCAGCATAGAGAGGACAGAACTGTATGACCAGCATAGAGAGGACAGAACTGTATCGTCAGCATAGAGAGGACAGAACTGTATGACCAGCATAGAGAGGACAGAACTGTATGACCAGCATAGAGAGGACGGAACTGTATGACCAGCATAGAGAGGACAGAACTGTATGACCAGCATAGAGAGGACGGAACTGTATGACCAGCATAGAGAGGACAGAACTGTATGACCAGCATAGAGAGGACAGAACTATATCGTCAGCATAGAGAGGACAGAACTGTATGACCAGCATAGAGAGGACAGAACTGTAACGTCAGCATAGAGAGGACAGAACTGTATGACCAGCATAGAGAGGACGGAAGTGTATGACCAGCATAGAGAGGACAGAACTGTATGACCAGCATAGAGAGGACAGAACTGCATGACCAGCACAGAGAGGACAGAACTGTATGACCAGCATAGAGAGAACGGAACTGTATGACCAGCATAGAGAGGACGGAACTGTATGACCAGCATAGAGAGGACAGAACTGTATGACCAGCATAGAGAGGACAGAACTGTATGACCAGCATAGAGAGGACAGAACTGTATGACCAGCATAGAGAGGACGGAACTGTATGACCAGCATAGAGAGGACGGAACTGTATGACCAGCATAGAGAGGACAGAACTGTATCGTCAGCATAGAGAGGACAGAACTGTATGACCAGCATAGAGAGGACGGAACTGTATCGTCAGCATAGAGAGGACAGAACTGTATGACCAGCATAGAGAGAACGGAACTGTATCGTCAGCATAGAGAGGACAGAACTGTATGACCAGCATAGAGAGGACGGAACTGTATGACCAGCATAGAGAGGACAGAACTGTATGACCAGCATAGAGAGGACGGAACTGTATGACCAGCATAGAGAGGACGGAACTGTATGACCAGCATAGAGAGGACGGAACTGTATGACCAGCATAGAGAGGACAGAACTGTATGACCAGCATAGAGAGGACGGAACTGTATCGTCAGCATAGAGAGGACAGAACTGTATGACCAGCATAGAGAGAACGGAACTGTATGACCAGCATAGAGAGGACAGAACTGTATGACCAGCATAGAGAGGACGGAACTGTATGACCAGCATAGAGAGGACGGAACTGTATGACCAGCATAGAGAGGACAGAACTGTATGACCAGCATAGAGAGGACGGAACTGTATCGTCAGCATAGAGAGGACAGAACTGTATGACCAGCATAGAGAGAACGGAACTGTATGACCAGCATAGAGAGGACAGAACTGTATGACCAGCATAGAGAGGACAGAACTGTATGACCAGCATAGAGAGGACGGAACTGTATGACCAGCATAGAGAGGACAGAACTGTATGACCAGCATAGAGAGGACAGAACTGTATCGTCAGCATAGAGAGGACAGAACTGTATGACCAGCATAGAGAGGACAGAACTGTATGACCAGCATAGAGAGGACAGAACTGTATGACCAGCATAGAGAGGACGGAACTGTATGACCAGCATAGAGAGGACGGAACTGTATGACCAGCATAGAGAGGACGGAACTGTATGACCAGCATAGAGAGGACGGAACTGTATGACCAGCATAGAGAGGACAGAACTGTATGACCAGCATAGAGAGGACGGAACTGTATGACCAGCATAGAGAGGACGGAACTGTATGACCAGCATAGAGAGGACAGAACTGTATGACCAGCATAGAGAGGACAGAACTGTATCGTCAGCATAGAGAGGACAGAACTGTATGACCAGCATAGAGAGGACAGAACTGTATGACCAGCATAGAGAGGACAGAACTGTATGACCGGCATAGAGAGGACAGAACTGTATGACCGGCATAGAGAGGACAGAACTGTATGACCAGCATAGAGAGGACAGAACTGTATCGTCAGCATAGAGAGGACAGAACTGTATGACCAGCATAGAGAGGACAGAACTGTAACGTCAGCATAGAGAGGACAGAACTGTATCGTCAGCATAGGGTAACAACAACTGTTCGCATATATCAACACATTGTCTTTCAAACAACAGACACTCAATTCCTCAGTTCTCACTTTTCAATCACCTTTCATTGTCGTAGAGGTAAAGATACAGAATACAGTTGGGAAAAGATTTCCACCTTGTCGCACAACGACTTTTTCTTGTTTGGTTTTGACATCAGCCGGATTTGCTCACCCGAATAATGCTTCTGATGTGGTTATCGTAAGTCCTTTATGTGTATAATACCCCTCGTCTCTACCACCGCCGCCATATAGCTGGAATATTGCTGAGTGTGGCGTAAAACTAAACTCACTCACTCACTCGTCTCTACCACGATAACAACTATGTGACTTTGAATTCACCTGCATCTCAGTTTTATTTTTTCGTTGGGTATTGCTGACAAAGGAAAATTAAGTGTACTGTGAACTTGGGAGTAGGTCAAAGAGGAGGGTTCAGCTTTAACGATCACAACAACGACCTTTCGACAACAGTGCACAATTCTCAGCCACCAAAGAGATTTCAACCAGTCAGAGCGGCGCGTCTCCGTGACGCAATATGAGGTATAGATATGAGGGCCTACACAGAATTCATCTATATTTCTGGGGTAAAATATTTTGTTTACAGGTTTGTACAAACCTAAAATCGCGACAGCTGTAGTGAAAAATGAAAGCTATATGTTCTCACAATCAACTATCATTTATTTTTGTCTCCTGCTTTGCCTAGTTTCCGAGTTTTCCGCGCCATATAGCTGGAATATTGCTGAGTGCAACGTCAAAAACAGTCATATCAAAATCACTTGGTGTCGCTAGGTTGTAATCCGTGTTAGGTGGTATAAACCTACACCTTATTTGTCACCATTCACTTGATGCTCATTTAATGAATATATGACAGGTATGATTAGTGGTAACGCCACTTAGATCACCCGACAAAGGTCCCCCATTTGGCATTTCTTGTGTCTGGATCGATCAAAGGATAATGTTTATGCATGTAGTGTTTATATATGTATATTTACTCATCTATACTGAATACACTCTGTCGTGTCTGTGTCTGTGTTTGTGTCTGTGTAAAACCAACACCCTTCTTTTACAGGATTACAGTACATTGATTGATTGCTCATTATTGGATAACTAAATAACTGTTTTAAAAAGAATGACGGATATTATGCGATTAGTTGCCAGGTGTGCTATCTTGGGTGACCAATATGACTAAGCACCAGTGTGAAATATCTGAAACAAAGCATCACTTTTTCGTATATTAGACTGTTAAAACACATCACTTGGAAAATCTGCAGATGAATGGCATATCACTCGTTTTGTGGATACTGATGGATACATTCATCGAGCAAGGTGAGAGCCTGAGAGTGCTCCTATAACTTTAATTGTTTTAATTTTAATATCTGCATTTTGTCTTTATTAATTTCTTGTAGCATTCAACAGAATCATTGTTTTCGTCTTGAAGTGTAATGATACAGACAACATACACTAGGGCCCGCATCCGAATTATGATTCACATTGGCAAATAATAAAATGTCTAGCTATTGCTTTTCTGTTATACATTTTACATTTCTGTTATACATATTACATTTCTGTTATACATTTTACATTTCTGTTATACATATTACATTTCTGTTATACATTTTACATTTCTGTTATACATATTACATTTCTGTTATACATTTTACATTTCTGTTATACATATTACATTTCTGTTATACATTTTACATTTCTGTTTTACATATTACATTTCTGTTATACATATTACATTTCTGTTATACATATTACATTTCTGTTATACATTCATTATAAGTATCAGCAGATCGCTTCTTTTCATCAAGTTTAAAAATGCATACAAGTATGATTATAAAGTAATTAGGATTGTAAGACCAAATATAAAGACATACATTGACTAGTGTCTGCATACTGGTGAGTGAACGTTTATAAACCAAGTGTATTTAGCATGTGAAGAAATTTATTGCGCATTATTGTCACTTCCACCCACACCTCGCTTCCGTGGAAGAGCTGTTACAAGCTGTGTCATGCAAAATCCTTTTGGTCATGATTCAAATACACATTTAGCTACTCGGAGAAAGTAGTTTTGATTTTCTAACTTGATGAAAACAAACCATAATCTCAATAATTCTAACGGACTTGAACTCGTGACTTTCAAAAATAGCGGCGCCCTGTCTGAGGATAAATCCTATTTAAGTTTGTTTTCAACGACTTACAGAATCAAAATTACTATCTACTGATAGTAAAATATGTATTTGATTGATGGACAATAGGATTTTGCATGATATTGCGTACAACATAACAATTTCAGTCTTGGAAGCAAGGCGAGTTGAGTATAATCAGGGATAATCTATAATATATATCTCCCTGATATAATATTACTTAAAATATTATCGTCACTTCGACCACAACCATGGTTCCGAGGAAGAAATCGTTATGTTCATGCAAAATCCTTTTGGTCAGCAATGAGTTATAAGTTGTCTTGATTTCATGATTTTTTTCAATTTTTACTCCACGAAAACAAATCTCAATAGCATTTTCTATAAGTAGGGGGCGAACAATCCGATTCAGTTTATACCACAGGCTTTCACAACGCTCGCTTCGCACTCAATAACAACCCATTTAGCACGAACTACGGGGTCCGGTGGAAATATGTGCATAGTGACCTCATCAACCGACTCCAAGGAGCGATTGACGGCAACACTACAATTCGGCACGTCTTTGGCGTCAAGAAAGCAGCAAAATGACGAGCTTCCTACACATTTTCTACTAACTGAACAATGTTCCTTCTATGACATCACTGCAGTGCTCTGGCGACAGAGTTACGTAACCTGTCCCTGTTTTCGTTAGCGGGCGAGAGTGAAGCAGATGGCTTTTTAGCAACTTTAATCGCTCGGTATGAATTAACCACAAGGTTTTTTTTAAAGAATAAGCTTGGTGTTCCGCTTAAGACTAACCACAAGTCTTTCATATTTAATGGTTAAAAGAGTACAAAAACTGAGTTTATTCGTTCTTTGATATAATTTGTAAGAGCTGTTAACATGTTGGAGAGGCGAGTAGGTACTCTATTGTGCTTTGGTCCTTGATCCGAGCATAGTAGATGAAACAATTGAAATAAATCAAATGTCACAATGTCCTTTACAAATCGACACGCTATTTCTACTGAAGTCACAGTCGTAGTCAAAATGTCCAACTTGTTAACTGAGTGAACTGACGAGTGGATTAACACAGCTTGCTATATGAACTAATCGACTAAGGGAAAACGCAGATGTTCAGAACACCCCTCACTTTGTAATTCAATCGTTTGACCACGCTGTATTTCCGGGTGTGAGGGTCAATTGCCCATATATCATTACTTGAATTACTGTACGTCATATATAACACACCGTCTTTATGAATGAGACTATTGAGCTTATGACTGACACGTGTAAGGATACGTCCCAAAGATGATGGACTTTGTGAAAACTTCCTCTGGAACACGGTCTTGCCTCTGCTATAAAAGAGAAGTTGTTTTGTAGCGTCTAACGCCAAGGTATCAACAAGTCTTTTTAAGGGGCTCAAGTATGTGAAGTGGCCATCGTATGATTTCTTAACTAATTCAGCTTTTCCACAAAGATATACCTCGGCCTTTATCACGTCAAGTGCTAAACAATGATATACCGCATAACCTCCCATACATATCTCCTTGCGATCGTTCAATGATATTCTAACAGCACCAGTTCTCTTTCCGTAGAGGGTGAGGAACAGAAACCCCTTGTTATCGTCCACAGCCATGTTGGAAGCTGTCAAATTCCTCTTAATCACCACACCTTCAACACCGTTTAAAGGATATGACATTATGTTGGATGGTTTCCCTAAACTCATAATAAGTCTTTGTGTACATGAGGCATAGACGAAGGCTGTCACGTGGGTCGCTTGGATATTTGTAGGTATCTCTTTGGACTCTTCAAGATCGACAATACGGAAAGATCCATATGAGCTATCTTTCCGTGCCACCAGGAAACCATTACCTGCTCGAGGTGCTCTAGGTGACTCTGTCAAAGGGGAGAAATAGGTCATTACACAAACACAGTCTTAGTGCTACCAAATATTTGAGAGACAGAACCTCACCACTCTATCAAAATGGCAATGGCAGTTGTGTTGGTGGTACAGGTACTGGCTTTTCTGTCAGCTCAGCAACATGAAACGACAACACTTTTTGTAGGAGTCAATGTAAATTTCCATTATGTGAGTGAGTTTAGTTTTACCCCGATTTTAGCAATATTCTAGCAATATCACGATAGGGGACACCAGAAATGGTCTTCACAACATTTTACCCATGTTTGGATGCGAACCCGGATCCTCGGCCTCACGAACGAACGCTTTACCCGTCTGGTTACCCACCCCATACCCACTATGTAATCATTTCGTTTTTTTGCTCTTTATACATTATTTTTACATTACCACCGAAACATTACTGAGAGAGGCGTACAATTAAACTCACACTGCCGTGTACATATCTATGGTGCTATCACTGAAGATTGTTCAATAACTTTTAAAATATTCTTTGAAATCCTAACTGGTTGCGCACACGTGTGAAGTGAGCCTTCTGTTAAAGTTCTCCCTTTCCCGTGATATACACAAACGCCGTCCCTTTCTCGTTATCAACACGTACAAGCGCCGTGTGAGCTTTACCTATGCTACGCCAGGAAACTTAATATCTTGCCACTTATTGGTTTGGCGTTTGAAAAAAACAAAAAAGAAAAAACAAAAACAACAACAACAAAAAACAAACAACCACAAAAACAACAAAAACAAAAAACAGAAAAAAACAAAAACAAAAACAAAACAAACAAAAAACAGCAAAAAACAAGAAGCCGCAAAGATGCAACAATTAAATTGTGTCTTTATGCCGATAGTATTCTTCAGCATAATAGTATTAATCTTACGTGTAACACACTTGGCAGCGTTTCTTCTGTTCCGAATTATCCTTGAAAATCTTGAACAGGACAGGTTGGCTGAGACATCAGGTAGGAATCCATGCTAAGGCAAACAGAACCAAGACAAATCTGTACATAGTGTCATGGAGTGAGTGAGTTTGATTTTACGCCGCTTTGAGCAATATTCCACATATATTACGGCTTCGGGAAGACACCAGAAATTAAATCATTGTACCCATTGGAGGATCGAACCCGAATCTTCGGCGTGACAAGCGAACGTTTAACCACTAGGCTACGCAAGCGCTCGGAGCGTTATGACACAGCGGTATACAATTATTCTTCAACGGCTCTACTTTGGATCTGCAGATACAGATACAGTTTCAGTTTGTTCTAACGACGCAAAACTATACGTAAAATGACACCAAGAAATGGTGAAACTTATGTATTTCAGAATTTATAGCAATAAATGTCAGTCCTAGTCTTGTTATGTGTTGTATTTTATCACATAATGATGTCACGCGTCACCTCTTCCAGCACTCTTGTTCACTTTGATGTATTCATACGCAAGTCTACAAAAAGAGCTTGTCAATGTGATGTTTCGTTTTCATATTTCTCTTGAAAGACAAAATCAAGTACGATATTAGATCATAAGTAAAACCTCACCCGAGTGTCTTTTGATAGCAAATATATTACCATCGTTGATAACAGTAAGAGAGTGAGTGTAGTTTTACGCCGATTTTAGCTGTATTTACCAGTGTCACGTTCCGGGGACACCGAAATGAGCTTCACTCATTTACATCGAACCCACATCTTTGACAACTCGACAACCCCACCCCAAAGTGAATAGGACACGTCATATATTTAATCTTTTACCGTAATGTATTTAAGTATATGACTGAGTGAGTTAGTTTTAAACCTCTTTTAGCAATATTCCGGCAAAATCACGGCGGGGGACACCAGAAATGGGCTTCACACATTGTACCTGTGCGGGGAATAGAACCGGGGTCTCCGGCTTGACGGCGAACGCTTTAACCACAGGCTACCCCACAGCCATATACGTATATGAAATGAAACGAATGTTCACTTCACTTTGACATCAATACGCAGTATAACCACAGCGGACCATCGATAGATTTTTCTGTTTACGATTTGCTTATTTGATACATCTGTCTATGAATACATGGTATTGGCAATATTTTTTTATCATGCTAATATTTGTATAGCGCCAAATTCCAGCTTAGCTGCTCAAAGGCGCTTTCTCTTCACCAACGGCACATTGTATTCTCATTCTCAACTCCCTGAGGATAATACAACTCTTGCATCCTACAAGGCGCGCCGAGATAAAGTGACTTTCCCATACTTACCCATTCACAGCTGGGTGGACTGGAACACGTAGTCACAGTACTTTGTGTAAGTAAGTTGTACAGCACATTGTTGTACACGCAACTGGGTGCACATACTTGTGTGGTGACCATCTGATTATTTACGAACGCATATTCGTGGGTTGTTTTAAGTGCAAAGGGTTGTGCACTGTATTCTTGGGGTTGTGACAACACTGCAACAGTCTGCACACAAAGTTGACGCCAAGGTTTTTACACCTGGTCACAGGTGGGTACGACCCCGTACCTGAAGCTCGCTAGATCACTCGCCTACCGTGCTCACTTAAGCTATGCCCTTATTACGGCATGTACTCTGGGATGAAACAACACTGAAAACACAATAGTTTACTCACGTGAAAATTTGTAGTATTTGTATTTGTAGTAAGACAAATTTCAGTCCCTATGACAGCACCTTGATTCACAGATGAATGAATAGTGTGATTTCTTAAAGTGAGAATTTCAAATGTATCATCTTACCTGCTCGCTACGACCAAGGATGAAGGTCTGTTTCTCTTGACATTCAGGCGCCATATGGTCTGTGTCTTCCGCAATAGAGCAATGAAGCTCCAGTGGACAGAACGAAAATGTTCTACAGCCAAATATTTGGTTGCATCGATACTTACAAAGTTCGTAACCTAACGGCTGATAATTCAATGCTGCGGAGATTCCAGACAAAATGAGAACGCCTAAATGACTGAGCATTGTTGCAACGGGATATAATGCTGAAAATAGAACTTATGCCTATGTCGGTAAGGCTTTTATTCGACATTAGCAAATATACACATGAACAATAATCAAGCACCAAAGTATTTTCATTATACAAAACATATTTTCGTATACAAGTACAAAAATGCAACTTTTGGTTGTATGTTTTCAAAAGTAAATTCGACGTATTTCGTCGGTATTTTTTCCACCGTTCACTCTGATTAAAAGAAAACTAAAATTGAAATTTTGTGACATTTTTTTTGCTATGTTTTTAGGAAAGACACAATATTATGATCATCCTCCTTACGACGTCTCTGTGTGTCCGACAGTAACGTGTTGAACGCGCTGTCATAGCGGTTGTTAATAGCAGAATCGCGGTATTTTGCCTTCTATTCGGTATTTTCGGTTTTCATATCGTGATGTTATTAACTTTTTAAACGCACTTTACGACATTACATATCTCAGAAAATAATACTACATTTCAATATTACTAACTATCAGCCCTTTGGGAAGCTACCATATAATTTATTCCCCAAAATACGCATTATATTAAAAAAAGGTAGAAAGTAGACATTGTTTTAAAGGCTCATGGATTTGGATAATGCCTGAATGGAAAGAGATTTGATAGAATTTCTCCCACGTGATTTTACTGCATGAATTTTACGGACAATGTGGATATAGATATTGACAATGTTCTTACACATAAAAAATAAAACCTGCTCACCTCTCGATAAATCGATAAAATCGTTCACTGCTTGCTATGAAATATTTCCTGCTATTCACCGCTCCTACCCCGCTCACCGTCCCTCCAGCGAGTGGCACCCTGTTAAAAGTTTAGCGAGTGATTACACGCCACATTCATATCAGGACAGTTTGCAAATTATCGACCCCATGTTAGACTACCATATCGTTCGTACTGGTCAAACTCTTATCAGGTAAATGTCAAAGATAAGCCAATACCATAACTCCCATCAAATGAGACATATTGCTTTGTGACTGATAGCGTTTCCAGGATACTATTGTTGTCAAGAACGAAGAATATATACATGCAGCAGTATTTAACATACATCTCGGAGAACTGTCATGTATTGGTCCTACTGTTGTCAGTTAAAGTTCAAAGATGAGGAGATACGATTATAATAAGTTTTAATCAGATTGTTACTTTTGGGACATGATATCCTTATCATGTTATTGATGTTGTGACGACTATAGCATGCGTAGGCGCATTTGACGTACACCAATGGGCATTATCTCCTTATATTAGCGATATAAACTAATGGGCAAAAGAAACTTTACCATCATTTTCGTAGCTACAGATACTGTCAAACAGTGAAACGCTTTCAGAAAACAAAGTCTGTGGTCGAGTAGCAAGGCATAAATCCTAGACAAAGTAAACTTCGTGCCGGCCTGAAAAATACAAGAAAAAACCCCAAAAACAACAACAACAACAAAAAAAAAAAGAAAAAAAAACAGCATAAACTTACTTTGCTGTAAACACCCGTGCACAACTGTTGCACAAATACAGATGTGGAACACTCCCACCATGCAATATCGAAACGAACATCACAGAAATGCCGAGACTTTCACAAGCCGAACATATCAGAACCATTGATATGACAGAAATGGGCGTATCATAACATCACATTGCAAGATTCATTAACTGCAGGCAAACAACCATCCACAACTTGTTGAGCCGTCACCAACAGACAGACCAGAACCAAGACGTCCATAAACGGTTTTGAGGTTTCCCACGCCAGCTGAAGACCGCTACATCAGGACTATACACCTGCGGAACAGATTCGCAACACCAACGTCAACGGCCGGGGTGGCCTTGGGACCCCACATCAGCAGACGAACCGTACTACGACGACTCCGTATGGCTGGCATCAGAGCTCAACGTCCATTTCGTGGACTCTCAACACTGTCAACGCAGGTTATAGTGGGCTCGAACTGTACGTCTGTTGCAGCGAGTTCATTGGGAGAGAGTTCTGTTTACAGACCAAAACCGATTCAAGTTGGTTCCGAAATGATGGGCGAGTTAGTATTTACACGCGTAGGGATTGGCGACTGGCGCCAACTGTGTCCAAGAGGTGCACCCTTTTGATGAAGAAAGCGTTATGGTATGGGATAAGATCTATGGGTCAGCAGAGAACACGACTTGTGATCCTTCATGGAAGGACTGCTCAAAAGCACAAATGATGACGTCATGAGACCAGCTGTGTTACCATTTGTGCGGCAACAGCCGAGGGGTTGGACCTTGCAACAGGACAGGGCACGTCCGCATACCGCCAGGCATAAAAAAGATTACTCAAACATCGTAAACATCAAGGTATTGTCCTTGCCAACACGATCTCCAGATACGAATGCGATAGGGCATCTGTGGAATTATCTTCACAGACAGCTGAGACAACGGCAACCTGCAAAAGCAAATGATGAGCAGCTCGAACAAAGTCTCTTGGATCTGTGGAACAGAATTCTACCTGACGTCACACGGCGAGTAACATCATCCGTGAGGAGACGAAATGGGCTTTCGTATGTCTAGTATAACTGATCTGTGTCATTTTCCCACGAGTCATCAAAATTCCACTCTAGAATTCCACAGTGTTCGGTGTTGATTCCCATGTTGCAATTGCGCGTCAATAGCAGATCATAAACAAACTCTACGTGAAACATGTAAACAACAGCGACTAATCAACACAAATCACTCCAAAGGCTTTACAGTATTATAATATAACAGACAGGTAGTACAGACTGTGTCAGAATCTCTAGCACCAAAATACGTCAGGTCATTTGTATAAGACGTTTTACCAAATATATGCTTAAATCATGATAGATAACATTATGTCAGAACATTTAACACTGTATATTCTTAAGTGCTTACACGTCACACAGTTGTATATGGACAACTAAGAGCTAAAACATGGTTTCGACCCCAAGGTTCCCTTGGTGGCACCTATAGTTTCGGGTCCCGAGGTGATCACATATGCGTAGATTTCTTGGACTTGATACTTAGATCCACATTGTCTCAGGTCACCCAGCTGTAAAATGGGTACCCGTGAGGATGTGCTGCCAATGTGAGTGTTTAGTTCATTGCGCCTACAGGCAGCAATACCAGGTCTAGGTAACATACGAAAAGTGAAAAAAAATTAATTAAAATAAAGATGAAACATATCTGGCAAACTTTTTGGTAGGGTGACGTTACTTTTGCTGCTCAGTATATATAAGGAATACCAGACACTGGTTACGGGTTGTGAGATCTATTCTTTATTGACAGACACGCAGAAACACATTTTTAATGAATAAGTACCTATTTCATGATACACATATACATATATCTAAGTCATTTCTAACATATACAGAATAATTCTAACGTTAAATCAGTGCGAACAGATACACATTGAATTTACAATTGTACAAATGTACTTTTCACTTATTTTATCATCATCAAAAACATTTAACTACCTCTAGTAAAACTGTTGTGTTAAGAACCGTCACCGAGAATTTATGTTTCTAGAAGGAATGCTATCCACTGTATAATTAAACGTGATATCAACTAAGAGACCCCTTTTATGCTAAATGTTATTGCCAAAATTGTGACAAAGAGTTCATCCTTATCAAAACAACGGAAAACTCTAAATTCAAATTACATCAGCGTTTCATAATGCTGGATTGTGAGCAAAGACTTATGACTGAAAGATATGACCACTCCACACAAAAGATTTTTCATTGTATTATTTTGCATTATATTATTGAGTACATGGAGATTTATAGGTGGTTTTGATATACAACAGAATGTAAACAACAAATTTACTGATTCAGGAACAACAAGAACATATAGAGTACGCATGTCAATATTATTACAAACACGTTTAGAGCCATACGGCACAAATGTTAGATGATCTCCGATATTATTGATTTTAATTTTCCGACACAAATCATGAGAGCTCAAAAATATAAGCGGAATTCCCATACTGGAATGAATATATTAAAATAGGTGTGCCACAGTATGTTACTGTTACCACAGTGGTCAGGCTAAAAGCGTACTCGATGAAGCGTATTCGATGAAACGAATATGTGGTGAAACAACACCACATATTCGTCTCGGTATATACTTATAATATATGGTTATTTCTATAATAATAGGTGAAATGGATGAATGAGCGAGTGAAGTCAAATGTACAGTCATTTTGGCAATATGTATGCCATACGGTGACTAAAAGGTTCATGCCTAAACAATTTATAATGTTGAATAATAAAATCTGTCGACAAATATAGTAAAGCAACTAGTATATCACAGTTAGAGATTTAAAACTAGCTTAAAAGTATTATACTATTTAAGACAATACGACATGCAATATAGATATCTATAGATAAGTGGATCACCATATTAGGGACCATGGATACTAACAGTGATTTTGCTGCTTGCATGGACCCTAGCGGGGATTTACACCATCCCTTCAATCCCTGCCGACTATACTGGTATTCAGCCATTATTTAGAACAAGATTTATTCTACGATTAGAAAGCTCCGTGGAGTTAAAGCTCAGCTAAACTGACACTGAACGTTTTGGGACTTACGTGCCCTCTCAGAGGGAAAACATTTTTACAGTACTTTAACCCCCCTTCTATCCACGAACCAGCCAGTACCTATCTCATTTACAGATATATTCTACCGATTATAAATATATTTTTGCTATTCACAATACGTATTAATCAAAATGTACCAACCGATTCTATTTCTTTTTAAAAATCAATGATTAAATGATAATTAACATTAGTAAAAAGGACCCTTAAAAGATTTACCATGGAACTATTTACCCTTTGTAAATCAATACAGTCAAGCATAACATTCTTGAAAAGGTGGAATGAAAATTACACTCAACAAAAATGAGATCCACTGAAGTACGAGACGATGGGGGATATCCACGTAGGATCCGTGCAATAGTTGCAGTTGGTCACGTTTCAACATTCCGTCTTTCAGTCTGTTCATGTTAAAGTCGCCTTCGATTACTGTATTCAGACACTTAAGTGAACAGCATGGTTAATTGCTTGATTAACTGTGTCCTATCATGTTCACTTTTATCTGCTCTGTAAATTGTACCAGCTATGTAAGTTTGATTTTCCAACTGAAGTTTTACTTATATTGCTTCCAGTCCTTTAACATCTAATGCATGCATACGTTCAACGTCAAGATTACTCATCACGTAAACTTTAACACCTCCGTAGCGACTCGGCCTGTCTTTTCAGCATATATTCAATCCTAGAAATATAACTTCTTTATTAGTTACAACACAAGGAAGCAAGGTCTTTGTTATGCAAATAAGTATCGTAACATTCAGCTTCAAGCATACCGGTTTTCCCTTTATGACTGCAAATATTGAAGTAAACATTTTGGAGCTGATTAGTTAAAGCTCCTGGATTAGGATCGTCAAACAACAAACTGGCTTATAAGCCACTAAAACATATATACCGTAATATATATATGAATGCAAGATTTACACAAACCATGATGATATTTTCTGTCTTTTAAACATGTTTAGAAGTACAGAGGCTAAAATATTTTGCAATTTGTTTTATAAGAACTATAAACTCGTTAATCAATTAAGTTATAAAGCAAATGGTTACATTTAAAGGTAGCTTCAAATACGATATATTGTATAACCTAAGTAAGTACTAGTATTAACACTTGTCTATTGTAAATGCAAAGGCCGGTGCACAATAAAGGTATCTTTAGAAGGTAACAGGCCGATTTGACTTGGACATGTAGATAAAAGAAACCCACGCTTGGCCGTACTGATGTACATCAATGAACATCTAAAATTTTTGATTAAAATATTTTGGTGGGTTTCACAAAAACAATTAAAGGAAAAAAAATATCTTCGAGTCGACAGAGGAACAGAAGACTCAGTCGTACACATATGTAACAAACAGAATATACATACATTTTGATATAATTTATACAGGTGTCAGTTGTGAAACCAAACAATACAGTCTATTGTATGAAAAGATGTGATCTTCAGAGTGGTCATTTGGTCAGTTCCCAAGTTACTACAAGATTAAAATGGAAACAGAATAGAACACGTAGGGGGGATGCATGGTGGAAATGTACAGCGCCGTCAAGTATATCTTGAAAAAGAAACAGTTATGGCGAGAACAATAAATAACAAAAACCTTCGGAAACGTTATTTGGCTAACACCCGTGATACAGAATCACGACACCAGCATTAATCACGGCACGAGAGAGTAACTGTCACTGTGCGTCGTGTGCACCGTTCAGTAACTATCAGTGTGCATCGTGTGCACCGTTCAGTAACTATCAGTGTGCATCGTGTGCACAGTTAACTATCAGTGTGCATGGTGTGCACCGTTCAGTAACTATCAGTGTGCATGGTGTGCACCGTTCAGTAACTATCAGTGTGCATCGTGTGCACAGTTAACTATCAGTGTGCATCGTGTGCACAGTTTACTAACTATTAGTGTGCGTCGTGTGCACCGTTCAGTAACTATCACTGTGCATCGTGTGCACAGTTAACTAACTATCAGTGTGCATCGTGTGCACAGTTAAGTAACTATCAACTATTCGACACGTGTTTTTGACGTGCGGCTGCTCTGGACACAACAAATGTTAAACAAACAGGTGTAAATGCTTCAAAGCCAAGCTGAAGTGCATCAGTCGCTGCCACAATATGTTCAACTTTAGTGACAATAAGCGATGTTTAAATTGCGATCCACTTTTGTAGATTAAGTTATTTGGTGAAATTTCATGAAATGACCGAATTATATTGATTGTTGTTACAGACAATTACACGAAATGGCTGAAATGTTCAGTCATTTTTACGAAATGACTGATTTCACAATCTGACTGTAACATATATACTGTACATAGTGGATATACCTGCGATCTTTGCAGACACTTGATGAAGTTAATTTCACAATCTGACTGTAACATATATACTGTACATAGTGGATATACCTGCGATGATTGCAGACACTTGATGAAGTTAATTTCACAATCTGACTGTAACATATATACTGTACATAGTGGATATACCTGCGATATTTGCAGACTCTTGATGAAGTTAATTTCACAATCTGACTGTAACATATATACTGTACATAGTGGATATACCTGCGATATTTGCAGACTCTTGATGAAGCTAATCTTTAGATTCCAGGCTGTGCAAGTAACTAGGTGCCTACGAAAGTGTGCTTGATAGACACGTATACATTAATTCTGGTTTACTGTATCAAACAAGTAACCATGTCACAGAGCACTGGGTAGCATATCAGCAAAACCTGGTAAACAGGTAAGAGTTCGTCCCGTTCCCCCATCCCAAAATATATCTATAAATTAACTTATGCTAAAATTCTTCACAAAACCTGAGACAACAATTACTAGAGAACTCGCAAAAATAACTAAAAGCGCCAAAGTTAATTGCAGTATATAGGATTGAGGTAACGGTGCGTTACCTCAAAAAAGCTACAAAGGAAAGAAGTAGGGGAACGCAAGGAACTGTTACAAGCATGACACTGATAAAAGATTATATTTCAAACCAAAGACATGTGAAAGTATATCATGGTTTGCCATCTACTGTCAAGGACGAGTGAAAAGTTAGTCATTTGACCTACAAAGAGACATCAAACCTTTACGGAATTCCTTACCGAATGAGTAGTAGAATATGAAGTTCATGGAACAGTTGAGAGTTATCAACAGGGCCGTAGCATGTGTCAAGTAAGTGAAAGCAGTATTTGACACTCTGGCAGTTAATACGAGCTGAACTGCAGTTGTGACATGGGTTATGACAGAGAAGGTTGTAATTGAAATAACGACCATGGTCAACTGGTCAGCTCCTCTGTCGTCCGGTCTGTGGATTCCTTGGTTCATTCTTCGCCTTGATATGATCAGAATGATGTTGCTCATTATGAGAATGATTAATGGAATGATGCATCTGAACACCAACGTCACTGGTCCCATATAGGCACGGTAACCTCCTGAGCCATATGGAATTATTTGGCATTTTTCACTCTCGAACAGCGTCATGTCCAAACGTTCGTTCCAGTAGGGTTTAGGGCAGTAGATAAGCCAGAGTGGGATACTATAGACAATAGTAAAGATGGTGATTGCGCCAAGGATCTTGTTAACGACAGAGTCACGCATGTACTGTTCAAACTGGAATGGTAGAGCCAAAGCTATACTTCTCTGAATAGCTATTAGAACAGTCAGGTAAATCTCAAACATATAGAAAGTCATCCCTAACAGGTAAGGGAATGGATCCAGTATCCAATGTATTGTATCCATCATGTCAAACCCTATGCTCATCTGCGGAAGTGTTGCTGCAAAAAACACAAAGACAATGACGATAATGTCTAAAAGCGCAAGGTATTTCAACAATCTCAGACCTTTGTTTATTCTCTGCATTCGATGAAGAACAAAACTGCCCAGAATATTTCCAATTAAACCGCAGATAGCAATGCCAGTTGACACTGAAGCCAATATTTGAATGGAGAAAGGATCTATGACAGAGGTGGAGGTTTGTGGTTTATTGTCAGTGGCGTTGTAGTCTTGTGTTTGGTTGTCCATGATGCTGTTCAGTTACAAATAACATCAACGGGTGGAGATTTGAACATAAGACGTGTTCTTCTGGCAGTTCATAACAATTGTCCTGCTCTCTGATGTTTATGAACTGAAATTGGCCCCATAAAACAACCAACACGATCCTGCTCTCGCTTGTGTATGCACCGTGGCTTCTGGAGCAAGAACGGCAAGTTACTGGTCATAAAAAATCAATACGCTGTTTTTCGAAGAAAACACGTGCCCTTTCAGTTTATGGTCATGCTTGTGATCTCATTTGTTTGTGCGCCGTGGCTTCCTTAAGCAACGCCTGCAGGCTCTTGGTCACTGTACAAGATAACAAGAATAACGTACACTATCCACGCTGCAGAAACTGCACTGAATTCCGCAGCATCCACGGCAATGTGGCAGTGATGCTCGCGGTCCAATACTCATATTCAGCCTCTTCATCTCACAATATTTTTTGTTAATAAAATGTCATTCATTTATGAATATGACAATATACTTCCATTTGGTCAATAATGTTAGCATTGGAGCGTTTCAACTCCTTTGTGAATTGCATGTCGACAGTCCTGATGGAGAAGAAATGCATAGGTTATCAGTTCAATCAAGTTAAGGTAGTGTCATTTGTCAAGCAGCTGAATCTGGTTATTCAAAACTGACTGTGGTATGAAGTGTTAATGCGATCATGCGTGCGTAACCCTCAATATTGTGAGCGCCAATGATGTGAAGGTGCGACATAAATAACATTGTAGGAGAAGGGCCCTAGGATAGCGAGCGTCTGAACAGTTCCCTTTAAATGATATTGGTTCGTGATTATTCAGGATTGTGAGACAAATGTTCATAATTTTTTATATGATGGGTAACTGATGTTTCTGTTTCATTTGTTGTCGCCGTGATTTATCGTTGCTTTTTGTAATGTCTAATATCACCGAAAGGTACAACACAAATTACAAAATCTATAATTTCTGCTTATCCGCAGGGCTGTAGCCCGAATGTGGATCATTTCGCATTCGACAGTTAAGATTTACGGGGATGGTATACAGTCCGTTTGAGTGAAAAAAGCGGACTGATGAATTGCAATCTGACTCGATAACTAATAAACATATAACACTCTATGAAATGTTGATCATAATCAAAACACCAGACCAACTCTGTGAAGATTATGCAGAATCAAGGCCCTAAAAATAAAAAAAAAAACGTTTTTAACAAACTATTATCAAAATATTGACACAGTTCACTTTTTGTTAAGAGGGAGGAGTGTAAACCCAGATAGGCGAGAAAGGATGAAGGCGACACAGTGCAGATTAGTGAATCAATGTTGGCACTTGTGCTCGCACGGCCTGGAACATATGGCTGCAGCTCTCTCTGCACTCTTCCCTCCCTTTTGAACCAAACGGAGAGTATACTGCGGTCAAGGTGTGGTCACCATCACGAAACAAAACCGGGACGTTAAAAAGTGACCACTAGATACGACACTGCTCAAAAGAATAATAATATGAATGAAAGAATATCTACACCTCGGTGCGCATCTGCCTGATGTTTTTCAAGCGATTCTGTCCACTGGTGCTCTTTGTAGGACTGGAACAAAATACGGCGGAAACATAAATAATGATAATAATAAAAATAAAAACATCCCCATGTATGCTTACCTGACGGAGCAAAATCTCCGAGACCAACTCCGGCGGCTAAAACATCTCGTGCCCCGTGAGCCAGTTCAACCCACAACTGGTGCCCGTCAGGAACCTTTGCATGAGCAAAATGCTCAAGTGGCAGCAGACCCAAAACTTCTAATGGACGTCCGTGTCAACCTCTTTCTTCTTCCTGCTGGAAACTCTTCCGAGAAAGAGCCAATTGGCCCCGAAATTTTGGACCCTCACTCTTCCTCTTCTTCAGTTACAGACCTTACCGAAAATCCTGTTTATATTTTGTTTACTTCTATTTATGAGGAAATTTGTGATTTACCTTTAGAGAAACGGAGGCCAATTAAACAACTAAACGTGTCTTTTCCCAAAAATGAAATTGATTTACATAATGAAATTATCTCTTTAAAACTTCCTGCGGACTGTTCATTACATGAAGTAAATTGTTGTGTCTATGCTGCCGCTCGAACTTTGGAGGAACTTCACACAGTTTCCAAAGAACAATCTCCCAATACTAAGAACAATAAACCAAAGAAAAACCGGTTTCAAGTTAAACTAACAGAACAAAAAAACATATTTCCTGGATAGAGCTGTGCCTGAAATTAAGATCATTAGGGAATCCCATGTCTAAACGACAAAAGGCAATTTGGAGAAAATTGAAATTAGAGTACAAAACAACAAAAGAAAAGGTACTGCTCCAAATTGTCGATTCCCTTAAGGCAAAAATAAAAGTTTGGACTGAAAGAAAGAAAAAATGGGAAAAGAGAAACACATTTATCAAACAAAATAAACTTTTCAAAAATAATGAAAAGCAATTCTATAGGCAACTTAAAACAAGTGATGATGGTGAGCATGATAAACGGCCTCCCATGGCTGCCAATGAAAGGTTCTGGAAACAGTTGTGGTCTGTACCCGGCAACTGTAACCTGGAGGCACCATGGGTCAGTGATTATGACCATGCAATGCATGAGAAAGTAGCTAGGTCGTTTGTGTGTTACATCTCACCAGATTGCCTGAAAAGTGTCATTAAAAAGTCCAAATCTAATACAGCTCCAGGGCCTGATGGCATTCGAAACCGGTATTGGAAACTGTTTCCCTGTGTCCAAGCACCATTACTTCACTGTTTCAATTCTCTTGTGGACACAGGTTATGTTCCTCCATGGTTCTGCAAAGGTCGCACAATACTCCTCCCCAAAAAGGGAGACTTGACTGATCCCAAAAACTCCCGCCCTATCACGTGTTTGAATACTCAATATAAATTATTCACAGGGTGTTTGACAAACATCGTGTCATCTTACTGCTCGTCCAATGAGATAATTTACAGAGAGCAGAAGGGGTCGAGAAAGGGATGTTGGGGGTGCAAGGATCAACTTCTTGTACAGAAAATCATTTTGGAAGAGGCTAAAACATACCACCGCAACCTCTCCATGTGCTGGGTAGACTACAAAAAGGCATATGACTCTGTCCCTCACGAATGGATTCTGAAGTCTCTTCAGTGTATTGACCTCCCTGAACGACTACTTGATTTACTCAAGTCTTTAATGAGTTGCTGGTCGACTCAACTTGAGATGTACTCGCAAGGAGAGGTGCAGACTTCGGAATCTATTCCAATCAGAAGGGGAATTTTCCAGGGGGACTCCTTCAGTCCTTTGCTTTTTTGTCTGTCTCTAAATCCTCAATAGGGAGGAAGGTTACCATCCCGGGCCTCCTCTGCACAGATCCCCAACACCTCTTACTCATCTCCTCTACATGGATGATATCGAGCTCCTTGCCAAAGGAGAGACCAATTTGAAAGAACAGGTTCTCCTTATCGAGTCCTTCTCTAATGATATTGGCATGACTTTTGGGCTCGACAAATGTAATACTCTTCATTTGAAACGTGGCAAGGTAACTAATGATGGATCGGTCAAGTTACAAGGGGGAGGAGTTATTGAGCATCTTGTGGAAGATCAGGCCTACACCTATCTTGGAATGCAAGTTCGAGACAAGCTCCGGAATGTCCAGATTCAAGATAAACTTCGGGCCGAGTATAAATCTCGTGTAAAGAAAATCTGGAGCTCAGAGTTAAATGCTCGAAACAAGGTCAAAGCCACCAATACTTTTGCTGTGCCAGTCCTCTCCTATTCCTTTGGAGTAGTTGATTGGACAAAACAAGACATCCAGGGTCTTGACCGCCTGACTAGAACGATCATGTCTGATAACAGAGCACACCACCCTCGTTCTTCTCTTAATCGTTTATATATGCCAATCAATTCAGGAGGACGGGGTTTGATTAATGTGGAAGCTCTTCATGACAGAATTGTATTGTGTACTTTTGCACATATTTATTTGTCAGATGATCCTCTGGTGATGCACGTCAAGATTCATGATGAAAGCAAGGAATTCCACAGCTACTTCAAGCGTGCCAAGGTTGTTGGACACAATTTGAAATTTGACGTTGATTTTGTTGATGGCGATGTACTGCTGGACGGTACAGTGATGGGAGTAAACCAGGTGAAGTCTTTCACCAAGTCTGCCCAGAGTCGGTCCTTTGTGGAGAAGCTTTCTGAGAAGCCACTGCATCGTGTGTATATGCAGTGTGTGGAACAGAACAGCAATCCAACCGACTCCTTCGCCTGGATGAAGTCGGCTGGTCTCAAATGTGAAACTGAGGGCTTCCTTTTTGCTGCTCAGGACCAGTCACTTCCCACTCGCCAGAATGTTATTCTTAAAGAAAATATCAATATGAAATGTCGTCTTTGCAATGAATTTACAGAGACTGTCCAACACCTTGTCAGTGGATGCCCTTCCTTGGCACAAACAGCATATCTTAAAAGACATGATGGCATGGCTCGCTGCTTTTATTATCGTCTCCTCCATGTCTGTGGCTTTGACTCCGAGGTCCATCCATGGTACGACCCTGAACATGTCCAGGGCGTCCTGGAAAATGATGCTTTTAAGCTTCTCTGGAATAGGCCAATATACAGCCTGAGACGAATTCCAGCCAATGAAATTATTTACATCATACAATTTTCTGTCCCTTTTGACAGCAATGTGATTGGCAAGATTCAGGAAAAGCATGATAAATATGCGGACCTCGCCTTTGAAATGTCTCGCTTGCATCCCAAGTACACAGTCGTCAGACTCCCCATTGTTCTCGGTGCCCTTGGTTTGGTACCTCCTGATCTCTTGGCGCAGATCAGGAGAGTGCCCGGGTTCTCCACCGGGAGCACAGCCCTTCTGACAATCTGGGTAATGCAGAAGGCTGCAGTGTTGGGGAGCCTCCATATTCTTCGGAAAGTTCTTGGTTGGTTCGACTAGGCAGTGTTTCCTGGGAGAAGTCCCATTCGCTGTCTGGGCTGCGTGTAGAGGGGGCGAGGGCCCTGAGCTGATGATGAGCTTGACCAGTCTGACTGTGGCAGGATCACCCAAACCCTCTCTGCTGCATTTCTATCTCAATCTGTAAAACATCAGTAATTACAATAGGTCTTCTGCCTAGTGGCAAGAAGCCCTAATTATCGGACCGAGCCGTAGATGCGTCAAGGAGAGGGTGACGATTTATCGGAACGGACACCTGGAGGATGCGACAGCGTTTGAATCCAGACAGATCCAAAACAGTGTGAGCAGAGTATATCACGGATCTGAGACTCCAGTGTGTGGGACCCAGTAGTTTCATGGTTGTACAACATATCATATGCCTTTCTCGGAATTCCACCATCATGCATTCTGTTAACTTTAGCCAATATTTCATCATTGGAACGTAGGAAATAATATAAACTGGAAATCAACCACATACTTCATTACTGAGTTTGATGATTGTTGACCGACGTTTAAATATATGTTAAATGCTAGTTAGTGATTTTTCTCAGTGCTTTCGTATCTTTTGAATCCCTAGTTTTCGCACGTTCAAATATATTGGCTGGATTTGGCTGTTAGACAATTATCATAAAAATATTCCATAAGGTATTTCTCCCATTGGGTATTTCGAGTGTTTATAGTTAAATGTCCTAAAGCCTTCTTACTACGATAAAGTGAGTATGATTTACGCCGCTTTAACTGGGTATGGTTTGTAAATTGTTATGACATGCTGTTTATCTCCCCAGTGTTATTCACCTAGAGGATTACCTTATCTCAGCTGATATCTTTATGCCTCAGCGGAACGCATTGCCAATTTCATGGTTAATCGTTGCAGCCGGAGAAACTATTGTACCAGATATAACCTGTTGCATTCGAACGCTATTACAATTACAGGTGACGCAATATCTTCAGTTATCGTCCCTCACACATAAACGTCCCTGTCTGATTAGCTGAGAGCTGTTCTATTATTTTCAATGTACCCCGTGTACAAGCGAGGTGCACTGCAATACATCCCGCTGTCGAACTAATTCGGTACTTCGTGGTAGTTACTCTTTTTTATCTCTAATAACATTGACTGGCGAATAGGAATCGGTGGAGGGGAGATAACTCTAAATATGTTTTCCTCACGTCGCCCGCAAAATCTAGCGATGGCTACGGAAACATTTGACTCTCTTTCCACGAAATAAATTTCGACAAAACGTTCAAATGTGGTCCATGTGAATATTAAGAGTGGGAATTACATTGCGGTGACTCTCCTAAGACAATACTTACGGGGAAAAGCCCCAGCAAGATGCAAGACTCGAATCGTTGGAATCACACATGATACCAATGTTTAAAACAGTTCAAAATTAACATTGAGGTGTACGGTAAGATAAATACGTTGTTCACTGGTCCCTCGGGGACCAGGGGTTAAGGTATCCTCGATGTTTGTTTATGTTCCCCTCGCCCATCGGGCTCAGGGAACTTAAACAAACTTCGAGGGTACCTCAACCTCGTGACTAGTGAACAGCTTGTATTGTCAGTCTCTGAATTGTAAAATGGACCTGTAGCCTGATTTGCTGAAATAAACTAATATAAGGGAACGACATTACAATGTATGGGCCACCGTATGAAGATACGACTTTTGTGTGTCATTGCTAACATGATTTCATAGATAACTCCAATCTCGCTTTTACGATGTTTGTAAGACATAATGTTTGTCAACTGCACTGGTGACATTGGGGTAGCCTAGTGGTTAAAGCGTTCGCTCGTCATGCCGAAAACCAGGGTTCGATTCCCCTCGTGGATACAGAATCCGAAGCCCATTTCTGATGTTGCTGGAACACTGCTAAAAGCGGTTTAAAACATACTCACTCAGTTGCCCTGATACAGACAGTGTTTTGTCAGCTAGAATCCTGTCAGGTTTTCTGTACCGACACAATCCATATCTATCGAAAACATGATTACATGTCCGTGCAATATTAATGAAATGGATGATTCTGCGAGGGAAGCTCAACATGTGGCATTTTTTTCCAACACGGATGATAAAAATGCAGCTAATAGCGGCTGGCGGGAAAGGTATATGAATTGTTACGAAATCATGAGGTATGTTACGTTTGTGAATCGCACAAGTCTGTCGGGGCGTTGGGGTAGCCAAGTGGTTAAAGCATTCACTCGTCACACCTAAAACCGGGTTCGATTCCACACACGTGAACAATGTGTTGAGAACATTTCTGATGTCCCCAGCAATGATGTTGATGTGTATGCATGTGCGTGCTTTCGTGCGTGAATGCTTAACTGAAGTTCTGTTCTGGCGATTTTGCGCCGAAAAAACGGGTTCGAATCCCCACGTGGGTGTATTGTGTGAAGCCCATTTCAGGAGTCCCCCGCAGTGATATTGCCCAAATATTGTTGCAAGTGGAATTAAAACCAACCACCCACTGTCCTGGCGATTAGGCGTCTAGCTCTGGAAGTGTGTGTGCCCGTATCGTGTTCAGCGTGAGGGAGTACCAGAATCTGTACTGTATCGAGACAGTGCAGTACCGGATATACAATATGTTAAATACAAGTTATTTTTATGACACAGGTCTACAAAATATTGAATGACAACTGAACATAAACGCATGCAGGATTCTGGTTGAAAATGTGAACATGAATGGTGAGAAGGGGCTTTTTATCAAATGTAACTAAAATCGTACGTTCATCCAACGTAAAAACCGTCATCGTGTAAGAAATACTTATTTTAAAGTGAAGCTAAAACATCTGGACACCTCATATCGAAATAGAGCGTTATCGCGAGAAAAAACAGTTTTATGAGTGAAGGAGCAGGTGAAGATAGTCACGTGACATTTATCACCCTTTCATTGCCGATTCAGGGTGGTTTTAAACAAATCCGAGAGATTGTTTTGTTGTTTAACGTTACTAAATCCGAGAGACTGTTTCTAATAAAACATCTTCATATAACAAGAAGTTTGTTTCCTCGCCGGGCACAAGAAACTGAAGAAGCGTACGTAAAATATATCGTCCATGTTGCCGTTGTATAAAATGACCTACAATTCTATTTTTTGTAAGCGCTTAGGCGCTCGCTCAGTCCCATACCTCAATACAGACTTACGCTAGTCTTAGCGCTAAGGTTTTTTTGTTCGACACCTTGGCGTGTAGGAACTTGAAGAAACAGCGATACCCCAAAGCACTGTTATTTTTAGATTAACCCCTTGTTTCTGAATATATTGATTTTAGCAGAAACAAATAATTCCTTTTAAATTGAAAATGACCCCTTATAAGAAGGGAGATTCTGAACTTGTATGAAACTAGACTTGCTCAGTATAGGCCATCAACATGGCAGAATGTGCTGGGCGGAAGGAAAGATAAAGCGGTTCAGGTTCTGTTAGATTATTGTTTTTCAGCCCTATGTAGCCGTGGGTTCTATCTGTCATTCCCCAGCTTCAAACTTTGAAGCTCTTTCCAAATAAAACATAGTTCCGCACTAGACCTGATAATGCATTATTGTTATGTATTATATAAGGATTGTGGTCACAAGCTGGATAAACACGTGAACGTCACATTAGATTTAATTGTGGTCACTATATTCTCCATCAGTGCTTGATCGATCACAATAGGCCCAATTGTGGGCAAGTGGGCAAATAGCGTTTAACGACTGATCAGTGTGCTCGGATTCGTTCCATATACAATATAGACTTGCTCGGAGACGTGTATTTCTCAAAATGTATCTAACAACAACAAAAATAGTACGGTTTAGACTTTACATATCTCTGACAATATCTCAGTATTACGGCAAATTTTAAATGATCGTCTATTATTATGACATATTTTCAATTCAGCTTGCTTTCGGAGGCGTTGAGGTAGCCTATTGGTTAAAGCGTTCGCTCGTCACGCCAGAGACCCGAGTTCGATTGCCCGCATGTGTACACTGTGTGAAACCCATTTGCGGTGTCCCCTGTCGTGATAATGCTGGAATATTGTTAGGGAATGTGTTGCCACAAACTCGTATACATTTGGGATTTATATTTCCTTATACGGTTTTAAAACCATTTTCCTGGTAAATTTAACACATTACTTGTATGTGAGATGTTATGTCGATCTCTCTAGCAAATTATGGATTACTCCAGTTGTTTTGATGTTCATGTGAGCGGCGTGTGTTTGTTGTTATTGTTGTTAATTAACTCCACAATCAGCAATATTCCCGGTATTTGAACATTAATAAACGAATCTGGATAAGACAATCCAGTGATTGATGTCCACCCTCTACAATGACGTCTGTCAACAATTGAACCTTTAAAGCCAATCATTTAAGTCAACTTTAAGCAGGATTCTCCCGAATTAGATCTGACGATATATTGAATGAAACTGCCATACTGATGTACAGCACGTGTAAAGGACAACAGTGTCTACTTCAAAGGCAGTTGGACCCTTGACCGAGTAATTGTAAACGATAACACTACGAAAGCAACAATAAAGGCACAGCGTCACATATTTCGGACAATATGTGGGCCTATGTGATATATATTAGGGTATATGCACTCACTTTAGCTTCCCGTTGATGAAATAAAAGACTCATTACCCCTTATAACTTGCCTGAAATCGATGGCTGAAATTTCGAGACGATCTAGGGAACACTTACCATATAGCATTAGTAACCAACACGTGTTATTCCGGGACAAGTCGAATACCGTGTAGGATGGTGTATTGCCTTTGAACAAAGCAGGCCTTAGGATTCTATCGCTTCGGTGGAATCCATATTTCCAAATTACATACAATGTAATTATAACAAATTTCATTGCATCTAGTAAATCTATAGAACGAATCTAAAGAATGAAATTCTTTCTTATCAATAAGTAAGTTCTTAATACGGGGTCTAGATTTTAAATCCCTCTTAGCGCTAAGATAGTCGTAAAGGCCTAGATTAACATTAATTTACGAGCATCTTAGTGCTAAGAGAACTTCGAAGCTCTACATCCTGATCCGTAGTGATGTTTTCTTAACTTCAATGAATATGTATGGGACTCAGTCTCTACCACGATAAATCATTGACGTGACGAGAAATTCAGTTTCAGCAAGTTTTGCATTGTTTTCTTCAGTTTTAATCATTTAGTACTTTGCAAAACGAAGGCAGCGATCTATAGTTTGTTAGAGGCATGTACGTGAAATCACATAATCAAATAATGTGTTACATTTACCAGGAAAATAACTACACAACCGCTTAAGATTCCAAACGAGTACGTTGCAACACATTACCAGACATGAAACCCACCAGATGATTTCCGTTGCCATGAAACCACAACTCACGGGTAGTGTGAAACTTGGTGAGTGAGTGAGTATGGTTTTCCGCCGTATTTACCAATATTTCAAACAACATCACGACTGGGGACACCAGAAGTGGGCTTCACACATTGTATCCATGTGGGGAATTGAACCCTGGTTTTCAAGATCTGGTGGCCGCTTCGTGCTCTCCCAGGTCTAAGACACACACACACACACACACCCCTCAGGAGCAGGCCATTATCATCTTGATTATTGCTGTTTCCTGCGTTATCAAATAATAAATATAATCACCAACACGAGTGAGTGAGTGAGTTTAGTTTTACGCCGCACCCACCAATATTCCAGCTATATAACGACGGTCTGTAAATATTCCAGTCTGGACCAGACAATCAAGTGATCAACAGCATGAGCATCGATCTGCGCAATAGAGAACCAATGACATGTGTCAACCACAATCAGCGAGCCTGACCACCCGATCCCATTAGTCGCCTCTTACGACAAGCATAGTCGCCGTTTGTGGCAAGCATGGGTATAACAAACATGACACAAAATGTATTGTGAGATCTTTTTGAGGCATTTACCAACCTGAGGTCTACATAGAACTGAATCAGCATTGGGGCAAAGAAATGTCGAGGAGAGAAGTGTATTACAAAAGATATCATAGGCTATAATTCATCTAATACTCGATTCGTGCAAGCATGCATTGACCAAGCACTATACATGTTCTCTCGCGACATTCAGTAATGTGCATTTTCACTAGCGGTCTAAACGTACACTCACTTCGACTATACAAGTCAAAACATTGACTGCAGAACAGGCTCGTTTCATATTTACTGGGTTCCGTCCTATTGTACAACTGAGTACAAATAACCAGACCAGAATCCTTACACTAACCCATTTAACTGGATGCATAAGTATTAATAAGCATGATTTGATATGTCTAAGTACTTGTATTTTGCAACAGTACACTCCTTTTCATCCTTGCAAACACGTCCCACAGCGAGCACTGTCGTACAGCGTGCTCTGACAAATGGAAACTTGGAAATGTCTAAACGAGGCTCTGCCGTTGGAAATGTTTGGCTGCCTGGTACGGAATTGATTATATATCAGTCTCATTTTGCGTTACAGAACTGAAAAAAACAAAGACATAACAGTTGTAAACAGTAAGCCAGCTGCATTGTGAATCATTTTACGACCTCATCAACAGGGGCAGCCTGTGATTCCTTAGTTAAGGCATGCCGCCTAAACCTCCACATTAAATATACCAATACCGTGTTATTAAAGTTTAAATTTAAAATTCATTTCCGAATACCATTTTCATATGAAACAAGGTATTGGAATTACGTGTAACCGGGGTTGTTTGTGGTGTCTATTTTCACTTCCACACGAGACGAGTAGGCCATTGTCTGAATAGGTTAATGTTTCGGTGTGGTCAGTCTAGTGTCTGCATTATACAAGCATATATGCATTGTCCAGTCATTATGGACAATCTCTCACGACATTTAGTAATCTACATTTATCAACAGAGGTTAAAATGCACACCCACTGTGACTACAAGTCGGTCTATTGCCTGATCATACACTGTCCAATTATTCTATGTATTCTCAACCCATGCTTGCCATAAAAGGCGACTGTGCTTGTCATAAATGGCGACTAACGGGATCGGGTTGTCAGGCTCGCTGACTTGGTTGACACATGTCATCGGTTCCCAATTGCGCAGATCGATGCTCATGTTGTTGATCACTGGATTGTCTGGTCCTGACTGGAATATTTACAGGCCGTCGTTATATAGCTGGAATATTGCTGTGTGCGGCGTAAAACTAAACTCATTCACTCTATGTATTCTCTCACGACATTCAGCTGTCTACCGTTTTTACTAGCGGTCTACAAGTACACTTGCTTTAACCATAAGTCAGCCTAGTGTCTGAATAATGCAAGCATATACTATTCAGTTATTATAAATATTTTCTCACGACAATTGTTCCAGTTGGTCTAAACGTAAACCCACTTTGACTACAAACCAGACTCGCGTCTGAATTATAAAGTCGTTCAATAATATCTCTCAAGTCATTCAATAATCTACATTTATTACTGGAGGTTTAAATGTACACTCGCGTTGAGTATAAGTTACTCCAGTGCCTGAATGATACAAGCACACACTATCCAGTTATTTAGAACATATTCTCTTACGACATTCGATGATCTACATGTTCACTTTGATTATGACAAAAAGCTATCACAATCTATATCTGACACTGACTAAATATTTCGACGGCCCAGAGTCGCCATGTGCCCATGCAAGGATGGCAAGTTGAATGAAGACCCACCCACAGCAGGTCAGGGGAGAGAGGGGTGAGCCGTGCTTCCTGAAGCAAGACATCGTGGCTTATAAACCCTCCCGTCCGCACTGTAAGATTGATTTTTGCATTAACTCGGATTTCACAGTCGGCAGATGCCCAAGCAGGACCCTCTCGTTGTGACATCACTATGACTCAATAGTTCTTTTGATAATTAGACCTAATTTTGGTGGGCTCAGTCGACTGGCTGAAAACTGAATGGGCTGACAATTATGCAAGGAAATACACAATGCGGAAGAGAGTTCAGTGTTATATGTGGCAGCTGAGAACAAAGACAATCCAAAATGCAACCTATTTATAAATGGGTTAGTTAGTGGGATTTCACTGCCTGGTGGGCAGTTCGGGGAACTTCATGAATGATTAAACCTTTCATTGATACATGCAGTGATGCTACTTACGTTATATCCGAATATGGTGTTATGACTATGATTAAACAGGATTTAATTAGTCATTTTTGCTCTGTGGACATGTGTGCGTGAGAAAATGGATTGATCGGACATCCGCCTGAAAAGAAGTGAGCCTAGGGATCCGTGAATTGCAGTGAATCATTTGAACATACATTCAGCTCACCCTGTCCAGCATTACCCAACCACCCAGTACCATCAGTCACTATCCTGTATGATATCAGTTGATATCTTCTGGTCGCCATAGGTCGCTGATATGTCGGTCATAACATAACTACGACATATAATATGGCCACCACATATACGTTTTATGGTTTGGCCTCTTTTGCTTCCAGATATATGCTATTCGACATATAGATAGTTGCTACATGTTCTGGTCTCCTACACTGCACAGCATATGCTAGTCGACATACATATATATAGTTTCTGTGTTCTGCTCTCCAACATATGCCACCAGACATATAGTTAGTTTCTATGTTCTGCTCTACTATACTACTGAACATATGCCATTCGACATATAGAAACCTTTCATGTTCTGCTCTCCTGTACCATTGACCACATGCCTCTCGACATATAGATAGTTTCTGTGTTCTGCTCTCCTACACTATTGAACATTTGCCTCTCGACATAAAGATAGTGTCTCTATTATTTTCTCCCATGCTATTGAACATATGCCATTCGACATATAGATAGTTTCTACATCCTGCTCTTCTATACTATCCAGTATACTCCAGTTGCATAGATAGTTGTTATGCACTGCTCGTCTTTACTATGCGACGTATGTCGGTTGAGATAGCTTCTCTGCACCACGCTCCTTTACTACCCGACATATACCAGTCGATGTAGATAGATGTTATGTACTGGTCTTCCTTACTACACAACATATTTCTGCCGCATTTGGTAACATATTACAACTCCATCTTAATCTATAGTTATACCTAATTTTCCATGATGCCTAACCCCGATTTAGACGGGTTCATTTGCTACTATCGAAATGATGTATTGTCGGGAACTAAGCGTTAGTCTAACGCGGCGCGGAGTACATGACAACTTTGCGCATGCTTTCTAATGAATCACTTTCCACTAAATTACACAGAAAATTATTGTATTTGGAATATATTGCAGTGAGTTCAACTTAATCCACCTGGACATGGTTTCAGCTAAGCCTCTGGAAGACAATAACTGTCACTGACCAGAGGTATGGTTGCAGTCAAGAGTACTTAACAACTGTGGGCGGATGAACAATTACGTCATCTGTCACACGTGCGGGATATGCCAATGAGAGTAATTTGATGGCGACAGGTGGTTCACCTCTCTCGGCCATATAATTCCCAAGCCTCGTGGTGGGATGGCAGGGTACGGAGCCTCTGATCCGAGACCGCTGCCTCGTTGATATGACTGATGAGGTCTACCCCGTCTTCAAGCTGACAAGATGAGGATGTCATTTGAGACACGACATCCTGGCAGTATGGCAAATGTCCACAATACACACACTATAATTGATCCACAAGGGAAAGTTATGTCCATTGTTCTTGCAACTGGTTTATTAACATAATTGAGTAACTGACCCAGGAGCATTTATTTCTATTTCAATAAAAAAAATAAAATTATAATTCTTATCATGCCTAATACATTACACGCGTATTAAATAAGCTGCCCTCGTGATGTAAGCTGTTTAATTACTCTACTAGAATAAAATAATTATCCCAAATAATTACCTGTTAAAATATCCTTCAACTGCCTTTGTTTACATTCTGTCCTCCAAAACTGGAAATGTCATACGCAATCTAGCGCTGTATGTGAAACATACTGTTATCCTTGGAAGTAATATTGTATGTGAACTGTAATGTCTTTCGTAAAATGTATGTAATATAAGCTGTATATATACTTGCAATACTTGTATATGGACCGGAGGCCTTAAGTACGATACATATCTTTAACTTTGACATGATGTTCCCCTCATTCTATAAAACCCACACAAACTGAACGTCGGTTCCAGGACAGTCTATCTGTAGTGGTGTTGGTCATCGGTTCCCAGTCGGGCAGATCGATGCTCATGCTGTTGGTCACTGGATTGTCTGCCCCTGACTCGATCATTTACAGACCGCCGCCTTACAGCTGGAATATTGCAGAGTGCGGCGTAAAACACTGAGTGTAGTGATGTGACACGACATACACTCGTGGATTGGATGTACACGCAATCCTTGTTGGGCAATACACCTCTACTAAGGGGACAGCTAGCTAAATAGACGTGGCAGTGTATTACCAACTAGTAATTATTGCATGCATGCTGCACAAAACAAATACAAGAATCCTGTGAAGTTTCACCAGCAATAATGTTGGAGTGAGCGAGTATGGTTTTAACCACCGTTTGCAATATTCCTGTACTATCGCGGCTGGGGACTGCAGTAGATGGGCCTCACACATTGTACCCATGTGGAGAATCGAACCCTTTCTCGACATGACGAGCGAATGCTTTAACCAGTAGGCTACCCCACCTCATCCAGCGTGTTGCTTGCGTCTATTGTGTTACTTTGTCCGTTTATCAGATGCTATAACATTAATCATGTGAGCTAAACTTGAGTCAAGATTGCTTAGGGAAAGTCCGGGTTGTCTAAGCTCCAAATTACGAAGTATTTCGGGATCCTTTTGATTGATTTTGATGATACGTATATCTACAATGAGATAACTTTCTGGAACTAAATGTCCGACTTACGATGTGTACTTCGTGTCATGAAACGTTGTTTTGCACAAATTTGGTAACAATTATCTATCAGATTCTTGCCCTTGGATGTAGAAGTTCGATACACGTGTATTTAATCGAACGTCTCTTTAGCAGAATGGTTTTGTTCGAAAAGTCTTTAAATTTGCTGAGCAGAAAATGGGTACCCGATATAATGGTTGACCTTGCGTCTCACAAGCATCTTCCGTTGTCTGTTCCTTATCTGGTGATAAAACACATTGCACGTTGATCCACTGACCGAGGTCTTGATACTGTAGAGCATTTGGAAAAGTCATGCTGAATGTGTAAATATAGCATAATGGACAGATCATAGGTTATAATTATTTGTATTTTTATCGACGTGAGTCACTTTCTCTGACTTCAATTCGCCCAATTTACATGTAGTTGTTTTAATCTGGAAATCCCTCTTCAGGAAGTGATGTCTGCAAAAAATGCTAGCAATAACAATACCACATCCCCACATCCCCACATGTGCAGAGGTTATCATTTACTTCATGAGATGGACGCTTAAAGCACCTGTGTAGAGGTGTAACCCTACAAGCTAGCAACATCAGAAGGTTACCGGCGAAGCCGCCTCGAGAGGCGCCCTACGTCGCCAGCAGCACGGTAGAGAAAACACACCTAGCTCTCAGGCACTTAGTGACCGCTTGAATAGTTAGCAGCCAGCTAAGCTGCCGTTGCTAGGCAACAGAAATAAACGCCAGACTTAAAAAACATAATGATGGTTACTAACCACCTATGGGATCGCCTTTTCGGATGTTCTTACTCTCTGCTTCCTTTCTAGAGTAGGGTTATTTTAACGAACTAATAATGATCACATAAATTAGCAGCAAATGTCTTTTGTATTTTATTTTAGTTTATTCTTTTACAAAAATATGGAATCTTTGATTTTACAAAAATATCATGTCATGGTGAAAATAAATATCAAGCAAAACATATCTCTAAGCAAACAACAACAAAACAATCTTCATGGCTTCTTAAATAGACTGATATACATAAAATGTTTGTTCTCAGCGTTCATCATTCATTCAATTCATTCAGGACATTCAGGCGTGATCTCTCCTATGCATTGTCTCCATGCGATACGGAAGTCGACCCTTTGTGGACAAATACACCACGTGACTATATCGTATGCATTGTCTTTCTGCACCCGGTTCCGCTTTGCACTTGACACTTTGAGATTTTCCTCCAGAACGAATGTTCGCTGTCAAGGACATAATACTGCTTGACTGGAATACTGTCATATATCACATGATTGCACTGACAATACAATAGTTGTGACACTAATACCCGATTACGACTGCGCTGACTAATGTGACCAGTTACACACTCGAGTATTGCACAGGTTGCGTGAGGTATGACGTCACTGATGACGTTACTGATGACGTCTGGTGCTGTTGATCCCGGACAGACGCTAATCCCCAGCACGAGGACACATTGCTATCTGATCAGCACGTATAAAGGACAACCCTTCATGTTGACAAAGGACGACGATCCTTGCTGATTTGACCCAACGTTAAGGGGAGACAACTCAAATGATTTCACAGGTGGCGCAACAGGTATCGTCCTTGGGTCGATGTGATCTGAGGCCCGAGTCGACGGCAACTTCTTTCAACCGTGGCGTACCTGCTTCTGTCAGAGCTGAACATTCCACGTACTCCGCTCCTATCTTGGAAGCCATCTGAAGTCCTTCCTTTGTTTGGATGAAGAGGTGCGGGTTGTAGTCCTTTTTGTTCTCGGCTTCGTCGCGCATGTCAACTTGCGTGCCAACAAGAATGAGCTGACTGTCCGGCGCATAATGCGTCACTTCCGGTACCCACGTCTGAAGCACGCTCTTGATCGAGTCGGGATTTGCGACGGAGAAACAGATCATGAAAACGTCGCAATTCATGTAAGCCAGCGCTCGGAGACGGTCAAACTCCTCCTAAAATTCAAAATAAAACAATTAGAACGATTAAAATGCACAGATACTTAAATATATGAAAATACTTACTCTATTTCAATATACAACTGAAATAACGACTTTGACGAACCCTCTCAAGTTTCACATCACCAGGACAACTCATGAGCACACTGCTCTATTTCTGAATAAAATTTGCCCTGAAGTTCCAAATGACGATACATTAATTACTACATAATATATCACAGATCCCTTTCTATATTCATGTTTATAAGGTTATCATTTCTTAGAAATTAATAACTGCTTATTAAAAACACACCAAAAATCTCTTCCTTAAACACATATTCTCATATTTCGTTTCCGCCATGACAGGAAATGTTTCTTACACTGACTAATCTTTCAGGAATAAGAAAATATAATCCGTTTCTGTTTTACATACCTGGCCGGCAGTGTCGAATATACTCAGGACGTAGGGCTTTCCATCGACTGTGGTGGTAGCTGGAAGAAAAATAAACGAAATTACGATAATAGTAGGTATGTATAACTGATTGATTCCGATGAAAACCAACTTAGGTTATATCTGCTGAATCTACTTGGCTATTTCCTACAGAACCCTGTTCGCGAATGAACGTAAAACCAGTTACGTGGAAAGGCCCGCTAACAGCGCGTTAAGGATGGCGTGATGGTGAGATTCGGTTACACAGAGTTGCATGATCGGTTTCACATATGATAGCTTTATGGGAAGACTAGTAGGTGTGATGCGGTATTATGCGAATATGTTGCTTCAGGTGGGGTTCGGGGATTTGCTCGTGAAGTAATGTTTATCAAGCGTCATGGTCAATAAACAAAGCTATAGGCCGTGTTTGGTTTAGACAGGAGAATTTGTCTGAGAACACTTGTCCTCGCATCTTTAACATGAAGCATTAGCTAGAACAACAAACAACATAGCGAACACTGTCATTGAGAATCCCCCGGCCTACTGTTTAATTCCATTCAATTTTATCTGAAAATGCCCTCCTATCATGAGCATGTGTTTTTCATGTGATTCCGTGTAAAAGTCGCTTTTAAGAAAATAATCTATATATTTTTTTGCCAATCATCACTTTAAACTCGAATTCATAAGAAATCATTGTCAAACAAATATGCGACGCAAATATTTACTTTAAGTTACATCACGCTCTACTAGAACAAAAGGTGCCATGGTTATGTTTTTTCTGCCTTATATAGCCCGTCTTAAAAACAATTATACACTTTATGCCAATTATCACGTTCAGGTGTAACTAAATCAAAGCCAATACATAAGAAATGATTGTCAAACAGGTATGTGATGGTAAGATTTACTTAATGTCATTATCACGTTGATTTTGAACAAAAGGTGTCGATGTCAATCAAATCATTGTGCAGTGTACATACCATCGAGACTGATTGACGTCTGATTGACCATGTATCCCCTAGGCGATTTCAACACGCGTCAACAAAATGCTAGAAAGTCCACGCACCTGTGTTACATTCCCCTCCGGCGACCCGAGGCCGCGTTATTGACGTGCGGCATTAAAACATACATGCAATGAGCACCTGTGTTGTTCATGCTGATTAAGCGGATTCGGTAACGATCCTAAAAGTCACCGGAGTCACGAAGTGATATTGACAAGTTAAGAACATCATCACTTAACAATAGACACGCGAGAGCGTGGCACTACATACTGAGGGTTTAGCGATCCGTTGCTAACAACACGACATAGTTCAATCTGTCACAAAGTAACTCGGGGCATCAACGATTACCCCTTCAACGATGCCAAATTTTCACGGCTGTTTTTTCTGTTACCTTGGAGGTTGATGAACTCTCTTTCAGCTGTCGCCTACGAGACGACAGACGTCACAAATCACCGTTACTGATTAAGTCCGAAAAAGCAGGACAATAGGGCGGTGACGTAACAATGGTCACCGCGTATTACTTTGACCACTATAGCAAATATTCCCTCCGGCAACTGTCCGACGAGTCTTTCTGACTAATTACGTGAGCGAGTCAATTAATCTCGATTATTTTCCTGTATACACCGTTGCAATCATGGACGCTTTGTTAGATCACAAAATGAACAACCAAATTTCGTGACTTACTGTGACTTTACAGTGTCATTTATCAATACATGCACAATTTGACATCGCTACGATGGTTCCGAATGAAACATCGTGAAAATTGGTGAAAAGATTAGTATTACATCCAGTTATGTTAAATCCTATTTATTCATAAATCACAGTTCATAAGGTGTCAATAACTTATGCCTAGTTTCAGTCGGTAAACATGTAGGAAGTCACAGTTTGGCGACAGATGACCGAATTCCGAACCTGCAGCCATACATTACAGATCAGTGCGTACGTTCGGGTCGACACAGACAGGTCGATGTGTCCCACGACACTGCTCTCTTTGGCAGATGCCCCGAAAAGCAGCTTACCTTGAAAGTAAATTCGCGACATCACGGGGACTTTATCCCCACTCAGCTAGAGAAAATACAGTCGAGTCTATCTACCCCACGAACACAAACATTTTCGCTATCTCTGCATTCCCCTTCCTACAATCAGTGTTATGACTGTTTTTCAGTACCGATATTCCCGGCCTTGGCAAGAAGCTTGAATAGAAAAAGATTGTGCACAAAAAATATTCTGACATTCCTTTCTTATCCCAGTGAACCCCCCCCCCACCCCTCTCCCAACTCCGCGGAATTACGTTACCAAGCACACCTTCATGGGTCACCCCAACCCACATTCACACGAAGCGTTTCTCCAAATTGAAATACACTACTGTTCGTATTTCATTAGATAAGTTACTCTCCAACGCAACATCTCAATTGACTTGCTCAAGTTTTTTTGGCTTTTGTTTCATCTGTGCCTATTTTCCTCACATTGAAATCTGATATTTTTTCTATTTTTTCGTGCGTCCATTAATGTTACATGTAAACACATCTCACTTTAGAGTACCTTACTCTAATGTACTCTAAATGTATTTCTTTTCATCCAATGATGATTTTATAGTGGAAAGAACAATGCGTTCTACTGAGCTAAAATCATTGTGCTAAATTACTGGTCTTGCTGCGCAGTGTAACTTTGTTGTGATTGTGGTAAGAAATGTTTACATACGTTAGTCTATTTAGAGGAAATTACTACTCTACATGACCAGGCTTCCCTGCACCAGAGGCCACCATCCCAACTGTTCTCGGGCTCTCCCCGTCGCGACCCAGGACCCCTAACGAGTGACCGCTGTAGGGGATTCAGGACGGGGAGGAACGTTTGCTATGGGAAACAGAAGGGGTCGGGGAATTCACGTGGAGTCGTGTTATTTTAGGATCATTAATCACGTGGTGGGGGTCGAGAGTCCAAAAAATGGGTTCAGTAAGGAGAGGTCTAAATGACCTTTATTTGGAGTAATGATGAGAACTGAATTTTGTTGGGGGTGTGAGATCTCTGTGTGTGAGAGGGGGTACCCGAAATTTATAACAACTTCAAAAGTAACATGATCAGGCAAATACACGTATACATCCCAATATTATATTTCTGTCAATTCCTCTCGAATTTGAGGACATGTGTCCATCGGGGAAAGCGAAAGTGCATCGATTGAATGTATTCTTTGTTTGAAAGTGAAATATGAAACTGAATGTGTTGGGAGCAGGAAGCAGTCATCTTCCGTATCCCGCATGCATCTCAAATCTTCTAACCTCGACACAACAAAGCGGGACCTTTCAGACTATGACCCCCCCTCCCTAAACCATCCCCGCTACCACCTATAGACGTAATGAGTCAGGTGTATATGTATAAGTGCCAAATCCCCGGCAGAGCCTAGCTCCGATAGAAAGTGCAGATTACACAATGAAATGGCAAGCGGTGCAAAATTCAGAAAATGTTCTTGTAATATACAGGAACCGAGGCATGCAGCGAGACGAGCTCTCATCTCTTTGTGTGAAAAAACCTCAAGAATATTAGTCTCTCACACCAAAGCTGATAATTCAGATTCCATGTGTGCACTGTCTGAAGGCGATTTGGCACGCCAAGCTACCCCTGCTCCACTTAAAGGTCAAACAATGTTATTTGAAATATTCTTACTGGGTTTCCATGTAAACCGCTGTTTGTGTCAGAAATACACGTCGGGATGAGTGTCTTACTATGAGCTAATCCATTCCTTGATGACTAATATGTCTCAAAATTTCATTTTCATAACACTCCCTTGGTGCCCTAGATAATAAGCGTCTTTGACAATAGGCACAACATTGTGGTTATTCAAAACTAATGGTAACAATAAAGCGACAAGCTCTAAAAAACACTTTGTACTAGGTCGATAACTCCGGAAATATTCAAAGAATGTGCTTAGAAGAAAGAATATGTTCAAACTCCCTAGTAACAGATGTAGCCAGAGTGAAAGTTATCCCCGAAATAAACGCCAATATCGTAGAGCATCAGCGAGAACAGCTGGCGAACACGCACCGCGTTATAACGAGAGAGACGAAAAACGGTAGAGACTCACCAGCATAGTTATCAAACATGGTTGGCGTATATTCCTCGCTAAATCCGTGTGAGGCAAGTCTCCGAGCCAGGCATGACTTTCCAACAGTGGTATCGCCAACAAGCACACACTTAATATTACTTTTGTCGAAGGACCTGTACATTTTGCTCTTCCCCATTGTTGTTACTGACTGCGATATAAACGTGTGTCTCTCTCAATGAACAACGAGCGAATGGATTGTACGGATAGCGTGGTCTATAACTATATAACCACACCTCCTCTGTGACGTCACGACCGACCTTGCTGTCAGCCAATCAGCAAGCGGCAAAATGGGGCCATTTACAATACTTTGCATTCCAGTGTAAACATTGTGAAATTTAGTTCGACTCATTGAGGAGAATTGGTACGCACCTTTAATCGGCTTGAATTTCAAAGCAAGACACTTAAATGAGGGATTGATAAAGTTTTTTACCGTCTCACCTACTCTGTACGTTGTTATTATTCTGCGAAGAGACATCGTGATGATAGCGGACGGATGACAGTCCGGAAGTAAGTTTAGCACGCAACGCCGAGGAAGTGACTGAGCTGGTTGTCTCCATAACCAGACTGGTACACAAAACTTCGTTTCGACACAAACATTTCATCTGTCTATGACTGTCAGTCACAGTTCCACGAAATGTACAACCGCTCCTGTCAGTCATGACGTGATGGCGACAAATGTGTGATATTGATTCTGTCTCGCACATGACACCGAGAGATCAATGTGTCACATGTCCGTATGGGGAATTGCCATGCAACATGTTACCTATAGTTCGTATTTATGGACCGTAATTCCTGTTTTCTGTAAGAATCATAATTCATAGACCTTTGGGCCTTTTTTCATGGTTTTATATTTCTAACTCCAGACAAGGGGCGATACTATACAAAGCAAAACGTACTACGTCCTGTATCATTTTTTGAACATTCGCCACCAGAATAATAATTCGTTGAAATTGACTATCAGTATATGAAATATTGAGCCAAAAGTCATATTACTTCATCAAAGTGCAAGTTTTCAACATTCTTAATGGGCGACTGAATGGATTACGTAAGCAAATGTCTAATATTTACTGTTTAATTATTGATATAGATACATAAATGTATATGAATGCGTATTAATATTTTTAATACATGTTTCGTAAGGATAGGTCCAGTGTGTGTATTTTCATAAACATTACTTTTGTTCGTTTTGTTGATACATAAACAAAATACACATCCTTTGCATTCATTACACATCCGGCTCAATAGTATTTCGATAGATAATACAACAGTGATTGACAGCTGTACAAACATTGTGAGATAAACATCTGCTTGATTGACAACCATAAAGTATATGATATGGCAGACACCAAATATTTGTTCGGCGCCTCATCAAAGAGCTGTAGACAAAACTTAAACATATAAACTTTGCTATCCGGAACGGGACGTGGTTTATACCCTGTCTATCACGAATACGTCTCGCCTGTCTGTCACAGTACCACTCCAAGAGGCTGATAAGATACACAGAGCTTGTTTAGAACATGTTATATCATTGATATCGCGTGAAAAATGATTTCATGGTCACTTGGTGTTTAACGCGAGACGTAATGTTACGCAACGAACTGATATAAAACTATAAACCTTGGATAAACCGTCACCAAATTTTATCATTTATGCTTTATTTAACGCTTTAAATATTTACTTTGATATTTAATCACGATATGGCTGAAATATTGCCTATGTGAAGTTGAATATTAACTCACTCACTAACTTGAGTGATATTTAACAGCCTTGGTTGTGATCTGAATTTTTCAACAAGCAGCAATTAGATGCGAGTTTAATACGTATAGACAAAGTCTATTGTGTTGCTATTTTTAACTGCCAAGAGCAGTGAATTTTGTTACTGCATTCTTTATTTCAATAATATATTGTGTTTTATGCACAATGTGTCTCGTTGGCCTGCAGACCGCATGTCACTTTTACCACACTTTTATATTTGCAAATATTTTAACTGTAAAATGTGACTGTGTAATAAAATAAATTTCTTCTTTTGTAACTCCAACTGCTTGACCGACATTTAAAGTTCTGGTGACCTCTTTTGACAAATTTTAAACTAAATACAAGTTTGATTACGGAACCTTTCCAAATATGTAAACATTTCACGTCCACCAAGCAGCAAATATTCGCTGACTTGATATTAGTTTTAGCCTTTTTTTGAGAAAAGTGAAATATAAATTTATCAGACCATTAGTCTGGCACTTGGCACAATTTAGACTGCTTTTATGGCAATGTTATGACGCATTATGCTGATTTTATCGACTATGACAGAGCTATATTTGAATCTGTATTTAAGATAATATTTTTTATGGAAACAACACATATATCGAAAGTGTGGTTTCGTAATTTGCAGTTTCGAGTTACATTTGCGTCTAATTACAAAAATCACTTGTAAATTCATATTTTTAATGATAACGTTTGTGGTAATTCTTTCTTGTTAAGAAAAACGATTTTTAAGACGATATCAACACATCTTAAACCTGATACAAACATCCCGTCCCTGAAATAGACGAGCCGGCCTATTGTCGCATCCCCGGGTGATGTCTAACACAATAGGCACCAAAGGGGTATTTCAAAGACCTTTGACCCACTTGTGTTTACAATGCCTCGAAAAATATCTTGCATCTAAACGATCATCTAAATTACCAAGATGTAGAGCGAGCGCCCGGCTATGTTGCGTAATACAGCGAAGATAAGCATCGGGTGAGCTCGTTGACTGACACGACCCTCCGGATGACAGGCAAAGATCACGGGGAGCATGAGCGCAATAATCGTGTCTGTTTCTTGTACGTTCAACCAGGGAGCCTATGTAGAGATCACATTATCCCTGGTTCAGCACGGGATCCTCAGGCCTGTATGCAATGAACATGTGCATGTCCAAAAACACCATTCCCGCTGTGCGTGTGCACGTGTCGGCGCTGTGTAAAGGAAAGTTTATGTTAATTCCAGAATTCATCTTTGTGTAATCGTTACCTCTATTTTCAATGGCAAGAATATTTTCAAAAAATACCAGGGGCACGCGTATATAAAAAAAAGTATGATCTTAGTATGGCAAATAACATCTTGGGTTGACATTCTAAAAGTTGATAATTCAATACCGAACCATCAATTTATGGAAAATGGGTTCTTGTTTATTGCGTAGAACGATTGTTCAGAGACCGCCACTATATAACTGGACATTCATTCATTCATTCATTCATTCATTGTACTGTCCACTTTTCAACATGCAATTTGCAACATGTTATTCCTCCCAGATATCCTGTTGCTCTGAAACCAAGTAAAGTGTATAAAATACTTTAAAAACTCTGTTAAGAACCTTTAAAGGGCATTTAGAAATAGAAAGCATAAGAAAAACTAGATTTATGGACGTCAACCCCTTTATTGTGGATAACGCGAGGTATCGGAGCGTATGTTGCTTGCTCCTCCATCAGTTTTTCTGTTAAGAACGATTTTAAATTTATTAGGGTACTTTGTGATTAAGTGCACATTTCCTTCATTTGTGTTCGCTTTACCTGCATTCATGGGGGAAATATGCAATGTGTTCAAATGGTTACAATTATTACATTTTGATTGTCCTTAACAGAAAATTGACACAACCTGAAAGTGGGACTCTTACATAACATTAAGAAGACGGAGAGGAGGAAGAGCGACCTGAGCAGCGTTAAGTGGTTTCGGTCCCCTTTTCCCGGTGTAAATATTCATCAAATGTCGTCAAGATCAACGTCATGGTCACCATACCAGCAACATCAGCAACAGGATTGACATAAAGGTCTGAAGCATCACTGCGGCCGTTTTTTTGGTTGACTTTCCAGCATTCTACAAAACAAACGCCTTTCGTTTATTTATCCTGATAATCTATAGTAACACTTGTTTATAAGCCAATACGCAGCTCCAAAACATTTTCTATCGATAACACAAATACCGAAAATTTGTGGGATTTCCTTGCCGCTGTTTTGTGGTTTGTTGTGTGGAGAGTACAGTGGGGATATAATTGATAAACCCAAAGCACCACAGGAATATGTCGGGAATGTAAACCATCTCTTTGCAGCTGTACTCCTGTATCTCGTAGGAATATTTACAAGATTTACAAAAGATACATTGAAGATTATATGATAAACATGGCCTAGAGAATTATATAATGAACTCATAGTGTATTGGCGTTACTTGAGAAGCGTGTGTAAGGACACAGAAACTTGTGGCAAAGAATTTGAAACTGGACAAGGAAATGAATAATAGCTCCTTGGGACGAAATCATTTCAAGCTGGTTCCACATTTGCTATACATGTATATGGGATAGGGGTAGTGGCTGTAGTCTCGTGGCTTAAGCGATCGCTCATCCCACTCACTCACGGGATACGATAGTAATAATTCTCTCCCCTCCCCCCCCCAAAAAAAAAAACAAAAAAAAAAATACCACCTCATATAAAAACAAAACCGTCAGATTCGTATTAAAGGTACAACATTTCAATCATAACTGGAACTGGAGTCATAAGTAACAGATAGTAACAGATATCTCTCCAATAAGAGTTAAACCGTTCAGCTCATATGCATTTATAAATAAATGAATGAACGTTTGATAATGTTCGCAATTACGGGTCTCAAAATAACGAAGACTAATTGCAAATCGGAGAACCACCGAATTCATGTGATGATGATAAATTGTACTTGGTAAATTCACCCGGAATTTGTTGCAACCACTAAATATCCTGAATTCATGTTTGTGAACTATGACAATCTTAAATGAGGCACACGGCGAACCTACGTCAAAAGGAGTCATATATTGTGCATAAAACGTTGTTCAAACTGAACACACACAAAACGTCATCAACTAAACGAGACGAAAAGAAATGAAAGCTGAAGTCTTTGAATTCATTTTCCATATCACATGTTGACCAACAATCAAAACACGTGAAAACAAATAACAAACTCCATTAAATGTATGCATATCTGATATTGAACTGTTTTACTAACATCTTCGTGAATCACACACGCTGCCAGTGACGTGGATTGTATCGACAGTTTGTATCGCAATAGAGGCCAAGGCTGCTGTCGGGACCGTTTGCGACGGCACAAACACCATCGATGGCAGCATCACATCGTGGGTTTCTCCACGAAAACGCCACTAATGAAAACAAACGAAAAGCCAGCCTGGTTTGTTGGCTCTTTCAAGACAGTTTTCGATACGGGTCCCAAACTCAACAGCCAAGAGACTTAGACAAATTTGGCTAGCGTTCCCCAAGGATAATCTCTTGTATTTGACGGTTTATCGACAACCAAGATTAATGCCAAGCTCTAATATTGACGGGAGACACAAACTGTCTTGCAAAGACAATCGCGGAGCGACATTGGCCTTGGCCTGTTGTGTGGGCCATCTTGAATGATGTCTGTTTCGTCGGTAGGAAACAACAGTTGGTTGTCTTAAGTTGATGAAGGATTTTTAAACTGAGACTATACAATTAACACCAACCAGGGAACGCCCGCCACTTTCGGACAGTAATTAAATATACGTCATCAATAGTTCACTGGCCTGTTGATAGTAAATACTGACCATCCACCTGTTCCTGGAGAAAACAAAATGGACAAAGATACACGATAAAGACGTGATACAAAGAAACAGACGTCACCCACACGTGTTTGTATACATAGCTTAATTAATATTTTCACAGTTTCTGGTTTCGCCTCTTTAGAGAATGTGTTTTTTCTAATTTTCAGCATAAACAGGTTTTATCAAGATATTAGGGTCTAATATTGGGATTCTAATATTGCATTTTTTATTGGTTTGAACAATATTGATTTTAAAAATATTTAATATCTGCGAATTTGACGGCACGTTTTGAAGATCTTTCGGTACATTCGTTGATCACCTGGTTGAGTTCCCACTTCCTTCTAAGCCGAACGATTTCCTTGTTATTGACCTGTATCAGAGCTGTTAAAAAAGAATACGTTAACATTTACAGTACGCTGAAAGTGAAACCCTAAACTGCCTGTGTAAGTTTGTTTGGGTGAATAAAACAAGGACATTGCGCAGCATTAACCCTTTTACTTTCAAGCGTATTTACTTCCGTGCAATTTCTCCATGTCTTATTGTGTCACGTAACCTACTCAATGTCATCAGTGGTTAAATGTCATGTCTGCGTCAACGTCACTTAGTGTCGGTATCTGATACCTATACCGATTAGATTAAAGGTCTTTCAGGCATTCCATTGACTCTCTAACTATGGCACAAAGACACTGATAAGATTAGAAACAGGTAAGTCAGCTGCCCGTGTCCTGTGCAGTTAGCAATTACAACCATTCACCTGCCCTACCTTGTTTGAAGGCGAACCTTTAATCTTCTTACTGCAAAGTGAATTGGATAACGCCACCCGAGACTCAAGGTCTAAGTAAAGTTCCTTGTGTATGAACTTGCCAAGCTAATAACTATTAACATGAGAGAATTCATAATAGATTTAGTCATAATATGGATGATGTTATTAATTCTTTCCAGGTGTACGTTTACTTTTTTACCCGAAGCAATAATTACGGTAGAACGTGTGAAGGGCTAAATTAGTTCTGAAGCAAATCTGTGAATAAGCTTGAATGTATACTTGACTGACTTTCTGTTACAACAATCTCAGCCAGTTTTCGGTGCAGTTGTGCTCTTTTGGAATTTCAAATCGTTGCGAAAACATTACCGAATACTAAGCAAACTTACATAAAAATCTTCAAAACTATTTCAGTCTTTTAGTCAAAATCATTGTTCGGTGTGAGAGGGTTTTACATTGTTTCAGTGTTTGCAAAGGAATTCATAGGCTCTTTGTAGTGTTTAAACAAGAAACACAAATAATCCTCCTCTGCCGTAATTAGCCTCCACAAGGAAGTCAAGGTAAAGCATTGTGGTATCAGGGCGGTAAGGGGAGAGGAGATAACAATAGCTATAATTTGTCAGTTTCATCTCAATTATTGAAGCGACTGGTAGTGATTGCATTAGGGTTATCCCTCCAGCACATTAGAAATGTGAGGAACAACCGTCACTATGAGCAGAAACTACAGTAATTGGTACAACAACAAACGACTTATGCTCACAAATTGTAGAAAAAGAATAAGGCATAATACTGCTCCCTGCAGCACACCTTGTATCGGTAAATGAATTAGCGGGTGGAGTTAATCCCTATTAATTATATATGAAATGTTTACAAAACCCGCGATAATTACCGCAGCGGTTTCGTTTGATCCTCAGTCAACTGTCGCGTGAGGGTAAAAGCTGGCCAAATTAGTCCCTGTCCGACAAGACGCGCCTTTGATCGTACAGTATAGTTTGTTCCGTGAGATGGGGTAATTTCAGTTTTGTCTCCCTAGAAAAAATGTCTGGCACTCGGCATCTTGACAAATTTCAAAGGGAAGTTTCACAACATTAGATGTCAGACGGTGTATCACGCTCGTTGCAGGTGCATATCGTTTTAATCATGCCAGTTTTATGTGCTAATGCTCAAATGGCATGGAAACAAAAAAAGGTGCTATCTTGTTTGCTTACTAGCTTTACTACAAGCACTGATTTTGATCAGATCATAGAAAGATCAGATGAACAATCATGACATTTCGTAAAACGTCAAATAAACACGATCTGAAGGCATGAATAATTATGCTTTTTCTTATTATTGTTTTCATAAGCGGCGGTCAGTCAATATTACCATGTATATCCAATCATTTTCGTTGTCTGAACACACTGTACATCCATTACATAAACCAGGGAGCCTATATAGAGAGGGGAGTGGAAACTCCTCGAAAAACCGCTGAACGTATGTCTCGCTTTGTCACGTGACCAGTGGAGACAATATGGCGGCAGCTTAGTATTAAAGATTGAACTCGGTTCATTTTCAACAGCTGATTACATTCGCTGAGTGTTGTGACAACTCGGATCGTACACGTAGAACATAAGTCACCTGTTCTGTTACTTCAGTTCTAGTCACATATTTGTAATTAGTGTCAGTATAAGAAAATATGTTTGTAGTAAAGTTTCATGTCGGCATCTTGTAACTCTCTGGCTTCAATTATCGGTACACAGCGAAGATAGACTGAGTTTCGTCAATAAAAGCTTCTTTCACACATTCCTTTATGTTTTAGCAGGAAATTATACCTTTAGTTGAAAGGTATCTGCAAGCAATAGTGATAGTTTTGTGACTTAAAAACATGTTGGGGTTTAATTGGGGGGTGTGAAAAATGTGGCAGATCGCCGATCTGATCTGATGCGCCATTGAAATACTACACGCCGTTGTTTGAAGTGTGTCTAGATATTGCTCAACACCGTCTTTCACATACACCTTTAATTTTTATGAGGGGAATTTACCATCAGGCGAAAGGTGTTTGCTGGTAATAGTGATAGTTTCATAATCTAAAATAAATTGTTAGGACGTACTTGAGGTGTGTGAAATATGTGCCATCTCGCCGACCTGATCCGATCCGCCATTGAAATATTGCACGGCGTTGTTTGAGTGCTTTTGTTTCAGCTTCAAAAACTTCATTCACATACACCTTTAATTTCCATTAGGGGAACATACCATCTAGTGAAAGGTGTTTGGAAGTAATAGTGCTAATTTTATAATTTAAAAAAAATCGGTAGGGTGTTTTTGAGGTGTTGAAAAATGTGCCATCTCGCGGATCTGTTCTGATCCGCCATTGAAATAGTATAACTTTGAGTGTTTCTAGTTATTGCTCCAAAACCTCTTTCACATGCACCTTAAATATTTATGAGGGGAATATACAATGACCCGAAAGGTGTTTGCAGGTAATGTTTATAATTTGATAATCTAAACATATTGTTAGGATTTATTTGAGGTGTGTGAAAAACGTGTCATCTCGCTGATCTGTTCTGATCCGCCATTGAAATACTACACAGCATTTTTTGAGTGTTTCTAGTTATTGCTCAAAAAACTTCTTTCACACACACCTTTAATTTCTGTTAGGGAAAAAAGTTCCATCTGGTGAGAGGTGTTTGGGAGTGAGTGAGTGAGTGTGTGAGTTTAGTTTTACGTCGCACTTAGCAATATTCCAGCTATATGGCGACGATCTGTAAATAATCGAGTCTGAACCAGACAATCCAGTGATCAACAACATGAGCATCGATCTGCGCAATGGGGAACCGATGACATGTGTCAACCAAGTCAGCTAGTCTGACCACCCGATCCCGTTAGTCGCCTCTTACGACAAGCCTAGTCACCTTTTATGGCAAGCATGGGTTGCTGAAGGCCTATTCTACCCCGGGACCTTCACGGGTCTGTTTGGAAGTAATAGTGATGATTTTATGAATTAAAAAAAAAAAATAAAAAAATAAAAAAATTGGTAGGGTGTATACAGTCACAAGTATTTCATGTGTGTGAAAAATATGACATATCGTTGATCTGATCTGATCACTCATTACTACTAATGTGTTTAGTCGTCCTAAAATTCATTTCTTTCAAATACACCTCTAAGTATTGAGGGGAATATTCTATCTGGTGAAAGTGTGAGGTATGACATATCTGATCTGTTCTAATCTGCCATGGATGCCTTTGATGCTTGAATGTTTTAGTTCTGAAACTATTGTTGATATTTGACAAAACTGCAAAGGACTTTTTAACGCTTTGTGATGGTTTTAAACTGTCTGTTTTTTTTAGGGGGGAGTGACTGTGTCAGTTGACATTCTGTCAGTATCCATGCAATTGCGCACATGCAGGAAGACATCTGGTCATCTTCATTAACTGCCCTCTTAAAAAAAATAATTTCGACTTTGCCACGACCGTCCATTTGTCCATTATAGACTGAGTGTCTGTAAGAATGAGAGTGACTGAATCTACAACTCATTAACATGTGCTTAACTTTCCAAACTGCATTCCTGAAGGAAAAAGAAATAAAAATGTGTTCCTCCCTCGTCACATTTTTTCTATCAAAAATTAAAAATCAAAGTCTTACTCGTCACTTTTGAAAAGAATGTGCCTGAAAAACATATTTTTATGCAGCCTAAGCATTCCACACAAACAGAAAACCACTGAAACATAATGAGACATTTTAATTGTGTAGCAGGTCATTTCAAATACATATAATAACATAACAACCTTTAGTTTGCCATTTGGCCATCAGGGCTTGCTGCCACTTGCAGTCTTTAAAGTCTGCATACCCATTTTGTTGAAATCAAAAAAATAAAAACAAAATAGTCTTCATTGTAGAGAGTTTCACAGTCCCTACAAAATCCATTAGTGAAGTGTATGGAGCACAGAGAAGTTTACATTAGTTATAGACTGCTGACATTCCTATGCGGCACTGAATATATAATACTATGAAGTGAAACTGGAAGTTATCCTAACATGAGGGATCAAGGATAATTCCTGAACATTAATACAAATTATGGGCACGATGCTAGTTGAAATGAAATGAGATCTAATTGACAGAAGACCACATGGGCCTGCAGATAACTGAAACTGTTGGCCTGATACATTAACAACCGACGCTGGGCCTCTGGGCTGGCGATCGTTTCGAACGCTGTATCAAAATTGTCACATAAACAGAGAGTCTTTGAACAAGGCAATGTGTAAACACATTCTCAAGTCCTCTCATTAATCCACACATGCATCATTCGGCGACAGGAAGTGTAACCAGCTTGTTGTGACAACATTCAGGGGAGCCTACTCCAATTTACCGAGTATTACTCCGGGAGATGCCGAGAGTTTCCGACAGTAAACTGGTTGAAATACTGTTAAGCGCAGCCGATTTGCGCTGAGAACAAACCAAGTCGACGTGTGCAGTGGAGCATGACGAGGCACACGTTAATTAGTACAAATGGTAAGGAAAGCTAGCGAGTGACCAATCCCTGTTATAGAGTATCCCTGCATAAACATACGACTTAATCTTTCACGAGCTCTGTACGTCTCATTCAAAACACACCACTTAAACCCTTTGATCGCTACACATCAATCTCTAGTACCATCTCAGTGGCATCCTGTAATACTGTATATATTGCTCGTAATCATATTCTGTCATTTACTTACTGAAAGGGCAATGAGTAGCCCAGAAACGTCGTGTTGTAAATATACTGGACGAAATAAGTTAGAGATATTGGTATTTTTATGATTGATATTTTCTCAGTATGTCAATGAGTAAACAGATCATTATTCAAAATTTCAAAATTTGCATATATCCCTAAGTGTTTTTGTCCATTATAATAAAGAAGCTGTAAATCCATATCAATCGGTGTCATCTTAAATTCCAACTTTTAAAAGCTAATCAAGCATCTGGCTAATGAAGGATTTTGATTATTTGTTCAGTCGTGATATGGGATTGTACTCACTAAAGTAACGATTACAGTGAAATACATATCTATAATTGAAAGAATTTCATAGAGCGTAACAGTGCAGAAGTAACGCGTCTGCCTATCACGCTGAAGGCCCGGGTTCGACCCCGGTGGAGGCACTTCGGTTCGGGTCCGGTGGTTGGAACTTTGCGCATTATCCTTGGAAAAGAAACGTAGACTCACATTGTCTCAGTTCAGCTGCAAAGTGGGTACCCGAGAGGATGTGCATTCAATATGAGTGTTCAGTTCACTGTGCCAAACAGGCAGCATGACTGGAGAATCCCGGGAGTTGAAACGGTATCGGAAAGTACAACAGCGTCCTATGATCAGGGATAGTACTATGCATAGCGCCTTGAGCAGGCGATGTGCCGGGATATGAATGCCATATAAGCTGACTATAAACATTGCTATTACTTGTTACTAGTGTCAAGAATAGCCTCTGATAGCAGGAACGTCGGTACCATTAGAATACACAACTGATGAGACTGACTATCTCAGCTGTGAACAAACACCATTTGGCCTTGACTTGACATGTCATGTCAAGAAAATATCGTATTTTCGTTTCAGTTGGAATTCAATATGCTCACGCATATCTTTCACCTTTCCATCATGATTATACCATGAGATACTTTACACGATTCATGATCTTGAATTTAGATGTATTGTAGGACAGAGCCGGTTGATGGTAAGGCTCGCACATGCATTCTGCCATCACTGTTTATGTAGACCGAAGGAATCGTTTCATATTTGTTATTATAGGGCTTTGAATTTGGGCGGAGTTTCTTTACGTCAGTGTATTGGGCAAGATTGTTTTGGCGTAAACAAACTTACAGACGGACCTCAGTATCCTACAAGGTTAACGTGCGCAGTTAGTCACGTGGCTTGACAAGAAGCAGGAAACACATTGCCGGATGTACATCAAGAGTTACTTCCCCCTGAAGATCGCCCCCATCTTGGAAGGAAGCTTTCAAATCTGGAGGACGTCAGATAGACAACAGGGAACAATGAAGCATGGGGATACTGATCGAGAAATAAGCTCAACCCGGACAAGTAAAGTCCCCAGATCTGCTCACAGACACATCTTCACAACATGTCACCTAACGCCATTTTAACATTCCTTGCACGATACCAGCTGAACTGCGGTGTACAAGCAAGTACACGTGTATGCACTTGAGCATTGGGTTCAACCCAAAATTTACACGAAAACGTTGTTAAAGCCTGAAAGCGTAGCCGAAAAACAATGCAAACGTGAGGTCAAATGCATGAAATACATCGCTTAGAACTATTTTCTTGTGTTTTTTCTTGAGGCACCATGATGCATTGTTGTATTCTTTCCTTTGGCCTTCCCAGCAATAGAACATTAAAGGTCACATGAAACAATTAAATCAAACAGTTAAAATACAGTTATCACTTATTCATGATATATAAAATGCATTGCTGATTACGGAAAACAAATACACAAAATCATAAGCGCATAGTCACTAACCAAAAGTACAATATTGTACCTCTCTTGTAAATTTGTAAGCGTGTGCATGATTGCATATGTATTTATAACTGGCCACAAGAACTTGACGAAAATCCAGTAATCCATAGTTTCGTGTATTTTATTTTGGTGTCATATGCATGTTGTCGTGGTTAGCGTAAGTGTATATTTATATGCATGTGTGCATCTATTTGCTTAAGATGTGATTTTGTCATATGAACGCACAGTTTTTGCATATTAATAGACAAATATATGTTTCCTTCCTTTCCAAATGAAATTTTAGAGACACCAGCCATCAAAATGCTCTTTAGAGACCTGATGTAAACGATACATTATATGCCAAAGGAGTGGTACACAGTGGGTACTTTTGCACCCTCTCTCTGAATCACTATTATGTTTACAGCGAGTCATTAAATAGTTCCACCTTTGTTGCCCCACGAATGTATTTCTTTGACGCTTTTCTTCACTAAAAGCAACAGAATCTCTGCAATTGTTCACAGTACAATGGATTCAGCACTACCATACTGGTTTAATTTCAACAAAATTACTATTAAATACTCTATGGCTTGTCTGCTTTGTCCTATTACTTGATTGCCTTTTTGTCAACATCTTGTAGTTGCAAAGTAGGAGTCATGCAGTCGGGCGTTAAGCCAAACAAAAACTACCCCCCCCCAAAAAAAAAAAAAAAAACAAACAAAAAAACAAACAAAAAACAAACAAACAAACCCCCCCCCAAAAAAAAAAACAAAACAAAACAAAAAAAACAAAAAAAAAAACAACAAAACAAATAAAAATTAAACAAACCCCCCAAAACAAACACCATTTCAAGGCATCATACATTCACGCGTGTCCTTGCATTCGGTTCCGACAGAGGCAATTCTGACGCACTTTAACATACATACTTCACTCACACAAAGTATAGTGATGCGACCCGTCCTTGTCTTCTTCCTTGTGATACCGAACGCACGTCAGGGTGACAACAAGAACCGCATCTTAACTTGATTTTGTTTTGACCAGAAAAGAGAATCACACCACCGACCTTCCTCTGTCCGGACAGACGCTTTGTTCACTATATCAATCATCTGGTCCAGTGTGCGAAACAGCCACTGACCCGCTAGACCGTGGTTAATAAAAATCCAGTCGGGCCACATAGTCTCCACAGTCACTGGCCCGACGGTCTGGTGAATATGACCAGCTGGTCATGGGGTCATTCAAGATCATGGCCTGATAAACACGCTCATCATATTAGCATCGTAATGATGAAACTCGTGTCATGCCCACAATATCTGATTTTCATCTGTCTCTCTAATCTTTTGCTTGGTTTCCACATTTAAGGTTTGGTGTAGTGTAACAAATAACTTTTAGGCAAAGCTAGCCCGACCGGGTAGCAAAATTTGGAAACTAAATAATTATTGTATTTCTCACACTGCTGCCTGGCAGACACCGTCGGAGAAGATCGTAGCCTGGTATTCACGGTACTAGTTGGACGAGATCGGGTTAGGATTCATCATCGTGATGAAGTGAGTGAGTGAGTTTAGTTTTACGCCGCACTCAGCTATGTGGCGGCGGTCGCTAAATAATCCAGTCTGGACCAGACAATCTAGTGATCAGCAACATGAGCATCGATCTGCGTGATTGGGAACCGATGACATGTGTCAACCAAGTCAGCGAGCCTGACCACCCGATCCCGTTAGTCGCCTCTTACGACAGGCATAGTCGCCTTTTGTGGCAAGCGTGGGTTGCTGAAGGCCTATTCTACCCCGGGACCTTCACGGGTCCATTTTGATGAAGATGTAGAGACCCTGAAACAGACTAGATAAAGAATGCCAGTATAGACAGTCTACCCGACTGTATGACACAATGCTAATGTCCATAGTCTGATCTGCGTAAAAGACCCGGAACCACATTACTCATCCACTGTCTACACCTCCTCCCATGGTTCAGCCCTAAACGAAAAAGGTCTATATTTCCTCAGGATCGGAATCTACCATTTCACCGGGGCTACTTTTCAACTGAAATGGGAATATTTGTTTCTGACAAAATTATACACATTCAGGGAGCAAGCGCTCGTCAATCGGTTGAGGTGAGATCTATCGATTGTTTGATTATGCGCCTTCATCTGTGGACATCGATTGCAGTCAAATCTAACGACAAGTGCGTTACCTGTGCAATCATGATTTGGCAAATGTTTAAAATGATTATTCTGTTTCATCATGTTAGATGTACACATATATAGATCGATTGAAATCTAATGTAGGAAAAATGTCACCAGGTCGAGGCTGCCATTATAAAAAGCCCGGGCTTGCACGTGGTTGTTGAACAAGCCCACAATGCTATCTATGTACAAAGCTTTGCAACCAAAACCAACAAAAACCTGACCTCCTACGTGCCCAAATTAGAACAACTGTTCAAGTCAGAAAAGCAACCTATACCCTTGCCTGTCGTACAGGCCCTGTAGCAAATATATCCATGAAAGCCATTGCAAGTCTATAAAATGTGGCAAGTTTAGATTCCCTTAACTTCTGAAAATGAAGAAAGTCGCAAGGTTCCATTTCATTATATTTTTTTCCCTATGAACTTTTTTCAGTAAAATATGTTCATTTCAGAGACTAGTAGTTTGTCTACCTATACCCCTGTGTTACAATGGCTGCAAGAACATCTTCCTCTTTTAAGAGAGTTGACAGTGATGTATGAGCTGTGGCGTGACAGGATGTTGGTCATCCTAGTAATCAGCTGACCACTCAGCATCACATACCATACATCAAGACACAATAGGGGGAACACAGACCACTTGAACCGCTGTAAACCGGTTCGTGATATCTACGATATTCGTGATGATCGACCAATGAACGTGAAATGTCACCAGTAGATTTCCGGTATGTGAATATTCTCTTACACTGAGAGTCCAGATGTGAGTGAGTGAATTTAGTTTCACGGCGCACTCATGAATATTACAGCTATTTGGCGCTGGTCTGTAAATATCCGTCTCTAGATCACACAATCCAGTGATCAACATCATGAGCATCACTTTACACATTTGGGATAAGGTGACATGTGTCAGCCTAGTCGACTTCACGGATGTTTCTTACTACGTTGTGTAATATCAAAACCATGTTTTCCTTAATTTTGTTTCCTTGTCGTTAAAGCGTTCGATTGTCACGCCGAAGACCCGGGTTAGATTCGATGAACTGTCAAATTATTGGAAAATGATTTATACATGTAATATAATTATAACAAATCTCACACACGCTGTTCCTGCTTGCGGCTGTCAGCGCGTACGGGACGTGAGTTATGTTACCGTTATGATTCACCTGCAGGATGACGAAATGATAAAATAACAGTAAACACCACTTTGGCCACAAAGACAATTCAGAGGTACCTCTTATTTAACACCAAAAAATATCAGTTTATCCGTGCGTAATATGTGGTCAACAGACCATGAAGTGTTATTTTAAGAATGTCGGCGAATAGAGATGTAGGCGAATAGAGAACAACCCCTTGACGGGGGATACCAAGGAAGGTCTAGCGTTGTATGTTAACTGTTAACAAATGAGACATGAGTTGTGGAGGATGTTTTTCAAAAGTTACAAGACGTACCACTTAATATCAGTTTAGTTCTTGACGCGGGTACTACCAAAGAAGGTCTACTGTCGTATGTTTACTGTTAAAACACGGACATAAGATGTTGATGTTTTCAATATTTCTATAGTTTTCGAGTATTATCTTTTTGTCATCACATTAATGTTTACACGAACGATTCTGTATCTAAAGAAGGACACCAACACTATTAGAAAAATGTTTGGTTGATTTGTTGTTAACGCACGTTGCACTCAACAATATCCCATCTCCGAGTGAAATCACGTGACTTGATGTTTGTTTGTTGTTTCAGTAATATTCCAGCTATATTATACATAACCGTGGGCGGACCAGACAATCCAGTGATCACAGCATGACCATCTACGCAGTTGGGAAACGATGACATGTGTCAACCTTGTAACCAAGCCTGGCCACTCCATTCCATTACCGCTTGTTATGACAAGCATGGGTTAAAGAAGACCAGTTATAACCCGGATTGTCTCGGGTTGATTGGAAATGAAATACTGTAGTCTCTAATACAGAACATGTAAAACACGATTATTACTTTTGCGTTTTTGGATAAAATACAAGTTCCTCCGTGGCTGAATTAAACGATTACTCTATATTTAATACAGAAACGAAGATGTGTATATCGTGAAATGTCTCATATATTTATTGTCGTTCATGATCAGCATCGGGGTGGATTCTAGGCGCAAAAATTAACATTATTATTATTAGCATTATTAAATTTGAAACGAAATCCTTACACTGAATTACACAATCATATTATAAAATTGTGTCACAACAGTTTTGAAATACACATCTTGTTTGACGGTGGTTGGTGTCGATTAAGAAATAGTTTAGAAGGTCGATTTACGTCACATGTTGAGAAAGCGTCAACAGGGTTGAAATAAACAACGTGAACGGAATACCCCAGTTATCAGTCACAGAGCCAAGAGGCTACCCTGGTTCTATTTTTAGCTCGTGACGTCATATTTGCGACAAAACGACAGCTCAACAAACAAGCACTCGACGTAAGACGGATAACGCTTGAGTGACCCACATTCTTGATAGGGGCGGGGGTGGAGGGGGTGATCGGTGACTAACCTGAGGGTCGGAGTCTTCTTCCTACCTGTCAGTTTCACCTGTCATACCTTGCCGGGAGTGCGGAAGGTGTAGGTAGAGAGAAGCACACCAAATTCTGACCTAGTTTGTAACAAGAGTTGAATGGATGACACTTTGAGCTGTAGGTTGTGCTTATGTTCATATATGGAGCGTTAGTGAATGACTCGCGTTATGCTCCAGTAAACACTCGTTTTGACATTATATTTCGAAAATCCTTTTCCCACAGATGGTTTATTTTATTCGAGATTTCACATTAAATGTACAAGTGAAAACCCATTCTAGAACTGGAATACAGAAATATAAGACTAACGGAATCGGGTGGTCAGACCCGCTGACTAAGTTGAAACAAATCATGTCATCGTATCACAACTACGAACACTGAGGCTCATGAAAATGTTCACTGGATTGTCTAGTCCAGAATCGATTGATTACAGAGCGACGTCTTACAGATGGAATATTGCTGAGTGTGTCGGTAAAAAACAAACAAACAACCATCAGTGTCTTATTTGATGCCGGTATCATCGTTTCTCTTTAGACATGAATTTTAGTGTTAGGCTTGTGACATTTTGGCAGTGTTTGGTTTTAGTTGGCTCCAATAGTTGGTATTGGCTGAATGGAGAGTGGAACAGAATTTTGTGTTGAAGATGATAAAAGAAGACACAACAGAATAATCTCCCTTTTATTCACCTTACTCAATAACCTAAGAATCCCCCCTTCGTAAACCACCTCCAAATACGACCCGCACGTCCAGTGAAACCAAGGCATAGCCTGCACTGGGATTCTCACAGAGATTACACAGGATTGAGATTATTGTCAGGGAAACACGCAAAGTCAAGAAAGAGATACGGATTACGGATCAGTACTCTTATTTCTTTGAGAGGTGTTTAGAAGTTGTGAAGGGGGGTGGGGGGGGTGGGGGGTGGATAACAATGCATATGGATGAACTAGATGTTTATTACTTATTTATATGAATGGACACAATGTTTTTGTAACTCTGCCTTGGGGTTTCTAGAGTGATTCAATCATGGGCACGTAGTGATATAAGTGGGGACACTTTCAATCTGGTACCTCTTGTTACTGGTTCCCCTAAACCCGTGAAAATCTGGGTTAGAATTGATCTTCAGTAGCCCATGCTTGTCGATGGAGACGACTAACGGGATCGGGTGGTCAGGCTCGCTGACATGGTGTCAGAATCCGGTTAGAATTGGTATTCAGTACCTGTGTAACCAATGCTGACTTGGCTGACAAGTTCGATCGTATCCCAGACGAGTAGATCGGTGCTCATGAGATGATACTCACTGGTTTGCCTGGTCCAGACGGGATAAGTAATAGCCGGTCGTGATATAGTTGTACGGAGTTAGGACTAAGTCAGTTAGGAGTGCGGAGTTTGGAAACCACCCACCCACCCAAGCAAGCAGCCAAGCAAGCAGCCAAACAAGCAGCCAAGCAAGCAAGCAAGCAAGCAACCAACCAACCAACCAACAATTTTGTCTAATCTTTGTTGCATACATCTGCAAGATGGAGACAGAGGGAGTCATTCATGTACACATTGATGTGATAACAAGAAGATAACACCACCCTAACCCACTACTCGCAGAAAAAATATTACAGTACGTATCGTTTGAAAGTACCTCTTGCGATATACCTGTTTACCGGTAATACCGTACAGTCCTATTAATTAACGCTCGGCCATGTTGTACCACACAGACAGCACAAGGGGAGGTCTAATCACATCTGCCATTGTTTATAGCGTCAGTAGCTATTTCCTGACATTTTCGAAAGAAGTCGTATAAACAAGGGGAATGTGTTCTAAACGACGGTATTGTCATGGGAATAAGTGCGAGTGGCTGTACGCCTCTTTTAGCAATATAAAAAACCCCAAGAAACAACTTTAAAGGGGTAATGAACAGCAGTGAGTGAGTGAGTGCGTTTAGCTTACGTCGCTCTCTGCAATATTCCAGGAATATCACGGCAGAGGGGCACCAGAAATGGGCTTCTCACATTATACCCACGTGTGGAATCAAACCCGGGTCTACTGGCTGACGAGCGAACTTTTTAAAGAAAAAAAAAAGACAAAAATGGGCTATTATGAATACCGAACAGGAGAATAGCTAGCTGAATATCAGTAAACCTGTGTAAACGTATTTTGTCAAATACACAGACACCAGAGTGTTAGAGAGTTATCGTATGTACGGCAGAATATGTGAGTTTAGTTTTACGTCGCACTCAGCAATATTCCAGCCATATGGTGGTGGTCTGTGAATAATCTAGCCTAGGCAGGAAAATCCAGACTTGGTATAACGGTGTATTAATTGGTGCTTTTGTCGTTTTTCTGTTTATTCTTCACATTTTTACATCTACGCAATTGGGATACGATCTCAGCGAGCCTGACCACTCGATTCCGCCAGTCACCTCTTACGACAAGCATGGACTGCTAAAATCTGATGATACAGAAAACTATAGAAAACTGATGACTATAGAAAGAAAGCTGTTTTTATTTCCAGACATGAGTTCGACACACCGGTTTTTAACTATATTGTAGAACATCAGTAAGAATACTACTAAAGAAACAAAGTCATGGCGTGCAAATGAGGAGTGACATCGGTATGTCTTTTTTTTACCGACCGTCTAGGTATTTTTAATAAGAGGAAATGCCGTTCTTGTGACGCCACTTAAGGGAAGATATGCTAAGTAAGGTATCAAGTCAACTATCCGGAAACCTTTATTTTTCACAACATCTTTCGTCTGTAGCTTCTTTTTATTTGTCGTCGCAGTAAATGCATGTATGTTGTCGCAATAAAGGGTAAGCCTCAGAAACTTTCGTAATGAGCCATAATAATACGAAGTGATGGCGGTCTGTAAATAATCGAATCTGGACCAGACAATCTGGTGATTAACGTTGTAAACATCTACCGTCTACGAACTTGGCATTACGATGTTTTAGATGGTGCCCATGCAGCTGTTGTGTCATAATTTATATTAATTTTTCTTCCATTTTCCAAAAACTGTGAAATAAAACTTGTAAAAACAGATTCGTCCCTTGAAATGTTACGTTATAGCGGGGAGGCCTAGTGGTTATAGCGTTCGCTCTTCAAGTGTTCGATTTCACACTTCGTGCAAGCTATGAAGCCCATTTCTGGTATGTACCCTGCAGTGATATTGCTGGAATATTGCTAAAATCATACTCAGTCACTCACTGAATTGTCATTATCCTTACATAGCAGCTCCCATATCGACAGCAGCGAAAACGAAAACGTAAGGTGTTTGTTTGTCCATAAATATATCAGCTATAGATTAAATAATAAATGAAAAAATCCTGTTTCCTGCTACTTGTTTTAATGGAAACTGTCACCTCACTCTCTCTATTTCTGCACATGTAAACAATGTGTTATATATTATATTGTCTGTTATTTATGTAACTGCTTGGTAAATAAAGACACAGAACAAACATACGTCCGATCAACAGACTGTGGTCAAACAGTCAGACCTCATTATCGAGCTATTTAACATTCTGATTGTAAATTTACCGACATTGTTTGGATAATATTGATAAATGCGGACACCGGCGATTACAAATGGTGGCCAATTTTGGATGGTTAAATGACGGGTCATCATTTGACCTTTTCGCCAGGGTCAACTAAAATGTTACCAAGCTGAACATGGAGTTTTAGGATAGGAGAGAGACTGAAGCGTGTTTTAACGATTACTAACGATAGCGTCGTGTAAGTACTCATTGTCCCCGCCCTGAAACACTGAGAAGAATTCTTGTTGGACATAGTTAGGAGTTCACGAACACGGAGACGCTGACATCGCTTCCCTGAAATAGACATGCTATTAACAACACTTGTACATTTCTAGAAATAGTTTTCAATCGTTTGTATCGCGTGTTGGTCGTGACTGTTACAATGACGATGCTTCGTTGTCAGTTTGTTGGATGTCACGAATTTAGGGCATATTTTTTATTTATAAGTTTCAAGTAGCTACCAAATTCTGAACATGGGTCTGTTGGTCGGAGAATAGCAACTGACAAAAATTTATAAAGACTGAATTATCCGTATAATGTTCTTGATTTTCATTTATTGTAATTCTCATTACAATGTCCTGCGCTCTTTGGACGTGTGTCAGCAAATGAATAAACCATTTTAGATAGACAAACATTTAACATGACGAAGCGGTTCGAGCCAGCAGTGTTGGATTGAATAAAACAAGTTTTTGGGTTTCGGCAATAAATTTAGAAAGGCCTGTCGGGCGATGAGAAACACAAAAGTATAGATGCTGCCCTTGGAGACACAACTGACATCTTTGAAGCTGGCGTGATGAGAGAAAGACATAAATCGTGCACTGTAATTGATTACGTGGTAAATGAAATAGACATGTCTATAGATGATATCCGCACTGATATATATGGTCCGTATGCTGTAGTAGACGACGTAAATAGATTCATTATCATTGACTGACTTCTGTAATCTCTAACAATGTCTGGATATTATCAAAGTGATAATTACCTACGTCTTGTTTATTGCTGTCACGCTAATATATAGTTGATTTACAGAGACAGCGAAATGACATATGTCGGCGTGGTTATTTGTTCCTAATTAGGACCGTTCTCTTCACTTCGTTACTATTTTGTTTTTTTTTTGGGAGGGGGGTGGGGGGTGGGGTATGGTGGTATGTTGTGGGGCGTGTGTGATACTAAATCGTTGCGATTTTGTGACCCGGTAAGTATTTATTTTACGAACGTGAATCAAAATGACAAGTGAGCGGGTGTACAATATCCAATATGTACGTCATTCCTCAAACTACTGGTTTGCCCGGCCTGTCGTCGTCATCATCCTCGATCCTTCTCCTTCACCTCCTCCTCCCCATCATCATCATCATCATCATCATCATCATCATCATCATCATCATCATCATCATCATCGTTCACATCCCCAGTTATCCTTTCCATATCTATAGGCCACGGACCTTTCTGTACATACACATGGCAATGTACAAACATATACATGTATACACATACGCCTCAACAGGCGGACCTTACCTGAATTACAATTATACTTCAGATAACGTGAACATACCATCTTTCTGTACAGAGGGTCGCGAAACACAACGTCCAGGTGCCGACGGCTCAACAAAGCGTTCATGGTACTATGCCATTCATGAAATTACGATAAACCACATATACTTACTACAGCTCGTAACATCACGCACATTTGCTTTTGCAATAATCCCATTTCAGGAGGTAACTTGTCTGACTGCTCATATTCGTTGATTCATATTGTTCAAGATATCCTTTCAACTGTAACTCTTTGCCATAATGGCATTATACTAGTATGTAGCACTAGTATGTAGTGAACATGCTTAGTCAACGTGTACCTCTAATGCCGCATGCAGAACATGCCCTGAGTGTAAATAAGGGTCAGTTCATTTCTGAAACAGGCATATGCACTACAAAATATGATATAATTATTATCATCATCATTATTACCGGATTTCATTCTTGTGACAGCTCATATGGAAAGTGTTTGTTTCATGTAGATACGTTCATGTTATTTTAAGACATGGGAGTTATCACCTCAGAAAACTGTGACTATATGTATTTATTTAGAAGACCAAAACACAGGTTTTGGAAGCCCTCCTAGAGCTAAAATAGTCGTACGTTCATGTTAGTGTATGACACCTACAGTCATCTTAATGTATGTTGACTATGAATAAATGTGTGATGTCTAAAGAAAACGCTCACATATCACGAATCACATTTTTTAACGTTTTCGAGCCTATTTTATTTCGAGGTGGTTATCTTGAATGTCATGTATGAAAACTGAAAAACGCTCCTAACATAATTTATCAAGTAAACCTCGTTTTATTCGCAAGGGGAACTAGTAAGCATTGTCTGTCATCGATGAATGTTTGAGTGAGTTTAGTTTTACCCCGCTTTTAGCAATATTCCCGCAACATCACGCCGGGGGACACCAGAAATGGGCTTCCCCCAACGTACCCATATGGGGAATCGTACCCAGGGCCTTAAGCGTGGCGGGCGAACGCTTTAACCACCAACCTACCCCCACCGCCCCTGTCATCGATGAAACGAATGCCGATCGATATTTTATTGTAGAAACTGGCAGGTGCGGAACATAATTGAAACACGAGTTCGGAGTAGCTTTTGTTGACAGCGGTAATGAAGTATACGGGATGGGCTGACTGGGCTCGTATCGCTATACAAACAACTTTTGTCATTTCCTCGTCAGCATATTTATCATACTAATTGAAATAAACATTACGTGAGCGATTGTCAGTGTATGAATATGGAAACTGAGTAATGTTTCTCGTGTTCAAACCAATCCTGTTTCTTATATATCAAGAGATCGTGTTTGAATATAACCGCTCAGTGGGAAGTCCGGTTTAGATAAGATTCCGACTAAGTTATGCTGGTCATGAGGGCTACCCAAATAGATCGGGGGATCAGGTGACTTCGTTGACCTGTCATCTTACTCCGCTCATTACATCAATCACTAGCTTGTCTGGTCTGTTTTGGGTTATCTACAGGAGAACGTCATATAGCTAAGATACTGCTAACGTTTGCTAGAAACATCAATGAGACACTGGATGTTTTCTGGGGAATCAGAATTTCGTTTTTGTTTTCAAATTTCTCGGTAAAAAATGACGAATTCTTAGCAGAACTGTACTCCAGAGCGCAGTTGTCCACATGTATAATCGTGCAATTTATGTGCATAAGGCTTGCATTTCGTTCCCCCAAGTTAGTGGAGAAATTCATCTTCGATCTAACCATATGCATATATGCAACCTATGGTGAGTGTTTTAAGTCTAAATATTTGATGGTTAGTTTGTACACAATTACAAGGAACGTGACTAAAACGTCCGTGTTAATTAGTAATCTATTTCTATGACGCGACACGTATTTCACTGTGCCATCCTGTCTAACGCAGTAGTATTTGTGGGAACGTGATAAGGATGAAATTAACAAACTCGTTGCATAAATGATGAGTCTACATGTCCATACAATTGAGGTCACTGAGTGCATGCATTTCAGTACCCGGAAGTCGTCAGTCTCAGTACACGTGCGTGAAAATCCTCACATCTCAAAATATGAGTGAAATTGACTTATATTTTGACAGCACTAAACGAAGCCTTTTATCCAATTTTAGCAAAATTGATCATTTATTTATTTGAATATTTTCTTTATAAAGCGGGACTCCTTGCGGGCGATTTACATATGCGGAGGTGTCAGACTTAGGCGTATATGGGTCATCGATGATCGTGAATAACATCTTCCACAACAGAAAATTACATATTGGTGTACTCCTATGCTTCAGTAACGTATATTGGTTGCAGTGTATGTTTCTTTAAACATTGGTATAATTAATAAGCAGTGTGTTAATTTAACAATTTGTGGTCATGAGTTAAACATAAAGATATCCAGTATATCCTGCTTTTGTTCGTTAAATAACTTTTCGTCAGAACAAGCATAATTTGTAATAACTCAAGAGGAGCTAAATATTATCCAATTCGTTCATACCGGTATGATAAATCTGTCACATTATCACACCGTATTCTTTCATATTGATGTGATAAATCTGTGCATGTCATACTATCACACCCCATTCTTTCATATTGGTGTGATAAATCTGTCATACTATCACACCCCAATCTTTCATATTGATATGATAAATCTGTCATATTGTCACACCCCGTATTTTCATAATATATGATAAATCGTATATATTGACATACGCCATATTTTCATATTGGTATGATAAATCGGTCATATTATTTCAGTCCAATCATTCATATTGATATGATAAATCTGTCACATTGTCACACTCCGTATTTGTATATTATATGATAAACCGGTCATATTGTCACACCCCGTATTTTCATATTATATGATAAATCGTATATATTGACATACCCCATATTTTCATATTGATATGATAAATCGGTCATATTATCTCAGCCCAATCAGTCATATTGATATGATAAATCTGTCATATTACCACACCCCAGTCTTCTATATTACAGAACGGGAGGGGTAGTTTTGAGGAAAAACGTTTACAAGATTCTGGTGACCCCGCCGAAATATTGCTGGAATATTACTAAAAGCGGGGTAAATCTCAACGAGTACTTTTTCATGTGTTACTATAGTTAATCTGTTACAGCATGCATATGTACTTTTATACAATGAAAACTCGGGCGATCTTAAACTTCAATGCATGACATTATTCAATGAGATAATGTCATGCATTAAAGTTTAACAGATTTCTCAACTGCTTGTAATACATTTGACACTTAATTCGCCCCAATATCGATGTAGGGCTCGGAAATATCGAGTACAAAATATCATGACACATTTGAAAAGATACCATCATGCTATGTTAAACGTTTTCTTGGTGTAGGTAAATTCTCAGCAAAAAAAAGTATTATGGGTGAAACTGGACGTCATTGCATGTTAATAAATACGAAAGGGTAATTAAGCTTCTGCTAATGAATTTTCCAAGTCAATACCCCTTTCAAATTTATGTTATGCTTAAGTTTTAGATAAGAATTATTGATAGTGTCAACCGGGCATCGTTTGTGATACAATTATTATTTTAGATATTATATGCTAATGATGTGTCAAGATTTTGGTGATAAGAACATGATTTCGTCTGCATTTAGATGACGCCTAAGAGCTATTAGGTTTAAACATGGTATCACAGTTTGCAGTTGTCTACTTTTTTAGTGCATTATGCTTACATAAAATCTATTTTGCAACCCAAATTAAAACTAACTGTACTCAGCGACAAACAATTAGAGCACTGTGTAAATTTCGAATGTCACTTCACAATTTTCGAGTCATCATTGTTAAATATGCCTCACAGAACTCATGTGTAAAAACACTGTGACCTTCGGTTGGTAGAAGATGAATATCACGTCTTTTTAAATGTGAAAAAAACCACACTTGGGATATAACTTTCTTGCCTCGTTACAGAAATATTATAATGCTAGAATTATGTTCGAAACTTTATTTAACGTCCGCGATATGAATGCGCTGCTCACAACACCTGTATATTTATAAACAAATGACATCGACAGAGATGTAACACTCTGAATTACCAACTTAACTTGATCGATTGATTAATTATTTAATTAAATCAATAACAACAACATTTTCAGCCTTTTTTGTCTATACTCATCACGGCCATTTCAAAATTTTATACATTTAAAGAATGTACTTGTGGAAACAATCCCAAATTCCCCACCTCAGTGTACGATATATATGAATAGTCAATATCTCTCCGCGTTTATTCTTGTGTACATCGACGTACTTATGCATTATTGAGTGATGCTATTGTCTACCTGTCAACGAGCCTGCAGCCCATCAGTCACAAGGTGTCCTTCATTGTAAGAATTGTATATAACTCACAGGTGGGGCCATTGAAAAACGAAAAAGAAAACCCACCAAAGTATTAATTTACAGGTGTGCTTTAAAGAAAGGAGTGTTTATTGGTCAGGTGTGAACACGCGTCTGGTATACATCGGTTAATATATTCTGAGTTCGGGCTGATAGTAGACTAGGCCGCGCCCTTATCGCAGGTGAGTGCCACTGTACAGCGGTTGAACTGTACCTACATTGCGACACGTGTCGTTGTAGTGACGCTCCTATATGTCTTTGCAGTGGGTGAAGTGGGGAAAACTTGACTGATAATTTCACACATGATTTGTAGGTAATTTTTCAAAATTAAAACAATGTGTTATATTTATCATTAACAATGTGTCTAATGCATAAGTCCCGCTGTAGCCATGTAGTTTGTAAATAAAGATACGACCAACTCGGTAAGGTCTGGGTGGGTGATATTTGTACGGATAGAAAGTGTCTCGTATAATTATAAAGTACAAAACAAACATGTTGGGCAGATCTTACCATTCTTCTTTTTTGTTAATATTTAAATTAGAAACGACTGTTATCATAAGTAACATTATGACAATTTTATGTCGCTTTTCGTAATATTCCGGCAATATCACGTCGAAACTTGGGTTCACTTAAAACACAACTCGAACCCATACGAGTGAACACTATCCCGACAAGCTACCGAACTGTCCTCAAGTTCCGTAATTTTCAGGACACAAAATTCGGTATTACTATTCGTCCAGTGTTTAATTACTAGGTTCCAATTGACTGTGTGCGTGGTGGGGTAGCCTAGCGGTTAATGCGTTCACTCGTCACACACAAGAACCCGGTTCGATTCTCCACATGCGTACAATGTGTGAAGCCCACATCCGGTGTCCTCAGTCGTGATATTGGTGAAGTATTTCTGAAAGAGGCGTTAGAACTTAACACTCTCACTCACTCACTCAACTGCGCAGTAAAGTACACAGGAAGAATGATCGTAAAGATCCCACGTACGAAAGCGACAGCATTAAATGACCTCATTGACTCGTGTTATAGGCGTTCCTACATGTGCTTGTGCAAGATATGCACCGTCGCCATTGTGCTGCTAATCGAGCACGACCCAGCAGGATCCGGTCCCCGTTTCACAAAGCTCTCGTAAGCCTAAGATCTCGTAACTTTTCTCGTAGCATCCGTAGCTCCTGTGTTACAGTATAGGAGGCACAATGGCTACGAGAAAACTTACGAGATCTTAGGCTTACGAGAGCTTTGTGAAACGTGGCCCCGGTCGTCTTCCTAGCTGACTTGGATTATACACTCCATCGTATCCCAGTTGCGTGGATCGATGCTGTTGCTGTTGATCACTGGGTTATCTGGTCCAGACAGGATGATTTAGCTGGACTTTTGCTGAGTACGGCGTTAAACAACAAACCAAATCAGTCAAATGGTTAAAGAGTTCTCCTTCAAAATCGTTCGAAGATTTTTATAGAAGCGCAGCTGTAAAAATGTCAATCGTTTCAAGAATGTCCTCCGTTCAGGATACGGGTTATCTTCACTCATATGGCTACCGCCCAGATAGTCTGAAAGAGATGTGATAGAATTGAAGAACAACCACATTTGTCACCATGAAAGCTTTTCATAGCCAAATAGTGTCATGTTTTATTTTCGCCCTGGTGTGGGGTAGTGTTTTGGTGAAACCGTTTGTTCGTGAGTCCGAACTCCGTGTTCGATCCTACACAGGCAGTCACGAAATAATGTCATAATGTTGTCCTTCATTGCTAAATAGACACAAGCACGTGTTCCATTCTTAGCGTCCCATTACACTGCAGAAGTATTACCACACCATTCGTTGAAACCCTTATTTATTTAACAGCTGTCTATAATGACAATCCTATACCCGTCCCTAACGACACTCAAACCGCAGTCATTCACCTCTCCGTACCAAGCCTTGCACTGCATGAACACGCCGTGCATACATATTGTGCAACAGCGTTCCCCGGCGCCTCTCACCTGTGCATCGTAATCACCAGGTAACAGAATGTTACCTGAGGCACGTGTGGGTAACGAGAAGCAGGCACGTGCCAAACCTGCTTGCAGTTTCTGAATACTCAGACTGTGTCGATTGTTTATTGATTCAGCGTAAGATGCTGCTGTGAGTGGGTGCAACATCGGGAGAGGTTGACTAGATGTTCATGTGACAGATAGCAATAATGAAACAATTTCCCAGCGGTTTCGATATCAAGCTCATGTAACGCTCAATGTGACTGCAGAGACATTGCCTGTTTTATTTGAATCAGATGTGTCTTAAATTGATTATTATTTACTCTTGCCTCTGGTTTTATTGACAGATATTAAACTGATAAACTGTACATGGATGTGGGTCAGACACGGGGTTACAATTTTCTGTCAGTTTGCAAAATGTTTGGAAACATTCAGCTACTTTATATCAGGAATTATGTTTTAAACGTCTGAACAAAAACCCCGAGAGCATCGTTTTGTCGGGCAACTAAAAACTATACATGGACGTGAGTAAGACACGAAGTTAAAATTCCCTTACAGTTTACAAAATATTTGTAAACATTCAGTGTCATCTGCTCTGCCTCAGAATATAAAAAAATGATAACACAAATAAGCGTAAGAGCATTGTAGAATCATGAAACGTTTCTCGCAAGGAGAAAATCTCTGAAGCTCGCAATGTCAATGTCGATGTACGACCGTCTGGGGCGGGGTCAGGGGTCGACGTAACTACTGGTCCTTTGGCCAGTGGCCAGCAGAAATACCAAAGCGCCAACTGCTGTTTACGTCATTGTAGTGGCTTGCCAAATTGTCTGTGTTCTTACTCTCGTATATAGAACACGGCCAGAAATATTGCTGGAGGGTCAGTATTGCTTAACGGTAGCAGGCAAAGTGCATGCAATCACTTCTATATAACCATAGCTGATGAATGCAGAGAACTTGGTATGGTTTGTCTCAGTAGAAGGGTATTGAATCCCCACAAAGCCTGAGTACACGTTATTTTCCGATGATGCTAAAGGATCGACGTTGGCGAAGTCGTGTGTGTGTGTGTGTGTGTGTGTGTGTGTGTGTATGTGTGTGTGTGTGTGTATGTGAGTGTGTGTGTGTGTGTGTATGTGTGTGTGAGTGTGTGTGTGTGTGTGTGTATGTGAGTGAGTGTGTGTGTGTGTGTGAGAGAGTGTATGTGTGTGAGTGTATGTGTGTGTGTGTATGTGAGTGTGTGTGTATGTGTGTGTGTGTGTGTATGTAGGTAGGTAGGTTTGAGTGCGTGTGTGCGTGCATACATTAACGCGTATATGCATGTATTTGCGTCCTTGTGAACGTACGTATATCCTGGACAAAAATAATTTTGAAACTAAGAATAATGATGTGTTTATTCATTGACATGTTGACGAAATATCGGTCATAAAATACCTTATTTTGTCCAGTATATAAATGTCTATATATATTCATCTATATGGACCAGGTGAAATCACGTCTAATCTCTTTCTTTCTGTGTGCTGTGTGTGATCTGCATGATTATACATCTGGACGCCATGACCTCTGTTTCCTGTATGCAGCCAATGCCGTGTTTATATAACTTGGGGTCAAGGTAGCCTAGTGGCTGAAGCCACACAACTCACGCAGACTAGCTGTCTAAAACCCTCAAGTTCAAATCCCATATCATGATTCTTGTTGTGCACCTTTGGTAAATTTTACCTCATAATTAGGTTGTATCACCATTGTGCAAAAGAGCTATTGTTGAAGCTGCGATATTCCGAACCTACCTATCCACTTCGCGTCAATTGTTATCTCGAAGTTTCTCTCCCAGGCCTGTCTCCTTGTTTCTCTGAATCTGACAACGTTTGTATATTTCCAAAGCTTTAAGTCCAATGACTGTGGGAAGCCTAGTGATTTAAGCGTTCGCTCATCACGCCGAAGAGCTGGGTTCGATTCCCCTTATGGTTACAATGTGTGAAGCCCGTTTCTGATGTTCCTGTCATGTTATGGCTGCACCATTACTAAAAGTGACATAAACCCATTCTCACTCACTCACCCACTCTATAAGGCCGACACTTGGAGTTCATGAAAGAAATACAGGTCATCAGTCTATACTGACAAACGTGGCTCAGTTAAGGGATCGAACCTCTAGGTGTATTTGTCACATCAGTCCTCGCATACCAAGCTGGTATTGCTGAACCCTTTAGAACCAGTAACAAGTATTCTTGTGTTGTGTTTCTTTATGTAAGTTCTTTGTTGGCCATAGTTCTTTGTGTCTCCAAGGACATTGGCATTTCTGCCACGACCCTTGTCCTGCTGTCATGGTAACCCTCTAAACATTGATGGCATTTTGAAGAGGACGTTTCGGTACCTCATTACTTAAAGTTTTCGACCGTCACGTCTTGAACTCTGGTTCTATTCCTGCCATGGTAACCCATATTTTAAGTCAGTCTTCAGCCTTGTGCAAAGCGTTGACTCGCCACGTTGAAGACCAGGGTTCGATTCCCTACATGGGTACAATGTGTGAATCCCATTTCTGGTGTTTCCCACCGTGATTTTGCTGGAAATTTGCTATCCCATCGACCACCTGTTTTGAAATTGCTGGACTATTTTTTAAATAGATGTTCGATTACGCGAGAAATTTTATTTAAAAAAATATATTAGAGTCAAACATTACAACCTGCACAAAACAACTGGTATCACACAACTAAACGGGGTCGGGGGATTGGGGATCGGTGATCCTAGGTCGAGGGTCGAGGGTCGAGGGTCGAGGTGTGGTGTTCAAGTTTGAGTTAAAAGTTCATATGATCTTGCCGTGGGAAAAGCGCTAAAACTAACGATGACAGATTCCATAAAATATTTCCATTAATAAAGATAATTGTAAAATTGTCATACACGACGCTGGCAATAAGTGAGTCATTAAACCTTCACCAGCAATAATCCCTCTATTGGCAGCAACTTCGGCCTCGGTCATGAGACAAATAATTCATCATACATCATCACAGGTTATACACTTGTCAGTCATCTTTGATACATCCCGTAAATGTTCTCCAATAAATTGCAGAAGGGATGAAACCTGTCTGCCGCGTACATCAAACAATCGTCATGTCTTTTCCACACGGTACAGTCAGGTTAACCTGCTCTGTCTCGTTGACCCAACCGAACACACCTCCGCCCTCGCGGCCAGGTGTACCTGCGAGATAGGAAAGAGTCCCGCGGCGAAATACAAGATAAGTAAACAAGGTCAAGGCGACAGGTGAGAAAGGAAGAAGGAAAGGCTTTATTGTTAAGAAGGATGTGTATTCAAGTACTTAATGTGTTAAAGTACTGTCTTCTTACTCTAAACCTCTCTGTTTAGACTCCCACTTTTGCATTCATTCTAAGCTGTTTTATGGAGCATGAACTATGCATGTGTTTAGCGTTTAAAGTTAGCACGCGAAATAAGTGAGTGAGTGAGTTTGGTTTTACGCCGCTTTTAGCAATATTCCAGCGATATCATGGCGGGGGACACCGGAAAATGGGCCTCACACATTGTACCCATGTGGGGAATTGAACCCGGGTCTTTGGCGTGACGAGCGAACGCTTTAACCATTAGGCTACCCCACCGCCCCGCTCGCAAAATAAGATCATGAAGGCAAAGTGCCATTGGTTGAAGCCTGGCGGCTATACCCTCGACGTTCGATTTAGCTATGTAGATCGAGGCTGATGCTGTTTATCAACGGTTTCCCTTGCCCAGAGATGATTATTTACAGACTACAGCTAATTAATGCGACGATACACAACAAACAAAGAAACACATCCATTTTCCATATTATCCTGCCAATGTATGAAGTCCATTTCTGGCGTTCCCTGCCATGATATTGCTGGAATATTTCTAAAAGCGGCGTGAACTTAAACTCATTCCATAATCTCTTAGTATCATATACACCAGGTTACTGAACATGTGCCCAGATGCAGCAAATAGTAGGTCTGTTCCGAACTCTCTCCAGTAACCTTTAAAACAGCATGTGTAATAGTGATATTTGTACGATCACTTTCTGCTGAGATACGGAAATGGTTGTCGTACAATGCAGTTTGATTTGTTTTACTCGTCGCCCCATTCACACAATAATATATTCTATTTTCTTCTCTGTGCAATTTAGATTGGTTAGCACAAGTATCTGAGCTCTCCTCCGATATCTCAGTCATTATCATCACAATTCACTCTCAAGTCTAGTTTATTCACGGAATTATACCCGTGAAGATCCGGGTTAGAGCTGATCTTCAGTAACCCATGCTTGTTGTGAAAGGCGACTAACGGGGTCCGGCGCTCAGGCTCGCCTACTGGGCAGACACGTATCATCGCATCGCTAATGCGTGGGTTGATGGTCATGCTTTGTTCACTGGACTGTTTGGTTCGTATATATAAATACTGGTGTAGCTGGAATATTATTGAAGCAAACAAACATCAAGTTATGTTTTTTCACTCGAAATTGGAAACACTTTCACGAAAACATTATCACGTTCATTGTTTCATATTTCATGAATATAATACTCATAATGCATGGATCGTTGCTTTTAATATTAATCAACAGTTTGGCTGGTCCCATTTAGACTATTTACAGGAGTACATCACATAACGTGAACATTGCTCTGTACAGGGTTTGAAAACACAGATGTTGTGCCTAGTCATTTGGTCGAAAGATGAAACTGAATTTACATATACAAAGATGCACTTTATACCCAAAACAAAACGATGGGGCTTTCATCTAACGTCAGGACCTAAGATGAATTCCACAGTGGCTGTAGAGGATTTCCTTAACGTGTTTACGCGCCTGAAAGTTAAGTTTCTTTTCGCTGCAGAAATATTATTGTCGATGTCCAGATACATCAATCTGCAGATCCCGGAAGTGCATTGTGGGTCAGCTGCTTGCCAGAGCGACAATGCGGACATGAAGGGGTACCGCCCAACTTCCCCCTGCATTAGTCATATCGTCGTCTGTTGTGCAACGACGCCATTTTGAATTTGCTTGTTTACTTTGCCGTGCAGTTCATTAAATGAAGTCTAAAACCTTGGTTTACCGGACACAGATAGTCCGGAAACCTCTAAACCCGCCCATCACATGTATATTATATATTTTTACATCACAGCTTTATGGTTTAGAAGCCACACCGGTATGACTGGTAAAATGTTTTTAAACCGTTCAAAAACAATGTAAATTCATAATTTTAACAGCTATCGATACAATATGTAGGGTTATCACAATGACGTTATATTTTCGTTTTATAGCGTGTTTCTTTTGTTTGTTTTAATTTCAAGTGACAGGCTGGAGATTTTTACTTTATACATGTCATATTTTAACTTGCAGATGGCAAGCCGACTTCTCACCTGCAGTTCGCGTCACGACAAATGCATTTGACCGACGCATCTTGACAAGTACTCATAACATATAATCAACATTGCATGTTTTCCACAGCTCTCCTGCAGCCGAGATAAGCAGAAGGTGTGGAAGTTAGTTTTATTCGACACACAACGCCAATTGACTGTACAGAATGTCATACAGGATCATTTAATAAGGCAAAAGACAAGCTAACGCCGCATCCAGCAACACCAGTACCACTATATTTGCAAACAATCGAGTCTGAACCAGACAATCCAATGATCAATAGCATGAACATCAATCTACGCAACTGGTATACAATGGCACGTGTCAACCAAGTCAGCGGGCCTGACCACCTGATCCCGTTAGTCGCCCCCTCACGGGTTTAGGGAACTTGTGAGAATATATAGGTCCCCACTTGTCTCATTCTGAGGGGGCGGTGGGATAGCCTAGTGCTTAAAGCGTCCGCTCGTCACGCCGAACACCCGGGTTCGAGTGCCCACATGGGAGCATCTTCTTTTACGACAAACATGGGTTACTGAAGATTTATTGTAACCGGGATCTTATCAACGGACTCTGCACCTCACGACAAATGCTTGAAGGAAGAGTGCTCAGTTTTGCCTATGGATAGACTTAAGTTTGAAAACTGTTGGAGAGACAAAAGGAGATGCCATTGGTATACTATATACGTCTGCCTTAAATATAAAAGTGCAAGACGTCAACATTTAGATTACGTACATGCGGCAATAAACATTCTGTATGTACAAACACACCCACGAATAAATACACAAAGCCCAGGAACATATAACTGCAAAGTTAACAAAGAATACACATAAATATTAAACCCAAACATGTACATACACACTATACAGAAACGTACACTGTCACACCCATCTCACATGACGCCTCATCTACACCCCCACCCCAAGCGCACATACAGATACATACGCACCTACATACTTTAAAACTGATGTCCAAAGATTTATGATAATAATCGAATGTGTCTATTCATAGAAATGATGTATATTCTACCCACATATTAAATACAAAAGTATATAAAATATCAAATGCAGATAATGAAATATCTGTTCTCTTACTGCTATAGCTTTGACCGTGCATAAACAAGGCATGATATTTCCCCGCTTAATATTTTGCTGTAAACGAAATAAACCCGAACTGGAATTGGTGAATAGATACTGGATAGAAAAGTTTAGGGATATTGGTATTTTTATTATTGATATTTCATGATCATATCAATGAATAAATAGATCATTATTAATAATTTTGAAAACATACATATATACCTAACTATATTTTGTCCAGTATGTGATAGGATAAGTGTGAGTATATGAGTGAATAAATGAGTTTATTTTGAAAATACGTGAACAGGAGTCTTTCGTCAAGAAGGACAAAACCAATATGTCGATTAACCTCGATTCTTACATGTAAACAACATGGACGATATTGTGAAGCGGTGACTGGACATTTATTTATGTTCATGGAGGTAGTCATATTAAACATACTTGTCACCCTTGCCCGATCGATCGGTAATCACGTGCACTTTGTAGTATTGGGAGAAATCGATGGATATCGACCTTCGTAATAGTCAGAATGTATATATAAATACTATAACACCATCTGTAGTTCTAGTTTATGGGTGATAGTTTCACGGTGATAGAAAATGCATGCGAAATGCAGCGCGACCTTGACAATACTTTTGCAGTCCGGACAAGGAAGTACATTGGGGCCCCGCAAAACCACACACTTAATAGAAATGTAAATGGTCGACACAATTAAGCAGATATTTATTGCAACTTCCAACTAAATCATGAAGTTGCTTATTGGATGCAAGTCACAATATGCGTAAAATATCAAGAGACATCTCTGTTCGTGGGGCACCGGTCAACCGCCGATGCGATGAGACGACCCCGAGTTGCAAGATAACTCAGTGACGTTATAATGAGGAGAGGTGCTCAGAAACCGGATGCACAGGTCGGCGACACAACCCGTGATCTATCCATAACCTGATAGGGGTGCAGTATAGAATGTAGTTACTGAAACATTTTAAACTCGTGTTTCATTGTCTGGGGACGTTGTTCAGCCTAAAAATATATACATTTCCGGTTTCCGACCGACCCCTAAGCGTTTTCTCTCGTTTTATTGGAATTTTAGCGTACTGTAACTGGGCAGTTCTCTATAAACGATTTTGGTTGTTACTTTAGAGCCTGCTCATAGAGTAGTGACCATCATCTATGTAACTATCTTTAGAAAGCAGGCTACTCCTGAGCGGACACACTGGAGTGAGTGAGAGAGAATGGTTTTACGCCGCTTCGTTACGTCATATCACGACTGGGGACATAGATATACGGTTTCCACATTGTACCCATGTGGGGAATCGAACCCAGGTCTTCAATATGACGAGTGGTCGTGTTAACGAACAGGCTATCCTACCGACCCTAACACACTGGTCAGTAATTTATATATGGATTGAAATGTAATTATAAACACACAGACACACAGACGCACACAGCAGACCCGCCTCCTTCACGCAAACACACACACGAAATCTCTCCTCCCTTTGTCTCTCTCACGTACGCGCACACACATGCACGCATACTCTCTCTCTCTCTCTCTCTCTCTCTCTCTCTCACACACACACACACACACACACACACACACACACTGTGCAGCAGGATAGTCGCCCGGTGGCTCTACAGACACTGGAGTCCATCCATGTTAATCTATATATGTTGTGACTTGCTGTCAATAAGTAGACAGAAACAAATGCTCCCATGACCCTGGCCTGGACGCTGCCGCAACTCTCGAATATTCACAAGGAAGCAAATTATGAACTCCGAAAAGCACAGTGGCATATTTACCCTATCTCAGTTCATGTACTAAATACCTACTATACAACTAATGGTTTGCTCTAAACGCAAGCAGCTCCAGATTGGTCTACAGTTCCGATCTTACAGGCTCTGGTTTTAGACTTAATGGAGTTGCTGTTTCTATCAACATGAGATATCCTATGAAGGTAATCGTCACTCAAACGCATAGCCTTGCACCAAGGCTCTACTGAAAGCTAAACCCATGAATGCATAGTAGTAAATCTATCCTTAGTCTGTCGTACAGACCCTGAAGTATATATATCCAAGAAAGCCCACGCAAGTCTAGAAAATGTGGCAAGTCTAGATTTCCATAGCTTCAGGCTCAGAAAATGAAGAAAGTCTCAGGGTTCCATTTCATTATCTTACTTTGTTTTCACTATGAACTTTTTTTCAGTAAAATATGTTCATTTCAGAGACTAGCTGTTAGTCTAATCTATCCTAAGAGGCATGCCTAGGCTTGGTACAGTGCTAAGGACGCCAATCTGCTTGAGGTACAATGTGTATTTTAGTCTGTTTGAGGTACAATGTGTTTTTTAATTCATATTCTTTTACAGATTATCATTATGATTATCATTATGATTATCATAGAAACGTGTGCAAGTCTGACGTATACGCTAATTTTTAATCTAACAATCGACGCATGCACCCATGTTGTTTCAGATAGCCAGTTTCACTGCGCCAGCTATATGGCGGCGGTTTGTAAATAATCGAGTCTCGATCAGACAATCCAGCGATCAACAGCATGAGCATAGATCTGTGCAACTGGGAACCGATATCATGTGTCAAGCTAGTCAGCTAGCCCGACCCACCCAATCCCATTAGTCGCATCTTACGACAAACATGGGTTATTGAAGGCCAATATTCTAACTCGGACCTTCAAGGGTCATTTCCTTGTGCAGTAGTTGCTATGTTCGAGTGTGCTTAAAAGCTGTGACCGATGACGTCACATACGGGGTAGTCTCAGTAATATTTCTAGAACTGTCAACACGATATATATCCCTGCTCATAGCTTTATATGCTGAGTGTGTAACATTCTTATTCCTGACTGAATATGAATGTTCACGGTCGTCCATGTAGACCGACTTGTTTACTAAAATATGAATATGTTCCAAACATATTTAAGCAGCACAACACAACACAACGCTTATTTGGGTAATGGAGCGATCGTATAGTATATTTTATGTATGCTTCATTGACTTTACGTCTCTTCGGTTGTAGAAGTAAAGTTGTCGACGAGGGGAGTTTCTTTTCATCCATACATCAAAATGTAATTACTGGCAAGAAACATTACGATTATTGATAACATATCCAGGAATTCAAATTTAATTTTGAGAATGGTGTTACATACATATTTACACATTTAATGCGCAGGAAACATTTGAAAAGATCATGTACATATTCATTTTTTCTAAATCCGTCGAGGGCTCAGTTTCTCTTCATAAATAGTGTTGAAGCGAAAAGGTCTTGGGTGTAATTGAGTCCGTTTAAGACGGTTATGTGTATCGAGCAAGCATGTGCTACATTTCAATATATTAAATTGCAATTTGATCAAAGAACTCGCATAGGGTTTGTTTCTAGAAACATTCTAGAACTATTAGAGCTATTCGGTTTGACAAGTTTAACAATAAAACGTGCGGTAATAATGAGGAGTATTTACAAAGCGCCGTGTGCATCCACAAGGTGCATGCTCAAAGCATTTTATAAATAATAATGTAAATCATTCTTAATTTGTTTTCACTTTATTGCCGAGTATTTTGGATTGATATAAGAGTTGCGAGGCCCTGTACATCCTAAAAGATATATGAATGCCCTTTGGCATAAATAGATAGAGAATCGGACTGTAGTTTCGTGATTATGTTTCAGGTTTAATAGGTTTTAAAGAATTTCTACATGTGAAGAACGCCAAGTCGTGGGTCTAAATACACCTCATTTGAATAGATTTTAATAAATTCACCCAGGAAGGAGAGTAACGTTTCTTTTGACACGTGTTCGCGGTAGGTTTTGTAGAACAAAAATAAATTATAAATATGTAGTCCAAATCTTTCGTGCGTGAAATGTTCATTACAATCCCGAATTGTTTCAAAATTTATTTTTTCTTTCTTTCTTTCCATCTTGCTGTCATGGGATATTTTTAGTATTAAGAAGATTAGAATCTATGCGTGCAAAACACGTGCTCAAAATATTGTTTGCGTGTGTTTTTGCGTGAACGCGAACACTACTCTTGACGTTTAGTCTAGTTTTGTAACATGCAGCGTTTTGATGCGTCGCCAAGCCGCCAAGAGTTACTGCCCTTTTGAGGCCCGTTCAAAAAAAGACCTGCCCCGAAGTCTTCACTGGATTGCCCTAACTGGTTCCCGTGGGTGGATGAAGTGATATATGAGGATCTTAGTACTGGTTTTATATTTTGCTTATCATTCTGACAATGCGTTCAGATACGTTGGAGGAGACAGAGAGAGTTTCATTAATCTTGTACATGGCATGTACAAACACTTTTGCTGGGGTGGGAGGTCTGACAATCACCTTGTACACGCTTCTCCATAAAAAAAAATCATCAACACTACCCCGAAGCTAGAAATCATACACGCCTCCTTCACAATGAATATTTTTGTATTTTGATTCATTCCCATATTTACATAGATACATATATATCACTGTAACAGAAGTGAGTGAGTGAGTGAGTGAGTATGAAATTTTATGTGCGGTCAATACAGAATAGGATGGATCCGACGAACAATATTTACTGCTCCGGCCGTTCGAACAATAGGACACATTCACATTTCTACCCATTCTTTTCATTTTCATCAATTTACCGAAGCATGGAATATCAAACCCACATGAACCTACAACTTTTATCGCTATGCATCCTCACATGGCGATCGTAACTGTCATCTGTTATCATATGACATTTCTGGATCATACAGCGATTCTTCACCCTCACTCATGATCCCGTGTACGAGGATCGTATATTTAGGTGAGTGAGTTTAGGTTTACGCCGCACCCAGCAATTGAGAACCGATGACATGTGTCAACCAAGTCAGCGAGCCTCACCAACCGATCCCGTTAGTCACCTCTTACCACAATCATAGTTGCCTTTATGGCAAGCATCGGTTGCTGAAGGCCTCTTCTATGCCGGACCTATGTTAAAGGGGGACAGCTGACTTGTTCGTGACCGATGCCTAACTGTAGGCCAGAGTGGATATCCTGACCCTTTCTTGAACACCTAAGGACTGGTCTTCAGTATCCCATGCTTGTCGATTAACTAACGTAATCGGGTGGTCAGACTTGATTTACACGTCATCATATCCCAGCTGAGTAAGTCGATGCTCATGATGTTGATCATTGGATTGACACGTCCAGACCCAATCATTTAGAATCGCGGAGTGCGGCGTAAGACTAAACTCTCACGCACTCACACGGATGTGTCCTACGGTCCTATTCTGTATCACAGTCTTATTACAACTGTGATTATTTTTCATTTGAATGATTGTTTACTTCGTAGTCGGTACCGTATGGCGTCATCAGGCGCCCTAAAAATCATTGATCCTCAAAGTCGGAGGCTTGATTTAAGAGTGGGGCCAAGATTGTGCAAGTGTCATCGGTCAAAGGCCAAAGGTATGGAAAATCTCACCTACGTGCCTCCTGTTGTCAACATGAAATAAGAAAGTTGCAAATATCCGAGGATAGTAGAGGATATGTGAACTTTCATCAGCACGAAGGTGAGATTCTATGTGTCATCCCAAATCACTCTACATTAGTTTTCAATGGAAAATTTATATGTCTGAACACGGTACTGCTGTTAAGCGGCCCTCATACGTCAAACTAAAGTTTGACAACACATGTTGACAACACATGTTGTCAAACTCGTGTTTGATGGTGTGATCATTGCAGCAACCTGCTACAAACACACATTTTAGTTTTGTCAAACTGTTGTCGAGGAAGAGGATCGGTCTCTAATCCCACCATCTTTTCTATCAAACCTTCGGTGTTGACAAACTCGTGTTGTTCAGTAACAACCAATCGAAGTGAAAGAAGTCGTCACGTGACAGCACCGATGCAGACATGGCGCTCAAAAGACACAACAATTTGACAACAAATGGTTGACAACGCGTTTTTGACAACTTTTAAAATTCAACAACATGTGTTTCAAACTTTAGTTTGTTGTGTGAAAGCCTTTTTAGACTTGCAGTTCATCATTGTGACGTCACCACACTATTGTGACGTCATCCGATTGATGTCATAGCATTGTCAGGCCATTGTACAAAAATCTACTGTCACAGGAGACATCGTTTGATATCACACAAGCATTACCTCCCGTGGAACACGATTTGGGATGATAAATACTACTGCTACTATCACATCTGTAAATCAGAACATTAATGTTGTTGTTCTGCTTCAGCGTTATCAAGATGTTATCATTGTTACGAACATAGCATCTGTCGCATTATTTAACACAAGATAACGGGACAATATCTACGTGCATTTCGGTTCCATTAATAATACATTAGTAATACTAATACATTAGTAATACGGTTTATCTGAAATGGGCCGAAATAGATGGACGTATACAATGATAACACAACACTGTAGTGTACATCTTCTCCAACTCACTTTAATGGCAGCCTGCCATATTATCTACTGAATAAAATTAGAACCTTTATTCAGTATTATTCACACAACAACAACAACAACAACCAAATTACCGAGTCGACTTTACGATTCGTACTAGATGTATATCATGGGTATATGTTCATGAAGTTTTACCCATGAAGGTCCGAGTTAGAATATTGGCCTTCAGTAATCCATACTGAGGAGACTAATTATAACGCCGTTATCAGTGGTCTTGCAGGTCTTGGACCACCTGTTTGACCACCACAAGTCAAACAATGATGCCTGTAGGTCTTGCTAGGCGCTACTTCCGGTACTGAACTGGTTCCCAGTTCTATTTGCGCGCACGAAATTTTGATATGCGAGACGGGGCCCAGCTTACTTCCTTTAAAAGATTTCCGGTGACAAGCCTTTATTCAAGAACCAGTTCTGGGTCAAAATTGCGCGTCCGTCAAATATGACTTTACGAGACTGGACCAAGTGGAATCTTGTCTGTCACAGATGTTGACAGTCGTAATAGCTGGGATGATTAGATCGGAAATATCTTATTCCTGCAATGAATATGGCTTCCTTACTGTCAGCTGACAACCACGAGACCATTCGAAGAAGGTATAAAACATTTTTTGTCACCGGAAGTACTAAAATTAAGGTCCCTCCAAGTGACGAGACCAACTTACAGGCTCTACAGCCATGTGGGTAATGTTAAAGTTAGCACCGATGCATGTTAATAATTTATAGTCTTGCAATGCCAGCAGAGTTTTTTGTTTTTGGCACTGGCCTCTTTCATTTGAACAGTACTGTAAAACGTCTAGAATATTTCTTCTGTACATTTTTCCATAAATGTAACACCCCAATCGATTAACCTTAAAATTATGGTGTCTCTTGCACATTTCAGGAAAGACCACTTGCAAAATCTCCCTCATTTTACATGCAGTTACCTTTCCCCCACCATGAGGCACCCTGTCAAAAGTCGAGTGAGTGAGTGAATGTCGTAAACGCCACATTCAGTTATATCTCGATAGTTTGTGAATTTACCTCAACCCTATTTTAGATAATCATATGTCAAAAGATAAGCCAATACCATTAGTACTATCATATCGCACATCTTGCCTTTGAGATATTATTGAGGATATCATTCCTGTCAAGAATAGAACCTCCATAGCAGTATTTAACATACATCTCAGGCTCGTATTGGTCATACTATCATCAGCCAAAGGCCAAAGATGAATATTTACGATTATAATTATCTTTCAATCGGAATTTTACTCATGGGGTATATCCTTATCAAGTTGTTGATGTTGCCACGAGTATAGCACATATAGCAATATTTAACATACACTAATGAAGCATCACCTGCTTGTAGTTAGTTCTGTAGCTCATCTACTGATTCTACTGTACAAAACCTCTTGTTTGTCATTCTGTTGTCAGTGGCAAAATGATGTTCCTGTGGGTACTTAATGATGTTCCTTTAAGTCATCGGGGACAAAAGGAATATAGCGACTGGGGGTCATAGAATTATATCAAACACAAAGTTTTAGTGATGTCTGTTATTCTTAGTTCGCGTAAGCAAATCAGTGGAAGGGAAATGGCTATTTCAGTATTATTGAACTCTCATCGGTTATACCTTAAGCGTAACTGGTATTCAGCGATTGCCGGAAGAAGCATCTAACGGGGCTGGATAGTCAGGCTCTCTGACTTGGTTGATGCATGTCTTCGCATCCTCCTTGCACGGATCGATGCTCAGACTGTTCATCGCTGGACTATCTTGAACGGTTCGCTGACAGTGGACAGATTAGTGTTTTGGGTAGGCATCTCATACATTGGAAGAACCGATTTATCCATGTCCAGTCTTACAGCTCGTCGAGGTTGTGATGAAATCGTTCATGTTCAAAAGTATTATCTTTATCACTCTTCACGCAAATTTACGAGCATAAAATAATCTTCACAACAGAAAGCCAAACATAATTTTCATTGGATAATTCAAAGATATTTACTACATGAGCATAAAATGAAGGAAATGTTTACATATAAACAACATCAACCAGGAACTGTCCCCGAATGTCTCAAAGTCACATTTGACGTCACGTACAGTTAGTCACGTGCGTCACCCCATTAAGCGTCAATTACTTCCTGGCACCTCCTGCCCATAGACCTAATGAGGAACTGGGACATGTGGCACACTCATCCACCATCTGTTGTAGTCTGAGGTTGTGGTTGTCGCCGTCGCACACATATATCCAGTTCATCCCAAAGATGCTTAAATTGGTTTAAATCCGGTGATTGGGAAGGCATAGAACGTTGATGATGTTTGCTGGGAAGGCTGTAGTGATGCGTGCTTCATGAGGACGGGCATTGACAAGCTCAGAAACAGCGTTGACGTTTGGTACGCACTGTAGCAATTTGCTGTCACGTTCCCCATTATGTACATCAAGTCTGTCTTGGCGTTGTGAGAGATTGCTGCCCACATAACGACACTTCACCTCCACCAAATCTGTTCACTTTCTGTACGAAATTTGCTGCGAAGCGTTCGCCACTTCGGCAAAGACAAGGTGTGAATCGGGATTCATTGCTGAACTATAGGCCTCAAACGGACATCGTAGTCGCAACTCTACCTTTCGTAGACGGTTCCGGAAAATCTGGTCCGAGATCCTGCGCAGTACTGAGAATGCAGTGGAGGCAGCAGTGGTCGTCCTTTGACATAGGTGGATTTGTAACACGTGGCCTGCTGGACCTGGGAAGGTCGCGTGTTGATTCCTGCTGCTGGCAGAGGCTCCATAGCTTCGATACGGAAACGTTAAATAACCTCTGATCTGAACTCCCTTGCTTGATTTCGTCCAACTGAGTGGAGGAGCACGACCACCAATTTCAATCAATGTAAAACAACTTCCCATGGAAATGCAAAACACATTTTTATTCATTAATCCAAAGCTAACACAATGTACAAGTTCAACGCCAGACCTATCTATGTAATAAATTTGGTGAAGAAATATATGACAGTTGTTATGTTCTTATCCGGAAAAGACGAATTTGCAGGGACGGACGGACGTGTTGCAGGGAATGATGAAATACAACCCTAAAGCGGTGATTATAACAACCCTGTTGGCAAATCTCCGTTGGATAAGGCTGAGGAACAGCAGAAGACTTATGGATACTTTGATGCTTAGTTCATCAGAAAACACTTTAAGGGATCAAGAATGCCCATGAAATGTTCAGGTGTCAATTTGTTAATACACCTAGTTGCATATGAAAGCCAGTTTGGTTGTATTTCATGAAAGCTTTTAAATTAAAAGAGCCAATTATTTTTCTGCTGTTTCGTTGTCCATTCTAATGAACTTACATAGTTAAAATAGTGAGTGAGTGAGTGAGTGAGTTTAGTTTTACGTGGCACTTAGCAATATTACAGCTATATGGCGACGGTCTGAAAATAATCGAGTCTGGACCAGACAATCCAGTGATCAACAACATGAGCATCGATCTGCGCAATGGGGAACCGATGACATGTGTCAACCAAGTCAGCTAGTCTGACCACCCGATCCCGTTAGTCGCCTCTTACGACAAGCATAGTCACCTTTTATGGCAAGCATGGGTTGCTGAAGGCCTATTCTACCCCGGGACCTTCACGGGTCACATAGTTAAAATAGATACTAATAACACATAGTTAAAATAGATACTAATAAAAAAAGATCGATCGTCACACTTCGGCGAAATGTCAGGGGACCTACTTTGCCACTGTAATTGGCCATGTCAGTGGTTCAATCACAAAACTATTTGCTCAGCTTCGTTCACGTCTGTGTTGAAAGTTTCTACCTTCAAAAATGGGAGAGAAATGTTTTTGGCTTATTTTAAGTGCTCGTCCCCAAAATGGAACGATATACATAAACGGGTTAAATGAAAATCAATATTATTTTAAAAAAAACCTTAAACGTCAGTACACAACAATATTTATCCCTTGTGATGGAAAAATAAATACAGGCACGCTGAACATGCTTGACCGTGATTTTTTTCATCACAGGGGATGCAAAAAGGAGGATCCTCACTGGCCTCACTAACTGTCAGGGAGGAGGAGAAAGAAGACGGTGGAAGATATATTTTCCAGCTCAGTGCCAGCAGCAGAAATAATCAGGTCTGTACGTATTCCAAGGGAAGGAGAAAGTGAAGGCATTTTAAACACAGATCCTCATAATATATATGATTAAACACCACATTTGTGTGCAGGGTTGGACTTATTTGCTTTGTGACAATGGTGTGTTGGGCAAAAGGGACACAGCCGGTAATTTACACACTGGAAATACCAAAGATCAAGTATAAAGGTTTAACATGCAAAAAATGCTCTCCTTGCACAGGGCTTGGCGTGAAGGGCCTAATGATAGAACCAGGCCCACCGTGTTGGGCAGGATCCTTTGGAAGCTCCGGAATCCCTTCCTTCGCGGACACGAGGGCACAACCCAAGGCAGACAGACTGTCCAATCTGCTCGCCTCTTTCGACGAGCAGTGGGGTGCTATTGTCCTACTCGGGGGACGGCTGTTAGTATTACCTCGCACTCATCACGGCGTGGTTGGTCTTCTAAATAAATCTAAATAAATAGCCGTTCCATGATATTCTGAACTTGACTATGCCGAAAAAGGCCACTGTGGGTTTACTTATTTTGTTGTATATTCCACATAGGTGGAATAATGGTGAGTGTGGTCCGCAAATAGCAGAGTCTGGACCAAGAACAAGAAGTCATCAAAATCATGAGCACACTCCCGTCCACCCGGTCCCGTAGTTGCCTCTTATGATAAGCATGGTTGCTGAAGACCAATGACCTGGAGCTTCACGGGTGTGGATTTAGTATTTTGATGAGAGCTCTTTCAACCTGATAACGCATCTGTTTTACGTAATACTATGCAATCATTATACGGCGAACACTAAAACGCATGCATCGGAGTTTGAAGACTGAGCACGAGCAGGATGGTACTGATTTTAGAACAGGATGTAGCCCATATGGCGACGTAAGACGAGATAAAGTGAGTAGCTGAGAGATTTGGCACAACGAGGACTCTGACAGGGTCGCGAAGTCCCCAAAACAAGTGGCGGAATTATTGCGTCAACACAGACATGTGGCATAATAAATATCAGGTGGAGAAGTGGTGTTGACCCGCCAATACATGCAGTAAGCTGCTTACGTCCATATCTAATTGCCCTTAACGTTTCCAGCGCATTTACCATCGATTTAAAATTTATTTCTGTCTATTTGAGTCACGCGAGAACTGCTTCGTCTCTGTTTGCATCGACTGATCATATAAGTGATCTCCTTGTTGATGTGCATCGTCTTTGCACAATAGACTGTCGTGGCCTTTTTTGGTTATACATATGGAGAAGGTTTTGTCCCATCTATTTGCATGCATTCTCTTAGCCTTTCGGGACGGGTTAGATCGGCTGAGCTATGTCTCGGGACAGAAACGTAAAATAATTCCATGGGATTTGCTAATCTTGAGTGAGTTTGGTTTTACACCGCTCCCAGCAATGTTCCAGCAATATCCAGAAATGGGCGTCACACATTGTACCCATGAGGGGACCCGATCTACGTACACGGAATATGATACCTTATCACTCAAGTCAACAGATCTGACCACCCGATCCCGTCAGTCGCTTCAATGAAAATACTGCATATCAAGATCATACCTGTGTGCATATAAATCACCTTCCTTAAACTTCACTTAGAACGATGCCTTATGAAAGTAGAAAGACACGTTAAGAGGTCAACCCGCGGGTTGCGCGGAGATGAGTATACCCTATTACTGTCATATAATAGTGGCCAGAAAAGTAACTATCCTTGCAGTTACCCATATTCGTTAAGGACAGTGTTAGCTTCATTTGGGCAGGCAGCAATGCAGGAATTTAAGTACATCGATTAACCACATCCGCAATCGCACGGTATGATTCGATTAGACAATCTTATGAGTCTGTACAGCACATGCTGACTCCCATATGATAATATGATAGATCGTGTTACTGTATTAAGAATACTATCATCTTAGTTGTGCAAGTTGAAGCCTATAGGTTCCCTAGGGATAAAACGATAAAAGACCCGCACACAATATTTACCACACGTAAGGACCCATGGAAGCGTTGTAGGGCCAAGATGAAATAGTTTTTAATCTCATCATCGCCTAGGATCAGATAGGGCCTAATATCTCTTAAGTAGGAGGGACCCATCTCCTACGGTGGGTGAGGGATAGGTGGGTTTGGGCTAAGGTTCCGATATGAAATTCTGATTTTAACACGTCCTCCGCAAGGTTTATGCTTGACTTTAGAAGGGGCTACGTTGGTTCGGATACAATGCTCGTTTGTGGCTTGTTTCTTCGTGATACTCTTAACTCTCTTGACTGGGGAGGAAAAGTGCGTCAAACAATACGAAATTGAAAACGGTAAAACAATGCCATTATAGGTGTTTGTATATGTATAAAAGAAAAAGTACGCATAGACTGCCACCGATTGTCAAAGACACGTCTGTGCAAGCTGATTATGACTCATGTGCAACAACCTCTACAATATCCAACAAATAATAGTAAGTGTAACAAAGTGGAACATATAACAGTGAACTAACTGCAACCCAACAGTAGAGCAAACTGAAAGCGAGGCTGTAATATACACGTCGGCCCAACACGTGATATGCAACAATTAGTTGATCACATGAGTCTAATGGTGAAGGAAACAGTAGACTCTTATAGTAAATGAAACTCATGATAGTACACTCTAATGGTAAATGTAAGACATAACTCGAGACTCTAAAAGTGAATGAAACACATGAGTGTACATTTTAACAGTACTTAAACAATGAAACAGGAGATTATTTGTGTGTCTGGGGATTTAAGTACACGATTTCAGGTTAATGTACATTAACATATGTTATTAACATATATCATCCCACGTAGAAGATATATGATGTACTACGTAGGAGATAGTAATTCCTACATAGGAGATATTATAGGAGATAGTAATTCCTACATAGGAGATATTATAGGAGATAGTAATTCCTACATAGGAGATATTATAGGAGATAGTAATTCCTACATAGGAGATATTATAGGAGATAGTAATTCCTACATAGGAGATATTATAGGAGATAGTAATTCCTACATAGGAGATATTATAGGAGATAGTAATTCCTACATAGGAGATATTATAGGAGATAGTAATTCCTACATAGGAGATATTATAGGAGATAGTAATTCCTACATAGGAGATATTATAGGAGATAGTAAGTTCTACGAAGGACATAGTAAGTCCTACGTACGAGATAGTATGTCCTACGGAGATACTAAGTCTTGCGTAGGAGATAATAACTCCTACGTAGCAGATACCTGGTCCTACGTAAGAGATACTACGTCCTACGTAGAAGCTACTAAGTCCTACGTAGGAGATAGTAAGGTTCCAAAATCTTTTTCACCGTGGCCCTAGACCAGATTGTACTTGTTTAATGTACTCGCACTTCAAAAAAAGTTACATGACATCATTTGACGCTTCTTTTCGTGATCTGATATGTCCAAAAGTACAAGTGAGGGATAGGCTTTTATTCAAGGTCTGTTTAACCATCTAGTTGAAAATAGATGTGTAAACCCTTAGGCAGTTATTGGTGTTTCTTTTTCTTTCCTGTTTGCGCTTTCCTTTCCATGTGATGAGCATCCAGTGCACCACATTATGCTCTTGCCATGTGTATGTCACGTGTATATTATCTGCACCATTGTACTTCGGAATCAGCTGAACCACTTGCAATGTTTGCAGTCATAAATCGATAGCTAATCTGCCAAACATGACAGACATTGCTCGGTGTTTTCGTTCATTTGAAGAGGCAATTGGCAGGCTGGTTTCTGTTTAATACTCACTCCCGCTGGCATTCATTTCCAGGTTTAACAAGGTACGACGGAAGACATTGAACAAATACCGTTGAAAGAAGAATTTGATGTTGCATGTCAATTGGTTAGTGATCAGTGATGAATGTGACCTCGAACTGTTCTGTTTTGGACTTTCCTTGTTTGCTTAGGCTTTTCTCAAACTGTAACTAATTTTAAATATGGTCATAACTGAATGATACATTTGATGATTTTTGTGACTGCTGTTGCCATTGGTAACAGCACGAATCGATGTTCTTTCGTTGTCATCTCTTGTCTGTCTACTCGTTAGACTGGAAGATATTTAATAAGAATGCTTTTTCTTTCGGATATACCCTGGAGAACTCAACACTAGAAATACAGGGGATATAGGGACCTGTTGGTATTACCGGCGTCGTGGTACATTATGACCAGCGTTTCATTGAGTATCTTACGGTCATTAGTCTTTGAGTTACATTGCAATTCATCGGTCCGCTTTTGGGGCAAACGGACTATAGTCTGATAGAGTTCAGAGCAACATTTTCTGTCCAGCACCTGAAAATATGGGAATATGGTTGGGAATGTATATATGTATACTTGACCTAGAGCCAACTAATAAACATAACATACTCAAAGAAACGCTGGTCATAATCAAAACATCATATCAACTCTGTGAGGATTTTGCAGAATATATTTCCTTCAAATGAAGAAAAGTTCTTTAACAAAGTATCTTTAAAAAATTTGACACAGTTAACTATTTGTTACGAGGGAGGAGTGCAGAGAACGGGACAGCCAGGCGTGCGAGGAAGCATGGAGACAACACAGGTTAATGAATATGTAACTTTCTCGTCACTTGTGCCCGTGCTTCTCGAACACCTGGTTGTGTCTTTTTCTGCACCCCTCCCTCGTAATAAATAGTGAACTCTATTTAATGATAGTTTGTTAAACAACCTTTTCCCTATTAGGACAAAAAGCTCACACAGTTGGTATGATGTTTTGATTATGATCATCGTTTCATTGAGTATCTTACGGCCATTAGTCTTTGAGTTACATTGCAATTCATCGGTCCGCTTTTGGGGCAAACGGACTATAGTCTGGTAGCGTTCAGAGCAACATATTCTGCCCAGCAACTGAAAATACCTGTCTGTGGAACCACAGACAGACTCGTGTCGTGAATAGTTCTATTCCCAGAGAATCAGGGGAGAGGTGGACATTTTGGTTGCAGGGTATCATGTCAAGTGTTCAGTACATGAAGCTACAAGGACAGGTGAATATTTGTTATGTGGTAACGTTAGGTGAATTGGAGGACCAGCGTTGCTTTCAAGACTTTGATTGTTTGGTTGATTGGCTGGTTGTTCAAAGCCACATTCAGCAGTATTATTGCTATACGGCCGTGATCTGTAACAAATCGAGTCTAGGCGAGGCAATCCGGTGATCAACATCATGAGCATCGATCTAAGCAATATGGATGCTATGATCCCGTTAGTGGCCTCCTATGACAAGCATAGGTTACTAAACACGAGTTCTAACCTGGATCTTCACGGATCCAATTCTAACCTGGATCTTCACGGATTCAATTCTAACCCGGATCTTCACGGATCCAATTCTGACTCGGATCTTCACGGATCCAATTCTAACCCGGATCTTCACGGATCCAATTCTAACCCGGATCTTCACGGGTCAATGATCATTGCACGTGTGTGTGTGTGTGTGTGTGTGTGTGTGTGTGTGTGTGTGTGTGTGTGTGTGTGTGTGATATTATTTCCCCGGATACATGCGAGTGTTATTCCCCGGTTGCCTTGTGCCAGGCATGATAACAACAAATATAATTTTTTAAGTCTGTGTGTTTGAAAGGGCCAGTAATCGAACTCCGACCGTTGACACTCCGGGCAATCGTTCTATCCACTATACCAAGGATGAGCGGGAATGGAATCACCAGCTGTCTCTATCCACTAGATCACGGAGGTCTTAATGTAATGATAGTGTAATTATATCTAGTGGTGTTAATGTAGACAGTGCCTGTGACAGCTTTGAGGAGCGGTGGACAAGCGATCTAAAGCGTCAAGCTTGTGATATGCGAGCCTAAGGTGCTGGCATCGAGCCCACATGTGACCTTCTGTAAACACCTTGGAGTCAACCATGTGTGCACACTCTTTCAGTGTTGTCAATACCCCTTGTGTACGGTACACTGCCCCGTGCACTTAAAAGAACCCACGAATCCGTTGGCAAATGACCAGATGATGACGACATGAATAGTGTAACATCTAGTTGCTTGTACAGCAACGTACACTAAGCTTGGCCCATGCACTGCGGCTCGTAAGGATGGGAAAGGGACATTAAGGTGCAAGAGTTGTGTGCTAACCCGAAGTTTGAAAATGAAAACTACGATGTGCCGTGGAGAATGACATACTACGATCTAGGGAAAAGAAACGATGCGCGTTTGAGTAGCTTAGCTGAGCTGAACTGAGCTGAGCTGAGATGTGATGGATATTGGCGCTATACAAATATCATGATCATTTCAACAAAGACATATAAACAGATGTTTACTTATATCTCAAGCACACAACTCTCCACATTCTCTCATATTAGACTACGCTCATGAGTCGTACGTACGAGGTTTTTTATATATCGAGGCAATTAGTGTGTTCAGGTCTACATGATTACTTGCTGATCAAATATATCGGAAATCATTTAAAGTATTTAATTTCTAAATCAAATATCATTATGGCAAAATTGCTGACAATCGCCAGTGTGATACCAACACATGACCATTATCCAGAAGGTAACCAAAGATTTACCTGACATAAGTGAAAATACACAAAATGTGATATGCTAGTGGAATACGTTGTGTTAATGGTTGCATGTAAACCTCATCGTACTCCAGTTAAATAAAAGCAACAAAAGCCTATCCTTTATAAAAGGAGACCCTTTCACGATTCTGATCATAACAATTTGTTTAGCAATCGCTTTTTAGGCGTCGATTTCCCAAGGACAGGTGATAAAAAATTAGTGCTATCTTAATGCAGTATCTGTTATGCTCAGGTAGCTCGTGTTCAGCAGATATCTCGTACGGATGTGGAAAGGATTTTATTGCTTATAATTCAAAGGTATTGTAACGCTTCTAAAAAAACCCGTCACACTTTATAACATTTGATCGCGATGGATACATTTGATAGTGGCTGGGAATGTTTTATACTTTCCTTACCGAATGTACAATCTGATACGAAATGATATGTGTCTTAATTTTTTTTATTATTACATTTATCGCACTTAGACACACCGTTGTTGACATTGTTACGAAACTGCTGATTTCTCAGTTTATGACTCAGACATAACGCTGGGTGAAGTCTTCATCTGGGCATGACGTTGTATTTCTTTGGCTCTAGTACTGACATTATTGGAAGAATACTGTTTTGGAAATACTGAATTAATCATTTTAGCGTACCAAATCTGAATCTTACATCTTTGCTCACGGGTAATTTAATATACTGTCACAAACGGTGCGAACATATACTACTCATGTGTGACGTACATGTTCATTCTGTGAATGAGTTTAGTTTTATCAACATTCCAACAACATCACGGAGTAGAACACTGGGAATATGTTTCACACACTGATGGGGGAATCGAACAGGGTCTTCTGCGTGACGAGCGAACGCTGTAACTACTTAGCTCTCTCACCGCCCCTTTTCATTCTGTGATTTCATCATGTTATACCATCATTTGGATGTCAACATCTAACCATATGAATCAGTCTGTACCCATATTTTATGCAGCCACTAAAGTAGATACGCATAAAGAAAAACAACAACACCAAATCTTTAAATTTTTCAGCTAAGAGATTCTAACTAGTCAAGATCCTTTGATGCGAGAAATATGTAGAAAATCCTTCAATGATGTAAGAATGGGAAGTGAAGCTTTTCTAACTTGCTGTGTTAAAGTTTTGATCGAATTATTTCAGTACTACTACTACTGCAGCTGCTACTGCTACTACTGTTGCTGCTACTTCTACTACTACATTGATTATACCAGTATAGACATCGATGATGTGATACTGCAACGGAGATCAAGCTTCCAAAATAAGCCTGGGTTTAGGATCCGGGGTTAATGTGATCTTGACGTGAGATGTAAAATGAGATATAATATGTGATGACTAGGGCAAAAGATAGTGAGTTTAGTTTTATGCCGCACTCAATACTCTATCTATATGACGGTGGTCTGTAAATAATCGAGTCGGCACCTGACAACCCAGTGGTCAACAACATGAATATCCATCTACGCAATTGGGACTGTCTGTTGTGACCACTACATTGCTGGGTGTTCATTAACTTCACACTCTCTCATCAATGAATATCGACCGAGGGCATTGAGATTCTAACTGTACAGCCCCTACAATTTCGATTTCTGATATATGAAACATAAACACATTTAGTTTCCTTGACAACTATCTTGATAACAACAAACACAATGCGATAACATTTAGGGCTTTTTTAATTTCTTCAATTTATAGATTCGATTGCAAATGCACAAATCCCTCGTTATTATGCTTTGGTCTTCAAAGAAATTATAGAAAAAACAAACATATTTTTAGTGTACATTAACTGCATGCAACATTAATGCATTGTCAGTGCAATGCGACTGACAACGCTTGCGAAACGATCCTATCTTGCGTTTGTATTGACTGTGTGCTCTCTACCCAGTTCCCCGGCTATATGTTTACCATCCTGTTCTTGTTATACTTCAATACTGGTGGATGCTCTCAATAATCCAGATAGTGTCGACCATTGAGGCGTTATGGATGTTGACCACGTCGTTGCTGTTGCAGTCCTCCTGCCGTTTGCCGCGGGGTCACTGATTAAACTAGGTACGTGAATTTAGACGTCATACACGTCTTACATATGTGACGTGACAACAGAGTCAGGTTTCGTTTCTAAACTATGTTTGGGTACAGGTGAACCATTATACGTTGGGCTAATTTGGAGATTAACCTGATTTACAGTGCAGTTAAGGGTCAAACGAAACGTGCATATCAAAATTAAAATAGGCAATATTGATACTCATAGGGATAGGAAACTCTCTGTGTAATTGTTATGTGGACTGAAGTTATCAAAACATTATGATACATGTTATCATTAGGTAACTGTCAAATTCTTGATATGGACCAGGAACTCGTCCTCACTAAACTTACCATCATTCTCGAAACAACCATTATGCCACATCTTACCATTTTCCATGGATGCCATTTATGCATGCAAATTTTCGCAATAACAAGACCAAGAATTTTCAAATCGGCCTTATTTGAAATATGAAGATGGTTAGACATCAGGTCAGTACCCAAGACAGAGGAGAGGCAATAGGTTGGTTTTAAGATGGTCTAACCCCGAGAAGTGTTGCTAGACTTGACAGAAGTGTAGGACAACATAATTATTGTGTTGTTCAGAATCGGACCTATTCCGGATGGCCTCGATCAACATGGCTTTACGACAGCGATTTGCGACCGCAAGGCATCTTCGGGATCAGCTGAGAGCTGGCTGTTGCATACGTATCCCGTCAGACAGTTCGAAATTGTCCATGTGTCCGAGGTTTGTGTTCTCAACGTAATGCAGGCCAACCACAGTGGGCAGAGGCAATCTTTTCTGACAAATTTCGCGTCACACACCAGTTTAATGACGATCTTGCACGTGTTATCGTCGTCAACGAGAGAGGTATGCTGACGTCAACGTTGCCCAAAGGCTCCCTTGCGGAGGCGGAAGTGTGATGGTCTGGGCAGGCATCTCAGTGCGCTACAGAACTGCTCTCTACGTCGTCAATGGGAATTTGAATGGTCTTCGATATCTCAGCGAGATTATCCAACCCTCTGGCAAGCCACCTCTTCACCAACCTGTCCCGGGGGGTATGGCTCCAGGATAATAAAGCTAGACCCTATCGGACAAGGGTGGTGACAGACTTTCTGCAGCAGATGGTGTGGCCTACTTAGTCATCAGACTAAGCACGCCTGAGATGAGCTAGGACGAAGAGGGTATCAAGTCCCTGCCATCAACCTTCAGGAACTGGGCCAACGACCAGTCACAGAATGAGCAACAATCCCTCAACAGCCATAACAGCATGTGTCAACGTTGTCAGGAATGCATCCATGCTAACGGTAGCTACACGAGTTACGAAAGATTTCTGGCTTTGTGTTTACGTTTATAAGAGCTTGAGGATTTCTTTTTGCCATTGGTTGTCACGATTTTATTCCTAGATCTTATGCTTATATTCCAAAATACTTCTGACCCTTAACATCTTTTGAAGAGTATATTTTAGGAGATTGAAACACTTCGTGGCTTCGAATGCACCATTTGGCCGGATGTTTCTGAATAGGTCAGCAGCTTAACAGTAGGTGTGGCAAATGTGGTAACGTTTTAGCTCGTTTTCTTTGATGAAGTTTTCAGCCACTCTTAGCAATATTCCAGCAATATCACTGACGCCGACACAGAAATGGACTTCACATATTGTACCCATGAGGAGAATCGGACCGTGGTCTTGAGCATGAGGAATGGACGCTGTAACCACTTGGCTACCTCAGCGCCTTGTAATCTGGTTGAGGCAGTTCTACAAGTGATTAACACTTTCAGTGAGTAGGTAACAGTGGAAGTGTTTCAGCTTTATCATGAAAGCCCCAAAAGTATACCATTAAAAAGACCGGGATATTGGAATTACAAGATTAATAAAATGAAAGTAATGAAGCCAAGGAGGAAACGGATGACGAAGAGAAAATGAGACATTCTAAGAAAGGGAAAATGTAACAATTCATTCCATTCCTTTGGAAATGTTTCATCTGTATGGTTATCCTATTACTTTTTCCATTATGCATTGACACTGGCTAGTGGTGTAATCATAAAATGGAATATCCCCAACGTTTTTTTGAAAGGTACGTATTACTGAAAACAATTTAAACGCTACATAAATCTTCCCAGAGCAAAGAAAACACCATTTCAAAAGTATGTTTGAGTTTTACATATATTTTATAAACGCAAAGGTTCCTTTCAGTGATATGTTTTGTTAATGTTTTGTTAAGAGTATGATAATAACATTGCACGATCGCCTATCATTTAGGAGAACATACTCTGTTTAAGGGGATAAGGATTTATGTGTCCAGAACTGAAGATACTGAGTAGTCAATACACGGAGAGTTCGAATTTGTCTCTTCTGCGATGGTACCGATTGGTTCCTATTCTAACGGCCAGTAATGGGAGGACAAAACGAGCAACACCACCCCGATCCACAAAGCGTTCGTTTCGCCACGACTTTCGTAAGTCTATGATGAACAATAGAGTTACGGCAGGCTGTTAAAGTTACGAATGCTTTGTGGATCGGAACCCTGTGTTGTTTGGAGGCAGCTCACAGTGTCCATGTTACGTATATTATACGTAATGAGTGAGTAAATTTAGTTTTACACCGCACTAAGCAATATTCGGCGGGTTGTAAGTAATCGTGTCTGGACCAGACAATCCAATGATCAACAGCATGAACATCGATCTACAATGACGTGTCAACCAAGTTGTTGAGTCAGACCACTCGATCCCGTTAGTCGCCTCCTACGACAAGCATGGTTTACAGAAGATCCATTCTAACCCGAGTCTTTACGGGTAAAATTCTTCGTTGGATCCCTGGTATTAGATGATACATCATGTCTTATCTGAAATATGAAATTAATATTAACAAACATATACCACACTCACAGAAGTTCAAACTTTAAATTTCATTCTGAAGGAAATTATACATGGTTGGAAATTACCTGTTAGGTGAATTCTTGGAACAAATATGGAAACTTTGAAGACCGTAACAATCTCTGATTGCAGGAATCGTGTCGGAAAAAGCTGACGCCGTACAAGTCATCAGCAATAACGTGACAGGCCAGGAAGGATACATACACTGGTTCCAAGAAAAACATGGGACTGTTTTTCAAAAGACAGCGCAACGTAAGTAGAAAATCCTCAGGCGGATTTTATGTGACAGTAATTTCTGGTGTAGACAGGAGTAATTTTAGGAGTAATATAAACGATGAAAGACTCAGATTTTTGCGTTTGAAAGAGATGACAAATATGAAACATGACAAAAAGGTTAAGAAAACACAACGAAACATACATACCAAATCAACAGTAATTCAAAATACGAATGCTTGCTGGATTGAAATAACTTTAAACTTTTAAAAAAGGGGACTTTGGTATCCAGAAAATATCACGTGGCTGGAATCAGATAAAACAGGAATTTAAATTAAACGAGAAATAAATCCGAAACACCCCAGAGATTTTAATTAAAATGATTTGATTAAGATGAGATTTGGTTTTGATATCAAGAGAGCCACAACAGGATTGTACTGAAAATGTTTATATACTTTCAACAAAAGAACGATTAAACAACAGCATCACCATTTTGCTTAGACTGAAAGATCTCAGTTTGTGCATAAACTCTTTGCTGACATTTCCGAAAAATAAAATCAGTGTTTTGGACCCAGCTGTAGGATTATTCCTGATACTGAAGACTGAATTCTGCTTCATAATTTATAAGTGGTAGGACAGCCATCTTACTCTTGGAAACCCACCAGCCAAACGTACATCACTCACGTAAACGTCAACGTTCAAACATTCCGACAACTTTCATATCTCAAACCAAAAAGAGTAAGTCAAATGACAGTATTGGGATAATCCTAAAACCACATTGAGGCATTTTCAAGTATGACTGACATTTGCAATTCCATGGTTCATGGTTAGAGATTAGTGTTCCTCTGTGTACATTCTGACGCCCCAAACAGAAATCGTCCTACTGGTTATGTTTGCAGATATTAAGGGAGGAATAAGTGGATGGCAAGTGTAACTATTTAATCCCCAAAGGGTATTTATTCACTAGAGTGGCCTAATAGATCATTTCTAATATTGCCAAACATACTATGCTGCACATATTTACGTAACCATTACAAAATACAGATCGATAATGGCACATTTCCATAGTCCTTTGGAAACATGTAATGTAAATTTGTCGTCTAATCAAAATATACGACGCGATAATGGCTTGTAATGCATATTTCATAAAGTGTAAGAACCCACCTTTCGGAATTTAGGTAATAAGTTGTCATTTTAATTTCTGAATTTTCATTTTGAAAGTTTCAACTATTCGGAAAGACAACTTAGACATCATAATCATGGCACCAGACCAAGAGAAAGGAAAGTCGATGGAAGTCATCTGTCCAGGGGCAGTTAATGAGGAGTTGTGCCTTGACTTCCATAGATATGATCTCTCATCCTGTAGGGCGCATCTCCTAGAACCCCACCTTCCGGACCAGCTGCACTCCACCATCCACATCATCAGCACGCTGCAGTGGAGTTCAACAACGATATTCAGCGACAAGAAGCACCGTAAGTGTCAATTTAATGCTTCACATAGAATGAGCCTTTATGAAGTACGTCCATTTCCAAGGAAGGGAAGCTTAATGTTAAAGGAACGCTCAAAGTAAGTGTTTAAAACACAAGGAGCTGTGATTTGATGCTGATCAACCCATGCTTGTCTAAGATATAACTAACAGCATTGGGTGGTCAGACTTGGCTTACACATGCCATCTTATTCAAAATGCCTAGTTCGATGCTCATGCTGTTCATCACTGGAATGTCTGTATTTGAATGTCTCGCCCTGACCCAGGTATTTACAAACCGCCGCCACATAGCTGGAATATTGCTGAGTGCGGCGTTCTACTACATACAAAATTCCTTTGTGAGGGAGCAAGCATTTCTGTTTTCCAAGGTTTGAGCGTCAATTTAATGTAAGCAATATACAAATATCTGCGTATTCAAATACTACACAGCATTCATGGAACTGTTAACTTAAAGACAAGGCAGGTTATTGTCAATTCAATTTCTTTATTCTAACAAACCACTATGGGTGGTACAGGAACATTTACAGTATTAATATTTAATATATAAAATGTCATTTGTTTGGTAAATAAACACAGTGTATTACATTTTCACGGTTTCATTTACAATCCGTATAGTTTGATAAAGAGGTTTGATAAAGCACTTACAGGTGGACAAAAGGTTTTTATGAGGTTTGGCCATTTACGGTAATAGTCTTTAGTAGAGGAATGTCTGAAATTATAAAAAAAACCAAAACATTTAAACAGGTAATGGAAACGAAACAATGTGATACAATGTTTTCCTCTACCAAACCCCTCAATGAAATCCAAACGACAGTTCCTTAATTGAATCAACATTTACATTTTCGTGACAGTATTTTTGGTTGAAACTAGTTTCTAATTTACGTTTTCCACTGTTCAGGGTCTGATTCGCAGAGGCTCTCAAATGAATTATTTGGACTTGGTGTTGAGTCAGAACTTGTCTTCGTGAAGAAAGACGGGAGTAACCTGGTGTTCCTGGAACAAATCCTCAACACCATTGGAATGGATAGGGCCAAACACAGACTTAGGTTCGTTCTAATGTGTTCCCTACCACATGTCAAGCAAATACTCCGAGAGGTATGTAGAGTTTTCATTTTATCTAAAGTTAGCATATAAAATGTGAGCTCAAATTCGATCAATGCACATGAACGTTCATAGCTGTATGGACAATGTTGTAGCTTATTTATATCATACATATTCTTTCTCGGTACGCGAAGGTGTCACAAGCATGCAGTTCTAAATCTTTTGTTGATTATTTTTGACACGGCGTGTGTACTCTAGGAAATGTCCAAATAAATGATATGTTTTCATTTTACGGTTTTGTATGACGTCGTACGCTGTGGAAACAATTCGGGGATATTCAGTACAAATTTGATCTAGTATCTGCACCTATAAAGAAATAATGGATAGCAAAGAAATGTTAGCCACACATGTACGATATCGTATGTATCTATTTTATTTCAGCTGATGATTATGAATAAATGGTATCTTCGCTTGGTTGCACCGAGTCATAAAATCTGTTTCTATGATTGTATGAAACAGATAATTTGATCATGAGACATAAAGCATAAACATGTTTGTTGATTTTCGTGATCATGAACAATATTTTGTTGGCCTTTAAATGGGGAAACATGTCCACAAAATTGCCTGGAAACGTGATGAGTATGTGTACCAAACGAGACAATAACGCGTCGCACCTTAATTAATTGCCTTTTGACAGTTGGGATCTCTCAAAATTAAAAGATCTCTCTGCTCGTTATCAGCTCGTCACGCCACCAGTGCGCATAACTCCAGACTTCTATACACCATGATATTTTCCAAGGCTTCATTACTACACCCACTTTCAACACCCATTTGATATTCATCTGGCCACTATCAAAGTTAAGAATTCTTGTTTTAGAAGATATTTGATGTTCTCTGACGGCGGTTGTTTCAATTTTGCAAGTAACATGATGTCTTCGGTAGGCTGAACAATGGGACAAGACCTTTGGGCAGGGCTCCTTGCTCCGCCACTTTTCTCAGTGGCTGTTGCTCCTGTCCCGATCGTCCCTGGAAGTCATAGAGGACATGGACTTGACGCTGGATCACCTCGCCGTCATGAGTAGGCCATACCCGTATTACGACTCAAGGGAGTTGTCGCAGGTTAGCAAGTTCTCGTTCAGGACGTTTCAAATACGCCGAAGAGCATTACCAGCTTGCATTATAATTATTACGTGACACCATTTGGGTGTAGTTTACTACAGCAGTCGAAGCAATTCTTCTGAATTTGAGAACACACGATAAATCATCAGCTGTGGTGCTGAGGTGTAACTTAGCCTAAATAGTGTATTGTTTGGAATACTTGATAAACAACCCCTTTCCGAATATGCCTACAGCTCACGAAATTACTGTATTTCCCGAATTGTTCAATGTTAGTAAATAAACAGCGGCCATATGAACAACGTGTGAAATCATATCATCTGGCTCTCAGATTTACGCATGCTTAAAGGGCTGTTAAAATAAGGAACATTCAACTCTGCATTTACATGTATTTCACAGGTGTGTAAATCCGGCCGTAGCGTATGTTTCCAACTATGTTTACGTATATTTCAATGGTGTACAATCCAACTTTTCGTCCAGTGCTAGTGTCAATGCTACCTTTTACAGCACAGCGAACCAGGAAATTGCTAACGTATCTATTCCACAGAATATTCTGTGCTTATAGATTAAGTATAGAATGGACATACTTTACAAGATCAATGTATATGAGTTTTTGAATATTTCAGATGGTACTGGACGCAATGGCGGAAGTTCTGTCGCTGGAGCACACATACAACAACTCACATACAAGGGACGCCTTTCTACAAGTAATGTATACAGTCGTCGAGCAAGATAAAGGTTTTATTGTGCTTAGCGGTGACGATCCAGTTCGATCCTTGAACCATTATCGATGACTAATTTCATACGACAGCACTCCAAAACTAGAATATATGGTCATCAGCATCCCCACCACAGTATTCTGTCCCTGTCCTGTTCCTGTTTTCTTACTCCATTTGCTTGTCCTGTCTCAAGGAGATCCGAGTTAGAATCGATCTTCAGTAACCCATGCTTGTGGTAAGAAGCGACTTACGGGATCGGGTGCTCAGGCCCGCTGACTTGGTTGACACATGCCATGGTTTTCAGTTGCGTAGATTGATGTTCATGATATTGATCACTGGATTGTCTATTTCAAACTAGATTATTTACAATATTGCTGAATGCAGCGCAAGACTAAACGCACGCATGTCATAAAACACAAGCCACATTTGGTTTCCCTATGTGCAACGGTTACAGGGAAAATGACACGGACTATAACTCTATAGACATTAGTAAGGTTTCTGAACTGGATTCAAGTCATTTGTGTCCTGAAAATAATAACACCAGTTTCCCTATCTACAATATGTTTGCTCTTTTAGAATATCTGTAAGGACTGGGCATACCGTGCACTTCAGGAAATGCACTATGCACAAGGGCCGGAACTTTGTAGCAAATTGGAAGACGTTTTCTGTTTTTGAACTACATCAAGGCATTTATGTCCTAAAAACACATACCAAATTTGTCTTCCCTATTTATAACGGCTTTGGGGCAAATCTGTAACGACTGACGGACGGAACTCAAACCAATGTTCCCGTCCCGGAATCGTTCATGGCCTACTTGAAAAGTGAGCCATTAAGATATAACACAGAGTGACAAAACATCTCTCTTGTCACCAGATTTTCGGGAGTGAACACACCATGAACACATTGCTATACACGTTGCTTTGGAAGCATAATGGCCGGAAGTTGTCTAGAGTGAAGCGCTCGTGGTACGACGCATCCCTCAATGATGTGTTCCCTAATCTGAAACTAGGATTAAACGAGAGAGAGCTGCGAGCAGCAACTCTTGAGGTATGCCGTTGGTGATATATACTGTACTTTTTATGAAAAGGAATCATGTATTTACAATGCGATCTACTATTCAGAAGATCCGGGGTAGAATACGTCTTCAACAACCCATGCGTGCCACAAAAGACGACTATGCTTGCCATAAAAGGCGACTATGCTTGTCGTAAGAGGCGACTAACGGGATCGGGTGGTCAGGCTCGCTGACTTGGTTGTCATCGGTTCCCAATTGCTCAGATCGATGCTCTTGTTGTTGGTCACTGGATTGTCTGGTCCAGACCGGATTATTTACAGACCGCCACCATATGGCTGGATTATTGCTGACTGCGGCGTAAAACTAAACTCTCTCACTCACTACTAATCAGACAATGTCGTGAACTTTACCTGGCTGGTTGTTGTTTTACGTAGGCCCAACAGCTACAACGGGTGGTGATACATTTTGCTTACGAAATAATGTTGTGTAAGATAAATAATCTGGATTCTGCATAAAAACATACAGTCACGCAATTATGCAAGCTGGGCAGTACCCATATTTGAAACGTCCTTTGGTTTGAACATAACTAAACAGAACTGGCGCACGAAGGGATGAATGTATCAAATCATAAATCGTTGTTTTGTTTCCTTTCACTTCCTCATCTTTCTCAATGCTTCGACAAAAAGTCAAGGAAGTTATTATTGAAGGAGATTTTAGTTCTCTTCAGTGGCTCACAATACTGTATAAGGCATAACCCAACGTTATTTTCAGTTATCGTTTTACCATCACTAAGTAGTATTGTTTGTTTCAGTTTCTTCCGTTTGTGAAGAGAAATGAAATAAACGGAAACCTTATCTTCACACACGCGAGCATCGACCTTGTGGACCACCTGAAGAGTGTTCTAAATTTTACGTATGTTTCATCTTTTCTCCTCCTTTCTGACCAAAGAGAAAGTATCCATTTAGGTCCAGGGATGTTTGAAAAAGAGTAACCAATTTATATTTTCTCAGAACACACTCCGTTGATGTAAAGGAAAAGAAAAACAGTGAAAATTGTGTAAATGGACTACTGGTTGGGTGCTCTACTGCTGTGTTGGACTGAGATGCGAGTTACGTCCCCTTCTATCACTCTAGTGGAGTTAGGCATTGTAGAAATACCTCATGGGTTTACAAGACGCCATTTGTTCTGTAGTTATTGTTATTGAGTTCTGCCAAGGCTAAGGACATAACAGAAGCATGAATCCTATTCCATATCAGCGATACTGCATGTTCAAAATCATGGCTTGGTTTGCCACAATATATTTGACTTCGCTGATGACATGATGCGAGTAATTCGTCGCTCTATCGACATACAGCCGTCGAGAATTATGTCTTGCCCAAACACATTTATGTGCCGACAACCATGCCCCAGCCCCAGCCCCAGCCCCAGCCCCAGCGCCCAGCCCCAACATTTACAGAAGGGAAAACAAGATTAGCTGAAACATAAAACTATATCACTGGAATCTATTCACTTCACAGGTGCTCCTTCACTGAGCCGGAAGACGGAGAATGGGGACTCCCGGTTTGTGGGGACCTCAGCAATTTCACAGGCGTCATGGGCATGCTTCAGAGAGGGGTATACACTTACATGTTGTAAAGCAATGGATGTCTCCTCCATTCTTTGTAATGCTCTATACAGCAGTTGATAGCCATGGTCAGTTGTTTAAGGTGGGGGCCATATCGTTAATAACCATCTTGCAATATCAAATTCAATTCTGCATGCGGATCACCATAAGTCGGTGACAAGACTGGTTGTTGAGGTATGAAACTGATCGAATAGCATTCATGACAGAGTTAACCCTTCAGCATCAGATTAAGCTCTTGGAAGCTAGCTGCCTATCGTCACGTCGTATCTGAGATCACATTGGCTGAATACCTGATGATGCCTGTTGATTTCCTCATTCGGTGTAAACAGGCTATACATTTTCACTTTGTTGATTTAACGCTGGAACAAAATACATGAGCCGAGTGGATTTGGTGTTACACGACTTTAATTATTGCAGTCATGTCAGCCTCTTGTGCAAAGGTATTACATGGTTGGTTACAACTTTCATGAAAACTTTATGTTGATGACGTACTGAAGAAACGAATGCAATCAGAGCGAATGTTGAAACTAAAAAAATACTAAGCACACCCGAGATCATACTTATTTTAGCACATAACCCATTTGATGTAGGCATAGCTATGACGCTGAACAACTAATATTGATACACTGAACTGAGTAAGACGTTTCGCCGCTAAGAGGATATTCAAGAAATTCCTGGAACTTGTAGAGAAAGGATTAATATTTTACACAACCCCAGATACAGTTCATACCAAATGACATAGATGAAAAATCCATAATTCTCTCAACAACAGTGTTAATTTCTCGCTGAGAGTAAACCTAAGTAAATGCTAGTTAGTGATTAGTTTGTAGGTAAACATATCGGGCGTACCTTTATTCTGTCTTTTTACAGGAGGCAGACTTAATTGCGGCGCCAATGGGCTACTCGCGTGAACGGGATCACATCGCCGACTTTCTGCCATCTGTCCATGAGTCCTATAACGGGATGATATTCAGGGATACTCGAGCCAGTTCTAAGCTGTCAAGTGCCCTGACTGATCCATTCCGTTGGCAGGTGTATGCGGTGGGAGGGGCGACTCTACTGGGTGTCATTCTGCTTTACTTCGCAATAGAATGGAACAATCCCTTCTACCAAGAAGCAACATCTGTAGAGAAACAGTTGAAGCCAGCAAGTGCCATTGATGCAATAATGTATCTTTTAGGGTCCGCAATTCATCAGGGTATGTTTGGGGCCAGTTAACATTGTTGTATGAATGGTTATAATGTGTGTGAAGTGGTGGTAAAATTCTGACCGCCGTTTGCCAGCTTTGAGTCTAACCTCTTTGTCAGCACCATACGGCTTCATCTGGGTTCCACTAAAGTGGTAACCCTTCATTTGCTGAGACATTTCGGGAGTTCCTGCAGGTTCACACGCCCCGACAAATCCGAGATAGTTACACCTGCGTTAAATCTAAACACACTCATTCAATCATAGCAGTTCTACACATCATTCATGCATGTAATCGGCTAAATGTGATAAACGTAAACGAAATTCTTGATTTGCCCCTACAGTTGTCGCTCCATCACTGTTTGGCTTGATAGATAAGGGATCACCATCTATTTGACAAAGAAGAAAGGAAAGAAGAATAGCAGTGCTGGATATTAAATGGCGATGGCGGTAAACGTCTAAATGCCCCTATGTTGACAATGGGTCAATCATGACCATTCCACCCTGTTGCAGGGCATAACAAGCGACCTAACAAGACAAAAGGTTTGCCATGGCTTTGCGCCAATGCTTCAATGGAGGATGCGGAGGATAAAGTTCCTGCAATTCTCATCAGCCCTGATAAATGGTTTCCTTTCCTTGGCTTGTATCCATCGTATATGACGCCGAAGTAGTGAATGAAGTTAAATAGCTGCAATCTGGGTGTTTACTGAACGACAGTAGGAAGCAGAACCAATCTCAGATTCTACTCTCAACCGAAACATTAGCTGTTGGGGTTTCTCCTCAGAGGACATTGAATAACAGCGTCGCGCGTGATATTTCAGACGTGAGTGAACTGCAATCGTGTCTAAATTACACTTAATTGGATTCACTGATGTCATACGTTCTCTGCTATAAAGAATAACAATGTACCATTTTGTCTTCAAGCATCGCCGTAGACAGGGCACTCCAAATGGGAACTATATTTCGTCATCCTCTGAGGTGTTTACCACGTTTATCACATGTCTGATTATGAGTCCATGACATACGCCAGCGATGTTCTGGAGTGAGTGAGTGAGTTTAGTTTTACGCCGCACTCAGCAATATTACAGCTGTATGGCGACGGTCTGTAAATAATTCAGTCTGGACCACACAATCCAGTGACCAACAACATGAGCATCGAGGAAATAGGGAACAAATGGCGTGTGTCAAACAAGTCAACGAGCCTGACCACCCGATCCCGTTAGTTGCCTCAAACGACAAGCATAGTCGCCTTCTATGGCAAGCATGGGTTGCTGAAGGCCTATTCTACCCACGGGACCTTCACGGGTAGCGATGTTCTGGAGCATGTGAAGATATCTTGTCAATAAACTTCATGTGTGAGTCAACTGTTCTCTATGCCGCCCTCTTTCATCAAAGGAATTCCGTACCTGGAAGTGTGCGAGGGGAGCATGAACAAAATGTTACAATCTTAGAAGAAAAAATGTTGTGAAAGAGGCAAAGAGGCTTAGATCTTGGGGATTATGGATTATTCCAGGGCAACATTTAAACTTTAAGACACATAAAATATTTAACGATTAAAGGCGATAAATATAGTTCCATAGTTTGTAATTGGAGGCTGATGAACCACCTTTAAAAACATTTCGTTCAAAATAATCTTTAAAGCATATTTCTGAAAAAAAGCCAAAAAAAAAAAAAAATGTCTCTTACTCCAACATGGCCAATTCTAACCCAAACGTGAGTGTAATATGACAAATTTATGTGAACCAAATTATTTCAATCCTCCAGGAGGGGTCCATCTACCTGAATCCTGTTCTGGACGGATCTTGATCAGCTTCTGGTGGATGTTCATCATAGTGATAACATCGGCCTACAGTGGTAATCTAATCGCATCGCTCACGGTCACGAGAAATACACCTCCATTTACAACTTTCGATGAGGTTTTCGAAGAGGCCAACTTAAAGATCGGTTTACTGGGAGGAGGAGTCCTGCGTGGAGCTCTTGAGGTAAATCGTGAATATCTCGAAATCTCGAATATTGCGTACCGAATTGTAGATGTAAAATTAACTCGTGGTGTCGCCTTCAAGAAAAGGAAGAGAAAATATTTGCATAACGAAGTCAGTGTAAGTCATTGTTCTTTGTCACGAAGATTGTGTTTTGTTCTTTGTCACGAAGATTGTGTTTTGTTCTTGTCACGAAGATTTTGTGTTTTGTTCTTTGTCACGAAGACTTTGTGTTTTGTTCTTTGTGTTTGTTCTTTGTCACGAAGATTGTGTTTTGTTCTTTGTCACGAAGATTATGTTTCTGCTCGGGCAGGTTTAGTAGGGAGAGGAAACAGTGAGAGTGATAGAGGCGACTCGTTCAATTTTGCGGGAAGGGCTGCAAATATTTCATGATACTGGTTTTTCAAACAGCAAAGTTATATATTAGTTTGAACAGGTTTTGAGGACTGATTGTTTGCCAGAGAGAATGGAGGTGTTAAAGTATTATAACTGTGGCAAGTGGCCAAGAGATGTAAACATAAGGAGGAGCCTTCTCAAAAGAGTGATACAGTTGCTCGTTCCCCTTCTATAAAATAAGTAACGAGTCCCTCGGTATCACTTGAGACTGTCGTGACACAACTTAACGTTCATAGGACATTGTTCTCAAACTGGTAAATTAAATACATTTCATTTCTCAAGATATCGACTGGCAATAACGTATTCCCGTGTCTCACCAGACTTCTAACGACAGCCAGCTATTGAAATTACGGGAAAAGATCGAAGCTTCCAGTGAGATCGACAGTGGCATCTATAATCCAAGCTTCTCAGCACAAATGAAAAAGGTTATGACAGAGAATTATGCCTTTCTCAACGACGTCACTGAATTAGAAATGTTTGTGACAACTTCATGCAACGTTTATATACTGAAGGAGAAGTTCCTGCCCATGCACTACAGTCTCCTACTGCCACAAGATTCTCCACTTACAGATATGTTCTCAAAAGAGTAAGTAATGTGTTTAAGTGTGGAATGTCTTCTATGGATATAGCTGTATTCATGTCGGGCTGTGGTAATATTTTGCAGCATTTATTATGGTTCCGATCTTACAGCTGTAACAATTGCGACATCACTCTCAGCTAGAGTATTTGAGTTAAGCTTTGCATTACATGTTCCTCGTAAAGCACAAAATTCATTACCCGGGTCACGACCCCAAAGTCAAATTTGAAATATGATTTGGATTCAACGCAAAAAGTACTAGAATTTGTGCTTTACTGAAACAAAGTGTAATCCCCTTCAAAACACATTACGTTAGATCTCTTCCTCAAAAAGAAGGAACAAAAGAAAAGATTTTCGTGCACTTCATAATATTTTCAGGCATGCTAAAACAGGTCATAGAGTGATTACAAAATATACTAAACCTCTTAAGAAATCTTACACCGCTCTAATTAACAATCAAAAGAGAGGTTTGAGTTCAAACTTGACAGTTATGGTTATCACATTTTTAGGAATTACATTTAGAGTTCACACATTAAACCAAATGAAAAAATAGTAAAATTAGGATACCTCAAAGCTTTTCATGAAATGAATTAGCCGGTTGATGAAGGCCAAAGGCACTTGGGCAGTTGCTGGTCTTGACTGGAGGTCATGCAGTTTTCTTCTCGTCTCAAATGTGTTCTATTGGATTTGAATCCGGGTCGAATGCAGACTGTTGTAGGGTTAAGATGACCTGTTGTCTTAAAGGTCCAGTGTTGCTCTGGCAGTGTGACAAGGAGCGGTGTCTGTCTGGAAGTGGTACTTATGACTTGGCCAGTATAACGAGCACATAACATGCCATTTCCTCGTCCTGGACCGAGATTCTGGAACACCACGGGACCAACTCTATAATTCAGACCGATTTCACACCACTATGCTTGGACCACCCCACGAGTCTCTTTTAACAATACACGTTACTAAGACTTTCTCCATTCTCTCAGCTGTCGAAACACAATATCCTCTTTCATGAGAAAATGCACAGTTCGCCCATGTCCATGCTGAGTTGCTCACTGCAGTCTGTTTTGGCGGTGACGAGGGGCGAGGATAAGACCACAAAATGGTCTGTGGTAGCTGAGGTTTAAATCACGGAAACGGCTCACAGTAGAGACACTAATGGATCTGTTGTGTTGTTTCCGTCGCTGTAGTGAAGAGATCTTGCAGATGGTGTCCCAGAATCTATCGGTCTTGACGTTGCGATGTCACTGAAGGTCACCCACTGCAGTCGCTAGATTGTCCTAACATGAACATTAAACGGACAGCCTACCCACGCGCCATTTGGCCAACTTGTAATCCTCTCAAGGCTTGGTTCCTCTGATCTCTCCTATGTCGTGGAATGGCAATTGTGAACTCGCTTTCGTTGGTATGGTTGTGCATCCTCATTTTCACGACTGTTATACCGAACCATTTCCCACGTCTGCCTTTCAAGGTGCATTTGGTCGATGTTCATTTTCATCAGAAAACACACAGAGGTTGGTAATAAGTGTTGAAAAACACGTTAATAGAATGGTACAATCATAAGTAAAACACCATCTTTCATGAACAAAATTTTGCATTTGGTTTTGAAAAGTGGCGTTTCTCTTGCGATTCACCATATGTCGACACAGTGCAGTGAAACAACTATACTATCTCAGATATGGATTTAAAACTAGCAATTCTTTCTTATATCAGAGTCACCAGGGTGCAGGAAATGGGTTTGATGAAGTACTGGCTGAAGAAATCCAAACCTACACAGAAAGACAGTGCATGTCCTTCCATTGAGAAAGGAGCCAAACCTGTAGGCCTGGAGAAACTGGCGGCGGCGCTGCTTGCCCTCGGGACTGGTGCACTGTGTTCGGGTGTGTGTCTTCTCTTTGAGGTGATCCTCAAGGCATCAACGCAACTCTTGTGAGACAAAGGTTTTCAAAGCAAAGGACCTGTCTCAATGCCTGCCATCAACACGTATGGTTGACATCATTTACATTGCCTGTGATATGGATCTGCATTTAGTTGTGATGCTTAGTGCTATTAATGACGACGTAAGGACAAGTAGTGTGTGAGTCGACGTCAGTACGAATCCGATATCAAGGGAGGTGATACATCCTAGAAAGGGTTGATAATGAAATGTTATGTTTAAAATTTGACCATGTGTTTGGGCAACGAAAGACGACATTGCGTTGAGAAATGTACTTCGATTTACATTTAGAATACACAATTCTGTCGTTTCTTTCGTCGAATTATATCAATCAATCAGTCAATCAATAGTTTTACGCTTCACTCAGCAATATTCCAGCTGTATGACGACGGTTTGTAAATACTCGAGTCTGGACCAGACAATCCAGTGATCAATTGCATGAGCATCGGTCTGAGGAGTAGGGAACCGATGACATGTGTCAACCAAGTCAGCAAGCCTGACCATCTGAATCCATTAGTCGCCTCTTACGACAAGCATAGTCGCCTTTTATTGCACGCATGGGTCTATTCTACTCCGGATCTTCACGGGTCCTTCAATCAATAAGTTTCAAACAACATGAAATCACCCAATAATGTGTATGCAAAGGCACGAGAGGTACTTGGGGACATCATCAATATTGTTCAATATTGTTCATGGCGACGTGTGTGCACATATGTTTGCCTGTGTTTGCACTAATTCCGGTTTGATACTTTAACCCACTGAGATATCAGGCCACAGTTTACTTCAGATACGCAAAACAAACATCATGCATAAACCAACATTCCCTTTTACCAAATATAAAGATTGAAGTAAACAGAAACACGTGCAATCTGAAGAGAACTGATTACAGTGGAAGCTCTCTAAGCCAGCACTTATTGTGACTAAAGAAATAATTCAGTTTCGACAACGTGCCGGATTGTAGAGCTGATGATGAATGTACAAGTCATTGACGGGCCTGAAATCTTATGCCGGTGTAGACAACTTGCCGGACTGGACAGATGTCGGTTTTACAGCTTTCACAGTACTATATACAGGGAACATAGCGTCACAAACCAATACAACATTCAGTACTAATTTCGACTTTACTGCTAAAAGACTTATCACATACATGGTGCATACATGTATTTGTCTGTACAGAATCATGTGTCCTGATACAGTTGGGAGGCACAGGGAAAATCTCGTTTCAAGATCTGGTCTATGATCTGATGTCTAGTTTCCTAATATGTCGCTGTCCCAACGTCGGGATACTGCTTTGTAGTGTCAAGTAATAAAACCATTAAATTTTTGTGTGTGTTGCGGATGGTTCAGGAAGGGCATGGTATACTTTCCTTTTTCGCGAACATCTTGCGTCATATATTTTCAGGTATAATTTACATATAAGTTTCACGTATACTTTTGCCTTTCACAGTGTCTAGGACTTGTTTATCAAAACTTAATGTTCTCTGTCGCTGGCAATATATTTACAAATATGACCATTTCAGACAATTCGCATTCGATTGGAAGCGCAAAGACTAACCCAGAAATCAGAACGTACATTCACATGAGATTCAATGAACAATCAACAAGTGATGTTGAGACTCCAGTTATTTGGTTTTCTTTCACAAGAGGCAAAATTGACTCGAGAATTTCTCACCCCAGCTACCTTGAGTGATACGTACTCACTTCTTGAATTGCTAAAACATCTTTAGTTTGCGAATAAGGTCTTGAGATTTGAAGTTGTTGTCCCACCCATAGTCTGCATTTAGATAACATACAACACTGTTGATACATGTGCAGCGTAGGACCCTTTGCACCATGGAATGTCAAAAAGAAAGGTGACTACAAAGTTCTTATTTCCAGATTGTAACGAGGTTGCCTTGCAAGGACGCATCTCTCATAAGTCTCATAATTGTCCGCGATATGTATTCCAAACGAAGTTCAAACGTTAACACAGAAAGCGAAGGTCTGTGACCTTCATTTTACTGACGTGATGTTATAATTATAAAAGGAATTGTATTTGTAGTGTTCAAAATTCCATTTCTTTCACATGATACTGTTACGGTTAAATAATTGCCGTGACAAAAGGTGTAAGCAAAATATAACACTAACATGTCTAAGATTTTTCAATATGGTTGTATTCACCAAGCCAAAAACTAAGATACAAATATCACAAGAGAGGTTTCATGTACTGTGCAATGTGTTAATCTACAGTAATGGGTCACAAATATAATGTCAACACTCTGAAGTCTTGATGGGAGAGTGAAAAACACTTATGCAGAGTGTAACACAGCGAGCGGCCAGGTTATGTAGATCAAGCGTTGACGGAGTTATGTACTCCAGTTATATGTGTTTTTCCGTGTCGGCAATTCGTCAACCGGCCTTATATATGTTCAGTGACCAATTCCTGAAAGTTCGAGCACATACGACCATCGCCATCACTCTAGACCAGCCTCGTTTTTATCTCATAACATAATCAAGGTGAGGTAACCATAGAGAACTACTTTAAATGCCTGCTCATAAAATACTAACACCACTGAACATTTATCATACGGAATGTGACCCATAATAATTAGTATTCAAAGCACTAAACGTTGTGACCCAGTAATCATTTTTACATAATTAATAATACAATTTACATACACTCTCGTAACAATACCAAGCCAAAACAAGAATTGCAACGCAATCACTTTATGACCTTCTTTTGAAAAGCCATCTGGACCAAGGTGTAAATTTATAGATGTCAGCTTCCCATGCCAAATACGACGATTTTCAAAAACCTGATGCTGGTTGGGTTCAGTTCCGAATAATTAAATTGTTATTGTGTTCATTAAAATTGTGGCAATCTGATTGGTTAACTGGGAACATTTCTTTTGAGTTCATTTCCCAATGAATCTGAAAAAAATAAGCCACGCCCACCGAACCGGACTACTTTCGGACCTGAGGAATGTCGGGGAATACCTTTACACAGCGAGGGAATTCCCTTGCACTCGGGTACCTTAATGAACTTTGGGTAAACATTGAAGTGATACATTGTGATTAACATAAACAAACAACTCAAAATTATCCGTGAACGTTAATAACGTTGCAACGCCTCGACAAGAGCATGCGCACGTTGGAACATCAGTTCATGGCATCGCAATCCCAGTCACATCACACCCTCTTTCTACTTGAGCAAATACTACAATCTCAGTTCCACGAACTTCATATCATCGGGCTTCATTTCCAATTCTCACTTTTCAAACTGTCTCTTTCAGTTCGCAGGTAGTAATTCAAACGATTGCACTTAAAACTTTGCGGATACCGGGACGCGTCACGTTGAGTTGTTCCACCCTGATTCGCCGACCGATGTTAGCTTGGTTGACTGACGGCTGTTTGGCGGTGCTGTATGCTGATTGGCTAATGGTTTGGTAGGCGTGTCATTTTATGTAAATGAGTCACCTGAGTCATGTCACGCCATTACCGAATTCTTACACCGAAAATGTTAATCGGTGGTAACAAAGACATCTGTTTCGATGAATGTGATTATGTTTAAGAAAATATTGTTGAAAGGGTATAGTATTTGTTGCTGAATTTAATTATAAGGATTGACTGTGTATTTCTTTCGTTGCATTGAAGTATGAAACTAAAAACCAATGTGCAAACTTTTGTAAGAATCCGCTACTACGCGGATTCTTACAAAAGTTTGCACATTGGTTTTTAGTTTCATACTTCAATGCAACGAAAGAAATACACAGTCAATCCTTAAATGAATGCCCTCACCGGTCTAGAATATGATTACATGCAAATACCTTTCTTACAAAGTCAACTATTGTGTTTGTTTAGAGCTGCCGATAAACTGAAGACGTATGGGAGGCCGAAGGCAACACGACACGCACCGATTAGACCTGTAGATGACATCAAAGGTATACTCACATCGGATAGTGCTCACCAGTTGGACACCTCGTGATATTGTGCAAACCAATATATATGAATCTGAAACTAAACGAGGAAAAGATCATAAAATATATTAAGATAATCCTTTTGGTTGGATTCGGAATGTTCACTTGCCAAGAGAAAAACATATACATGCTACATATCTTAGGAAATTATAGATCACCTGATGATTTTAAGAACTTATTATACACCACAAAACTCTTCGGTTTCAAATGAAAAGTACACACGATGTATTTACATGAAATTGACCTGGCCGTTCTGTCAAGCTACTATAAAAAGGTTCCAGAGAAACTTAAAGGTTTTACTCTGATAGTGGTATTCTCAGATTAGGCTGCATAAAAAATTGAATGTTTCTCGGGCACAAAGTGACGAGGGCGGTAGGATTTTTAAAAAAAGTGACGCGGGAAGAACATATTTCAGTCGCATTCGTTCTTACAGACACTTTCTTACAGTGGACAAATGGATGATGGGGACGAGGCCAAGTCAAAACTATTGTTTTGAATGGCAATAAAAAATGTTTACGCGCACCGACGAAAGTGACGCGCCGATGCCCGAAAACATTTCACTTTTTTTCTATTTAGCCTTAACCCTCTATTCAACATCTAACACATAAAACAGCAAACCGTGTTTTAGAGGAATGTCAAAACAGTTTTGTGAACCATGATTATGACATTGTCAATATTTTCCTACTGAAGATTTGCTATGTGAAGGCATAACAGACGAGGAAATCACGGTATATTTAACTGGGTATCTACATTAGACTAATAGTATTCCAAACGTGAAAATATGTGACCAGTTATATGATATTACTGGAGTGTTATTCGTCAAAATAGCATTTCTTTCACATGATAACAATTCAAAACGCGAATTATGCCATAAGTTTGCTTCTAACTTCTCTTGAAAATGGCACCTGGATAACTTAATAATTGTATTTTAAAACCTGTCGTTTATTGCCATGATACACCATTATACACCAGATGAACTTGGATGCTGAGCAAGTGGAAAGCTGAAAAGTTATTGTTGTCAAACTTCTTGTACGCAACACGACAATTCGGAGTGTATTCTTACTCTTTGAACGGGTGAATGTACACCGACACGTCATGTTCCGCCTTACAAAGAATTTGACATCAACATTTTTTTAAGTTTTATGTGTACCCCTTCTTAATGCCGCTTATGGCTTTCCAAAGGTTGTGGGGAATGTTAGACTTTCTTAATTACTTTGTCCATTCACAAAAACGGTAGAGAAGAGTGAATCCCAAATTTTCATTAGGTGCAACATCTAGATCAGTTGTAAATCAATGAACCTATCATTAAAATATCATAAAAGGAAATTTACCAATGTAAATACTAATGAAATGAGATCAATCTCTAATAGATGTGCACTTTAGGACATATTACTCATGTGAACGATCTTTGGATCATGCGGACCTTAGTAATAAATAAACGTGCTCTTCTTTTTCTAATCGGATCTAAAACATTAGCTATTGGTTTTGTTCATATTGGAACAAACACGCGATGAGTCATCTAGCACGAGAAAACGGCAGTGCATTCGGTCCGATTGAAGCATGGATCGAGCATACAGCTAGATGCCATTTACCTGGCTATCATTGCACAATTTACAGCCTTGAGGAACATGGTGAGTCAATAAGCAGTGCAGGTGATAGTCCACGGAAATCAAGTGATCGAATAGATCGGTGCACGCCGATGTCACATGTAAGCATTCGTGAAACCAAATGCGTTTTCATGAATAATGTGACTGTAAAAGACCAGCTGGCAGTCAGACAGTAGGATGATGAGACTGAAATTAGATCAGCGAGCAGTCGGACAATAGGATGAAAGATGCTAATCACTACTGAAGTCGACCATGCAATGGTCAGCTTTTAATTCAACGTCATTTGGACACATGTCAGATACGCCATGAACAACGCAGTCGGAACTGTGAGAATCTTTCCAGGAGAGGAGTATCAAATTTGCCTCTGACCATTTCTTGCAACGAACTTATGAAGGCTTTTTGAATATATCAGTGGACACGGGGGCTTCTTTTATCTCAGACAACAGTGTTACATGACCTGTACCTATAAAATATTTCTGATATGTTTGACTCGGCTGAGCCTTGTAGTATGATTAGGTTTGTATGCGCTTGAACCTTTCTCATGTGTTGCATCTGACCCATGACAAAGCAGGCAACTCTCAGATTTACTTACAAATATGAATGCGATTGAAGGTTCAGTTTTGAAACTCAAAGGTTATCCCTCAAATAAATCACCAATTACAGCTGGACTATGGAATCAGTTATCAGCAAGACAAGGCTGATAGTAAACATGTTGAAACACTCAGCGACAGGTTTACAAACACAGACATCAACAGGACGTAACAGACTTTATAAAATCAGAGAGCAAACGCATTTCCAGAATTCTTCACAGGTCAGCTGTTTTACGAGAGGTTCATACTTCTTGAATGCCTAAAATGTCTCGTAGGCAGACAAGATAACTGTATGGAGTACACGTTCAATTTACCTATCATGGAATATATGCATTTGTAATTCCCCAGAACCCTGAGGATCCGAGCCAGAAGTGATGTTCAGTAACCTGTTCCTGTCGTAACAGGCGACAAACGGGATCCGGTGGTCAAAGGTACTTGACTGGTTCATACCATCGTATCCCGTTTGCGTAGAACAATGCTCATGCTGTTGATCACTGTTTTGTCTGGTCCAGACTCGATTACTTAGAGAATGCTGCCATATAGCTGAAATATTGAGCGCGTCGTAAAACTAATCTCAGTCACTACAAACAGTATCCAGTGCTTGTGTTCGCACAGTGCCAAGTTCAGAATGGCAGACAACATCTTCCAGAAGACATGTAATAGGGAAAATGAGGAATCAAATGACAGATTTTCTGGTACTGAATCGATTATTTAACACCACAGCCATTCCTGTAACATTGCTGAGTGCGTCGGTAAACAAGCCAACCAAACAAATCTAATTCCTTAAGGAAGCTACCCTACATTTCATACAGTTCCAAATTTGAGTGAAAATAATAGAGTGAGTGAGTGAGTTTAGTTTTACGCCACACTCAGCAATATTACAGCTATATGGCGGCGGTCTGTAAATAATTCACCAAACAATCCAGTGATCAACAACATAAGCATCGATCTTCGCAGTTGGGAACCGATGACGTGTCAAACAAGTCAGCGAGCCTGACCACCCGATCCCGTTAGTTGACTCTTACGACAAGCATAGTTGCCTTTCATGGCAAGCATGGGTTGCTGAAGGCCTATTCTACCCCGGGACCTTCACGGGTCGAAAATAATTGTGATACAAGAGATTTGATATGAATGCCCAAGTTCCGTACTATTTACACACGACTTTTCTTGGCTTATACTTGCTCATACACCAGGTGAATGGAACACCGTGTCCTTGGCTGACCTGTTCCTTGTGTTCCAAGATTGTCAGGTGGTCATTTGGTTTGCCTTTGCATGTGTTTGCTTTACACCTATTATGATCATTTCTGCCCGACAGTGACTCAAAAACACATATTACAGACGGAGTCGCACACTTGTTGCATGATAATAATAACTATCTTTTTTTTAACAAGAATAAGAAATAAGCTTGTGTTGTTTGCTTTGCATCTTTAACTTTCTGTTTTAGTGTAGAAGTAAGTGCTAGTCGATAAACTGTGTACGTCGTCGACATCATATACAAGCTTACGCTGGGTGAGATATGAAATTGACAATTGACCATATCCTACCTTTAAGACATATGACTTTTAAAATGTAAAACATGCTGAGTTGATATGACAACCAGCTCGATAACACAAAGCATGTAAACTTAACGTAGGGGGCTGGGTTAACCTCTTTTGTTTATGAAATCGATTGCCACGACAGAAATGCAGCGTCATGTCATAACAAACCGTTCCGATAGGAACAGGAATATCGAGTACCACTTACAAATACAACTTTCACCCACACGGAGTTCCATGTAAATTAAACCTTTTCTTTCAATAAAATGATACTAGATTCTTTCCACATCGTGTTAGCGTAGATCCGCGGGATGTGAAGAATATTGTCAGATATACTGTGACTGTCATGATCCTTATTCACATTATTACGTTACAGGAATCAATAACACATATCGGTAACTTCCCCTCTGTGTTGACACAAGCTTCGCCGATGGTGTTGGTTTGCTACTTCTATGCGTAAGAGTTCACATATGCACGTTTCTAACATGGCGGTTCTATTGATTTTTTCCGTTACACCTTAATTATCCCTTTTGCTGGCTGTGTGTTTACTTTGCCGCTGAAACGTCAATCCTATAAGTGTGCCACTAAATGCATTGGGTAATTGAGATAGTGTCGACCATTGTGGCGTTATGGACGTTGCCGGCGTCGTTGCTGTTACTGTCCTCCTGCAGTATGCACAAGGGACACTGATTGAAATAGGTACGTGAACGTAGACGTCATAAATGCGTGACGTTACAGTAATGTCACATTGGATTTCTTTTCAATTCTGTATCCAGGTACAGGTAAACCCTTTTAAACTGTACATGCTTTGAGGGAGAACGTTTGAGTACGGTTCGGAGAGTTATCCAGATTAGTGGGCACCCAAGAGTGACAACGTTGCTTTTTAAAATTAACCGTTCTCTGGTGTCACGTTTTATTTCGTACATCAAAAATCAAAAAATATACTCATGTCATTGATACGGAAACGTTTCAGATACTCTGAAATGATATGAATTTCCAAATATTTTCCTGATATCATTTTATAGCAATAGCTGTGTGATAATAATTTACTAAAGTATGAGCATTTATGTGTGACATTAGATATTCTGACGGCCAATTTGGGTGATATGAGAGATTTTAAATATGTGATGACGTCTTTGGATGATAGTGGTTCCTCGGCCAAAGTTTGTTCGACATTCATACTGCGGCTGAGTCTAACAGTGGGAATTTGGGAGTCTGTTCGTTTCTTACAAAGGTGCCTCAGCAAGTTCCTGTATGTACGGATTAGTTATGTTAGGTCTCAGAAGTTCATTGCTGGTCATGGTACTGACTGATGTTGAGACGTGCATGGTGATAACAGGTGGTGTCGTCCTGAAATGCGGCGGGCTGTAAATAATCGAGTCTGGACCAGACAATTCAGTGAGCATCGATCTGCGCAGTTGGGAACCGATGACGTGTCAAACAAGTCAGCGAGCCTAACCACCCGATCCCGTTAGTCGCCTCTTAGGACAAGACTAGTTGCCTTTTACGGCAAACATGGGTTGCTGAAGGTCTAGTCTACACTGGACCTTCACGGATCGAACACTGCTTGTAAGTGGTATAGGCGACCAAATGCGTTTGCGACAGAGCAGCTAAGCTCCCTGGTTGGAAATATTAGTGCAGACTTGTTACGAGAGTGTATTTTGTGTAAATTGTATTATTGATTAAGTGATAATTATTATTGGGTCACAATGTTTAGAGTTTTGAGTGATAGTTATTATGGTTCACATTTCGTATCTTAAATGTTCTGTGTTATCAGTACTTTGGCAGCAGGCTTTAAGCCTTTAGAGTTACCTCCCTTTGTGTTTTGATTAAGTGTTGACTTCCGGGAGACAACGAAAAACAAGTCTACGTTGATGGCGATGGTAGCACATGTGCTTGAATATTCAAGAATCAGTGACTGTGTATACAGAGGCTGGTTGTGTTGACGACATGGACACACACAAACACAAACGGATTAACTGGAGTACATCATTCGGCCAAACATCAAACTGCCTGCCTTCGTCAAAGTTTGACCTACATATCACTGCCTGACCGCTGGCTGTGTAACATTCAATAATACTGTTTCTCACTCTCAAACCAAGACTTTGGGGAGAGGATCTTATATTTGTGACGTATTACTTTGGATTTGACTCAGTTGCATTGTACATGAAACTTCCATTGTGAATCTTGCCTTTGTTTGCTCAATATACAATGATTGAATATTTTGGACTTGTCAGTGTTAGATTTTGCTGGTTCTGAGGGGATTTCGTATACCTTTTGTCACAGCAAATAATTCACCTGAACAGACTGCACATTCTGAATTAGATCCCTGGCTGACCACATGTTTACTTTGACCTGATTTTTAACGCATACTCAGGTAACAACTTTACGTGTCTGGTTGTCAGAATTAACGATAGCAGGAACCATATTCTACGCTCAGGAATAGAACAGATAAATTTAGACTTCTGGAATTGTTGGAATGATACAACTGTGCGAATTCTTCTTGTCAGGAGGGTTCTGATGATGATGGGTCTTCTCGTCATTATCAATCTCATTTTTTTGTCAAAGTTCCACCTATACTGGACTAAACAGACGTATCTTCATTAAACTCTTGATGAAGACAAATTCACAGCTTGTTGCTTCAGTCTTAAAATATGGATAGCTGTGTAAAATTCTCACCTTAACCTGATCATGCAGATAGCCAGTTCCGTCAACATCCTCCACATGTTGTTCAAATGTAACAAGCAGATTTCTAAGCTGACTCATTACGAGTGAGTTCCCAGTGTCGTTTTAAGTCAAAGTACACTATCTTCTTACCACATTTTCTCAACTACGTCTGTACAATGTCTGTAACCGGCTTTATATCACATACGCATAAGGGCGTTGCTTATTACAGGATGTATGGTATCACACGTCTATACAAACCGGGTCAAGTCCCGAATCTGAACTGAAATCTGATAATTTCGTTTCTAGTAACAAAAGCTTCATGCTTTCTTTTTTTTCACTAATGGTACGCTACTTAGGAAAGACATGTTTCGATCACCTTGATTTTGTGACAGACATGTATTTTTGCTTAACATCAAATAGATGTCCAGTCCATCACACGTTTAAGAAAGACTACATCATGTCGTTCCGAAGAATAATATGATGATTGGTCCGATCACTGGAAGACATGGTGATAAGAGTGTTGTGTCCTTTGACTGCAGGAGTCGTGTCAGAAAATGATGACGCCATACAAGTCATCAAAAATAACGTGACACGTCAAGAAGGATGCGTACACTGGTTCCGGGAAAGACATGGGTCTATTTTCCAGAAAGCAGCACAACGTAAGTAGAAAATCCTCAGACAGGCGTTTCATGTGGCAGTAATTTCTGGTAATTTTGGGCGTAGTATAAGAGATGAAAGATGAAAGCTTCAACTAAATGCGACGCCTTAAATATCTGAAACTAGTTGTTTCAGTCTCGTATTAACTGTGAGGGAGTTTATTTTATGTCGCACACAGCAATATTCCAGCTGTGGGTTACTGAAGATCAAGTCTAACCCGAATCTTCACGAGTGACAATACTGGCGTAATCATCTGAATACATGAGAATTATCTGTGAGAGTGTCATAATTAACATTGCAACGGGTGTACGAGTCATTAATTATAATAGTGTACACTTATAGTGCGCTTACAGCATGCTTACGGCGCAAATATGGGGTAGTGATCCTTTGTATACTGTTTGACGCTCCAAACAGTAATAATATTGGAGGTGATGTTTGCAGATCTTCACGGTCTGCATTTATGGGATTTCAACATTTCAAAGGAAAATCCAACTACCATATATTACAGTATATTATGACAGATTTTGTTTGTTCATTTTTAACTATTGCTTAACTCGTAGCTAGCACTGCACACATATTTACAAAATGGATGCATCAAGAAAATCAGCAATGTGTCCAAGGTTTCAATACGTTAATATTGTGGACACAGTTGTAGTAAACACTTTGACCAATCGTGAAGGACATGGAGCTGTTGCTTTAAATAAGTGTTTGTATCTATCTATCTATCTATCTATCTATCTATCTATCTATCTATCTATCTATCTGTCTGTCTGTCTGTCTGTCTGTCTGTCTGTATATGGATTTGGCCAATAAATTGTCATTTTATTTCTGGAATTTTCATTTTGAAAGTTTCAAGCATGCAGAAAGACAACTTAGACATCATCATCGTGGCACCAGACCCAGCGAAAGGAAAGTCGATGGAAGTCATCTGTCCAGGGGCAGTTAATGAGGAGTTGTGCCTTGACTTCCATAGATATGACCTGTCATCGTGTGGGGCGTATCTCCTAGAACCCCACCTTCCGGACCAGCTCGGACAGACCAGTCAGGTTATCCACAAGCTCATGTGGACATCAGCGAAAATATTCAGTGACGGAGAGAACTGTGAGTATCTAACTTAATAACAGTCACGATTGACGAATAACAAATAACGAACCAGCTGCTGACTTCTGGCGCAAGTATTTCGACACAAAATGAGTATTTTGAGGTTTCCAGAATGTGAGAGATTAATCTTTAAGGAAAGAATAAAAATGCACTGTTATAGAAATGACGAACACAGATACCATACTGACTCTCTCTCTCTCTCTCTCTCTCTGTGGGTTTTGGTTTATGATCAGTATTTATTCAGTGTTTGGGAGAAGAATCTAAGACAAACAATATAAAGTAATAATAAGCCTCCTCGTTGTCCACAGACTGAAGGACAAAGAAAGGCGCTTACATGTACTTCCCGTCCTTATAGTGTTAGGGATATGTATGTTTATGTAGCAAAGACTTGATTATTTTGATTAACCCACATCTCAAAACGATCTCGATGAAAATCAATCGGGCTTTTAAAGCGTGATGCTACAATGCCAGTAAGTAAATATTTGAAGATTTAAAACTTGCAGGTTCATTCAGGATTTCCACAATCAAGCGTAGACTGGCAAGTGAACTGTGTAGTCTTGGTGTCAACACCAAAGTTGTCTTTGTGAAGACAACAAATCTTCAACATCATTGGAATCAATATTTCCCATGAAACGAATGTCGTGTATAAGTACATCAGTTTTCAAGGACTGAAAGCTGAATGTTAACTGAAAGCTCAAAGGAAATTTTAAAAGACAATAAACTATGCTCCTGACCTTTGGCATCATTGATCAAAATCAAGGACTGAATCCGAAACAAGATCAAGTCTTGATCTCCAGCAAAACATGCATGTTTTCTTGAATCTGTTAACACATGTCATCGTATCCCAGACTCCATTATTTACAGATCGTCGCCATATACATGAATATTCCTGAGTTTCCAAAGGTTTGAATGTCAGTATAATCAAATGCAACACATATATAATGTATATATAATTGTGTTGCAACTGGATGCATATTCATGATTTCCATTATTCAGGGTTTAATTCGCACAGAGTCGCAAATGAATTATCGCGACTTGGTGTCGACTCAGAACTTATCTTCGTGAAGAAAGACGGAAGTAACCTGATGTTCCTCGAACAAATCCTCAACACCATTGGAATGGATAGGATCAAACACAGGCTTAGGTTCGTTCTGATGTGTTCCCTACCACATGTCAAGAAAATACTCAGAGAGGTAAGTAAACCAAAAACCACATTTGTGTTCTTCCCTTAGACCACAGTGTCTCTCCATCTTAATCATCTTGTCCTATCTATTTCACCGACACCTCTAACAAAGCCGTTGCTGGCGCACAATACACAGTATTTATTTTACTCCATGGTTGAACTGTTGATAGCACTTCTCTCCTATCAAATTGACTGGAACATCTATTGTAATTCATCCACTGAGTTCTGTAGTGAAATTGCGTGATCATTGAACTGATTTGAATTCATATATACACGTAGTTGCCTATGGCTTGAGACTCACGTTTTTTGACGCATGTCACACTAAACTGACAAGTTCTTAATACATCGGATGACTTTTCTGAGAAAGGAATTTGCAATTGTGCATTCCGACCAGTACTCGGCAGTACAGCGTCAAGGAGCATCTGTAATTAGGTCTATTTATCTTCATTACTACATCCACTTTCACAAACATTGGATATACAACTGGCTACGATGAAAGTTAAGTATTCCTGTTTCAGAAGATATTTGATATTCTCTGATTGTGGCTGTTTCAACTTTATAAGTAACGAGGACTATATTGAACATGATGTAATCGGTAGGCTGAACAATGGGACAAGGCCTTTGGGCAGGGCTCCTTGCTCCGCCACTTCTCTCAGTGGCTGTTGCTCCTGTCTGGGTCGTCCTTGGGGGTCATAGAGGACATGGACCTGACGCTGGATCACCTCGCCGTCATGACTAGGTCATACCCGGATTTCGACTCCAGGGAGTTGTCGCAGGTTAGCAAGTTCTCGTTGATGTAAAAGGTCGAATATTGAATGAGTATCTTCAAGCAAGGACGTTTCAGTTATGCAGACCGATACTACCCACTTGGTATATTTTATGTCTAAGAATTTGAGTGCACTTTTTGCAACAAATAAGGCAATACTTCAGTCTGAGAACACAAACCTAATTTTGTAGCCGTGTAATGGCCTTACCCTAGTAGTTGTTTTACGAGAATGACAAATTACTACTTACCGTAAATGACGTTTTTTAAATACCAACTGATCACATCGTAAACACAATTTATCTCAACTGTATGTAACCTGCATCGGTTTGAACCTTTAACACCTTTAACTTAATTGCAAACTTCAACATACACACTGAAGACATAATACGCGCTACTAAACTTCGGAATGTCCAGTCTATGTTTTCACATGCCCATTGTGACTGGTGTTGATGTCTATGAAAGTGTACCCAGCTACCATGTAATGAAAAATGCTTGTCTTTATCTCAGAGGGTAGTGGACGCAGTGGAGGAAGTCCTATTGCTGAAGCACATATCCAGTAGATCAGATGCCAGGGACACCTTTCTGCAGGTAAGGGATGCAGTTGTCAAGGTTGCTTTGTAGTTAACGTAGAAGGTCCGGCGAGACTCCCCACGGTCAGCTAAGTCAGCGAACCTAACCACCAGATCCCATGAATCGCCTCTTACGACAAGCATGAGCTGACGGTCAATTCTCTCCCGTATCTTCTCTTGTGTAAAGAGAATAAATCGCTGCTGACAGGAACATAGAACAAAGACTGATATTAATTATTGTCTTCAGATTGTTAGAAGAGAGAACAACGCGAGAACACTCAACACATTGATACACACCCTGCTTTGGAAGCCTCAAGGCCGGAAGTTGTCTACAGTCCAACGCTGGTGGTTTGATGTTTCCCTCAATGATGTGTTCCCAAATCTGAAATTTGGATTAAACCAAAGAGAACTTCGAGCTGCAGCTCTTGAGGTATGTGTCATATATACTCTACTTTTCATGAACGGGATCACGATTTTGCAATGCAAACAGCTATTCAGGCAATGTGGTCTACTATACACTATATCTTTGTTTATTCGATGCTGGGTGTATATTTTTACGTAAACTGTTGGGATTCATGCATGAGGACAGAAGCACCTTAAGCCCCCATGATCCACAGTAAAGCGGGTTTATTCTTTTTGATGACATGTCTTTAATAATAAATTGCGTATTCACATCGCAATATGGAGGCAATTTCACCGATCCGATGTAACGTAGGTAGGTACCTGACTGTCGTTTGGCGGTTTCTTACACGTGAACTTCAGGCACTTAAAAACCTGCATCTTCATTCTTAAGGTGAAGGAATCTTGCTTTTGCTATCCGTTACTCTGAAAGACTAATGCACCAGGAGCAGGAATGTTGTTCCATACCTGTGTTTATTCAGTTTGAGGTTGTCCTTTTACAAATGGAGACGTCAGAGGTACCTCGAGACATGCACGTACTGCATGAGAAATACTGCCATGTAAACAAAATAATTTGGCGCCCGTTGGTCAGAACACACTTTAGCTATTTATGCTCAACCAGACCGTGATTTGCTGTGTTGCTCAATGCGATCAGAAAACAAAATAGTGTGGCGTTGTACGAAACCGCTTTAGCACTATGGCGGCCGAAGGTCTACGTTAAGGTATGGGTGTTACGATCATTTTAGCCTTAAGATCGCGTTGTACAACGGCACCATGCCGGTTGTCAGTGAGACGTTGAAGAATCAATGACGTCGACGTCAAATCGTGCATAGTTATATTCTACGTTCAATAAAAGACACCTTGCTCATCTCGTGAAGTATTCCCATTACCCGCCTCAGTCCTGCTGTACAAAGCAGGGCTTAGATTTTCGAAGCTCTCTTAGCGTTAAGATAGTCGTAGGTGCCATACATTAACATTAACTTACCACTCTAAGAGAGCTTCGAAAATCTAGGCCCAGGGCCCATATTCTCGAAACGTACAAAGCGACAAGAACTCTGAACTTTGATCGTCGCCAGTGTGTTAAGAATGGGCTTAAGAAGTTCGTAGGGCCACGAACTAACTAGTTTTAAACGTTCAGTCAACCGTGATTCCCTTGCCTAAACATGACTTTAAGGTAGTGTAAGGGCTGAGGTTGTTTTGTGCAACAGTACCCACAGCTTCAGAAAATACGTCACGTTAACACGTGACTATTTTTTGCGAACTTTGAGGTTCATGTCATGTTCATTATTGGATGTAGTTGCGTTATTTTGAAGTACAATAAGATTATACTCAATTAACGTTTTGTCATTACTGAATATTATTGCTTGTTTCAGTTTCTGCCGTTTGTAAAGAGGCATGAAATAAACGGGAAGCTAACGTTCACACACGCAGTCATCGACCTAGTCGACTACTTGAAAAGTGTTTTAAATTTTACGTACGTTTCGTTTTATATCTCTTGATGTCTAACCGTAGAGAAAATCTCGTCCAGTGTCATGTTGACGGCTGTTGTGATAGGACTGAATTAAACCTATTTATATCTTCTGTGATGACCTTTGAAGAGCATATATTACATTTGTTATCGAAGAAACTTCATCCATCAGAATACAAAATATTACATATCCATCTCGACAAGGGTACTTAGTATATGTATATAAATTAATTATTAATATATAAATTACACACACACACACACACACACACACACACACACACACACATATATATATATATATACATACAATTGTTCTCGTCACGATATGGCTGCAATATTGCCGTTGTGACACTACATATCATTTCACTCGATCGTTGGTCAACATTCGTCACATGTCAGTGTGTGAGTGAGTGAGTGAGTTTGGTTTTGCGCTGCCCTTGGCGATATTCGAGCAAAATCGTGGCCGAGGACACTAGGAATTAGCCTCTCTAACCGTACCGGCGTGAAGAATCGAACCCGGGTCTCCAGGGCGAATTAGTTGGTTTGTTGTATAATGCCGCGGTCAGCAATGTTCCAGTTATGTCCCGGCGGTTTCTAAATAATCGAGGATGGGCAAGGCAATCCACAGCATGAGCATCGATCTACGCAAGTTGGATACCGTGATACGTGTCAACCAAGTCAGCGAGTTTGATCCCTTTCGTAGCCTCTTACGACAAGCGTAGGTTGATGAAGACTATTGGTAGAGGTCCATTTCTGCTTGGGAGATGAGGTTTGGGTGACCTTAATGTGTGGTATGACTAATAGTGTGTCAATCAGGTTTAATCGGCATTTGGGGCTCTTGCCGTCGTCTAATTGTGCACATGTAGCCATGATATACAACTCTGACCTGAATGTAAAACACCATTGCCCCACAATTTCACCTGTAGGATGTTTTCTCTTTTCAGGTATTCTTTCACTGAACCAGCTGACGGAGAATGGGGACTTCCGACTTCAGGAGATTTCAGCAATTACACAGGGATGATTGGCATGCTGCAGAGACGGGTGTGCGATTTAATGCTTTAAGCAACAGTAACAAGTACATACTACAATCGCGATTCATAAACGGTCCAGATTTAACGGTGGTTAAACGCCGTGATGAACATTTCTTTAGTACTATGACGTCATGACAGTCACGTGGAAGGGGCGGAGGAATATTCTAGTGGTTAAGGCGTTCGTGGTCAAGCCGAAGTCTTGGGTTAGAATCCCAACATGAGTAAATGTGTCAAAGCCATTTCTGGTGTCCTCCGCCGCGTGTGCTGGGATATTGTTAAAAGCGGCGTAAAACTAAACTCACTCACTCATGTGGAAGGGGTAGCCCGACGTCACGAAGGTCTAAAAAAGTTAACACTTTTGCCAATCCTACTGCTTGACAAGTATTAGATGGGCCAGTGAACGCGTTTGTGACAAGCAGGCGGGGCAAGTAATTTGGACGAATACACTTGGTTGCTACAGGTAGATTGGCGATTAAATACGTGCAACACAGGCTGACCATCACGACAGGATTCGCATCAGGAAATTGAAATTTTCAATATTTAGACGACAACCTGCTTCCCTCATGTTTCAAATGGAATGTTCTGGAGGGCATTTCCATATATGCAAACTGGGGGCATTTGTCAGGTCGTGGCTCATCTGATACGTGTCAAGCAGTACTGTTACGCTGTTTTACCCAATCATCATCTAATGAATGCTGTATTCGAACCAAAGAAGTTTTGAAACTCTTAAAATATAATATGTCAAACTTAGACCACAGGGCGAAACGTGCACCCGTATTATCATTTAAACATGAATATTAGGAAACTGTGTAACATAGGAACGAATCAGATTCAGAAAGATTTTACGTCGCTTCTGGAAGTTTTAATCGAAATCACTACAATGGACATCAGAAATGAACTGCACATATTGTCCCCGTGTTGGGAAACGAACTAACATAGCAAACAAATACACAGTTGATACGAGACCCATGAAGATCCGGGTTAGAGTTGGTCTTCAGTAACCCATGTTTTCGGAAGAGGCGACAAACGGGATCGAGTGGATCGGAGCTCATGTTGTTGATGACTGGTCTAGAGTCGATCATTTACAGACCTCCGCCATATAGCCGGCATGTTGCTGAGTGCGGCGTAAAACTGAACTCACTCACGGTTAATACGACGTAAGACTTTAGAAAAACCCTTCTTCATGTCACCGCTTACATATCAGATTTATAATGCTTAATTGGATGCTATTTTAGCTATTATGTATCTTTGCATAAACAACATATCGATTATCTGTAACGGTTGTCTTATTCCAGGAAATAGACATAATTGCGGCTCCAGTGGGCTACACTTGGGAACGGGATCAGGTTGCGGACTTCCTACCAGCTATCCACGAGTCCTACAACGGGATAATCTTCAGGGATACTCGAGGCAGTTCTAAGCTTTCAAGTGCCCTGGCCGATCCATTCCGCTGGCAGGTGTATGCTGTGGGAGGGGCGACTCTACTGGGAGTTATTCTGCTTTACTTCGCAATAGAATGGAACAATCCATTCTACCAAGGAACAACATCTGTAGAGAAACAGTTGAAGCCACCAGGTGCTCTTGACACAGTGATGTATCTTTTTGGCTCCACGGTTCATCAAGGTAGGTTTGAGGTTCTTGTCGCGCGAATTTGGTTTTTAATCTTGCAACGGCAATTTCCCAATTGTTTGATCAGCATTCTAGATCTATTCAGTCATGAATGTAACACATAACTTAATGAATGACAACAAAAAGAAGTTCTAATCCATACAGTGGTTTATTTCATCTTTGGCAATATTCCAGTATTATGGCAGCGATTTATAGTAATCAAATCAAAGAAAATCGTCGTATCTCCCCGAGCAAGGGAAATAATGGGAATGAGTCCGTGAAGGGACTGTTTATAAATCCAACAAACAACAAAGAAATGTTTTAACAATTGTATTCTAAAATACCAAATAAGTATAAGGTATTACCTTGGCTGTGCCTAATACAATTACAATGATTATACCAATATCAGACAATGATGGTACCCCTCACCTCTCAGTACCAGTACCTCTCACTATATTCCCATGCAGGGAATAAAATCTTCACACACAGTGCTGGTATGCCCTCTTGTATGTGATGTATGTCAATGGCAATAGTTAGATCCTGTTATATACGACTCTCATGAAAACGGTCCTTGAAGCCTGTTCATAGTGGTTGGTGAAGTAGCTTAGTGGTTAAAGCGTTCGCTTGTCACGCCAAAGACCCGGGTTCGGTCCCCACATGGATACAATATGTAAAGCTAAATTATTTCCCGCCGTAATATTGCTGGAATATTTCTAAAAGCGGCGTAAAGCCGTACTTACTAACATTTCCAGATCATTCTATAATATTCTGTTTACCAGAACACGGCGGAAACCTCTAGAATTTTGTCTAAATAGAGTACACCACTGCCTCATGATGAATCTGTAGGTACAGTGTATAAAAGCTGCTTCACTTTCCGTCCTTGATGAACTCGAAGTGCGGAGTAATGTTTTGGCTGGGCAAGGTAGCATATGCATCGTCCAAACAAAATCTGCGTGGATAGCAAAAAGAAGATATTACGGTTAGTCTCAACTGGTATTGGAAAGCCTCACTGTGCTGTAGAGACTTTGATATGAAAGGAAGCTCGTATACCTGCAATAGTCGAGTTAAAGTTTGTTGCAACTAAGACATGAATTACTTTCGCCTATGCGCTAGGAGTATGCTCTGGGTGTATTCGGCAGATAGTCTTTGCGACAATGGCTATACCTGGTACAACAAGAAGCCAGTCGGGAAGAGATGGAAAGCTTGCGATATCTGAAGCCATATTCGTTTGATCCATGATTAATGATAATAGGTGACGTGTTTCTAATGGATTCAGTATTTATTTCCATCTTCCAGGAGGCGTCCATCTTCCTGAATCCAGTTCTGGACGGATCCTGATCAGCTTCTGGTGGATGTACATCATAGTGATGACAGCAGCCTACAGTGGCAATCTAATTGCAGCGCTCACGGTCACCAGAAAAACAACTACATATACAAGCTTTGATGACCTTTTCGAAATTTCGAACTTGAAGATCGGTCTAATTGGAGGGACAGTCCTACACGAAACTATCGAGGTGGGTAGAGAAAAGCGTACAAGATGCAGTGTAGTGTAACTGAAGGACAATTATTTTCAACATGATTTAAGAAAATGATACCCCTCAAAACAAAAAATGTAACATGTTGTTTGGAGTTTACATATTGACTGCACAAAAAAACCCTGATTCATCATTGCTCAATTACAGCAAAAGCATCAGTTAAACAATTTCCAAAACATGATTATCCAGAAAGTGTTGGGTAAAACCATATAAGAACCACTTGGTCAGAGCTACATGTGAGTATCTGGTGTGACCTCCATGAGCATCGAAAACATCTTAGAAGCGGTGACCCATAGAAGGAGGGAGATGCAGAATGCTCTCTTGAGGAATGTTTTGACTCTTGCTGAAATGCTGTGTGCAGTTGTCATGTGTGTTTGAAGTGGCGCATCACGCTAGCGCAAGTGTCGATCAAGAATATCGCATATATCCTCAATGGGGGACAAATCGGGTGATCGAGAAGGCCAAAGTAAAACCTCAACAAAGTCCTGTCCTGTCAAACATATGTAACGTAAGATCAAACATTGACATGCGCCAAAGATTAACCTTTTATTTTGTTGAAGGGAACGACGTGACCTTGAACTTGTCTTCTGGCAAATTGTCTGGCTTCCCATAACCATTTAGGCACTGTTGGGTCAGAGATTCGGTGCTGGCCAGGGAATTGGATTGTTGTGGATGATGCGGTCGCATAAAGGAAGATGTTCAACGTTTCTTTTTTCAAACGTTTTGTCGTCGGCAACCATTCCCACACATGTTGGGCCTTAGCATGGATTTGCTTGTGTCAAATATTTTCCTAAAATTCAAATTGATCCTCTGTCTGTTTTTGAAGAACACATTTTATTTTCAGAAATATTAAATTTGATACAAGGAATCCGTTAAAGAATATAGTCAATAGATTTGAGAAAGGCGTAATGAACGACACAGATTGAGGGAGAAGAAGGTACCTATTAAATATATCAGAACAATTCGACACATGGAAGGAACAACTTTGCACAGTTTTCTTTTTAGAAAATATCATAAAAATTGGTTTGAATGATTGTTTAGAATAGCAGGGGGTAGCATGAATTTGGTGTGGCGCCACTGGTTGTTTGTTTGTATGTGTGGGTGTGGGTGGGGGAGCGGTTTGAGATCTCATATCTCTCACCTCCCTGGAGTAAATGACCTGTCCTTTATTGTCCCTTGAGATGATGATATATGCTATATTATAAGTTGTTCACTGGTGTCACGGACATGATATACCGTCTAAGTTTGTTAAGTATTTATCTCATCGAACACCTCAAAGTTAATTTTGAACTGTTTGGTATTGGATCATAACACTTAGTACCGCAATTAGGCAATTAGACAACCGGCAATGACAGACAAGAAAAAATAGAGTTATCTCCCTTACATCGATATGTATCCGCAAAACTGTTATATCCGTACCCCATGTTTGATTCTAACACGAAAAACCAGGTAGTACATTAAAACAAAACAAAAAAACCCACCCAAAACAAACAAACAAACAACAAGAAGAAAAAAAAACCCAAAACAGAAGAGCTCTCACTCAAATCAGAAAACGACAGTTATTTGCCTGAGGGGAGATGACACTGTTTATAACAGTAAGGTGGACTTTCATTAGACGGTAACAAGTCGTAGCCTGTAAATAACGTATGTGTCTCTACAGACTTCCAACGACAGCCTAATAGTGGAGATACGGGAAAAGATAGAGGCCTCTGAACAGATAGACAAAGACGTCCGCCATCACAATCCCGCGGTCCATATGGAAAAGGTTATGACAGAGACTTATGCCTTCCTGCACGACATCACTGAACTAGCAATGTTCATGAAAATCTCATGTGACGTTTATATACTGAAGGAAAAAATTGTACCCCTGGACCACAGTCTCCTCCTGCCACAAGGTTCTCCACTTACAGACATGTTCACAAACGAGTAAGTAGAGTGTACATATATCGAATGTCTTCTCTGGACACAGAAAAGTTCTGTATATGGAGATATTATAAGTTGTTCACTGGGGTTCACATCGGTTGATGCATCCTCTATGTTTGTTTGGGTTCCCCGAGCTCGATGGGTACATGTACCCACTGGCCCCGAGAGACAAGTGAACAACATATTTACCTTGCTGAACACCTTAATGTTAATTTTGAACTCTTTGAAGCACAGGTAGTGGATCACAATAAGAAGAACCAGACTTAAGCTACAGTCCATACACTACTAACCCAAAGTACCAAACAAATGTCATACAGCTCTGCAGTTCCAGCGTTTAAATAGAAAAATGTTACTCGCTTGAAAGTGGGGTACATTTTTTGCCTAAGCCAATCAGAAAACGACATTTATGTGTGAGGGAAGATAATGGTGCATGTTCCATGCATATTTATCGGGATGTGGGAACTGAAAATATGGTACATACCTGTATTGAATCATAATCAAAGACTATGGGGTTAATTAACTGGTCAAAGCAGTCACAGTCAGGCCCATGAGTAGATTCAGAGTGTTAACCTCATCTATCTGATGTTGCTGGAACATATTTATATTATATATGATACAGTTCAGTTCTTTCTTATACCAGAATCACCAGGGTGCAGGAAATAGGCCTGATGGAGTACTGGCTGAGGAAGTGGAAACCCTCTCAGGATAATAGTACATGTCCTTCCATTGAGAAGGGGGCCAAGCCTGTCGGCTTGGAGAAATTGGCTTCAGCGCTGCTTGCCCTCGGGGCTGGGATATTGTGTTCGGGTGTGTGTCTTCTCGTTGAGCTGGTCGTCAACGCATCAACGTAACGCCTTTGTGACCATCGTTTCCAAAACGAAGGACGATCGGCGCCTTAGTATGGGAAAGACTTATCGCTACGGTTTCATTGCATTCTGACCTATACTACGAGGCCCAATCAATGGTCGGACGTGTGTCTTCTCGTTGTGGTCTTGGTTGAAGTATCAACGTATCAATCTGCGTCTTCGTATGGTAAACTCTCAACTTTGCGGTGGAATTGCATTCTGATCTAATCAGTGGTCAGGTATGTGTCTTCTCGTTGAGCTGGTGCTGATGCCATCAACGAAACTCCTGTGAGACGAAGAGTTCCAAAACGAAGGACAATAGGCGTCTTGAGTTGAAAACACCATCTCTGCGGTTTGATCGCATTCTGGCCTGTACCACAATATCTAATCAACGTTCGGGCAGGTTTTGTCTCGTTGAACTGGTCGTCAAGGCATCAGGATAACTCCTAACAGGCTAACGTCTCTGCGGTTTCATCACATTCTGATCCATACCACAAGATCTAATCAATCCAAATTTTTAATTTGAACCTATGACTGTTTGATGGATATGTTGTTACCTGTGATTTTAAAGTCGCTGTAATGATAATTCAAGTGCGGGCAATGCTTAAGTGGGATTAATGTACACGTCAATACGAGTTCGACATATCGGAAGATGCTTTGCGTCTCATGTTAATGATTATATCATCCTTCTCAGCAACGAAAGAGGGCAATGTCCTGTTATGTGCTCGATGTCCATTGAAGTAGATCGTGGCACTTTGCGAGACTTTAGTACATTAGGTGACAAAGACTTTAGTACATTAGGTGACAAACGTTTTACGGCTATCGCAATAGCACTGTTACAAAGGGCTTGCCCTGGCTTATACTCGACATACGCTGTCTGACTAAAAACATCGATGACATACAACAGTGTAAAAAAAGCGACTTGGACTATGTTGCATGAATAGCACGTATATACGAGCAGAAAAACATGGTAGTGCACTTGTTCCACTCAAGTGAAGTTATATTTCGCGGTCGCGCAATTGGGAACCAGACCTAGCTCTTAACTACATGCATGCCACCGGAAATCTATTACCGAAAGTAGCACCTCACGAAACTTACGGGCCCTATATATTGCAACATTTGTTACGACAGGATGCTTATACAGTTGTTGCTGTTCTTTATTTTCACATGTCAAATAATCAGTATTTGTTAGGTATTGAATGTACCCGTGAAGGTCTCGGTGTAGAATAGGCCTTCAGAAACCCATGCTTGCCATAAAAGGCGACTATGCTTGTCGTAAGAGGCGACTAACGGGATCGGGTGGTCAGGCTTGCTGACTTGGTTGGCACATGTCATCGGTTCCCAATTGCGAAGATCGATGCTCATGTTGCTGATCACTGGATTGTCTGGTCCAGACTCGATTATTTATAGATCACCGCCATATAGCTGTAATATTGCTGTGTGCGGCGTAAAACTAAACACGATTGAACATCGATCTGGAGTGGGGTTAAATGGAGAAATGCCGGAGTGCTATTGCCCTGAGATGTTTGAATGCAGACTGAAAAGTTCAGCAGGCCGTACACGTTTGCTTGTAGTTTACTGTTACATTCGGGGGTCATGCAAAGTATGCAACTGAAGTTTCTTCATATTAAAAGATCCTGGATCATACAGTTAAGAGATTGGGGTCATCAGCATGAGTTTACGATGGGTCAGCGACGCAATCACCCGGTGCCGTAAGTCGCTTCATAACAAGCAGGAGCTGCTGGAAACCTGCTGGAAACCGGATCTTCATGATGGTGGTATTAGCACCATAAGCATCGTATACGCAGACATGAACGAACCCGATACTATATGTCTCCTGCTGTGGCATTACAGCTGGATTCATTAAATACACTGAACGTCTTGTTCAAAGTGTATCGAGCTGTTGATCCTTTCAAACTCTTTTCAGAATGACGACTAACGGGATCGGGTGGTCAGACTCGCAGACTTGGTTGACACATGTCATCGTATCCGATTATGTGGCCGATACTCATGGTTTTGATATTAAATAGTCTTGTCCAGACTCAACTATTTACAGACTGCCGTAGCTAGATCGTTCCCGCGTCTAATACATGTGGTGTTAAATATGCGTCAACTTGTTTAACATTCTGCACATATTTGTAAACGTTATCAACATTCGACCATTTTTGTGTTATGTATGCCAGTCTTAGTAAAGGACGCCATAGAATGTAACCATTGAACTAAATGTTGAAAAGTTTACAGTGGGCGAATAACACTTCTCTCATAATCTGTCTTCCCGCGGTTATTTGTACCAGCTGATGTTGTGATGTTTACTGAATTTTAAAATTAGAATTACACTGTTATTGGTAGCATCAGGCATTTTGGAAAGCCTTGTGATTTATTAATATAATCAATAATACTTTCATTGGCCACTATTACACAGCGGCTCCAGTTTTGATAAAACTCGGTCCTCCATTGAAGTAAGCCATTAGCATTGAAAATGCAGGTTGAATCCATCTCTCTCCGTAAAATGTCGGACTGGTTCAGTTTGTCTTTATTTCTGCATTTGTTTTATTGTTGTGTATATTTCAACGATTGCTCTATATTGCCACTGCGTACCTTGGTAACTTCATTTTTTCCGTATTTCTATACATTTGTAAACACTTTAAGATGCATTTGCATTCCCGAACTAGTATTCGCGGTTGAAGTTTGTCAGTAGGATATGGACATTGTCAAAAATATCAACTGGAAACAAATTCCATTGTTTGATTGTTCTGCATTTGTAGCTTTATTATAATTAAAATATTTTATGAGAAGAAACTGAAGGTCACTGTTTATGGATTGTCTGACCATGACTTGACGATTTGCAGACCGCTGCGATGCATTTGATTTCTGAGTGGCACTGTCCATGTGAGTTTTCTATTATGTGTTTTTAAATTGTTGCGATGCATTTGATTTCTGAGTGCCACTGTCCATGTGAGTTTTATGTTATGTTTTATTTTTATTTCTAAAGATGTTGAACATTGTACAGGATGCTAAATATAGTCTGTCCTTACAGGTCAGACGTAAACCATATAGGGCACTTAGTAAAGTCAACTCAACAGGGGATTTGGTGAAATCTAACCGTACTGGGAATTCAGTGCAATTTCAATCAGCAGCGCATTCACCGGAGTGTAATTTTAGACAGTTTTTAGTAACGTCACTCCGACCAGAAACTACAGTGTGTCTCCGTGTCACATGAGCATCACTACTTGGTTCTCGAGAGTCCGGCGTACCCATATGGGTAAATGTTAACATATCTGTACATGATAATAAGCAGCCCCTTGCAGTAGCTGAGCAGACTCGAAGTGCAGTAAAATCTCTAAAATAAAAATGCTAAAAACTAGAACAGAACTCTTTCTTCTTGGTATGCAAGCAGTTGTATTTGAACAGTTCACGTGCCAAGCAATTATAGTTTCCGGATTTTAAAATATAATTCTTTATCGAATTAAAGAGCAAATATTGTTACAATTAATAAGAAAAATCCCTTCAACATTTGTATTTACATTCCTTAAACATTTGGTGCGAGTACTTATTACTTACAAAACTTTGGGCAACATTATGTCGAGACAGATTTGTTGGAAACAACGTAACGCCATCCTAAATGTTTCACCCCACGCAGTTTCTCCCAAGTCACTGAATTCCGGTTCGGAATGTTAACCAGACCATGAACACTAAAACCTCTAAATCAGTATACTGAAGACGCACTCGAAATAGGTAAACACAAATGAGCTAACAGTTAGCTCAAAACCACTGAAGGAAATTATTTCTCTGCATACAATATTTGTTGTAAGTGTACATCCCACACAGTTCTTAGGACAAGCGAGTTAGTATAGTTACCAATGTATGCACGTGTCACAGGCTTATCGTTATCAAGTAGTTCTTTCTTCTGACGATATGTTTCTCAGTAGGGGTTCTGGACGAAAGAAGTCCACAGATCCAAAAGAACATATTAACACATCGCTGATTGACTGACTGACGAGTTTGGTTTGCGCCACTTTCAGCAATATTCCAGCACCATCACGACGGGGGATACCAGAAATGGGCTTCACACACTGTGCACATGTGGGGATTCGATGTTTTTCTGTCCATCGATGATCCTATAGAATGGACGTATAACATTATCAAGTCTCGATATGGCTGAACTATTACTGACGTGATCTAAATCAAACTCACTCACTGTATAGTTTGGGCCAGTGTGTCTGACAGACAGAATGACACATAAATACCATTTTAATATCAAAATCCAATGTTCAAAATCACGACAACCTGAACACCTGGTGTTATCACATATCTTGCTTACATGGATTTCCTGATTGGCTCTATGAGGTATAGATGTCAAGCATATTTGAATGCTCATGGTGGACATACGCGTTATTGCTGTGTGGATTTCATTCTGGCCGTTCTCTTACTGTGACCTCATTAGAATGTGTGCACCAGAAAGGTATGCCATGTACCATTTGCAGTCCTTGTATGGAATTGTTTTCTGGCAATATTTTAAAAGTCATAAAAATATTGGTCAATCACACTAACCTTTGCTTTTGTATATACAACGAATTGAATCTGTGTTATCCTTAAATTGAGGGCTCTTGTTTGACCTCTAAACGTGTGATGCTTTCAAATATGGTAGGAATAGGCAGTTCCATTGATCTCTTCATACTACGTATTTATGACACCACATGACAACAGCGTTTTGTTTTAGCATGTCATGACTAAATTTTAGTGTATGTGTGATGTGAAGCCCTCTGCGGACATGCATGTTAACTGTCCAAGCACGGGAGAAGAACCGTTGGGATGAACAAGCCTTCTGATAAATAAACTATAAAATTTTCTTGTGATTGCGATACCGGGTGCCATAGCACTATGACCTTTTACAATTAGCCTATGTGTGACGTGAAGCGGTATATAGGCCTGTCTGGAAACTGGTCAAACATGGTAGAGGAATAGTTCACATGAGCAAGTTATCCTGATTAACAAGCTTTTGAAATTAGTTCGAATTCTGTTCTTGGGATTATTGCTCCATGGGGTGATTTCCGAACCGAAACGCCAAGGAACACCCGGACATAAGTAGATAACTACACACAATCAATGGGTTATATCGATACACAAAGAAGTAGGTTCAAAATCACAATGGCGGTACACTTTGTGAAATACAACATACATGTACGTGGCAAATAATACATCCACGTGTGTGTTCTAGTTCAGAGCCTTTTAACTGCAGTCACTCAAAGCGATAAGGCCAACATGGAAGGGAAAGTAGGTCTCTCTGATGAGAGGGCAGTCATTTTGGTCGTATTGCTTTGGCGGGCAAGGAAATACGTTCTGGATGAACAATGAATGACACTGGCAGGTACGTCAGCAACGTTGCAACTGCAACGCTGTTAGCTGCGGTTGATCTTTGAAGAGATGAAACCTTGGCTTGTTCCATAAAACAACTGCAGCACCAAGGTAATCGTAACTCTAATACTTTAACATATACTGAACAACAAAAGAAACGCATTTTCTAAAATAGAAGACATACACATATATACATAAACGCTTACTTTTGTGAGATTTCAATTTTCGAAACTTGCGTTTCTTTTGCTGTACGATATATACTGGACAAAATATGTTAGGGATATTGGTATTTCTATGACTGATATTTTATCTGTATGTCAATGAATAAATACATCATTATAAATAATTTCAAAATTTACAAATATCCTTCACTATTTTTGTCCAGTATAGATTAACGATTAACGACAATCGCGTTGGTTGGGACGAGGACATTCTGTTACCGAAGAGCAGACAACAGTAAACATCACCCTGCAACCTTTGATAACTAGAAATAGACAGCGAAATAATCCATCCGTACGATTGAGTGCTAGAATCTGTATTTTACTGAGAAAGTGTAATCCCATGTATAACATACGTTACGCATGAGAATTGTTCTAAATAACAACAATGGGTCTTATAATAAGATGGCTGGTCAAAAAACTCTAGGCCTGCAACCTCTTGCCTGGTGACACCAAATAATCTTAGGAGTGTGTTGGACAGTGTTCTTTATCAGCATTTCCAGGTATTTTACTCAAATAGATCAACTAGGTCGAAAGCATCAGGTCGTTCAAGCATACTGGGGTATACATATGAGTACAACGTTAGAGATGTTGAGATGTTGCGTGGATTGGTACTCATGCTGTTGTAAATAATTGAGTCTGAACCTGATAATCTACTGATTAACAAGCATGAGCATTGGCCTACGCAATCGGGACACGATGACATGTGTCAACCATGTCAGTGAGCCTGACCATCCGATCCAGTTAGTCGCCTCTTACGACAAGCATAGATTTCTGAAGATCAAGACTAACAGGGGATGCTTAAGTTCCAAAGTATTATGAACTTTCCTGGTCATTTTATACTTTCCAGCTCTTACGGCAGGAATAACGTTCTGAATATCAGTACTAACTTGGGTCTTTAAGGGCCATAAACGCACCAGATCACTTAAGACTTGTCTTGCAATACACGTTCACATTCACGCAGCTGGTAATTAAAGCAAAACGGTTATTGGTCCTGAACGTGAAACAACGACTCATAAAGGGCCAATACCCAATACCCTTGAAGTAGTATGAATCAATCATGTTGCCGGCTGAGTAGACAATGGTCATTTGTTGCTATACTGATGGAATTGTCAACATGCTTGGAATGAAAATCTGTTTCCAGCTCTCAGTTATGAACTGAATTGCAATGGAAGTAATGTCTCCGAAAGTAGATGGTGTCAAGTTCAGACTTTCGCTGTCTAAGCTGAGAAGTGTAGAAATGTTCACCAACTAATGATTCCTTGTGCATCTAATCATCCCTCATTCCATCAAAAATTCGTCTGTGGCTTGGTAATGCTATCTGGTTTAGTATGTTGTAAATTTGTACAATAAACGAATTTATCATTGACAGAAGTAATATTTGTAGATACCCATCAGCAGTAGTAGCAATTCTATCTGGTTTAGTATGTTGTAAATTTGTACAATAAACGAATTTATCATTGACAGAAGTAATATTTGTAGATACCCATCAGCAGTAGCAGCAATTCTATCTGGTTTAGTATGTTGTAAATTTGTACAATAAACGAATTTATCATTGACAGAAGTAATATTTGTAGATACCCATCAGCAGTAGCAGCAATTCTATCTGGTTTAGTATGTTGTAAATTTGTACAATAAACGAATTTATCATTGACAGAAGTAATATTTGTAGATACCCATCAGCAGTAGCAGCAATTCTATCTGGCTTAGTATGTTGTAAATGTGTACAATAAACGAATTTATCATTGACAGAAGTAATATTTATAGACACCCATCAGCAGTAGTAGCAATTCTATCTGGTTTAGTATGTTGTAAATTTGTACAATAAACGAATTTATCATTGACAGAAGTAATATTTGCAGACACCCATCAGCAGTAGCAGCAATTCTATCTGGCTTAGTATGTTGTAAATTTGTACAATAAACGAATTTATCATTGACAGAAGTAATATTTGTAGATACCCATCAGCAGTAGTAGCAATTCTATCTGGTTTAGTATGTTGTAAATTTGTACAATAAACGAATTTATCATTGACAGAAGTAATATTTGTAGATACCCATCAGCAGTAGTAGCAATTCTATCTTGTTTAGTATGTTGTAAATTTGTACAATAAACGAATTTATCATTGACAGAAGTAATATTTGTAGACACCCATCAGCAGTAGTAGCAATTCTATCTGGTTTAGTATGTTGTAAATTTGTACAATAAACGAATTTATCATTGACAGAAGTAATATTTGTAGATACCCATCAGCAGTAGCAGCAATTCTATCTGGTTTAGTATGTTGTAAATTTGTACAATAAACGAATTTATCATTGACAGAAGTAATATTTGTAGACACCCATCAGCAGTAGTAGCAATTCTATCTGGTTTAGTATGTTGTAAATTTGTACAATAAACGAATTTATCATTGACAGAAGTAATATTTGTAGACACCCATCAGCAGCAGTAGCAATTCTATCTGGCTTAGTATGTTGTAAATTTGTACAATAAACGAATTTATCATTGACAGAAGTAATATTTGCAGACACCCATCAGCAGTAGCAGCAATTCTATCTGGCTTAGTATGTTGTAAATTTGTACAATAAACGAATTTATCATTGACAGAAGTAATATTTGTAGATACCCATCAGCAGTAGCAGCAGTTCTATCTGGTTTAGTATGTTGTAAATTTGTACAATAAACGAATTTATCATTGACAGAAGTAATATTTGTAGACACCCATCAGCAGTAGTAGCAATTCTATCTGGTTTAGTATGTTGTAAATTTGTACAATAAACGAATTTATCATTGACAGAAGTAATATTTGTAGACACCCATCAGCAGTAGTAGCAATTCTATCTGGTTTAGTATGTTGTAAATTTGTACAATAAACGAATTTATCATTGACAGAAGTAATATTTCTAGACACCCATCAGCAGTAGTAGCAATTCTTTCTGGTTTCGTATGTTGTAAATTTGTACAATAAACGAATTTATCATTGACAGAAGTAATATTTGTAGACACCCATCAGCAGTAGTAGCAATTCTATCTGGCTTAGTATGTTGTAAATTTGTACAATAAACGAATTTATCATTGACAGAAGTAATATTTGTAGACACCCATCAGCAGTAGTAGCAATTCTATCTGGTTTAGTATGTTGTAAATTTGTACAATAAACGAATTTATCATTGACAGAAGTAATAATTGTAGACACCCATCAGCAGTAGTAGCAATTCTATCTGGTTTAGTATGTTGTAAATTTGTACAATAAACGAATTTATCATTGACAGAAGTAATATTTGTAGACACCCATCAGCAGTAGTAGCAATTCTATCTGGCTTAGTATGTTGTAAATTTGTACAATAAACGAATTTATCATTGACAGAAGTAATATTTGTAGATACCCATCAGCAGTAGTAGCAATTCTATCTGGCTCAGTATGTTGTAAATGTGTACAATAAACGAATTTATCATTGACAGAAGTAATATTTGTAGACACCCATCAGCAGTAGTAGCAATTCTATCTGGTTTAGTATGTTGTAAATTTGTACAATAAACGAATTTATCATTGACAGAAGTAATATTTGTAGACACCCATCAGCAGTAGTAGCAATTCTATCTGGCTTAGTATGTTGTAAATTTGTACAATAAACGAATTTATCATTGACAGAAGTAATATTTGTAGATACCCATCAGCAGTAGTAGCAATTCTATCTGGTTTAGTATGTTGTAAATTTGTACAATAAACGAATTTATCATTGACAGAAGTAATATTTGTAGACACCCATCAGCAGTAGTAGCAATTCTATCTGGTTTAGTATGTTGTAAATTTGTACAATAAACGAATTTATCATTGACAGAAGTAATATTTGTAGACACCCATCAGCAGTAGTAGCAATTCTATCTGGTTTAGTATGTTGTAAATTTGTACAATAAACGAATTTATCATTGACAGAAGTAATATTTGTAGACACCCATCAGCAGTAGTAGCAATTCTATCTGGCTTAGTATGTTGTAAATTTGTACAATAAACGAATTTATCATTGACAGAAGTAATATTTGTAGACACCCATCAGCAGTAGTAGCAATTCTATCTGGTTTAGTATGTTGTAAATTTGTACAATAAACGAATTTATCATTGACAGAAGTAATATTTGTAGACACCCATCAGCAGTAGTAGCAATTCTATCTGGTTTAGTATGTTGTAAATTTGTACAATAAGCGAATTTATCATTGACAGAAGTAATATTTGTAGACACCCATCAGCAGTAGTAGCAATTCTATCTGGCTTAGTATGTTGTAAATTTGTACAATAAACGAATTTATCATTGACAGAAGTAATATTTGTAGACACCCATCAGCAGTAGTAGCAATTCTATCTGGTTTAGTATGTTGTAAATTTGTACAATAAACGAATTTATCATTGACAGAAGTAATATTTGTAGACACCCATCAGCAGTAGTAGCAATTCTATCTGGCTTAGTATGTTGTAAATTTGTACAATAAACGAATTTATCATTGACAGAAGTAATATTTGTAGACACCCATCAGCAGTAGTAGCAATTCTATCTGGTTTAGTATGTTGTAAATTTGTACAATAAACGAATTTATCATTGACAGAAGTAATATTTGTAGACACCCATCAGCAGTAGTAGCAATTCTATCTGGTTTAGTATGTTGTAAATTTGTACAATAAACGAATTTATCATTGACAGAAGTAATATTTGTAGACACCCATCAGCAGTAGTAGCAATTCTATCTGGCTTAGTATGTTGTAAATTTGTACAATAAACGAATTTATCATTGACAGAAGTAATATTTGTAGACACCCATCAGCAGTAACAGCATGTCATGGTCTTAAAAACAATTGAATCAAATAATAGTGTCTAAAAATACAGTGTATAATTATTCTTTGAGTGCTGCCTTACCATTATTGTCATATATCAAAATACCATTTCACTATCATATTTTCATTTAAACCCTATTCGTCTGAGAGAGCATTATTTGTCATTATGGAAAAGACAATTTATTTAGATTTGCTGTCATACACTGCCGACCACATGATGTAAATTAGAGCTGATTTGGAAACATTCTCGTAACATGATCAGCACCCAAAGGTTTTTGAATTTCCAAATGCTCACAATGAGTATTTTATTGCCTCGTGTACCCTATCAATTTGGAAAGTATTTCAAGCATTCTTTCATCAATTGAAAATCATTTTAGCCAAATTAATTAAAGCTTCCGAATGACACTGGATAAGAAATATAACCTCATTCTCGACATTATATCGATTTTTGTCATTATCCTCATTTTATCGACTCGTGTAGATGTATCGTAGCCGGTATTCCATTGTTAGACCCTATACATATCACACGAAACATAAAATGGCGTTCAGGTCACGACCAATTCGCCGTTAGATGAGTATAAGAGCACTTTTACCCTGCTTTACTGACTGACATTTCTTGTAGTGACACGGATACCGTATCACATTAAACCATTACAAATGCCGCCACATAGAACGGAGATTACCTCGACGCCAGGCTTTGATTTGCTGCATGGCGAAGTGATCTCGAGCTTAATGCGGCGTACAAGGGAGCAATAAAAGGTTATCTCTTGATAGTGGGTTGTCATGTTTAACTAACGTAGTGTATATGTAGCGGCCACAAAATTTCCGAGTCCGTGCTGGGATTCGAACGACGGACCTTCCGATCCGAATCGGACGCCTTGTCCACGTGACCAAAGAGGTTAACCCCGTCAGCAAGCTGACAAGGTAAGGATGTTATCTGTGGGATGACTCCACGCCCTGCTACATATAGGTACACGGAAGTTGAAAGTAGGAAGCCAAAGAAGATGAGGTATGTATGCCACAGCCACCAACAAGATGCAAAACCTCAATTTTACATGATAGCTTCTATTCCTTTGCTTTGACTTGTACCTCTCTCCGTAGGCATGTTTCGATAACGATGAAACGTGTTTATTGGAACGATGTCCTGATTATTTCGTATTCCCAGAAAATACACACAAATATATGTATAGCACTAAATGACTATATGAACATGCATGTAACATTGGTTTGTTTTTATGTAAATTTTTATTTAAAAATATTACTATAACAAATAACACGTTTCCTTTGCTAAGTGAGTTTCCAGCACCAGCACAAAAACAGAACTGGAATTTCAGAAACGTATAGTCCAGTTTTAGTGACTTCGGAATCTCGTACTTAAACTAGTGTTTCTGAAGGCGTTCTGTCGTAGGAATCTCGTACTTAAACTAGTGTTTCTGAAGGCGTTCTGTCGTAGGAATCTCGTACTTAAACTAGTGTTTCTGAAGGCGTTCTGTCGTAGGAATATCGTACTTAAACTAGTGTTTCTGAAGTCGTTCTGTAGTAGGTTTTCTATGCTGAAACTCCTTTAGTTGTTTACAACGTAGCTGAACTGAGAACTGCCCAAAATTCGTTGTGTTGATGTAATTATCATCTATTTACATAGACGGTAAGTATCTGTCTATATGTATTCTCAAACTTTGCGTTTGTATGGAGTTATGGATTTGCGGATGACGTCCCTACTATTTATATAGTGAGTGAGTGAGTTAAACTTTAACGTCACATCGGCAGTATTGCAGTCATATCGTGACGAGAACAGTTTATATCAATATTCACCCCGATAAATGTATTAGATAAAAACCTGTCATCAAAGGACAGTAAAACTACTAGAATATCACAGCTCTTAATTTAAAACTAGTAAGCTATCATCAAAAATTACCCCAAGACAACAGTACAATCTAAGAGCGGGCTGTACATCACTAGCAACTGAAGGTTGATCACCATGCTAAGGACCATAGGGACTTACAGTACCTTTGCTACTACTATTTTTATACATTAACATTACTATATTTACATGATAGACCACACCAGCCCGTAAATGACTATGCATTTGGTATCTGAGAGTTAAAGTGAATTCATCAGCAACAATCTCTCTCTCTGTATGCATGGTGAGGCTCGTGCGTGTGTGTGCGTACATATGTGTGCGCGCGTGCGTGTGCGTGTGCGTGTGCGTGCGCGTGTGCGTGTGTGGCTGCTCGTACAAGGCACCAGTGAGTATCGGGCTCGTCAACTGAGTTGCCATACCGCAGTACAACTCGGACAGACTCTTTATCTACTTCACCGCAAAGCAAGGCAATATTTAACGGACCATTTCATTCCATCGCGTCGCAGCTGTAATAACACACTGTTAAGCAACCATTTGTAGTTAAGATCACGATATGGTGACTTCATTACAGCCATCATGGGATCGTGCGGCGAATCGATGTCACCTCCATCTCCTCTGTATCAAACGTTCTACCGTCAATGATCATTGGTACCTGTGTCGTGTCACCCTGTAAGCATGACACAAGAGAAGATGGCGACATTACCATGTTTCTTGTAGAATACGTTATATGGATTGTACATCTACTTGTCCCTTATGGTTTGCATGTTATTTTACGCCGTATCCAGCAATATTCGAGTTATATGACAGCGGTCTGTAAATGGTCGAGCCTGGACCAGACAATCCAGTGAACAACATCATGAGTATCTACATATGTAATGAGATACGATGACATGTGCCAGCCAAGTCAGCTGTATACCAGTTTTATCAGTGGACGGTGTGATTATTTGGATCCGGCTCTGAATGCATGGTTTTATATGTAATTAAATTATGTTATTATAAATAATGGCATTTGAGTTGGCCTACAATACTAAAACCCAAAAATAATACTACATAGCACAAACCTACACTTCTCGTACGTTTATGGCCACTTTATGAATTCACAACAGGGTGTAATTAGCGTTAACACCACACAAATTACCTGCCAAGGGTCCCACTTAACATTTCTCGTGTCCTGAATGATTACGCACTTTTGTAAATTCAGGTCTAATGAGACAAATGCTGCATATAATGTTAACATGCACTTTCAAGCGCAAATGGAGAAGAATTTTCAGTAAATGAAAAATAAAACCTAGATCAGGGAATTAACCCATAATAAGTTGATTGATAATGCACAGTGGATTTGTAAAAATGTGTTATTTGTGTAGGTTTACGGACATAGGCGGAGTAAATCCACATCCTATCGTTTAGCGCCAGCTTAAAATCAATCTCGTGTTTAATGGGTTAACCGGTGATACGTTACGTGGCTGCTTTTTATTATTAGTAAATGATTATTGCAAAGAACCGTGGATTTCATATTGTCGCGAGTGTAATAACTGCTGACCAATCAGACTCTATGTCAGTGTGAAAACTTGAAACAAAAAAAGATACATGACTAGTTGGGAAAGCATCAAGAGATGTTATATTCCGATACGGTATGCTATCTGTGCTTATTACATATTACTTGTACTTCGTTAAAACACACGTGCCTTGGAAACCCTTTCTTTGCCACCTGTAGGAGTATGTGATAACGATCCATCATGTGGATACTGATGAATACATTAATCGGGCAAGACATATGCAAGACAATGTTTTACGATATTTTCATGTGTTCATTCATATATTGTAACATTATCCAAAACAACTTCTTCCGTGTACATGTACATTGTTGTTAGGAAGTTTTTCCATGTGTCACAGACAAACGTTGTTTTCACAAGCCGTATCCTTGTCAGCGTGTATGTGTAAAAGATGATTTATGTACAGTTTATATAATGTTTATTTAACAACATGTTTTCAGAAGATCCAAAGTGCAGAAAAATAGATTAACCACTGGATTCTGATTCATGATTATAAAGACGTACTCTGATTTCTCTCAGTCCTAACACGTTTGAAATGTCTGTCATAATGAAGTAAACTGACATACATTGAAGGCAGTTTGTAAGACACAGGACATTTTGAGGTTTAACAAAGATTATTACATTTCCGACTTTATTCCGAAACGAAATTTTCATTGTTGGTGATGCTCCCTTACAGAATCAATAGCACTTACAGGTAACCACAAAAATAGGGGCAACGACCAGGAATTCTCCATATTTCATATGCTATATAAACTGACGGGCAAAAGAAACGTTCGCGAAGTAAAAATGGAAATATTTTTGCATATTTTTGCCGTTATAACGGAAAATCAATTGGAACACATCCCACGAACGCATGCCCACATCACACCGAAAGGAAACTCACGTAGACCATGTGGTAAGCGTGAAAATCGCTTTTATGCATGTTTTTTACATGCTTCTGCAGTAACATACCCGTATGAAATGACAGTACAAAAATGATGCTCGACTGTTCGAATTCATCACTTCCCTACGATGGACACAAAGAACATGCCTCGACTTACAGCAGGACAGAGAGAACGAGCTATTGGGATGCTGCAGCTGGGTGCATCGCACAGTCATGTAGCCAGAGTCATGGGTTGCTGCAAGAAAACGACCACTAGACTGATGACTGATGACACGCTTCCGAACAACCGGTCGGACTGCAGACAGGCCGAGGACAGGAAGACCACCCGTCACCACCCTCGGGAAGACCGCCATTTACGGGTGCTTCACCTGCGCAACAGATTCCTGACTGTGACGTCATCAGCAGTAACCAGCCTTGGCCATGCATTCAGAAGAAGGACTGTATCCAGACGATTCCCCCGATTCGGTATCAGGGCCTACAGACCATTCCGGGGCATGACGTTAACTGTAATCACTTATTCCTGAAGCTACAGGATTGAATCATAAAGGAGAAGATCCGTGCCGTGTTATCATTTCGGAAACTACTTGTTATTTATTACTTGGGTAAGATTCTCTCTGAGTCTTTCTCTCATATGTATGCATGCTTGTGTCTGTGTGTTCGTGTGTGTGTGTGTTCGTGTGTGTTCGTGTGTGTGTGTGTGTGTGTGTGTGTGTGTGTGTGTGTGTGTGTGTGTGTGTGTGTGTGTGTGTGTGTGTGTGTGTGTGTGTGTGTGTGTGTGTGTGTGTGTGTGATTGAAGCCGTTCTTGGAATCATGTGGAAACGGTAATTCATACATGAAGACGATAGGGTGTGTTATCACTGTAACCTTTTTCAATAATTATTAAAAAATAAAACACCATGTCAATTTCTATATCCGGAACGAAATGAAAAATGTCAGTTATTGTCCAACATTTTCCTAAAATGCCTGCATCCAGTTCTTGAAAGGTATTTCGGAATAGGGCGAACATAAATACATGACATATATTTTTTATACGACGCGGCAGAGTTAATTCTTACTTTTCAGTCAGGCGAATGCAGAGAGTGAAAATACGCGGATAAAACATGCTCACACGACGCAACGTGGGAGAATGTACGAAACCAATTAAACATGATTAACGCACAAAGATGACAATGTAGAAATGAAGCCAGTGATATATATGGAATTACAGTGTAAATTCTCAAACGTCGCAGGAGGAATAAAAAAAGAAATGGTTGTACGAGTCATTCATTCACACATACATTATTCATGCATGTGTTAACACTCAGCTTAATATCATCGAGGAGGGGGCGCTATATTTCTGTTAATCAAATGTCAGGGTTCCTCTTTTGACGTCATGATGACGTTATCTACGTCAGATTTTTAAATAAAACATCTTTGCTGCGTAAAAGGTTCTTGAATCCGCTGTCAGAAATGTGCTAGTCATATCGAGGTGTGCCAAGCGTGATGGCGACACAGATAGGGGTTCATATCCGCTAAAGGTAGACACACACACACATATAGTTACTACTACATACAAATCCCAGTCCATGAGATGAGTTCTCCCTGCAATGCTAAAGTGGAGCATGTCTAGATTTCCCAGATTCTCACCGGGGCTCCATTTCAATATGTACGGCTTTATATGTTACTATCAAAATTATATGTATTCAGGGACTAAGTGTTAGTCTCATACGTTCATAGTGCATATACGGACATACAATGAGTGAATGAGTTTAGTTTTACGCCGCACTCGGCAATATTCCAGCTATATGGCGGCACGGACTTACAGACAGACAAGGACTTCTTATAACACAGACACCCAAAAGTGCAAGGAAAGCAACAGATGATAGATACAGACAGACAGACAGACAGACAGACAGACAGACAGACAGACAGACAGACTGACAGACAGAGATATTTTTGCTTGCATACGTTGCCTTGAGGTCAGTAGTACACGTGTAACCTTTTAACAATGAATTTATGCGCAACCTGCAAATTTGAGTACTACAGGAACATTAATAAATCAATAAATGGCTATAAACAATTTACATTTTATCAGCCAAAACAAACAGGACTACCTTAAACAATTAAACATTTTCTGTGCGAAGTGCATATTGAATGTATGTCTTGATGGGTGGTTGGAGAAAAAAATAAGGCATGTATTTTCTCCTCTCTTATTTCTAAATATTTAGGGTGTATTCAAGTAATAGAAGGTACTCATCATCTTGAGATATCCATGTAGGTAGGCACACATACTTCCGAGCACGCACAGACTCACGCGCACACACGCGCTAACGCTCATTCTTGCATTTGAATTTTGACTCCGACAAAGAACAAGTGCTATTTCCCAGTCACTTCTTCACAACCATTTCAGAAAACGATCGTTTACCGGATTGAACTAATGGCAGGAAGGACATTGACAATTTCAATGAATTATTTACGAACCTGCACACCACATCAGTCATTTCCAGGATCTTCATGACCCCCACGACAACGTTCAACTCAAAATACGTATCCAGTCATTGGCCTCGTCTTTACCCCCAACACCCAATGTCACATCTCCTATTTTTTTAAGTAATTACAGCATCTTGCAATAAGGAACTGTACCATCAAACGGTATTTTATATTTTGCTTTGGTATTACGCGTTATTAGTTTCATTTATTGTTCTCATCATCCCGATTAGACTCGATCATTTCCACACTGGCGACATATAGCTGGAACATTGCTGAGTGCGGCGTAAAACTAAACGCACTCAATCACTGGCGGGGGTTGGGGAGAGGGTCGGGGCGTGGTAGCCTAGTGGGTAATGCGTTCGCTCGTCAAGTCGAATACCCGGATCGCTGGAATATTGCTAGAAGCGGTGTATAACCAACCTCACTCACTCACTTATTAAAAATGGTGTCATTTGCTGCCTTCATATTTCACAGCAAATACTCTTCATGCAAATACGGTAGTAATAATTATACAAGCCATTAGTATCATCTGTCCTCTTTACATACTGCAATGCTGGAGTCCAAACTTCAAACTCCTCCTTTGGTGAACGCCACATCTAAATAACCGTCTTTCCAAGACACGGTGCATGACGATCTCGTAGGTAATTAGTTCTTCCCGCCTGTCTTAAGTCCTGCTGATCGGATTCCGTGTTACCGGATCTCGTCTTGGCGACAGAGAGGTAGAGTGACTAAGCCGATCACTGTGGACTTGTTGTAGTCGGCGAGTTGTCTCAAGCGTGAGCACTGACACCAGTATGTCGCAGGTACATACTCGTCGTAGGTGGTTCTGAGCAACGGGGCAGTAGTAATGTGTTGTAAATGTATTGACCCATGAGATATACTAACGTGTTAGTTTGGTTTCTGAACTGTTTCAACAAGCTTTATCCCGCCCAGAGATGTTTTGTTAAGAATGGTGGATTATTTGTGAAAGACCTTACTTGGAAGGAACCCTCCTGTGATGGAATACATGTCACTGGTAAGTAAAAGCCAACGCTGCTGTCTGCCTGGCATTGATTGTGTAGATTTTCGTATTGAGCATTTTTAACAGTAGGAACATTTGTAGGGGGTTTCTTTGTGAATTCTTAAAATAACAGGAATAGTGAGGAGGCCGCTGTTGGTGCGTGAAATTACCTACCGAATGTCGACGAACGTACAGAGGATGTTGATTTACAAATAGGTACTGGTGTTGTTGATACTGTGTAAATATTATTCTGTAATATGATTCTAATATTTCTAATATAAAGAGATTGTAATTTGAGAAAATCGAATTATCCCGGATGTGGGATAGTCATATAACTACAACTGACAAATGTGTCCATGGTTATTTACACATGGACGAGCTGTTGTCCGATTGCGTCGGTACTCATTCCATTCATTGCATACTCCAGCTGAAGACGAAATGAAGAAAGTGGTTACTTTTGCGAGAAATTCAAAAATCGCGTGTGAGGTAAAGTACATGACTTCAGTCCCTTTTGCATTTGCCTTAAAAGTGTTTGGACTTTCGACCAGGAAAGATATATCTCCCTATTGGTGTTCCTTGGAGACAGCAGCCTATGTGAACAGTCTGATCTGGATGCGGTCTCGTCATAAACCATAGCAACGGTGTTGTCGTACATGCTGACACTAAAACAAAGTATAGAGATGGAGCTTTCGATGCTTGAGTTTGTAAAATCTGATTGTCTATAGTCCACGTTTAGTTCATTTGTGTGGTAGGATGTTTTACAAATGGGAAATGTCCTCTTATCGAGAGAACCTGCGGCCATCACAGTACCTTTGCCAAATGTAGCATCCATGCATGTGACGATGGGACACATTTCACACCATCCAAGATACTGCATCTGTGTTAAAGCTTTTTCTAAGTCTTGGACACACCTTTGTGACAGTGGTTCTTCATCGAGAGAAAAACCTTAAAACGCGAAAGGTAAAATACATTTGCGTAGCAATCTTTTGTTTACATTATTTTCATGGCAACACGTGCTGTCACGTATTCCCACAAGGAGCAAGCGGTATGGACACTTTGGTGAATATATCTGCGTCGTCATGCAACTCATTGTCACAACTGAAGTTGCCTGTATACTACAAAGTAAGACAGGTTCGGTCACGGGATAGTCGAATTAGCTTGAGGTCGTGATGTTGCGCGACATCACTACTGCGACTCAGTGGTAAATGCTTTCAGACGTGTCTCCATCATAGAGCATAATATGATTGTATCGCCCATAAAAACATCTCACATACTTACTGAAGAATAGCCATAATGGTAATGTGTATACAACAGTTTCAAGGAAATATTAGACATTGGGAACTACAGTATTAGGAACTCTTATTGACAGCAACCTCTTATGTTTCTGAGTGCGACGTTTCGGTACATATTTCTGTACATTCCTAATTGACGGCGAATGCTTCACAAGGACAGAGGATCTAGAATATGTATAGTAACGTCGAAATCACGAATTACAAAAAGGATGTTACCCATAAAGTTTCTCAATACTCAATACTACGTAATAGTTATCTGTTAATGTCAGCAAACGTTCTTGTTCTATCTATGTGTAGGATTATAGACAGGTATGTCAGTTCTGAAGACATTAAAAGAACAGCTGGTAATATACAATCTAACAGTTTAGATCACTAAACAGTAAGGCATTTGTGATTGGGTGGTAATGCCTTGTTTTTCATAGATGCATTTTGTGCACTGTGATTAACGCTTATCTTTAACTTATTCAAAACACACCAGCATATCCTATGATCCTCTATTGTTGGACTTTTTAATGATATTGATTTTTCTAACAATCATTACGTGGAGTGTGAAATGGAAGAGCTCATTTCGATGTATGCCTTAGGCATTTGTAATTTGCTGCAGACTACGACTGTGGTATGGCGAATGTGGAATCCTAGTGAGTGAGTTTACTTGTACACCACACTCAACAATATGCCAGCTAAATGGCGGCGGTCTGCAAATAATCGACTCTGGACCAGACAATACAGTGATCAACTTCATGAGCATCGATCTACTCAGTTGGGAGCCGTTTTAACCACGTCAGCGAGTCAGGCCATCCCACACCGTTACTCGCCTCTTTCGAACAGCATGGTTTAATGAATATCAGTTCTAACCCGGATCTTCACGGTATGTAGAATCGAACCCACTGCCATGGTATCATGCTACGACGAAGGGACACAACTCCGCAAGGGGAAATGTATCATCGTTGGAGGATTGGGGCTCATGCCCCAACTTATAACGGGATTTGTAGTCGTTTACGACAGTCGTAAAGGGATCCCATTTGGTGCAAAGGACAGAAAAGCAGTGAAGCTCATGTCGATGAACCTGTGAAAACAGTGATGACACCAGGTGTTCGCAAAACCCAATCATGCCCTCTCCTACTGGAAGCGCCCTACACATATCACGATAAAGCAGCATTGCAGTGATGACACCAGGTATTCTAAAAAAACTAATCATGTCCTGTCCTCCTGTTAGCGCCCTACACATAAAGCAGCATTGCAGTGAAAGCAAAACAGTGAGGCCATTACTGCAGAAACGTATAGTAAGCTCCAATGCGTGTTGGACGTGAACAAATCACATCGATTTTGATGGGTTCGTTTCTCTCCAACATATCATCAATAAAAGCTGATCAAGGGAGAAAAACAGAAATGGCATTTGCAACACATATATTCCAGTGGGCGTCAGAACACGGACCATACGGCGTGCCTTGTTACAGGCAATACCTTAAAGGTATGATGTTTAAGTAATCAGAGTTTAATTAGACAACAAACTCAATACAGCGTCCCCGACTTGTAATGCATTTCTCAATGGCTTAGATCCGCAAATAGAGCACATTAACTATTGTCCTGTCATGCCGTCCAGCTCAGCAGCATGGTGTGTTATTAGGGTCAAAATTAGTTCAGGTGGTTTGATACAGGTAGGGCAAGGGATGAATAATGGCTTGGGGCAGCGTCTCGTGGGTGCTAATGTCCTTTGGCAGGATCACGCTGTGGAGACAGCTGTGTAAAAGAAGCTATGTATTTTCTGCTCGCAGTTCGTGCTGGGATTCACTCAGTCTAAATGTCGAGAAGCCTCAAACGTATGATGGTTTGCTGGGGGTAAGTCGTTGGTTAGGGAAAGAGGACGATTTAGTTGAAATAATTGGAAATAAGGAAATAGCAAATCTACCGGGGCCAGCATTATTATAACAAACCAATGCTGAAATAATATCTTATAAAGACGTTTGCCTTTGGTCTTAACTCTACTTTATATTGAACTTAATAGATTGATAATATTGATTTTTCTAATAACCAGTACCTGGAATGTGGAGCTCATTTTCATGCATGTGTTGGGCATTTGTGATTTGCTGCAAACAAAAAACTGGTGTCTGCTAAAGAGACTAGGACTAAGTTATACTTTAAGTGCATCACAGTTGTTTCTGCTGTTGGTGACCCAGAGTAAGCTATGGTTTAAGTGTATCACAGTTGTTTCTGCTGTTGGTGACCCAGAGTAAGCTATGGTTTAAGTGTATCACAGTTGTTTCTGCTGTTGGTGACCCAGAGTAAGCTATGGTTTAAGTGTATCACAGTTGTTTCTGCTGTTGGTGACCCAGAGTAAGCTATACTTCAAGTGTATCATAGTTGTTTCTGCTGTTGGTGACCTAGAGTAAGCTATATTGTAAATATATCGCAGTTGTCTCTGTTGTTGGAGACTCAGAATAAGTTATACTTTAAGTGTAGCACCAGTGTTTCAAACACTGAACCAAGGAGAATAAACCCTAAATCTAATTGATTAAGCCTTTTCACGTCGAGGTGTCGACATTTGAAAATTTCTCTGTGTACCAAAAATCCCATAAGGCGTTTCTGGAACCGTTGTGGTGGTTAGGAAGGAACACACGATATAACAGGTCTTCAAGTAAACTTAAGATATACGAAGACATCTCCAATCTTCAGCATGGCTGAAGTTCCCAAAAAGACAATGATAAACACGTATATAATGCACCGTCTCTTCGTTTAAAGCTGAATTATATTTTATCATATTTTTCATTAAATCTTATCAAGTTACTGTAAACATCACAAGTAAATGCATAATGCCATGTCCCGTTATTAAGCTTTATGGCAACGAGTTATCATTTTATTAAGCATTGGAGGAAACAAGCTAATGCATTATCCTTCTTTGAAGCTGTATGGCTGAACAGGGGCTTATTAGTTTTACCGCTACTGATCTCTATTGCAGATCATGAGCCGTTGTGGTATCCTTCCTGTGGGTGAGTGAGTGACATCAGTTTTACACAACTTTTAGCAATATTCAAGCAATATTACGGCGTGAGACACCAGAAATGGGCTTCACACATGGTAGACGTGTGGGGAATCGAACCCGGGTCTTTCGACTAGCAAACGCATGAACGACCATTATTACCGATTCGGGGTTGGCGATCCCGTGTAATAGCTTTTTGATATTTGCACCATGTGCAATTTAGCGATTCTCGCTGTTGACTGGTCATGAAAGCAATAAGAAAACATGATTGGTTGATGGAACTACTTTCCATGATCCAAGTTACTGACAACTTGTATAAGAAAATATAAAAACCAACCAAACTAAACCAACCAACCAACCCAAAAAAAACCCAAAAAAACCCCACACACAACAAAAAAAACCAAACAAACAAAAAAAAGAAAGCCAAACATTATTTCAGCTCGGGCATGCTTATCGTAGTCACTCGTACACCGTTAGTTATTCTTTAAGTATACTCTGCCGACCCTATCCTTTTATTGATCTGTATATTGTTCAGTAATCTGTATTGCAGAACACATGATTCTTGTAGTAAGCTGTATTGTAAAGCACAAGCTAATGCATTATACTTATTGTATTATGCTTAGCCGAATTGTAAAACAAAAAAAGAAAATATAGCTAATAGGCTATACTTTCATTACGTTGTTTGCAAAACACACTGTAATACCCTATCCTGGTATGGTAAAGTACGAGCTAATACGTTAAGCTGTTTTTAAGCTGTAATGTGGAACTCGATCGCGAGCTACTGCCGTGTCATTTTATCGTATCGTAACAAACGTTATATCGTAACAAACGAGCAAATACGTTATTCTGTTATTAAGCTTCAGTTGGGAACTCTAGCTTAATATGTTGTCAAACTATACTGTTGAAAACGAGGTGATGTGTTATACTTTTATTAAATGTAAAACGCAAGCTACTGCGTTATCCTGTTGTTAAACTGTAAAGCGGAACGCGAGGTAATGCGCTAACAAGTTGTTTTGTGGAACAATGCGTTATCAGTTTACCAAGCTGATTGTGAAAAACAACAACAAGCTATTGCATAATCCTGATCAGTTTGGTTAGATCTATTGACAACATGTTACATATACGGGTGGACGTTTACAGGTGATACCTTTTGAACTCAGTATGTGGTTTTCAACAGAAAATTATCGAGTTTCCAAGCATAACGTAATGAAAAACTTGATTGCTTCTAATGAGCAAGCACCTTTCACTGAATTACTATAACAGTGTCCCTTAAGTGTAGTTATTGTAATAGCCAGCGAAACGACCACCAACACGGTTCACTCCACCACCAACACACATCCCGTGACCGTACCATTAGCAAATGGGCTATAATTATTATTGTGAGTGAATTCTGATGATTGAACAAATTCGCGTTTTCCGAACTGAATGGAAAACGGAGTGGCAGTTATGTAGGTTCTCTCTTAAATGTTAATGACTTTCATGGTTCAGAGTTGTCACGGGCACTGCTAATGTTCTGTGTTTATAGCACCTCTAAGTATTCTACCTCACTGAAAATAGACTCGTGAAACACAGTCTGTGAATTCTCACTGGTTGCCCCGTGACTTCCTGCTTGACAAACTCCTTATGTAGACATTCCCTCGACACTGACTATTTCACGTATGTGTATGTGTGCACGGGCTTCCTGTCCGGACGGATTGTACAATGGTGAACTATTCTCCAACGGCTTGGCTGAATATCGTGAGTCCCTTTCGCATTACATATGTGTACGGTATATTTGGGCGTCATATTTAACATGACATATATAACTGTTTTAAAGAAAGCAGTATACAGGTTCGCTGATATGTTTTATCCAGTTATGAATGAAAAATGATGTCAAAGCATGTGTAGAATATCTTCAATATTTTATATATTATTCCAATAACTAAGGTATATGTACCACCATATAAACGTGAAAACAAATAAACGCACAGCAAGGTTATATATAATTTCTTATAAAAAAGTTACTTTAGGAATTATTTATACGACATAGAAATAGTAAATACATGAATCGTTTTTACTGTAACTAATTATTCCAACACGGTAGTTTGTTTTCTTAAAATATTTAAAGTACTACCTTCAATTTGACAACAAATACAGTCTTTAACATTAATTTTAGCAGGAGTCTGTTGTAAATAAGAGATTTATAACATAAGATCAGTCTCACGTGAAGATTCCTTGAAATTAGTCCATAGATATACGAATACAAAGATGATTCCATTTCCATAACAGGTAACATACAATAACTTGTACAATAATTTTGTCCAACTGAAATTGAAGTATATGCTATAAAAAACCCCCAAACCCACAGTTAATTTGTTTTGTAATATACTGTCTTACTATAATCAAGCATAATCAGATACATTAATAAATATTAGTGCCGAGCAAGCAAATGATACGCAGTCACATCATTCGCCATCATTATACTCCGTGGCCAAGCCACTAAATTAGTTGCGTGACATTCCTGCAGTCATTGTCTCATAATGCACTGTGTAGGTTCGTAACTGAAGTGGACTAGTGATTCACACTGTAGTTGTGTATAACAAGGACCTCGTGTTAATGTAGCTTAATGAACGTTTATGTTGTTATCCATCATTCATTGTTTAACATGTAACTCTGTATCTGTAACGTTCACAAATCATGCGTGAAGAGATATTTGTTACATACATGTTCACAGAGTGAGTGACGGCGGGGTAGCGATTGTGATTAAAGCGTTCGCTCGTCACGCCGAAGACCCGGGTTCGATTCCCCACATGGGTACAGTGTGTGAATCCCATTTTCTGGTGTCCACCGCCGTGATATTGCTGGAATATTCCTAAAAGCGACGTAAATGTAAACTCACTCACTCATATACACAGATATATACATGTATAATTGGTAAAGCATGTGTGTTTCGGATCGTATGAAATGACGCATTACTATTACGAGGTTCTCATAACGTTTATGCTATTATAAGTTACCCTGTGTTAGCGTGTTTAATATGGAGATTTATCATGTGTCCTAGTTAATATCAAACGAGAACCAAGTACACATTTAACTCGGACACATGATAAATCTCCACATCAAACTTGCAGACACATGGTAATGAATTTATCGCCACAAGCACTCTCACTGAATGCTTTGAATCTGGACTCAAAGAATTGGACAATCAAAATGGCTGCAGATGGTGTCTGTATGCCTTTTATTATTTGTGAACGTACAATGTCTTGCTTCATACCATCGCATTTAGCTAAAAAAGGACTGTCCAGGACTGTCCAACTGTTCTAAATTGAAATAAAGTATATACAAATTACGCTAAACAGTAGTTGAAACGGCGATTTCTTATTGGCGTATGAACGGTCACGTAATCTCCTGCAGACGTTCCACCTTAGAGACGGTGAAATCAAACGTTCGAAATCCACATTGTCATTCATTGTCAATTTTTTGTATAAGGAACTCTCAAATGGCACATAACAACGTAATCAACGGCTACTCTGTTAACATGAAACTTTCATCGACTTGGTTTTACTCGAGGTTAGGTCAGCATGACCTGTATTAAAAAGCACAGGCCTCGAAGACGACAGTTACATTAGACTATGTGAGAGGTTACTGTGTAGATGTGTATGTATCCCACAACAGGTAAACATATGGACACAGATGTAGTGAATGTGGGGATTGTTTATGTTACACTGTTACAGAAGTGGTATTTGTGGCTTAGAAATTACAACAGTTTTGTCGCTGACCCCTCTAAGGTGGAAGTCAACATATGGTCACGGCTTGGATGTGTCATAGCGTATTCTGGGACCGGGCGAGAAAGCGAGTCGTTTGTGGTCGCTAGCATCAAGACAGGGCGAGTAGAAGATGGAAGAAGAGGAGGTGAATTTGTGCTGGTTAATTCAGGATGGCTTGTCCCACACGTTTCTTTTCTCAGAATCGCCAACTCGATGATAAACAGAGAAAGATAATATGTATACATTCTCGTGGTCAGTGGCCATAATTTGAGCTGCACCGAAGTGACACCTCGAAAATACTGTGGCCCCAGTGGCTCGGATAGAATGATTTTTGTTCACAGTGGATAGATTGAAACTCGTGCTTAGTGATGGCATAGTAGGGTTTCTTGGGAGAACTGAAGCCAAAGGGAACGTTACAACGTCGTCTAATGTTTGTTTACAAACAATGCAAACAAGGGCGATAATTCCCGACGACGTGCTGTTACTAGGGACGCGCTTGGTCCAGTTTAACATAGAAAAATATACCTATGGCACGTGACCAATAGGCAGCCGACATTGCTGTGCAAGTCGAGACAAGATATACTATGAGCATTTGTTCCTTGATATATACAACCGCCATTTTCCTTCCTGATTTTTCAAGCAAGAGTATCGCCCTACTAAAGAACTAAGAGTCTTAGACCTTGTACCTCCCACATAACACAACTTACCGCGGCATCTGAGACGTAATGTTCAACCCAACCCACTTTAAACACAATAAAACATCGCCCCTCGAGTTGGTGTAAACATATTTATTCATGCAGGGAGACCATATAGAGATTGTTGCAGATTATCCCTGATTTATGTGATCATGATGGGATTGGCAAACAAGCATAAAACATGTTATGTCAATGTCGCTCCCTAACAATGACACAATAGTATTAATAATAGTGATACATAGTGACGTGGACATGAACTGTGTGCAAAATATTACAGGAGTACAATACTTAGGATATATATGTGTGACAATCTGCAAAGAATCGCTGACGGCAAATGACCTCCTAGCGTCGTGATTGTCAAGATGTCTGCAGGGAACGGCATGTACAATGAAACTAGATCAACAGGTAAGACGCGAGAGTCACTTGGAAGATATGATGTAGGTATTACAAATTTTAATAGTTTCACATTTACCTGTTCTGAAGAGCCCTAATAATAATCTAGGATTGGTGTCACATTAAGTCCTCTACTAAAGAAGTATGTATTTGATCCTATGTCGTTATCCATTATTCTTGATGAAATACAGTATGGTTCAAAATTATTGAGAATAGCTAAAGCATTTCATATTATTAAACGAGAACAAATCAGATAAAATTGAATGTATTGTGAAAGTGAACTGACCTTTTCATGTTGTGTAGGTAAGACTTTAATATATTATCAAGTCTCCGTGAGCTTCACGGCACAGTCTAAGACGGGTAGGCATACTTCCTATCAGAGAGGTTAGTGTCTCGTGAGTTATGCTGTCCCAGTATCGGACCACTTCTCTCTTCATGTCTTCAATTTTTGTCAACCCCTTTTGATTCACACATTCCTTCATCATCCCCCAAATGTTCTCAATGGGATTTAAGTCATGACTATATGCAGGAAATGGTAATGCAGTCACATGTTTCTCCTGAAACCACTGCTTGGCATGTTTTGCGGTGTGTTTAGGATCATTATCTTGCTGCAAAATCCAGTCATTTCCATAAAACACATGTGCACTTGGAAGGAGAAAATTATCTAATATGTTAGTGTAGCGTTGACTTGTCAGATTTCCCTCAAACACACACAGCGGGGTCGTTCCTAATAAGGATATCCCTCCCCATACATGAAACTTTGGGCTGTATTTAGGTCGTCGATACAACGGTGCTGACGCAGACTTTGTCCATATTTTCACATTATTGGGATATACCCATATTGAGCTTTCATCAGTAAAAATCACATTTTCCCAGTCAAAGTTTTCATGTGCCAAACACCACTCAACACGCCTGTCTTTATGTTCTTGTTTCATGAGAGGAGAAGGAATTCCAGTCTTTTTCTCCCATCCAAGATCAATCAAATTTCTTCTAACTGTAGATTTTGATACAACTGTTGATCCCCTTTCTATCATTTCATACCTGATGTTGGAGATGCTTGCCCTTTGCTTTTTAGACGCTAAAATTCCCAGCCGGACGCGATCTGAGAAGTCCAATTTTCTGGGTCTCCCTGCTCCTTTCTGGTGCCCAAAATCCTTCCCCTCTTTAAAATTCTTCCTAATCCTATACACAGTAGAAAGAGGAGTTCATGTTCTCTCTGCCAATGTATTTACATCATCAATTCCTTGATTACACAACTCAAAAATCAACCTTCTTTTATCCTCAGCAGACATTGTTGACAGTGCTGAGGAAAATGACGTCTGCTACAAATTCAGGGGAGGTAACTCTAATTGTACTATACTCAGTAGGCCAAGATGAGTTACCTCCCTTATACCATTACTTAGTTTTAAGTATCAGTGAATCAGTTGAGGTGTTAGGATAGCTCAAAGTAAGAAGAAAAATTCTCAATAATTATGAACCAGACTATAGATACTAGTAGATATGTTAGATGTTCGATTATTGTAAAACTTGATCATCAGTATTGTTTCGATATATTAAAACATATATCCTTCTGCACAACCCATCAAATGTTAAATGCAAAATATTTTAGCATCGTTTATATAGATAGGTATTTCTTTATATGGTGAATTTCAGAGCTAATTCTTGCTCGACCCGTGACCCGTGAGGGGTAGAAAAGACCTTCAGAAACCCATGCTTGCCATAAAAGGCGACTATGCTTGTTGCAAGACGTGACTAACGGGATCGGGTCGCCAGACTCGCTGTCTTAGTTGACACATGTCATGGGTTCCCAGTTGTGCAGATCGCTTTTGTTGATCACTGGATTGTCTGGTACACACTCGATTATTTACAGACCGCCACCATATATTTGGAATATTGCTGAGTGCGGCGTTAAACAACAAACTTACCAACTATGAGTAATAATTAAACAGTCTATAACAACTTGATAAAATCAGATTTGAACTATAAACATATTATGACGCACGTATGTCTAACGTAATAAACACTCCCCGAAGTCCAGTTTAATGATTTGTGTCATTTGAAATCGCCTTTTTATTATAAATTATAAAACAAGAATGACATTGTATGATGGCATTAGGAATAAACACTATGATTATTCCAAATGCAGACTATTAACCATCCCCAAACACACTCGTGTCATAAACTTTAAGCACATAATCACAGAAATTCTTCACGTTTTCGTATCCTCTAAACCAGTTAAAGGGAGAAAACTCCTGTTACTCTATAAGTTCAGATCGCCACGGTAAAGTGCTTAGGCTTACAAGCCTTTCGCTAAGGTTGTGAGAAGAAAATAACAGTGCGCAATGATTGTTGCAGGACCAAGTAAAACAAGCTGTTAATGGACGCCATAAGTGTATTCGTTACAAGAAAAATCTAAAGTATACGCGAGTGATATGTACAGTTTGTGTTTATCTATGGAATCCCAGACACAACCCCCCCCCCCCCCCCCCCAGTTCGCAAAAAATACCACAGACCCCCCCAAAAAACTTATTAAACCAAATTAATTGCCCAAGGGCACACAAATAGATGGCTTCCATATCCGAGGAAGCCCCACTTTATGCAAAAAATGTTAAAGAGTGATGAGAAACTGTGTGATTGAAGTGGATGAACATTGCCAAGGACATTGTTCTGAGCCTACATTCATTGAACTTGCGTGCGATTTTATCAAATTGTTTTGCTTTTTTTTCGCTCGACTGTTAGATGCGTTTTCGTCCAATACCATTTTGGAACTAGTTTCTTGTAATGAATACCATTTCTAGTGCTTATCTTGTGTGGCACTGACGCCGAGTCGATTGATCGGTCCATATATGCAAAACGTCTTTCCCCAAGAAAGAGCAAGCTATAGATTTAATTTGTTATCGCATGAGTATATAACTGTCAGGCCTTAAAGGTGTCTTTGATGTCAAATGTATAGAAGGCGATTGTGAGATCTTAATCCCATGCACTCTAGGAATTCGATTAAATGATTTTTGTTTGTTTGTTGTTTAAGGCCGCACTAGCAATATTACACTTATATTCTGGTTATTAAGTGAAAGAGAAAGTTGATCTCGTTGATAGCCGCTTGACCTGAGGAGTTTGAAGATTATGATTTGCATGTATTTGGGGTTTGAGTTACAGTTTCATTGTCATCGTCATTCCTGATCTTTTTTTAAAAAGAGGCATGATTATTTTGCAAAACGTGTGCACTATTAATGGAGTTAATAATATAAACACGATCAAAGCGTGTTGCCGTTTGTCTGAAAAAGATCGTCATACAGCAACTCAGCCTTGTCGAAAACAATATGTTAAATTATACATAATAATATTCTATTCTCGTAGCAGGAACCAGGTAACATCGATTTTGTGAAATGATATTCTAAATAGGGTCGCTGACATTCGCTCCCAGAGTAAATGGAAAGCGCGGCCAGGTTTAAAGAGATATTGCTTCATTTACAGGAAGAGGTCAACGGAACTAAAGCCTGTTCGAGAGTGAAAGACATGCTAAAATAATCCGCTGACGACCTTGAAGCTTACATGTTTTGGGTATGGGTTGCTGATGGTGTTATGAGTGCGGTATTAAAATATTGATTAATGTCGTGCAGCGAAATCAGTACATTGTTGTTTAAAATTCATAGCCGATATATTCTCCTTTCCAACGAAGTGAATTTACTTAAAAGGTCATGTTTCCGATAGCTGTAGTTTTTGCCGTAGATTACTAGCTGGAATCTTAGATGGAAAAGATAAAACACCATTATATCGAGCTTATGGTTGTCTGCCCTTTCCGTTTTTATTCAGGTTTGTGTCGAACATCGGATAACTCGAAATATCTCGGTTGAGACCTTCAGTTTCGACAGTAACTGGGCTTCACATACATCAGTAGTCTGAATGTCACCTTGATCACTGTTATGTACAGTAACTACGTTTTTTACGAACACATTATACTCAGAACTAAAGGCTATAACAAACTGTTTTCTTGTCCTGTTTTCTGCCCACTGTAGTCGAAATACGTAGCAACTACGTAGCGTTTGTGGTTCTTAAAACTGTAGTTCAGTGTGTATGAATTTCAGAATCTCCACATATTGGTGCCACATTAAATTCATATTTGAATTCTTGACTCGATCAGTACATCATAGTATGCCTTGGAGCTGTATACTGCTACATTAAGTCGAAATGGTTCATGATACACCGTCGATAACGAAGGCACTCCTTGAAAGTTAAATGTAAATATCTGTATCTTTCATATCAAATGTCAAATGTTCCTTCATAACCCATAAATACACAGTTCCAGATATAATTATGCACAGTTATATCCATATAATTACATCGTTCAATATATGTTCAGTAGCAAATTGGCAAGTTCAGTAATACGTTGTTTATAACAGCATATTTACACACTACACATATCCACGTAACTAGCACATGCTGAAGGCGCTTGTATCTTTCAGCCGATCATTGCATGTTAATGTCAAGGGCGCACCGTATTATCATTCTCAACTCCATGGGGATCATACAATGATTAAAGTTGAAACCCAGTAAAACGAGTCTCTTAAAGACTCTTGATGTGTCTCGGAAACAGCAAGAACCATGGAAATAACTAGTTTCCTTTAATTCCCGTATTTGTTCTTGTTGTAAATAGACTTTGGTTCCCGTGTGGCTATGCTAGTTACAAACAAACATAAGTATCTGCTTGATTTATGGTGGAGTAGTAGAGCAAATGGTAGTAAAGAGAGAAGCGGTAATAAAATTGGTGCTTCAAAACATTATATGCGCTTGTGCGGAGCAGTGAAATCAATGAAATAAACAGCGGGCCACACGATGTCAGTTTCATTGAAAGGGCACATGACCTGAGAACTGACCTTGTTCATCTAACAGGCCATTTCTGTGCAGCCGGTAACGATGGCAATCAGTACTGGCGTTAAATCGTTTTCGTGGGCGTTAAACCTGACCTTGGAACGTCATATGATGGGATGTCGTAATGTTGTATATATTATCAGCCTTTTTCAGATATGCCAAACGCGTTTAGCTTATTGTATGCATTTATGCATTAAACTCCTAGACAATTAGCGTAATCATAAGTTGGGTTGAGCTGTAACTAGGCAACAACATATATACAATATGCCTGTTTGCAGGAAACGGACCGATAAAATATGTATGTAGTCAGCTAAAAATGTTTAGCCGGGGGCTGTAGACATTTTTCATACATATTTCTGTAGCACCGAATGGCTTATGTATGTTATTCAATATTCACAACACCGAGATCTTGACATCTGAAATATAATCATAATGCCTTTTTCATTGAAGTATGGAGCTGACCATTCTAGAATCACAATTAGCCAAACGCTGATATCTGGACACCAGGGAAAGAACGATTTTACCTGTATTAAACCTTTAAACTGTTTCAACTCATTTAAATAAGTAATCATTTTCTAAGTAAACCGTTTCGGTTCCAAGCTATCAGACAAATTCAAATGAGTGAGTTTTACTTTTACGCCGTGTGTAGCAATTATTCCATCAGTATTACGGTAAGGGAGTCTGAAATATGATTAGGATTGTACCCACTTTGGGAATCGAACCCGGATCTTCTGATTCACCTACTAGGCTACCTGCGTCCTAAATGCGTCAATAATAAATGGTGAGTTGTGATCCTAGTAGAAGCGTTGAGATTTGACCTTAGCGTACACTGGAGCATCGAGACGCATCAAAGGAATACTGGTCTCCGGGCGAAACCTGATAAAAATAAACAGCGAATGATAAAGGAAGTCTCTGGAACATCATAATTATATCTGAAGACTGGTTCCAAGGGAGGTCACAGAGCCTGTCAGCTCAGCATCCGACACGTCATCATCTCCCACGCCTCATCGTCACAGCAGTTAGCAGAGCAAATATGTACACACGTATAATTGCCCTATGGAACAAACAGAGTGAAATTATATCCTCACCTACATGAAATACCATGTATTGATTTCTGTCATACCTATGGCCCCGAAAGACAGATCGACGTAAAACGTAGTGTATGAATTCACGACTGTCTAATGACTGTAATTGATGCATATATTGGATCAATATGATTGATACACTTAAGGCAGAGATCATGGTCTTGTTGTCCCGTTGTCAAGTGAGACAAAATGTATTGGGAAATATTTTCTATTTATGATGTGGCTACGAAATAATATCATGCATATATCCCGCCCTGATGGTGTAATTAGACGTCAGTAACGAGGCTGGGTGACATGGAATAGCTCTATACTATTTATGTAAATATGAACAGCGTTAAGTAAGTCCAATTGTTAATCCTCCTAAATCGTGTATCAGCAGCGATGTAGGCGACACTGCATGATTACAGCGAAGCATCCTAATCAGAGGGTAGTGAATAATTCATTGTTAATCAGTATTTATTGAAATATTCGGTCGTCATTCTATCAACGTTCACGCGGGAGAGAGAACGACGGCAGAATGTTCGCCTTGCCAGTGAACGTTGTTTGATGTGGGAATGTGACTGGTGTGTTTGCCCCCGGGCTGAAACGAATGCCAATAAATACCATATCGGCGCATAAAAAGCCAAATAATACTGTTATAGAACACTTGAAAGGGGGATATATTATATCTATACGCTAATTGATGTTTACTAATGGCAGCCTTTATTTCAATCGGCATTTATGAATTCTGAGTTTGTGTTAAAAGGTGTTCTGTGAAAGAGTACACGTCGTGTATGGATGGATGGATGGATGTATGTATGTATGGATGGATGGATGGATGCATGCATGCATGTGTGTGTGTGTCTCTGTGTCTGTGTGTGATGTTTATGTATTTAACATTGACACTTGTTGTGTATTTAACATTGACAAAGGTTCTTGAGGTATCTAACCCGTGAAGGTCCCGGGGTAGAATAGCCCTTCAGCAACCCATGCTTGCCATAAAAGGCGACTATGCTTGTCGTAAAAGGCGACTAACGGGATCGGGTGGTCAGGCTCGCTGACTTGGTTGACAGATGTCATCGGTTCCCAATTGCGCGGATCGATGCTCATGTTGCTGGTCACTGGATTATCTGGTCCAGACTCGATTATTTACAGACCCCCGCCATATATCTGGAATATTGCTGAGTGCTAAACTCACTCTCTCACTCTTGGGGTATCTCTTCAAAAAGACGCGTTTCAACCTTATACGGACATATCAGATTAGCGTGATAGCAAGGGTTTAAAAAATCAGCAATAAGAAAGAAAAAAAACTATTCTTTTAACAAACTATAGAATCGTAAGAAATCTGTTTTAAATGGAAGCTCGATGTAAATATGTTTCAGCAGCGTTCCGAGTTCTTCTTTCATGGCATCATATTCTCCAACAAAACTGTTTGAAGTTTTGATTGGGTACACAAGTGAAATCAACATTTGAAGCTAAACTTCATTTTCTCAACAGCACGACACTATTTCGGCAGATGTTTACAACATTACATTCCCAAGCAGCAAGAATACCTGCAAGTGCAAAGTTTACTGTAAATTCCGCCTGACTGTTATTCACGTATGACGAGCATGCAGTGGGTATTTACATGCATTACACGCTCTGCACATCGTTCTGCTGCCATTAACATCTGTACCTTGTACGTTCTTGCATCATTAACGCTCGTTTAGTCAGATTGGAACCAATTTTGCACGATTCCTGACGGTCTTTCATGGACATTGTCTGGGTCAGAATAATGGGACGATTGTAGGAGTTGGCGTTTATATAGATGACATTGAAATACAAAATATATGAAAGTGATAACACACATCTGGACATAAACACATAAATGGATATGAAACATTATCTTGCAAAGCATATACATGTATAAGAATATGTGATATTAGAAATATTAGAGACGGTTTGTTTTTATTGCATGTAATGTTTGTTCGTTCGGACAGGAACCATTGTGACCTGTGTTTGATATCGGGATCTATTTATGAGTCTTGTGATGATGGCGATGTATTTGTTCTTTTACCATTATCGATCCAATATGCTAATAACATGCACTATTCCTGGTATATATTGAATTGTAATGGTAAATACCGGTGTTGACTAAGTCTAAATCGATTGCATATAATAGCATATATTCATAAATCATTTCCAATTATTGAAGTCTTTATTTCGCTCCGGAGCATCAAAGGTGTTTTGTTTATCGTCAATGGCTACATATTATTAGAATTCGTTTGAAGCAAAGTAAAGACTAAATATATTTTCAGATGCTTCGTAAAGATTAAGGTATATATATCACCATTCAGTGTCAGCCGTTAAGGTAAAGAAACAGGATCAGATGGTTAGGCTAGTTAAATGTCGTATCCATATTTGTGGAGACAGATGCTAATGTCATGCTTGGATAGTCAGAAAGGCAACTATTGACATGGTGCTGTTGTCGAATTTCAGTTGTTGTCGGGACAATGATTTCAAAGAACGGCATTGTTTAGATTGGTTTCGCTATACGAGCATTACCTTCTCTACAGGGAGATTGGTATATCGCCCCTACTGCTCAAATGAATTGTTTCAACTTTCCTTAACGATTTCATCGTGAAGGGTCAGAAAATTGAAGATGACATCTTCCACTGTTTATGACGTCATTTTTTTGTGACGTAGTTCCTCGTACGGATTAATTGATAAGATGTTTCGTCGTGTATCTGACATATTCACAACTCTTCACTGATTCAGCAAACTAATACTGTTCTGTATTTCCCACTGAACATGTCAATTCCAAAACGGTTAAAAACATGGACACATTGTTTTTGAGATTATTAGATATGCTAATCTGACTACGACCAATCTAGTACTATATTTCAGTTGTTGTCCTTGATGTGATTCTTTTTAGACTATTACTTATTATCATAAGTCCGAAATCAGTGAAAATATCTATTTGTACTTCATTAAAAAAATTACAAGTTACCTAAACTGACGGTCCTAAGAAATGCTACAATAGCTTTAAAACCCTATTGTGAAGACAACAGAGACAAACGATATTCATCCGAAAACAGCACCCTCTGTCACTCGCGTCGCTGCCAACGTCGAACCGTCCCGTCCGTCTAAATAGACGATGTTCGCCGTCAACTGCCGCCTGGAAAGGTCTATAAGCTCGGATTGCATAGGACCTCCGTCGTCTGGCTACTGTGTAACAGCTGGGACTGTGACCCATGCGCCGAGGCGGTCAAACGTTCTTGCAACGGGTGTCGGAGACTCACATTTCAAACATTCCTGTCGGAAGTCCTCGTTGTGGAGAGCGATTCTCGTCGAGCAATTATTTTGTTGTTTTGTAATAGAATGAATGTCTGACAACCCTTTGTGTTGGTTTTAAACCCGTTTGGCGTTTAATGTTTTCGCTTTGCATGAAATAATTGCCAACCATATTTGGACAAAATGGTAAAAGAAACCCCATTTATTGCATGCCTTATTTCCCAGTGGAAAAGTTAGTTTTGCGTTTGCGTTTTGACGATGTGTTTTCATGGGATGGTGATTGCAGCTGAACTTGGAATTTTGGGAAACTCAATCTCAAAGTAGTAACGTTTCTTTAGCTCGTCAGTGTATGAGTGGCTCAAGATAATTTCGTCACCATACATGCATGTGACGTGTTACGAACATCGAGTGTCTGATCTGGGTTCCAGTTCCAGATTTGTCCCAATTACTGGGTGTGTCAGCACCAAGCCTGTGCACGTACATCAAAGATGCGAAGGTCAAACATCTTAATAACTTCCGTGTTTTTTCATTAATTCACTGCCATAAAACCGATCCACATCTCGAAACGACGTTAAACCAGACTTACATGGCTTCAAAGCATATGAAAACAACCAATTAACCAAGACGTGCTCATGTTCAAATGTTACAAAAAACGCTGCTAAAGGCCTCTAACTAAAATATAGATTCCAGTTTTGCCTTTGTATTTGATGCCAGCTATTCCAAAAACACAAGTGTTGAAAAATACTGTTCTATTTTCTATTTTATGTGAACAAACCTGGGAACAAATGAAAATGTTTTAAGACTGCTGACTGTTTGAACTACGCCGATATAATGGGCAAAAAATGGCAATCAGAAAACATCAACCTTCACTCGAGTCATATTGTACGTACTTCCTCCTGTCTCCTACGTTATACGAAATGAACTATAAGCTGCGTACATGATCGGGTCAATGTGTATAGTGTGCAGTCCTACTCTCTGAAGACATTTAACAATGGAATCTATCAAACAATGAGTTCGGGCTGTACAAGCACCAACTTTCTGACAGCAACAATGGAGTTGAGGCATTTTGCCAGATACAACAGCGCCGACAAAGATAAAAGTAATTACAAGTATTTCAAATTGAACACTGGGCTCCCCGAAGGCGCTTGTCTTATTTCAAGCGTCTCATTGTAAAAAACGTTTCAGACAATAACGATACAAACTCTTTTATCTTATCGGTGGTGGCATCCTTCATGTGATAAAATAACTGAAATTGTTGGAATGTTTTATTTTATTGCTCAAAGAAACTAATATGGTCGGATATAGATAAGGTTTGACGATGTTACTTGTCTACATTTATTTGCTCACGGGGTCCACTGGTGAAAATAGGTAATGAAGACACGGAATTGTGTACCTATTTCGCGACGTGCATACACGTGTGAATTCATGAACAGGTGCTCGTACTTGTCAGTGGCAATGTACGTGAAAACTGGTGATAAGCTGATTAGGTAGAAGGTATCGCCATGGCCAACAGGTGCGCTTATTTGTTCTTGATCTGTTTCATGTGAACTGGAACTTCCGTTTGGGCTGATAAATCAAAATATGAGAAAGTTCTCCAGAAGTTTAACTGGAACTTGTCGATGATGGGGTACCGTTCATTATAATGCCCTTCCATCGAAAACCTCCACTCAGATCCATGCTGACTCATACTGACTTAAAAACCGATGACACTTCATCTGACTGCATGGTAGGTGAGCTGACCTCAGCCGTCCAGTAGATGACATTCCCTCTCTTATACATCCAACAATATTCGGAACGCGAGGGCTTTTAGTTTGTACATTTCATAATTCATATATATTTGAGGTACCAAACAAACACGATGACAACTGAGACCGCCTATCGACTCTGTGTTCTGCAGGCGCATCATTGAAATTGCTAACAAATGTCAAAATGTTAAATGGTAAGTATGCGTAAAACATTCCCATATCTAGGCCCTTATTCTCGAAACGTTCGTAGTCCTAAGAATTCTTAACTTTGACCGTAGCTAATGTGTTAAGAATGGGCTTAAGAAGTTCGTAGAGCTACGAACATTTCGAGAATAGCTAGCCTGAAACATTACAAACCTAACGTATTTCCGATGAAGTTCCCGATTACATGGCTACGTTGAACTTTTCGCGAACACTGCGTTGATTAGGGTGGTAGGGTAGCCTTAGGTTAAAATGTAGACGGGTTCGATTCCCACGTGCGTTCAGTGTGTGAAGCCCATTTCCGGTATCCACGCTGTGATAACGTTGGAATATTGCGAAAAGAGGCGTAAAACCAAACTAAGTCCGTCGTGGGAAAAGTTAGGTTTCTGTACTGTCTTGAGTACAAAGCCTGTTCATCTTCAAAGCATGCATCTGCCTAGCTTCTGGTACTTATCTCTCCTAAACACGGTGCTTAATTACTAAAATTCACCCACACAGTTAACCTCGAAGACTTTCATCAATCATGACACTAGTTTACTACTGCCCAGAAGTCTCAGCCTCTACTGACTCCCGTCCCCTTCCGTGGCATAACCACATCCACTGAGGAAGTCGTTTGGATGTCGCTGTAGGGATATTTCGTATACAGTTGTTTGCGGCCTAATGAGAAATTCATGAAGGCGCTCAATCAGAGGTAAAACATTGGAGACAGTAGCTCGGTACACTTTGGCATGTCTTTGTTATTTATATCCGACTCGCCAGTGAAGGCACGCTCATCATCAGCTGAATAGAAAGTACAGACAGCCTTAAACTTCGTGATGCTTTCTATTACAGAAATGATATTATCGTGGATCTCGTATTGTTTTGTTCATGTTTGACCAGTTGTTTATTGGGAAGGATCAGGCAGTATTTACCCTAAATTGTAATGAATAGGCATGTGTTTATTCAATGCAGTTGCTTGCGTATAGTCAAGGCGGTGCAGGCAATTAGGTGCCTGACTTTGAGTGTGTGTGGGTTCGAATCCCTGATATTCAACCCAATGAAAGTGCTAGAATCTGTACTTTACTGAAAAAGTATAATACGAGTGAAATATGTGTTTATCCACTAACTTATTTACAGTAACCTTTTGTAAGTGACACCGCTGCGATATATTGCCAGAATAGTGTTCAAGACGCTGTAAAACTAAACTCACTCACTATACAGTGTCATGTGAAGGTGTCTGCTTGAAGAAACTCAATGCATGAAGCTTTTTTGACCGATTGTTTTTTTTAAAGAAACAGTCGTTTAATCAAATAATATGTCTTACAAATCGGCTGCAGCGGTTTGTGAGCGATTTAATCGTTTCTGTTAGGTTGTTTCGACACTGAAAGTAGTGTATGCTGTTACAATAGGTCGCACGGTGAGACGCTACAGGTTGCTCAACTTGACCTATGCTACTCTGCATATGCATGACCCGGAGGGTCAAATGACACAAACAGTTGGTCGAGTTAGCTTCATTAAACAGGGGAGAATGTTGTTAATTTTGCGTTCTTGCGAAACATGCATACATGGAATCGATACAGAACCTGTCCCGGAAAACAAAACTTTTGAAAAAACAATTATTTCAGATTTCTCTTGATGTTGATTTTACTGTCATACGTTATCTAGTTTGGTTTACTAACTTTACAACGTAAAATCAGCTACTTTCACAATCCGATTGTTTTAAGAAAGTCAGCACATTGCTGACGATTTCTGAGATGTAAAACGGCGACCTTGTCTCGGCTGTTCGGACATGTTGACAATAATCTACCAGTAACAGACCCAGTTGTGACACGGTCACGCAATGTATTAGCATTCACTTGATCAGGTCACGCTGGACAACCTGTACCTTAACAATCCCGACCTCCCCGTCCAGGGTTCATGCCGGTGGTGAAAGTGAGGTAACATATCGACCTTGACCTCACATCCCGCCTCCGAGTGACATAAGCTCTCGCTCTCTCTGTATCAAACGGTAGTCCGCCCTTGTCGTGTAATGTGAAAATATCGATTTTGACCTTTATCATAATTATACTTGTGAGCTCGAGACACGGCAAGCAGAACGGGTAAATACTTCAAGAAGATGTCTTTCATTTTCCACTAACTCTGCCTGGGATGTCGTGTAAATATATTTACATCGTGTTCTTGAGTTTCACACAGTTATGTTTTACAGTAGACTTATCGACCAGATGATGATCGCAAAGAAGTACATACTGTTGAGAAATAAGTCATCATAAAGGTAAATGTGTGATAGGGACACAGAGTACGCAAGGCAGGCTTGGCAAGGATATGCCTTAGATGAATTGGTACAGAGCTGTCAGAATCACTGGCGTGTTATTAAATGTAGTTAAACGTTGCCTTCATCTATACGATGGCAACCTGTAAACAATTGATTGATATTATGAGCGATGCCTTTCGTAATTAGGATACGATGACCATCTGTCAAGTCACCGAGTCAAACCACCCAATTCATTAAGACGCCTATTTCATTTGTTTCCATGCCAGTTCTATCTCAGAACCTCCACGTGGATAGGATAGAGAGGGTCGGTAGAAGCATCAGGTGCGAGTCATCATCATGGAAATGCTCGTGACCTGAATGAAGGAATTTTGGTTTTGCCTGTTCAGACTTGTGTGACCAAGTAAGTCACGACAATGCCAATATTCGTTACCTGAATCAAAGAAAATTAGTTCTTGCTGTTCAGGCTTATGTGACCAAATACGTCACGATGATTCAAATATTGGTCACCTTAATCAAAAAAGTTTAGTTCTCCCTGCTCAGGCTTATGTGAGCAAGTAAGTCACGATGATACAAATATTCGTGACCCGAATCAAAGAATTTGGGTTATCCATGTTCAGGCTTATGTGACTACTTCTATAAAGTGCTGGGTGAAAGAATTTGCAAGGTGAATAGAGAAAACTTCTAATATTAACATCCAACAATCAGGCTTCTTCAGTACTGCTCAGATTAAAAACTTAAATGTAATCAAAAGAAATCGAAGACGATCTGAAATGCAAGTGAAAGACGACATTCGTGTTCAACAAGACATTAACGTAAATTCTGCAGCGGGCATTCCTCTTTAAGATTGTCTTGTTGGTCATTGAGAAAGTGGGAGAGCAATCGATAAGAAGGAAGTAGACTCGTGAAGGGGGAGGAGGTATTGATAAACCGCCATAGTCCCCAGCAGTACCGGACACCTAACCTCGTAAACTGTACAAGTAGCTGTAGCATTGCTGAAGTCGCAGTTGCGAACAACAGAAACCCTAGAACATCATAGCTATTACCGTAACAGAACCAATCAATGCACTTAACCTCTTAGCCTGTACAAGGGACGACATATTCCCCAAGGGTTGAGTTCGTGAACCGCAGAAACGCAGAAATTGTGGCACGCAAACGCTTTACAACTCGGGACACATTTTTTGCATTTTCTACTGTGACAATGCGCCGATCGTTTATGTTCACATATGGAGCAGTACACCCTGTGTACCTGAGGGACTTTATCGGTCTCTACACACCTGAGCTGAGTCTACGGTCCGAGAACAAAATCCAACTTGTTATCCCAAATGCCAGGAGCTCCTTTCACAAAAGGACGTTTACTAAGGGTAACAGTAACTCCCATTCTTTAACATTGCACTAAGGTTACTTTGTGAAAGGAGGTTCGGAACAAAACAAGCCATTCATGCCTTTTCTGTCTTTGCCCGAACCCTCTGGAACTCCATTTCCATGAAGATAAGATGACATAAACAACTGACTCCTTTCTTAGACTGCTGAAATCTCTTCTCAGAGGCTTATCCCTCCTAGACTTTGGGATGCACCATTGAACAGCTTCGAGATGGATACCAGGCGCCATAGAAATCCATTATTATTATCATTATTACTCCACACCACGCCCCAAATATCTACGACACACAATGATTGCGCATCATCCAATAGACACAATTATGTAATGCAACTTCAGCCTTGCTTTCACACATTGGCAGGCTCTGAAACACATCTATGCATTGCCTCTGGCTGAATTCCTCGTACTTAGAGTATTCCATACATTTTTTTCACTATCAAACTTTCGCTTGGCATGCATGACTGCTTCCCAAACATTCGCCACACACGTTGTATCCACAACAGCTGTCATATTCTTGGAATCCATTTTGTCAGTTCCTACATTTGCTCAACTGAAACACAGCTATGACACACATATACATATCTAAGTGTCACTACAATGTAATCCCTTCAGTCAATAATAGAATTACATTCGTAGACGTAACTGCATACCTACATGACTATTGCACCCGCAGAAGGCACTGGACACCTTGCATCCACAGAAGGCACTGGACACATTGCACCCACAGAAGGTACTGACACATTGCATCCACAGAATGCACTGGGCACGTTGCACACACTAAAGGTGCTGACACATTGCATCCACAGAAAGCACTGACACATTGCATCCATAGAAAGCACTGGGCACCTTGCATCCACAGAAGGTGCTGACACATTGCATCCACAAAAGGCACTGACACACTGCTTCCACAGAAGGCACAGGACACATTGCATTTCAAGCAGTCGCTAAACAGTTTTCATCCAGAGAAGTCACTGCACATAGTGCATTTATAGCAGTCACTTCACACATCAGTCAGATATCAGTTCACAGTTCACATATCACACTCAAACATTCCACTACACATTTATGTACCTCCCTGTCACTACCTATTGTAATATACATCCCTGGGAGCCACTATACATACCGAAACTCCAGCAGTTACTAGGGTCATGGCATCTCTAGAATTAGTTCGTTGCATCCTTATAATTTCCTACTCTACATTCACCACATAATTTTATTGCCCCCAAAACAACATCTTCTTCGCATATTACATAGCAAGCAGTAGATGCATATAAGGGATCGCGTTGTAGAACTTGTTGCCAAATTGAAGTACAATTTTAATCCACTTGATCTTTCCAAAGTCGTCTTGCTTCACCTCTCTGTTGCAAATAACATAATAAAACGGTGTAGTGAATATACACCATTTTCCATTGTTCAATAAGGTTATCCCTTCGTCTTTTGGAGTAGCTGGATCCAGTAAACAGTAATTACTAAACATATGATACAGCTCCAGATAAGGCGCGTATGTGCGTATTTCACTCAATCAAAATCACTTTTACTCAATTAATTACAATTACAGGAGTACAAAAAACTCATAAGTGTCACCTAAAAGCCAATAGCTCTATAATACCTTGCATACTTTACTCAATTAACTAAACTGGCTTGCGTGTGATAATTTCTTGTGGCGCCCAAATTCTATTTCAGCGTTAGCAAATGTTGAAGGGTGATTATATATTATACATACATGTATACCATTATGGCCGTAACCACTCTCCGGAGTTTACTATAGTAATCTCGTGACTTCCATGTTTCGTGTTTGAAAATGGCTTCCAACCATTTGGCAATACAAGAATTACTAAACTCGTAGGTCTATTGAGAAGCATTTGTATTTATGTATTCAACAACGTTAATTACCCAATAAGGATAAGAAACTCTGTGTAAAAGTACTCAATTCTTTAAACAAGTGGGAGTACACAAAATGTTGGTTACGCCTCAAAACATGCAATTACTCATGATACATAAAAATTAATGGGAGTAGATATGTAATTCTTGAAAAATTATCTGGAGCCCAGAAATGCTGAACTGGATAATATTTACTTTGTAGCAATGCCATCATCAAACGATAAAGCGGGTGATATCATTTCAGCACCATCTTTATATATTCAGCTTCGTTTAACTGCTATATTTCAGTTTATGAAACAAAATACCCGTGAAGGTCCCGGGGTAGAATAGGCCTTCAGCAACCCATGCTTGCTCATAAAAGGCGACCATGCTTGTCGTAAGAGGAGACTAACGGAATCGGGTGGTCAGGCTTGCTTACCTGGTTGGCATATGTCATCGGTTCCCAATTACGCAGATCGATGCTTATGTTGTTGATCACTGGATTGTCTGGTCCAGACGCTATTATTTACAGACCGCCGCCATATAGCTGTAATATTGCTGAGTGCAGCGTAAAACTAAACTCACTCACTCACACTCACTTATGAAACAAAACCAAAACAAACTCAGGTATGATTGTAAATGAACATCATAGTCGTGTGTATCACACATTCCCAATTGTCTCGCCTTCGTTTGATCGTTCAGGGATCAACATGTCCACGGTAATCTCACGTTGCAGACTGGGATACCGACGATTACGGCAGATATACAACAGATAGATCAGGCATTACGTAAGTCTTTCGTTATCGTGCTCGCGGTAAATATGAAGCTCACTGTAGACCAATTTTAGCCTCGTCTAGACACGAGAAAGAAACACATAAAACGTCAGTGATAGTTCTCGCCAGGTCAGTTCGACCTGTAATACCACATTCCAAACGTTAGAATAAAGAAGCATTGCTGCATTGTAAGTAATGTTGAATGTTTACACATTCCCAGGAATCGATGCATTCATAAATGTCATGCCACATATTGTATGGGTTTGTATATTGACGGTAATATATAACTCGACAATATTACGGGTGTGTCCAATGATAGCCAGAGTTTATTCGCAAAGTGACGAACACTTGAAGTATCTGCTACACAAAACCAGACTAATTTTGAACGATCTTTATTGAACAGCTTATGAAACGTGTTACGGCAATGCGCTTAGGTGTAGATACTGCTCACAAAGAATACGCATCGAATTTTATGTCTCACATCTCTAAATTGATTTTTGAACAGTTCAAAAGTGTCAGTGTCTAAAACGTTCTGTAATCTTACTTCCATTCATCATATTTTCTATCAGTAACCACAAAGTTATATCCCATCGTCAGCTAATTAGTTAGTGAGATGGAACGTTTTATTGATATGATCAGACAATGATGTGATGTTGGTTCATCGTTCGTAGATTTGGAATACACACGGTTGTTAAGACATTTTCTCCTCGATACCTAGAGCTGAAATGCGTATAAGATGTTCGATTCTGGCACTCCTCCACGCTCTTTACAAGTGGTCATAGTCAAGCCGTCTTAACATAAATGTGGTGAATTGATTACTATCCCAGCAAAGTGGGTTTTTGTTCAGACAAGCATTTCATGTCCTTAGAAATAGCTATTTTTGGTGGCTGCCGTTACATTAATGGCACAATATAATGTCCTATTATCATCCTTTTATGCATGTCGAGTCCGTCCGACATGTATCCGCATGTCTGTGATCATTAAGAGATAAAGTGTGAGTGAGAGAGACAGACTGAGAGAAATAGAGATTGAGTGAGTCTGCTTTTACGCCGGCTGTAGCAAATGTTCAGCACTCTTACGGTGGGTAACATCAGAAATGAGGTTCACACATCGTAATCATGTGGGGAACAGAACCCGGATCTTCGGCTTGACGATCGAACGCTTTATCCACTGGGCTACACCACTGCCCCAGAGAAAAGGAGAAAGAGAGTGCGAGAATATGAGTGTCCAAACCAAACGTATGTCTTGTTCAATGTCAAGTCAAAATAAAATAAATAAAAAGTATGATCGAATAACGTAGCATAATGCACGATCAGTTCAGACGTTCGTTAGAAACGTGAACAAAATCGGTCTGATAGAAACCCCTTCTGTGAGGCCAAGGAAACATTGGAGTTAGTTTTCATCTATAGATTCTTTAAATGATATCTGTTTTTGTTGATGTTGCCAGATTCAGCCACATACTAACCGTTGTAGATTGTTACAACGTTATCAAGCTAAAGGTTACGACCTTGGTACAGTGAAACATAGTCAATTAAGTCTGACGAGTCTGTATCATTCTGTTATGAATTTCTTTGAGTGCCATGGGCCGGTTTGATGAACAACGTGGGGAGAGTTCTAATGATATACAGCTTCTGTATTAGTATTGAGCGACGTTAGCCGGCCATTAACGTTATTAATTGTGTAAACATCTATCAACTTATTGCTCAAACTTTACTCATTTGTATATGTACCATTCCCTGCAATATTGCACATTACTTGTTTGATAAAAACGTTCGCAGCTACACCAAAACGTTGCTGATATTGGCAATAAAGAGGTTGTATATCAATGTAACTCTACTCTGTGACGGCCCGTAACGTTTTCCGAAGATTTCACTGAATATATCAGGGCAATATTGTGAAGTCTGATGAAGTGAGTGTCGTTGGGTTGTAGGAAACGACTGTTTACAAGCATGTGAGCGGTCATTTGTCGAAATCTGGCAACGGCTCATAAACGACATAACCGACACTACAGTTTGGAAATTGGAGGTGCGGCGGACGAACTGGCTAAGGCGCCATGCTAGTAATCCATGGCCAGCGAGCTTTGAGGTGCCTGGATCGAGCCCACCTGTGACCGGGTGTAAAGAACCTTGGAGTCGACTTTGTGTGCTGACTCTTTCAGTGTTGTCACAACCCCTAGTTTGTAGTACACACGGTGCACGGTGCACCCACAAATCCGAAGGTAGATGATCAGATGGTGGCCACCCGCAAACACCCAGGTACAGCAACGTGCAGTAAACATGGACCATGTATTGTGACTATGTGTCCTAGTCCACCAGTTGTGAATGGGTACCTCGTAAGGATGGGAATGCCACATTAACTCGGTGCGCCGTGTAGGCTGCAAGAGTTGTATGATCCCCAGGGAGCTGAGATTTATAATACGATGTGCCGTTCTGATGGACACCGGAGTTTAAGCTGAAGAGAAAAGGTTCTCGAGAACGTCATTATCCTGGATTTGTAAGCATCAGATGTTGATGCAACAAAATCAAAATTTTGCCTAATGCCGTGAATGTTGTTATGCCGTATGGGGAATTTGTACTGGAATATGATATTGAATGTTCATTACAACTATGCTTTCTTTGTGAGTAGATGCTATAACATGTATTGAGAAGCAAACGGTATAGATTGATCTCGTATTGAGCATCTGCACAAAACGTTCTATACATTGTAATAAAAAAAATATATATCATTTTAATCTATCCTCCTAATCGAAAGACGATAAGATCTGTTAGGATTTTGATTTTAGTAGGTGTAGTAGGCTTTTATCCCAATGTAAAAGAAATAATATCTGAAGTGAAGCACTTCAAATATATACCATTAACAGATATTGGACTTACAAGACTGATAAAATGCAAGTGATGAAGCCAAGGGGGAAACAGATGATGAAGACAAATTAAGGTAAAATGTGACAATTATATTCCATTCTCTTGGAAATGTTCATATTACGTTTTCACATGTGCATTGACATTGGCTAGTGGTATGCTCTCAAAACTGAACATCTACTTTTTTCATGATATATATCTCGATTTAACTACATGTCGAAAGAATAGTTTTCAGTTTTGATAATAAAGGCAACAATATCCTTGTATTGCATTTTGCCCAAGGGTCTCTGTGTTACATTACAGTTGACTTATTTCGTTATTTTCGGCCTCTTGGGCAAGATAACATCTTGACAACGGTTGTGGATGGACTATAATATGCCTGGTCAAGTGTAAGGCATCTGGTCCACGTTTGCGATTGGATCTAATGTTTCAGGCACAGTTAGATGCCTCTGGGGAACATGGGCCTCTATCTCATGGGAAATGCTATATTGACAGGGCCATGGCCTCAATGGCTGGATCAATGAGACATGGTACACGTACAACAGAAACGTGGAGGTTCTCTTGTCGCTTCACGCCATACAGTGAGTGAAACGGCTGTTTTCGTCCCTACCCTACTAATTTCTAGTGGAGTCTAGCTTATATTGATCAGCGCGTGGTTCGCTAAGAAGGTGTTCGTCTACAGATCCAGTCTGAACCTTGATACGGTTTATATTCGATTCACCGCGGAGTGTTTTGATTCGGCTGTGTTTTCACCGTACCAGAAAAATAATGGTGAAGACTGAAAGCCAAATGTCATTCATGGTGCCTTTCATACAGTGTCTTTGTGTCTTCCTTTGAATAGTATACAGGATCAAGGGAGACGTGGGGGCGTTTATGTGATCAACTCTGTCAATACATGTATCATCTTACTTGCACGGTCTGACTTAGAATGCATGAGAAAAGTAACTGACATGAGTAAGTGCGAGAGAGAGAGAGAGGGGGGACAGACAGCAAGAGAGAGAGGGAAAGGGGTAGAGAAGTGGTATACAGAGCACGAGAGAGGGCGAGAAAGAGTATAGAGAGTAAGGAATGACAGGTCAGTCTCAGCTAGATAGAATCTACGCTTTGGGAGAACAGTCCCATGCATAAAGCGTCACACATACCCGATGTGTGTATGTGTTTGGACAACGTGATAAATTTAGGACCACCGGCGCACCTCAGACCAGAAGGTACCTCAAAAGAATGTACTATCACAATGTTATCTCAATATACAACTCCAGCCTCCTGTAAACGTGTGTGTTCTTGTTTTACGCCAGCAGCAGTACCCTTCCCACCAATTGTTTACTTCGTTTGGGTGCAAATGTGTTATTATCTGTGTTAGCCGATGAACTAAGCGTCAAAAACACGAAGGTACACATTGTATACCCGACTGACAATCGAACTCCAACCCTCGTTGGAAAATACCCCGACATTGTCAGCATATAGACTATACAGCACAGTCTCGATCTGACAAAGGTTTGAAGATAATGTAATGCTGATGTGGACAGATGCTGTATCTTTACATCCGGTATTACTGTATTTAAAGACCCTTCACGAATAATGTACATAGAACGTATAATAAGACTGTATGTAAGTATCGGTCAGGATCAGCCAAAACATTTCGATCATAATCAGCTTCCTTATGTTCTTCAGTCTGAGATGGTTCATACGTTGTGGCAAATGTATAACTGACATAAAAATGTCTCTGTATGTCATTATACACAAGATAACAAATGACCAGACCTATACATATGTATAAGTGGTAGTGATATGTGACGTCTGTGTAGAGATTGCGTGATTTGTACTCGCTGCACCGCCCACGTCCTGAAACAGCCTCGGATGGCGTGTGGAGTGTGAAAAGCCTGGTAACATTCAAATATTTTACATGCCATGTAACCAAGTGCATCAATATGTTTTAGCTTTAACTGGTGAATAAATCGATATCACGAATCATGTTAAGCAATATGGAACTATTATATAAACAATATCGTCTATTGTTGAACCACAGTTACAAGGGGTATATGAAATCAGCTGTTTGTCAGTCTGATGGAGAAGCTATTAGTGGACATATGACATCAACTGTTTTAAGAATTCCTCTTACAACAACGCATTAGTGACTACATAGTGCTGTTGATATTTTGTGCATAGTTCGTACATCAGCAGAAAGTATTAATTGAAGAGTTGAGTGAATGAAGTGAATCAACTTTTAGACTAATAAAATCGATCAACAGTTGAGTGAAACTGTATATTCAGTGACTCGTGTTCTCTAATCATGTTCTCTGACGCATAGCTATATGCTATATATGTAGTGTACGGTTGTACATATGTAAATAAATCCACAAAAACAATTGGAATTCCCTACAAGATAAAGATAAAGATTAAGAGAGAAAGAGGGGAAGACCTGAGTTCGATTACCTACAGAGATGAAATGTGTGAAACCCATTATTGATGTTTTCTCTCCGTGTTATTGGTGGAATATCGATAAAGCAGTCTTACACGTGTATGACAATGTCATTTTAGTTGAGGGAGATGAGATGTATATTTAAGCCATAAGCAGGTGTAAATGTTCAAGTTCTCTGTAACTCTAGGTGCCATTCAAGCTTGGCGTATAAAATTAAAAAGTGATGAGCTGAATGTAACTGATCACGTCCTTTACATACCCAAAAAGACAACAATATAGCGTACAAGCAAACAAATCTTTGTTTATATTTCATTGTTGATCACATTGTGATTTCAGTAAATATGTATATGTCCTGAAAATTCCAACAAATATACATAATCCCTGACGGAATAAGTAAATGCATAATCACGAAAAATATAAGTAAGCTTACATATTTACTGATTACACATGTTTATTGTAATCAGTATACACATATCTCGACTACATGACAATACAAGTTGTAGAGAATCGACGTCGGTTGCGCCATCATCAAACCTCAATGTCATTTTAACGTTTCCTAGATATGGAGAACCTATCATGAGAGATGCACTGGGCATAATCCAAATGAGATAAGTAACGCTACGATAATGATATTCAATTCGAATTTATCTAAGAGAGCCATGACCCCTGAACACGATGCCCTGCCTGTGATGCCTGGCGATGGAAGAGGAATGGGGAACTCAGGCAGCGCAAGTCTCATCACGGCCGGGGGGCACTTTGCATTGATTTTCTCACCGAAGAAACAGTTCATTTCTTTCTTGAAAATCGAAAAATTGGATCAACCGTAGTCGTGCCAGTTAGGCTGAGGCAGTCGTCTCGATTGTAATGACTGAAGGACGAGGAGGGGATGCTCAGTCAACATACGTTTACTCTCATTCAGAGAGTTGCTATCACTCAGCATTTTCTTTTACACTTACATAAAGTAGTTTAGCTAGTCAGTCAATTTGTTCGTTTTCTATTATCAGTCAACAATCAGTTGTTATTCAGCGTATTCTCATTCTCAGAAGCGGTCGTCCATCAAGTTATCAATTTCATTCCACATTCTCTGGTGCACACAATCATTCAGCATTTTCTGGTTCTAATTCTGGAAACGGTCATCATTTAGAATGACTTTTCTCATTAAACTAGCGGCCATCATTAATCGTTTCCTTATGATTATTGTACTTGTGGTCATTATTTAGAATATCTGTAATATATTTCGACAAGTGGTCATTATTCGCCATGTTGATATTCTCATTCAGCAAGTGGTTATCATTCAGTATGCTGTTGTTAGCATTTGGCAGTAGATACAATTCAAAATAATGATATTCTCATATGCCAGCGGCTGTCAGTTATAATGTTCTTATTCTCATTCAGCAAGTCGTTATGTCATTCTGTATGTTGATATTTTCCTTCAGCACTCGGCAAGTGGCAATCGTTCAAAATGTTGATGTTCTCATTCAGTATGTGAACATAATTCAAAATGTTGTCATATAGCAAGTTGTCATCATTCAGTCTGCTGATATTCGCATTCAGCAAGTTGTAATCATTCAACATGTTGATATTCTCCAACAAGTGGTAATTATTAAGTAAACAATGTTGATATTCTCTTTTAGCAAGCGGTTATCATTCAGAATGTGGACATAACTCAAAATGTTCAAATTTTCATTCAACAAGTGGTAAGCATTAACAATGTTGATATTCTTATTCACCGAGTGGTCATCATTCAACATGGTGATATTCTCATTCAGCAAGTGGTAACCATTGAAAATGTTGCTATCTTTATTCAACAAGTCGTAATCATTCACAATGTTGATATTCTCATTCACCAAGTGGTCTCATTCATCATTTTCCGAACAAGACGTTCTCGTTTTCCAAGATATCAACCGTCAAAGCGTTCTCACTTTCATTCCGAAAATGTAATAACTCGATTCACCATGACGTAAATGTTTTCTACAAGAAATATAACTACCAACAGACTCTAGTTTGCCATAGGAGCAACCCACCTTGGCTATCTTCAGAAACAAATTCCGTTTGGTGCAAAGGGACGAACAGCTGTAAATATGCTATGAATGAATCACCGAAAATCAGTGATGACACAATAATAGTTTCATATGCACCAACCTTGTGATTTTAAATATCGAACTGTCACACATTACTCAACTATTATAACTAAGACATTAAACATATTGGTTGCTCGGTTCGCCTAGAGAACATACTACATACATTACGATTTGTGCTCCATGAGAGTTTTCGGGTATGACCCTCTTGATTCAACTCGATACAGTTTAAGGAATAAAAGATATTATCCATCATCACTTTATTAAACTGCTCTCCTAATTTTAAAATGACATTGAAGAAGAATAGGTTTATCGTCTATCATTTAGGAGCAATGCATCCTGAAAATAAAAGAAAATATCTTATCAATTTAGTTTAACGATTACCAATTGCCTCTCATTCTATCCAAACCCACATTGATTTGTAATAAACCGGCATCTATTTTCCAACCACAAACTGCTCCCCTTCCCTAATGCCTTGACCTTGACAAAATGAAAACAAAACTTTACAGGTATTCCGTTAGTCTAAAGAATGTATTGTTCGTGTTCAGTTTCCTAGATTTAAAAAAATAGCCTTTACAACAACACACATTTGGAGAATTATAAGGGACCCATTCTAATACTGAAAGATAATATAATTATGCAAGCATAATGTTCTTACGTCAGCGTCTTAAGTGTCGATAGCTGGTGAAAGAGAGACTATGAAATGTCATGTTTCGAAGTTATAATAAAAAATATGTATGTGTAAATGGTCAAATGAGTGTGAACATTCGGAAGTAAAACATGGTTTCCCTCTCTTTCAGGCATGACTGAATGGATTTGCCTATCGAGGAAAGCATCCTTAACGGATTTAAATGAACAGTAGAAGGAAAACGCCATGTGACAATTTGTAGCCTTGTTAAAGCAACATTTGTCTGTCATGATGTCGGCGGAAAAGTGTGTAGCATAGTGCGACATTGAGCGGGTGTACGGCGTGCTTTGTGTATGTGTGTGTGTTCTACTGGATCAATACCACTGTGATGGGCTGCCTCCAGTCGCGCAGTAGCCCTCAGATCCAAAGAGAGGTTGCGTCGGCTCCAGACATGGCGGACGGCTTCTGCGATCCGGCTCCGCCTGCACCTACGGATCCTAGGCTACCGTTAAGCGCCCTCCAAGTCTTCAAGTTAAAGAAATCGTGGAAAGGTATCAAACGATGTATGGAAGCCACAGGGGTCGAGATGTTCATAAGGTAAGTGTCCGTGCCATGTGTGTCGGTGTCGGTGCTTGCAATATGCTATCGCTGTGCCCAAGTCGGAGGCGCTTTAGACCTCACCTCATCAGCGTAAAGTCATGCTTAATCCGTCGTTAGACATTGTCCGCTACTGACGGTCATTATCGCGCTGGAATAAAGTTCCATCAAGGAATTATTTAGAAACGTCGTATTGTGTGTGTCTATCTGACAATACCCAGATGCCATCCTTCGCATACTAAATGTTTTGATCCGCAGTGAGATATTGCCGTGAGATCGCTGTTTAAAATAAACCCCGGAATGATAGATTGAGAGCAGGTTCAGCCGGCGATGAAGCGTTATAAATAACCTCTTCCACTTCAATAGGCCATGCTAGCCCCCAGGTGTCGACCATATAGAACCACCCACAAACCCACGTAATTTGTTTTGACTCCCATTATAGATGGTCACTGTGGCGCTGTTGGTCTCTAGACATTAACCGTTGTCTTTTCGCTAAGATCAAATCTCAAGTTGTGTCTCTGAATGCTGGTGTGCTGGTATTCGCCGTGTGGCAATCAGATGTTAGATGTCAGTGGCTAGCATGAAGTCCACTGCCCGATATCACTGTAATAGACAACGGGGATAATGCTGGTGAGCCGTATGGATTAATACGAGGCCTCAACGTAAGACACTTCTGATGTGTCTTTGATCCACTCTCTACAGCCCTCGCGGTTACATGTTAATCGATCTGATAATTAAGGCTTGATTTTCATATCCGATACTAACAAAATGAAAACAGTACTCTTGCTGTTCGCCACAACAGATGTTAATCTTGAGAAAACAACAGGCTGTAATTGTAATTGTTACTGAGCGCGTGCATTGTCATATTCCCCTGAATTCAATCAATAAGGTCTGCAGATGTCACTCCCCAAAACACAGTGTTTCTGTTACTGTTGATGGGCACTAATAGGTATCCTTTTAGCAAAATAGCTATTGTTTTTACAGTAGAGGTAGTGTGAATAACACCTGGTGCATGTGTCATTGCAAACTGTTGCTATATTTCGAAGCTCCTATTGATTCCCTGGACGTGATACCAAGATGAGAAAGATGACCATTTTCCACCCACCTGTATGACGTCATGAACAAATATTACACGATGCTATAATTATGCGCACAGCTGATGCCAACAATGTATCTTCATTAGCCCGAGTGGTGATTACGTCATTGCCATTGCGCATAATTTCAATGATTGTTGTACAACAACAGGGTAAGGTTGCGACTTGTTCACGGTATAATATCATGATCAGTTAAATTAACCTTTCAAAACTCAAGTCAAGCTAAACGTATTTCAAATTTATGAGACAAAACTGAACAGGCTCCTGTTTAAACCGGTCTCTTATCAATGTAACGATCAATGTGGTGTCTCGTTTAATTTCATGTGGTAGTTGTTGGTTTATTGAATTTTACATGGGTCGATTGAGAACCGGAGCGAGTGATGGGTCCACAGCCCATGGGCTAGGTAAAAATCGAGGGATGTTAATATTAAGGCACCAAATGGATAACATGGTAATTGAAATAGTAATGGTTTATACTGCATGGGTACTTCTTGGCTTAACGACTTGCCGGGGCGGCACAACGTGCTGCAATGTGGGTTTATGGTTCATGTGGCTAATTGAACTAACTAGACCGGTTAATTTAACTTGTTACGAAACATGCTCGGCAGATGAAGTATAAGCGCTACAAGTTCATGGCGGAATGTAAATATTCAGGCATCTGGCAGTGAAGGTATACACACAGCTGATTTTGTGAATGTTACCACTTATGTATAACGCAACACGTGGATTGTGAATATTAGTTTATTGCTGAGGCTTTCTTGGATCCGATTGTTGGTTTCGAGTCGCTCACAGATTCACCTCATTTGTACTTTTCACCAGAATAGTGGACGTTTACGTTGCCAAGATACATCATACGTATAAGGTCTGTTTGTCTGAGGGTACAATAACACTACGACCACTACAACTACTACTACCACTAAGACAATGATGATGATGATGATGATGATGATCACTCCATGAAGTCGGTCAAGATACTGCATTTGCGCATAAGCTGGGCATCCAATGACAAGGTCTTGGGCAGTCGTATTAAACTTATCGCATTATATATATTTCAGGGAACATTTTAATGGAACATCGCTCATTCTAAGTTTCAAGTGACTGGCCCTCAAAGCGTTTCTACTGAGCTCCGTTTGACTCAACACACTGCAAAAACATTCGTTGAAGTGATCATTCAAAGATCCATGCTTTGAAAAACCGAGCCCATTTTAATTTGGCATGGAAGTTTGCTATGACACATATTTTTTATCGTTTAACACTACAGAACCATCAACAAAATCAGCAATCAGGTTACGATTTTCTCCTTCATCCTTGGCTTGTTTTAGAAAACTTTGGAATGCCCTGTTTTCATCGTGAGTTTTCACTTGCTTCACAAAGGATCAATAAACAAATAATAGACGTTAATCAAATTGGCAAATATAGGAAATTGAGAGGAGAGCCATAGTGATTGGATTTCGTATATGACATGACTCTTTATGTGAACGTGCCAATACCCCAGCTTCTTCTGATCATTAACACCAAACTACGAAAAGAAGGTTCTTTTGACTTTGACTTCATCGCCTGTTTTCTTAAAGTCTCCATTTGTGCTGTGCCAAGTTTTAGAGTATTCTGGAGATCCTTTCCTTCTGCTTCTTTCATTGCATCAAGATCCATGGTTCTCTGGTATCCTCGTAGTTAAAGCTTTCGCTCGTCTCGTTGACGACCCGGGTTCGATTCCCCACATGAGTACGATGTGTGAAACCCATTTCTGGTATCCCCGCAATAATATTGCTGGAATATTGCTAAAACTAAAACCATTGACTCACTAATGCACCAAGCTTCCTGGTAGGGTGTCAGCTTAAGTCGGTTACCAATACATTGTGACATCTGAACCTACTAGTCTATTTCAGTAGCTGAAGGTCACATCTCTTACCAGATCACATTTCACGTTAATAGGATTTCATAATCATCAGGATCATGCAAATCTTTTTCACGGCATGGTCTATTAATAACAATGTTATCGTTACGATCGCGTAACTATGTTAGACTTAAGCCTTTACCTATTTTGGCTGGTCCACTGTTCTTCGTTACAGCTGAAGGAATCCCCAACCGTATGTTTAGTGATTCGACCTGCATGTTGCCCTCATCTTTCTGATAACTCGACACTGTTTCATGCTTTCATGAGGAAGAGAGTATGGCTTTACGCTTTTAGCAATACTCCAGCGATATCACGACGAGGGACAGCAGAAATGGGCTTCATACATTGTACCCATGTGGGGAATCGAACTCGTCTCTAAGCGTGAAAGGTCAAAGCTTTAACCACTATGCCACCCTTACGCCTCTAATGCTTTCATGGCATTTCAGTATGGGACTACGTGTAGGTCACAGAACTCCATCTGTAACATGTATATTGCGCTCACACTGCTTGACCTGTCTGACTGTGTATATAATGACCTGACACAGGTTTGTGCCAGACTTAGTTACTCATCAACATATAACATAGTACTCCAGTGTTTGCAACGTTGTTGTCTGACCACTCGACCACTGATGACGACGTTTTTTTGACGCTAACTCATATTGGATGTTATTTTACTGTTGTGTTTCTCCGATCAGTCAATATCTCCGATCACAACAGTCTGCTGTTATGTTAGGCATTGGGTCCTTAACGATATTGTATGCATGGATGTGTATTGTAGTACACATGTATTTTGTAGTGTGAGCCATCATACAATGTGTAGTTGATGAATCAAAGTGCGACAGAATAATTCCACAATGATGAGAAATCTCCTATACATCACTACTACATCGGTTGCTGATACTCCTCCTTTTCGTCCTCCTCCTCTTCTTTCTGCTGTTGCTGCTACTGGTCTTCGGTAACCCATGCTGTGCGTATGAGATGACAGGTGGGATCGGGTGCTCAGGTGCGTACTTGGTGTCACATGTCATAGTATCCCGGTGACGTAGATCGATGCTTATTCAGTTGATCGCTGGACTATCTGGTCCAGACTCGATTATTCACAGATTATTTATAGGTATGATATTGTTGACTGCGGCGTAAAACTAAACTCACTCACTAGCGCTACTAGTATTACTGCTACTACTGCTGCTGCTACTAGTACTAATTCTACTATTACTACTACTACTACTACTACTACTACTACTACTACTACTATAGCAATACTGCCAATGATAATTATACCAGGGGCTAAATCCTTTCCATGGTTTCTCAATCAATCACATCAAGTCTGAAGAGCTGAAAGCCGAGCCCATTGTGCGATTCTTGCTACATCACAAGCATGTATTAATGATTCCTTTTATCATAGTGATGGCAGTTGTTCTATTAAAAAAGAGCTTATGGTCAGGAACACGCGCACATGAAAGTCAAGTGGTCAGCTGAATATCACGGGAAAATCACAACAGAACAAATTCATTATTTCATCTATCAGAATTAATTAAAATTTATATGGCATTATATACAACACCATTCCATTCATAATTCAACACCAACTTGTCTTATCAATCTCATCTCCCTGGGGATGATACAGCTCACATTTGTATTTCTAAACTATATTTTGTGTATGAGTTGGAAAAGAAATTACAAAGAAAGAATATTATGAGTTTAAGTAAAGGTACTGTTTATCCACATTTAATCTGTAAGAATACTACTTCCAAGTAGTAAATAATCTGTGAATGTTTAGAAATACCATAAACCTTTAAAGGCACGTTGATTGAACGACAGTTCCTGTTTTTCTACATATGGTGGTGATAAAAAGCCTCTATCAGCATTATCCTGTACTTTGGTTCGGGAAACTGATAGTGGTTAATGATCGTTTCAGCAGTGAGTCACGCAGAATTGACTCGATGAAGCTTATCGGCGCTTCAATCATATTGACATTTCAGCAGCCCGTAGTTGTAAGAATTTCTTGTCATCTGAGCAACGATCATCTGAAGATAACAGACCCCCAATAAAACCGATAGGAGAATGCTAAAATGCACAAGGGACAGTATATAGTTTTGATATTCAAAAGCGTGAACTCACTCACATGGCATTGGAAGTAAATAAACATATGCATGAACAAATATATTGATACCAGAAGTTCACGAAAACGGTAATGGAGTCCTGTTTCACATGTTGAATCCGCCACATACATCATTTGCTTTCCAAAGCAATTGTTTCTTATAAATTATGAAGCGTGTATACGTATTTTCAATACTAACGCCATAAAGCTGGAATATTAAGTTGTGCGGCATTAAAAGAAACCAACCAGATCAAAATTGAAATATTAAGAACTTTTAATTTTCACAGTAAAATTAATCAAGTGAAATGAAAAGTGAAGTTTTTAATGCCGAACCTGTCATCTGTTTCTTACTTCAACATGAAATAGGTCGAAACTTTCGAAAAAAGTAATCGTAATGGAAACAAACTTAATAGATATATCAGGCTGTTGAAACGGGTACACTTAATGCTTACGAGAAGTTCCTGACTATCATTTTACTTCTGATAAGAGCTGACGATTAATGTCAGAGGGTAGTTTTGAAAGTTCAGACATTCAACATTTATTTCAATAGATTATTTTACATTAGTTCAAGGTAATGGTTTCATTATAAACATAACATAGATTTGTTCTTTATACCGTGTGGTGATACTCTTGGTTGACGAGCACTACGACCTCGAATGAAAAGAGTAGTCCATCTATTTGTTTGGGAAAAAAGACTGCCTTGAAGAACACAATCGGTACAAACTGAACTCTTAGTCTTTAACTGTTTCGTTAGGATTGCTACCCAAAACGGTAGAACTATTTTCCTAAACTACAAGAACTATGAGTTACGATTAAGCGCGATTCTAATGGCTTCAGTGGCTACTTGAATATATAATGCCATGGCAAAAGAACAGTCAGTCTTGACGTTCCTTAGAAACCGATTCCATTAGGTGCAAAGAAGAGAACTGCTATATTCCCTTTTATGAAAGAATATCAATAATGACACCAGGTGTTCGCGAAAAGGGTTAACTCGTCTAGGTCTGTCGGGGTAAGACGGTGTTTTGGTGATTGTGTTTCGTTTCGGCTGTATCCTTTCGCGTGCTTTCCGTCCACAGAGGAAACCGCTATATAACTTAAACTATATGACATGCAAAAACATTAGATCACTGACTAATCACAGGAAATGAAGCCAGTCGTGTTGACAACACAACTTCTGTTCTGTTTCTTGTAAATACCTAAGAAAGAAATAACATGTTTCTGTATATAGCAGATCTATATGCATTTCATACGCCGGCGAACTTCCCTCAAATGACATATATGTCGCAGTCCGTAATGGTCGTTGAAATAACATGTTTCTGTATATAGCAGATCTATATGCATTTCATACGCCGGCGAACTTCCCTCAAATGACATATATGTCGCAGTCCGTAATGGTCGTTGAAATAACATGTTTCTGTATATAGCAGATCTATATGCATTTCATACGCCGGCGAACTTCCCTCAAATGACATATATGTCGCAGTCCGTAATGGTCGTTGAAATAACATGTTTCTGTATATAGCAGATCTATATGCATTTCATACGCCGGCGAACTTCCCTCAAATGACATATATGTCGCAGTCCGTAATGGTCGTTGAAATAACATGTTTCTGTATATAGCAGATCTATATGCATTTCATACGCCGGCGAACTTCCCTCAAATGACATATATGTCGCAGTCCGTAATGGTCGTTGAAATAACATGTTTCTGTATATAGCAGATCTATATGCATTTCATACGCCGGCGAACTTCCCTCAAATGACATATATGTCGCAGTCCGTAATGGTCGTTGAAATAACATGTTTCTAAATATATTCAAGCGCAGGCAAACCTTCCCTCAAATGACTCACGTGTCTCGTCCTCTAAGGGGGGGGGGGGGGGGGGGGGGGTGGGGGGTAGAGTGCTTGTTTTTAGCACCGTGTACTGTGTTGCCTCATCTTACTAGCACACACATCGATGATCTCAACTATAATCCGTGGGGTTTCAGCACCAGACACCAGCTCATGTATTTCAATTTCATCAAACTGGTAAATATCGACCAGCTAACCACTTCAGACATTCCTCAAACATCACACTGTCTCTTGTAAAAAGTGGCCTAAACCTCAGCTACTTCAAGGAAGCGTGATACGTTTGGTATTGGAATGCAGTGTAAGATGTTTCTCTTAATTACCAAAAAGTACGATTGTTTGTTCTCAGTATTTCGCATGAACTGCATCAAGCAAGGAGCCAAGTATGACCATACAAAGCACGTTAGTGTATTAGTGTGAGAGTCAGTATATATATATATATATATATATATATATATATATATATATATATATATATATATATGAACATGAAGTTTGAAGAAAAACAATGGCCAAACTGGCAGTCAGATTGCTTTGGACAAAAAATAACAAAACGATGTGCACTGCGCTGAGACTACGAAAATAATTAGAAAAAGAAGAATACACTCGAAAATCTAGTCTGTCTTACAGTCCTTGAACCCTAATAATCTCCCTACTGCCCAACCCCCACCCCTACCATGCTAAAGCCCTAAGCTATGTCTAGAGCTCCTCAGGTTCTGAATCTCACATCTCACTCCTCTATCTGTTACATTCAACACCATATATCTCCAGGCACTAGTTAGTCTATAGTAAATCGTATAACTCCAAACATAGTGTATGCTCCAAATACTGTTACAGTATAATCTATTCTTTTATTGCTCAGTTGTATGAATCATTTTATAAGTGTTTATGCTCAGATTCCTGGGGGGTATACCCACACGCTGCTCTAATGTTACTAGAAGTCGTCGTACCATTTATTCCTTGTCGGTAACCGTTCACCACAGTGGGAAAAGATCTATCGAACAAAACCACTTGCTCAAGTTAACAAAAGCTTCAAGGCAAAAGGTTCACTTAGATGGTATTACCTTGCTGTCTGTTGACGTTAATAGCTTCAGTTTATTTATGACAACGTTCAGGGTAATACGGAACAATACCGAAAGGTTGCTGGCTGGTAGCTTCCTGACACAACGTTGTCACAACACAAGCATTACAGCGTTGCAAATTTACATTGAGGAAACGTTGTACTTGGGGCTGCGTTATAGCAATGGTTTCATATAGCTTGGTGACAAGATATTTTCTGTAAAACGTTGAGATTCTTTCTTTGCTACTCAACTATAGCTTCAGAAAGCACACGGCCAAATAGGCAAGCAAACTGACGAATAAACATTGAAGTGAATTTCTGCTTTGTTTCTCATGTTATGCCAACTACTGTGAAAAGTGGTCAACTATTAAGTTTTAATAGAAAGTTAAGACAATGTGAAGTACGCTAGCATCAAATAACTCCTACTTTGTGGAGATATAAAACCGAGACAGGTCACAACGTTATGACAGCGTAAACTGGAGTGCACAGAATAACGTTGTATCAACGAAAACATAACGCTGCGACAACGTTGTAGCTGTGCTTACGTTCCCGACTAAGCTAACTGGAAGGAGTATTTTATAGTCGTGGTGAACACAGTGGGGATATTATAACACACATGATTAACACAACATGTGAAATAGTTGTCCATGGCATTTTCTAGTATCCTATTTGATTTGACCAACCATTGAACTGAGGTTGATCCGTGTTTCTATTGTAGCGAAAGGACGATGCCAGTTGTCACGAAACGATGACTCAAATGTTTATCTGAAAGTATGTCATCTTTGTGTGACAGAGGTGGCTCGCCTGGAAGACTTTACACTTAAATGAAATAACTAGTAAGGTCATTGTCGTAACAGATTGTGCATATTTGTCAAGATGATTTGGTTTTTATGGTACAAAAGATTAAACATATTCATCTCATTGCCCTTATAGATAAGATACGTTTTTTCATGTTAGATATGTAAATGACATATTTACAAACATTTTCTAAGATATAGAGAACACAATTACTTATTTTGTAAATGTTTGATAACGTCCTTCCCTAATGATTGCACTTGTTGAGGTTGAGGTATCTATAGATGTTCATTCAGAATTTCAAGTAATTGGTGGGTGATGACATTCCTCAGAATGTTGCTGATACCACAGCTGCTTTTACCTCCTTAGTAAATATGTTTTGTACAGAGAAAAACAAAGCGTTGAAACTCTCGCTTGCACATATCACGGGGAAGATCTTCATGAAGTGAAATGTTCTTTGACTAATAAAGTTCACTCCCGCCTCGTTATTAGGTGATGTTAAACTGTATTTGACATATGAGACTTTGACTTATCTGTGTCAAACACCCATGTCTCATTTAAGACAAACTATTCAAGTACAGTACACACACCATGGGAGTGTAAATGATGGAACATCTTCTCACCGATTCATTCATGCTCCAAAGATACAGATTTGTCAGAGCAAATGCTGTGTAATTTTCTGTCCCGCGGGATATCAGTGATATGGGTTAGACTGCTGAGACAAACGAAAAAGGCAACGGTGATTGTAAATTGATGTGAAGCTGCGATCTAATTATGAACACAGCCTGTGCCATAAACATACATACTTGGACACAATCTCATGACTTTCACCGTTTCTACGAACAGGTATCAACAAAAAGGTTATTGCCATGAACCAGAGACGTCAGCTGCAATGATACAAATTGTGCCAGCAGGTCTATACTGTAGTGCTGTAATCCTAGATACTCTAAACAGAATTATGACTTTTAGTGCAATTTTACGAAATTGTGAAACAGTAAAAGTACTATGTGTAAACCGACATGAACCTTGGGCACATTCTATTACATTATAGTAAAGCATTATAGTAAAGCATTATAGAAAAGTATCATAGGAAAGCATTATAAGAATTAAAGCATTATAAGAGAGTATTATAGGATATGAGGTGAGGGGTGAGTTTAGTTTTACGCCGTACTCGACAATATTCATCCATATGGTGGCGGTCTGTAAATAATCGAGTCTGGATTAGACAATCTATTGACCAAAAACAAGAGCATCGATCTGCACAATAGGCAACCGATGACATGTGTCAAACAAGTCAGCGAGTCGGACCACCCGATCCCTTTGGTTGCCTCGTACGACAAGCACAGTCGCCTTTTATGGCAAGCATGGGTTGCTGAAGGCCTATTCTACCCCGGACCTTCACGGGTTGTATTATAGAATATACATCATGGGAAACACATTTCATTTCATACCATACTGTTGACCAAATTTGTTTTCAAGACAAACGCAAGAACTAGTAACTCGTGATATCGATGACTTGACATTGAGACGTAACCACACAACAGTCTCAATATCCCAACATAATTTCACATCTAATTTCACATTTCACGTTATTAGGGAGTGAGATATCCTCCTAGTTACGATTATATTAAACGTAACAACTTTCTGTGGTTTAATTAGTTGCATGAAGCTATGAAAGCTGTTCATCGAAGGTGATGAACAGCTTTGGTAATTAAAAGGCTATCTCAACGTTAGTTGAATGGCTCTTGGTTCATTTGATTACAGTAACGTTACAGATGAGGATGGTTTTGCTATTTGGTCAAGTTACCCTAAAGGAGAACATTTGAAACAATGACATTCATTCGATGAAGTGACAGTTGTAATTCTGTTATCAGTTGACATTTTCGATACTTTGTCAACTTGAAGCTGTCAACGAATGCGAGCAAATTGTCTTCAGAAGCAATGAGTTCAAGAACAGGACTTCTGTTGAGGTTCCTAGCCCTGAAAAGCCACCTTGTACCGCAGCTGTGTCTTTGGTGATTATGCTGTGTCAATCTTTGCATCACCTCTCGCAATATTCTTCTGGATCAATTAGGAACCAGTCTTCACAGCTTAACTGGTCTGTGTACCAACTGTTGCTCGCCGACATCAACCGCCATTATTAATTGCAACGCGAGCAACAGCAGCGAAATACGTCAGTTCACTCGCTATAAATTAACCGTTCCGATAGGGTTGCTGTCCGTGATGTAGGTATATCTGCCGGGGGTGGACATCACTGTCAGAGAGAAGGTGGGGAACTGCAGCTGTTTCCAAGGCGATCAATTAAGTTGCTCGCCGAGCTTACTTGTAGGGAAGACGATCTGCGCCCTCCATTCCACCTTCACATCTCTGGGACTCGATCAATACAGTAAATTCTTGTTTCTAACGCATCGACGACCCTGTCGGCCTGTCTTGTATATACCGTCGAGTCGGCAGATCCTGGTCCTATTCGGGATCAATATGGACATGATGGTCGAAGGTCTTCCGTTCTGACTTGGCGTTCTGCAAAGGTACAGGGCGCACGTTGCAATTCATCCGGTTCATCTGTTGTCCTTTTTTCGCATTACAAGCATCCATATTTGCTTATTAGATTGGAGAAACTCAATAACAAGTATTGGAAGTCATTCACGTATGTTAGGGCCCGTGTTTGATAGGCACTGAGTTATTTGGCTGAGTGACAGGCTTTGCCTCCGTCATTGTTCCATTTCAATCCCCTCCTCTCCTCGATTGCCATGCATTGTGCCTGTTATCGATTTAGAACAGAACTTGGCCTCGACAAATTGTCCTCACTTTGAGCCCTGGCAGATAGACGAAATGCAATATTTTCAAACAACTGGCGTTTTATGATGAAGATTATGTTGAACCACTAGCCTCCCACTTGGCCCCTATTTGTGAATTAAGTCGTCTGATTCAGAAATCGATAAAACACCCATGGGAGTTAATTCAATACTCGAGTGGCCTATTTAAATCCACTAGGACCAGGTCGAATGCAGAACGAATTTGCAAATTTATGCCATGCATCATAATGTTATAAATTAGCAGAAAATGTCTCTCTGGTTCCGACAAACTGGACACAGATGCTATAATTTCCAATGCACTGTTGAATTCTCCCCTTGAGCAGTACCACGTTATCATATTTTGCTTTCGTTCGTCTATTTTCATCATTCATGCTGCTGTCTGGTATAATTTCTGGCAATACACTTATCGTGGTGCATCATTTATCATGACAATCATGAATAAGGCCAAATCATCCTTTGACATTAAGGCAGACAAGACACGCCAGTCTGTCAATAAGTCACTTAGTTTCAAAGATTCAACACGAGAATTAATCTGTCCGTGATGTGGGGTAGGAATGTGGTGTTGGAATGCACATAATGCGGGTATCTAAAGGTATCTATCAGCGATGTGGATTATAAGTAGCGTATGTACGAATACAACATTGCGTCTGTCCATGATGTGGTCTGTAAGTAGCAGACTTAGGAATACAACAGTGCATCTGTCCATGATGTGGTCTGTAAGTAGCAGGGTTAGGAATACAACAATGCATCTGTCCATGATGTGGTCTGTAAGTAGCAGGGTTAGGAATACAACAATGCATCTGTCCATGATGTGGTCTGTAAGTAGCAGGGTTAGGAATACAACAGTGCATCTGTCCATGATGTGGTCTGTAAGTAGCAGGGTTAGGAATACAACAGTGCATCTATCCCTTATATGGTCTATAATCAGCAGGGTTAGGAATACAACAGTGCATGTAACAGTGATATGGGTTAATAGCAGGTATACAAATGCAATATTGAGTCTCTTAGGCATATGGATTATTAATATCATGTATAAGGAGCAGATATGGGAGTGAAACAGCACGTCTGTCAGAGATGTGGATTATTATTATACGAATGCAACAGAGTTTTTTATCATTTATGTCGGCTATGGGTAGATAATGTAGGAATGCAGCAGTATCTATCCGTGATGTGGGATAAAACTAGCTGATGTATGAACGCAGCAGTATATCTTTTCGTAATGTGGGGTATAAGTAGCTGCCGCATAGGAATGCAACGGTGGATGTATACGTGCTGTGGGCTATACATCGATTAAGTAGGAATGCATCAGAGTATCTGCCAGTGTTGGTGACTATACGTAGCAGTTGCAGGAATACAGTATCAATGAGTGATGTGGGTTATAACTAGCACGTGTAGGCATGCAGCAATTGTGTGTACCAGCGGCAGAGGTTATAAGGTGCAGGTGTAGGAATGCAACGTATCCCGGTTATGTAGATTATTGGGAACAGGTGAATGAACACTGGAGTATATTAGCCAGGTTTGTACGTGTTATAAACTGCACATGTAGAGTTGCCCCAGTGCAACCATTAACAGTATAGAGTAAAGCGTACAGGTGAATGAACACACCGTTGTATCAGTCAGTGATATAGGTTAGGAGGGAATGGAGTAATACAACAGGGTATTAATAAGTGATATATGTTATAATATGATGGTGTAAGAGCACGTTGTGGCAATCAGTAGTATGGGACCGGAGAGATGGAGTAATACAACACTGTATCATTAAGACATATAGACATAATACAACATTGCGTTAAGTTGTGATATATGCTAGGAGGAGATGGAGTAATACAACACTGTATCATTAAGACATATAGGCAAGGAGGATCAACTAATACAACATTGCGTTAAGTTGTGATATATGCTAGGAGGAGATGGAGTAATACAACACTGTATCATTTAGACATGTAGGCAAGGAGGATCAACTAATACAACATTGCGTTAAGTTGTGATATATGCTAGGAGGAGATGGAGTAATACAACACTGTATCATTTAGACATGTAGGCAAGGAGGATCAAGTAATACAACATTGAGTTAAGCTATGATATATGCTAGGAGGAGATGATGTATTTGTGTCAATCAGTGTGATAGCAGGACGTAGAGTAATACAATATTGCACCATTGTATTACACATTGTTACATGACATCACCTTCTGTCGGAACTATTTCCGCTTGGTCACATAACCAAAACAAAATGTCGCCTGTTATCTCTGATTCAACTATTCTTGAAAAGATGGTATGTTGTTTTTCCCCGTTTCATAACCCCTTGCTAAACGATGTCCCTTGTAAAACCGTATTTATGAAAATGGTGAATCTATCACTCTTCAAATAACAATGAAACTGAGCCGACAGGAAATTGACTTGATGGCTATGTGTATTATCGTGCCAGCAGAATAGGTGTTTGCAAAACCATGTACACAACATGTAAATTATGCTGATTATATTCAAAGTTGTGCTATCACGCGTTGCCAGTGTCCCAGATGCCGAAACAGCAGCTGTATGTAAAATGTGGAGAATGAATGGTCCTAATTGATTAACCCCCGTAGTAAAGGTCAAATCCGAACAGCGAAGCATCTTTACCAGCTGGACCGATAAATATGTACGGTCGGCACAACTGTTTATTAATCATAGAAGGAGAACGTTCAGATCGACAATTCTCATCAAAAGTGTAGACTCAATGTTATAAATGTTGCCACTTACTTCAGACAACTGTTCTAGGCTGGACGTTTAAAATAACTTTGAAAAGATTGTAGTCATGAAAATTAGCGAATTGTTAACACCCAAACGCAGATGTTCACTGCACGATATTTGCACATGCCCTTCAGCAATTTGATGCATGATCTTAGTGCTGTTCATTTGCATCAGGTTTGCAGTTGGTTCCCCAAGTGAGTGGAGTAATTCATCGTCGATGTAACCACATATATAATTTTCATATAGTGAATACTTTAGGTGAGTCTAAACTTTTGATAGGTAGTATATTAGTGAACATCGAACAGATCACTAATGTTGGAAACCCTCAGGCACATTTTACTCGTATAGCGTGTCCAGTCTAAAGAGTGAGTGAGTGAATCAGTGAGTGAGTGAGTGAGTGAGTGAGTTTGCTTTTAGCATATTCCAGCAATATCAACAGCGGTGGGATATAAGAAATGGACTTCAAACAATGTACCCAAATGGAGAATCGAACCCGGGTCATCGGCGTAATGATGCTTTAATCACTAGGCTACCCTACCGCCCCTCAAGTATAATGAATAGTAGATAATTTAGCACACCAACATGGCCAATTAGCGAATGATCAGTTCGTCGCCCACGTGCATGATGTCACGATCACACCAAAGGTGACTTTACAAGTTTACATTCTACATTTACCTTTACAATTATTTTGTAACTGCACGACACTTCTCACATTCTAAAAGCATTTTCGTGCCGTTTTATGTAACACACAGGATTGTAACATTTTATTAAGTTGGTAATGTTCTAAAAGGCATCGAGTTACTTTGCTGTATCCCGGCAGACCGGACCAAACTGTTTCCCCTTTGAAGCGTATGACGTGTTGGCATATCGATTCCATGCATTTCTCTTGCTTTCAGATGAAAAGGTGTTTTGTTATTGAACTACATATATCAGATATGGTATTATTCTATTCAACACTTGATCAGGCTGTTCTCAGATTTGGACCTGGCTGTGTGAAAACAACTTTACAGTGGGTGTTAAAATCTGAGCATCAAGAGTGTCAGGCATATAACATTCCATATCTCCAAATAAATAACGTTTGTTCAGCTTCATTTCAAGTTCAAAAACCCGTGAAAGTCAGGGTTAGAATTGATCTTCAAAAACCCATGCTTGTCTTATAGTCGGATAGTCAGGCTTGCTGATTTGGTTGACACATGTCATTGGTTCCCAAATGCCCAGTACTATGTTCATGCTGTTGATCTCTGGATTGTCTGGTCCAGACTCGATTATTTACAGATCACCGCCATAAAGATAGAATATTGCTGAGTGCGTCATAAAACTCACTCACTCGCTTAAGTTCAAGACTGTCAGTTTACATTCACGAAACCAAATCATGTCCTTGGAATACATGAATACAGAACCCGAAAATCCTTTCAAATGTTAAGTAGTATATAGTTAATTCACTGTTGAAATATTGTATATTTTCTGTTATCCATTACTTTCCGATAATGTTTAAAATTATTTCAGTAATCTCTTACATGAATATTAAACAATCTGTAAATTATCACATATATACCTTTTTTGTACACTTGTAAGTGTTTGAAAGACAATGCTGATGTCTATTAAGTCATTGAAGAGGAGTAGATTTAATGTGCAGATAAATGGTAATTTGACCATATAAACAGCGTCAGTATGAGAGGTAGCTATTACGTTTTTTTTAAATTTTATTTAAGTACCGTTGTCTTAAATTACTGAACCTGTACATACATTCAGACAGTTCTCTTTTTTCCGACACTTATAATCCGACACTTATAATCCGACACCACGTTAAGCAGTGATTGTGGCATTGACCCGTTTAATATCTACGATTTTGCAATAGCTATACAATGTATAAGTAACTCAGACAAAAAATCATCATAATTCATATTGCTTATATAATTTATAATAAATCATATTGTCAGGCATAAAAGATTTATAATCCGACACTTATAATCCGACACCACGTTAAGCAGTGATTGTGGTATTGACCCGTTTAATATCTACGATATTGCAATAGCTATACAATGTATAAGTAATTCAGACAAAAAATCATCATAATTCATATTGCTTATATAATTTATACTAAATCATATTGTCAGGCATAAAAGATTTAGTATTATTATATTACGACCCCTTATCAGAATTACCCTTGACGTTGAATAGAACCGTTCTGTGGCTCTTGTCCAACCACTTCACCGAACAATGAAGCATGGCTATAAGAGTAATAATGACTTAGTTACTTCAAGATTACACATGAAACGTACGTTCACTGCAGAACTGTAAAATACCAAACTGATCAATTTGTTTACATATTGAATTGTTTTGCTCTGCAAGGGTTACAGACAGCTGATGGTTTCATTTTTGATTGACCTGCCATGTGTTATCATCCTCCTGCAGTTTAATGTACTAGATTTATGCTGTGTTGTGCTTTGTCTGCAATACATTTAGATTGCATTTGTTGTTAACGCAGACAGGGTTGTCGATATCTGTGGACTGGGCACACGGGACTCACAGATTATGTTTGATAGCACTGAGAACTGAGTAAACACTGGAATAGGAAGCAAGCATTATCAGCATACAGTGTTAGTTGATAGGCCGTGTGTTGATGGAAGGCCAGTGCACACGGCACGCAATCGGTGTTATTGCATTGCGTTCTTTTCTCTTTGTCTGAGCACATGCCAATAACTTTGCGTGATAAATTTCAAGCTACCACAACTTATTTTTATTGACATTTTAATGTATCTTCAAGATCGCACCACTGAATATTCCTGAGACAAATGTCAAATCACAACTGAACATTCGAATCTGAATTTGGTAGAGATTTCTTCTGGATGTTTTGTCGTTTCTATTGTTTTCCTGTACGCAAAGCGGTAATCGCACAATTAATAAATGTTTATATCAAAAAGAACATATCTTTCACTGTTTCATAACCGCTAAATTCGTAGTTCGTTGTGCGATGAGGTCTATCAATGTTCCTTATTCTCTCGTAAAACTGATTACCCCAAACGCTCGCAGACCCTCATCTCAAGGCATTCACAAGCTGTTGCTGGCACTCATAACAACCCATTTACCGGAAATTCTTCACTAATATCTGCCCGCTCCACTAGACGTAATGCTCGACTCCCTCTCCTCATGTGATCGGCTCTGTGGACTTGTCCTGAAGCTGCGATTCTAACCTTTTCTGAAGGTTGAGGTCATTCAGCTCTTTTTCTCCTCGCTTTACATAGCGTTGTTCCGATCCTGTGTGTCTTTCCCTCGGAGATAATGCGTTCCACACTTTATAGTCATTATCAGATGAATCGGACCTTTAAATCCATGGTTTAATTCAGTTTGAATATCGCCTTTGTGGAAATGAAAGCTGCGGATGGAAAATGGAATGCTCACTGTCAATAATGATTTGAGCGTTCCCGCTGAGTGTTTCAGTCAACAGTTATCAACATCTGCAATGGATATTCTTCAGTGGATATCGAAAGAGAAATGTAATGATCTGCTTCTCAAATGAAGCACGGTCTAAACGAAAAGCGAACACATTATAGTTTGGAAATGTGTGGTTTGCGTGTCAACCTGCAACAGGGAGAAACTGAGAAAAGGAGCACACCGCAGAGGTTCTGGTTTCTGGGACAAGATGTCTATCGCTTGGAGTTAGCATAATATGGGTCAATTCGCTTCATTTACACCAGGCAGGCAATTTATCCAAAGTCTAGGTCTCTCAGAATCTAGTTCGGTTTGCAAATCGCTCAAACTTTTAATGGTCTAGAACCGATCACTGTTCTGTTTGATCGATAAATGACAAATACCTTGCCGGGTTAAACAACGCGGTATTTGCGTCAGGAAATGGCATGTCTGAAACAACACATTTGGACCTAATTTAAAGGGTCAACTGGGCACTTCTTGAAATTTGAGTACGAATAACCTGCGATGCTTTCCATAGGAACTAGTAATCTTCCTGTAATGACATCGCTCTCAGGGGTCAAATTAAGCTAATCAACTTACTGAGCGTAAAGCCAAATCACTCAAGGAGATAGGCACGCGTTTTACAGCAGGATTTGCTTCTCGCGCTCATCCTGGCATTCAGTGTTTATATGTCCAAATGTCAGAGTGCTTTTCACATTCTTGTGATTTCATTTGCGATAACACAGATACTGGATGTTTGTGTTAGTGGGAATCATAAGGTTATTTAGCCAATACAACTAAATGGGTTATTGTACTGAATATCGGCACTTGGTTATTACATTAACTTTAACATGACAGAAAACAGAGGTAACACAGTCTGGTGTTATGTCTGTGACCCAGTGGTATTTGCTCAAAAGCTCTCACCGATAAGGCAAAGTGTAACAGGTGTGTTCCTCTTCTACCTCCTGTAGATATGTAGGGCGCTATTGTGTGTCCTTGACTTGAATATCAGGTCTTCAGTATTTACAACCTCAATGACATGCCAAGTTAAAATATATTAGAAACTGTTTTCATTTCATGCATTTGCAAATGTTTCAAAGTGCATGGAATTCATACGAACATGCACAATGCGACATATCTTATGCGTGTGTCTGTTCTTGTACATTCATCATTTCCTGAAATCTGAAATCATAATGGAGGCGGTAGGGTAGTCTAGTGGTTAAAACACTCGCTCTTCACGCCGAAGACCCGGGTTCGATTTCGCACATGGGAACACTGTGCTGAGCCCATTTTTGGTGTCCCCATCGTGATATTGCTGGAATATTGCTAAAGGCGGCGTAAAAAACATATTCCCTTATTCAGTTTTCCATACATAACCACAGTAATTGCCCTCATTAAACATGAAGTAGTCTTATGTCATTAACAAGCAAATTTTGATGACGCGTTTCCTTGCTCTGCAAACATGCTACGAAAAGGTCCTTGGGCGTCTGTCTTGCAAGCAAAAGTATATTTTTGTAGACGCTTTTCTGAAACCTTGCCTGAGGAATCTTCCTACCTTGCCATGCATGTTGAAATGGATACGATGTCGTATATTATTCATAAAGAGACGGTGAACAGAAAATGTCAGGTACAGGATGTTCGATTATAGAACATCAATTATTTAGATGGGGGATAAATCATATATATTCGCATCTCTCGTAATATATGTCGGCATTTTGTCCAATATTCATGAATTTTGAAGAATGGCGGTTTGTTTTCTGTTTCGTATTTCAATCTCTCTCGCTGTTACTTTCTGTCACACTTTCTCTCCCTCAGTCTATTCCTTCCACTTTCTCACTCGAACGCTAGGTAGAATTGCCTCACGAACACATTTCTTTAAATCCTTTGCTTAAGCAAACTATACAAATTCTACTGCACAGGAATACACCTCTGGATCCATTCCCAGTAGCACTATCCCTACGTCTATCCTGTTCTTGCATAATAATCTAGATAGACAGACACAAAGACAACGTAAACTGCATCACTAATTGCGCTTGTCTCTCGCTCTTTTCTCCTCTGTCTCTGTTTCTCCCATCTCACACAGGGAGTATACGTTCCCTGAGGCGAAGGCCGTGTTTGAATGTATCAGGAAGGAAAAATCAATATTGATATCTATATTAATGAGATATGTCTCTTGCTTTACAGGTTATTCAGGGCCAATGGTGACCTGAAGCAGTTGTTCAGCAGTTTCCGTGATCTGACCAATGACGATGACCTTCGCGTTAATGAGACGCTAGAAAAGCATGCGACGGTGGTGATGGGGATCTTTGACGAGGCCATCACCAACGTGGACAGCGTCGACTACACGTTAGAAGTTCTACATCGAGCAGGAAGGACACACACCAGATTCCCGGGCTTTGAGCCAGACCTCTTTGTGGTGCGTATACATCATATCTGGATTGGCTGACTCGTCTGAATAACATTACTGGCAGTTCCTAACTACACAAACTCAGATGTATCAATAAAAAAAATACACTTTTTGTCTCCAGTATGATATGCAACTGAATACATCACAAACTGAACAGGAGAGAGCGACTTTAGTTTTGCGACGCACTCAGGAATATTCAAGCTATATGGCCGCGGTCTGTAAATAATCGAGTCTGAACCAGACAATCCAGTGATCAACACCATGACCATCGATCTACGCAGCTGGGAAGTATTTGAGTTTAGTTTTACGCCGGCTAAGGACACCAGAAATGGGCTTCACATGTTGTACAAATGTGGGGAATCGAACCCCTGTCTTTCGCGTGAGAAGCCAACGCTTAAACCATTAGGCCAGACGACCGCCCCGTATTCATTGGGAATACGTTGGCTTGGGATACGTCAACCCATGCAGTGAGCCTGACCACCCAATCTCATTAATCGCCTCTTAATGCAGTGTTTGAGACGTTTCGGTACAGATGCTAATGCCGTTATCATGCAGGTGATACGCAACATTATGACCAAGGAGAGTACGTACGTGAATGATTAGAGCTTATAGAATTAACAAGTTGTTCATGTTCATCATATCATCATCTAAATACCACAGCATGTGTCAGAAAACCTGTCGATAATCGTCTCTTGATAATACTCTCATGGTCATTTCACAGAATAGCGTCAAGGTTTTCCTTGAAGGCATGCATGGCTCATACATCGCTAAACATATACTCCTGTATCACTGCATCAGATATTCTTGGTCGGTTGACTCGTTTGAGAGATATTTAACTACAGTGACTGATGCTATTCTTTGTAAAATCACCTTAAATGACAATCTCCATGTGTATATGTAACTCGCAATTTGAACATGAAATAACTGGAACGATTAGGAAACGACTGCTTCATCTGTATGTCAGAGGAACTCCGTAAGCGCCTTTCAAAAAGGTATTGCCTCGAAATGCTTATCAGTATTACGTATTCTCATAGGCCTGTCGCAATTGGCATTTCTGTACTGGCGCTCATTTAACGCGTGAAGTCTCCATCAAATATACATCCACAAGCTCAAAACGCAAAAAATATTGTATCGCATTCACACTGTCTTTAGACAGTGTCTGTATTGGTCGAAATTACGCATGATAATATTCACAGTTTCATTAAAATTGCATACTCTGAAACTTGCAACTGGGGATATCCTGATAGCCCGCGTCCTTTTTTCGGTGCTACAAAATGGTCCTTACAGACAGAGTCGTCAGGAAGAAATACAATACTTGCTTGCAAATATGAGTCCATGTGCCAAGTCCTTTTAACAAGCTGTCACCCAACCATTTTAAATTGATAAATCTTTGCTTTGGGGACAGCATCACGCCGCTAAACAGATTATCTGCGCTCATCATTTTACGGTATCAGTCATCTGACTGGTAGACTGGAAAAGAAATCATCAGAACTTGTTGGGCTCATTACAAATGAAATTCAATAATATTGCTGACACTCCAAAGTCCATGTTGATCAAGTTGGGAGGCATGCTGGCTGCTTTTACCATTTTACACAGACAAATAAAAATATGCTAGAACCAAATACTCATACACATTCCATGAATAAAACTGGTCTTTAGCAATTTATGCTTACAGTAAAAGGCGACTGATTCGATTTGGTGGTCAGGCTCGCTGACTTGGTTGACGCATTCCATCGTATCCCAATTGCGTACATCGATACTCATCAACTCATGCTGTTGATTACATAATCTACTGGTCCAGAGTCGATTATTTACAGATCGTCGCCAAATAGGTATAACATTGCTGATGAGAGCCTGGTTAAACAACAATGAGAGCAAGACAAAACAAAAAACAAAAACAAAAAAAACCCCCAAAACAAAACAAAAAAACCCCAAACAAACAAAACAAAACAAACGTTGACATTTAGATTAACATAAAGCGAGATTATCTACAGATCACCGCTATATATCTGGAGTATGGCTGAGTGCATCATTACAATAACAAACCAACCATATTTTAATAATCGTGTCGTCTTCCTTTCGTCAAGGAAGACAATTAAAGTACACACTGCAAGACTTCTGACAAGATCATATAAATGTTTATAATAAATACTGCAAGATCATTTCACATCAAACATTTGTCTGATTTTCATCCTCGATATCTCCTGGGTATACGTTCCGATAAATCTCCACTATACTCTGGATGCATCTAGACCCGATGAATTTATTACTTGCTGACTCTGACGTTAAAACTGTCAGCAAGGGTAGTCGTCGCAGCCGAGAAGGTTTGTTCGCAGTGTGACCGATTTTAAGGGAAGTCATACAGTCAGAAGTCAGAGTATCTCTGCATCATTCACGTTGTCGAGTTTAATCGGTTTGATAATTTAAGAAGCGAAAGTCCGTTGTGATTGGTACGCTCAACTTCCCAGTGTAAACAACTGATTGGTTAACAGGCAAGCCAAGGCCGGTAATAAAACCCATCGGTCCGAGCCATAGATGCATCCAGAGAATAGTGGAGATTTATCGGAACGTATATCCTGGAGATTATCGAGGATGGACGACTTTTAGCATGGTTGGAAATCTACAACTCAAACTGCTCCGTCAGGTTATGTGCCAGAATATTTATTAGTTATGCTATCCATACACTACAGGTCAGCAACCTCAGCACACGTTGATCGATGGGCAAAGGTGTCAAACGTCACTTGAACTTTTCCGACCTCGCGATCTTTGACCTATTGATTGGACCTTCTGGCGTGCGTTGCTAAGATGCTAGATGGGCAGATAACACGATTTGTGGGATCATAGAATGGGAATATGTTCTGACCTTTTTGGATAGTGCAGAAGAACAGCTCGTTAGATTTGTCTGATGACAGAAAACAATATAATTCACGTCTTATCAGCAAGGTCAAATATCTCATGTAACATTAGAAGCAGTAAGGGGTCATCAATTTTGTACAGAGTAGAGAGGCAGGCAGCAAGTTTGTACACTGAAATATCTAATGTATATGCTTAAATAGTATGCTGCAGGTATCTCTTACTTCATGCATATATTTAAGGGCGTGTGTGTGTGTGGTGTGTACATTGTGTATGCTACTCCATGTCCACAAAGAAGTTTTGAGGTTACTGGTGAAGTCGACTAGAAATCGATATAATTACAAAGTCATGGGGCTGACGTTACATGCAATCAACCATCAAGAACCTATCTTTAATATTTCTGTCTGTATGGAAGTTTTGATATCACTGACCAAGTAGACGACAAACAGATATATTCACAAGCACATGGCGCTGATGCTGCATGTAGTCAACCATCCTGAACTAATCATGAACTTATTTTTAATATTTCTGTCTACATGGAAGTTTTGAGGTTTTTGATCAAGTAGACTACAAAGCGATATATTCACAAGCACATGGCGCTGACGTTGCACGCAGCCAACCATCATGAAGTAATCATGAACTAATCTTTAATATCTATTTTCCAGTGGATGGAACAACCGTTCTTGGAGGCCGTGAAACAAACGTTAGGAGACCGCTATACAGACAACATGGACGTTATTTACAAAATAACTATTAAGTTTATTTTAGACAATATGGTGATAGGCAACAAGAATGCGTTGTCTTGATGCGTGAGGCATGTGTGTGTACGCGAGTCACCTCTCCGTTATCACCATACGTCCAATGCGTGGATGCATGCTAGGATACCTGAGATTGTGTGTACTCTTCATCCATTTTACATGAACCGAGGCCCTCAACCAAAGCCCTTTCGACCGTAAAGACCGGTCCATATCTCAGTGAAGGGGCTCTTATCTCTTGTGGCATTCACACAATGTTCATTGAAATAGAAGTACGTGTGTATTTTCTTTCAACGATGCCGTGTCTTCAAGAAGGACGGAAGGAAATCAAACGCGCCACATCTTCCCAATACGGTGTCTCACCAAATCGGAATTGCTTGAAAATAAAGTTCTCATCGAGGATATAATGTGGCAAGACGACTGAGGAGTGACTGCGTTGTTTATACTCTGCTGTTTTGTGTGTAATTCATGTTTTTAACATGCGTCGTAATGAACATCACACGTGTTGGCAACGTTCCCTCGGGATGTGTATCTCTACAGCGTACCTATTGGTTCGGAAAACCCGGAAGCGATCCCTATGCCAGATCCAGGCGATGTGACTACACCGGGAACGGGAACTTATCACCAGCTACAATCACACCTTCTGCACGCCTCTAGGAAATAATATATATCAGTTGCCTGATCAATATCCATGTGAGAAACAGGAACCGGTACAAAAACTTGTATTCCCGATTGGAATCTGTGTAGTTTTATGTTGTTGGTATTACCATACGCAGATCAGAGATGCTGACTTAAAGGGTATACATAGTATTTATGAAATGCTTGTATAGTGGTAATGTGATGTATACTGAAGAGCAAAAGAAACGCAATCCTGGTTTTTTTGTCATTTTTTTAAAGTAGAAGATATTGACATGCACACTTACTTTTACAGAAATGTCATTTTCTCGAAAATGTGTTTCTTTTGCTGTTCAGTATATTTTGGTAAATATTCTCAACATGTACTTGATGTTTTTGGGTAGTTGAACCATTCTCAAAGAGGAATGTTGATCATCAAGCATTGGCAAAGAGGACACTGTTGTAATATAAAACTAAGAACAATGATGTTACTGTAAAATATTAATAAACACTTTTATTATTGTTGATTTAAACACTAAAGCCTTAATGTCTGAGCAAATGATCCCCACAGAAAACTGTATTTTAAATCCTCATAAGCAAAAGAAAATGTCTTTTTAACTTTCTGTAAACATTCTCAGAGGATTCCAATTTGCTTTGCACCTGATTAACACTCGACGTGGAACACTTGAAGGCTTTTTTCATTAACCTCCCTACTGCCGCAACACAATCAATAACAGTAAAATAAAAGTATGCATGTCGAGGTAACACGTTTATGTATTTTCAGTTATTTATGGACCCTTTCTCGTTTAATGGCGCTTTTCTACAAAAGCCATAAACTATTCCATCCAACAGAGAAAAACACAGTGAATATTAGGAAGTCAGTGGTCCCACACTCTTGAACATTTTCAAATAGTTTCGGCACGATTTATGGGTTTTTCGGAATGTTTCTTAATAACGAAACCAGATTGCTAAGCACTAATAGACATTGAAGATAATGTGTGGAGCAGTTTATGAAACAACATGTTAGCATTTCCAACATTATTTGGTTTTGTCCATTGAATAACAATTGTATCATTGAATCGCGCACCGTAGATTCAACTTTCATATCAACATATTCCTAATGTACCTCATGAGTTCTATTGGTTTGAGGTCAGACGAACTTGCAGAAGTCAAAACCCACTGGGAACAATTGTCATATGACAAATGTATGTTTGATAACAAAATTCAGATTGATAATGACAAAACAAATTGTTGTTTGAACATCAGACCTAAAGAGCTAGCACTGTCACCACTAGGAACCCAATTTGCCAACCGCGTTTGTCTGGTATACAAATACATAGAAGTCTGAAGTCATTTACCACTGCAGGCCCACACCAAATAGCAGTCACTGTAACAAGGCCCGTGGCGGATCGGGCACTAATAGTGGTGCTTATCTGATTTCCAGAAAACTTTATCAAACTTATTAACCAAATTCTACTCGAGTCATATGCCATGAAACGCTTCCTAAATTGATAAATTATATTAAGGTCTTAGGTCAGATATCTTTGGCACCTTCACATTTATCCATTTGGGTATTGACTTTGTTTGATCAAAGGTCACAGTATTCATATGTATCTCGCGCTGATGATTAGTGCCGAACATTATCGTATCATGGAGCTAATTTTACAGGCCCGAAGAAAACATCGATTCAGTCGGAATACATTTATTAATTTTAATTGGAAATGTGGTCTGCCATATTTGTTCTCAACTTCATATGAATTTTTAATACCACAAAATGCAATGTTCTTCTTTAAACAGGGTTCACTCACCCACATAACTCTCCATCAACAGAATGGCATGACGATTGTTGTAATATTGGGATCCAATGAATACAGTCTTAACTATCTTCAGAAACAAATTCCTTATGCTGTAAATGGACAATAAATAGCTTTGAAGATAACATGATTGGATAAATGACAGCAGGTCATGAGGGTAAGCATGTTCTGTCCTTTATTCGGCACTTCGCCCTGAGTGTAACCATCCTTCACAAAGGTTATTGTGTTCAGGGATAAACAAACATGTTGAGGTCAAGGTATGTGTCATCACTATACAATAAACACATCTCATCTGCGAAGAGTTAGGGTCGGTCGGTTATTTGGAGTTCGAGAACTCGGTTAAGGTGCACCTTAGACAGTGTAACAGGGCTGATTAGGGCTGTTACTTGTGAATAGGTTATAGCTCAGTGTGTCGCTTATAATCACAATGATACAGCATTATGCGTTAATAACGTAATAAGAATAAGACAGATTGTGACAAAAACTTGGTAATGTGATCTAACGGTCTATGAATTATTCAAAATAGCAAACAAAAATGGATGCGAAACTATTACGTGATGCCTTTCTCTCCCTTGAGTATCTTTGAATGATATGAAATATATTCTGGCAGTTCATATTACCATATGATATAGACAATTTCGCACGTTAGTACTGAAAATATTGTTTACATTAAAAGGAATGTGAAAAAAGTAAGGTTATATGTTTGTCATTCTATTTATCATTATCTCTGCCAATCACTAACTGGTCACACTTAAGACACAGAGGCGCAGTAACAGGTGTAGCAAGGTAGTTTGATGACCTCCTGATAACGCCCACTCCTAGACATCATTAGATAGAATGTCACTGGCAGCTTTGACCTTTCATTCAATATACACGTACCCTTGCTTTTTGTCTCTGTCTGTATGACAGTTTTCAGGTCACTTGTCAAGTCGACTGTAAGTCAGTATAGTTAGAAATATGAAGAAATATCTTATTTTATCATGGACAGACTTTGCATGCAAAAAGCTTAAGCGCTGTTTCACAAAGACATCTAATACGAGCGTTACTCCGGTATGACACAGACATGTAACAGTCTAAGTCAAACAGAAGGCTTAGTTACTTTCCAAGAATTCTTTCTGGCAGCGCATTCTTTGATTCAGTCGCAACGTGGCTGTACCCTCTGCAACAAGTACCGTGCGACTCTCCTGTGTCTTAAGCTGAGAGTGGACACGAGAAGGTAGCTTCCTAAGATTCCAAACGAGCAAGGTAAATAGATTCATGTTGTCTCTCTCTGAAGAAACCATGAGGTAACAGTGAGATTCCTCTAGAGTGTGCCTACCAATGGCTAGTTTCATGTTGTAATCTGTTTTGCACACTTTTTGTTATTTTCATAAGTTGATGATGTCCACTTCTTTTCTTATACTGCCACAAATGCTATTACATAGCGAGATTCACATATTACAGGAAACAGTTCCCAAAATGACAGAAACAATACTCTGTAAGTCTTCAGATGAGCTTCTACAACCTACAGTGCTTTGTGGTATTTTCTAATAACATAACGTGACTAGCTTCAGACAAAACTTAGAAGAGGTAGTGTTTCATTAGAATGTGCATTTGCCTGTGTCGAACATGAAGGTATGGGATGGGGATACCTTGCTGCACAGATCAAGTTTATTAATGAATTACTCTATTTATTTAACTTATGTCACAGGGTAACCTGTTTGTGTCATTTGTCAGTTATCCCGAATAGTTCAAAGGTGTATGGATAGAGCTGTGTTAAAATGTATTCGGTATTCCATAGACGAATTCCAGATATTGAAATTTAAGCTGTATGAACGTTTCTGGCAAATGTAACGTTGACACACGTTTGCTTGTCATGTGTAAACCACTGTATTTAGTTTAGTATAGATCGTACATGACGACAATGAGCACGTCAAACCGATAGTTTGCTATTGCGTTTAGTTACCCGCCCTTGAGTTAATAACAACAGAGAATTGTGGCATAACAACATGTTTATTGATAACTAATATATATTATATATATATATTTATATATGTATATGAGTAATGATAATGGCGAGAGAACTCGCCGGTCGTGTATTTATAGAACTGTGGGGATAACAAATGTCAGGTGACGATATAGGATACGTGGCTGTAGAGCTGGGATGACGTCATCAATGACGTAATCGCTCGCTTCCAGCACCAAGTGTTGTACATATTCCATGTACATGCGTCACCGTAACTGTACATAGCTCTTTATGAAGTATGAATAAAACAATACAGTTGTTACAGCAATGGCTCTTTGTACTTTGTCAAAGATTAGAATTATAGATATCGTCAGAGTAATATGAAACAAAGGAAGGCACAAACCACAGAAAAAACAGCTTGCTATATTTGTTTCGCTGCCCTGTACCCGTTCTGTCATCTGTTGCGCCAATGAAAAAGAATTAGCGGCTCGAATTGATTGATTATTGAAAAAAGAACAGTGAACCCATATTCACAAAGAGTATGGTGTTATCAGGTATTGGAGGTATCACTTTGAAACCATACAATGTTCATTGAGAGATGTAACAAAATGGTGGGCTAGCATGCGACAATGTACATTTCTGTTAATGAAAGGCAAAACGTAATAATGTTACGAAGTCATGATATTCATATAACCAACAAGCCATGATTGTCTTTCCTAAACTCGTAACAAACGTACAGACGTGTGTCCAGCATCACCAGTGAATGTTCATGTTAACATCCGCTACTTCGTGGACAAAGCTGGAGATTTCGCAAAGGCGTTATGTTGTTTTGCATTCATGGCCAAGAAACGTGTTTCGCTTGGGAACAAGCTGTCAAACTCCATTCATTCAGTGTGCTCACGTGATGTTTCGCACCTGTATGGGTAGTTAATCATATAGTTGACCATCTTGTACTAAGATTGATTGTGTTCGTTTGAAATCTGAATTTTCCAGTTCAGGTTAACATGTTAGAAATAAACTGGTTACATCTGTAGTTTGGATTACGATGTCGTGCCAAATACATCTCGATAGATGGCCGCAACTTGGAACATATCTTGTACACAAGACTGAATCACTTATTTAATGGGCATGCAAGCGATGTATGTTACATATTATAACATCTAATGTGTGGGGAACATATGATTTTTTTGTTAATTAATGAGAGTTTCAAATATTCAGATGATGCCAATAGCTATACATTAACGCAGGCGGCAACATAGTGGTTGGTCTACAAAGTGTCAGTCATTTCAACCAGCCTTCCCTTGGTTCCACTACCATGCACAGTTATGTCCGAATGCACGTTATGGTATATATAATATTTTACAATGCACATATTTCCAACAGCTAAACAGGACAGCACAAGAATGTGGTTAGAAATCATAAGACGATATGCATAGAATCTAAATATCCCTGAAGTTGCACAATTAAGAAGTCGACCAACAGACACCACAGGCGTCTAATACGTAAATACCTATGGAATTATTGATCAGTGCTTCAACATGTAGATAAAAGGATTGATACAAATGACACACAAGATGACCTTACTGTGCAAAATCATGCCCATTCGCATATTGAAGGAGTCTCACTGAAAATGTCCTTCATGATATATGAGATCACGATGTCAGTAGGAACCTCTGTTAGAATGGGCTTACGAAGACACACTTCAGTAATTACGGATTTGACACTGGATTGCATTCTGAAAACAAGTTCTGGAGCAGTAATACTATTGCCAACTGTGCTTAGAGAATTATCTTAATTTCGACATGGAATCGCCGAAAAGGGTATGCAGTGTCGTAGTCAACAGACTCGTTAAAATTCAAGGAACTCAACTTGCACAAGTGTGAGGTCCAACGAGCTTTGAAACTGACGTTGCATTAATTAGTTACTTTCATCGACCAGGTCTAACTCTATTCCTGGGCACCATTCATGCCAGGTCTCAGACGGGAATCAAATCGTTAAATCTAGTTAATCTCGATTGGAAACTGTATATGCCTTTCACTAGTTACAAAAAAAAAACAATGTATGGATCAAGGTGATTCTTAGATACATTCAGAAAATAGGACAAATTATGTTAAGCGTCTGCAAAAAATGATGGAAAACTAAAATGTCCATATAAATAGTTCGTATTGATTTGAAAAGAACTAAACGTTTGAAAGAAACTTGAATACTCTGTCACAGGTGCAACGTGTTATACTCTAAACACACCAATCACGTCATTCTGCTTGTTATTACCATGTATTTACACAATTTTAAACTATGTATTCCTAGTACTTCCATGATACAACTTTCACACGCTGTTCCCCACAAGCCATCTCTTCTGGAGTGTAAATCTATGCATACTCTGGTGAATGAATGTTACTTGATTCCTTCCTTCGGATAACCTTAACATTTCAACATTGCACATCAGTTATCCTGGATTAGTCACCACCGTCCCTTAAGCACACAGTATAGGTATTTTGCTCATATTCTTAAAATATCAATGGCAACACTGATGCAATACTTTTGGAACGTTGTCGTTGACGTCAGGCAAAGATGGTAGCCGAAGGTCCTGGAAGTACGGTATGGTAATTCCAACAGGTCGGTGGAAGTCACCGACACTCTTCAAGCATAACTTGCTTTGCATCCTCATTCAGATTCTGCCACGAGAAGAAACATCTGAGAACATGTTGTCAAGGTTCTGACTCCACAGGTGATGCACTGTTATTGACTTTATGATCCTCGTTGAAACCATCGCAAAGAGCTTGTAGGATGAAGGTGATAGCAATTTTGTATATTGACTCCATATTGTCTGTGTACCGATCCCCGAGAGTTATCTTCACTGCTTCCAAGAATGGTGATCTCATTGTCTGAAACAGAATAACACATGTGTTTGAGAACAAAGTATAGGCGCAGTTGTTTTGAACGCGAGACGAACCAGACAGCAAATTGACAGATAATAAAATCAAAATTGATGATAATATCATTTTCGCAAGGCATGACTAAAACTCAGACAGTTCGGCGAGTGAGAAACCAGTTGCCCCACATTTGTGTTATTGACTTGCTGAAATATAAACGACCGTTAAAAAAATACCAGCAACAGAAATCAGCTGTATTATTAATTACAAACACTGGCTATTATTGTTAGATTCTTAGATGCATGGCGTTTTCTTCCCAAAAGCAGACCATTATGGTCGCAACGCAACTCGCAGGCACCCATGGTGAGAGGGATTAACGTAGCTTAACGTTCGAGCTGTTTGTAGATACGACATGTATGATGACCTCATATACCTTGTCCTTTTGACTTAGAAGATCAGTTAATTGCAGAAGATGTCATACACAGGCCATTGTCAAATGAACATCCTCAGAATGTATTGAATTATTGTCATATTGGATAAGCGTCTTCAGAATGTCCCTAGTTATTGTCATATTGGATGGTGAAAACAAATATGGCTTCAAACGAATGCATGCAAAATATACACGGTTTCAAAGGAGTGCCGACATGACAATAAGCTATATATTATAATGCCTACACAGCAGGAACATGTGGTATTATGATGAGGCTTGTGTACCGGCCATGCAATCGATCGTGGACAGGTCCGCCAGGAGCTTCGTAACACATACCTCTGTTAGCATGGAACGATGTGGAGAGTTGACTTTCAATCAATATGGAAATACATCGCAGTAACGAGTGAATGTTTACAGTCTTAATATTAATATAACCACATCAAAGGCGAACAACTATGACTTTCTATTTAAAGGAAGACACTAACAGAGACTCCTACCAGTTCGTCAATGACGTCAATGCTTATCAACATAATGCATGATGATCTATCGTCCCATTTAGCAAAAGGTGTTTCTATTGTACAAAGAACTTCAGTCATTCTTTAGCTGTTTGATCCATGTAGTTTGAGATTGTCATCAACTACATGATCAAAACTCAATAAGATTGAGTGAGTGATTAGAACTCTGCACACCCCTCATCTGTGTCAACATATCAGAGTCAACAGTATTTGGGAGATGCAAACCAGACACTGCTAAGGCGAGCTCTGTATATTTGCCATGTTATTTTCCGGACAGAAAATTCACTGATGTTGACAATTCCGCCCAAGATGATAAGGCCAGAAACCAAAAATGAATCGTGCAACGCCATCATGCTGCTTAAGAATGAGTGGGATTTACGCCTCTTAAGCAGCATTCCAGCAGTATCACGGCTGGGCTTCACACCCATGTGGGGAATCGAACCTCGAACCAGGGTCTGACGAGCGAACGCACTAACCAACCGCCCCACGAAGTAAGAACAGGGCCATGAGTTCAATCGTTCTCACATTGTACACACGTTGAAATGACGATAAGGATTTAACTGCAAAATTGCTTTTCTAGATTATTAGCATAATGCCAAATCATAATGGAGGCACATATACAGTTATCATAACAGAACCACTGCAGTGCCGTAGACGCATTGACGGACAGATTAATAAGTGGGGATTAAAGCGTTGAAATTGATGAAAACGACGTAAAACCAAAACACTGCACTGAGAGTGTGAAATGGCGTGTGGACCCATGACGTGAAGATAATCCTAAGTAATCCCGCAACATCTGTTGCATGCCTTTAGTTTTGACATTCTGGACCCGGGACGGTGGGGTAGTTTAGTGGTTAAAGTGTTCGCTCGTCACGCCGAAGACCCGGGTTCGAGTCTCCACATGCGTAGAATGTGTGAAGGCCATCTCGGGTGTCCGCTGCAGGGGTATTGCTGAAGTGTTTTTAAAAACGGCGTAAAAAATAATCATTTACTGACTCTAGACACAGAAAGGCAACCACTAAGCTGTATAGATACCTTTTTCACCTACATTTAGAAACAGCAAGGAATCTGCCAAATCTGTGACATAATTCGTGATTATGCAAGGATTTGATTATTTAGGTTCTCGATAATCAGATTACGGAATCACAGAATATGAGTGAATGAGAGTGTGGTGGCCCGGTTTGAAGAGAATTCAAGTTATATCACATCTTGACATGATCACGTTGAACACAAGCTGTCTGTTTGAAGACAAACCCAGTAGTAATGAAACACAAGTTAGTTTCGAACCCATGATCGACTTTCCTGGCGAACCCATGATCGACTTTCCTGGCGAACCCATGATCTGCTTTCCTGGCGAACCCATGATCTACTTTTCTGGCGTGCCTGAAGGCGACCGTGTCACTGGAGAACACATGGGGTATGTTTTAAGTTATACCGGGCCAAACAGGTTAGAGATATTGGTATTTTTATGACTGATATTTGGCGTGTCAATGAATAAATAGATCATTATTCATAATTTCAAAATTTACATATACCCCTAACTGTTTTTGTCCAGTATATATAAACCTTTAAACCTGCAGTCATGGGTATTTGCATGTATGATTTGCATGTATGATTACAGTTTAATGCCTTAAATATTTTACAACTGCAACACTGCATGCCTTTCTTTCATTTGCATTAAAACCGTGTCTCCTCGATGGTGGGGGTAAAAGACGACGGACGAAGAGTGAGTGCGTGAGTTTAGTTTTAAGCCGCACTCAGCAATATTCCAGCTATATGGCGGTGGTATGTAAATAATCGAGAGTCAGGACCAGACAATCCAGTGATCAGCAACATGAGCATCGATCTCAGCAATTGGGAACCGATGACATGTGTCGACCAAGTCAGCGAGCCTGACCACCCGATCCTGTTACTCAGTGATGTTTATTTCTTTATATATAGGATTCCATTTGTTTGAGTGGCATTCTAGACGTTGGTCATATAGCGATGACAAAACATTAAGAATGGTCAAAATATCATAAAGAAGCTGATCATACATAAAGTTTTGGCCATTTTATAGAATTCCATTTAATTAAATGACATAATAATGGAAGGGTGAAAAAAGTCAAATGTACAAGCTAAAATATTTTGATAACGACGTGTAAACATACTTAAAATGGCCCCACATTTAAGATCACTATAAATTGTAGCCTGCTGCAATGTGTTTATTGGCAACATAAACGGATTACCCAGCAACCAAACACCCCAAACATGAACTAGAGAAACAACCAATTACACAGGGGATTGAGAAATTTGGGTCATTCACACAATAACAGAACATGGAAATAACAGTGGTACTGTTTACAGATCTTCAGAGGCATAATTCATCAGTTTTATCGATTGTTTGCTGTAGCTATCCCGGATAAAAGACCTAGGAATGGTAAGTCAGATATTCATCTCTGAGAGGACCAATTACCGGATGAAATGGATCAGGTGCAGGGAGGACTGGTAGTTCTACCATTCGCAATGAGATGGATTAATGGTGTGAGTTTCATGCTGAGGTCGGCTGATTGGCACCATTTAGACATTTTTCAGTTGATTTTGTAAGCGTCTTTTCCACACAGAATCGAATTTCTGTATGTGTGTGATTCGGCTCTACGTGCATATTACTGCATCGTAACTTTATAGATAGATATACAAATACATCTTGTTGATATTTCACTTATCGTGTTTGATTTGCAGGTAATGATTATGAATCACCTCGTTGCCAGCCCTGCAATGTCTACAACCAAGTTGCTCGTACATATATACAGATCATTGATCATCTAGATCTTACGGTGCCTATTTTATACAGCCTGATTGCAAGACCCAGATAATCTCTGGCGTGGCTATTACAGTGGTCAGTGCATTCAGTCCCCTCATTACTGAAACCACAGCTTCAGCTTGACCTCCGCTCCTCGGATATGACCATCCAAACGACCAATGGTCAATGCAGGGGAGACCCTATTCCCAATTAACGCGGAATAGTTATTTCCAGAACCGAAATAATGGCATTTTCGGACAGGCCAGCTCGTCTTTCAAGACGTGAACAGATACTGCGATCACTAATGCAGTTATTTCGCGATGAACCTCCTCTTTATTACCGTGGCGAAACACGAATATCAATATCTCGAGAGGTAGTTGCTGTTTTAATCAGCTCGTCTTATGCTTCATGGCCTGAGGGATGAGTCCGAGAGAAGGCCCTAGGGTGCTTGAAAACACTACCCTAGACAATCAGTATCTTTAACACGTATATGTTCTTCATATTGGACACTCGGTCGCATGAAACTTTGAATAAGCTTTGAAATCAATACAAACACGATAGGTCACGTGGTATTTTCGACATTATCTTAAATAATTAAGGATCTGCCATATGATAACGTGGAGTTGGATTGTGTTGAAATATTTGTAGAAAAGTATACGTTTTCTAGAAAACACAAGAACGGTTTCTTCTATGAAGAAAAATAAATACCAGTTGTGATAATCTGCAAAAGAATAAGTTGGGTATCTAAATTTAATGTTGTGGCACAACACATTTTGCATTTCTAGTGTTGCGTTCTGGATAGACACAATGGCTGTTCACACATTCGGTAAATCGAACCGTAGCCGTTCATGAATACCAATTCGTTATTCGTGGTCACAAGAACAGAAAATGAATGAATATTTAGATTTTGTATCTGAGCACATTTTACTTCAGCCTTCATAAAATGAGATAAGCAAGAATGGAATATGTACTAGCCTTTCAGTAGTGAAGTCATGTTGGTTTGCAATGGCTGCACAAGGTACTCAGGACAATAACTATTGGTGCATTATATACCAAATTAGTGTCATGTCCGGTCACTACTTATCACCACGACAAATTAACAGTCAACGTGGGAGTTCCATATTGTGCATCAGTCGCTTAACCACAATATTATATTCGTGAATATTTATTCGTATTCGTTGCCCAGTATTCATAATAAATATCATATTTGCAACACAGTGTCTCCCCAACAGACCAAATATACACCACCCGTTGTGCTTGAGGCACATTATGGACATAAGTTTTTCTCTTAACAAGTCATCTTTATTGAAATAGAAAAGCGAGAGGCTGATATTTGTAGGAAATTGTAAAGGGTAAACACACAGCTTTGAAGCCCATGAAGAGCCGATTTAGAATTTGTTTTCAACGAGACGAATAACGGGATCGGGTGACACGTTTCCAATCTGCATGGATCGATGTATATACTGTTATTCTCTGGTTTATAGGTCACGATTGTTTACACACCGCTGCCGTATAACTGGAATATTGCTGGAAACAGCATTAAACAACAAACAAACAACTCAAACAAATGCAAGATGACTTGTGTAAACCATTTTATATTGCATCAGCGCCAACAACCACGCGAAAGATATGGAGTAATTCTTTAACAATACTAGCGAAGCAATGTAAAGTTTATCCAAATGTTATCCAATGCACATGCATAAGTATAAAGTACCGGGACATATTGGTTTGATTTCGGTAAAGGGTATCATCTATTGTGAATCTGGCAACATTTGTAGTGTTAAGAAGACGGTTGGTTGGTTGAAGCGTACTAAAATCATTCACCCGCAGCCACAATCAGACTTTTTATTCCGCTCGCATGATTCAAAGGATCTGGTCTTACTACCGATGCTGTATGTTTGAAGTGAACAAGCATTCGATCTCTTGAAGATAACAATACGCTTTATGTTTGATTAACGCTATAGGATGTATCTGAGTAGCACGTGCAAGTTCATGTGATGAACATTAAGAAGGATACAGACCTTGGACATTGTGGGCAGTTTATGTGATGAACATAAAGAAGGATATAGATCAGAATATTGTGGTTGAATCGACATTTTGGTGAAGCTTCCGCCCTTATCAAACAAATGATGCTAGGTATCATACGTTTGATAACGATGCAAGAGTCAAGTGATACAGCTCAGCACCCATGTGATAAGGGTGTTACCATCATACACACATACTCCCCATTACATCGCATTAGTTATGATAACACCATACGCCATCCCCTGAGATCAACTACGACAAGAGATTCCAATGTATTTAAATAGGATGCGGTGGGGTAGCCAAGTGGTTAAGCCATCGGTCGTCGCGCCGAACACCCGGGTTCGATCCCCCACTCTCGCCATTCGTATTTGAATTCATCTCTGAAAATTAGTGATTATGCTACAGTTTCGAGCAAAGGTCAGGCATACCCATTTCTACCGCCTGAATATGTCAGTCGTACAATTTGCATTGTTCCCTGGCATTTAAAAAAAAATGCCTCATGCAATGCGGCGAAGAAGTTTGCCATTTACACTGTTCATTCCACGTAATCTGATACTAGTACGTTCGACATATGTTGGCATCAGCATGTCCGTATTTGTTAACGTCATGTATCACGGGCACCTTGTACGAGAGACGAGAGAGAAATTATCGAATGAAATATGAATGATTTGTGTGCGTCACTTGGATGTTTTCACGTAATACACACTCCGGTTGACATTTTTTTATTGAGATATTTTGAAGAACACTGCACATTTATGATCCTAATTTTTAAATACTCGAAATTGAATATGTGAATACTTCCAGTTTCCGGATCTTCGACATAACCGCCAAATGGGATACACGCATTTGCTGATTTGAAAGATCATCATTTAAGACCTGTGTTGACTACATCAACAAATCTATCGGTATGTAATTATGAGGTGGCGAGACTGGCAATTGAAGGAAAGTGTCCTTGATTCTTGCTGACTCATCAAACCTTCTTGAATTCTTAACAAACGAGTAGCGGAATAGCTAAAGCACCCGCTCGTCGTGTTGAAGACCCAGGTTCGATGCCTGACGTAGGTACAAATGCGCAAGTCAAAACATTGGTAACAGAACAGTCTCGTTCCTGTTTTCTGTTCCGCGAGATAACCCAGCATTGTTAGACTAATTCATTGAACTGGGTACATAAATAGTCATCAGTATGATCTTATACGTCTAGGCACTTGTATATTGCAACACTACGCTTCTTCTCATCCCTGTAAACACATCGTACAGCGTCCTCTGTCGTAGAGCGAGGTGTGACAAAAGGAAACCTGGAAATCGTGTGAATCCCAAAACGAGGCTCCGCGGTGAGAAAAGTTTCGCGGTGTGGTACGGAACTGATACGTTATCCATCTCATTGTGTGTTACAGAACTACACGGAATAACACATGTAACAGGTGTAACCATTGAGTCAGATGCATTGTGAATCACTTTACAGCCTCATCAAACAGAAGCAGTTGGTGATTTCCTAGTTAAGGCATGTTGCCTAAACCTCGACATAAAATATAGAATTACGGTGTTATTAAAGTTTGAAATTATAATTGATTTCTAAACACCATATTCTTATAAAACAAGGGGCAGGAATTCAATGTAACCATAGTTTCTTGTGGTGTCCATTTTCACTTTCACATGAGAGAATTCGGATCGGCTGAAAAGTAGGTCATTGTCTCAATGGAATAATGAGACTCCTGTTTCGGTATGGAAGTCTATTTCTGGAACATTGCTAAAAGCGGGGTAAAACCATTTTCACTTACTCACACACGTGCTGGAGATAACGCACGCTGTGGCAGTTAGCAATTTAGTTTCAGAACATCGCTCAATTGTCTGCGATCTCTAAACAAATTAGATAAACCTAATAAGAAGTGTACATGAACAACAAAGACTTGCTCTCTAATTTTCGATACACCTTGGATGAAACTAAACTGGGATCATCAATTATTGCAACTGAGATTTTCTGCAATGGCAGCCAGTAACGAAATGGCAACGCTACAAGGGAATGCTGGAACAGTAAAAAGTTCAAATAGTGATAGCTGTCTCAATACGTCATTCATAATGATCTTTTCTCCAGATGTTCAAAGAAGCCTACCTCAAATGGTAATAATTACCTATAATTTAGAAGCACTGACTCTGAGTGAAGCGACAGCGTAACATTTTATTGGGCACATTTGGAGTCTGGAACACATCAACATATCAAACTACAATCCTTTCATGGTCAGACATGTCATTACGCGGAACACGGAGCTATAATAACACTATTAAAATGCGAGTTGTCCATGAACAAAACCGTTCCTTCGAAGTATTATATTGATACAGACAGGGCGTTGATATCCATCGGACAAAAGCACGTAAACGACATTGTTTGATGGTGCCTAAAATAGAAAATGATGTGTAAGATACAATTATCCAAGCTTTCGGATCTTTAATGTTTCACCAACTGTTTAAGCCAAATAACGTTCCACTTTAATGTTTGCTCACGATTTTGCGTATGTACTTTTTAGGCCCGGAAAATTTTGTCTCCAATATCACGAGTGCCCTAAGGGAAATTTAAAACTGAAAATAGAAAAACATTTCTCCCGAGCCTATCAAGGCTGAATCTTCATTGGTCTGCTGTAGCCTCTAGACCTGAAGTATTGAAAACCTTTTGTTGGTTCGTTTTCTGGTGTATTGCAATCTATTACATATATTGCACTCACAGCAATGACACGACCTAGGACAGTTCTAAAGATTAACATGGATGGAAATTAGATTCATTGTACAACGTCTACTGCGTCTACTCCTGTGATAGACAACATGGACATGGAATCGTTAGACAGAATTTCGCGGTGCATCTTCCTAGGTTACACAAAGGAACTGTTGAAGATTGAACCTTTTAGACCAACAAAGCAAAGGGTTCTACTCGTAGATAATAACTACAGTTTGTGGAATGGGCAACGTCTCGGCGTCAGAGGTCTCCAGACCATCTTCAAATCCAGGCACATACTCAGCAAGTCAATCAGCTGTCGTGACATTGATGGTCAGTTCCAATAATGGATGCAGCAGAACGTAAACATCATCTGCGGGCATCTTGTCTTCACATACGTCTCCAAGTTGGCAAGTAACCCTTGGTCCCATCAATAGCACGATGAACCAAGAGGTCCGTTCACCGACATCAGGCACTTTTCGGTGTAAGTGTGTTTGTAAAGGTGTTTGAAATTACCTCATACAGGTTGATTAAACCAGAACATTTGTCAATAGGATCAGCTCTAAAAGCGAGCCGTGATGAAATGTCAACAGGTCATCGAAGAAGTCGAAAGATAATTAAAGCTTTCAAGAATGATTCTTTTCAACGAACTTAATATTCTCACACATTTTCTGCTTTGATTTTGCGCTGGGTTAGAGCATTGATTTATTACTTGTCAACCGGTGGCGTGCTTCTGCTATTAATTGCGAATTGTGGAGTTCTTGATGAATTTGAGGAGGCATTACATAAAAATGTTGCACCCAATTTCTTTTCGAAACCTACGGGAAATGACTGTTGAGTGGTTGTCTGCGAGTGAGTGAGTGAGCTGGGTGAGTGGGTGCGTGAGTGCACATGCACAAAGCGCAATATTACGAGATCAACACGCACCGACGACTACCCGATCCATGTACTATAATACAGGGGTACTATTCAACCCGGGAGTGACTATTACATATACTCCCCTCCATGTCAAAAGTGTGTGCAGTATTTACGACCTTAGGGATATTTTCAATGAGAGAAATCAGCCATTAGTTGCAATAAAACTACTGAAGGTAAGTTTTCTCTTAAGAATAGTTGACTGATCCATTTTCAAAGATCAAGATGCACCTGAATGTCCAATTATGACCTTATATTGATTGGCCAACTCTTCCTTGCAGTAACCCCAGACCAGATTGTAAGCAGTTGTTGTTTGCAACACGGGAGCATATGATCACTCTTTACCAAACTAACAATAATGTTGTCTTCTCAAAACTAAGACCGGTTTTGATTTCCCCGTGTTAGAAGGCAACACTTGGTGCATGGAATGCTGTTTAAAGTGATCACAGTTCCGCCCATGTTTCTGGTTAACCGATGAGGCAGATGCTACTGAGCATCATTAATTTCATCCCACTTCAAAATGCAGCTTTCTTTTTTTCTCTCTCCCTCAAAGGGACATAACTGAAATTTCCACCGATGATTAATTGGGGTGAGGAGTCCGGTCACTGCTCATCGGCTTTTATTTGCTGGTATTTACATTAACGATTGATCGGAATTTATTTTTATCCCTTGATGTCAAGACACAGCAAGTTTTGTGGGAAGAACTCCAGTTTAAGTGTCCATCTACCTGACAGCTGTAGATGATGTCATGCATCATGAGTGCCGCCGAATTCGATCTCAGTTAGTCTCTTGGGTACACCGAATTTCCATGTGTCTGCTTTCGAATTACGGTTCGCCATGATTATGTGTCCGCGCTTGTGTGTTTTACCAAAGTAGGGAGCATCTGAGACATGGATTACTTCGGGTATTCCTCCCACATTAAGCAGACTCTCCATGATGTAACATGAGTACCCACTCTCTTCATAATGACCTGGATACGCAATATGATTGTTGCTGGTAAAGGACACATGATGATCCGGGTTAGAATTGGTCTTCAGTACACAATGATTGTCGTAAGAGGCGACAAACTGAATCAAAGGGTCAGGCTCGCTGACTTGGATGACAAATGTTGCCGTTTGTGTAGATCGATCTAATCACATGTAGCCTTATAAAACGTGATATGTCCAGTTCTGCCTGTACAATAGTGGTGCATATGATTCGATGCCACGTGACAGGAAGTTAACGACATGCGCATGCCAACATTACGTGTATGTAAATGCTATAAACCATACCTCATTATCATACAGCCATTTTTAATTATGCACATATCAGATGCGAAGTATTTTAGGCTCAAAACCTTTAGATAGCCTTTCGTAACATGTGCTAATTGTCAGTTTCTGCCGTTTAAATAGGGGTACATGTGATTAGATGTCACGCGCGCCTGTCAGTACTACGTTTCTATGAATGATATAAACCATACTTTATTATCAGACAGCTATTTCTATTAGGCATATATGAGGAGTATTTTAGGCTCAAAACTTTTTGATAGCCTCTCATAGCTAGAATATTACTAAGTGCGGGGTTACACGACACCCCAACCAACCAAATCTTGTAAAAAGTGTCGTTGTTTTCTTCCAGTGCTCTAAAAAGCTTTTAGTGACACCAGTTTATCTCTAATCAGGATGTTAACACGATGCAACCATACACATGTCATGTTTACATCATTAAAAGAAGTGCTTCCAGATATTTTCGTGAACTGCAGTAGCAGGGGAATTATCTTGAACATTCAAACATCTGGAAGTCTGTAACCTTTCACGGAGAGAATACCACATTGACATGAGATATTACCAAATGCTGGGAAGTATCGGACGATCGGCCTATATAGAGCATTATAAATGCGTTTAACAAGAAAACAAACCCAATAATATTCAAGTATCTCCCAAATTAGAATCAATCAACCAGTGATGAAACATTTATGAAAGGAAGAAAATTATTTTTTGTCCGAGCATACTTTTTATTCACCAGCCGTTTGGTCTTCTAATTCTGTTACAATTTGGGTCTTTTTATAATGAATATTTCTGGCTGGCCGCTCAGTTGCGCCTGCGGTGCAGCCTTACTCATTCATCAGTGAAATCAAGAAATCCAATTCTCTGTTTGTTTGACGCTTTTGCAATTCAAATGTTGAACCAGGCTCATAATTATGTAATAACAAACACGTTCAACAAGGGAACTAGATTTTCAAACGGAATTACGCTGGAATCGTCAGTAGCCTAGTCGGGGGAACGTTTTCTGACTGTGTAAACCGATTACAAGGTGAAAACAGTATTACGAGACGGTTCCAGTTTTCGCGAAAGCTCAGAGGTCTCGGAATGTTGAACATTTGCCAAGGTTTGCCAAGAGTTTGGCACTACAGGCTTGTGTTGCAAAGTGGATGGCCTGCTTAACATAACGTTATAAATGCAATGACGTCGTAAGTTACCGCTCATTCATGTTGTCTTTTATGAATGAAATAACGACCAGTTTTAATTGCCGTGGGAAAGCTCATTAATGTATTTCTGACTGGCGACGGTGCAGCGATGAAATGGGATGAGTTTGGTTGGTTGGTCTCGGGTAGGATTGTGTTAGGCTGGACAAGTTTGGTGGATGTGTTGTAGTTTCTGGGGTTTTGTTGCCTCAAAGAACAGCACCGTTGAGTGAGTGAGTGTAGTTTTACGCCGCGTTAGCAACATTCCAGCAATATCACCAGGGATACGTTTCAATCCATTGTAACGATGCTGGGAATCAGGATTAAAAGTGAACGCTTTTACCACTAGACTACTCCAACACCCCATAACACACATGGCCACTGTTTCGAAAAGCGTTTTTGAAGCCTCGAATATCTGTCAGTGATAAATAATGTACTTGTACTTTCCGACTGCGCTGAAACTAAATTATCGTTGTGAAATGGTGCCCCGAGATTGTTAATTTTGGATACACACGTAAGGAGAAAACACACTTCAATCCTGGCGTGTTTGAATTGACCCCCGTTTGGTGAATAACTCTCCGTGAGTTGTATGTTTTAATGTAAGATCAATCAATCTACTACTGCGTTAGCATTCCTTTTAACGTGGTTAGACCATGGAATTGCCACATACGCCTAATATATTCATTTTAAAGCTTTCAGAATAGCCTGGCGAGAGCACGGAATTGCTCTATAAACCTTATATATTTATTTTATGTGCAGCCAGTTTGCACTAGTTCATCCACTGAATTGCTATATAAATCAAGTGCACATCTTCCGAATCCTTCACCATCAAATCACTTCAGTAACTCTTCATAAAGATTCGCTGGGGATCATTCCAACATAACCACTTATGAAAGAGAAGCATCAAAGTTCGGTGGAATGAACAAGTTTGTTGGTGATGTATCAGAGTGACCAGAGATAATCGGGTCAGCTTTTCACGGACCCCTCGTACCATGAGCAATTCCTGAATACGGAAACGGGGCTTCCCATCAGATTACAGGAGACAACGTCATTTGCTATTCTAACGTCGAAGGTTATCAAACAATTGTGGCGCCTGAGAGTTAGTCTGTGGTCACATTAAAGGAAGAAATACCATTCCTGCTAACCATTCCGTGTGCAAGCCATCGATCACCGACAGGAGAAGAAGTCTCTGTTCCCTCGTCGCCCACTTTTAGTCCTATTCTTGGACAAATTAAATCAACACATTTTCAAAACATGTATCAACGTCAACTAATGTCGCTGTCCTGGAGATGTTCCTGTCGTCAAATTCACAAATCAATAAAAAAAAGACCTTACGTGACATCCGTAATCCGTCTTATTTGCAAATGGCGCCCTTCCTTTCTTCTGTTAGTGTGACGTTTGACGTGTGTCGTGCATATAGGAGACCTAGAACACTTGGTAATCCGTGACCACAGTTTCCTGTCACAAGACACTTGGCACTTACTGGCAGTTATCAAAGCGGTTGTACGATGCAATCCGTTTTTTAAGCAGCAAGTGAATCAATCACTATTTTACTGTATTGTCAACCTTATAGTACTAGAACAACACTATGTCAAACACATCAGACGCCTGGTGTCATTTTACCAACGGTGTATCAACGGTGGTAACTTAAGACATTATAAACATGGTCACTTCCGCATCATTCAAATCAATATTCATCTGGGGGAACATAAACAAACACCGAAGGTACCCATGTCATCTTCCACCTAACTGTTAATTTTGAATTGTTTGAGGCACGGGTACAAAACGCTCTGGACCCATCGTCAGATTTTGTAGACGAGAGGAAAAACACAGAATTATCTCCCTTCCTTCGATTTGCATTCGCAAAATATCGATAATTTCCGCACATCATAGGTGATTCAATGTTATTCGACATGAGGAATTACTATCTCGAAGTACATAGAAATGTTGCTAGCTAATAAAAATAATAGAAGATTCAGCCAATCGCAAAACGACATTTATGTGTGAGGTAAGATTATGACAGCCATACCTGACTTAAATTAAAGGATGAGTTTTACAGGACTGGTATGTGGAATATATGAGGAATACTGTTGATACGATAAACAATATCCCTTTCAACAAGATTAAATTCTTCAGATCACCTATAAGATCACCTGACGTGAACCCAAGGATACGTTTTAAAGACATGAAATGTGGAATGTATAAGGGTAGCTCCCTTCCAACAAACACAATTCTCCAGGTAGCCTATGAGGACGGTATCATGAGTTGGGATAACTTGGATGATATTGATACATCTGGTCTCGTCCCTTTGTGATTCAGCGTCTCATAAAGTATATGTTTTCGTCCGTGCCCCAAAGATGCGAAAATAGGCTCGGATATACCCACTGGCCTATAATTACGAAGTTGTATTATTAACCCAACCAGTTGGAACTCCGGGCCAGTGCGTCCAAAGGGGACTGATTACCAGATACGACACATCCCTCGACAACTGCATACTTTCCTAGACAGCTGCCTTTTTTACTTGAAATCTAGTTGTGTTGTTGGCATCTTGTATGCTTCATTTCACCCCATGTCTTGGAGATACGAGTGTGCGAGATTTAGAATGTGGTAAAGGGAGTTTTGTGGAAAAGGTTCGCCAAAGAATGTTGCCTCCTTGGTGCTTGAGGCATTCATCTTCCTCATAAAAAGTTGCAAAATAAGCAAGACAACCACCTAGAAATTCGCCCAAACGATCAAAGAAAAAAATCTAAAACAAAATCAAACAACAACAAAAAAAACCCCCCAAAACAAAACAAAAGAACAAAAACAAACCCAAACACCACCACCCCCATACCACCACCCCTCCTCAAAATACAAAAGAAAAAACATACATAACAAACCAAGACAAACAAAACAATAAAAACAAACCCCAAACCCTAAAACGTGATACATACTAGTTTGAATTTCATATTGTCTTGCTGACAAAACCTCGCTATTAAAACATATTATTAATCCTCAACCTACGCGATCTTATTTTTCTCAATGATGAAGGATTGCGGTAAATTGCTTCTACCACCAGCTAAAGATATCACTTCATCTAGCATAGTGTCCACCTTTCCTTTTTCAAACTATTGTACTATTTGTGTAGCAGCCTGTGACAATTTACTGTTCATTATTCAACCTTATTGTAAATCTATGTTCAACGACAGAATCCTTTATACAAAGTATTATCAAGTAATCATTCTCAATAAAATGTTTGCCTGATAAATATCCTTTATAATATTTTCGTTTGATTTCACCAGCCAGGATTACTACAGTCTGAAAAATCACTGGCCTTAAATCGACACTTCATTGCTCTTACATGGCAACTTTATCTAACGTTCACCATTCATTACCAAAGTTGGAGCTTTTCAAAGCATGAGCAAAGTGTGTTTGTGTGACCTAGATCGTGGTTTAACCGCCCGGTTTACGCTGCATTGCCACAATTATCAAATCCCGGAGCCGAGAAATTGGTCCGAAGTCGGTCACGAAAATCAATTCTTTAACATTGGAGGAGACGAAGAGGGACTTAAGTCTTTCACTAAAGCAGCGGCAGTGCTAAGAATGGAACCACACATAACGTAGATTGACCCTATGCATAGCCCGGCTTAACTTGTGTATTCGGAGTTATGAAAACTATCAAACTGTGCTCTCTAATAATTGAACATTATTATGATGGCTCGCGGACAGACATGAGATATATGTCTTTTCAGCGCTCCGTTCCCAATGTGACCATTATAAGCTGTTATCTGCACACGACGGTAATGCGTGAAAATGATAGTTTTTACCTTTTTGCAACACAAGCGCATCTCAATTGCTCAATTGATTACTTATGAGGCCTTCCTGTTTGTTTTAGCAGTATCTGAACATGCGTTCATTGCCTCAACTCGTATATTTGTAATGTGATTAAGTCGATACCGCAAAAGCCACATGTGGCTTCTGCATATGTGTTTACATCAAATGAAACGGCAAATCTGAACGGTAAAACGGTAAAACTGAACACCTCGTAGATATCCGGGGAAACAGTGCATATTGATATCAACAGCGGTGATAAACATGTCTCCCAGTGTTATTAACGTGTTTTAAACAGAACCCATCCTGGCAGGAGAGAAACGCAATGGGGTTGTAAATCTCTTCAGTAACCCTGCATGTATTGATGACAAACTTCTCAGGGCTTGTCGACAGATATATCGCAGGGCTTGGCATGGATGAATGATTATGACAATATCCCATTCGTACAGTCGTGATTACTAAGACAGAGCCTCATCCCCAAGATAATTGTAAGCCGAACAACGCTCTCCAACAGACAGGCACGACGTTCTGTGTTTCATCTCCAGTATGACTGACGCTCTGCGTTGCATTGACCTACATACATAGAATATACAATCCCGTGGAAGTTCAGCATTTTACGCGGAAGTGTACATCTTGTGTGATTTCTTCGTGGCTGTTAGCTAGTTCTGATTACCAAATGTATTGGTGAAAAGAGTATAATCTCCCAGATTAACTGTTTTGTCAGGAATGGAAAATAATGTGCCACATTAACCATGGTTCAAGAACGGATATCTATAACAGTAAAGGAGTCAGTGGCTATGTGTTTTCGTCACTTTCCGCAATATTCAAGCAATATTACGGCGGGAAATGGGCTTTACACATTAAACCCATGTGGTGAATCGAACCAGGCTCTTCGGCGAGACGGGCTAGTGCTTTAACCACTATGCTACCCCACCGTCCGATGTCTGTAAGAATGTGTTTTCAATGACTTTGTTTGGTTAAACGATCTGTGAATAGTATTTCAGTTGTATCTCGCCATGAAAGCATAGCGTTCGAATAATTGCGTTCGAAGTGATGCACTTCTCATAGTTTTATCATTGTGATGACACCCATGATGTGTATGTTATGCGGCAGCCAAACCTCGGAACAGAACCGAATCGGGATTCGAACTAACTGTAACAGATGGTTCCAGTTTCCCAACTGCCTGTTGTTTCCGAGAGAAGTAACTAAATATATCTAATTGCCGCTAGACGATTGGCCTTTCGCCATAAAGCCAAAATGAACACCACATAGCCTCCAAGCAGGTGTGCTTAAAATAATTTGTGCGATGTGTTTTGAGTTTGTCAAGCTCCGGATGAAATCAATTAAAAGAAGAAGAAAGACTTTCAGGGGCAAAATGGCAGAAAAAAAACTTTATGTTTATATACAGTGCCGAATCTGATGACCTGAGATAGCAGTATGCCTTGTATCGTTTTATAACTTAAAGGTATATTAAAACATAAAGGGACATCAGTGTAACGGCACCTTTAACAAAATGACGTTTACGTACAATGTGAAATCTCTTTGTGATAATCCAAACAGTGAAATGGAGAAACTATGTTTTAAGATTTAATTCATGCATGACATGTTTGCATTGTAAGCTATCTAATATGAATTAATTGTGTGCATTGCAATCTGGGTGCAAAACTTTGCCTCTGGATTGTAGTGAGTGCTTGAGTATGGCTTTATGCAGCTCTTAGGTGCCGCACAACCTCCGGCTTTTATCATGACGGTAGTGGTATTATCAACTAAACGGCCGTGAGTCGCTGCTCATCACAATCGGTGGTGAGTGAGTAAGAGAGTGAGTGAGTTTATGTCGGTTTTAGAAATGTTCCAACAATATCGCGGCGGAATGCACCAGAAATGGGCTTCAGACATAGTACCTATGTTGAAAATCGAACCCTTACCGTCGACGTGACAGACGGACGCTTTGACCAACCATTCTACCAAACCGACCCGCCTGTGTCCCCAAAACATTGTTTGTTAATTTAGGTGACGTAACAGATCATAATGAAGCCGTAAGTGACTGAAGCACGACATAATCGTGACCCATTTGAGTCATCGATGTTCATAACATCAACCACTATTTTGTTCGACCCAAACTCGATCCTTTACAGATCAGCCTCACAAAGCTCAAGTTGTGAAAGTGGCGTTGCAAACGAACAAGCAAACAGTACAAAAAATTCTTGTTAAAAAATCAAATCTGTATCTAAAACGAATTCTGGATACGTGTTGTGTCCTCCATACGGGGCTCTAAATGATTACTAAGTAATCTCAGGAACATATAAGGCGTCTGCTTAACAGAACTAATTGGATAATGAATAACATTATCTGAGGATTACTTACCCAAAATATCTCTGATCTAAATCCGTTAAATCTTCTGTGGGACCCTCCTGTCTTTAGTAGAACTTCCGTGACGTAGCTGTAGTTATCTATACGAGAAAAGGCGTCATCCAGCGTTGTCATGACGAGAGTTGCGTGGTGCTCTAGAGCTTCGTTCTCCCTCAGGTCGTCTTCACCTTCCAGCAGTTTAAAGCTTGTAAACAAGGCCTTGAGTTCGGAGTTGGTTTTAAACAATCTGCGATGGAAAAAAAAGTTCATGGGAAAACATATGGAGACATTATTGTTAGTTTACGGTGCCATGATGTACCCGCAAGGAAGTGTTTGCAAGTATTCAAGTTTTGTGTACTGAACTCTAGGTGTCGTGACATTTTTATTGTTTAATGTGACAACCCAGTATGTCCCTTAGCTTCTTCAGTATTGCTTATCTTTAAAGTAAGAAAACTATTATAGCGTATGATATCACCACCCACTTTTTAAATGTTATACTATGTTTGTATAGGGGTAAATTTTATCTGTGCATTTTTGTATGGATTTTATGTGTCTCGTAGGCCCGTAAAGGCCGGGCAGATGTTTCATCTATCTGTTACAGACTATATATACTATGTGAACATACACGGAAAGATTTTGCAAACAAAGTTAACTCCAAGGTTTTCACACCCAATCACAGGTGGACTCGATCTCAGTACCTCAAGCTCGCTGGACCACTACCTTGGCGCCTTAGTCAGCTCGCCGTATAATGCAAAATATCAAATCATTATCTAGACAGCAATGTTCCAATGTAGGTAAGACGAAAACTTTTGATTATTTGTTGAACACGGCCCACGGCAATTTGCCAGCTACATGGAGGTCTATATGTGTTCTAGTCTGGACCAGACAAACCAGTGGTCAACAGCAACTCTATACACGCACCTGGGATACGATGTAATGTGTCAACCAAGTCAGCGAACTTGACCACCCGATCCCGTTAGTCACCTCTTACGACAAACAACGCTTGTCAAAGATAAATTCTTGTCCAGGTCTTCACGGGTGTTGTTGAGAAGCATACTTTTAAAATATACATGCATTGGGCCCATTTTGTTGTTCTAGATATACCGAAATGTTGCTATTGCGTGCACAGTACAAACAACCCTATTAACTCGAATTGATTTCGTAGAAGACATGTATTATACATACATTTCTTGTATAATGGAATCAACCAATTCCATATACGGTTTCATATACAGTTCATGTCGTAATTGTGTTTAATGTCACTGGTTCTGTCTAAGGCAATGTTATTAAATTTATTATTTTTATGTAATAAATGCCTGGGGCGTTTCATAAAGGACGATGGTTCCAACTCCCATTTGGCGTTTTGGTATTAAGTCAGAAAATGAACTTTTAAATATTTAAAATCTAGAACAGTCGCCATTTGCCGCCAACATAGAGATTTTTAACAAATTCGAGCGTCAGTCATTGAGGAATAAAATCGCTAAACACAAAATCAACATTATCAGCAAATTAGCAACCGGATGCATCTGTACTTTAAATCACCATGACAACAAAAACAAAGGTGATTGTAATCTTTTGTTCATTTTCATAGAGAACCTGATTCGTGCAACACATTTCTGATTAAATGTATGATTCTACATGTATTAGTGTTATAACAGTGAGTGAATCACTTTAGTTTTCACACCTTTTCCAGCAATATTCAAGTAATATCACGGCGGGGAACATATGAAATGGGCTTCACACAATGTGCCCATGTGGGGAATGGACGCCGGTTCTTCGGGCGAGTGACGAGCGAGTGCTTTTACCACTAAGCTACCCCCTATTGCTATAAGACCACCCTTTGGTGTCACGATAAACAGTTCGATCTTCTCTCAGAGTCACTCAACACAAATATGAACGCATATGACCTTTGTAATAGAATCTTGTATGTCGGTCATTGAGTCGTTATATTTTATACATGGTTTGTGTGTTCTCGTTCCATGAACACTGTAGTAGCTAAACTGCTACTATTAACTTGTTGCTAGGTAACCAATATGGTACCAACAGCATCTATTCCAATTTGAAAGACTATTTATTTTTCATTAGGTACTGATATCAAGTTTGTGTGGTTCGCGCGAGTATGGATGCAAGATAAGAGCTTAGCACTGTTTCGAAGGTTTTTGTTTCATTCCAATCCTTTTTCGCCTATATCATTTCTGATTCAGCTGTCATTTTCCTCAACATATTTCCAGTGTATATGACAGCGTAGTCCAATAGGGTTCAGCATCCTCGTTTCCAAATCATTCGCCATGTAGTATTGGTTTCGCATATCCCACTGGTAAAGCACGCTGTAATTTGTTATCTAGGGTATTAGGGTATTAAACAGTCAACCTTTATTCACAGTTGAGCCCAGAGAAAGAAAGTACAACCCGATTCCTAAATAATTTTCACATCCTCTTGATCAGTTGTATTCATTACACATTCTTACAATGTCCTGTCATTAAGTTAACTAATGTAAAGCGAGTATTACATTTCAAAGCACATGTATGTATTTGCTTTACTATGTAGCTGAAATGTCATATTCACATTCTGAGAACTTTACATTTAATTAGATTTCTTGTCCTAAAAAATATCTAACTTCGTAATTTTCAAATTATGTCAGTTTCTAACAAACTGATTGTCGACACATTTTATACCCAAGATGTTTTTCATTTTCGAATATACATAAACTCAAGTGAAAACGGAGCTAGTCCATTATCGCCAGAGGACTGATGTAGAAACAGTTGGACTTCTGCAGCAGAGAAGCAGTTTGCAGTGGTAAATGTTTTAACCCTCTCTACCATTGTCAGTTTTTTTAATATTTGAATGCTACACTTTATTGAAAACATGAATAGATTCATTTTGCGATGTACTGCAATGTTCTGAAATTGCATGTTGTGTGTTAGAAGAACCACTTTCATTTATACATCTATTACCAACGCGTCGGATGGCAAGCATTTCAACAGTACAGTGAAATCAAAGCAATGCCCACGCTCGGCCGCTTCAGTATGTGATAATGACAGTTAAGAAGCAATTCCGAGACCAGAATTTGTCCGGTGACAATATACGCTGGGTGAGAGGAGTCTATGAATGATCTTGTTGGCAGACCAGTTTCGAGACGGATGCCTAGATCGATCCAATGTAATTGGTTACATTTCTCCTCCGGCAACAGAAACATTAGGAACAGCTCAGTATTCGATGTCTTGAGGAAGACAAGCCTCGCTGGTATAATAAATGATTGCAAACAACCCATATACTCGTAAAGTGTTTTCGATGGGGAATCGGTTCAGTTGGATCAGTGGTACCGCTGATTGAATACGTTTGGAAAACCGAAAGTACGTGTCTGTTCCAACAAAACCTTAACAGGCAAGCGTCACCTGAAAGTGCTCTGTTCAATGTTGAGTGAGGTCAGGGCAGTATGACTTGAGTCGAAGAAAACGAACTGTCTTCCGAACATAAGCTGTCAGTGTTATCAGTTGATAGCGATTAAAAGCACATGAATGTAATATAGTAACAATCGCAAGATATCTCCTGAAGTGGAAATGCTTTTGTGGCTTTCATTACTTAAACTATGACTGGAACAAATACATTCAGTCATGACTTAGTAATTTATCATTCCCGGAACATGTTCATTCCTGGTTTTACTTCTAACAATTATGACCTTCCAGTTTCGGTGTTATATTTAAGCCCGAGGTAATCAAACACAGCGGGTAACAGTTATGTTTTATACTAATTATCAGTTCCACTGGAAATTGAAATAATGTAGTATCAACTTGGAAACAACGTCCGCTACACAGGAAAACCAGAAAGGATGTAGCGCAAATGACATACAGCACAGACATGGCTTATATGTAACAGGACCAATAATTACCACGATCACCGGCTGCTTGTGAACCATTAACACAACAAGCAGAATGTTTTGAATATTTCTGCAGGCTTCAAGAGTGGCTAGATATTATCTGTAGGCTTCTGTGCTGTCACAAAGTATCTTCATCTGAAAGGGCGAGTACGACATGATGTCAGGCTAACAGTATGATGCCGCTTTCTTTGTCACATTATAGATGAGCAGCTGCGTTAAGAGAGGAAGGGAGAGACTAGATGGTGATCCAAAAATCATGAATAACTTCAGCTGCCAATACTGACGGAACATATTGGTACTAGAATGTGACAATGGGAAATTGTGTAGTCACCACAAGCAAATGACCAATGCAGTAGGCATAACTATATAAAGAGTGAGTGAGTTTAGTTTTACGCCGCACTCAGCAATATTCAAGCTATAAGGCTGCGGTCTATAAATAATCGAGTCTGGATCAGACAATCCAGTGATCAACAACATGAGCATCGATCTGCGTAACTGGGAACCGATGACATGTGTCAACCAAGTCAGCGAGCCTGACCACCCGATCCCGTTAGTCGCCTCTTACGACAAGCACAGTCGCCTTTTATGGCAAGCATGGGTTGCTGAAGGCCTATTCTACCCCGGGGCCTTCACGGGTCAATTGTATAAAGAACACCCAGAAGAAGGTCTGCTTCAGAACGTGATTTTATAAGACGTGATCAGAGAAACGCCAGTCTGAACATTAGTTGTGAACATTTACGACGTTTTGAGCAGGTCCAAGTGGTTTTGCTGCCTAAAACTTTGTCATTACAGATACATCCTGAGTAATTGGAATGCACGTTTGAACAATTTATCAAACATCAGACAATCAGTAAAATGAAATCCAACATTTGTAAAACTTCAGCAATATTTGAAAATTCTCAAACTACAGTCGAACCCCATTGTCTCGAACTCGGTTGAGACGAATTCTCGGATGTGTCGATCAGCCCGGGGGGATAACTGGATCGCATGTTACACCTAAAAAGCGAAAATTATCTGTGAAGACAATAGAAACAAAATACGAGGCTGTCATAGCTGTGGAGTCAGGTGGAAAATCCAAAGCAGAAATTGCAACTGAATTTGGCATACCCAAAAATGTGAAGAAATTGCCAACTGAATATCATGCTGTGATGCCATGCCCGAACGCCAAACAGACTGTAATTTCGGATTTTTTTAGAGATAAATTCCCCACATGTACACGTATGTACATTCCGATTCCGTTTGTGTGAACTTTACAACTTTTTTTTTTGTGTGTTAAATTATTCTTGTTCTTATCTTTTTGTATGCATATTTATTTGCCATGCCGAATAAAGTGATTGAATTGATTTACATTTGTATATGTTGTAATTTAAAGATCAATACTGTCGTAAACGTTTATTGCAAAGATATATTGTTCGTATGTGTAGCATACTGCGAAATAACGATGTGTTAAGCACCGTGGTTGTGTTGGTTCTTGGTCCTTTCAATGCTGACGGATGTGTCGAACACTCGGATAAGTCGAACTTTCCCCTTGGACCCGACGAGTTCGACACAACGGGGTTCGACTGTATGTCAAATGATAATGAAACAAAACTAACGCTGTTGACTTATAAATGGCAACACTTAGAGTATAGACACAATCGGCATTGAAAATATAACTGATAACGTAAGAGGCATTTGCTAATGGACGCACCTGCCGGTCTTCTATACAGCTTAAGGGCTACACGCAGTGTTAAAACATCGTTAATTGAAACTAAGTTTATTTATGCTTCCGATCAAAGTGAGCATCCATCTTGTTGGTTGGAACCAAGGCTTAATCAATATAGGGACTAGATCGAGGTACACAAATCAAGGCAGCATGGTAAATTAAGTTGACAAAGGGTCGTATTTTTCCTTTGTTTTATATCAAGCGACACATAACGTGAATTGTATTGACTCCGAACATATTTAGAATCAGAACCTAGAAAGATCTGCTGGCAGACATGGACAGGTATCCTTCTTTTATTACCATAATGGAAATCATTATTCTGGTATCTAGGGAACGAGATGACCATGGGTGCATCACAAATGAAAACCACAGCTGTCATCGATACATATACGTATTTCATTAACTCAACGTTACTCCATTTCCAAAACCAGGGTCCACTTGCACAAAGCGATCTTAGTGCTACAATGAGTGTAACTCCCATTCTCCAATATAGTGGTAGCGCTTTGTGCAAGTGGACCCACGTCTAATGAAATGGGTCGGAAGCAGGTCCTTGTTCCAGGGATATATAAAAGGCTGTTTACAACTGTAAAACCGTTGTCCAGATTAGTGTTATAAATTTGTTTAAATGATTTCTAGTATACTAGTATTGGAGGTATAGGTATATGGCCGGGGATTGAGAAGGTCATGTCGACCTCTCGGCTTCAGAAGGAATACCAATGACACGTGGAGTGTTCACATGTGACGCAAGCACGAAAGCCAAAGGGTAGATGTCGATGCCAACGTCCAAACCATGGATTCCAGAGGATCTTGGCTCCATTAATTTTGGCGCTCTTAACGTCTGAACTACATGCCACCGATGAAGGCAAGAAGACAGACAACTGCATACACCATCTTGACAAATTACAAATTTCAAAACTTCTCTACATATTCTCTTAGGTCGCTCGCTACATGTATGTGGGTCAAATATGTAATAACCCGCTAGCGCTAAGGGAAGGGTTAGTTAAAATATGTAACAATTAGCTTAAGGTGTATGATAAATTCATATACAGAAGAATATATGACTACCTTCTTAAGAAGGAAGGTGTGTGGCCAAACAAAATCGAAGCAGCTGAATGTCAGAAACCCAATGGGTGGATAAAATGATCATGCGTTTAATTCGAATATAACAGCATAATATATACCGTTTGTTCGAATATAAGAGTTGCCATTCTCATGTGTCTTTTACTCTCTGTCCGCCCGTTGATTTTACCATAGCGGCGAAAGCGAGTGCCTGACCTGTGGGTTTGATGGCCCGTCGATTCTACAAATAGTGTTTGTGGACAAATTACATAAATTATTGCGTAAGATATATATGTCATCAGCCATCATTCAAGCGGTATAAGATTGGTTTCGGTGTCTATGTATTTCTATTGGTCAGATATGGGCTCAGTCTCATCTTCCATGTAAAAGCGAGGTGTTGCCCAGAGGTGTTAAAATTCTGTCCGCATAGTTTGGTACGATGATGATTCTTGGGTGTTAGATCCTAAGACAACATGCATACCAAAGCGTGTAAAGCGCTGATCCTAAGCCAACAGACTTACCAAAGCGTGTAGGGCATGTATCACTTTAAGCTCCATCCCTCGGCAAATAATGATATTACCCTTACTGTTATATGTGTTAAACTCAAGCGACGGCCTCCCTTGTTATATAATCATCGCCAAAAAACGTTTTCTTCACAGAGTGATACCTCCTGCTTTTAACGTACAGAACATTTCCTTAAAGCCATTACTGACAGAGTGACACATGGAATAGGCAATGTTATTTTTGGAACAAGTCTGATATGAATGTTTAATTAGGTGGTAGCGTTATGTTGCACCGTTATCACGTCTTCGTTGATGTGGTTTCTTGCTGTTGGGCATTGTGCTTTGTGATGTCTCACGCCTGTATTTAGACGATGGGAGCTTACTGAGATATCATTAAAAATGTATCTACCGAGGAAACAGCGTGAATATTCTGCCCCGTGAGTCATGCTTTTAGAGACAGACAGCATGTGGAATTTGGTTTTGTCCCAAAATATCTTAACAGTTTCACATGGGATAGAGACAACTTTCCTAAGCATATGCACAACTAAATTCCACCATTTCAAACATTTTGTGATACGATATTAGTGGACTATCGACCCTAAATATCCGTATTCAGCAAACCGCCTCTCATCCGTCGAGTATACGCTGGAAATATTACGCACATTAATCTAACACAAGTATTAGAAGAGGATGTACATTAATAGATTTGAGTGCAATCTTTATTGTTTTTGTTTGTTTGTTTTACTCAAACGACTGAACAATCATCGCATTGACTGAGTTGCAATGCTATTTTTAGACGACCCCACAGCTGAGCGTTTCATACATAGTACGGGTGAAAGTGGTAACTGTTTGCCCAGTCTCACCAGTCTGTACGCTTCTGTTATTTAGGAATGCGATAGGTTTATATGCTTATATTGCGGCAAACTGTCGTTTTGTTCGCCACTGATAAAATCTCAAATACTTTTGCTATCTGATCAGTCGAGAGGGTTCCATTTTCCACAGTATTTAGTTGACGTAAGACGATATGGAGTCTTTGTGAAAGAAAGTTCATGCAAAATTGTAGTCGGAAAAATGCACATCATTGGTATTTTTGTGTATTCAGCATAAAATGACAAGTGGACCAAGCGTTATTTGAAAAATATAGTTTTCAGAAAGTTTTCTGGTAGGAGGACATTTCGAGACTTGAAGCGTCAGTGACGAAAATAAGGTCCGAAACAAATTCCTATGTTCACTATTGGAAACATTCCCGAATTATTTCAGGTGAGTAGTTTCCAAACTTTCAACATGCTAATGACGGGTGCCACCGGTTTGTCCAGGATGCACTCACCTTTCCACGAACGTATCATAACTATTGTATTTTCTGAATCGTAAACATGCTCAGTCATCGTATCGCATGGCGGAAGTCAGTGCATTGTCCGGTTTAGACGATTCGTTTACGAACACCGAAGAACTGAATTCCTGCTGACATATATATATATGCTCGTGATATTGCCACAGTTGTACAATCGACTGTCAGAGATTTCTTATGACACTGTAAAGAGTTCTGTCGCTTTTATTCCTTGAAATACACCGGTCTTAACCTGAATACTGTTCACGCACAATCGCACACTCCCTCACACACGTGCATGTACGCACGAACGCACACTAATATCGTTTCATGCACATTCGTTTGAGTAATGTCAGTGATTGTGAAAACACTTAAATGAGAGCCAAGCAGAAAGAAAACGAAGAAAATCCATCTCATTGCACGATCACTTCAATGTAAATATTGACCTAATGCCCAAATAAATAAACGTAATACACACATACCCACAAATGCTATGTGAAATAGCGAAGCAATACAAAACTTCCGCTATTCGTCGGATGTAAACAGAATGGCACAGAGGCACTTTGTCTATTTACACTGGAAGGAAAGCATTATCTAAGAATTATTCATCGACCTGTTGCAACGTACACATTTCTACAGGAACTAACGCACATCATCAGGTTTCAATATCTCCTAGTGTTTGATGCTGCTTGTATATTTTGCTTAATAAAAAAAATAAAACAAAATAGAAACCAACAAAAAACAGGTAACCACATAGATCAGAGGAACAACACCTAAGAGACTCATCGCCAGACACAAAAATTTACAATATAGCAAGAAGTCATTCAATACAATACGCCATTGTTCTATCATGGATTAATGTAGGGTGAGTATGGAAGACCGTGCTGTTTATGTGTGGCTACATCGTATATTGCATTACTGGGTTTTGGTGAGGTTACATCGAATTTTCCATTACTCTATTTTGTATCAGTTTATTTTTAATTCAATTAATACGTGTACATAATCGAACACCTCCTGGGTACAGATCGAATCAGTCGTTGGATGTTTTGTTGTGGAATCCTTCACCATTCCTCCTGTAGCATGTGGAACAACTGTAGAAGATTCCGTAGTGGATCACGACGTCAGCGTACCCGTCTATCGATCTGATACCAAAGGTGTTCGATTGGGTTTAGATCCGGGGATCTGGAGGGCCAGGGGAGGGTATTGATGTTGTTATTGGCCAGGTAGTCCACGATGGCACGTGCTGTGTGGGGCCTGTCGGTGTCCTGTTGGAAGAGCTGCCGTTGACGGTTAACAAGGTGAAGGACGTGCGGATGGAGAATCTGGTCGATGTTACGATTGCCGCCAGATTGGCCGTTCCGATCTGTGGGTGTATGAGATCGCTCCGAAACACCATAACACTCCCATCCGCCCTATCTGTCCACCTGTCTGTAGACTCGGTCTCTACCATCACGTCGCCTGAGGAGATAACTGGACTCATCGTTAAACCATATGCAACTCCAGTTTGCCAGGTTCCATGGTAGCACCATCTCACTCGTCGACGCCGATGTAGTCAAGCAAGGGGCAGCTGGTGGGCGTTTGGCACGTATTTCCTACTTCTCGGAGACGGTTCGTGATTGTCTGATCGGACACTCTTAAGGGTCCTAACTGTAACTGTTCTTGTTCTGTGTCCCGGGCGGCGGTCACTGATGTACCCGATCTTGGGCAGGTGTGGTGACTCTAGGTCTTCCTGATCTTGGACGGTCATTTGTCGAATTTGTTTGATCGATCCCACAATCGAGTTGTTGTGCTGGTATGAACGCGGAAGACCCTTGCCACCTTACTCTTTGATCATTGCAATCATTCAATTGCTTGATTTCGATCGGAGCGCTGAGACGTCCCATTTTCGTGTACAATACTTGGAACGATCGCGGATGAAATTGTGAGATTCATTTGGGTCTTTTATAGTCACATGCTGTACTCATGCTTTGTACGTGAGATGCAATCATTTTGCCTGATATTTTGCATGACATCCACGCACATCATGACAATCCTGACTGATAAAACCGTTCAAAATCGTTTTTGGTTGAGTTTGGTCAAGCATGATCTTCTAAAACATCCCAGAAACAACGTGCAACCCTAAAAATGTTTGAGTTGACATATGTGTACAAAATTGTAAGTATAATGTTTCATTTCATGTTTCATTTTGCATTTTGTTTTTACTTTTTTTTGAAGAGTGTATTAGAGTGAGGGAGTTTAGTTTTACGCCACTTTTACCAATATTTCACCAATCTCACGACGCGGACACCACAGACAGGCTTCACACATTGTAACCATGTAGGGCATCGAATCCGGGTCTTCGGTGTGGCGAGCAAATGCTCCAACCACTATGTTGCTTCACCACCCCTATAGTCCTATAAATATTATAATAGTCCCAAATAACTTATACCTTAAAAAATAAATAAAATATAACGTTTCGTTTGAAAAGTATTTCCTGTTGGAAATGTTCGTCTGGTTTTTGGTTGGAGTTACTTCATAGAGGGAGAAGATGACGTTCAGCAGTATCCTTAGAATCGATTGTATAGCTGAGGAAGAAGGGCAGTGAAAAATTACAGTCGTCACGACATTTCTCGTGTGTGGATTGATAATCCCTAATGATTTTCTGTGTGTTATGTGTGTCAAGGACTTTGGAAACAAAATTTACCGTCTCCTGAGATGGCGTCAGTAAATCTTTACGTCCACGTGATCATCAATGTTGGTGATGTTTTTCAGGCCAGTAGAGGACAAGATACATGACTGTTACGTATACAACACGTTCACTGCTTCAGTTATATATATATATATATGAACAAGTTACGATTTGTATATATATTACGATTTGTATATATATTTGTATATATTTGTATATATATATATATGCGTTACAGACAAATCGTAACTTGTTCACACGAAAACTGTGTTCACTGCTAGCAGGCAAGCGTTCTACTGTAGATAGCTATTGGTTTCCAAACTGCTCGATACATTGTACGTGCAATTCCATAACAAACATACACACACGTGCCATTCTGTCGCTGTATAAAAGTGATGTTCTTGAATGTTTAAAGTCGTGTTAGCATGATTCTGACATGGCCAAGGACAAATATTCTCTGAATCGATAAATATATTTCCTGTTATTTTCCATTCAGAATGCTGAAAAGATATTGATTATGACACAGAGTCCTTAGCAGGGAAATGATAATTATCTCAACGGAAGTGTGTTACAGGAAAAGGTGTGCCTTGTTCTTTGCCTGTCGCACTATATAGCAGTAATGTTCAAGAACGTTACCATCTTGTACGTACACTCAGGTTTAATACATTAGGCACCAGTGCAGCCATATTACTAAAAGAAAGGCATTCTAACAAAATGTAACGATCTGCGGTACATTTAGTCGGTATTTAAATCGCGAGGTTATGAAACTCCAGAGAATCCGCAGGCAGAACGAATATCTTTATAAACCATTCAATATATAGGTGTTCTTAAAGTTTAATCATACACTTCATGAATAATCTGCTACTTTTTCTAATAATACATTTATCATCCTATTCTGAAATTTAAAAAAAAAACCCAAACCCGATAAACAGATATCCTGTCATTTTCCATTCAGAATGCGGAATGATGTTGATGATTACACAGTCTATAGAAGGGAAATGGTGATTATATCAACGGGATTGTGTTACAGGAAAAGGTGTGACTGGCTTTTGCGACAATGCACCTTCCTGTCAAAACAAAGGCGTTTAATTATCTGCATTGATCACTCTTAGAGAACTCTTTAAAATGTGTTTATTACTATAGGAACAAATACATGTATCGACGTTTACCTGTGAAATGAGATCTTTTGGATCAATTGCCAAATGAGTGTTTATCATATTTAGAACGCGTCCTAGTTTCAGTTCCACTCACATGCACGAGTACTTACACAGCGTGTGTGTTCTAACTCATTTTTAACCTGAACAAAGAATAAACAGTTTGCGCGTGACATACCTAACATTTCGCCAGTGAAACACATTTGAAACAGATGGCAAGAGACACTGTGAAAAACACGTACACTGTACGATTGTCACTGTATAGAGGCAATAATTTTTGAATCACCAAACAAATTGTACTGAATAACGAAAGGTTGAACGTATCCTGCGACAGCGTTCAGACATGCAAAGGCGAGGCAAGTCTGCGAGAACAAATACAGTCTAACCAAAAGAACAGGGACTTTCGGCAAACTTCACTTTAAGAAACATCTAGCATTTAGTGTCATCCATGTGTCCAACATAATACGTTTAGAATGATTTACGGTAGCCCTGTATTCTGCTAAAACGACCGAACAATCTTTCCAGGATGCCACTGATCAATACCTGCTTGATTATTGCTCAGTATATAGGGAATATTGATTATTGCTCAATATATAGGGGATATTGATGTTGTAATGATGTTATATCAGATTACTGACATACAGTAAGCTAAACGTTTGGGACATATTTCTCAATCCGAACATTTTCGTGTACACAAAAATAGATCACAAAGGAGTGCGATTCAATCGGTGTTATACATGAATAGCATATAAGGATGATTATATACGCCAATTATATGAGAGACATTACGAGTGGGAACAAAGAGTACTTTTCATATGCAACGGCCTGATATATTCATACGTTGTTGTGTTCCGAGATTACCATTTGGGGATTTCAGTGGTGTCAAATTTAATATCTCTTCTGTGAATATGAAGAATGATCTTCTTTGATTGCTCTATTGGTTGTTGACAACGAAACGTGTCCATACAGTTCTTGCATTCTCTTGATACATGTCTAGCAATGTATTTCTCGATACACGAGAAATCATGTAGCTTTGGAATACAGTACACACACTGGGAAGGGAAAGTCTGGAGGATTGAAACCAAAGATGAGAGCATACTTTTCCTTTGGTTACCACGTAACCTATATATGAATAAATCACATTATTTATGCCAATTTCTTGTTCAAAGAGATTATACAGAGATGACTTCACACAACTCTTATGTATGTGAGGCATGTTCAGTTAGACGAAGCAATAACGTTTCATGTACAGCAGCCAAATAGTGAATGACATATTGTACAGTAGAATGGAAGTATTTAATTTCCTATTTTTGAGGTTGTGGTATTGAGTGTTCACCATGGAATAGAACATGTGGAAACACCCGGTGTTCTCAGCAGGTTAATGTGTTTATTGTGTGTGCATAAGGAGGTATATTTGCCGACTTGCAGTACTTATTTGCAGATCTGCAGAACGTTTTTTTAGTTGTGAGTCATTTGGCTCTGGACTCTCCAGGAACAATATGTATCATATCACAAAGTATCAAATAGGTTTGGGGAAATTTCTGGGTTTGCCACATTCGATGAAACTAACGAGAACCGGTCTTGATGAGGACAGTTCAACAGAGGAGATCCAGTTTGTGTTCGTGATCTTAGTCTTGCAAAGCCGGGGCATGAACATCTTTTGTGAGTTTGTTTGTTTCTTTGTTTGTTGTTTAACTCCGCACTCAGCAAATATTCCAGCTGTATTGGGGCAGTCTGAAAATAACCAGACAATCCAGTGGTTGACAGCACGAGCATCGTTCTACTCAAACGGGATACTGTGACATGTGTTAAAGTCAGCGGGTCTGACCACACGATGTCGCCTCTTATGTCAAGCTTTAATTGCTGAAGACAAAAGATAACCCGGATCTTCACGGGTAAGGATGTGCCTCAACACAGTAAAGTAAAATGACTCAAACCATTGGATATCATTCTGCCTTCAAACTTTATGAAACCTCCGCTTAATCCTGTCTGTTGTGTGTATGACAATGACGTCCTACCTAATGTCAACGAGGAATAATTAATATAATGAAGGAGTTGTGACAGAGGAAACAACCGCCGCATGACTTGAAGAAAATAGGGAGAGTAATTAATGGATTGGTAAACTGTCGATTCTTTGCTGGAATGTACCTGACGAGCTCTGATATAGCTTTATGAGCCACTTTGATACATAATCGATGCTCTTGCAGTTGTAATGCTTCTTTCCTAGAAATATGATCTGCAACAGAGGATCGATGGATGGCAGTACGCTACAAAGTACATGGCCAAACAGTATTGACTTGAAATTGTCCTTGACAAAAATACTATAACGTTTTCAAAACGATATGAACTTGAAAGAAGCCTCAGATACCTAAAGTTCTAACCATGAAAAATGGATTTCTTAACCATGGAATAACAAGGTCGTACTTGATTCATTTAGATAAAATACTTAGACCAGTATCAAACATGCGTGTATAGTATACTGATAAACAAAAGAAACGCAAGTTTAAAAAAAATTAAACCTCATAAAGGTAATAGTGCCTGTTTATGTATCCTATTGACAAAATAACAAAAAGAGTTGCGTTTCTTTTGTTTTTCAAAATATTTATGTGAATGGCATTTTCATCGCAGAGGATATTGTAATGTTGGACGATAATAAACTCTCCCTTCATTAGCATGACATATTTATTAGGTGTTGACTGTTGTTATAAAGAAAAGACGGTGACCCAGGATAAATATTAAACCGGAAGAGTCAACCTCTGAGCGCATAACTCACTCCTGTATGTATTTCCATGCCATCATGGCGTTACAATGGTAAACAACGGAACAGGTTCCCGGTAGTACGAGCACCGTATTGTCGGGGTTGTGCTCGTTTTGTGTTGAACATAAATCCAATATTTACAAACACATTTCCAAGGTAGACATACAACAGAACGTGGCTGAAGTAAGGATGATAGGGTACCCCTCTGCGTTTGACACGTCTACTGTTTCATGCTGAACAAACTGGCAAAATGGACACTGAAACCTGACAAGTTTAGAATTCAAGCTCAGCATAACTTTTATTCATGGTGGACTGTCAGCATGTGTGTATGACGTGACAGGTTGTAGTGTTTCTGTGATTCCAACGATGACTAGATATGTCTTAGGTCAAAGAGGCTGCATTATATACAGACTTTCAACGCGTGAATAGTGCAACATATACAAGTGCACAAGATGTGCTCTGTTAGAGCATGCTGAATTAGAAGACTTGATGATTTGATTCCTGTGTGGGAATGTGACAATAAGTGCGTTAGGATTACCATGGCTTTAAATGGTAGCCAATCGATGACCCATCGCCGTTGGTCAATAAAACTGACCTTAGGTCAGCGGTCATCAGTTGATATTGGAACACACTTAATTAGAACAACATAATCTATTTATCTAGCCAAGGCTCTTAATCAAAATGACAGAAGCTTGCCAGTTCCTCCACCAGCCCCACGTTCCCTTCGGTAACTTAAGTCTATAAATACACGCATCTTTCTTGCCCATTAATTCAAGCTATATAATGGTGCCTGAAGAATCCTTCACCATAAAAAAGTGGATACAAGTAGCGTTAAGAGAACAGAGGAACTAAATAAGGAGAAATAACGAGTGTTCTCTCTCAGATTACTCAATTAAACTAAGAATTTAGTTTTCAAGTCAGTTGACTGGTAAGAGCAGGAAAAATTTTCTTTTTTAACGATATCACATTTTATCCATGTGAGTATGTGACTTGCTGGTCATGTTAAATGTGTTTTCACATGATGTGATATAGATCCGTACAAAACGTTTGGCTGCTTCATTCGAAGAAAAATAAGTGTCTTGAATCATTACCTGAAAATGTTAACTTCTTTCAAAGGTCGGAGCAGTAAGTAGGGTTAGCTAATTATAGATGAATAACTTCTTTCTCACACAAAAGGCTGCAGCTCAAACATCCGAATATCACACGGGGTGTGTCTTACAGACACCGAAAACTTTCAGAGTGATCTAATTTGGAAAATACGGAACTTGATTAATTAAATCCCGTTCAAATTACAGCATTTTAACTAGTTGTACTATGGACATCTAGCATACATAGGCCGCTGGGAAATATGAATGCACATTCAATTGTTCCACTTCAAGCAAACGTGCGTTAATAGTTCACAGGACAGTTAATTGCTGGAACGCAGGAGAGTAACAACTATTCACATATGTTGGATTTCAGATATTAATATGAATATATTCATATGTTTTAACAGCATCGCAATTCAGTTACATAGTATATCTCTAAGAACCGTTGTAGCAATGATGTTGAGGTAGTTTCCTAAATAACATTGTCTTTACATTGTAGTTTCTATGGCTCGAGAAGACTCAAAGTAATTGTTGCACACTGGTGTGAAGGTCACCGCCTGTGTAAATTGGCGACATCTCTATCTGAGGTCACATGAGCAATTGTAATAGTCAATATAGTCAATATTTGCCCATGAATTGAACCCCATTAGTTACAGAAATCGATCTTCTCAGGACAGGATGTTATCCTGCCATACTACCATGCCATGTCTGGGGCGTCTGTTTTGATTACCTCAAAGTATAAATGAGGCCTACACGCTGTTGAGTTTAAGCCAAGAGCGTGATGATGCTTCATGACACATGCATTGCTTTACACAGGAGTCAAAGAAGCTTGTTTCATGTTCAAAATTACTTACCTAACACTATTTATGTCACTAATGTTATTCCACCAGTTCATTAATTACCAATCTCAAGGCTGTTGCCTTTGGCATTCGTTTAAGTGAAACGGAATCGAGACCAGGGTTCTTTTGTAAGGAAATAATCTGACTTTTGCAGGATGACTGGCATCGGGTGTGTGATCTTGGGAAAGAACGAAGACCTTTAGCCAAATGGCCTTTGGCAGAGAGTAAAATGAAAGATTTTATCTTAGAAAGGAGTCTGCTGCTGGAATCAAATTGTCACTTCTATTTCCTGTGTTTAAACCTCAGTGCATTTTGTAGTTCATTTCGTGAGTTCGCAAGCTGAATACAAGATTGATCAAAGCGATATATAGTTCAGGATAAATATTTGAATTTAGAATTTCATACTGAGACGGGAGACTTCTTCTATACCAATTGCTCGATACCTCCACCAGATACAAGAAAAACAACCCACATAGATGCAGAAACACGTGGAAACCTCGAGCGGTTATTAGTTCGACTTTGTTAAACACTTCTGCCCGTAAAAAAAAATTTTTGATTTGAATGAATCATTCATTCATATCAGGTATCAGGTATCCGGGAAATGTGTCGTATTTAAATATCAGTCAATATTTATTTGAACATGCTGGATTTAACACTTTCAATGAATTGCTGAATATATGTGTTAGCATTAATACAAAACAGATGCAATACTTTTTTCTTAATACACTAATTTCCGGTGAGAGCTTCGCAGAATCAGTATTAAAAACCTCCCCTGACGCTCCACTACTTCCACCAACACAAGGGAGGAAGAGACAGTGATGGGCAGACCATGTGCACGTGCTTTTTCTGGACATCCCCACGTACTCTCTGTGCCTCTGAATGCTCCGATAAATGAACGTTGGTAAACATGCGCAAATAGATGTAGTTATACCGTTATCTCACTCTCTGCCTGGTCTTGTCTAATTATGTGCTGGTTCCTATCAATTCTCTCTTTTGTAATCTGCTGCTTGTCACTCTCTACTATGCATAGACGCTTCTCATAAGCTGTGTGTAATCATACCTTGATAACAGTGTAGGATTATACATTGTCTTCCGCAACAAGCAATAAGGTTTTATCCATATAGTCTTATGCATTCTTACTTATTCCCCAACTACTAGAATGTCCTCAAACAATTAACAATGTAGCGATAGGTCTTTAAATTACCATTATGTGCTTGAGTTTTCAGTTCGTCTCTTTCTATCGCCATTTATGTTCTTAGTCCTTGACTTGCTACCACAATATATGTTCTTAGTCCTTGACTTGCTACCACCTTATATGTTCTTAGCCCATGATTTGCCACAACCATATATGTTCTTAGTCCTTGACTTGCTACCACAATATATGTTCTTAGTCCTTGACTTGCTACCACCTTATATGTTCTTAGCCCATGATTTGCCACAACCATATATGTTCTTAGTCCTTGACTTGCTACCACCATATATGTTCTTAGTCCTTGACTTGCTACGACCATATATGTTCTTAGTCCTTGACTTGCTACCACCATATATGTTCTTAGCCCATGATTTGCCACAACCGTATATGTTCTTAGCCCATTATTTGTTACCACCATATATGTTCTTAGTCCTTGACTTGCCACTACCATATATGGTCTTAGACCATGACGTACTACCACCATATTTGTTCTTAGTCCTTGACTTGCTGCCACTACATATGTTTCAACCCATGAGTTACCACAACCAATGTGCTCTTAGTCCATGACTTGCTACCTCTATTATGTGTCACGAAATGATAGAGAAACAATTATACACACCACCTTAAAACAATACGCACTCTTACCAAATCATCACATGCGTGTCATCACTTGAACGGTAAATATTTGTATGATCGATCTAATGTCCTCATATTCCCAACACAAATGCCAAAATTAACAAAACGCAAGACATAACAAGAAGGTTCTGAGATCACGCAGGTCCATAAATGTATTTGATTCAAATCAAGGGGATATCCACGTTGAAAGCTGCAATAAAGTATTGTGAAGAGCGTTTTATCGTGCTATTGACCAAGCTTTGAATTAGAAGCCTTGTCACGTTTAGCTGTAAACGGACTCCGGCATACTTCGCAAAAATCCATCAATATTCGATCGCTACTGGTTAACGAATGATCAACACATATTTCCACGTCCTGGTGTGTATTGCTCTGCCAACAAACCAGCAATAATTGTGAGTGATCTCAGTCCAAATTACTCGCATTCACTAAACTAAACGTCTAGGGAAACAACCCGTGAACCCAGTGGTTGTACAAACCCTGTCAGCATTTCATTTTGCTTGTTAAGGTTTTAATCGTTATTGCAGCAGCACAGCATCACCTCTAGTAGGGACAATACCTGCTTGTTACATTTGCATTACTAACAAAGAGCAATGTTAACACCGCGTTGATCCAACATGACTATATTTCGCTTTCATGTCTCCTCAGCAGTATGACTACTGCCTGGACCGGTGATGAACCGGGTTAGAATTGGTCTTTAGCAACCCATGTTTGCCGTAAGAGGTGACTAAATGGGCCAGGTGGTCAGACTCACTGACTCGGCTGACACATGTCATAGTATCCCAAATGCATAGATTGATGCTTATACTGTTGATCTACTGGGTTGTCAGGTTTAGATTATTTAAGACCGCTTCGGTATAGCTGGAATATTGTGTGCCGTTAAACAACCAACCAACCATCACTGCTGTGTGTAGATGTAATGCATTAACCTTTTCCTGAATAATAACAAATTTCCGCTAAAAGCATAAGTATATTCATTCTTCGATTCCATGCAGATCGATGCCAGTCAGATAGTGATGATACTGGATAGATGCGATGGTGAGCGTAACTTGTCCCGACTGTGACACCCATCACAAAGAAATACAAAGGCAAATGAATAATTTTCATGAAAAACACTGGAACAGAATGAGACGGCTAATGACCTGCAAACACCAAAATATAACCACATTATCTAACGTATTCAGAAATGTCCATACATCCAACGCTCTTAAATGGTCTTTTAGGACAAGCGTCAGATGCTGGAGATCCTTTCCATTTAATGCCATTGCATGTGGAACATTAAAGAGAAGATTTCGGAAGTAATTGATTTCCCATGAGTCTTGGACGTGTGTGATCTGTCATGTGCAATATTGATTGAATACCGACTTTTTGAATAATTGTTAATATTTTCTTTCTACTGTCGTTCTCATTTCTTGCCTGACATTGTTAACATGCACAGTCATTGCCCCTTCCCATCTCTTGGCAACAATGCGTCAGATACTTCTGACTATGCATATTCAGCGTTTGACATATGTTTCCATCAAATATACCGTCAAAGATGCCTGCAGATGAGTGTCAAACGGTCAAAGCTTACATTAAAGGTCATCGTGGGAACCTGAAATGACTTTCCCAGGTTTATTGAAGAAACCGCCAGACTTGCCTTGATTGCTATATCTCCGTGCACTCGGGGCTGCTTTGGCAGCCCGGGCCAAGGAGTGAACATGTTCTCCTATAGGTCAGAATCAATACCTTTTAGGAATTATTGCGGGATTAAAGAGGTTCGAGTACTGCCACGTACCTACAGTTGCCTTGGGTAGAATGCACAATTAGATGAAACACTAGCTCCTTTGAATCGACTTAATGGCCCCCCGATACGAACATCACACATGTTGTGCAATGTTCTGATGCATCTTGTGTGGAACCATTTCACATTTGGGTGAAGCATCCGTGCCTTCGAGAAGGTTAACGTTGACATTTTTAATTCGTCGGATTTTATTTTGTTTGCTTGTATGTTTTGTAACGATGAATGATGCTGTTGTATAAATACATACTTGGATAATTACTTCTGAAAACGAAGTCATGGTCTGGAAAGGTATTTGTTCAATTAAAACGTATCAATAGGCCGCGTCTAGTACCAGCTGGACCAATACACTGATCAGTCAGAAAAAAATCTTGAAGTTTTATCTCTTTTATGATGGGTTTTGCCTTTGGTTATCCATGTTGGGTCTAGATATCAGAGGAACAAGTGTCGGTAATCAATACCTTGTGCCAATGGGCACACACAGTATTTCCGTATAGACTGGTGTGGATAACGGACAAAAGTCTTTTCACGAAGTTAGAGCCACTTGGCAGCCTACCATGAAATTTTCAGGAATTATTATATATCATCGCATGCTTCATTTTTGCTTGAAATGGTTTCATATGTTTCACGGATTATCTCAACCATTCAACGACTGTCTCTAAAAATGGTTCGTGCAGACCAAAGACAGATGTCATGAGCATAGATTTACTTGAATTGGAGATACTGGAGATAAAATCAAACCAGGGGGTGGGGTTTACCTATGCAGCATGTGCAGTACGATGTACTCCTGTAGGAGACACATGAACTCCCATCTCAGAGATTAATGCACACTGAAGACTAAAAGGTTGCAGCTATGGAAGACAAAAGGTCATGGCTAGGGTGCCAAAAGTATAACAGTTAATGGTAAACCGAAAAACAACTTGTGTCGGTGTGAAGATACATGCCTTACCGTTCAACGTTTCAAACACAAAAAACCTTGGATTTCGTGAGATTCCTTCGTAACCCTACCTCTGTCTGTAAGTATTTTACTTATAAGTTAAGAATAGAAACAAGTTCAGAATACTGTACATACCTGTACGAGCAGAATGGCAAATGCATGTAGCATACTTTGATATGAACATTCTGCAGGACCGGTAACTGATTCTGATTTATGAAGACAAAATGTCTATGTACAACGGGGCGGTGGAGTAGCCTGCTGGTTAATCCGCTCACTCGTCACACCGTAAAATCGAGTTCGATTCCTTACATTGGTACAATGTGTGAACCGCATTTCTGGTGTCCCCCGCCGTGATATTGCTGGAATATTGCTAAAAGCGATGTAAAATCAAACTCACTTACACACTCTGACCTGTTCCATTCACAACAATGGACTATTGGGGAAACTGGATTACACTAGGACCATTATTTCATCTGTATGGCGGCTCTCCGTGAAATAGGAAGGGGAAAACTGATCCAGGTCATTTGGTGCCACAGATGCAAAATGTATAGCATGACTGTTTAGATAGTAGAGAACACTGCAGCAATGTCTTTTAAAGCATCAATATGCAGTGAGTGTGTGTTGTTTTACACCGCTTTTAGCACTATTCCATCATGGTGATATCATATATTTATTCAAACTTACATTGAATGACTTAAACACACGAACAGAAGTGGGTAATTGCGACAACCGATGGGTAATTTATTAAAAAATAAATGTCAGATTTATGTATAACAGAAAATATCTACATTCGTTATTGGGGCACCATTCTACGCCTGGAAATAATGTGTGAAGTCGTTTATCGTAATTATCGTTTAGCCCTCATCCTCATATCGATTTCTCCACTGATTATCCGGTTAGCATGAGTAGTAGCAATAAGTCACCCACAAAAAACGGATCTGAGTGTTTTGTTACACACCTGTAAATCATAATTCATAATCAACTTTCATTTTACGTAAAACCTAAAACCATTGCCCCTAAAAATGGCCAATAATCAATGATTGGTGACGTAAAAAACGTCATTCTGTCTGAAGTAACCGCCAGACGTGGTTGACGCTCGCTTTGGTTTTGTAAATCATAATGTTCAAGAATTAGTCTGAGAAAAAACCGTCGGGTTTGCTTCTATGTCTCAGAACTCTATTTCCACATTGTGACTCTTTTTTCGTGTTTAACATCTACAAGTGACAGTTACAGCCGCAATGAGAGAGCAATCATGGACGACGTGTCACTGTTTAGGGTGAAATGATATCCATACGTGCAAAACGGAAGAGAACATGGTCACTGATGAGGGTAATTACATATTGATGCATCGTCTCACAGGCTCTGGTTTCACCGATGTCTACTTGATAGTCCAATACAGAGACACATGGAGCGTGCTTCGACTACTCTACAAGAGACAAGTATAACAGACATCAAGTCCCATTCCTATAAATCGAGTTAGCTGCAGCATGGGCGGTTCGGTATTTTTCAAGCTAGGTTCTGTAATCTTTCCAGATCGCATTGGGTACAAGAGCAAAGAGGGAGTCTTGTTCTGAGCTGTGAGACGATAACAGTGTTTCAAAAGAGATGCATACAGAGTTTGGATTTGTTTGCATAGCAATTAGATGTTGTCAAATAATTCTAAATATATTCCAGAATCTTTTTCACACGTCATCTGTGACACGACTCAACTATTTATGTGGGTTTTTGGTTTGTGCTAATTTGTGAATTTGTACGTTCTTTCTCTTCCCTTCATATTACCCTTCACTAAAAGGTCTGAAGACAACCCTTTAACAGGGGCATGCTGGTTATATATACCTTCATAGGACAAGACCTATTTACTCACAGCGACAAGAGCGTTACGACTGCGTACGTTTCAACAAACACGTACGAAGGTTCAAGCTGTGCATGCCTTGTGTAGGACGGCTCCAGTTCACAAAACAATCTTTGACGTACTGCAGCCCTGATGCAGTGGCCGCTTGTTAAAAAGATTCTCTCTGAAAAGTCACGAAGGGACAAAAACTGTCTCAGCAGAAGATATTATGTAGAAAATGTCGAATGTCGGTGTATAACGCCCACACACTGTAACTTATAGCATCCTTTTGTTCAGAGTACATATCGTACTTGTTTGTTTTTGTGGTGTAGAATGAATCCGTAAATCAATTGCACACTCACCGTATACACCAGTCATCACACTGCAGTTTCAATACCTTGTCTAAATTGCGTTATACTCTGTAATTCCAAGGATGCATTCCACACGCAATTTCTACACTATCGCCGTCTATTGGTCTCCTGTGACAACACCTGAATGCTGTCATTTAAACCAATTTGATGTTACTTTTTGGATGAAGATGGTTTCAAAGGCTTTGTCCTTCTTTTTGACGCTTTGAGGATGATCACTGTTATGGATCCATTAACACAAAGCGATAGTAAACAAAGTTTTTCAATGGGTGCAGCTTTCCAAGCACTCTGCGACCTAGGATTGTGTTGAAAAACACTCACTTAAGCACCAATGAACGCCTGTAACATGGCCAAATGATTGTAGGCTTACAACACTTTTGCATGTCAAATATCAAGGATGGGAACAGCGTTTGAACATGGGCTGGGGTCAGGGTGGTATGAGGAATGACGATAGCGTTTCTCTGCTAAGTGATGTCACTTCGTAAGAGGTCATCAATAGTTTCTATAATGGTCATCAATAGCTTCTATAATGGTCATCAATAGCTTCCAGGTATCACAGGAGACAGCTTGGATTCATTATGAAGAGTGTAGGTTTAACGGTAAACTGCGCATGGTACTGTGTATCCCGGGTACAGTTTTCAGAAGGTCTGTCCAGAGCATTTCGATACGATGTCAGACAAACTGCCTTAAAATATGGCACTCATTGTTACCAGGCCTGGTGTTAGCCATAAAAGGAAAAGAATATTCATATAAGCCTTGAGTCAGTGTACTGTGTCCGAATATGTAATCATATGGAATTTCAAACATACGTGGCTCCGGGCCGTGACAAGCAGTCCCTACACGTACAAATGTGATAATGTTATCCAAAACTGATAACATAATCTTGAATTCTGGCACTCTGACTCAAATCTTGTTACACCTCAACATCAAACATCTTTATGAGACAAAGTCATGGCTAGTGATCCAGCGAAGTTGAAGTGTTGGGATCGAGCCCACCTGTGACCGGGTGTTAAAAACCTTGAATTCAACTTTGTGTGCAGATTCTTTCAGTGTCATCACACCCCTTGTGTATATAGTACACAAATCACTTAAGAGAACCCACGAATCTGTTGGAATATGACCTGATGGTGGCCACATAAAAATGTGCCAGCGCCTAGTTTCGGGTACAGCAACGTGCCATGAACTTGAACCAACTACTGTGACTATGTGTCCCAGTCCACCCAGCTGTGAATGGGTACCTCGTTAGAAGCCACAATAAAACTCGGTGCGCCTAGTGGAAGCAAGAGTTGTACACTCCCCGGGGAGTTGAGATTGTTAATACGATGTGCTGTTGAGACTGACATCAAGTGATCGAGGGAAAAAATACCAGCGCCTTGAGCATGCACTAGTGCATGGATATGTGTTCTACATAAATATCCTATGCCATATGATATCATATCATATCATTCATACAGATCGGAGCTCCTAATACGTGTCTGTTGTTCTAATCTCATTCCCCGAACGTTCGTGTACATGAATAGGGTCTGTGAACGGTGGCAATGCATGGCTGCAGCAATTCAAAACAATGCCTTGTGCTTGGACACATACAATGCATACACTTACAATAAATCTTCAGCGGTTCCCAATATTGTATTGAGTTATCGACACACAGACTATTTACGACTGAAAAGCCCGCCATACACGAAACTAAACGCATTGATAAGCATATATGAATGGAGACAGCGTTTGTTTGCTAATTGAAGAATTGAACAAGCAACAAAGACGATTTACTAGCAGCTGGAATGGGTCATCCAAGTTCGATCACAAAGAGTCCAAACGCAAATCAGTCAGTTCCACATTAAGACCAATTTGATGATTCTTTGATGCCTGTGGTTTACTCGTCTGTGCAGACAATGACCCACGGACATATATAGGTCGCCATTTGGAGCAATGGTCCATTGGTTTTGTATAATTATTCCGAAGTATATTAGCGTCATGGGGGAAATACAGACAGGATACCAAAGGATATCATGTCTCTTGCCACGCTGTAGTCTTTTGACTTCTGTTGAAAACCAAACTAAACTTGCTAGTAGTTTGCATGAGATTGCAGCCCAACTTCAACGTAACGCAGAAAGAAAGCTCTCACATACAGCCAGAAGCTTGCAAATCAATGAGCAATAATCCACTGGTTTGTTTGAATTACTGATCAAGAGGAATGTGTTAAGGATATTTGCTTAGCCTGGATCTTTCTGTCTGGAAGCTTGACAGGAAAGATTCTGACCTTAACAGATTGGAGCTCTACATGGCGCCATCATCAACCACACATCTCTTTGCATTCTCTTAGATAACTTGTTAATGGCATAGTCTTTGTTCGGTTAATTTATGACGGTTATTATCAGTAGACCCTCTTTATCATGTACACTTAAGCTTCGTTTCTCACATACTGTGACCTCTGCCCCACACCGTATTTAATCATACTAAACTGATTGCCGATCCGTGTTTAGAAATAGACTGCACTTTCAGTGTTAGCGTGAGTAATTGTTTCAGTTTTGAGATGCAGGTTCATTGGAAGGTGATTTAAAGGAGCCACGCAAGCTTGTGTTTGTAACATTCTTTGTTAATCATTACTTGCCGCGGCTGGTCTTTTAGGATTGAGTAACCCGCCCCCACGCTTGGGATGGCTGATGGAGAATGGGCATGTTTCATTACTAGTTTATATAAATATCGCTTTTTCAGCAGGCATGCGCTTTGGAGTTTGTTTCATAGTTTTGATGTGAACATGTTATCGTGATGTTGGTCACTTGACTGTCAAGCCAAGACTCGATTATTTACCAACAGATGCAGTATAGCTGGAATACTGCTGAGTGCGTCGTAAAATTAAACTCACTCACTCGCGGAAAGCGAAAATAAATTCAAGTCACTTGCTATCAACCCATTCATTTTGAGCACCCAATTCCTTTTCCAAAACAGAACTGACAACACATGATTATGCATTTTGCAATGTGCATATTCATTAAACCGTTCAAAGGTCTCCTTTTGTATAATAATATTAAGTATTTTAGCCAAAAACTCTTATTGCAAAACACAATACAGAACATTTGACATTTAGGTTCTGGTTTGGCATAAAGTAAACATGGCGTGATATTTCCTCGCCGTTTCCTGCACAATCTGATTGCCCTGGATAACATTTGTACACATAGTTCCTGCACTAGATTGTTTACAAACCGACACACGTGTGCATGACATGCACATTCAATGAAATCAATGTTAAATTATCAATGTACGCGCAGGACTGTCAGTTGTAAGCACACCTCAGTAAGGAAAATAGTGTTGGTTTAACCCAGCCTCGAAACGTTCGATTAACTACTTCCGCAAAGGTTGGCAATGCACTGAATATAAACGTGGTGCTTTGGGGTTCAATGGCGTTTGAGTAGGCAAATGATGTGTAAAATCATTACCTTGTTTTTTCTTCATCACTGACATGTCTATCATTATCAGTGAAGAAATAATTATATGATAAAATGCTTACAAGGAGAGACTGATAATTGATTGGTAATGTTTCGAGACTGATTACATAATACTTACAGTGAGTGAGTTTTATTTAAGCAATAAGCACGAGGTTAACTTACTGTCCCGGTAATCGCCTGCAACTTACTTCAGTTTTGGCGTTTTGTCCACCTTATGCTCAGTCGGTTTGAGGCTGTTCTGGCACTAAACCAATCTCACTCAAGTTTACGAACCAAATATATTGCATTTTGTAACATCTTATCCTGGGTCTTACTTTAATGTAACTAAAACACGATGATAATTTCAAGCCTTCCCGTTCACTGCCTTCCATTCGCACGATTGACAATCAGGTCCATGTAATATTCAACATCAACCGTTCTCAAAGGAGCGAATCATCCACAACACTTATCCAGATCGAAAAAACCTCACGTGCAGTTGAGACGTTTGACGTCATCAGCGTAATGCAATTAGAAAAAATACCGTTCGTTTTTGGTCCCATGGGTCATAAGTTAAATAATTCATTTCTCAAACCAAGGTCAAGCACAATGGTCTCACCCACCTTCTCCAAATACAGTTGCTGTGTAACCCAGGCTTCGGCGCTAATCAACTATCTGAGGTATATATAATGCACACTTCAACGAAACAGCAAGAATCTGCACACTTATTAATGTGTAATATTTAACGTTGCTTATTTAAGACAAAAGAAACATCATTTCCCATCATGACGATTCCATCCGTGTTTTGTTTTCCACCATTCCGTGTTTTGTGCATTCATCTGTTCGGCACGCAACATAATTAACTTAATGAAATGGATTGCTGAATACATGCTAGCTGGAGAAGGAATAGTGATGATGTTCCGTGGGTCGTCCCTTTTACAGAAATTTGATAAATCCGTTGGAGGCTGACTATACCATGCCTCCAGACGTCTGTCCTATAATAACCCTTGATTAAATATCTATGAAAACGAGTTAAACGTGATATATGCTCGATTCGGTTTGGAATCGTGAATATACTGAGACAAACTCTTACAAGTAAAGGACCACAAGAGTTGTTTCTTAAACACGTAAAGTTTTCATCACCGGCTTTTTTCTGTGGGAGGAAATCTGAGAAAGCATATAGGAATACTCATTTCACTCATGTATAATCGTAATGGCCGACTTACAGCTGTAAAGATTTAAATACCGCACATTTTAGTTTAGCTGAATTATATATAGTTGGTAGGGCCGCCAGGAGAGTAAAGCGCTCCTTCATCACATCGAACATTCCGGTTCGGTACCCATTATCGGTACAAAGTGTGGAGCTCATTTCTGATATTTGTTGGAAATTTATCAACATCATCATCATCTTCATCATGGCCGTCGTCGTCATCATCATCGTCGTCATCGTCATCACCTACACCACCATCATCGTCATCATAATCAATTAGCAGGAGGCCGGTGAAACGAACCGTAAGAATTGAAAAACCAACCTCGTATTTAGGTAGAGTGACTTTGTTGTATGTACGTTATCATAGATGTGATGCTTTTTTTCTCCAGTCTCTCCGATCGAGGCTGAATGATTTGCATGCCGCAACAGTATTATTGGAATATTACTGACATAAGTGTTAAACTTTCACTCTGTACTTCGTTTTCGCAGGATCTGGTTTCCTCAATACACAAAAACATGGAATGATAAAGAGATTTTTATAAAAAAATATTTCTTTTGTCGAATCAGCATGATTTTTCCGAGAGGCATCACAAAAACACAAATCCTGCTTCAAAGATTAAACGACAAGCCCCAATAAAACAGATTTGCCCTCTTCAGTGGCTCGTATTGCACACATCCCACATCCAGCAGAACTTTATGAACTCTGGACGTAGTCCCAAGCTAGTGTCAGAAGATTTGAAAGATAATGTCAACTGTTTACATCAACGGAAAATCAAACAGCTCTTTCACAAAAAAAGTCAAAGAAAACCGAGTGATGAAGTGACAGCAGAGCTTGCTGCAAAGTAAAATCCTATAATTCGCTCTAACGGAACGTTACGATGGTGTCTGGCGTTAACCTTACCGCAGTGCAAATTTATTCTGACAGAGTTGAAAGAACGGGTATGTGATAGCAACCAAAGATAGTAGCTGAAAGTTCCATCGGTGCTTTTCAAATTCTTTAAATTACTATTATTAAACAAAACGTACTTTCAAACTGTACTCGTTAGTCCACATGCATGTCATTCTGACCTATCCAATGTGAGGCATGATTGATGGCTACTTTCAACAGTTCCAACAGAACTATTGATTTTTCATCATGTATTTCCACATACACCATATCAATACACTTATGAATAGTCCTTGTCGATTAAAATCACTTAGAACCAATCACAACGTGATCTATCGATACTGGTACATATTCAGTATCGATATTAACTCATATCCCACATCCATTTACTTTATTACTGGAACTAATGATATCAGATATTGTATTGGTGATATCTTTTATCGTACATGTGTATACAAATACTCATATCATGGTAACATTTCATGTATACTGGGCAGCAAAAGAAAGGCAACTCATGACAACAAACATGAAGGATTACTTTTATGAGGTTTTTTAGAGAGTTGCGTTTCTTTTGCTATTCTGTATGGTAACAAATGGTGTCAGATATTATGATGTATTTTGATGTATAGTCTACAATGAGATCAAGCCAGGATGCCGTTGTACAAAGTACAAAACTGTCTTAGGACTTACGTGGCCATAACTCCCATACCTTACCATAGATCTACAACTGTCGTAGCGCCAACGTTACTGTGAAGAACGGCACCTGGGGCCCCGTTTCACAAAACTCTCGTAAGCCTAAGATCTCGTAACTTTTCTCGTAGCATTTGTACCTGGCATCCTGTAACATAGGAGTTGCAAGTGCTGCGAGGAATGTTACGAGATCTTAGGCTTACGAGAGTTTTGTGAAACGGGGCCAGGTCACCAGATTAGTTTGGCTGTTACATACACCAACATGGGTAGGCACGGATAGCCCAAAGAGCTGCACATTCTGCAGCTCTGTACTTGATGTTGTTCCAAGAAACATAAGCTATACACCATTCTTATAAACGCAGCTTCCAATAGTTGGATCCACACCTGTTGTCACAGAAACAGGAGGGAGCTGTTCAGTGACCAGAAGTTGTCATAGAGGTGATTTGGTGTGCCTGTGTGTTTTGAAAACATATTACCATTTTGTGCGTTAGCTTAATACATAAACACACAAATACTCAGTGTGCGAATTAGCCACAGGCCCGCTAGCCCCTGACTGGTAAAAATCCAGTCGGGCCAGTAAATCTCCAGTCACTGGTTCGACTGACAAGTAAATTTTCATGGGACCATTTTATAAAATATATACCTTGTTACGACGCAAATTGTAATATTTTGCCGCAGTTTATTAGTAATACATTTTACCACGTTGTTACAATTTGCGCCGTAACATACCTCTCTCCTGACTTATGGTCTTTTGCCTTAATGTGGTCTTTTGCTTATACACTCACATTTCGGGCTGGTGAAATAGGCTAGTAACTTTCAAGCAAAGCTAGCCCGACTTACTAGCCAAATTTGGAAACTATTTCGCACATTCATTTAATTACTTAGTTTTCATACCATTTCCAAATGTAAATATTTAGGCTTGAGTTGGCATTTGAGGTAAGGGGGGAACTGGGATTTCTTGTCTTGTAAGATGCCACATGGATGATAGGATATGTATGACTGTTCTAAAATCTGGCAGCGTGGATCTTTCTCACAGAATCATTCACCGTCGTCTCTGTTGGCTGTTTGACAACGGACTGAAATAATCCTGTCCTCAAGCATACATACACAAAACTCTACAAACATTGAGGACAAGGAGCAATTACACGTCCACCTATGGTTAACTGTAAGTATTTTATAATTTAAAGTAGTAACATATTTGCGATAAAGAATATGCAAGGTCATCAAAAACATGGAAAAACTATTTGGTTCAGTAAAATGCAGCCTTATGGTTCTCTTTGAAATATGAAATCACTCTGCAAAAAGAATTTCAGATTTCCAATTTGAATACGTCAACCACATTTTTCTTGAGACCTAAAAGCAGCAATGAATACCGGCTTGAAAGGGTCTTAATCATTTAGTTTGTGAAGCACATAAATTGGTTTAAGTACACTTTTGTGGCCGAATCGTGATTTCTTTGCGAATTTGATGGAACTTGTCGATTTGAAGAATAGAGCCATATTCCCAGCATGCTCCTCGTTCCACACGTGATCTACGTTGGGATATTTTCAGAAAATAATTTGCAAATTGCGATGATGTCAATCTAATTCTAACACGTAATAGCTTTTCCGACAGAACTGTATTACTACATCTAACAATAGCATTAAGGTTCCTGTATTTGGGACACGGAATCGAAATGAAATCAAGAGGAAGAACGTCGTCACTGTTCCATTGATTTCTGACTGAGCTAGTGCTGCTGACTTCCTTACAAAGGCACTGGTTTATGAGCTATTCTTACAGAAACACATCGTCATCATTATGCTTTTCCAACAAGGGAAAGACCTGTAATGACCCTAAAACTATTACGTTTAACGTTTATGATTTACTCAATAAAAATCCATGAAATGTGTGATGTGTGTGGAAATATAACGCTGCCATATGTCACGTACATTTTCAATATGTTGGCAAGGGCTTGATTTCACATGTTATGGGGCTTTGAGTGTCTCATTTAGGTCCTGTGGGTTCATTCCTCGTTCAACCTAATAATGCTTCTGGGTCGGTCGGTGCTATAGTATTCATCCTCCGAGATTCCCCAAACGGCATAACATCTAGGTGAGTGAGTGAGTGAGTTTAGTTTTACGCCGCACTCAGCAATATTACAGCTATATGGCGGCGGTCTGTAAATAATCGAGTCTGGACCAGACACTCCAGAGATCAAGAACATGAGCATCGATCTGCGCAGGCGGGAACCGATGACAGGTGTCAGCCAGGTCAGTGGGCCTGACCGCCCGATCCCGTTAGTCGCCTCTTACGACAAACATAGCCTCTTTTGGCAGGCGTGGGTTGCTGAAGGCCTATTCTGCCCCGGACCTTCACGGGCGGTAACATCTAGGACCTTCATTACTTGTAATTAGGTGATACCACTAGAATAATGCTCAGAGCAGCGTTAGACACAAATGTCGGACTGACTAACCCATTTACTTGACTGACTGACTGACTGGCTGACTGACTGACTGACTGAATAAATGAATGAATAAATGAATGAATGGCTGACTGACTGACTGACTGACTGACTGACTCACTCACTCACTCACTCACTCACCCACTCACTCATATACTGCAACATGAATCGTACCATCTTGACAAGAGAACAATACAATAGCTCCCAACAAGCTAACTCAGACACATTTTCTATTGACATATATAATATTTATTACAAAACTGATCATGTCACCTGTCACATAAATAGGTCTTGAAATTGTCCAGATTCTGGTAACATATAGAAACACGCAGGGCCCCGCAAGTCTGCGTAGCAGGTGCAAACGACAAACGTTTGAACAGTAATATGAATCAAGGAGGCCAATCTTTAATCTATCAGACAGACAGTTTTTCAGACCAATTTGAAATATCACCCTTGGTGCTATCGCTACAATCCCGTCAAATAATGGTGCACAATGCCAGCGAGATTCCCGTGGAAAATCAGGCTGATAATTCCCCAGCGTTTGGCATTCTGTCTATTTCCAGGAGAGTAATAGTATTTCCATGTTTCGAAATCGGTGCACGTATAAAATTCGGCATTTGTAAATTGCGTGCCTTGTGCAATTAAGATAATCTTTTCCCTCCCTGTTTAAGGAACAGACATGTCTTTGGGCATTATTTGGATAACACGATTGTGTTCCTCTAGCTATACTTAAGGATGTGTAATTACCGTAAAAAAGTCGATATCTACAGTCTGGAGAGCTTTTATATAACGCCCAAAGCTGTATGACCTGTTAATCAGATCTGAGATTTCATTTTGATTTTGCTAACATGTGTTTCGATCAGCGTAGAAGGCCAATGAACTCCAGAGCTGTCGATCGTATCCACAAGTTTGTTCAGACAAATAAACCAATTACCTTGAACAAACACTACTGCTTGCCTCAATCCGATCCCCGAGATTTCAAACAGTCCAATTTTAGCCACGGGTTTTGCGACCATAATTCTCTCAAACTTATATTGTCAAATTATCAAAGCATTACTACTGGAAAAATTACAATTTATTTTTAAAGTCTCTCCTGTGGCATGTTTATTATTCTGCATGAGTTATAAAATCGGTCAATGATTGCAGCCATGTCAAAATAAAAGCTTACAAGGAGAAGAAAGCATTGCGTTGCCCTTAGCAACGGTGCTTGAATTTGATTTTGAGATAGATATGTGCAGTAGCCCTGTTCACCTATTTTTCATAACTGTCTTGTTTAACGCTATCCATTTCATCTAAGTTGTAGGGCGGATTGAAGACATCGCCGTTAATGATAGAGAGTTGTGTTCATTGTCATTGATGGATTTCATTGGGCGTTAGGTTAATTAAAACTATCCAAGAACACGTCCCTGTCTGATACCGAATCTACCTTGTGTTGGAATCGCGTAGATAAAGTGTAACATTTAACCAGCGGACATTCACTGAAAGGAACTTACAGTTACTTTCTGGCAGGTATGACGAATTACTGAGAGTAATGCACGTACTTCAGGAAACTGGAACATTAAAGCTTATGGACAAACACGAATGTGTCAATATCAACTGCAAGTCATTGAAAGTGCCCATTTGATCAAAGTTTGATGCAGACGCTAAGGTTTTTCGAAAAAACAGCACTGCTAATACGATTCAAAGCAGCAAATGTTTGAATTCAGCAACTGGAACGCTGAACGCTCTTCTTCCATCGAGTTACATGGTCGTTCCAGCTGCTTTTGTAATGAATTAAATCCGACTTCAATGACGGCGCATTTCACATTATAACAACGAGAACGAGCTGACATAACATTCAAGCAGTTGTTGGAAAACAGTTTAAGCCCTTCAAAGTGTCTGAATTGCCAGAGCAATCCAGGGTTGACTACAGGATCAATCAATCCGGTTTTGGACAGGAATGACAAGCTACTGGGTTCTGTTTTAATGATGTTCATTTTACAGCCACTACGGTATTGATTTGCGTTGACTTTGGCATCTGGTACAATTTCGTCAAGAGACGTAGGCAAGAGACACTCTCAGTGTATTTATTTTAATGTTTGGCGAACTAATAGATAACATGCATATATATAGATAAATTGTATACACACACAGACATACCCATCCATCCATCCATCCATCCATCCATACATACATACATACATACATACATACATACATACATACATACATACATACATACATACATACATACATACATACATACATACATACATACATACATACATACATACATACATACATACATACATACATATGTTTGATGTACATTTTACAAGAGCAGTTGAGGAAGGTTTGTACACTAATGTTTACTTCATCTCAACCTGGGACAATATTTATGCCAGTTTATATCAACTCAAAGTCCACAAAAACATAATTTTACTGTAGGGTTCTCATGATGTACGCATTACTGTGCTGCTATTTGCGACTGAGTGATCTCACGTTGTAAATTCTTATCGCTATGTAGATTAAGGCACTGTATAGCACAATTATCATTCGCAGCTTTTAATCCTCTTCAACACTGGTTTGTCACAAGCACTTGACATGGAAAGACCTATTTCACATCTCACAAAAATAGAAAGACCGTCTCCTTACAGCCTGCAGGTGTTGCTCTTTGGAGATGGCGATTTCACGGGGACATGGAAGTGTAGGGAGATTTGTACAAAAGCGGAATTGAAATAAATAGAAAACTAATTTACGCATGAAGAAAATGTGTTTGCAGAACTCTGTGAGCAGATCAAGGAACACTTGATTCCTTGTGTTAATTGAGAAAAAGAACATATTCCAGTAAAGAAATATGTTCTGCAGTGCAATCAGCTGAATGGCATCTCGAGGAGTCAAAAGTGGGCAGAATCTCTCCCACTAAATATTAAAAGCTTTTAACAACTCACGAAAGCTACGTATGGTTGACATGTGGTTGATGTTTGACAGAAGTTACCAATAGATGCTTGTAAATGTAAGTTTCAATACTGTCATTGATATTACTCGTATAAACACGTATTAAACGATTTTCACACTGCGTAAAATGTACATGTAGGATATTACATTTGTACAAACTTCAGACTGTACTTACACGTGTACAGTTATGCTCATCTGCATGTGCGTTAATGGCACAACTGACCATGTGGATTACATTCATATTCGTATAAATATGATGGAGCTATTGATGGAGACAGGTGCATGGCGAGGTGATAGTATGAAAGTTTCTCTTCAGTAAATATTAGGTTAGAGAGATAAGACATTAGTGCTAAGAAATAACCGATCTTCCGCAACAAAATCCTGGGGGCGTAAAAAGTAATTAGCAGTAACAATGATATGAACCGTACACAGTATTGATACCGGATGTTACCCTCCCCTACCGTGAGCAACCGAAATGCATGCTTGCACAATTTGCATTGAAAATTATTGCCAGACGCCCCACAGCTATACTCCTTGCCCTGTTTGTAAATAAGCCGGATTTCACCAAAACATTAAACACAAACAACGTCACATTACATAAGTTCCAGACTGCACCTGCCGTAAATATTTACACTGTTGTGAAAACCAGAAATACTAGGCAGGTGTAACCCGTCAAGGAGGCAAACACCCTACCTTCGTATGTCAATGAACGCAGTTGTACTCAACAGATGTCGAAATGTCTTGGCTCTTGCTCTATTGAATTGTAAATATTATTGTGAGTGAGTTTAGTTTTACGCCGCACTATTCCAGCTACATCGTGGCTGTCTGTAAATAAACGAGTCTGGACCAGACAATCCAATGGTCAACAACATGAGCATCGATCTGCAGAATTGGGAACCGATGACATGTTTCAACCAAGTCAGCGAGCCTGACCACCCAATCCCGTTAGTCGCCTCTTACGACAAGCATAGGAGGCCTATTCTACCCCTGACCTTGGTCTGTAAATATTATATATCAGCATTGTATCATTATGGTCATACGAGTAGATGAGAAACAGAGAGGTATTATGTAATGCATGTACATCGTTCGATGGAAATTGTGATGGGTGTGGGGTTGTCTGTCTGATGAAATAGGAGTGTGGCTGATTCTAAACGATAGAGGATGGTTGGGAGATGTGTAATTGATCTTCAGACGCCATGTTTTATATAACAACGACGTGGCTCGGTATACGGCAACACTCAAATTAATCAAGGTACAAAAGACCCCTATTGAAATTGTACTGTCCAGGGTTTAGAAAAGTGAAACGTTCTTCCATCTTGAGAAACCCTTTTCTAATGTTTAATTACAAATAATACAAGCATTTGGATTCTGATTGCTTTGTACATATTGTGCTGTTACCTCGATGAACGCGTGTGTCCTTTGTTCAAACACAACTAAACATGTATTCGGCCAGGCAAGCGTACGCTTTGGTCGCCAGGCTGCTTTGATCACCAGACTACCCTATAGTCACACTATGAAAAATAATAAAAAATCAACGGATTTTATCGTGTCTCATAAGATCAGCCTTGCACATGTGCTTTAACCAATATGCATCACAGTCTAAAAACAGCAATGCTGATTTGGAATCGGAAGCCAGGATTAAGATCTTGGCTTTTCCTAAATAAACATTCTCTCATTGTTAATCGGTGGAACTTACTTTGGAAACAGTTGTAAAAATAAGCATCGTTCCAACACAAATTATCTCCAGGGTAAAATCTACTTACAAAAATAATAGCTGATTAATATCTTAAAATTACGGATAACAAGAGCAATTGGAATGATAATAGTGTCCATCTTTCATATCGACATTAGCTAATGAGTCTCTATTGACAATTACATACATTTTATCTCTTTTGTATTAATTGTAGATGGCGTGCTATGACAATGACCGTTGTCATTTGATGCGTGGGAATGTAACAAGAGATTTGTCGATTACATGCTTGCATGCCATTGGATGATTTCTATTATTTCTATAGAAGTATATTTCTGCAGAACGATACGTTCAATGCGAATAAGCACTTCCAGCGTCGCTGGACTGATGAATATATACAGAATACGTTTATATGTTAGACTAGAAATAGCTGGGGTACTATTTCATGAATACCAGCTGCGGTTTTACGATCCGGTTAAAGTATATAGCGACTGGTACAGAAATATGTTCACCTACGCTGTTTAAATGCTGTGGCAATATCTGGCTTGAAGGTTCCTTGTTGAGTTTAATTTGAAGCCACACTTAGCAATATTCCAGAAATAGTAAGGCGGGTGTACGAACACTTAGCCACAAGACATCAAGATGCAATTTAAGACAAATCGTGACTTGTTTACGTCACGTGGTTGTGATCTTTTGCATGATGTCATTGTGTGACGTCATCAATGTAATGTTCTGGGTTTCCTTCAACTTAAGAAGGCTAAATGGCTAAGTTATCTCCTTCACACTATCTGCATTCGCCTCATTGTGTCCAACTGTTTTGACCATGGATGACTACCACATCGCCCTAAACATCTGAATGTTTAGGCTTCAGACCAAATAAGGTTAAACGTCGTTCTTAAGATTATTGCAATCATGTCGGCAAGAGCATGCATGCGTGTTTGCCTGCTTGTACTTGTCTTTATTTATAGTGTTTGCCTGCTGAGATATCATACCACAGTTAAACATGAATACCCTACTCAATAACAATATAATCTCACTTTGATCCGATCAGTCTGTATTTTATCATGTGAATGCCGAACACCGGGCAGTAAAAAGGTGCCATCTGTTAACGTTTTTTTTGGTATGATGAGTAGTTGAGTGAGTATAGCTTTACGCCGCCTTTGTAAAAATTCCAGTAATTTCAACCGGGGACACCAGAAATGGGCTTAAATCATTGTACCCGAGTGTGGAATCGAACCCGGGTCTTCAACATGATTAGGCAGGAGTGTTAACCACTAGGCTACTCCCACCGTCCTTCGTCTTTCGTCGACAGACACATTGATGCTTACATACAACACGCATCACCTTGAACTCAACGTTACCACTGACGTGGAATTCTCGTTATTGGTCACAAAAAAGTATCTGCACCCCAGTGCCTACAATTTGCGTGGTGTCGAAACATTCCTGCACGTACCAGCGTCTTTTTACAGTTCAGTATACGTAATATTACAAGGGGTGTTTGTTGCGATGAATAGGTTGACTGCTATCTTCTTCTAGCATGCTGTAGGTCAGAGTATAACTCGTCACGTAACTGCTTGTGTCTCGCTGTTTGTGTCTTGTTCATACCAGCTTGTGTTTGTCAAAGGGTATAACTTCTTGTGTCGAGATGGTCATAGAATGTCTGTTTGTGATGCTGGTCTTGTTAATAGTTGCTTGTGTTTTCTCGGTCAAAAGATATAACTTCTCGTGTCAAGTTGGTGGTAGGCATTTTAGCATAATCAAGAATATTACTTCCTGTATTTGAACGAGCGAAATGCCACTTTTGCTCAAGATTTGTCTGATTTGTCTGATCAGTGTTACAAACTGCGTAAGGCCTCAGTACGTCTTAAATCTGCAATCTATTAGTGACGAAAATTAATTCCGATACAATGGCTTTATCCGTGTCTTGTCAAGTTGACAGTTGACTTGCCATTGCATCTGTTTGTGGCGGCGCCTTCATATAACAGCATGTGCTTACATGTGCCTTTGCTCGAGCACCAGGAATTGTATAACTACTCCAAAGTGATGCAGAAATACTTGCATGTTGGATTCTTCTAGTGGAGATATCTTACGATTCTATATCTATGTTTGCCCGTTTCTTCGTGTTGATCAGTGAATAGAGTTAGATACTCGTACACACGCTCATTTGTACTAAGATGCCCAACGCATAGTTTTAATGATCTGTGTGTCTGTACAGTGTTGTTCAAATCATAGTGTTGTTTATGGAGTGAAGGTCAATGAATCGCGTTGTGTAGATCGATGCACAATGCTTCTTGTATATTTGCAGATCAATATGTAATGGTGTTTGTGTTCTGTTGGTCAATGTCGGTCAACTGAAAATGTTCTTGAGTCCAGCAGTTCATCTTATATCAACGTTCCTTGTATCATGATATTTATACTATCAATGGTGATAATGTTATGTGCACCATGTGGGTCAGTGGGTGGTGTTTCCGCCATGATGTCGTTTGAAGGATGGTGCAAGTCAGCGTGTATGTGTTTTGGTCAGTGTCGTGTAGGTCAATGTTTTATTGACGTACATGTAATTACATGTATTACTCTCTTGCTGGTCAATGGTCAACTGCCTGGCTTTTGACGTGTAGGTTAAAGTTCAACTGCTTTCTTTGTGTCGTGTTGGTCAATGTCCCATTGGCTAGCTTGTTTCGTGCATTTCACTATTCTGTTGACTGGCTTGTGTCATGCAGGTATACGTTCTGATGGCTAGATTGTGTCGTGTGGTCAATATTCATCTGACTAGCTTGCGTCGAGTTGGTCAATGTCCAACTGACTAGCTTGTGTCGTGTTGGTCAATATTCAAGTGACTGGTTTGTGTCGCATTGGTCAAAGTCCAGCTGACTAGCTTATGTCGTGTAGGTCAACATTCAGTTGACTAGCTTGTGCTCTGTCGATCGGCGTTCAACTGACCAGCATGTGTCCCGTTGGTCAATGTTCAAGTGAATGTCTCGTACCTTGTAGGTCAATGTTCAGCTGACTAGATTGCATTGTGTAGGCCAATGTTCAACTGAATATCTTTTATCTTTAGGTCAACGTACAGTTGACGAGTTTGTGTTGTGGAAGTCTACGTTCAACTGACAAGTTTGTGTCATGTAGGTCAATGGATAGTCATCAACTTGTGTCCTACATGATCTATACGTCTATAAAACTGCTGTTGACAAATCCCATACAGGCGAGTCATGATTAAACAGTACAGTGGAAACGGCGTCTTTACAGTAACACACGGTAATTGCAACAGCGCATACGGGAGTCGTGTCGATCTATCAGTGGCTACATATCTGACATCACGGTCACATCAGTCATACCGCTAGTATTGATATATGATTGATCGATGACGTGCATATTTCTATCTTAGGTGGGTTGGGTTTCCATCTTTAATCTGGACATTAGTGTCAGTGGCGTAGAAGAACATGCCCTTGCTGTTCCTATTGATCCTGCAATGCCCTACAGTCAACACCAATGCCAGTTTTGTACCACGTACCCAAACCGCCGCCACTCTAAAGATTACAGAGGCCCGTGTAGTAATTACGTTCCCCTGCTTTCACATCTGATAACCGAAACTAAACCTAACAAATACTAAAAATGGATGGTGTTTGTTTTGTCCTTTGGTATTAAAATGCCAAGTGAATAATGGTTCTGGGTAATAAATCGTTCTATGTGTTAAGAGAAGTGCTACAGATCAACATTTCGTTAGCATCTCCCTTCCATTATCCTCTAGTATGTCATCACATCGGGTGACACCCGCCCCATCATCGTCAGACGTTAAATCATGTTCTAAGGTTTGAACAGCTCAGCATCTTTATCTTTAATCAATAACGAACGTTTAAGATGTGTGTGGTGTGACGGCACGAAACTCTTAAGGAGCGTTGAGAAAGGTTAAACATCACTACCGACCTTTCCTACAAGTCTTGGAAACATTTACCTACGGCGTTGATCTCATGTTCTTAAATATCGCCAGTGCCACGAGCAATGACTGGGAAAGGACAACGTAGGTTGTTCCAGATGTCACGAGAATCCTTGTCCTCCTAGATTACGCAGTTTGCTTACAGAGTTGCGTACCTTTAGTTACTTTAACCTTTGGTGGTGGATTCCAATCCCTTGCAGTCAGAATTGTCACGATTTTGTGAGCACCAAACCCGTACTTAAGGCAAAGGTCTGAGACCTGTATCACTTACTTTCCTTTCGTCATTGAGCGCAGCTAGAATTGGAATTGGTCTTCAGGAACACATGATTGTCGTAAGAGGTGACTAACAAGATCGGGTGACTAACCGACCTAGTCGATGCATATCATCGTATCCCAGTTGCGTTGATCGAAGGTCATGCTATTGATCACAGGATTGTCTGGTCCAGATTCGATTTTTACCGACCCCGCCATATAGCTGGAATTGTGGTGAATGCGTCGTTTAACAAAAATAACAACCAGCCAACCAATCATTAGAGGACACACGGCGAGGACTGGAAACACTGTTGACCCGTCACTCACTGTGGACTCAGAGACTAGTTATGTGATGTGACGTGTTATAATGTGATATAAACACAACCACTGGTTCACATATAAAGATAGCTGCAGCAATTGAAAAGGCAACTACAGATTCATTGCCACGGGGTAGCAAAACAATTCTTGCTCGATAATCGACTTGTCGAGTTTATTACACGTCAGTATGAATATGACACGCTAGCAACTCAGGCGTGTTTGTTTAAAAACTCTCTTGAAAAGCATGGAACATGACATTGTAAGCTTTACCAAGACTGTATGCAGATGGAAATTCAGTACATCGAGAAGAGCGTCACGCGAAGATGAGCAATGCTTGAAGGTTTCGGAAATGACACTGGGATAATTCTGCCACAATGACACACCGCCTTCGCGAGTTAAGTTAATTGAGGTCTACATCATTGCTTGCATCAATGACAGTATATTAAATCATCACTGGTTTATTAGCGCTCCAGGTTCTTGTTCCAGGATCATAAAAGCCGCACAGAACCAAAGGGAATCCTTGTATCAGCTCGTATCATAACTAAGTTGGAATTAGCGTCTAGTGTCTAAAGTTGATTATTGATGAAGGTGACGAACAAATGTATCAAATTCAGGCGATTCTGTTGGATCGGGATTTTTGTGTAATAAATATGCCAAAAGAAACATGCATTTGTAATTGCTTGTTGGGTGCTATGGTATCGGTCTCTTGTGAAGATGGTAAGATTCATGTTGCAGTATATCAAAGCGATCCTTTAGTATGCAGATTCTCAGACTTGAACTACGTTGTTGAATCCCAGAAGCAGTGGCATGATGCTGACCAAACTACAAAGTAAGATTCAAACCAATGCTCAGGTACAATAAGGATTCAACAAGCCACTCACAAGTGTCCAATTATTTTTATATAATTTTTATCCTTCTTCAGACAGAACGTAATTGACGAAGTCTTTAAATGCTCTCAGTTCAAAACATATTTTTAAAACACGTTTTTTAAATTGATATATTTTTTGTTTGTTTTTGAGCATTCGGTATGCATCGCCTATTAGTGAAAATGTTAGCTCTTCATCCCAAACATCCAGGAGTTTGGAGAAGGAGGTCGGGGGTTCACGTGAATCATGACGTCCAAAGTGTAGGGGGAAATTCTCCACAGGGAAAGTTTTGTGAGAGTGAAGGGGTGGGGGTGGGGGTTTTGGCTGGGGGCGAGTCTGTATTCGCCGCTGCAGGTCCTTATGCTAAGATACATTGTGTTAAACATGTCTTTTTTATGTCCACCGTCGCGAAATAGCTTCACAGTTAACATAAGCAACGTAAACTCATACCTATCCCGTCGCTTTGAAAACTAGTATTCCCTCCCAGGCATTGAATAGTTTATAAATGACGCTTCCGATTATAAACTCACCACTCTATCTTGAAAGTGTGTCCAACCGATAGGCAACAAACCTATTGCATGTTTCAAAGCACGCAATCAATAGCCACCAACGTTAGCGGGATGGGAAAAAAGTTGGTTATGTAAATGTCCGCCACGCCAAGAGAACATTTCAACATAAACATACAGTAAGTGCGTGATCGGGACTGATGTGGTGCGAGGTACATCACTACAGTTACATCAGAACGTGTTACCGGGTTGTGGGAGGAGAGCCTACCACGGTGCTGCTCTTGGATTGTTAACACGTCAATAAAACCTTGAAGGGTTTCCTACTGATCGAAGATCATGTTTGAGGCAGTGAGTGGAATTTGATCCTGCGATCTGCGCGTTCTGGGATTCAGGATAGCTATTCTCGAAACGTTCGTAGCCCTTCGTGGCCATTCTTAGCGCATTGGTTACGATCACAGCTAAGAATTCTTAGGGTTACGAACGTTTCGAGAATAAGGCCCCTGATACGTGATACGTGACGTAACTCTTTAGAAGTATAAATTATGACGAGCACGAGATAGTAACAACTAGTCTCTGAAATAAACGTATTTTACAGAAGAAAAGGTTCACAGTTAAGAAATATAACACAATGAAAAGGAGCCCTTGGACTTTGCTCATTTTCAGTAGTTGTGGAAATTTCGACTTGTCAGATGTTCTAGACTTTCTTGGTTTTCTTGGATACATTTCCTTCAGAATCTGTATGACAGGCTAATAGTGATAGTGGCTGTCCAGTTACAGTAAATCAGCTACTCACATTCGCTCGCCTTATAAGTATTTCTGCCTTAAAACAATGCGTATGTATTAATACTGATGAGTTACATGATAAAGATACATGAGTCAATGAAGCAATGTATGTACTGTAAACTACCTTTATACCGAAGACACCTATAACGATGTGCTCGATTTATCGAACCATATATAGTTCCTACAGCTTATTGTATATTTTAGTCTAAAGGCAAATTAGGAATCTGTTATAACGAACCATAAGTAGTAGTTGTTACAACCGTGGGTTACTATACCCTTAAAATTATTCAGTCTGTAATCGACACTTCCATCGTAAAGATTTATGGAAAAACGGGAAAGCAAAATTCCATTATTTGTGAGTGAAAAGCGTTACTTCTTCACGTATTTCATGGTGATAGCGTGTTGAGCATTATGACCCAAAGCTATACAATCACTGGTTTTCTATCAGGATACATGTCTACAGGATACATGTGGACAGGATACATGTGGACAGGATACATGTGGACAGGATACGTGTGGACAGGATACTTGTGAATGATGTCGGACGTTTCAGTCAACACTGAGGTGCAGACTGCCTCCCTTAGTCATATCAGCATCCTATCATTATTAGGTGACAAATTCCAGGTTTACCCTGATGCGGGGACTTGTTGATTTGTTTGTTTTCAAACGAGATCAAACTTGTTCCGGGTTTCCTTCCAACCGCCCATTCCGTATATAACAGTAAGCTTTGGATCGGCTTTAATACAGATAGCTCACTCATCTTGTTGCAGGGTGGTTTGTTGAGTTTTAGGGGTAACACGTGACCAGGTAAATGGTAAACGTGGTTGAGAGTTAATCAGACATAATACATCACGTGTAAGAATTGTGACAAATAATACACGTCAATCCATGACCGACAATTTCTGATAGCAAGTGGTCTCAATACAGAAACGCATTTCACCCCACAGCACTAAATATACAGATAAGTGAACGCAACAACAACACATGGTGTGAATTGTTTTAGATTATTACTTTCAGCATGAGTCACATTCACATATTAATATACACGTATTCAAAACGCCAACGATGTATCGGCGCATGAAGCAGCTGTTGTCACAGATGAAGAAGTTCAAATATTGCCAACATTTGCGTTTGAAATGCACACGTAGACACTGTCAATTACAGTACGGAAAATGTCAATAAGTAACTAGAGACCGTGTTTGGTCGGACGATTATGTAACATACAAATATCAATTTCAAATGATGTCATATAACAGAATCATCGTGGTAATTTTCGATCGGAATCTTTAGTTTCTATGTCTTTTGAAAGTGCAACATTTATTTTGGAAACAGATTGACGTTCGACTAAAGCCAATAAAATATGAGAGAGAGAGAGAGAAATTTGCTGGAGGGAAAGGGGTAGAGATAGAGAGAGAGTCAGACTGACTGCACACTCAAAGGAATGAAATACTATGACATGTAAATATTTGGTTGAGACAACCCTTTACCGATGTGGTGATTATTTCTCCGGTTCAAACTAAACATCAATAATATTGTATGGAAAATGTTACATTGTTGAAGCTCACCTGATGAACATCTCAACGCCTGTCTGTTCCATATTGCGTTTAATCCCTTTCCACGATTGCTTCAACTTAAAAACCTGTCTCTGGTCAAGGGGAAGACGAGGGTCAATGACAACAGCTGTGGTAAATTCCTTTTCGCAGTTGCCCTTTTCAGCTGCCTTGTCATTACCCGAGTGTTGCGGTTTGGCCTGTCTGCACCCCATGTCTGACAGCAAGTCAAGAGAGATTGGCACTGCATATAAAACTCAATCCTTTAATGAAGAGAGATGTCACCGAAAACCGCCCATCGCCAGCGACAGATCCGTCTCACATACCAGGAAGGATTCTGATAAACAGATAGGATTAACTCGGAGGCCTTACACCATAGTACGTTCCGTTCGGTAGAAGATGTGTGGGCTACATGTGAGAGAAGACTGAGAGCCGTCCTTCAGATCATGCAGTCAGTCTTATATACACTGACTATGGAGCTAGCAACGCGAGACTCCGGGCAGCACTGTATTGATGAGTCTAGTGCGGTGGGCTGCCTGGCACGCCCGCTACTGCTGGAACAGTTCAGAAATGCCTCTGTTATCTACACCCTTCTCGCGGATTTAATTATTAAAGTACATCTCACACTGTCGATACCTTGTACCAATATCTACCGATAATATTAACGAGCTCCAAACATCACTGCACGAGTGTAGAGTAAATAGTCATTGTCAACATAGCCGACGCTTTACGTTTACAGCGCGTTAGGAAACAAACCAATAAGGTGAAGCAATGTGTAGACAAGGATGTCATCAGATTTTGCATTTTGTTTGAAACACTACCTTTAATCGGTTAACGTGAAAAAGTGTTATATTTAATAAGCATTCGTTTTGGCTATCACGTTTCCTTCAATTGTGGTATAAATAACTATTTCATTAGAATAGTTGATGTGGTATCAAGTACATTTGTAGCGAGATTCAATGAATCATTCATGAATAGTTTACAGAACGAGAAACCAATTCTCTGTTCGCATATACTCACACGCAGCAGGTTGTTCAACGCGACGAGCTATAATATTCAAAATCTTTCGTTCAGTAAACATCTCAACGTCAAATCATGACAGCGTAGGCTGTTAAGACATTGAACAGATCCAGAAGGTAATCTTCGAAGCTTCTCAGTCACTGACCATGAATTCATAATCAACAGATAGGATCTGTATTGTTGACTTCTTTATAAATTCAAGTGGACTTCTTTATAAATTCAGGTGATAATGGCTTCGGAGTTGGCTTATTAAATTGTGTAATGAATGCTACTGACACAATAGGCACTAACACGACAGTGTCCCAGTAATCCCACTCGCCGTTACAGCTGTCGTTTAAACTATTCACACCCCACGTCAGTTTCACTTGCATTACTGGCCATGCTGATAAGAATATTAGATCGATTGCATTAAATCAGATAATGTATCGTAGATCTTGTTAATGAAACTTCTGCCCTCATTAAACATGCATTAACAGCAATCGAAACCCCAGATACCTCACAATGTTGAAATAATTGGGGGTTACGATCTGTCTTCCCATTTAGGTGTATCATTGATTGATATCAGTGTGCTCGTAATAATGGTCATACCGTGTTAAAGGGGCATCGTTTTCATAACTATATACACTGCTAACTAAAGGGTGTCATGAATACGTTACCAGAGCTTAGATTTAGAGGTACGTCTGTTTGTGTCGGTTTTCATGAACAGTCAAGAAAGTATGTTAACGTTAGATTTAAACTGTTCCAGTGCCCTGAAAATCGATGTGTGGTACCTGCACAATATAGTGACAAAATGCATGGGTGAAATCTTGGTGTGTAAAATGAAAGGTACTTTCACATTGTAATTTAGCTGTATACGTTCAATCGCCAATTTTTTTGTATTGCATTGTCTTAATTGGAAATTAAGAAAGATATGCCAGTTTTATTTCTTCATACTGTGATGTTCTCGCTGGTTTACTGTCCTTCGCTGACAGGTGTTCATAGTTTACATGTATTGATCATATGATTAAACCTTGTTGCAGTCACGACACGATTGATATATTGCCGATGTGATTGTAAATGTCAACTCACTCACAAACAACATAGAACCATTCGAAGAGAATCTTAGGGTGGTGTTCAATAAGGAAGAATTGCGGGTTCGAGATGTTAGATTAGTTCCTGATATGGATAGTTTCTAGAAAAAAAAAACGTTTTCAGCAATGTGCCAGATTTAACCAACCTAAATTCGTAATATCTAGTTCGAGATGCTAGACCCCTTAGGCTTTATGGGGCGTGGGTTCCTCCCTCACAGAAACACATGTTGCACGTGCGCTGACTTCTTGCGGAACTGAGTACGAAATATGCCTCCACTTAACCGTCAGTGAAGAGGCACTAGGAAAGACGAGATGAATATGCTTGTTAACCTGCTGGCGGAGCACAGGTGGGTTGTATCCGCCCGAGGGAGTTGAGAAAGAAAATCGAGCGCACATTTATATGCTTTCTAGGGTAATTACACCTCTGTGAAACACAAAACAATAAAAATGACCATTAGTTGAGCTGAAATGATGGACCGCACTATCTGATCCACGGACACATATAGCCAGGGCAGAAACACAAACTGGAAGATTGGTAGATATAATTCATGCTGCATTGCACATGGTATATTAAGTTCGATCTGTGGATAAAATGTTTGGCTGAAACTCTGTATATAGATAACAACCCATTGAAATCTGCCACTGACCACTACCGACACTGACACTTTCAACAAACCTGCAATGCCTCTGACAATACCAGGTATTCGTGAAAGCATTCAAATGTCCTTCCTTTCAACCAGTACCTGTCCATAAACGTCCGCATGGCTAGTCCATGAAGGTCAGTGAGGCGTATTATGTGTGCTAACGTCCCTCGGACGTAATTACCTCAGAATCACGTCATTATTTCGGTAGAGTGACCTGTTTCATCCCGCTTTTAGCAATATTCTATCAATATCACCTTGAGGAACATCACAGGTATCGGCGAACTTTCGTGGGGTCTAACTTAAAATCTCGACGCCTAGTTTGTGAGTGAGTGATTGACTATGGTTGTACTTCGCTCTTGGCAATAATCCAGCAATATCACAGAGAGGGACGACGCATGTGGACATTGGACGCATGTAGGAAATCGAACCTGGATGTTCAGCGTGACGAACTGACGCTTTAACAATTAGACTACCCCACCATGGCGCCTAGTTTGTGTCGTTTGTGGGAAAACTGTCAATGACCCTGTGACAACACCAGTATGATAAAGAACGGTCTCTCTGTATCAGTTCATCATGACTGTGTGTTTGATAGGCCATTGGTCAAAGCGTTCGCTTGTCAAGCTGAGGACCGGGGCTGATTCCCCAAAACACAATGTGTAATTCGTCATGAAATGGCTAGAGCTCACTTCGTAACAAGGGGTCGTTAACTTAGTGGTTAAAACGTCTGTTCGTCATGCAAGAGGTCTAGGTTTGATTCCCATTTCATTGAACACTCAAAGTGATATCGATGATGCAAGGCTCAGTTAATTCCATCTCTCTCGTATAGAACATACCACTGTATTCTCACTGACAATTTGAACAAACAATTAGCAATGGACGAATCCTAGTACTTACGAATATATTGTAACATGTTTTATAGAAAGTGTTGAAAGTATAATGAACAGCAAAAGAAACGCAGGTCAAGTTTGTTTGTTTTGTTTAAACAGAACACATAAACATGCACGCTTACTTTTAAGATATTTCATTTTTCGAAACTTCGTTTGGTGTATAGAGTATATTTCTCGTTTAATCTGCCTCAACCCTAAATTACGTATGCTCGTTTTGGATGCTTGATGGTAATTTCTACTATAGAAGGTAACATAACAACTTATGGTATGGACTTACAACTTCTTTAATATGACAGAATATGACAGAATATGAAACGCACATGTTAGTCTGCAATACTATCACTGGTTTCCTGAGCACATTATATATATTTTGCTCGTACTCATATTCTGTCATTTACCTGGTGAAGGGGCAAGAAGTAGACCAGAAACGTCGTGTTGTAAATATTAAAGAAGTTGTAAATCCATACCAAACGTTGTTATTATACTAGATTTACACCGTGGAAAAATAGCATAATGTGACCAAAATACACCACCATATGTTTAACAGTCTGATCAAAGATGGTTCCTTTTTTTCTTTTGGCAAAATGGTACTTGGCCAATTATGTCCGAACGATGAATACACACAAAATGCAAAGAAGAGATTTATTTTAGGCTTTTGATAAACTTACATGCCATTCAAAATGTGTATGTACCAAAGGACCACATCCGCTATCAGATATACGTTGTAAACATGACCAAAGTCATCATAATTTGTTCCTCGTCCACTTCAGCTGAATCGTCAGGTACCTCAGGCTCCTTGACAGGGACAAGGAGATGCACATGTGTCGGACGCATCATCGCATCTTTCTGTATCACCTCAAGCGAATAATTGTCAATTTAATGGTGATGTGTTTCCAAAGTCCTCTTCTTTCTGATAAATCAATACTCAATTAAAGATATAAAAGAAAGAGTCCACCCCAAGTTGTAAATTTGAATAATTGGCTGTAATAGCCTCATATGGTCGATTATTAATGCGAGTGATTCCTTTCTGTCAATACCATCATCTGTCTCCTTCCTGTGGTGAAAAGCCACATGCATTGGTTCACTGGATCAGCTCATTGTGTGGATGTATGTATTGATCGTAAGGTACATAGAGCTATTTGTTTGAGCATGTCCGCCTCATCTGCTTCCATCCCTTCTGATTGGCCTTGCTCCCTACAAAAATCAATTGCTGTGATATATTTTCCACTGGTGTAGCGTAAAATGTACAACTCAGTAAGTACTGACAGAACCATTTCCCAAAATAAACTTTATTACAAGGATCGATCTCAGGTCTGCCAATACGATGGAAAAATCCATTAACAAATGTTCCCGAGGTTGCAAACTCATGACAATAGGGATGGATGGTCCAGGAACATGATATTACACCACATGCTGCTGTATATTTATCGTTATGAAGGATATTCCGGTGTTCTAAATTCAAAACTACGGGGAATAATCAGTCTAGATTGTCTCCCTAGACAGATTTCGTTGGGCCTAATTAGGAAAATAGTCACGAAAATTACTGTTATTGATCACAGAAAATCATTGATGGTCCTGGCGAAAATGATAAAACTGACCTGGCCTACCTGTATAAGGTACTGACATTCCATGAAGACGTTAGTTGGTTAGAGCTAAGAAGACATAGAACTCCGTGAATGGATCTTAACATGGACGAACACATGTAGAACCTACGTGGATCCTTTGGTGTTTGTATCCGTGAAGATCCATTAATCACAACCCATGCTTGTTGTAAACGTTTCTGGTGAGCATGCACGCTGACTTGGTTGACGTATGTGATTCTATTCCAACTGCGCAGATCGATGCTCATAATGTTGATCTCTTGCTTGTCTCCTCCAGACTCGATTATTTATAGACCGTTGTCATATAACTGGAATATTGCTGAGTGCGGCGTTAACCCTGATGATGTTTCATGGTTCCTCTGAGTCCCGACAGGCACTTTGAATGTGTGTAGATATAGTTCTATCATGTCCAAAATAATATGGCTCTATGTATTCCTCATACACCTCAACTTCAATCCTGTCAGTGATTTTGAAAAACATTGAAACACTTCTAAATAAGTTATATTGATTCTGAAATCTACAGACATTAAGAGCTTCCGCGGGCTTCACAGACCCGGGGTCATGGTCTTCAATAGCTGACTACCACGAAAATTGTGGATGAATTCTGGTTCAATCACTTCATCATGAGCAATAGGAAGAGAAGTAGCAACCCTTTAGGGCAGTTGCAGAGGGATATGGCACTTGCTGACAGTACCATCTATGAAACACTCGTTTCTGAAGATAGTGATTTTGTACCTCTAGATTCATCGGACATTGGTACATCAGAGATTTCGGAATCAACATCATCAGATGATGATGTGTTTGGTATGCAAAGATTGCGGCAGATGGTCCATCTCTCAACCTTTACATCGCAACATCATGCATGATCCTTTACAAAAAGTAGTCCACGTAGAGCACAATGAGAGTGTAGTTCAACTGTACACACTAAAACATCATGAACAAAATGTATTTATAAGGAAGGAAAAAGAGCAATGAAAGGGAAAAGGAGAAAGAGACAAATGAGACAGAAATACAGGTTCTTGTTGGAATATTGTTGTCGTTGGGAAAACTAAATATGGCAGACACTGATGTTTAACAAGCAATGGAACTGTGTCAGTACAATTCAAATTCAATTTGGAATGTTTATTGTGAGAGCAACAATATCTCAATGTCGCTTCAAGGATCTCACAATCTTAGTGAATTTTGATAACTAAGAGAACAGAAGTCAGAGGCGTAGAAATAATATTGCACCTGTCAGGGAACTCTGGGGGCAGTTTCAAGTGTCTTCGGGGCGATATCATATACCTGGAGACAATCTGACAGTGTTTGAGCTGCTACTGCCATTTTGTGGTCTATGCAATACAGTCCAGCCAATAAATATGGACTAAAACTGCTTGTCGATTCCAGCCAGTGTTATCTCCTTCAATGTTTGCTCTTTCTTGGCAAGGCTTCAGGACTGTCCAAGTTGGACTAAGAGGAACGATTATCTTGGAAATCTGTAGACCCTTATTTCAGTCAAATCGTTACATCACAGCAAATAACTTCTTCACTGATCACACACTTGGATTGGAACGTTTTACCAATGGTCAGACTGTGGTTGACCTTATGGAGTCATTCAGTCAATATTTGGACAACGGTTGTAAGTTACCGATGCAAGAAGTGAAAGAGGGTAACCTTGCTAGGCACAATGCATGGGGTAGCTGACGTTGATGACTCTCCATCGATGCGGTAGTGAGTGCTTTATTACATCAAAACAAAAAGGGCAGTTGCTACAATGGGTTAGATTCCCCATGGATACTCCGCAAATAGGAAGACAAAGAGATGGCTCATGATGATATTCACACACATGCTGGACGTTGTATCTTATAGATCCTGGACAGTCAAGTTCCCTCAGTGGAATGTATCAGGTAGGACCTAAGACCCAAGTTCCTTCAAGCCATAACTGAAGTACTCATGCGTTCAGTTCTCATTATGAGAGAGGAAATGCCAGTATCTAGTCTGCTTGAAAACAATTTGCAGGATGATCTTGCAGATGATTCACTGTCAGGGAAAACATGGCAGATGTTGCATGTGAATTACAAAGAAAGACAAGAAATCTCAACAGACCTGAAGCATGTGCACTCGGAATGTGAGAAGAATGCCGAGCGCTCAGACTTTCATCTGAGTGCTCTGCATGCATGGACTGTATTCAATAAGGACAGAATTAAGTGTGAAGTTTAAATTTCAGTGCAGCTCACACGACACGTCAAAATTGCATTTTGTTGACTGTTTGTTCTGGACCGATTACAGCTTGCTATTTACACTTTGAGAACTTCAAAATGTCGCATATAGACACCTTTGATATATCTGAGCCTCAGAGGCCCGGGAGAGAACTTAGATGCATCATGAGCGTTAACGAACGAACTACCCAACCAACTCTACGCTATATCCCCTGGGGGAATCAACGGTCAGGAAAATCACCTGCTGTATATTATCCTTAAGCCTGTTATGAAATCACCATTGGGATTGTAGAATGTGTCCGCTGTAGATATTTGCCAGCTGACAATCAGGGAATTAGATATTAATTAGACACGATGCACCACAAATACCACTAATGTGGTCTTCGTCCAAAGATCATATTTGTGTGTTAACCTGGGGCCATGAAAATTCATTACGGTCCGGGAATGACTGTACGTTTCTGAAGATAACCTTTGTTATAGGAAGTCAGCCAAACAACACACGGATGGTGGTTTGATCTCATATCATACCAGAGGGACAGTGGAGTAGCCCAGTGGTTAAAGTGATCGCTCGTCACGCCGAAGATTCGGGTTGATTTCCCATATGGATACAGTGTGTGAAGCCCATTTCTGAAGTACACCGCCGTGGTATTGCTGGACCTCTGCTCAAAGCGGAGTAAAATTAACCTCACTCACTTACCCATCATACCAGAAAACATTAACAGATGGCCCTTGTCAAACTGCCAGGTGTTCGGCATTCAGATGATAAAATACAGACTGATCGGGGCAGAGTCATTATACAGTGATTAAATACGGTATTCATGTTTAATTGTGGCATAGTATCAAAGGAGACAAACACAATAAAACCGACATAAATCAGAGCAAGTACAAGGAGACGAACACACATGCACGTCCTCACCGATATGATTGCGATAATTTTAAGCGCGATGTTTAACTTTATTTAATCTGACAAAGCCTAAACATTCAGAAAATCATATGGGGCTGTGGGGTAGCTTAGCGGTCAAAGCGTTTGATTGTCACGCCGATGACCCGGGTTCGATTCCCCACGAGGGTTTAATGTGGGAAGCCCCGGTGTTCCTGCCCCGGTGTTCCTGCCCCGGTGTTCCTGACTGAAATATTGCTAAAAGCTACGTAAACCTAGACTCACTCGGGTGATCATGTAAACTGTTGTCCTGTGACAAAACATAATCTGTGTTTTCTGAGAAGGTTTACTCAGATATATATATATTCTAACATATTCAAATAAACAAAATATAACGCCTGCGTCAGTTCATAGAGGTTACACCTTTCTAACTGCAAGTAATATTATTCAGCGTTTGGTGAAAACAATTCAAGAATATTCATAATGATTCCCTTTATCGTAACTGTCACTGATATTCTGAAGTCCCTCAGTTTATTACCATATGTATATTTGTTAAGGTGAACATTGCATTGTTTTCATGTGTCCATTTTCAACGTCTTTGTCGTACATATCTAGTATTACTTATGTATCAGTTTCTGTACCTTTTAAACTATGAATCGATTAATTATATAAGCAAAGTAGACCTCTATAGCTCAAACAGTCACGTTTGAACTATAGCTGAACAATGATATCAGATATATTCTTCAGGAAATCCACACATTACGGACGAGCATGTGTCTGATGTGTATACATAGAGCCTTTCAGTATTGCAGCAAAGAAATCTTGAAGTTGTATACTGTATGTCATGAGTACCAAACACTGAGTACTCAGTAACCCTTGCCTGTCTTAAAAGATGACTGAACTTGTATGCGACTGGGCTGCTGCGTGTAATTTAACACCAGCTGGCTAGAACAATACTCGTGATGCCAATATCCAGATTACCTGTTTTAAATTCAATAATGCGCAGACGACCTTGAAAGGGCTTAGGCGTAGATGATTTCGGCGTTATTCAACAAACATACAGAAGAAAAGAAGACAAACTTGTTCTTATATTGACTATGCTGTAGTCTGTGCGGGTCATGTCAACGGCTAATATTAGATTTTGAATATTTTTTGACGAATCAGAGATCGTGAATGTTAGACTGCATGCTTCTGTTCAGAAGGTGCATGATAAGGTCCACGTGATTTATAGTAGGTGTGTGGGGTTTGAATTGTACTGGCCCTGTTGATTGCATAGACACTGTGGTTTGTATGACATTGTAGATTGACGTTACACTGTTCTTTCTATTGACACACTGTAGATTGAATTAACACAGTGGGCTGTATTGGAATTGTGGTTTGTATTGGCACTGCAGGTTGTATTGAAGGTGTAGATTGTTTTGTCACCATGAATTGTATTGAGACTATGGATTGTATTGACACTGTGAATTGTATTGACGCTGTGGACAAAGTTGACGCTATCGTTCTTATTGACACTGTGGATTGTATTGACAACGTAGGTTGTATTGACACTGTGGATTGTATTGACTTTGAATGAACCACCTTCCTGTAGTTGGCTTTCTGTGGTAATGGAAGTTGTCATCCGAGTGCTACAAGTGAACGTAAACCCATTACACATCTTGTAGCTAAACATATTGTACATACCTCTTCCTTTACACAGCCTTATGTCGTCATGAAAATGTATCATGGTACAATATTGCACTTTCTGTACAATCAAGCACAGCTGATGAGTAAACGATACCATCCTTTGTATCATGTTCAGGATATTCACGATCTTCAGCTGGCTGTCTATTCCTGAAGCTCTCTTTGCGTTGCAATGTGCGCAAAGGTGCCGCAAGAAAAACTGCAAAGCGAACTCTGTTCTCAGTCTCAGGGGTATGTAAACTGAAGCTTACCAGACCAGTTTAGACAGGATTAGACCCGTCTTAATTGATTATTCTTTACTGTTAAGTACAAGATTATTTAAGATGCATAATGTTAGTTTGCAATCAAAATGATCTGATTTCCAAACATTACTTCTCAAATTATCGATTTTGTTCTCGGGAGCATTACACAAACAACGTCACATTCGCGGAAAATCCTGTAAGTTTGTATATTTCTTGTATTGTTCAAGACTTCCGTCTCACATGTAGCAAGTAGGATGTTCGTTGTATTTGATGCAATCTATCCGCTTCTTATACATGGTCTGACCGACAACGTGCAAGTGTTTCTCGTCCTGGTAGACAGTTTCCCTAATGCTTCATGATAGATCATTGATAATTTCAATAATATATTCTCTTTAGAAGTCCCAACTTCATTGGCAGATTTTTCGAATTCAGTTAAAGTTCATGTGATAATACTGGACGTTTTGAGGGTGCGTCACCACTTGCACCTCCTTAAGACCATGGTTATTTGTACAGCAATCGCTCCTGAAAGATGATAGGTGTATGACGTGAAATGTACATGAAACAACAACGACAACCAGAAACGGATTGAAACAACCACTAACAGCTGTGTGATGCAAGATGACTGTCAGAATTAATTGTCTACAGTGTTTTTCGAGCTTCTTGAAAACGAATGAGACCCCATGCACGTGTATGGGGGCTATTGCGCCTGGCACATGCATCTCATGTGGTGTCTTTAGTGTGGTGATTAAAAGAAATGGTGACTCGCTCATAGGATGTCTGTCTCTGAAAGTTTGGTAACGGTTATCCTTCCCATCCAAATTGAAATTTCAGAGTAAATAGTTCAAGGTTAATGCCTGGTTGTGACATTGAAAAAGTACCATTAATGGATAATGGATTTACAATTTACAATTGATAAAATGCCAATGATGAAGCACAGGAGGAAACATACCATGAAGAGAAATGGGGAAATGTGAGAATCTATTCCATTCCTGTGGAAATCATCTATATGTGTGTATATATGTGTTACATATGTTTCTTTTCCTTATATTCACTGGCAGTGCCTTGTGGTGTCTCTATTTGCTCTGAATGGGAGAATGTCGGTATGTCAAAGTGAAATATGTATGCTAATGGCATTTACGTCAAGATGAAATGAATTTCTAATACCTCAGCTTCAATAACACACCTGAGACTATCGCTAATACCAGTATTGTTTGAAGACGATAAATTAAGCATAAGGACTACCATAAGTTGAAGAATACCCTTAATATTACATTGATGACGTCACACAATGACGTTTTTCAAAAGGTCACAACTCCCGGGGCTTCTTTCACGAAGCAACCTTTACTAAGTCTAACATTAACTCCCATTCCTTAACACTGCACTAAGGTTACCTTAGTATTTTGTGAATAGCGACCCAGGACATTACATTGATGACGTCACACAATGACGTCATTCAAAGGTCACAACTCTGAGTAATAGTTGAGGCGCAGTTCTCATCCACAGTTAGTGATCTGTCGTAAAAGGAGACCTCGTACACGTTTTATGGTGTACGAGTTATTGTTTGCATTTTCGCAACGACATCAATTCATATTATCGACAGACTGACGTTTTGTTGTTTAAATTTTCACGGTACACGACCATTCAAGCTGCACAGTGGAACCGGTGCTTGTTCCTAATTGGCACGTAAAAGTGATATGTCTATTCACATTATAACTGACAACCATATTTATGTAAGAACATCAAAGGCCTAAATGATCACCTTCCCATCTTACGTCGAGGCTTAGTATACAGAAAGACAACATCAGACCTATTTTACAATCAGGCTCGATTACATGTCGACGCAGATTCCTTGAGTGATAGGAAGCACATTTGTGTTTGTAAAAAGCATTAACATGTCACATCCGTAACATGCGCATGAAAAATTGGTTGGTTAGAATCCTTTGGGTGAGTTTTTTTTTACGCCGCATTTAGCAGTATTCCAACCATGGTACATGAAGATATACAAGAAATAGGTTTCACCTTATGTTCCCATGTGTGGATTCTTTGGCTTGAACGCTTTAACCCCACCCTCCGAAAATCGTATGAACATGAGGTGCTATGTGAAGCATTTATACCCATTCAAACACAGTTGCCACTGTTGATAAGGGATCACTTCCAAATGACTCCCCATTATTTTTGTCAGAATGTCAATAGATACATCATAGACTCGTACCAGGCAAAGATTAATATATAATACATACAAGATGAACAAAAATATTCCATGTAAGTTGTAGTGTTCATCTAAATGACTAATTTTATTGATGCATTTGAACTTTGAACTTTAAAATATATACCTGCTAAAAACTCCTTTTTTACGATTCCGACTAAAACACAAACATGAACTGATGTTTACAGTGAGGGACGCGTGCTCTTCAATACCAGTAGCATTATAAACACATGCCAATCCACGTCAAGTATTCACATGAGTTATGATCAAATCTGTCATAATACATGTGAAACAATATTTGATCATTGAAATATGGAGAGATGAATATATCCATTGTGTTTATGATGAAACAAATACATTGATGTTACCAATAAATGAGATATATATGTTTCCTTGTGTTTTCTTCAAATGGATATAAAACCACCAATATACAAATGTGCCGAAATCTACGAATGTCAATGTACTTTATGCCAATGTTCGATGTGTGACAGTGGAAATCTTTTACTTGGTTGTTTGTCCAAGTAAGCTTCAGGAATCATTCTCACAATCAAACAGATATTTCCGTCCGACCCATCAGTTGGTCTTCCTTGATGTGATAGCTTAAATGATATAATCTGAAAATGGTAATCCTACGAATATTACTGGGATGTCGAGAATCCGTCACAAGGAACATCATATGATGTCGGCGTACAGTCCCTTTGATGTGGGCGGTGGGGTAGCCTTGTGGTTAAAGCCTTCGCTCGTCACTCCGAAGACACCGGTTCGATTTTCAACATGGGTTCAGTGTGCGAAGTCCCTTCCTGGTGTCCCCCGCCGTTATATTTTTCGAACGTTGATAAAAGTGGCATAAAACGTAACGTCACTCACTCACTCACTCAATGAAGCTTTTTACAGAATCAAGTGTAAACGGTGTTGCAATATTCCCATTGCCTCGTCAAATACACCTTTCCATAAATACTGTTACTTGATATGTCCCTGGAACATCTACAGCATTTGACGCCTCCATAATATATATCTTGAATTAAATATCGTAGGTACATTTTGTTTGAAATCGAAATATGATCCACTTGCACATACGGAACAGAGTTAGGGAGGGCCGGGAACATGACTTAAAATCCACTCAAAAATCCAAGCCAAATTCCATTCCAAATTCTATTCCATCATTCCAATCCAAATCCCTTTCCAAAATCTAGTCCATACTTTACACTATGCCGAACATGACAAGGTGCGTTGTTCTGGTGGAAAAACATTCTGTAAAGCCCAGTTATTAGGGGACCCGTGTACGCTGTACACATGTGCGTCTTGTAGGTCTGCGCTCACCGCGGGTTCGAATCTGAGATTGTTATATCTAGTTATATCTAGAAATACTTCGAAAATAATCTAGTCTGTACAATCCATTGATGTGATGTGTTTACAGAGGTTGTGGTACCTATAATGCTATAATACTTCAGATTTATCGAATTGATGTAACGTTTCTTTTGATTAAAATGTATACTTCATCGTTGAAATGAAGCAGATACAGTATTATCGTACACTGCGTCAGAACAAATACTGGTATAAAACAATACCTCAGAAAAACATTGGCATGAAAAGATAGCTCAGAAACATTAAACAACACCTCCGAAAATATTGGTTTCAAATAGTACCTCAAAAAAGTATTGGATTTAAATAATACGGGAAGTTTGTCTCGGGTTGGGTTATTTGATATCAAAATATGCAAATGAAAATCGCTATGTATTAGTCTGGCCTATCTTGTTGTTTTAGGCAATCCAGTAATCGATTATGTAATCATTATGTTATTGAACACTTTGAGTGGAGTGACCTTGTTCTCACGTTGTGTGATTGCTGTGTTGTTGTGTGATTGCTGTGCTCTTAACAGCATACATGTAATAAATATTCCACATCACTGTTTTAGTTTCAACAATTTTTGGTCTGTCAGAATGTAAACTTTCAGAATAGAATTGTGCCACCACTATGGAGTGTTTGATTATAAAACTGACCACTTTGACCGTTTTGGTTTTATGTTATGTTATGTTGGACGTTTTTTGGTCTCATGTATAGACATGAAGACATGTGTATCTGTCAGAGGGACAGAGGGGTATCCCAGAGGTTAATGGATCCGCTTGTCACGCCGAAGTCCCGGGTTCGATTCCCCACATGGGAACTATGTGTGAAGCCCCTTTCTGGTGCCCCCAGTATACTGCTATAAGTTACTTAAAAGTATATACTAAGTGATTGGACTAGAACATGTCTCCAGAAGGGAAGAAAACCCATGCTCAATTCCCCACGTGGGTACAATGTTAGAAGACAATGTCTGGAGTCCCCAGTCGTGATATTGCTGGAATATCTGCAACAAGGGGTGTGAAACCTGTCTCATACACTTTTCTGAAACAGTATCAAATATGCATGAGAGACGGGTTCCTGGCTTCATAATTAGTCGGTTATCTTGACCTCTATTAAGCTAAATGTTGGTGTTGGAGATACTCGGTGCTGGAGTGGTATTCATCGAGTTATCTAACTCAGCCTCGACTTACATGCCGGCGTATGAGAGACATCTTCCTGGTACGATATTGATCAGGTTATCTCGGACTGTGTAGGGTTACACGTTGGCGTTTGAGAGACATGTTCCAGATATGGTACTTATCTGGTTATCTAAGTCTGTGGCAGGGCTCAGTTACACCTCCGTGTGTTAGATCTCCAACGGGTTAAAAGTCAGTGTCAAAATAAACGTTGTACATAGATTTGTGACAAAAGTGTGTGTGTGCGTTTGTGTTCGTGCATGTCTAGCTTTGAGTTGGAGACGTTTTTGTTTGAGAGAAAGTGAACTTAGTTTTACGCCTTTTTCAGCAATATTCCAGCAATATCACGACTGGGGAGAGTAGAAATGGGCTTCGCCGACGTAAGATATCGAACCCGGATCCTCAGCGTGAAGAGCGAACGTACCTATATACCAGTCACCTGATCGTCCTGACTTGGTTGTCATCACGTACACGCTGTCGTCATACAGTACAGTTGAAGTTTTGTTCTGAGTACAACTGCAAACAACAAACAGAATGCAGAAAAATACAGTTACATGCAGGCACACATCACACGAACAGGCATGCATTTTATGTCATCAGTGCTGTGTAAAGGTTTACTCAGAAAGTATTATCTGATTTCTGTATGACATTCCTAGCCATGTGATTCTGTTACCATAAGATTTCCCGATCAAACGCCTTGCAAGCCACAAACAGGGACATAGCTACCATAATAAAATGCCCGGTCTAAACACATGGTTGTTCCTAAAAAGGTTGCGCAAGTCCTCGATACTATCTAAACAAAAAGCATTGCAACCTCTCGGGCTTCATCTACAAAACAGGCTTGCTACGTGTCTGACAAAGCCATATTTTCTTATAACGTGTGGTATACATGATTATTTGCAGTGAATGGTAGACGATCTGCACTCCCAAAGACCTTCACCTGTGTTAAAACGGTTCTACAACGTCGACATGGATGACGCCAGCACTGACGTGGACTCGATAATGGACAAAGCGGAATGTGAAAAAAGATCACACGGTTACAGTTAATGATGCGATAGCCATTATCATCAAAAGTAGACAGACCTCTTTGTGGAAGTGAATCAGGAAAACGCATGAAAGCCCACCACGTGTTCGGAAATATCCAAAGGCACAAAGCTCACTCTGAACAACAACCCACGGACTATTATCACCATGCTGTGAATGTTGGCTCGGTTTAGCATGACAGCATGTAACGTTGTTGTTCCTCCACTCACTTCAGTAGCATGAGCTAGGCTGCAGACGCAATGATAATGCCCTTTAAAACAAGGACCCATGAAGGTCCGGATTAGAATATTGGCCTTCAGCAACACATGCTTGTCGCAAGAAGCGACTAACGGGTACCATATGGTCATGCTCATGCTCTTGATCACTGGATTGTATGGTCCAGACTCGATTATTTACAGACCGCTGCCATACAGCTGGGATATTGCGGAGTGCGGCGTAAGTAAAGCAAAACTCACTCACTTTTAAAAGAAGAAATTAAGGAGGAAAAGGAACGTCGTGCACTGACTGTACCCAGTTGTTGCAGATGCCGCGATGCACATCTATTAGCTGCTACTAATACAATACAATAAACGAGCACCAGAGTTTGCTTTGATGAATGTAATGTGTGTTACATATGTTAGTTTTGTAATGGTTTCAGGTATAGGTCTTTGATTGATTTCACAATCAAACAGCTGCTCTTTGTACTGATCGGTTAACAGCATTATCGTCTTCTAATTCAAGGTCATGTTTATCGCGGCCTTCGCGAGTACCTTCGCGCATGATACGGGGAATATCGAGTTAGTCTATCGGGATGTGTTGAATGGACCTTGTACAACACAGGCACCTTCAACGGAAGCTCCACGTTACTATTCTGACTTCTCAAATATCAATACTTCTTGGCCATACCGATCCATGAAGATCCGAGTTAGAATTTATCTTCGGTAACAGATGCTTGTCGTAAGAGGTGACAAACGGGATGGTGTGATCAGACCTGGTGATGTGTCATCGTATCCCTGATGAGAACGTTCTTGACCATACCACACTGATGCTCACAGCGTCAAACAACACACGCATACATAGAGACAATTTGTGACGTACACACAGGTACACACAGGTATTCATACGGCAAGACATACCTGTAGCATATACATACACACACACATCCACACACACGCACATACACACATCGGCACATACACACATACAAAACACACAGATACACACGCATCGATTCCTCGCACAGACACTTTTACACACCTAGATGCACACAAATCGACCTTATATTGGACAAAATAAGTTTCGGGATATTGGTAATTTTGTGACAGAAATTTTATCCGTATGTCAACGAATAAATGCGTCATTATTCACAATTTCAAAATTTACATATATATTTCTAACTGTTTTGTCCAGTATATGTGCGTACACAAACAATACTGAATGCTTAACAGACACTCAGTCATATCAGTGATTGTGAAAACATCTACTATAAAGCCAAGTCAATGCAAGTTTCAATGCATGATCATCCCAACATAAATATTTATGTAATACCCAAATAAGAGTGTACCGTATGCATATATGTCCACAAATGCTCTATACAATGTGGAAGAAATTCACAACTTCCGGGCTCTACCTGCACGCCCGTGCACACACAACATGCTATTGGCAGTGTTTGCGAAACTTGCCATTTGGCCACCATTGCCTGCTCTGATCTACAGGCATTAAAACCTACAGGCACATTTTATTACAGTCAAAACAATAAAAATAAAATAGACTACACTGAACGAAGTTTCACACTGTTTGTACAACATCAGATAATTTACTGAAGGCCACAAGGGCCTGCTGATATTTCGAACTGCCCTGGACCTGCGGGATTATTTCGAACGGTTGTTATATGTAATCATTAAAGGAACACCAGGTGGTTCTGCCGTGAAACATAACAGAGTGTTCATTTTCGTATCCTTGGTCGTTGTTTAGGCAGTCTGCCAGCATCTGGTTTGCCTGGCCAGAGTTGACCTATGCATTTTAAGTATTACTTAAACATTGATCACACGGCGGAATACAACATTTAATTACTCACAAATGTGCCACAGCAGGAGTCCCAAAACTAAGCTATCGCATGTCATTCTAAAGAAACACCTTCAGTTCGTGTAGCAGGTGTTCCACTGTGTGAATGCCTAGGTGTGCTCTGCATACAAGAAAACAAAGGGCAATCGGACCTTTTTTGTAACCCGAAAACTAGTGATTATACAGTGGTCGTTCCCGGTTCTTCTTCTCCAACCCACGACTATAGGAGCACGTACGCCGGGGGCCTTTTATCACTCTGGATGCTTCACAGAGGTATCAGCTGTCAATGGTTTCTGTGGCATCTGCGTCTCTTGGTCATATATAACGTGAAAAACATTACGGATGTTTTATTCTTGCACTTTGAGGTTACTCAGAGAAAGAGAGGATGGATATGTTTCTACTACACTGTAAGCAGACCTCACACCCGACCCGTGAAGACCCAGTTTAGAACTGATCTTCAGTGACTCATGCTTGTCGACTAACGGGATCGAGTAGTCAGGAGTGCTAACTTGGTTCAACGTCATGAATATCTCGAGAAATTAGAGAAATTACGTATAATTTTAGATTATTAAATGATTATAAAATGTAGCGCAAGAAACACCAACGTGTATGGAGTGCGGTAGATATCCCTTACCCCACCCCACCCCCACCCCCTACTCAACACACACACACATAAACATGCACGCACGCCTGTACACGCACGCACACACCGGGTCAAAACAAAGAATCGCATAGCCAAAGTATTAGTTTACCTTGACGTGTTTAATGCAATCGGACTACACAATAAATATAGAATGTACAACAACCACATTTTACACAGGGTTAAGAACATGGTTCCTCCACTACATACAGCCATTGTCTGTGACGACAATGTGCAAAGTCAGTACCTTGTGTGACCATCCCGAGCATGGATCACTGCTCTGCACCGCCTGGGCATGGACTGAATGAGTCGTCGAATCTGGCGTTGAAGAATCCTTCTCCTCTCATCCTGCAATGATGTGGCGTCTGTAGTTGAGACCGTCGGTGTCGCATACGTCTGTCCAGCTGATCCCATAAATGTTCTTTGGGGTTGAGATGAGGCGATTTGCATTGCCGGGCAGCGCATTCACATTGTTGTTGGCAAGATAGTCCATGGTAACACGTTCAGTTATACCTAAAGGTGGCGTTGGAGGATTTTATTACGGTAGCGTACAGTAATTAAATTCCCTGTCCAAAAGATCTGTCCTACCATTCAAGGATATGCTTGCCCACATCATGGTTGTATTATCGCCGTGTGTGTCAACTTCACGAATACAGTGTCGAGTGTAGCGTTCATTTCTTTGTCAGTAAACATGCATCCTACCATTATGGCGATACAGCAAGAACCGCGAATCATCACTAAACCACATCCTCTTCCAGTGTACTAGGGTTCATGGTCGAACGTTTCGGTACCATTGCACCATCACGACGATGATGTTTAGGCAGAACAGATTACTTTATGTAGTTGGAGTGGGCGTATCCCATGCTGTCATAGGCGATTTCTGATGGTTTGCGGTGATACTCTAACGCAAAGGAACATTCTTAGCTGTGTATGTTGAACTGATTGTCCGGTTGCGCAGATGCAACACCCTGATGAAGCGGTCCTGAGTCTGAGGTGATCTTGGCCTATGAGGTTTTCGGTTGATCTCTTGCAGAGTTGTGGAGTCCGTAGCACTGCCACAGACGGAAGATAGTGCTCTCTCAGGCCTCGCGTTAAAGTGCGTGACTACTGATGACTGACTTTCTCCAGCTTCCAGACCTCCAATGGCTCGGTGTCTACACTCATAATTCAGTCTTGGCATCTTGAGGGACGCAAATACGGAACAGGTTAAAGTGATTCGCATCGGGACTGTCACATTTTACATATACCCATCGATATGAAGCTTTGCTACCTATGTTTGCACGTGCAACATGCTTGCAGCCTTTTCTCCATGTGATTTCTCCCAATTTTAATTCAAGGTGCTGTATTCTGGCGACAGTTCCCCAAATGGTGTGTTCGTGTGCAATGAATTAGTGTAAGGACTGTATTCACAGCTAGCAATGACATTTGTATTGATTTCAAGCATTATATTACAACCATCTACTTTGAAAAACAAACTTTAGCAATACGTTTCTTCTTTTGCCCAGTATATACGCGCACGTGTGTGTTTGTGTGTGTGTCTGTTCACAATCAACACCAAATGTTTAAAGATCCCAGGTTTGCAGGAAGTAAGAATCCGAAAACTATCTTATAACATGCTTGTATTTTTAGATGATAGCGGTAAGGCAACATGGGTGTCTCATATTAGACACCTAATATTTTCTCATGCCTTTGGATTTGTGTGGCCAAATCATACCGGTGGTAATATCAATCTGTTTCCTAAGCAATTTCAAGAATAATCTTTGGCATGTAGCATCAAGAATGGCATGCCTGTCTCGTCAATAGATCAAATAGATCAAGATATCTGTTGTATAAATCACCTAATTCAACCAGAACTATGTCCGTCTGTATTGACATCTACAAATATCAGACGCACACTTGTCAATTTTCGATCGGGCGCATTACACTATACATAAGGGCAGACTACTTTTGCTGTGTCACTCGGCCATAGAAGATGAATTTCACTTCGCTTTTGTAAGTCCACAGTATGCTGATTCAAGAAAAAATATATCCCAAATAACTATTAAAATATCCTTCAACTGCCTTTGTTTTCAATCTATCCTCCAAAAATGAAATTGCAAACTCTTGTCCTTTATGTAAATATGTTGTTATATCCTTAAAAGCAGTATCTTATCTGAACTGTAATTTCTTTTTGTGAAATGTCTGTAACATGTGCTGTAGTACTTGTATTAACTACATATGGGCCGGAGGCCTTGAGTACAATATACATCTTTGTCTTGTCTTGACTTATCAGAAATATGTCATCGGATCGCATTTGCGTAGATTGATGCTCATACTATTCATAACTGGATTAGTGCTGAGTGCGGTGTAAAACAAATCTCACCCCCTTTCTCATCTCACATCTCTTCAACAGCAACTGGAAGAACTGATGAGCACTGACCACTCCCAGAAAACATAATGATCAACGCACATTCACAGAAAGATTGATGACCACTACCAATGTTAAAAAGCGTTGATTGTCACGCCTCACGTTCCAAATTAACGTTCATACACTAACACTGGTCTGATCGATACATAGGTAGACGTTAGTCCCTAATCTATCCCTATATTCCATGTATTACGTGACGAGAGGATATTGTGAGACCTCATCTCACTGGCGCTAACGACACAATCATATGGTACGTACACATAGTGGCGTCTACGCTATTCCACCCATGACGTTGATTGGCAATTTTCCGATTCAGTTTCTCATTCAGTTTGTCTCTTCTTAGGCCAGCGGATGAAAGAGATAAACTAGTTGATGGGTATAAATCTAAACCAGCGTCAGAGCTAGGGTCCTTTTAGTATCGATACAGATCTTCGACTAAGAATTCACACATTATTGTCAATACTTCAAATGATGGCCATTCAACTGAGTCACCTAGCTTTGGTTTATTTCAGCTTGCCCTAAAGAATATTAAGTCTTCATGAACGCCCAAATATGTCGTCGTAGCGATAGAAGAAATACCAACCAGAAGTAAATCGTTGATCATGTACGTAATACGTGCAGTCTCCAAGGTCGCATGTAATGTTGCCATATTAAATATTATCATCCCGGTGGGAACGATATTTGTTGTTCCGAGAATGTTCTATATAAGGGTTGTCTCTCTTTGGGCACAGAAAGGCTGTTTAACACCAAACCCGGATGGTCATTGTGGACCGATATAATCATTTTGGACCTGACTGCAAGATCCGCATTGACTAGAGCATTGAATATATGCTGCCATTAGTAATAGATGGTCGTAGACCGGACTCTGATCCAATGCAGTGCTCTCGGCCATCTATCAGGACGACGAAAATCATGACGTCGTCTTTCCCTGAGATGAAAGTGTAATTTAAAGTCTTGTTCCTGATCCAAAAGTGATAAACTTGTTTCACCAAAATCGATATGTTCTGACTGTTCCAGACGACGAATTTGCAATATTCAGTAATGAAAACTTTTGAATTATTGATAAAAATTCCAGTATTTCCAAATTGAGGAGAGCTCGGGTTTGCATTGTAATTACATTGCCATATCTTTTTTGGAGAGAAAATGTAATTGTTTCAAATTACTTTAATGTTTTATGTCTCATTCGTGAATTCTGTGTAAAGAGTCAACTTTAAAGGCATTTGAATCGCATTTCTCACATATTTCTTATTCCAGAGTAATTTCTCAATATCTTAATGGAATAGTAGTTCAGGCTGACGATCTACCGTCCATTGCGAACGATCTACCGCCTACGCCCCCCACTCACGTCTGCGATCCACTCATCGTCCGAGCACACGCCCACGCCCACGCAACTCGCATATTCGCAGGCATATTCCCAGGACAGTCACATCCGCACGGCCCATGCACATTCCCAGGCATATCCCATGCTCACGATCCACGTATATTCTCAGGTGTACGAACCACACACATTCCTATTACTCATGCAGAACTTACTGAATATCCAATTGAGTATGTTTACTGAAGTACGGTTAATCATGTGTCTAACACAAAATCATTGTTTGCTGGTCGGTGAAAGGTCATTCTGAGTCTGTACATTGTTTGTGTTCCAGGGTAGTGTATGCCACAGAAATTATTATTGTCTGCATGCCACCATGTTTCACTTTAGGCTCAACATCAACAAAGAAGAGTATGCTGGCAGTAGTACAGTGTACATGTTATCCATGTCCACAATCAGTTGTCAACAAGCTGCTGTCGCATTTTTTAAAAATATGTTGGTATATATGTTGAAACTGAAACACACACATTGCGTTTTATTAGTTATGTTACTAATATCGCATTAAAACGTGTCATTAATGTTACTCTTCTACCAAGTTCAATGGTACATTGTACAAACACATACAGTATATGTTTACACAATCGATTGGTATATGTTTTCAACTTGATAGATGTGTTGCAGGTAGGAGCCAAACAAAGCATCAACTGTCCTTATATATGATGTAAACATTACATATATCATTAACGTAAACGTGAGTCAAGGAACATCTATATTTGTTTCGTTTATTGTACAGCGCAGACACCTTTGGGATTAGTAAAAAGTAGTTGGCTATGAATTTAGTTTGATTTTCAAGTCCGACGATGAAACTGTCCATGAACGCTAATTGATCTGACCTCTATTTCAGTACGTGTATTGCTTGTGTTATTCTGACTCTGATTCACACTCGCTGTGGAAGGGTCAAGTGTGGGTGTGCTCAAGGCATTGTTGTCCACTTTCTTACTTAATGGTTTTATCATAGAATTCTTATGCTTTGACTTACAAATCACAAAAGCTGTGAACAATTTTAAATATTTTTCGCGAAGTAGTGCCACAATAATAATGTTTCTAACAAGAGAATGTACACGATGTCAGTGTTTTACATTTATGCGTATATATAACTACATTTCAGGTGAATTCGCTTCGTTTGCCTTTTTGACTCCTAATATTTCAACATCTTTTGGAGATTCTGGACCAAGTAAAGAATTACTTGATCTAGTATTTCTGTGGATGGAAGCACAAGCTCCATTGGAGGTGTGAGGTGCATGTGATAAAGTTGCATTATATCGTTTTGAATTGATTATAGAGCTTCATAGTACATTGTGTAGAGAGGAACCGTGTCGATAAACCTATTGCAGCTGCCAGTCTTTGTGACGATTTCATACGGAAACAAAATCGGCGTTCAGCAATATTGTCATATTAATAAATACAGGACACCAGGTGTTCAGCGACAGGTGATAAGGATTTCACCAGCTGCATCATGTAGAAGTAATAGCCACAGTTCCGATACGCATTACACGTGGAAAATTAACATCAACGTACAATAAGTATGATTCGTCATAAGAGTAAATAAACACATTGTAACGTGAATGAATTTATTTAAAAAGGGAATAAATTACAGTAGAATGGATGATTTCCTTACAAACCCGTTTCATCATGAAGGGTATGGTAACGAATATGGTATTGTCTTGTTGTGAATTCCAACCGTCATTTAGAAACTGATCAACAAGTCATTTTGGGGACTACGCTTTCTCGGTAAAGTACATTATCAAAAGGATACACAACGTCTGTGGTGGAGACTACCAGTTGTCTAACGTTCATTTTTTGTGGAAACCGCGCCGGTCGAGTGGGTTAGGTGACTGGCTTTGTGTGATGGCGATTATACAGGTGCCTGACTCAGAGGGTGTGAGTGTGAATCCCGAATCCTAGATTCTGTACTTTAATGAGTAAGGGTATTCCCAAATACAACATGTGTTGCATTGTTTTGTTGTCTTTCCGTTATGTGATTCGATACAATCATTAGCCCGAATACATGTACCGTAAATTCATGTATGTATCTAATTCAATAAACGCTGACCTTGACTAAAATGTTAGTTGCAACATCCCATGTTTACATATACACTTGTGAATTATAGGTGTGCATCACTCTGTTAATTGTCCATTCCAACTGAAATGCTCACCGTCCCAATATTCAAGGATTCACAGTATTTTTGTTTTATTCCTTTAGCTTACTATTTAAACAGCCAGAACCAGCACAATTAATCGATTTACAGGGGTATGGCGTTAAATGTGATGCCGCGTTTCTTTCTTTGGCCGTGTACGGGCAGAGATATAATTGTACCAGTATATCAAGTTGCATATTATATATTACATATTACATATCCCGCAAACAAGTATTTGTACGTAAGTTTAGCATTCATCAAATAATGTTGAATATTCTAGAATGAGAGGTAGGAGACGCAGGAACAATATTTGCTGTGCTGCCTGGGGTTTAAATACCCTGAAAGGCCCCATAGAAGACACCTTATTTACAACATAAGAAGCTGAAGTGAGTGTAAATCTTCTACAACTACTTGCATGTGTCTTTTTATGTGTCTACTGCCACGATTCACGAAGAATGCTGATTTGAAACTTAAATGTTTTACTGATTGCCAAGGCTCATAATTTTGTTGGCGTATTCACGAACGTGCAAACGATGTGAGTGACAAGTGCAGCCGACAGGGCAGGACAAGCTAACCTTCTGATGAACACCCGGTGTCAGACCATAATTTTCATTGATCCATTGATGTGACCGTAAGGGTTATTTTGTCTTTTATGCCAAATGGATCAGTCTTACAACTAAGTTTTGTATTTCCCTAGCGGTAACACTTCGAAACACTTTGTGTTTTCCCCATTTGGTTTACACACTCAAGGTCTCTCAGATGAATTGACTGCAAATAGTTCATTTTGAAGCCGAATTTTCTAAGGCGGTCAACACACCGATGACATCTTTGCCATCTTTACTCCATGTTTGTGGGGTTCACACAGTGATTTCCTCATGATTAACGTAGTGACGACACCTATGAAACATCCTCTTGTATGATGCTAGATCAAAGCCGTTTGGCTCAAAATAGACTTCATTATCATATTTACCATAAGTCAAATCAGCAGATCAAATTCCCTGTGGAACTTACTGTTATAAAAGGAATAAGATTGTGACTAGGAATGATGTCATGAAGTATATATTGACCCCGTTTAAAGGATGAAATGTATTCTTTATTGTAAACCAAAAGTCACTGTGTTCTGTAATCTGATTGGTTGAAAAACATGATCAAATGGTATTAGATTCCCGGAAACTGCAAGACTATTCACTGCGTATTGACCTCGCAAACAATTGTTTTGTTGAGTCATCAACAGTGGTGACGTCATTCAAATCATATTTAGACGTAAAGTCGGAATGACGTCACAAATGAGCAACTCCAGACGCCACCATGGGAACCAGCTGAAACGGCCTGCTGATGACACTTCACTGCTGTACCCGTACTCGATGTAAACGAGTGCAGACAGTAAAACCCTTTGGTTTACTTCTGTGTTTACAATGTCGATAAACATCATGTGTTGGCCAATTTCCGGGTGTTATTGAGTATTTGAAGCACGGGAATGTTTCATTTGAAACCTCCGGCTGACGCCGTCGGTTCCAAATGCGTTGCCGTGCTTCAAATACTCAATAACACCCGGAAATTGGCCAACACGTGATGTTTATCACCTAATTTAAAGGGCCTTTAATACCTCTATCTAAATAATACACACTTATGTAATCCCAGCAACTCTACAACATGTTCAAGTGGAAATATCGATAGTTTCGTCTTTGCGTTTCCGTATCAATTTAAAATGACATTACATTTCGAAATCCTTATCTTCATAAATGTCTTCTAAACACGAAGACAAGACTGTCTTTTATTAGAATCATAAACCTTGAGTGAACCGTGCTTGCAAACGTACCTGAAAGAGATTGCCGTGCACCGGCGCCTCAACGAGTAATTTGACCAAAATTTCCATGGGATTGATTAATTTGCGGTAAACTGACCACGACCCACGAAGAAATATTGAGATTCCCTAGCCAGTGCTGCTGAAGGAATCGAATGAATTGGCCTCGGTAGTCAATGTCCCACAGGGATGTTTGTGGGGGAGTATTAAGAAGCTCTGGACACATTAGTCGTGACCGATGACTGACGTGTAGTGGTCTATTGTTCTCTCCGCGTCTCCCAGACAGATTTTTGAGAACTAACATTAAGCTGGAAACCCGGAATGATCGAATATTGTAACATACTTCATCTATAAGGGCCCATATAAAGGTTAAGGCACTCAAGCTTCTGGAAAGCAGAAGATTGAATTTCTATTTTTTCCTAATACTCGATCATATGGGAATATGATAAAGTAGAACTGGTAAAACGTATATACTGCCTTGGGGGCAAAGTGGAAAAAAACGTATTTAAAGATATTGCTGGTATATTCCTCATAAACGTGACGCAAAGCAAATATCAGCAGACTCAGACTATATGGAGCTGCTCTCCTTGTAGGTTTCGGTAAACTCGTTACCCTCTCTATAAAACAAAACTGAACATCGGTGTGTGAAGCTTGAACTTATAAAACCTACGTCTTCTCGAATAGTGGTTCGTATCAGTGAATACGGTCGGAATACATTATTTGGACGCAAATTGAACAAAAACTATCTAGGTCAGTAATGGATAAGACAAATATAGTCTTCTATAGTTCTGATTGTGGCGTGACTCCACCCCTCACAATCTGTTCTAGAATTAAGCTGCTCGTTACTGCATGATGAATTGCCATTATTCCATTTGAACCCTTTGATTATGACACCCATTTTCCCCGTCGTTAGCATTCTTATAGCAGTGGTGTGTATCACTGGACAAAAAGCGGTTCTGTCTTTGATCATTGCCAGACCTGAAGCCTCAGAATGTTTTCTAATTGCCGTTGGTTCCTAGCTGCGGACGTGCGATAGTGCAGTTTGTGTAAATGATGACATATAGTTCTTAATTCACATTGGAACAAGTGTTTCCTTCCGTGTTTGAACCAGATATGTCTGGAGCCGTGACCCAGCTGATAGTATGAGTGGGAACGATTCACATCTTGCTTGTTTTTGATGTATCTCAGGTCGGTGAGATTTGAACGGGTTCAACGCAGACAAATTACTTCTGTATTCCACGTTGACGCACATGCCCAGTAGAGATGATGTTTATATAGGCACGATATAAAACTCCATGTGCGTAATGCCATCTGCATCCAAACACTGACATTATTGTGAGGCGTATGTTCCACATATTTACTCATGATATCCAAACACAGCGTGAGCTCGGTAGTAAGTTGTCAAACATTGCATCATCTGCGTGTGTTAGAACACAGAACGGATGGCACGGTTCCACACAGTGATGTATGCATGTATCCATAGTGATGTATGTATGTATGTATGTATGTATGTATGTATGTATGTATGTATGTATGTATGTATGTATGTATGTATGGATGGATGGATGGATGGATGGATGGATGGATTGATGGATGGATGGATGGATGGATGGATGGATGGATGGATGTGTGTGTGTGTGTGTGGGGGGGGGGGTGTTGACACGTATAGGAACCTCTCAACATTATTATGTTGCTTAAACTGTCCGAGTGTGAGTGTGTGTGGTGTTTGCCTGCATGCACGGAGACGTGAGTGTAGCAGTATGTTCGTATAGGTAGGTTTAGGGTAATTTTGAGATTGTGTACTGACATATTCGCAAGGAATGGCAATTTGGGATTACACATATAACAGCAGGAGGTAGATGTGTCTAAATCAAGACTAAGATTTGGATTGCGTACAGTGACTGGGATGAGGATTAAGTTTTGGACTGAGGATGGCTGTTGTGGATGCAGCTAGAGTGTGCATTCGTGTATGTGTGCCAATGTGCACGTGCTTCTAAGTGTGGACGTGATGTGAGCATACAGCGTTCTGGGGCTACTCGCTGATACTGGATAAATATACAGAGAACATAAAAGATAGAAACTGTTGAAAATATTCTTCCGATTTGTTTTGAAAACCTTCACACAAAGCGTAAATGTAATTCGCAACATGTACAGCTGATCAGTACCGTTTGAAGCAAAAAGGGTGCCCTGGAATGATTATTTTGCTGAGCAAGTATATTAGGCTTATTGTATGTGTTATCATTTGTGTGTCCACACCCATGCGTCGAGCTCTGGTTCAGGCAGTTTGTAGGAAGATGTAAGGTTTCTTTATTCATATCAAGATCTTTTGGACCTCGACATTCAGCTAGCTTTACTTCAGAATCAGGCAGGATAAAGGCGTTTTATCTCCAACCGGAGGGGCACATTCCTATCATATTTCTGGATCTTGTCACACAGAAAACATCGTACCAAAAGGGGCATGGTAATACCTCAGAGTTCAGGATCTGAATTTAGACTTTAATATGAGTTGACAATAGGTGGCCTAGGTGTTTCATCGTGCGATTTTTCAAAATTTACAACAAATTAAGAAACAATTAAGGTTACATGAAGGCTAAGATACAATGCTTTTGTCAAACCATTAGGTTGTAAGGGTAATGGGTTTGAGACAGTTTGTGTGTGAGACTTTAGGAACGATGTGCTGAAAACATGCACTAGATTTATTATGGCAGGGTTTTTGGTTGATGCATGTTTAGATAGATAGTTTAGGAAACCATCTGGCGTATATTTGGGTCATTTTGTTACTGGATTGCGGAGAGAGCTACCTACACTAACATATTTTACATTGAATAAATCATCGTGATTTTGTTTTAAAAGTACCTATAATCAAAAGGAACCATCATTGAAGCTATGGTAATCTCGACTTGCCACATTTTCTCGACTTGTGTTCAAAGTCTTGGACATATTTGCTTCAGTGTGTGCATGACAGACACAGTGCTACCCAACCGCTCCGTTTCACACGGAGACATCAGGCAAATAATTATAATAATAATCTTCTTCATGATAGTGCATGCTACCTGTGTTGATAGAAAAGCCACAGCTTCCACTTCAGGCGGATTACAATAACTATTCCAAGAAGACCCACTCAATAAACGTCGGTGTTCTAAAGTCACCAGCCTGGATCGTTGCTGCGATATGCAGGTCATACATTAACATTTCGTCAGAGACGAACTGAAAGTGGTCATGACCCCGCCATCGACTTTTCTCGCACTCTTTACCGTTACTCATTACTATCCTTTGTCCTTTGTCCCCAGTGCAATGTTTATATCGGTTAGAGCTTAATCCAGCGAGCATCCCTGTGGGATTCCTGGCTACAACCGATCTCCAGCGACCTCTGTTGTTTCACAAAGCAACAAAATGGATCCGAGGGTCAGGGTCGGTAACGTGATTCAGAACGTCCTTCGCCTTGCAACATCAGTCTCTCCCGGACCAAATAAACAGACCAACGTCGTACAGATCTACTGATAAACAACAAAACACACATGTCATTTCGTTCTGACATGAAGTTCTGGTTAACAGCTGCTATGTGCAGCTTGCACCATCAAACAACATGTTGTTTAACGCCTCCGGCAACAACATTCCAGCTAAATGGCGGCAATATCTAAATGATCAAGTCAAAACCAGACGATCCAGTGATGAGCAGCATTAATATACGCAAATGGGATTCGATTACTTGTCAACGATGAACCAAGTCAGCGAGCGTGACAACCTGATCATCTTACGGCATGCATGGGTTAATGGAGACCGTTTCTAATATTGTGCAAAATATCATCTTGGATAATTTGATATTAATCAGTCACGTCGAGATGGCATGAAGACGCATTCTTGAGCTGGCTAAGCGATCTGTCCTTCCACAGTTTGAACAACGAAAATGATTTTGCAGAAAACATGTAATTAATATATACTTATAAGTTTACGATAACTCTTTTCAGTATGAATGAACAGCTAAATAAAACTGACTATCGACGTGGAGATGACAACCCTAAATTATTTTTATAAAGATTACTTTGGGTCTTATAAACACATTGGAGCATTTACAATGGCGTCTTTACAATACGAGACTACACAATTCATGATCCCCGAAAAACTTTTCAAACTGTATGAGAAGATTCGTGGAAGACCTTTGCTTGCTCAACGCATGAAAAATGTGTTTGAAACAATCACATTTTCCCTCAGGATAATTGACTTGACTTTGCATGTGTTTGTGCTCGGCATCACCGGTATTGGGGGATAAGCTCATTTTCTCGCAACCACATATCTACTATCCTCACTACTAACACTCACATGTTCATGATATAGTGGAATCGTTCAACTGACCCATCGTTTCGAAATATATTTTTCCATAAAAAATCTTTTTACTGTCATTGTTCCTATTATATACAGAAAAATAAACTCCGAAATTTTTAAATTGACTCCATGATCCTCTTCCAACAAATGGGTCACAATTTGCTCCACATCCGTCGATAAACGAGTGTGAGAATTTACGTGAGTATTGCTTGTGCTGTAGAGTTTTGAGGCCATATGCGTCATGTCTACTCCACGGTAGTTTCCTTAGCAACGTGCTACATTTCGATTTGTAATTTAGCTCCTATATTTCTAGAATTACCGATTACTTAAGGGAGCACGTTAATGTGTCCTAGAAGTACATTAACCTTATCACAGTCTGGCATATTACATATGCTGCCGGATCAATCAGTTGCATTAGAGGTAGCCATTTTACATGACTATTTGTAGCCTTGCTGAACTGAACTGTGTCAGTAACATAAATCTTTCAGTGCAATTTTATCATTCACGTAGGTATTAGGTTTTGTCTATGTTGTTGCAGCATTCCAGGCAATGAAAAATGGACTCCAAATGTACGCCAATGTGGGAATCGATCCCGGATTTTTGGCGTTTAAAAACATTAACTTCATGGGCACGACTAGTTTTAAATGTCGGATTTTAAACGAATGTGCAGCCTACTGTGGCCCTACATCATCTCTGTTTGATAAATGGGTTGTGGGACTTTTTACAGTTTTGGAAAGGAATAGTTATAGTAAGAAAACTGAAACATGTCTAACATGTGTGCCGGAAACAAGGCTCTGCAATGCGAGGATGTTCAGTCAATGTGCAGTGAAACAGAGCAGTGGATCCAAACTGTTACATACCACAAAACAATGTAATAAGACGTTGCGGGTCCTGCATTGCTGCTGTACCTCAAAACCATATAAGAGGAAGTTGCAGTTCCTGAATGGTTGCTGTAACTCAAGACAAAAGAATATGTTATAGTTCTTACGTTGCTACTGTACGTCACGGCAATACAATAACCATTAGTTTTAGGAATATTAGTGACGAAAATAGAATTGGAGCTTGTTGTTCCTACATTGTGACTGTGCCCCAAGACTATGCAATAGGAAGTTGCAGTTACACATTGTTATTATACCTCAAAACAATACAACATTGTTATTATACCTCAAGACAATACAATAGGAAGTGGCAGTTCCACATTGTTATTATACCTCAAGACAATACAATAGGAAGTAGCAGTTCCACATTGTTATTATACCTCAAGACAATACAATAGGAAGTGGCAGTTCCACATTGTTATTATACCTCAAGACAATACAATAGGGAGTGGCAGTTTCCGCATTACTGTTCACAGTAAGAGTAGCAATAACCTTATGCTGCACAATAGTTAACAGGCGCGAGACACCATATGACTATGTAGTTACAGCAACACTACCATTGTAATTACTTACAGCAGTTACTGTCAGAATCAATGTATTCACAACAACAACAGTGTCTGTAACATAATACATAATAAGACAATCCATAAAGACATGTTATAATTGCAGAATGAACACAGCAAGTCACACATCATACATGTTTGAAGTAAATGCATCGTAATGTACATCATTAATAGTCACAATAACTGCACCATGAGTGTCTTGAACAGCTATTATAATGAAGCAAATATAGAATACCAAGCTCTATGCTTACTTACAGTAACCCTGATGTCACATTCGATCAGAACAGATAAAATATGCTCATTGTGGCATTCATGACTTGTTACTGTTACAGTAACCGCATTAATGACAATGCAGTAATCAAATGGTACAAAAACAAACAATCGTTACCAAACTAGATTTTATATGGCCCCTGCAACATTAATTATGTAACAAAGTCGACGGCATCAGAGGCAGTTACCGTACCACATCAGTCATTATCAGCAGGACCATATTGTCAACAACGAGAAACCATGTGAACAATTACATCTGTGAGACTGATGTCTGCAACTGAGCAATTACGTCACTAATAGTGAGACAAGCAGTTACCATCACTACTGCGCGCAGTCAATATATTCCATATTAATGACAAGAAGGTGAACTGTTGGAAGCCACCTGGCCATATACACTTTCTTATCTCCAGGAAGGTGAAATGTCAACATCTGTTCTTCACGACACAAATACTAAATAATCACCGGCGGACAGTTTACATACATCTGGCAACATGAGCCTGCTTATCGCCAGGAATGTGAACTGTTCACATGAATCCTTCACAAATACTTCATTATTCCCTTATAATTAAACTGTTCACGCTTATACATCTCGACACAGATAATGATGCATCTCTGAATATGTGAACTGTTCACATGCATCCGTCATGTCAGAAATACTTTATTATCGCCTAGTAGGTGAAATACCCACGAGTATACACCCAGCCACAGATGGTGTGAGAAGGTGAACTGTACAGATACTTTAGCATCTCCTCTTCGGTGAAGTGTTCACCAAGCCGGAGATGACTTATCTGAAAGGTGAACTGTTCAAACACATACTCCTTGCCTGTCACAAATACTATATTACTATATTACTGTATCTCTGAAAAGATTAATTATTCATTCACACCTGGCCATGTTTGCCTTATCAGTCATCTCAAGGTAGGCAAATTAATACCTTATAATATCTCGGTCAGTTTGAACATCTGTCATAAATGGAAAACGTTAGAGACGAGGCTAAATGCAGAATAGGGGTTGAAGAGGGCATTCATAGAGTGATGCCTACCTTTGGCATGAGACATATATTCTCCAAGTCTCGTTACTTAGACACAGGACATAGTCTAACAGAGAGGAAGTCAGTTAATAATGGAAGTGACTCATTAACTGAACACATTCAACCATATTCACAGGCAGCTACAAACCTGCAACATATTCATTTTATGTGATTAATAATTATAAAAATCAATGGCAACGAAATATATGGCCGTTTTGTTTTCTTGTACAACAAAACAATCACTCGGAAACCACTTTTTTAAATGTATTTAGAAATATCAGATTTTCATTTGCTTCATAAGTGCCTCTGAGTGCAGAATACTAGGACATCTAAAGAGACTATCGACCTTCTGCCAAATAGGTTCCCAGCCTTCGGTTTGTGTAATGCCCCGTCGTATTGATGTCCCAGTCAGTCATGGGACACAGACCACTTCACACGGCTGGGGAGCACATGGGATTCATTTCCACGCTTTTTTGTGCAATGATGCAGATAAATCAATAAAACTGCGATAATTTGTCATTGCTGCGATTACTGCATGGGGCTTTGATTCACGAAAACCTTTGAAAGTAAGTGACTGAGGAATGCAACCGAGTCTGTGTCTCGGCACTACAGTCGTGACAGACCTATAGCAGTTGTTCGGTCCGACACGCATCGATCACCTCCCCGTTCCTCCAAGCCACAGCTTCCCTCCGATATCAATCTGCTGACAGAATGAATTGATTATTTACCCTTCTTTGAAAATAGCACGTCTCCATTTACGTTTTTAATAAATAGGTTTTTAAATCCATGTGCTCACGAGTAACATAATTCATTTGCAGAAGTCAAGGAAAAGTGGATAGAGCCGCCTAATGTCCCTAGCCCTCCATAAAATCCAATAAACCAAATTAACGATGTAATTTTTTGTTATATAACTTCAACAAATCAATATTTCTAGAAATATTTTGAGTGTGTTTGGCGTTCTTAGTGATGGAGGAAGTATTGACCAATCAGAAACTGTTTTTGAGTTGTGTTTATATTGTTCCATAACCACTAGAAAAGAGACGATTATGCATCAGTTTAGAGGACAAGGTCATTAATGGTAAGCAGTGTTACATGTCTGAGCCTCAGAGGTTGATACCCATCAAAGGAAATATTTTCAATTATTTTGCTGGTGATGAAGACACAATGTGAATCGAATGTACAATCTATTTTTATAACAGTTCTAACTATGGCTGATTTTAGATGCGATCAATAACCGTCATTTTCACGTCATAGCGTCTAGACAGTATATACCTTTATGTCATGATCTGAATGTATGTGCAGTTCTCAGGAATAGCAACTTCTGTGGCGCTCTCCGACTGGCTTGAACAGAATCTGGGTGAGATGAACAAGTACAGTCAGTAGTCAGAAACGTTATGAGTCGATGGTGAACCGTTGGTGATCTCATGTCGCACTCGGTAACTGTGGTTAGTTATGGGTACGGTATAGGCACAATTAGTCAAGGGTATATTCTTGACGTTTAGATTCAGTCAGTAGTCATAACCTTTGATGACCTCTTGTGCCATTAAGGTTCAGGCAGTTGTCAGAGTCTTTGCTGAACTCTAGCTTGTTGATGTGACGATTCAGTAGTATCAGTCAGTTCTGTCAGTCAGAGTGTATAACTATACGATGCGTTCACCGATAGAAGTTAAACGTTCATGTTGAGTCGGAAACTTTCGTTAGCTTTTGTTACGATATAGGCGCAGTTAGTCAAAGGTGTACACTTGAAGTTTAGATGTAGTCAGTAGTCATAACCATTGATGAGCTCGTGTGCCTTTAAGGTTCAGGTAATCGTCAGAGCCTTTGGTGAACAGTTGCTGAGGTGATGGTTCAGACGGTTCAGTCAGTCTGAGTGTATAATCATATGATGTGTTAGCTGATAGAAGCTATAAGTTCATTTCGGGTCTTCCGTTGGGCAAATTTGATGCTGAAAATTGCTATTTATGCAAGGAGTTGTACTCTAGTTTACATGAGCTCTGATAAGATGCAGTTTCTATCGGGATCGACATGAGTTTGGCGGAGATTTTCGAGAGATACAGATTTCATTGACAATAGAAGTAACATTGAATTTATTTTGTGTCCATTACTTTAATTACATTACATTTTTTAATGTTAGAAAGAGTATTATCTTGTGTGGAAACAATGATACCACCGCCAGCAGTGATACATGTACGCATAATCTGTCATACAGACTCTGACACAAATATACCCAGTGTCACCCAATGCAAGTCTAGAATGTGCGACAAGTCTAGATTACCACAGTTTGTCAAAAAATTAATAAAGTCTCTGGGCTCCTTTTTATAGCGTTTTATTGTAGTTTTAAAACTTTTTTTCTGTTAATTGCGATATGTATATTCCAGAGCCTGGCTGTTCTCTTATGATTCGTCCGAACACATTTTCTTCTCTCAGGCCATACAGCTGGAAGACTGCCAACGCTATGACGGTATCAAGTGCGAGTTCATGTTGTCAAGGTGAGGTTATACACACAATCAGCTGCACTGTGTCACTGTTTCCAGGCGTGCAGCGCCTGGCTTGTTCTACGGTACAATAATGTAAACAGAAATTCCGTGTCACGTATCAGTTAGATGCATGAAATGCATAAAGTGAAACTGTCGCACATGTGGTCTTGCAACACGCAACGAAGCAGATTCAGAGGGTGTGGCTGAAAGGCAGACTTGCTCAAATTTCTAAGGAGACATTTTCTAATTACTATAAATAGCAGGTTAGCGTCCGTCGATTGTACTGTCGATCAATCAATCAATTAGCCCATTTCTTGTGTCCTCAGTGGTGATTTTGCTGGAATATTGCTAGAGGCTTAAACCCAAACCTCACTCACTCACTCATGGGCTCTGCATACCAGAGTGATCCTCAGTCTGCCCGGGGGCATGTGGGATGTAGGCTGATTTGTAGAAAGTACAGTGCAAAAAGTAAGTTCAGCTATCCATACAACTAGTGCTATTCTGATGAACCTAAGTATTATGACATCATGACACACGTTAAAGGTTAATAAATGCCAAAACGAATGGCACAGTCAGTATGATGACCCCCCGAATATTCCCAGGCTAGTGGCCAGCAATGGGTTTGGTTTCACAAGCCTCATGAGACACCGGGGGCGGTGGGGTAGCCTAGTGGTTAAAGCGTTCGCTCGTCACGCCGAAGACCCGGGTTCGATTCCCCACATGGGTACAATGTGTGAGGCCCATTTTCAGGTGTCCCCCGCCGTGATATCGCTGGAATATTGCTAAAAGCGGCGTAAAGCCAAACTCACTCACTCACTCACTCATGAGACACCGATTCAGTAAATGTGCGTGCTGCGTAGGTGACTCCATTCGGATCTCTGTTCTGTAAATCAGCTGTCCATCATTCGGCATGTACAGAAATAGCAGATAATGCTAAAAATGAATGCCGACAGATAAACAGGTTCCATTGTTACTTTGTTAAGCTGTCTTCGCGCTTTTTGTCGGAAACCTGTACTTTGAGTATATCAGCATATAAGTCCCTTGTCTATCACCCTTTATATCATGAACATAATAATAAACGGAAAATGATGGTCATTTAACGTAAGTCTCCAAGGTGTGGAATCATCTCTGTTAGCTGCCAGATAGATGACGTTTACCTGGCCGAACCCTGTACCTGCGATGGGCGGTTCCTTATCCGAAATGATATTATTATAATAATCATAATTCCATGCCTCAAATATATAAGTACTCAGGCACATTTCATGAAAGTTGGTTTTGGTCAATAAAAAAGTTAGTTAAATTTCTGCATACCACCATTTGTTTCCATGCCATATGGATTATAATTGAAAGTTACATGAATGTTTAATGTCATCTCATCCCAGAATCTGACAAAGAGGTCTTCACCTGTCTTCAAGTTCAAATGACCTTGGGCCCAGAAAAAAGAACACTCACATCAATCATAGTAAACTCGATCCTCCAAGTCCAAATGAATGTGTAGTTGTGATCTGTTAGCATTGTTCAGAATGCATTCAAAATGTAGGTCCATATACATTATATATACTCATGGAAACAAACAAAGGAACATTGAAAGTACAAATGTTTCTTTACTCTTTTCCATGTATCTTCACAAGATATGTATTGCTATGCGGTTGAAATTCTGTAAATAAATAAAGGAACATTTGTACTGAAATCCTTATTTGGTTTCATGAGTATATGTGTGTTGCGTTGTAATGACTTGAATGGGAAAAAAATCCAACAAACCTTTTCTCTGTATGGATACAACAAATTCATGATCATGCATGTGCCGCTTTCCCAGAGCTTGATCATGAACCGAATCACATTCCTTCAGACCTTCGAAGAATTACCATGCTCAACTGTATCTCAAAATCGAGAGGCGCTAGAATATTACTGGACGTAAAACGGACCGCTCAAGAGTTTACAAAGTCCACCCGGAAAGTACGAAAATATTTATTGACTGTTTTTTACATACCTCTGTGTACTTGTCTAACATTTGTTGATTGTCCTGACATCCTCATTTCGCATATGGTTTCAGAGGAAATGTCCATTACTGGTCGAATGAATATTCAAAGCTCTCAGTGATAATATTTTCCATAGAGTATCTATTCAATCAACTGCATGTTGTTGAGGTGGAGTAAACCCGTGCTACAGAGGGATTGGTTAGTACAGTCACGATGTTATAAGGGCTGTTTCTGTTTTCTGGTCCACAGTTACTGATACAGTTTATGCCTCATGTGTTCAGATCGTTAAGGCATTCGTTGTCAGCCTACACTCTGTATGTTCACCAGACGTGTCATGACATTTGAAGTGCTAATTTGCTCGATTGTTTGTGATATGTATTTATACAGTACGATTTTATCATTATCATAACTTGAGTATCTAGAGTATACTTGACAACGTCAATCTGGTACTTTTGCAATGATGATCTGCTTCTGTGATTAATACTCCTATACTTCTCCAATTCATTAATGCATCAAACAGTGAGTAGTACTTTTAAAGAAAATATTGCTTTTCCACCCACAAGGTCTCTTGAAATATCAATGCCAACTCTCTTTGACAATACTATTAAAATCGATTTTAAATGCTAGCGTTTGTCACGCAGAATTTAATCTTCATATTTACCAATTCCGATACAATAATGTATCATGATTTTCATGTTTCATTCATGGAGTGTTATTTTATACGAAGAATGAGAAACATCTTCAGCATCATCAAGATCAATCATCACGTGTAAATCGACAGAATGAATAATCATTGATGCCGCCAACATGCTGGTCACTGCTTGGAATTGTAAGACTAGTTTTGATGGAATATTAATAGACTTATTCAACCAAACTGACGAAACCAGATATCTTCATGATTATGTATTATGCATATTATCGGTAAGTCATTTCTTTGTAATTGCAAACTTGCATCTGCAGCATGTCAGAGTTCTATCGTGTTTTATTAGCATTATATTGCTCCTGTATTGATTCACAAGATTACAAGGTCATGAAATAGTTTTAAGGATAATTAGTTGCCAGTGATTAATAGCTAATGCAAGTAAGCAATAGAATGGCGTGTAAATGGAAATATTTTAGTACACACTCGTATAGATTAATACAGAATGCAATTTAACCGGAAGATTGGTCACTGATAGGTAGATGTTGTTGACATGGATCATAGCTATTACCACATTATCTGCTATTGTATTTCATGCTCCTCTTAAATTCATAACTTCCGCTATCAGTTACATACTGCGTAATGTAATTACTTTGAACTAATCTGTATTGTAAAGAAAGTAAAGAAAAGATCAAGAGCGCGCAATACTTCGAACGCTTCTATGGTGAAAGGGCACACACACACCATAGAGTGAGACAGAAATGTGTGTGTGTGAGTGAGTGTGTGTGTGTGTCTGTCTGTCTGTGTGTGTGTGCGTGTGTGTGTGTGCGTGTGTGTGTGTGTGTGACTATATGAACTACAAACAAGAAGTATGGGAACAGACTATACTTTGATAGTCAAATATAAACTTTCACATGGTGTGGTTATTTATCCTGTTAGGTGAAAGCTTTTTGTGTGCTTAATGGCACGTTCAACAAAGGGTTACGACTGAAAATGAGGCAATTGATTCAATATTATTTGAGTTTGAGTGAAATGAAAGATTGTCAAGAACAGCGAAAAACAAGTGTGCTGAAACATACCTACACCTATGTTTGATTCAAACGCCCAAACACAACTGTTATACCTTGAGGTACATGAGGTGTTGGTTAACACAGACTAATCGCCAGGCGAAACCAAGGTCAATCTGATATGTAACACCTCGAGACCTTTAAAATAACTTCATGGATACTTTTCCCGTTGTCACCACTCTTGTGTTAGTCAAAACATAACCACAGGATCGAAATTAACAATGGAAAGTATTTTAACATGTCCGCTTTCATTGGTATGGGTACTTGTCTTGTAACTGGTTCCTGTAATATTTCAATTTGTCTTTGTAATGGGCAAAATGGCCTTATATTATGCGAACTCTTCTCAGATATTTAGGTCTCAGTCTCATATGGATCTTTGATCATTCAAGGCCAGTTTGTCAGAGTCATGACGTGAGCTAGCAGCTGTTGATGAAGACATTGGTGATATGTCCGACCACGGGTTTTCCTGCCTTTGTCATTTAATCAATAGGAGGACAAATGAGGATTGTGCAGCCATCAAAAGCCACGCTGCCACCATACAAACGAACGAAATTAAAAGTACCATAGCTACTATCGCGCCTGCCTGGTGACCAACAGTGATAACGCTGTTTATAAACATATTCACAGCACAACTATTAGAGTAACGAGATACCAAAAGTGATGTTAATTATACCTCTATTGTACCAGATGTTGAACCACACCATTTAATCTCTTAACCGTCAGATTCACGCACGTCGACATACAATGAATGATTCATAGCGGCTGCGTGGTATATTTGTTGCATGTAGTTGTCTTTGATGTGGCGTTTACCATTTAAAAGTCGGTTCTGTGCAAGAGAGAAAATGTGATAATCCATTTAAGAGTCGGGCAAATAGTTGGTACCAGCTAATCCAAGTTTCTAATCAATCTGTAAGTTGAGGATATGCGATGCATCCTGGAATTGATTTATCAACCTATTTGCTTGATGTGGAGAACATTTGTTTCCTGTCCTAATGGGCAGTTCACGAAAGAGATGCTTGAGTCGACTTAGCAAACTTTCAAAGCTTTCATTCAAATCCCATCTTCAGGTATGCGATGAAGTGTCAAACAATTTGGTTTTCAATGGCATTTCAAACATTAATCACACAGGGACCAAAATATTCTTTCGAAGCACATTGTATCCTCGGCACTACATTTAGCAATGACATGTCTGTCATCTTTGCACATTTATATAACTACATAACATTTTACATATTTTGCTGCATGATCCGTTCTAATCCCCTGACAGTCAATTCCTTAGAGCAGTGAGTGACTACTTGTAAACCAATTGTCCATCCTTTCAGTTCATGGAAGGTCATTAGGTCACTTGCCAGACCCAAGGCGTGTATAAAGTTTCCGAAACCAACAAGATCATTTGTGTGGGAAACCTAGAACCGAGACCATTTCTCAGTGGTTTCAGACACAGGTACTGTATATCCTAGCTTAAGGCCGAAAACAAGTGAGTGTCAAGCTACACTGTGCGAGGTGGGTGAACTGGATATTCCCCTACTGTTTTGAATACCGCCCATAAGGATAGCTCAATTGTATGCACGATTTAACATCCGGTGTCTGGCACAATACGAAGAGACATATCGTTTTTATTAGTCAACACCTGTGTATCTAGTGTATCGATGAATGAATTAAGCTCACATTAATTCTGCGAAACAGCAGCTATTCATGCGGGGAATCAAAGATCATAACAGCCCTGCAAATAGTCTTCATTTGTGAAATATTCAACGTCTCTGCAATAACTGTACATAACTCTCCTGCGGAGGAATAACAAGCATTACAATACATAAGGTTGCTCTTCATATCCCAAATTATTTAATGGCTGTTTGATAGCTGCAGCTCTGTCAGACGAGAAGAAAGATCGCTATAAGGCTGCAAAACAGTTAATCTGTATACAAGCAATATTCAACACACGCATGTGCAAGAACTATGACACTTCTGGTAATAAATGAAGATCATGATAATCCTGCAAACGTCACTCTCCATATACGAATTATTTAATGCCTGTTTAGTAACTGCAACTCTGCCACCGAAAAACATTATCATTATAAGTCTGCAGAAACGTTAATCTGTACATAAGGTATAATGAACGTACGTGCAAAAAGCGTAACTCTTCTAGGTATAACTACCAAGTCAAGCATTTAAAAGTTGCTCTTCATATCTGAAATACTCAACAAATGTGTGACAACTGCGACTCTTCTGTAGATGATGAAGATCATAACAAGCATTTAAAAGTTGCTCTTCATATCTGAAATACTCAACAAATGTGTGACAACTGCGACTCTTCTGTAGATGATGAAGATCATAACAAGCATTTAAAAGTTGCTCTTCGTATATGAAATATTCAACAATTGTGTGACAATTGAATGAAGATCACGACAAGCACTTAAAAATTGCTCTTCATATCTGATAGATTCAACAACTGTGTGAATACCTGCGACTCTTCTGTGTATGAATGAGGATCATAGCAAGCATTCAAAAGTTGCCATTTTCCGTGAAATATTCAACAAGTGTTTGACAACTGTGACTCCCCGGAGGAATCGCGTTCTTAATAACCCTGCGAACACTGAAAATCCTTAATACTTACTCATTAGGCTCACGACTACTGCGAGGACAAATATACCCCACTTTTGACACCCTTGGCGCTAACTACAGAGTGATCCCGCAAACATTGTCGTGCAGAACACATTAGGTAGCTAATGTGTATTTGGGAAACATCCGATCGAATCAAGATTGATACGGGGAGCATTGATCACATCAACACTAAATAAATAAGATTAAGCCTGGAAGGTGTTCGGCTGGGGGCTAGACTCGGATCTTAATGCTGACGTGTTTCCAGTCTCCAAATTGAATTACGTGAATCTGAAACTTAGACATATATTCCCAAAGATCTGAATGGAAATTAAATATCCAGCCAGTGTGCAGATTACAGGTCTTCAATATATTGTTCAATGGAAGATGCTAGATGGCCTGTTGGTTAGGTGTTCTCATCAAGCTTAGCGTTAAAGTTGTATGCACAACACGGTAGACCTCTATACGATTTGCAAGCAACACACAACAAGTCGACAGCAATACCTTAAGGAAACTATTAACTATGAGTGTTACAACTTTTATTTGAAGGGACCTTATGTGAAACGGTGTGAAATTTCTTTTAAAGAACCACCTTTCGATAATGATGGTTGCGAAATAAGTTTTGAGTGGAATATAATTGACGATTTGCATTCTCTGCGTAGTTCTAGTTGGACGATGGTAGACGATGCAGACATGAAACAGTGTCGTGTAAAACAGTAAATGAACGAACCTTCAGCTCGCCTCTAACAATTTCACAGTAATACGACAAAACGTGATGTGGCAGTGATTTGACATAACATAATTACCCCTTTGCCACTGCAAACGATGCGAATCTGGGATCCAAACTCTGGGTAATAATCGAAGTCTTGGGAATATAACTGCGCATGGAATGACATGCGACCAGTAACCCGGAAACAAGAAGCCCAGATGTCATCTAATCTTTCCATAACAGCCATAATCAAGGATGAGGAAGAAAAACACTCAGCGCCCACATCCAGACGAATGGCTTCCTCTTCTGTTGGGTGATGTTATACACCTGCGTATATATGAAGGTATGCGTGTGGGTGTAACACCAGAGGCACCACCCCACAGCCTGAACGAGTCGCATGGGGTTACGTATTGTAGATACGTTTCTTTAACACAGCGGGTTTTTGACGAAATCAATATTGTGGCGGTAAAATCTCATTACTCGTTTTTGTGGTTCTGTTCCATGAAGCATTCTTTTGGTATAATCGAATCTTCACCGCAAATAGGAGGTGTTTAGCCAACGCTTTTTCTGTGTTACATGTTCCATGCGTCTTCAGTACATGAGATTCTCTGTGATTGAAGCATCCTATCAGGAAGTGGCGATACCATTCTATTTTGGTTTCTTCATTGATTCCAACCCCGTAAGGAAATCCCAAATAATTATAGCAACCTTTGAACTGATGAAAGATACAGAAGCCAGCCACGATGTTATATCAAACCACTTCAGTCTTGAGATTCCATGTCGCTCATTGGTTAACTATGTCCCAGTACGCGCAGCATTTAGAGGTAAATGTCAGAACCCGTATCAGATCCCGGAATTGGCGTCCTCGTGGTAAAAATTATATTCATATCTAATTCAATTTATTGATTGGGAGGTTTCAAAATGATAAAAAAAACGTTATTGATCAGAGTCTGTAATGACTTTTGTACGTTTTCTGAGACTGAGATCTATGCTTTGTGCCCTCGCTGACTCCGCGCCATGATCAAGTACCGTTAGCGGCTCATCAGTCAGAATGACCGTTTCATTACGTTGAGCACTTGCTGAACGTCATCATACCTTCTAATATTTTGCAGTTTGCTGTCTCAAAACCCAAAACATTGGTGTCTGTTTAAAACAAGAAATAGTTTCTATAATAACTTACTACTTTGTGCCGTATGGTGTTTCTTTTTCTACCGCCGATTTGTCAATGTATCTGTCTCAATATATCAGGGGATTTCAAAGCTGTGTAAGATGCCCGTTCAGTGCGGATGTATAGTTCTGATACAGAAGTCATCTGTCAGTCTAATATGTTTGAAAACAGATACGAGCCGTAAAGAATGTTTTGACAGAAAAAAATATTTGGACGTAGTCGAAGATTTCCGTGTAATGAAGACTATAATTACATTACAATTACAATTTTGTGTCTCAACGATATTATTGTACAATGCAATTGTACAACAATATCGTTGAGACACGAAATCAGAGAACAGCAGGCTTCGGTGGCACAAAGGTTATTATTGACACAGAAGAGAGGTTCCAAGTTGGTGTTTTTGCAAATATCGTGAGGCTTCATTCTGATTCCATGCAATATATCGCGAAATTGTATATTTGTGTGCAACTAAAATAAACCAAGTGTAAACAAAATCACCCGGAGTCGAGTATGATGATGTAAAAGAACGGTTCCGCAAACAGAGCTGTAGCGTAGATTAGAGATTCACAAACGATCACAACAGAACAATTCAAGATAATACGCACGTGTGCAAGTATCAGCACTATCATGTTTGTGAAGGGCTATGACTTCTGTAAGCTTATCTCAAATTGACTGTGTATGTTACGATAAAGGATGCATCATTCAACATTGTTGCAAGAACATCGACCATGAAGGAGATTCTGAATCAAAATGCCTATCATTGTCAAATGCGGAAATTAGAATGTATACATTCTCCTGAAAGGTTAGAGAAAGCTTGTTCACTGATACAGTGAATTACAGACTCTCAGTCATGTCTTGGTTGTTTAGTATTCATGGTGATCCGGTGTTTCGATCGAAACCAGAGCGCCAATTTCAACGTCCTGTCTGAGGTTCAATGACCATATTGTATTCTGAGTTCCATGACATTAGAATATAACTGTAACTTGTAATGACTTGTTTATACCATGTTTACTGAATCTTGCAGGCTAGTGTGTACACATATGGACTAATTCATTTGTGCTACCATTCTCTTTTACAACGTATTGATGACTACTACAGAAATCTGTCCTCCAAATGAACTTTGGCTGAGCTATTACAATTATTGACCCCACCATTACAGAAGCGAAGAAATTGGATCATTAAAGTAGGGTCGCTAGTTGTAGATTCTGGGGGGCTGTTAGCTCAATGATCTGCTTGTGGTTTCTCAGCCACTTTTTTGTCTTCTTCATAGCCCAAAGTATCTTCCTCACCTGAGAAAGACTTGAGTGGCATAGGTACTGTTTGTGTTGTAAAATTATCTTTTAAAACATATCAGTGCCTGAAATCGATAATTCTGTTTATATGCGTCGTTTACGCTTGATACACGTTTGATGTATGCTGTCAATAATCGCCGTGTTCTTTTGAGCAACGTATGCAGTGCTATTGATTAATGTTTCATAATAACATTGTCAAGTTACAGTAGCGTGGCGTAAACTATAACTTTTCAGTGGATCGACTATGAATATATCCCTTCTCTCAACAGTTTCATCTTGTGAATAATTGTTTGTCCAAATCGGTCCTACTACTGGAACAGCAATGTGTTAGGGTATACTGTTCACCATTGTCTCAGCTAAATCACTGGGCAGTTTCACAGATTACCTTCTCAGCATCAGTTTACAAAAAAATATCACTTATTAACCACATTTGTTATTTTTATTGAAAGAAAACTCTGTGCACCCATGCAACATCTTGATATATATGTGCATAATTAACAAACACAACGATAACCATAGCTGGTGTAACACATACAGACATATATGTATGTATCATTGATATGATAGTGACGTCCAGATCTAGAGCTGTGAATGCATACATGCATCTTTGACACACGGTAGTGACGTAGACATCTGGAGCTGTGAAGGCATACATGCATCTTTGACACACGGTAGTGACGTTGACATCTGGAGCTGTGAAGGCATACATGCATCTTTGACACACGGTAGTGACGTTGACATCTGGAGCTGTGAAGGTGTACATGCATGTTTGACACACGGTATACGTAGTGACGTTGACATCTGGAGCTGTGAAGGTGTACATGCATCTTTGACACACGGTAGTGACGTTGACATCTGGAGCTGTGAAGGTGTACATGCATCTTTGACACACGGTAGTGACGTTGACATCTGGAGCTGTGAAGGTGTACATGCATCTTTGACACACGGTAGTGACGTTGACATCTGGAGCTGTGAAGGTGTACATGCATCATTGACACACGGTAGTGACGTTGACATCTGGAGCTGTGAAGGCATACATGCATCTTTGACACACGGTAGTGACGTTGACATCTGGAGCTGTGAAGGTGTACATGCATCTTTGACACACGGTAGTGACGTTGACATCTGGAGCTGTGAAGGTGTACATGCATCTTTGACACACGGTAGTGACGTTGACATCTGGAGCTGTGAAGGCATACATGCATCTTTGACACACGGTAGTGACGTTGACATCTGGAGCTGTGAAGGTGTACATGCATGTTTGACACACGGTATACGTAGTGACGTTGACATCTGGAGCTGTGAAGGTGTACATGCATCTTTGACACACGGTAGTGACGTTGACATCTGGAGCTGTGAAGGTGTACATGCATCTTTGACACACGGTAGTGACGTTGACATCTGGAGCTGTGAAGGTGTACATGCATCTTTGACACACGGTAGTGACGTTGACATCTGGAGCTGTGAAGGTGTACATGCATCATTGACACACGGTAGTGACGTTGACATCTGGAGCTGTGAAGGCATACATGCATCTTTGACACACGGTAGTGACGTTGACATCTGGAGCTGTGAAGGTGTACATGCATCTTTGACACACGGTAGTGACGTTGACATCTGGAGCTGTGAAGGCGTACACGAGTCACGGATGTACAGCAACGACGTTATATATATCACTGACACACAAACGTGACGTAATTTGGTCAAAGTCTGGCGCTGTAAACATGTACAAGCATCATTGACATATGGTCGTAATGTCAACTTCTGGAGCTTTGAGTATACACATACATCCGTTACATATGACCGGGTACATACACACACGCCCTCACGCACACACGCACACACACACATGACAGTAAGTGGTTGTAGCTGAATTGGTAAACACACACATAAGTGGCAAATAGGAATAAACAGCCGTACGTGAATTAGTAAACACACAAACACACTCATATATCACTGACACACATTTCGAACGCAGCTGAAATGACAAACACACTGACGCACCCATAGATTATTGGTAGACGATATTAAATGGCCGCAGATGAGTCAGTAAACACACATTTATATATACTCGAACTTCACTGATACAAACAAACGATCGGAGTAATCAGAAAACAAAAACTGCATGTAATCACATATCACAGACACGTACTAATAAACAGCCATAGATTAATCAGTGAATCACCCATGCATGTCCACATCGCTTACACATATAGTAAACGGTCGCAAAGGAAACATAACACGCATACAAATATTTATATTGATTTCTAAGATGCTTCGTTGAAAGATCAAAGGCGCCGACAGTACTTTATCAGATATTAACATGCTTTTTTTGCATTGCGTCAAAATGCCCTGGCGTCACTGTGCTATTCCTGTCTGCTCCCTTGTAACCGAACACTTTTGCATTACGTCACAATGAAACCGATGTCACGGTGCATGTCAGTTGCCATCACCACGTCCAGCCTGCTACAGTGAAATACCCCGTTGCATCCCGTTTTGGAGCGGGAGCGGGAGGGGGACTGTGTTGCAGGTGTGTCACACAACTAACATCACTGATGGAAACATTACGTTTGTGTTTTCCGACGGATAAAACACGTCATTGTTTGACTCCCAATTTCCCAACGACACGGTAACATTTTGTCTGGTTACGTTCGTCTTACCGGAACAGAGACACGTCAGTTAGCCATGTAAGGTTCGTTCTACCCCAGTGTGTTTTGTAATGAAGCATAGTTTTGCTCTGAACTATTGTAATTAAAGCAGGAGAACGGTATTTCCTAAATATTATTAACACATGGTTATACACTGTCGTAAGAGAATACGTAAACACCCACATGTACTCATATATTATTAACACTCACTAATAAATCACACACACACACACACACACACACATAAACACATATACATGTATCCCTATATTATTGACTGATGAATGTAAACGTTGGCCTATTTAGTAAATAAACACAAACACCTTCGCATATCACTGAATTGGTAAACACACACAATATCATCCACAATCGGTTATAAACTGTAGTCGCTATGTTTGGAAAGCACATATAAACTCAGACTTCTCTCACACACGTGGTACTAGCTGAACTGGTAAGCATACAATACACTCAGATGTAGCTGACACATGGGTCGTGGCTGAGATAGTGAAAACGCCTACACATGCACTCACACACGCAAATATCATTGGCACATGGTAGCATATAAGTGGTCATGGCTGAATTACTTAATTCACAGATACTGTCAGCACGTATGCACTGGAAACACATAGTCATTTAACACCCACACGCTGTTCCAGTTGGTCATATATGTATATGGAACTCTAATGTAAACAATCACAACTGTCCGTATTGAGATTATTGAGAGTACAAGCTGCGTGCCCGTAAATACCGACGTTAATCGACGCGTTGAAAATGTCATCCGTTGAGTACCAATCCAATGCGTCAACACCATTTATAATGCAGTCATTAATGGATGTAGTACTGGGATTGAGTGGTCTATATGGCTGTATGTGATTTTTCCCCCCTTTCCTTGCGTTTATCACTGCTTGTTATCAATTTACACCGGGTTAGAAATGATGCGACTAACAGGATCAGGTGGTGAGGCTCGGATGGTCAAGTAGGCTTGATGATATACCATCGTGTCCTAATCTGTCATTCACTTTCCGCAGTTATTTGAAAAACAAAACAAAAACACAGAAAATAATTAAAAAAAAACAAATGAAAAAAAACAAACAAACTTAGAACTGCTATAAACAAACATGTACTAACTAACTGGAATTTGATCAATTATGTTTAAGTGGCCGAAACACTTTCTTAAACAATGGACACGAATTTACAATGGTTACATTTTAAAAGTCCCCAGGTAGAGACCATGGAATGATTGGTTTCCAAATACCAGTGTCTGTCGAGGTCCAATCATCAGGTTCGATATCATATATCTGGAAACGTCTTGATGTAAAGAGTGTCAATCCATAAGAACTTAGCAATGAATCTGTTCGTCAGCACCAATATGTAAAGCTTCAGTAGCGATGTGCCAGCATTTAACTAAATACACGTGATGATATTCATGTCGTGGAAACATGGTTTCAAAACTGAATTCTATGTTTATCTTTCATTCTGTATCGAAATGCCAAATGATGATGCTTTTCATTTGATATCACTAACATTTATTTCTATACAAAATGTACCTAAATGAAATGTCAATGACATACTGGTTTAAAGAAATCACTGTGGTTAAGGATATCAGATATCATAATTAACTTTTAGAATATCAGTTTCTATGTTCAAAGTATCTTGTACCGGAGATGAATTTTTAATGAAACAAAATGCTGTTATGGAATTTGGATTTGAGAAACTACAGGTTTAGGCTTTGCACATCTGAATTCCATTGATTGCCACAGCTATACTATCTGCACTATTTATGATGAGGTCACGAAAAGGTCCAGTAGCGTCACTGGGACGTTTCCATGTATAGCCCCGTTGGGTTCAAAAGCGGGCCGGTGAATGGCAACTAAAACTAATGAATATAAGATACTCAATGAAACGCTGATCACGATCAAAACATCATACCAACTCTGGCTGCCCTTTTTCTCTGCACGTCTCCCTCGTAACAAACAGTGATCTGTCTCAATATTTTAATCAGAGATTGTTAAACAACCTTTACATTTTGCTGACACAACGTTTGCAAAAGTCTCATAGAGTTGATATGAAGTTTTTATTATGGTCAGCGTTTCAATACGTATTTTATGCCTATTAGTTTTCTACTTAGATTGCAATCCGTCAGTCTGCATTTGAGCCAAACGCATAACTAATGTGCAGACGATGTAGCTCTGTACATTTTATGGACGCTTTAGACGATATCTCACCGAACACTGATCATGGAAGATCCGAGGTACTCTACAATATCCGTAAGAGACGACTCACGAGATCGACTAGTCAGGAACGTCGACATAGCTGACTCATGTCATCGTTTCCAAATTGCGTGAATCTAATTTCAATCCAGTTTAATGACTGGATTATCTGGTCTACATTTACAGGTCAATTATTTTCAGACCGCGGCGTTAAACAACTACCACACAATACAATATACCAGCTGTATGAGAGATTCCTTTGTCCATTACAAAGAGAAAGCCATGTAGGTGTGATAATCCTTACTGACACTGTAAATAAATGGTAAATGCATAAGTTTAGATGCATTGAGCAAAGTAATGCAATGTGTAGAATTCTGATAAATCATTTCTCAAAGATTCAAATTTCCTGCACGGGGTTGTTTATTTAAACGGGATAGCAACAATGAGTGAGTTAGTGAGTTTAGTCTTACGTCGCTTTTTAGCAATATCATTATTCCAGCAATATCACGGCGGGGGACACCAGAAAATGGGCTTCACATATTGTACCCATATGGGGAATCGAACCCGGGTTTTCGGCGTGACGAGCGAACGCTTTAACCATTAGGCTACCACACTGCCCCGGATAGCAACAATGACAAATTAATGTTATCACATCTGGACAATAGCGGAAAAAGCTGCGCAGATGCCATTAGCTTCCGATTACTGCAATGCTTGAAGATCCAGGTTAGAATTGATCATCAGTAACCCATGCTTGTTGTAAGAGGCGACTGACGGGATCGAGGCCAGGTTGAGCTGATTGTCACACGTCATCGTATCCCATCTGCGCAGATCGACCAGTGAATTGTCTGGTTCATCCTCGACTAGCATAGCTGGTGCATTGCTGTGTGCGGCTTGAAACGTGCTCACTCCCATTGCTGAAACATTGTGCACATCTCTAATGAAAACATAAATCAGATAGCATCTATCAAAACAAAGCGGGGACGAGTAAAATGTATATTCTAAAAATCAAAATATATATCTGTATAAATTTCGTACATTTACCAAGTATCCGTTGCATATAATTTAAGATAGGATTATTTATAATTGTGAATGGGATACGATGGACGATACGATGCGCTAAATACTGACTGGAATGAAATATGCATCATGTATATTCATAAGAATATCAACAGGATCTTTTGCTTTCTTACAGATACATGTAATTTGCAGTGACAGATACACAATGACAATATGAAAGATTCTACTTTCCTTTAAAGCAGACGATGTTTGTGTGTGTTATTTCAGTGATAAGCTGAATTGTCAGTTATTCCCGGCTTCTGAAGGGTCATATGGTCTCAGCTGGAAGTATCCTCACGGAATACCGTTTCGAACATGAGCATTATTCGCCTCTCTGCATCATGTAATATTCAACAACGAACACAGACCAAAAGGATGCGTGTCCTTTAAACAAAACAAAAACACTGAAACGAATAGATCAGGTTAGAGAAAGGTTATAGATACATGATGTATTTATCACGATTGCGCAAGTTTGGAGACTATACTACGTTTGAGAATTTGCTCGTGCGGGTAGGTTAAGAGTAAGAAGACAATGATCACGCCCACATCAAGAACATCTGGATGTTTATAGTTGCACGTTGGTTTGTTCCGTAACATCGCTCATTCGTCTGTTTGTTTGTTCCGGAACGTCTTCATCTGAATACCGCTCCAGATGCAGACTGGGTTGTACACAGCTCGGTGGGCATGGTGATATTCAGGCTCTGGAAGCGCAAGTAAAATGCTCTCGCTTTCAAAATTGTTCTCCCAATTACCGTGTAGAAATTCATTCATATGCTGCTCAAAAGACGCTACGGACCAATCCTCTTTCTTATTACTCCGGTTCATTCATTTTCCTTCAGTTTAACGACTTTGTAGAGATTCTCAAAAATAAAGAGTTTTTTCACACAGCTTTGTACGTTATACTAGTGGTAGACAGTAGTATAGCATTTAATCGATGTTAAATCAGTCGTAAAAGTGAATATCCAATATGTGTATCGGATTAGGTAATGCTGATATGAAATGGTGATAAGAAAGAATCTGTTTTCCTTAACTTCCATAACTAGTAGAGTGCGGCGTAAAACTAAACTCACTCATGTGTAGTAGATGGATGTTATTTCAGTGCGACAGCAGCAGCAGCAGCAGTAGTAGTAGCAGTAATAGTAATAGAAGTAACAGAAGTAGTAGTTGTCTTAATAGTAATAGTTTCGTGCCCGTTAGTGTGACTAAAATTTTCAATACTACTAGTTCAAGATTAGTAAGGTGCAGATGTAACGGAGTTGGGTAAGGAGACATATCTTATCTCATCTTAATGCATGTTATACATATCTCACCTTAACCATAAAGGCATGTGTAGAGGACAAATGTTAACGTATGCTAACCATGGTCGGAACTGACATATTCATATGAGATTTTTCCATGCAAAGGGAAGGATTTCAACTCATTTTCGTGCGTTTGGCGATTGGTTTGGTAAATGTGTGGGGGCTTAGACATTACAGTTTATTAACATGTTCTTCAGACCTGACTGTGACCCATTGGCGTCGTCAGGTACGAGCATACTTGTGATCGACGTGAATCACTCCTTTCTTAGATCTTCGTTCACGAAGGAAGGAGTCGGTTGTCGGGTATGACTAATCTACTTAAACAACGTCTGTAGCTCATATGGTACAAGATGTCCTAGGTACCCAGCGAAGTGGATGCTGTGCTATGCACATACTCACAACCCATTTTACCTGAAAAAAAAACATATATATCTTCATATGATAAATTAATAAATGGCTCAATTTTGTGATTCAGCTAAAAAAATCTGAACAAAAAACAGGAACAAGCATACGGATGATAGCATAGTAGAGTTTGATATTTAAACTATACAGAAGCCCGATCTCCGTTACCAAAGATCAAAACACTGGCATATTCATGAACTGAATCAATACACTTTAGGATACTATGCAAGTTTTCATTCCATCAACGAACTCGTGCCCCAGTGTATGCACGGAAAGTGAGCAAATATGCCAATGCTTAGTTGCATATTTACAAATGTGATTGCAGCGGTACTCGTAACTGAAGAAAGAGCATACATATTTGATGTGTCGCGAACGGAATTAGAGAGATGAGCACGTTTTATGACAAGTTTGAATAAGGAGAATACACGGGTCCTCACTGACGAACATGACGGTTACTGCAGAAAGCATTGAAGTAGCTGATGATACCCCAAGAGTGTTCCTACAACATATTCAATGGAATTTCATTATCAGATCTTTTCAACCTGTTTTGACAAATCGAATTGTTCCGGTCAACATATAGGTTATCGGAACGAAAATGACCGACGCGTATAAAAAGCGCTACTGGCAATTGAATTAGTGACTTCATGATTATCGATGGCACAAAGTGCAATATAAATAAAAGAACATATACATCTGCTTGAATAACTACATAAAATGGTACATACTGATCGAGGTGAAATAGCATTCATGGTTCATGTGTGATGGTTGATCTTTCTGTGTCAGTTACTAGCATAGAGGTGATAGAATGGATACTTTATAATGGCACGTCCAGTGGTGGCGTGCACGTAACGCACTGGAATCAATTTCTGCATTACCATCTTCCGGTGGAATATTTGATTTGATCATGAACCGTTGTCAAGAAGCCATTACAAGCCCATTAATCAAGCAGTAAATGCAATGCATACTAGTGAAAGCTTGCTGCTTATTGAGCGGAGATCCCAACGATCTAAGTCAATACAATATATATATATATCATACATACCCAAGCTGTCCCGTTTCTCCAAAGTGATTTTACGTTATTGGCAATTTATATGTCTATGGTGGTTGTGGTGGCGCTGGTGGTGATGTATATTCGAAAGAACGGGACTGGAGTTTTGTCCATTTTATACTTTATATGTTTCATTTCGACAGATATTGCTCCTAAATTTAGTTGACATATCATGTTCCCAGGTTGTGAAGGGACGTTAGGGTAGCTTAGTGGTGAAAGCGTTCGCTCGTCACGCCGAAGACCCGGGTTTCTGTTTCCAACAATGGTATAATGGCGATGACCACTTTTAATGTCACGTCGTGATATTGCTGGACAGCTGCGAACGCTGGGTGAAACTAAACACCCTCTGTCCCAGGCAGCGATAGTGGGATGTATTCTATTATGACAGTTTCTTATCATAATTATAAAGTAACATTTTCACTGTGATGGTCCTATGACATTTGACTACGTACTATGTTCCTTCTAATCCTGTCCTTTAGAACAAGAAAAATGTACATAAGAACGTCTACCCTGCGATATGTTTGAATATGAAAATATTGAAAAATAATGCAATGACACCCTCACATGGATATACTGCGTGTGGTCACATAGTCACATGAATGATTAAACCCTAAATAAAGAATGTTATTTAATTGGTTTTAAATAATCAAAGACAATGTCTAATCAATGCCAGTTAATTGTTCCATGCCGTGTTCAAGAGCTGTAAACTTCCACAATATTGCAAGTGATAGGATTACCTTCCAACCAATCCCGAAAAGAGAGACAAAGACCTTAATTAAATACTAGTGTGACCGAAATTACCTGAATACAGGAATATGTTTCTGAGTCTGTGCATTTTCTCCGCTGTGTTGTGTCTATCTCTCGGACAAATTGTCCGTGTGATGAACAGGCCCAAAATGTTATTGTGTCCAGCTCGTCTAGGTTGTTGCTAAAACTAACAGCGTTGTGGCTGCTAACATATCTCGAGCGTGTTGCTGTGTCTATCTCGTACAAACTGTTGATGTTACAAATCCGCCCAAAGAGATGTTGTGACTAAAACTACCAGAGTGTCCTGGCGATTAACATATCTGGAGAGTGTTGGTATGTCAGGTTCGTACAAACCGTTGATGTGACGAATGTCGTGGCGATATTTTACGGTTAATATTTGGCGTGACAAAAGGTACAAGAATTCACCTCAGAACCAGCACAAATATAATACTGACAAATAAATATTCAACATTATGTAGTGAGCAAACGAGAGCAAGATACAACGAGTTACAATAGAGGTTTCTGGTACATTGCAACAGAATCAAATAAAAAATAGTGGTCACATATCAGCTCCCCAAAGTCTTATTGAGAGTGAGAAACAGTTATCTTGAATGTTACACGGCCAGCGGTCAGTCTTGGATGTAGGTCGATGTTGATAATCAGACGAAGAGGCAGACAGATGTAGACAGGCCGAATGACGGCATAACTCCTATATAAATCCCATTGTAAGTTCGTGTGTGTCTGTCGTCAACACAACTGACAACGTCACTGATTCTTGAGCATTCCAGCAAAGTATGGAACCTCGGTCTCGTGTTAACCAACAGTCAAAGCACACATCAAACGGAAGAGTGCCTAAAGGGGGGCAACTCTAAAGTGTCACCTTAAAGAGCGTGCCGTTAAACTATTATTACCGCGATACGAAATGTGCCCCATAATACCTATCGCTCAAAACTCTAAACGTTGTAACTTAATCAATAACAATACAAATTACAGAAAATACACTCTCGTAACACACTGACATGTATCGCACATGTTGCTGTGTCTATCTCCTACAAACTTTTGATGTCACAAATGGGTCGAAAGAGATGGTGTGATTACAAAATACCAGCTTGCTGTGACCACTAATATATCGAACGTATTGTTAATCTATCTCGTAAAAATTAGTTGCGGATACCTTCCGACTAAAGTGTTGTCGTGTCTATTAGGGTGTTGTGTTAAACTTGTCCGGCGTGTTGCTGTGTTTAACACGTCAAAGCTGTGTTGTGTCTTGTATCTTTGTTGTTTCTGACTAGTTACAATTGAATGTAACAATTTAGACTTTTCCCACTTGGCAAAATTAGCCCGAGCCTATTCCATTCTCTTGTAAGTTTATGTGCATTAATGTAAGATTCCAGATATCGTTAATAATATTGCGCATCTGCGCCAAGACTCCTGACGTCACTGGCATGTGACCTTGAGTATACTGCAGCAGTGTTGACATACGAGTAAACACGATAAGTACCACACCCATTGCATCCACATTATGGATGTGAATTACCATTGCTATATAGTGTATAATATATATTACTGATAAAATATGCCGATCATTATTATCCACACCATCTATTGTATACAAACTTGTGATTGCCCAATAAATATAGAGATGCATATTTATTACCTTCGAGGACGAACATATTGTCGCTCGTTCATATTTTTCATACGATACCCTGGAGAAGATATCTCCTTGTTATGGTGACGTGACGGCACTAATAGTGCAATGGCGTCACGTGTCTTCTTTGGCATTGCGTTCTGGCGGATAGCCAGCAACTTTGAAAGTAGTTTGGGTTTATTTTCCTCAATTTGACGACTTCGGTAATAAATAGAATATTATTATGGTTAAGACACTCGTGCCTAAGTAGCGTATCTCGCAGAAAATACCACCGGGTCGTAAACATAGTATGTCATGTGCACTCCTATACTATTCTCTGTTACCGGCGATATTGATATAGAGTCCCGTGGGCATTACCAACACCACGCTGATGGTCTCCGCTGTAGTTTGGTGTAACTGTTGCTGATGCTGTAGGTCAATGTTTCAAGTCGTGTTAAGCGTAATACAGTAAACTACAGTTACAATGTATATTTAAATAAAATTATACAGCCAATGGCAGTGAGTGAGTTAAAACTGAAAGTAACATTTCATATTTCAGCCATATCGTGACTATATAAGGTGTACGTTTGTAACTAAATGCAAACTTATCTGTAAACGACAGTGAAATAACGGAACTATCTCAGATTTATACTTGAAAGTAGCATAAAACGCTATCGCTATTTCTAACCGTACAATATAAATATGGGCCATAACTCTCCAAGAACTACAAGCAGATCACTATCCTAGGAACCATAGGAACTTACAGCTAGTATACAGCTACTTTTACTACCTGCATGAACCCTTGGTGGATTTACACTAACCCTTCAATTGTTGCATTACAGTTTAGCCAACGTTAAAAGGACATATATTCTACGATTAAAACTGCGACCCAATAGGCACTTCGTTATAATAGCGAGTTCGTTATAACTCATAAATCGTATTCGCTCTAATAGCAGGCTGCTGTATAGTGGTGCTACCTTCATCATGGATTTATGTGAACCTGTATGTTTTCAATATAATTTATATTTGCTGTTTGTGTTAGGTAGGCATTTCTCATTCACATTTCTCTTTTCAACTGGCATATTGAGACATCACTGCATTGATATTTTGTTTACGATGATCAAGGGAAAGTAGTTTATGGTCTCATAAAATGTTCGTGTCCCTTTGAAAGACTTTTTCTCTTGAAATGTCTTGTTTTGTCCAAACGTCTCTCTCCCCAATAACCTGATTTTGAATTAATGCTACTTTCACAAAACCAGATTAAACCCCAAAAGCCTAGGTCAGGTCAACATTGTGCGGATAAAAGGAGACACCATGTAGTCTTCAATCTTATGCACCGTTATGAGCGCCTTGGGCACCGCAAGGGAGCCATTGATCTATGAATGTGTAAGAAACTGTTCCCTGCCTTCAAATACAGTGAAGCATCACTGAACTAGGATGAGATGAACCGATATAATATGATATAAAAATGAATAAAAACCATGCTCAATAACTTTACTAATTACCCGTTGAAAACTTCTTTCAGCCCATGTCTCGTAATGGAAGACGTATATGTCAATAAAAGCTGATGTTTCGCTCGCGTTAAACGCTTGAAAAACGACCAGCCAAGGAAAACTCCAATAATATCATTACTTTGCCTGAAAATAGGTTAACTTGCATCACCAGTTTCAAATCCTTTCGCCACTATGGGTTCTAATCACAAAACTCCAGTTGAACATTTGATTAAATTCTAAAATAAATTTTGTTTTGAAAATTGAGAACATACAAACATGCACAACGTTTGTTTCAAATGGGAAACTGTGATGTTTGGAAATAGAGTGAATGATCCCTATGAACAAGTAGTTGAATCCGATAAAACATATTTTCCTTTCCAAAAAAAAAGACATAATGATGTTCACTCTCAGAGAGAATCCTCAGAGCCAACAATGACAGTGCATGTTTGCTTGTCACGTTCGACGGTAGTACAAGGTTATCTCGGCAAAGTGTAAACATTCTAATGGTCGTAGGATGATATTATTTTGCCCGACAATTCTAGCCATGATGACGTGTTAACAAACAAAGGTTCACAATCGGTGGTCAGCAGATCCTAGTAGGCAAGTGATGCTTCTGAATATATTGGGCTTTAAACAAATGACATGAAATTAACTGCTATGTATGAGCATGAAGATATGTTGTTTTTTTCTTTCAGTCAGTGAAGTATTTTCTTACTATTAAAACAAGCGCAGGATAGTCACGACTATTGCTATGCTATATGTGTTATGGAAACAAATGTTTTACAGTGTCGCGGTAGCATCTGACTACAATTTGGATTTTGTTAGATTTCACGCCAAAACGCCCTACTTTCATGAAAAGTGAAACATATTAATATCGCGAGAATCCACCTGCACTATCGGGGAAGTCCCGAATTCATTTTTACTAATCAAATATCCAGTGTCAACTTCGTTCATTCCATCCCGTTCTTCCTGCAGGGCAACTCCAAATTCGCTGGGTGTATTCTGTGGTTGGGTGTATCCTGTGGTTCTTGCCTGTGGCAAGAAAGATTTAGAGCAATTTTGATACATCAGTTTGACAAACGCATTTGGGAGACGAGAACAAAGGACAATCAATAGTTCCATTGTACCCGGCCCCCTATTGACATAAGTGCGTCTTCACACAACCCGCTGCTTTTCCTTAGTTGTACAGCACTAACTGTTCATGCGGAATTTCTTTGTCGGAACTGTTCGGCGTTCGGAGACTATAAACGCGTATGAAGACTGCAATACGTACAGAAACCTGCATGAAACATAAAGTATGATCAAGCATTAAACGTGAAACATACGTTTTTTTTAACATGAAACAAGGAAACATAATTTAATATAAAACATGAAGCACAAAGTCAAAGCAGGAAACATAGAGCTCACGTGTGTATTTTCTGTATATTTTGTTGTTAATTATGTAAAATTATTATTGGGTCACAATGTTTAGTGTTTTGAATAATAGTCACGGGTCGCATTTCGTATAATGGATGATCCGCATTTTTTAGGATTCTGGTTGCAGGTTGCCAGGAAATTATCTACCCTTGACTTCCTGGTTGTTTACTTCCGGGGGGTTATTCTGGGGCATTCTACGGTGTTGGCGATGGCAGTAAGTGCTCGTACTTTCGGGATATGACTGAAAGTATATATAAAGGCTAGTTGCCGTGTTGTGTGGGGGACACAGACATTCATTCGCTAGAATTTATATCTTTCTACCTCTGTCAACGCTTCAACTTCATAACCGCTGTCAGACCGGTCGCTGTGTTACATTCTGCACAACTGTTTCTCTCTCACACTAAGACTTTGGTGAGTTTGCCATATTACATTTTGTGACCCATTGCCATAGATTTTGTCTCACTTGTATTGTATTTGAAATCGATATTGTGAAACTGACTTGTGACTTTGTATAACTTGCTCTCTCATTGACTAAATACAATATCTGAATATTTTAAACTTGTCTTTGTTCTGTTTCGCTGGTTTACAGGGCATTTCTTACATTGTTTGTCACGGTAAATTCGTAACCGTAACACATGAAGCATATAAGCATAATATTAACATGAAACAAGCACCTTAAATATGAAACACGAATGCATTCTGCATTCCCAATAGGGTCGTTATAAATCTATGTGTTGCCTAAATGGCGTACTCAAAAAGGGGACATCCAAGTCATATGCGCTTATCTCCCTTTGTTGAAAGGGAACACGAGCTGGGATCGGACTTTTAGCCGACATACAGAGTTACGTCCCTTTGCGATAGTCCATACATTGGTATATACAAGGAAATGTAAGTTCATATAATCGAACCATACATCTGAAATTACTGAAATAAAATATATCCTGCAGAGATAAAAATAATTAACATGTAATAAGAAGCCTTGTCATTTCACCTAAAACACGCAGTACGTAGTTTGTAATATGAAATGTATATTTCAACATGAAACAAAGCAGTTTATCATCAAATATTGAAGATGGAGCACATGGGTAAAAGAACGAAACATAAAGCAGATAGTTTGTAACACCAAAACATGTGAAACACGAAGCACGTAAAACCTGCTGTTTTCCCAGTGCGGCATCTGGCTTTAAGGTTCAATGAATGCCAAATTAGCCCCCTGTCTGTGTCCGTAATGCACTGTTAATGAGTATCTGGGAGTATACATGTATTTCGAATCGATGCCAATCGACTGAGAGCATAGCTGTCGTAAGAGGTATAACCTTGCCAGTTCCCAATAACCATACCAACAGAAAGAGAGAGGAAACCATCCCACTGGCATAATGACTCACACATCCACACAAATATACGCGCACAAGGCACCTATTTTAAATGAAAACATTAAACTATTTCGTTCAGCAAATGGATGCTTGTTATGTGTAACGGTGGATTGTATTAGATCTATATTGACAAATGGGCTAAGTCACCGCGGTTAATGTCCTTTTTACCGTTATCTTTAAATTTTACGTGCTCCTGATGATGTAGAGGCATGGGGTGCTCACACATAAACACGTTGTAATTTAAGCAGGCTATTTGATCAGCCGGTCATTACAAGCACAATAACACAGTCGATACAGGGTTGACAGTGTTACTGTTACGGTAATAACGACTGTCATGCAAAGACAAACCGATATGTTTCAGACCAACGTCAATGTGTCTATGTACATACATTTCTTGGGTAAGTTTATGACTGGGGAAAGTAGGAAACGTGCATTTATTCATGGTATAATTATCGTTCTGCGTGGAGGGCTCTTGAGGAGGATCGCAGTCGTTATATAACGACGGAGAGACCAGTACGATGCCACTGTTGAGGGATTTGTCTTGGATATGATGGATGTGAAGTTAATTGTATATGGCCACTCAATGCCATTGACTTAGCATATTGTATGACAGTGTTTGCAATTATGCAAGACGTTCATAGAGCAGTAGACAAATAGCAGCTCAGCGAATATCTAAAGAATGCTGTAGTGTATGTATTACCTCTGTGGATACACAATGCACGTAAGCGTCACTGATATAGCAACCTAACGTCTTTGACACATTAACAGGCCGATTTAAATGAACCACCTTGACTATTTTGCCACGGATATCTCCCTCCCTCATCCCCCATTCTTTGTCATCTCACTATTTAGACAATGCAATATAAAATCAGGATATAGATCGCCAACAACAGAAGGTAAATCACCATACTAGGGACCATGGGGACTTACAGTACCTTTGCTACCTACATGGACCCCAGTTGGATCTACACCATCCCTTCAGCTGCTGGCGATTGTTGGAAAAATTAGCCGAAATTAAACAACAAGAATTCTAACTTTAAAAAGCCTGGTAAGTTCACATACACACGAACGTTTTTTGGACTTACGTACCCCCCACCCTAATTGATACCTGTCATTCATTAGCTTTCTCCTCCGGAAACTCGCACTGAGAAAGACACCGAATTAATAGGAAAAGAAATTTCGAAGCCACACACTTGTTCAGGTGGTTAATTAAGTACTACAATAGGTCTCTGATAACGTTCATCATGCGGCCAACAATGGGTCCACCTTTGTAATGTTTAGTAGCAAAATATATTAAACACAGCAAGCAACTAGACACACAAAAGCAAACATTGAATACACACTGCTATCGCCTTTAATGACACAAATGTAGCGAGTACGGAATAATTGGTGTGAAATGAAACATTTTACACCAAACTTCAGAATTGATTCTCTCTTATAATAAAACCCCCTACTCCATGAATCTACGTATCTATGTCTGTATGTCTGAAGCACACGGTTTCTATGTGTGTATACATGTGAGTCATAGTAAAATACATAATGAGTGAATAGACATAAGTCATATAGTGATGTCGTTTACTGTAATCCGGAATGAACATAATCCCTCTGAATAATCCAACCATGAATAGAATCCGATGAAAGCTCATCAGCTTTATCAAAAAGGATATAGTCAGGTATATTGGGATGATTACCGAACAATGCAGGTCTAGTGCAAATAATTATACAGTTGTCATTTTCCATGCCGCCCTCCCATGATCATTGATAAATGTATACGGTTGAAGAAAGGCCGCTAACGGTGGCATCTATTGTATCACATTATTCTTCACGTTAATGTGTCAACACTCTTTCTTGTTTTGTTTAATCAACGGCACCAAACGAATATTAAAGGACGGGGACAGCAAATGCAAGTGTTGACGTTATTGGATTCCTTCAGCTCTGATTTCTTTAAGCCTTTATATGAAGTCTGCCCTTAGAGAACGCTCCACAGCCCTGATCTGCGTCAAGATATCAGAATCCACAGTATTTGGGGGATGCAAACGAGACATGACAAATGCGATGATATTTTTTCCCGGAATCTTGAAGGCGATAGAAAATTCACAGATATTGACAATTTCATCCGTTAAATCCAAAAGGACAAGGCCAGAAACCAAAAGAATGGAGCAACGACATCATGTTGTTTGAGATAAAACGTTTTCCCAATGATTGGCATCGACTGTGGAAGGTGCTGAACATACATCGTACATAACCTAACATTCAAATATTCAAATTTGATGCATAATCACTCATAGATAATTACGGTTGGGAAGTTGCTTGTCCCGGAGCTCCTCTCACAAAGCACTAAGGTGATCGTAAGTCACTAAGGTAACCTTAGTGCAGTGTTAAAGAATGGAATTTAGGGTTAACCTTAGGTTGCATCGTACAAGGAGCCCTTCGGCAGCAAATAGAAAGCCTTCTGTTCCCAATGTTCAGTCCAACAGACTTCACCTAAGCCAAGGGCACTACAGGGGTGTTCTTCAATTCCACACTGCACATATGCTCGACGCACTGTTACACTTGATATGACACGTTTGGTTGACATGCATCTCTGAACCGAAGACTGTGATATAGAATGGCCTCATTAGAACAAACTTTGTCCGATACCACCAGAGAAAAGGCATCAGATAAATCTTCTAATTTCACGAAATATCACCGATGTCTACGCATTCAGCAAAGCATATTTAATTTCTGTGTCTCGTTCACGAATGCCATAGGAGAGATTATAATGCAAAATTATATCACAGTGTTGTGGATATTCTGATGAGGTGTTATATGATCTCAAGAGGTATTATATAGAGGTAAACGGTCTGATTATAACCGTACCTTCAATATTACAAATATTCGATACGCATATTAATTTTCTTCTTCAACAGAGAAACTTCACGGGAGAGTAATGCAATGTATTTAATACTACAACCAGTCTTTGCATTAAAAGCAGTTTATTGGTTAGAGTTTTTAAAAAAATCCGATATTCCGCTTCATTTAGGGGACTATTCTGAAGTTAGGAATGCATGCAATCTATTGGTTTGAAAAATATATGTTATGTAGTTTGAAAAAATCCGATATTGTCCTATTTTCGGTGAAGTTTCTGTCATATCCAAACATCCACCACCTTGACAACCAGTCTCCAAAACTGTAATCTAACCGTGTTATCCCAAGGGTAAATGCATTGTAGCAAAGAAAATGTCGTCCAGCGTTTGCCGGCAGTAACAAGCTGAGTGCCATTACAATAAGAAGTTATCACTCTAATTACACATATAATGTCTTTTCTGTGGAACTCAGTTCATTCCCGATTAGCCGATGAGTACTGCGAGTGGTTGGAAATGAAAAGGAAGTGTGTGGGCAGGCAAAAATGCCGAGGCAAATGTGTTGTTAGAATCTCCTTATTCTTCATGTCTCCAAGGTGGGCCTTCTGTTCTTGACCGGCTGTTGGGTAGCTTTGTGGTTAAAGCGTTCGCTCGTCACGCCCTAAACCAGGGTTCGATTCTGCACAGCGTGGGGTACAACGTTTGAAGCCCATTTCTGGTGTTCCGTTCAGTGATGATGCTAGATTCTATGTTTGTTCTTGAAACTGATTCATTTGCTTACAGTAATCGCAACATTTACGCATGTAAATAACACCCAAGTTCGTCAACGTATCAATGAAACATTTTATTTTTCGTTATCAGAAAGATTTTTGTACCAAGTTTCAGAACGCGTTTTTCAAAATCAAGATCAATGTAGGTCTTAAAATTCGAATTTGAAGTAAAGTTATTTGATTTTTCTATTTCATTATGTCATATTTAGGGAATGTTATTTATAAATTATAGTAAAACTGCAGAAACTGATATCACAAAAATGTTTAAATACATGTGTCTCTTTCAGGGAAGGCAAATGATATACCAACTCGGCCTGTTCCCGATACAAGTTTAATTTTACTGCTCTTTTAATAATATACCGACTATGTTCAGTTTTAAAGGGACAAATGATTTACTGTGAAATGAAACCGAGACATGTACATAGAATGTTTGCCAGAAATGTGTTCTACACGCACGCACGCACGCACGCACGCACGTATGTATGTAGTGAAACACACTATTTCACAGGCAACATCCATATAAAGATGCGAAATAGGCCCAAAACAATTAACCCCCTTCTCAATGTTCATAGGTCAGTTTGGGGATGTCTGTGAGTAGTCTCGGGACGAGTATCCTTTACCCGTGTCTCACACCGTTTGCATATGTGAACCTTCAGAGCATCATGGCCTCCTTGATAATGTTGGAAATAAAGTCGGAACATGCTTCCTCTATCTCCGGTGTCCAACTCTCCTTTATGGCAGCCTACATTGCCAACAGGACCTGAGGGCCAATCAGGTCGAAAAATAATGTTACATATTTAACATGAGTTCATTACATATCAGCATGCTGAACAGGACAGTCACTGTCAAAACCATCATAACAGACTGGCTACAAGAAGGCGTTCTGTAATCGAGTAACATTATTCCAGCCTTCTCCAGATAATCAGATGGTTGATATAATAAGCATCGACCTCAGCAATGGTGACACATGCATCAGGGAGTTTGACCTTTCGTTCCCGTGAGCCCCCAGGACATTCATGTTTGTTGGAAGTCAAATCTAACCCGACGTCTTCCATGAAATATGAGCGCCAACATCAGTAATCAATGTAAATATTCCTCTTTCAATCATCACCAGCGTCAATCTGTCAATAATTTTATTACTAGTTTCGTAAATTGAATTTACAGTTACTCCAATGACGCTTAGACACCTTCTCTGGCGTGCTGTGATTGGCAGCCTGGCCCAGTCGTTAAACCTAACTGAAAACTAACAGCGAAGCTAGGCCTTGGGCCGTTTCAACTGGCTCATAGATTCTGAACTGAGATCATCTAGTACATGTCATCATATATAGGCTCACTTGATTAATAACGCAACGTCATGTGTTATGTTTTATTTAATTGATAGTAATGTTCCGTCATATAACTGTAGCATTAGCTTAGATGGCTTTAAAACCCTCTGTATCACTAAGATGGACCACATTACATTTTACAGGCATATTGTTATACAAAGATGGTTCCTTTTGCTGAGTTTGATACCTGTTGAATTGGGTTGATTGCTACACTGACGTCATTGTTCTACAAACATATATCACTTTTTCAGCAAGACAGATAAGCGTCTCAGAGGTTAATAAATCTATGGAACGAAAAATAGTTTCATGAATGCATCGTTAAGATTCTACATTCACTTAATTCTCGCGTGGTCAGTAGGTTATTCCTTACCTACCACATCACACACAATATTAAAAAAGTTTTCTTTAATAGCAGATCTGAAGCAAATGTGCACGTTTGTTGTGCAGAGAAGTCAATATATGACAGTTAGAGGTAGCGTCCATCAACGGCTGTATCAAAAAGTGGATATAAACCTTACGACTACCAGATGAGATGCTCTGTGCACATGCTTCGTTCTTTGGCTGATTCCACGCAAGCTTGTATTGGGGGTTTGATAGGAGTACAAACTATTAATTTTATTAAGCATCTTGTCAACAGCACGGGCATTCGCATATGGGAATAGAAAGGATTCCTATTTGTTCATCAAAAGGATCTGTTAGTGTTGGTAATGAGTTTTTATCATTTTCAGAATTCCGAAAAATTACGTGGAAACTCTAAACTATAAAATTATCCTTCGCAGGGTCAGTTGGCTGTTCCTTTACAACCACATCACATACAATATTTTTAAAATCATTTACCCTGCATTACAGAAGCAAAAGTGCAAATGTGTTGTGGATAGAGTCAAAAAGCAATAGTTACCTTCAGTAACTGATACGTTATGATAACAGATTATCTTTCTGGAGGAATACTGAATTAGCAGCTTTGAATGTCGTTTCGTAACTGTTCTTTACTCATATTTTGTGTGTTATTACTACTTAAACAGACAAACTGAAATTTCCTTCTTACGGAAGCGTTTTGGATATCAAATATATATTTGTGTCATCTTGACCAAATCCCTTCCTGTATGACTCTCCTGTATGACTCTTGGTCCATACTTGAGCAGCCCCGTGATATAAACTGGAGCCCAACGAAGATCTTACTCCTTTACGGCCTTACTGGTACGACTTTTTGGTGTATCGCGTTTCGAATATTCCAGTAATGACATCTGCAATGCACAACAGCGCAATGGCTATCTCCGTCACTCAAATGTCGTCAACGAGCCTCTTATCACTGTAATGAACACTGCACATCAATACAAGTTTATTTGTGTTGCAGAGGCAGATATAACAGGCTTAAGTTCTCGTTGTGAATCACGGCTCTTGATTGCTTATTGTGAAATGGTTGTTGAGAACGTGATCTCCCTCCAACGTAGTGCGACGTCTGAGAGTGTATGACTCGGTTTATCGTTCAGGGAGTCACGATCTGTCGTGGGCTCTTCAACAATATGGCGTCGGTTCAGGCACTGTAAATGGCTTTGGGTTGATAATCATCCATTTGAATCCTTGACTTAATTTAATAAAACGTATCTAAAAGTAACTTCGAACTTTTTACAAATTTGTTTTTTAAAATTAAAATAACTTTGAAACGTCCTACAATTTCCGTCCCGTGAACGTCCCGGGGTAGAATAGGCCTTCATCAACCCATGCTTGCCATAAAAGGTGATTATGCTTGTCGTAAGAGGCGACTAACGGGATCGGGTGGTCAGGCTCGCTGACTTCGTTGACACGTGTCATCGGTTCCCAATTGCGCAGATCGATGCTCATGTTGTTGATCACTGGTTTGTCTGGTCCAGATTCGATTATTTACAGACCGACGCCAAATAGCTGGATTATTGCTGAGTGCCGTGTAAAACTTAACTTACTCACTCACTCCTACAATTTCCGAACCGTAATATCGGTTTTACTTTTTTGCCGTAATATCGATCATATGTTCGGCTTTATAGCTAACACATCAAAAGTCATATATTCTATTGTTACTATTAAAGCCATCAGATACATTTATACATAAATAAAAATATGTATATGCATGACAACTACAAATGAACGTTTCAGAGTGAGTGAGTGATTTAGTTCAGCAATTTTCACAGCGAGGTACACCAGAAATGGGCTTCACACACAGAACCCGGTTTGGGAGTCGAACCCGGGTCTTAGCCGTGACAAGCAAATGTCTCAAATAAGCATTCCTGTAGTTCACTTATTTGTGTTTAACCTTAATCTAAAACACAATCATTGTTTCCTTATGTCATCATTAAACTTGTATGATAATACCAGCAACGTATATTACGTGCTCTCTGTTTCAGTGTTTGGAACCACAGAAACATCTACACTTCGTTTATGTACCAATTTGAAGCAATCATAATATTTCTAAAAGAGGGTATAAAAACAGTATGAAGAAGACTTGTTATGGAGAGTAGAGTTGGATACCGTGTGACACGTTGCTGTGAAATGAGGTGTCTGGTCCCACAATAAGCCAGTTTAAAAACGAAAGAGGCATTTGGTCACACATTACACCAGTCAGAGAACAGCTTGGTGGGTGGCCTTGTTCATCATACTCATTCAACTGGACGTCTGTGTTTCTATATGGGTACCCGGTAGAGAGAGATGGAACGACGGTCAACCGTCCATTTACACTCGGTTGCAAATATTTAACAACGCCGATAATTGGTCAAGTTTACTATAACAAACATTGCAATTAATGACATTCAGGTTACTCTTTGGGGCTGTAGACGATGATGTTCAAACATACTAGATACAATTAGCCTAACGAAATCTGTCAGCGACGTTTTTCCGGAGCTGGTAATTATAACCCATGTAACAAAGCGAAAATCTCTGTTCAGGACCGAAACCGAACATAGATATTTTTCCTTGCAAAGAGTAAGGTGATTTGACGGTCTCGCTGACAATTAATTCCTTTCTTACAACGTCCAGTTTTTGGGTTTCTAGTTTCGTCCCTACAGAACCATCTGCACAATCTCACAGTCTGTCAATAACGAAATCCAGAACCCGCAAGTAGCGGCTATCTTGATGTTAATATTCCTGGCTTCAAGAACACCAACTGTTCCAGGGCAGCTGTGGTTCCACCATGTCTTCAACACGAAAGTGCTGATGCCGACATTTTCGAAATGTGACAAGCGATGAAACTGACAGATTATAGAAAGAAAGACGGAGTATGGTTTTTACGCCGATTTGAGAACTATTCCAACAATATCTCGATGGGAAACAACAGTAATGGGCTTCACAAACTGTACCAATGGAGAATAGAAAGAATGTTCGAAAAAGAAAGTGTCATCTGTATGCTATAGGTTGGGATACGATTGTAATGGTACCTTTTACAGTAAAATCACAGCAAGATCACAGCCAGTGACACAATGAAGAGAGACATCCCGCAAAGGCAGCGATTAACTGTACGTGTACAGACACCTAACGCAAATAGGGCTTAAACACATTTAAATATATTTGGGTTTTTTGCGAGGATAAAAGTAGATCAAGGCGTTTACAATCAATATAGTATCGTGAATTTTCGAAAAGACATTGGAACGGTTTTAAGAGGTACTATCTTTTGTCAGAAACTAAGGTTGTTTGAGAGAATCGAGCCTGAACGTTTGACATAGTCAGTGCTGTAATGACGGTGCTTCCCCACCAACCCAGTATCATATCAAATTGTGATGTTATGTCAATATATTCTTCAGAGCATATGTGGCATAAGAACCCGTGCATGATAAATGTATAAGAGGTCTCTTGAATCACTTTATTGAAATGAGTGAATGAGATCTCATGCCACTTTTAACTTTAGCAATACCAGAGCACTGTGGGGACACCAGATATTTACTTTACATGCTTGCAGACATACGAGGAATCGAACCTGGATCTTCTGTGTCACGAGCGAACGCTTTAACGTCATGGCTACCCCATTGCCTCTCACTGAGTGGTGCTTCATTGTGTTGCTCTTGTCAGTTGAGCACGTTATAGACAATAATTTAACCTGGATTCTTTTACTCAGTACATATACGGTAAATGTGAACTGGGACATCCGTAACAATCAGGCTTTGCTTTACGTACGAATGCAATAAAAGTACCGGAGCTCTCACGACCGATTTGAAACATGTCTTCGTTTGCTTGTCGCTTAAACCAAGATGAACCAACGTTTGGATGTACCAATATACGATGATTGAACATTCAATACATTCATGGCATAGCTAATACAATCATATGAACATAATTCAAATGAAATTGTTGTTAAGTCCTTCTGATAACAGAGACCACCTGTCGGCATCCGAAACGTTTTTGTCCTCCATTTCCTTACTCTTCTTTGCTCTAGCTTCGTCTAAATACCTTTCCACTTTCTTTAGACATTAATAGCTACAGGAATGAAGATACATTAGGAAATGGAAAAATACAATAGCAAAACACTGAACAGGAATTGACATCAGCTACAAATACATGAAATTGTACATCATGGCATCCGAACGATCTTCACAATTACCATTAGAGCCATTACTATTAGAAGAATTCTGGGTGCCAGTCTCAACCTGATGTGAACTATTTGGAGTGGACCTTCTACGTAATAAGGCTGTTTGTTAACAGCGATTAGACAACTTGTCTCAAAAAGGATTGAGTCGTTATTCTGACGTCTTCCCGGAACTATTAATCTTCATTCAACGGATAAAAATGTCTGTTCCTAGGCATAAAGTCCAGTCTCAAGGGAGAGGCATTTTGCCCACTTCCCATGTAGAGCCATTGAGAAAATCACTGTCGACGATATAGCTTATTGTCTCAATCACTTAATATCAAGCATGTAGGCAGTTGTGTGGTGTTTTATATATATATTACATCACGATGATTCCTTTATACGTCATGCATCTTCTTTCTCAGCGTGTACGTAATCAATTTAGGACAAAGAGTAATTTGGAAAGTAAAGATAGGTAAATAAATGTTCTCCAAAATACGGTAATACAAATATCATTTAAACAAGCCTAAAGAGCAAAATTTTATCTATGGAAAGGGAAAAGGGAAGTAAACACAATTGTTGCTAACGAACTTTGAAAGCCAACGCCTTTGGCCATTTCACGAGGATGCGATGAACTGTTGTTGAGGCTCAGAATCGAGTACTCCCCGGTAATGCAGGTGCGTGCATCCTTTGGGAATATCAACACAGAGATGAACACTATGTCAGAGTATTCTTTCCAGTTCAACCTTGACACCACGGTCCTTGTAACGTTGACATTAAATGCCAACCCGAGGCTTATATCGGGACAGTCTTTGCCTCATTAAAGACTAATAAGTGTTTGGTATTTCAACTGACGATGGTGGTGTCCATATACTGAATGCCCCATAACATTTAAGTATGCCATGAGTACAACTGCCCAGGAAGCGATTAATCTGAAAACACTAACGCGAATTTTACACAGTCACAAATGTAGACTAATGGACGAACAAATTATAACGTTGACAAACCAAATGTCACCATCGGGAGGATCTGACAATCGAAGGACAGGTAAAAGATTGACATGTTTTTACATGTGTTTGTTATGGGCTCTGAAGGTTGGGGAATGCTCAAGGGTCCATTCCTTACAAATATAGCGCTTATAGTATGGTTTAATGTAATATATTTCTGTCTTTAGAGGTAGTTGTCTATTTTCAGATGTGTTGTCTATTGAACTGTTCTATGAAACTTTTGGTCAGCATTTTTCATGAAAATGGTTTTACTGGATGACGCTTATTTTAGTCTCTTCTGAACTATTGTCCATTTCACTTTAGGCACTCATACTCGCTACGTCTTTCTCCTTCTTGCGCACCCTCACGCATGCACACGGTCGACTACGGTTTTCTGTATCTGCAATGAAGGCGATATTGTTGTTCGTTAACACATCCTCCGATAAATCCAATTCTTATTGTATATACATGTACCTTTGATATCAGATACCAGGCAGGGTAACAGTAAGTACCACTAACCGAAACCTGTTTATATGAAAACCTTGTAGATTGGAATTTGAATCCACCAATCCTTCGCCCGCTGGGCAGAAAATTATTCTTTCCAGTAAATGTTTGTCATGTTTTCAGAACACCAAATGCCCAGAACAGTGCGTCCTTATATCCTCAGGTATGCGATTCGATCCGATCACACACTCCTTTGACTGCCTAGTGTGCATTACGGTTACTACATAATTCGTCTCAGCACCGTCTTTCCTCCTCATATTCTGGCGACATGGGATATGTCAGTAGTCTTGGCTCGTTAAGGTTTATTTGTGTGACAGACAACAGAAAAGTAATAACGCTTCACAAAATCTCCCCATCGTTTCTTTACGTCACCTTTCCTGGATTGATCACTTCATAATGATAATGGGAGATGTGCGCAAAGGAGTGTGTTTAGATACACATCTATTCGAATATACAGTGCTTGTAAGAAGCACACGTGCTATTTATAATTTTATAAAAGAAGCAACTATTTCGGAACTGACACTCTCACGTGATAAAAAGCTATACTCCATGACTCTGCATTCTCTATATGTTACATACTAGTATTTCTTCCAATGCCAATTGAAAATTGTATACGATGGAAGAAAAGTAAATTTCATATACTCAAGTTTGACATTGATGGCTTCGAGTGGGAAGTGACTGGTTCTGCAAATAAGAAGTCTTCTGTTTCACTTTCCAGCAATATACCAATCATCAATAAAATCAACACTGGCATTGTGTTTTGGTTCACGATCCTACTAATATTGGTGGCACTAGTTGTTTTGAGGCTATTTTGAGAGATGGCCTCATCAAAATGCGACTTTTCCAATACCACCAGAGAACAAGCGTTGAATATACGTTTTAATTACAAGAAATATCATGCTTGATGTGTAAGCATGCAGCAAAGCATATTTCAGCTTAATATGATGTTGTTAAAAATATATATCACATTGCTTTGGATAATCTGATGAGGTGTTTTAAGATTATTGTATCGAGGTAAGTACGAACTGAGTATGACCATACTAAGTTTTATATTAGAAACATTCGTTAAGATTTCTTTTTCAACTTGGAAATTTCAACAGAGAGTACTCCATTTTTTATAATACTAGAAACAGTCTTTAGATTACATGTACTTATATTATTGAAAATATGTATTATTCAGGTTGAAAGAATCCGACATTCCACTACATGTGGGTGACTGTGCCGTCAAATCCAACCATCTGCCACCTTGACAATTAGTCTCGGAAACTGTAATCTGTGTTGTCTCAAGGGCTAAATGAATTGTAGCAAAAAATGTCGTCCAGCGTTTGCCCGCAGTAGCAAGCTGAGTGCCATTGCAATAAAAACTTGTAGCTCTAATTACACATTTAGATTATAACACAATGGGGAAGGGAGCGGCTTAGTCTCCCAGTAGAGCAATAGCATGTCTTATTTGCAAATATGAGGCAGTTGGAGGTATGCAGTATTCTACTTATACACCATTGTACGGCACGATGGTCGGATCGGTTTTCAGTTATGGGGCTTCCATTTGGGGTCATGGAGACATTTCATGTGTAAATGCCATTCGTCATGGTTTTTGAGAGGTTTTTAGGGGTTAGTAAATACGCTCCAAATGTGGTGGCGAATTAAGATATGGGCTGGATTCCTTCGCTTGTCAGCCAGTGGGTATGTATTATCAGGCAATAGTGCCGTCTTAACAAAATGCACTGTAGACTAGATAGATATGTTTTTGTATGGGCGAATGAGTACGCGGGTGGACGTGTAAAAAATTGGAAAACCAAAATTAATAAATGGGACCTGAATATGAATGAGGGTGTGAGTGTAAAGTATGTATGTGAACGGGTGCAGGATATTTGTATGGGAAAGTATGTGTCTGAGTGGCATGAACAGTTGTATAAACAAGAAGGCAGAATGTTAGCGACAAGTTGCGGACATACAGAATATTTGAAAGTATGTATGGTTGCGAAAGTTATGTAAAGACGCAAATGCCACGCTCCTATTGATCTGCTCTTTCCAAGTTTCCTTTCCGGTACTGTGCCTGAAAACAGACAGATATGCAAATATGAACATAAATGAAGGGTGTGTTTCCAGTGCATTGATAAGATTGAGGATGAACCCTATGTTCTGTTGGAATGTCCGCTGTACAACGATATACGTGTAAGTTTATATGGTCGCGTGTGTTTCATCTATACAAACATCCTAGATTTATATGACAATGACAAGATGGTTTTTTTTGTTTTTAAAGAACAGATTTAGTGTACAGCCCAAATCTGATTTAAAATATATTTCTCAAAAAGGTCAACATCATTTATACTGCTTATTCCACATTGTTACTTTTAAATGTTCATTTTATGTATATAATATGTATATATCTTCACTTTTATACGAGGTGAGGCTTAATTACAATATCTGTCTGTCCTTTCTAGGGAACAGTTCATTCCCGAAAAGCCCATGAGTACGATGAGTGGCTACGAATGAAAAGAAAGTGGGTGGGGAGGCACAAATGCACTGATATATGCGCGGTTAAAATCTCCTTACTTCCATCGTCTCCGAGGTGAGCCTTGTTCTAGGGAGCAGAGAAGTAGCCTAATCCGGGTTAGATTTCCCACATGGGTACAATGTGTGAAGTCCATTTCGTGGTGTTCGCCAGCGTGGAGGCTTTTTGTTCTTGAAAATGAATCAATTGATGGTAGTAATAGTTGCTTTACACACTTCATGGCTGACATAACCATGCTAGCATATTCTTTAATACAGATGTATTCCTGGTTCACACAAATAGGCCATGAGAGGTTATTTCTTACATCGCTTTTCACATGGCAAGATCATACAGGAGTATACCAGAAATGGGTTCACACTCTACCAATGTCTACCAGTGAAAAATATTTAACTAGCGAGTTAAACACACCTCTTAGCTATCCGACGACACCAGTTCATTGTTTTAAAATAATACACCAAGACATGAATGGAGGATTTATGAGATTTTATTGCAAATGTTGTCCATGTGTAATATACAGTATATAAACATTGTGGACACACTTTGTTCACCTAGGCATTCTACCACAGTGAAACAAAAGCCAATACACAACAAGCAGAAACATCTCCAGGTATATCTCATACAACGTACTCCCATCAGAAGAGTGCTACGTATGGCATCGTGTAGGCAACAATGCGAAAATTGAACCGTTCATAAAACTATATGCTCAGTGCTCTATGGCATTCAATCATTATGTATTGACATTTTCTACTCAATAACGCCATGCACATGGTTTACAACAAATGGATATACGGTGAAGCTTTATTTTAAATTTTGACATGTGCATATCGGATATAATTGCAGTGTGTTTTTAAGTGTATGTGATAATTGCTCTTGGCCATCGGTCTGTTACGCATTTCCAAAAGGATCAGTGTAACACTGTCTGGATGTTGGTGTGTTAAAGCGAGTTCCAATCATGGCTGTTTGTTGACAGCAAATACCAGCGAATCATTTAATGATCGTGCAATCCTATTACTCAATGTGTAATCGCGTGTGGACCGGATCGTCTTTTGTATATTTTTTTCTGTTTTTGTCATCTACTGACCGTTTGGATGATGGTGTGGGTAGCACAGTTTACTCATCTCACAGACGAATAGTCTATCCCCGATTGACGTGACACATTAAGTGCATTTTTAGGAATGTTTGCTGAATTACTTAATGAATGTTGTTTTTAGGGACATTTTTTTTCAGTTTTGTTTTTGCATCTGCCAATGGTTTCTTAGAAGGGATGCAAGCAATGCATTTGGGAAAATAACAAGTATATGTGTTCTCACCTTTGTTCACAGTATTTCAGTAATCGTGGCGTCATGAAGATCCGGGGTATAGCAAAGAAGAGAACAATTGTATTATAGCATGATCAAATTATTCACAGTCGCCTCTAAGTACAATTTTGAACGTTTTGCATGCGAGAGTGTACTATCACTTACATGTCGAAGTGGACAGTCAGTGAAAATGTCATTCTCATGTCAACAAGATACTTTCTTGCTGCGAATCTTTCGTGCAACGTAATCGATGTTGCTATACGGTAATTACAATCAGTTTCGTATTAACATAAAACTACCTGTTCCAGTCGTATAGAATCGCATAGCCAACATGAAATGACTGATTGTACCGATAAGTCGATAGTCTCGAGGGTTTCCCTCGCCTACACTGGACCGAGTTTTACATTATGATTCTGGTTGGTTTTGTCGTATGATGTTATTAGCGAATGTCAGAATCTGCATGTTATCTTTTCTTACAATCGATCTCGGTGAAAGCTGTGCACCTTATTGACATGTGCACCCTTTCGGTAACATACCAAGGTCAAAACGTCAGTTTCAGATGTTGTATTTGGATGTCATGACATCTAACCCTGAAAGAAGTGATATTTTAAACAGGTTTAGATAGTGTGCACTATCGAAATAAGGAAACATATAAAAAATATTCCAGGCGAAACGCTCCGCATGTCCTAAACTGTGCAGAGACGACGACAGAAGTGTGCTGAATCTCAAGCTATATGTGTACGTCCCAGAACCTTTTGTGTCACCCAAACGTCAGCAACGCAACTTGATCGTCCATAAAACGTGTTCCTTCACCTTTGTCAGGGAGGTTTATAGCACAAGCGATCAAAACGCAGCGTGTCAAATTGGGTTTATTTTGTGTGTGTGTCACCCAAACTCTAGCACATAACGTGCCAGAGAGTTTTGTGTCACAAACACTTGAACACATAACGTGTCATAGAGTGTCATGACGATGTTTCTTTGGGGGTCCTCCTCGTGTTAACGGTGTCACTGTCTGCAGCTATGTCTTACGAAAGACTGACATCGTATGTATTCATGGCACATAGACATTTAGATACATTGTACAATGATACACTTTTACAAACATTTATCTATGTTTACACATGACACCGAATATCTTTTATATCACATGGCTTAAATAAAGTGACTGCACTTGCGAGGGTAGACGTATTTCGTTCAATGTCCTTAATCTACCGGATAAATCACACTATGGGAAGATTCACATATTGAGGCAGGTCAGTTATTCTCCCTACCACGCAGATCCTGATGTGTGTCTTACCCAATCGACTTCAAAAGTGTGTCATCTGAATCTGAATTTTGTAAATAACGTTAAAAGTATTGTTGAGCTAAAGAAAACATACATGTCTAAACTCGATTTGCCCAACACTTTATCATGTGTTTGAAGGTTGAAAGTGTCGTCGAAATACTTGACATTTAAGGTCTCATATATATCTGTGAAATATGAATTAAATGGACAACTGTTGAACACTACATTTCCTTTCGTTCTCGTTTTATAAGTAAAATAACATATGTGTATACTTGTCCCTGCACGGTAGTTTACAAGAATCATTTCTCTCCATGTTATCATATGACTCGATCAATATTCAACAGCACATCTTCTCATCCGCATCTTTCGAAAGGTTCTCCTGTCATTATCGCAATTATCGTCATAATTCCACTGCGCACTTCTGTCATGATATGGGTTTTTGTGTACAGTAAAAGGACAAATATCCTGTCTCCGTGCCTTACAGCGTTCGTATATGTGAACCTTCACAGCAACATAGCCTCCTTGATAATGTGGGAAATGAGCTTGAAGAGGTCTGACCATGCTTGCTCAATCTCCGATGTCACACTCTCCTTCATGGCAGGTTGTATTGCCCACAGGAACTGGGGGGCCAATCAGCTGGATGAAATGAGTGACATAATTAACATAAACTCATTATATCAGCACACTGAATAGGAAAACAGTCTTAACCAAAAACCATTATAACAGTCACTCGGCAGATTTCCAAAGACATGACAGCGGTCTGTAATCGAAAAATATTACTCAAGTCTTGTCCAGACAGCCCAATGAATGATATCATAAGCAACGACCTGAACAATATGGACACGATGAGTTTGACCTTCCGTTCCCGATGGCCGCCTCTTAGGATATCCATGGTTCTTGGAAACCATCCCGGTGTATGAAATATGAACGCGAAGACAGGTAACCAATGGTAACATAACTCTTTCAGTCATCACTAGTGTCAATGTGTCATTTAGCAGATTTTAGGGTTGACTTTACGCTTACCCACCAGATGCTTAGACAAAATTTGTACCACCTTCTATTGACTGCCCAGTGATTAAGCTTAAATCAAACCAAACTTTCAAACTAGGTCCCTGGGCCACTTGAAGGTGCACTGGATCATGCCTTGTGAACTAAAATAGTCTAGTTCGTGGTCCTTGACATGTATATGATCATTTGATTTAGGGATAAGTGTTTGCAAACAAGGTCTTCTTTGGTTGTATTTCCCTTCGTGAACATTAATTTCCTCCATGGAACTGTAACTTAGGTTTAGCTGGCGTTCAAACCAACTTCATCATCCTCATTGATGGACCATGCTACATTCTACATGCAAATTGTCACACAAAGACGGGTTCATTTGAGGAATTTGAAACCTCAGCAGGCATCTTGAAGTCATTGGTTAAAAAAACATAAACACGCTCTCAGCAAGACAGCCAAGCACCTCGGAGATTAGGAAATCTAAAGAACGCAAAATGTTTTGATGCTTGCATTGCAAAGATTCTTCAAAGTGTCAGTGATGCTCTTGTAAATCCGAGAAAACCGACTGATGAGGGGATCGATTAAAAGCAGGAAAAGATCCAATGGAATAGAAGATTAATAAATTGTTTAACTGAAGAGATCTTGATCTTGCAAAGATTTGTATCCCGGAGAAATATGTCTGGATGTGTGATTGATTGAGTGGTCATTCAATCACCTTCACCACTTTCAGTCCAGAGTGATGTGTGCTACCATTATGGATCAGCATATGGTTTAAGTAATCTGTCTCCCATAATTAGAGGTGGCGTCCATCAACGGCTATATGAAAAGTGGATACAAACCTTAAGACTACCAGATAACATGCTCTGTCCACATGGTCGGTTCGTTTACCTCAACGTATTGGCTAATCTATGCAAGCTCGTTTACAGGCTTTGACGGGATTACAAACCTTTTATTAAGCATGTTGTCAACAGCAGGAACATTGGCATATGGGAATACAAAGAATCCTTGCTTGTTCACCAATTGGATCTGTTAGTATTGGTGATGAATTATTAACATTTTCAAAAATTCGAAATTATATGGAAAACAGCAATTAATCCTCGCTGGGTCAATTGGTTCTTCCTTAACCACCAAATCACACATAATATTAAACAATTTTTCCTTCATGGCAGAAGCAAATGTGCAAGTTTGGTGTACACAGAAGTCAATATACAACAGCTTTCTTTAGTAATTGAGTTTTTCATGATAACAGATTAACCTTTCTGGAGAAATATTGAATCAACACCTTTAAACGTTTTCTTTCCCACGGGTCTATCAACCTGTGTATTATTTCTTTTATGCACAAGATGTAGCAAAATTGAAAATGTGTCGTTCTAACGGAATCCACTGCGTTATCACATATTTGTTTTACATGTCACATCTCGCATGTCACATCTTTACCCAATCATTTCAGTTTATAACTCCTAGGATGTTTGGTTCAGATTTGATTATGTACAAACCGTCATTATATAACAGGTATATTGCTTTCGCAGTGCTAATCATCAGACAAACAAACAGTATGACACTCTTAATGACGACACACGGGTACAGAATAAACAAGGCTTTTATGTAAACTGCACATAGAGCCGCATGCAGATCGTGCTGCATTAGAGTTTACTGACACAACTTTAGAGCGTATCAAGTTTCCAACTTCCAGGAATGACATCTGCAATTCACACTAGCTTACCTCTGTCACTCAAATGTCTTCAGTGAGCGTTTTATCACTGATACAAATTAAAGAGGGCATATTAATGCACATTCATTTGTGCTACAGAAATGGGCTTCACTTCTCCTTGTGAATCACGGCTCCTGTTTGTTTATTCTGAAATGGTTGTTGAGAACGTGATCTCCTTCCAACGTTATGGCACGTTTGAGAGTGCATGACTGTTTATTGTTTTGAAGTCACAATCTGCCGTGGGCTGCCAAACAATGAGGCCTTTATTATAACATTCTTTTCGCACAGTCAGTAATGTGTTATAAGAACACGCAAAAATCGAGTCTGGACCGACAAATGAGCATGGTGAACGTCCCATGAAGCCCGGATACAGTGGCAGACATTTAGTCAAGTCGCGCAAAAGCAGATTAAATACACTGATACAAAGATTTAAGATGAAGCTTTGCATGAGGGAAAATGGTTTACGCCACATTCAGACATACTTCTTTAGAACGTATAAACATTTAATACGTTGATATAAATATGTGAGTATATTTGGGAACATTGTTCAACATGGTTGATCGACAGTCGACTGCAACAACTGCAGTTTTAAAGACTCGGTTTTCTGATAACTTCAAATGAAGGCTTCAGAGTCTGTGATTTTAGTTTAGCATTATTCTAACAATATCACGCACCAGAAACGGGCTTCACACATAGTACCCATTCTCGGAGTCGAAACTGGATCTTCGGTATGACGAATGCTTTTTACTATTGGCCTACACCACCGCCTCTGAAGGCTTTAGATATGATATGTACTATGTCTATTCCGTGGTGTATATCTATGCATCTGTGTATGACGTTCTGTTTATTTGAAAACGTTTATCATGAATCAGTCCGCAATAGACTAAGTTTTGGATTAACGAATCAACATTATCACCCATAATGATGAAATGACGTCATATCAGAAACGTAGGGAGTATTGGAAATCCGTTCTTACAAGGTTTCACAGTATTACTAACTGCCTTGAACATGTTGTCAGCTCATAACTCAAAGGGTATTTCCGCAGATAATAAGAATAAGAAGAAGAGGAATTGCTATGGTATGCAGGGTTGGGTGTTCTGTTGTTCCAAAGGGAGGCTTTTGGTCACACAGCAAGCCAGGTTTAAAAAGGAAAATTAGTCACGGAGAACAAGTTGGTGGGTGGCCTTGTTCAGCATGTTGATTCATCTGGACGTCTGTGTTTCTATGCAAGTACCGTGTAAACCAGGTTCCACATGATGCATGGGAATTGGGAAGATACCTATGTTTAACCAGCACTGAATGGGTACCAGTACTTTAAAAACTGTTTAATATCAACACCAGTAAAGTCAGGAATGGGTTCCCACAATCTTTGTTCACATACCCTTGTGGGAGAATCGAGCCTGAACATTTGGCGTGACGAGTCAATTCTTTAATGACGGCGCTGTCATACCAACCAAACATTATATCGAATTGTGATGTTATGTAAGCATATACTACAGAATGTATGTGTCATCATTATTAATCAAGAATCATATATGTATAAGAGGTATCTTGAATCACTTTATTGAAGTCAGTAACTGAGATTTCACGCCACGTTTAGCAATTCCAGAGCTATGTCACTGCGGACACAAGATATTTGCTTTACTTATATGTAGACATATTGGGAATGGAACCTGGATCTTCGGCGTAACGACAGAACGATTTAACGTCATGGCTACCCCATTGCCTCTCGCCGGATGGAGCTTGCTGCTGTTGCTCTTGCCAGCTGTTTGCACTGAAGACAATAATTTAACCTGGGCTCTTTTTGTCAGAGCAATAGAAAATACCGAAGCCTTCACGACTGGTTTCAACCATGGCTTCGTATAACAAAACAACCAACGTTTTTCCATGTACCAATGATGACTGAACATTCAACAAATTTCATGGCATAGCAAATGCAAATTATATGAAGGTAAATCAAAGGGAATTGGTGTCAGGTCCTTCTGATAACAGAGACCACCCGTCGGGATACCTAAATCTTCGACCTCCATTTATTTTCACTTCTTGACCCTAGCTTCGTCTAAATACCTCTACAATTTCCTTGGACGATTATAACTTCACGACTGAGGCTATATGAGCAAATACAATAATTCAATGGCAAAAGATTGAATAGGAATTGACGTCAGCTACAATTCATGAAATTTGCACATGATGGCTTCTGAACCATAATTACCCTTAGACTTATTCCTATTTGAAGAATTCTTGGTGCAATTCTCAACCTGATGTGAACTGTGGTGAGTGGACCTTCCGCGTAATAAGGCTGTTTGTTAATAACGAATAGATGGCTTGTCTCTAAAAGGGCTGAGTTGTTATCCCGAAGTCTTCCCAGAACCCTAAATATTCATTATTTTTTAAAAAAATATCTGTTTCCAGGCATAAAGTCCTACCTAAAGGAAGAGACATTTTGCCCACTTACCATGTAGAGCCATTGAGAAAATTATTGTAGGCTATATAGCGTATTGTCTCAATCACTTGCTATCAGAAACCATATCGACGGACCTGGAGTATGTCTTTGTGAGTGAGTGAGTGAGTTTTGTTTTACGCCGCACTCAGCAATATTTCAGCTATATGGCGGCGGGCTGTAAATAATCGACTCTGGACCAGACAATCCAGTGATCAACAACATGAGTATCGACCTGCGCAATTGGGAACCGATGCAATGTGTCAACCAAGCCAGCGAGCCTGACAACTCGATCCCGTTAGTCGCCTCTTATGCATAGTCGCCTTTTATGGCAAGCATGAGTTGCTGAAGGCCTATTCTACCCCGGGACCTTCACGGGTCCGTATGTCTTCGTTTATATTATATTACGCTGATTGCTTTATATGCTGTGCTTCTTTGTTCCTAGCGCACGTAATCAAGTTAGGAAGCTGCTTTTCAAATGACTCTTTGTAAACGTACAGATAGGTAAATAAATATTGTCAAATATACAAATGTAGACTAATGAACAAACAAGTACACTGCTATGACACTGAAAATCAAAAGGTCACCATCGGGAGAATCTGGCAATCGAAGGACAGGTGAAAGACTGACATGTTTTTACATGTGTTTGTTATGGGCTCTGAAGGTTGGAAAACGTACACCTTTTCGCGAACTTCTGGGTCCATTCCATACAAACATAGCCTATAGTATTGTTTAATGTAATATGCCTCTATCTTTAGACGTAACTAGTTATTTTCAGATGTGTTATCTATTGATTCTGTTCTCTATCTGTATATTTCGGTCAGCGTTTTTCATGAAAATGGTTTTACTGGATGACGCTTATTTTAGTCTCTTCTGAACTATTGTCCATTTGACTTTAGGCACTCAGACTCGCTACGTCTTTCTCCTTCTTGCGTACCCTCACGCACGCACATGGTAGACTACGGTTTTCTGTTCCTGCAATGAAGGCGATATTGCTGTTCGTCAACACGTAAACGCTAAGTGACCTTAATTTCTTGTTCACCAAAGTCATATTGGCTCGTGATGAAATCAAGATAAAAATAGTATTAAGGGAGATATTCTTCACGAATAACAACTTCGAAATGAATCGTTGTCCCATCACCAGGTGAATGTCGACTTTCATGTTATAAACTGGCATGTAGCTGGATCATTGCTGAGTGCGTGCGTCTTATGGCTGTCATTGTATATTACATATTATAGCTTTTGGTCATGTCAGATGTTATGTGTCTGCTTCTGTAAATTGATTTGTCCTAAGTGCAGGCCATTATAAGTACTCCCTAGAGGATTCTTTTCATTTTACTGATATCTCGAGAACATGATAATGAACGTACTTCGATTAAACAATAGCAGGACCCTCCCTTCACTTCAGAAAATTTCCACATCGTTCCTGTACGCTGTCTTTTCTGGACTGATTAATTTCATAATGATAATCGGATCATGTGGGTAATGAAGGAGTGTTTTTTACAGAGATACATATATTGTCATTACAATAAGAATTTGCAACTCTCATATAATGTCAGCTCATTCCCGACAAGCGGATTAGTACTGCCACTGGTTGAAAAAGGAAGTGGGTGGCATAAATATACTGACAAATATATTGTTATATATATTATATCCTTACTTCCCATGTCTCCGAGGTAACCCGTTCGTTCTAGAGAGGCGGAGAGGTAGCGTAGTGGTTAAAGCGTTCGCTTGTGACCAACAAAATCCGGGTTAGATTCCCCGCATGGGTACAATGTGTGAAGTCCATTCCTGGTGTTTGCCGGCGTGAACCATGTTTCATTTGTTGGTAATTATAGTTGCTTTACATATTTCATGGTTGACACAAACATAAGAGTTGTGTGTGGAGCCCAGATGCATAAAGATGCATAAAATCTTGGTGCACAAAATGTTATGGAAACAATATGACGATAATGGTGTCACAAAGTTGGTTTACCACGTTCGAATATTGCTTTTTAGGTCAAGATCTTCATATTTTTGGTTTTCTCGGGATTGTGGTAATTTAGAGCAATTCATTTTTAATTTCAAAAGAAGATACATAGATATAAATAGTCAGCACCGGCAACAAAACATATCTAACTCAGAGTTTCTCTCATATTACAGATCACATAAGTCATTTTAGAGCACGAATGGTACATTCCCAGTAACATTTTATGCAAAGATCTCATGAGCCAAATTCTGATGTTAATCTCACAATTTTAATGGCCCAAAGCAGCGTTTTTCTAAGACAGTTATAGAAATTTAATTAGCTTGTATGTCAGAAATGTAACTTAAATCTCATAGAATATCATTTATTGTTAATATGTCCATTTTATAGATCGTTTAGACAAGAATGTATACAAAGTAAATATTACATATTCCCATCAAAAGAACAGTTCAACTCTCTTCTAAATGAAACAAGTTTTGCTATTATAAAAGGATGTATAATTATGTTTTCAAAAAGATGCTTACGTTAATGTCACTACCGATCTCCATGTCATTATAGTCTATTACGCTTTGATGTGTGTTCTCCACACATTGATATTTTTGTACAGTCTGTTGAAGCCTGTGCCACGAAGCCTACAATTCCGAATAAACAATACATATAAACAGCATAGTTTTTAATACAAATGTGTTCCTGGTTCACACAATAGTTCCTAAGTGATTATTGGTCTGACATCACTTTTTGCAATATTCTTGCAAAATAATACCGGAGAACACCAGAAATGGGTTCACAATCTACCAATGTCTACCAGTGAAAAATGTTTAACTAGCGAGCGGAGTTAAACACACCTCTTAGCTATCCGACGACACCAGTTCATTTTCATAAATATAAACGAAGGCATGAATGAAGAATTTATGATTTTTATTCCAAATGTTGACCATGTGTAATATACATATATAAACATTGTAGATAGACAATATTCACCTAGGCATTCTACCACAGTGATACAAAAGCCAGTTCACAACAAGCGGAAACACCTTCAGGTATATCTCATACAATTTTCTCCCACCACAACACCTCATAGTTGAGAGTTGATGTCTCTCCAGTAAACGAACCACCATTCGATACAGTACAGTTGCCACGACGATCTTTTGTGCATATGAAATTCTAATTCATTGCTCTGTCAACTCAGTCTTTATTCGTTCCCGAAACCACGAAAACATGGTCGCATGGACAACTTAAATGGTCTGATATATTTATAATAGGTTTGCTAAGTAGCTCTTAGGCATATGACATCGTGTAGGCGACAACATGAAAATTGAACCGTACATAAAAGTATATGGTCAGTACTCTATGGCATTCAATCATTGTGTCTTGACAGTATGCACTCAGTAACGCCACTTAAATGGTTTACAACAAATGGATATACGGTGAAGCGTTATTTTAATTTTTGACATGTGCATATAGGATATAATTGCAGTGTATTTATAAGTGTATATGATAATTGCTCTTGGCCATTGGTCTGTTACACATTTTCAAAAGGATCAGTGTAACACTGTCTGGATGTTGGTGTGTTAAAGCGAGTTCCAATCATGGCTGTTTGTTGACGGCAAATACGAGCGAATCCTATGATGATCGTGCAGTCCTATTACTCAATGTGTAATAGTATCGCGTGTGGACGAGATCGTCTTTTGTATTTTTGTCATCCACTGATCCTTCGGAAGATGGTGTGGGTCGCACAGTGTACACATCTCCTAGAAGAATAGTCTACCCCCGATTGACATGACACATTTTCACAAAACCCGAGACCCGCAGAGACATAAAGTGCATTTTTTGTTTTTGTTTTTGTCCCTGCCAATGGTCTTTTGCAAGAGATGCAAGCAATGCATTTGCAAAACAGGTATATAGGTTCACACTTTTGTTTACAGCATTTCAGTATTTCAAGAACTTTGGTGTCGTGGAGATCAGGAGCGTCGCAAAGAGAACAATTGTATTGGAGCATCATCAAATTATTCCCAGTCGCGTCTAAGTACAACCTTAAACCTCTTGCAAGCGAGAGTGTGCTATCACTTATATATCCAAATGGACAGTCAGTGTAACTGTCATTCTCATGTCAACAAGATGCTTTTTGCTGCGAATCTTTTGCGCATTGCGTAATGGTAATTGCAATCAATTTCGTATTAACATAAAAACTACCTGCTCTAGTCGCATAGAATCGCATAGCCAGCATGAAATGACTTATAGTACCGATGAGTCGATAGTTTCACCTACACTGGACCGAATCTTACATCATGAATCTGCTTTTCTTTATGCTGTTATTAACGAATGTCAGAAACTGCATATTATCTTTTCGTACGATAGATGTCGGTGAAAGATGTGCATCTTATTGACATGTGCACCTCTCGGTAACGCTCCAAGGTCAAAACATCAGTTTCAGATGTTGTATTTGGATACCATGACATCTAACTCTACAAGGAGCCATCCTTAACCCAGGGTTTAGACACTGTGCACTATTTAAATAAGGAAACATATACAAAAATATTCCTGGAGAAACGCTCCGCATGTCCTAAAATATGCATATGAGGCCATCAGAAGTGTGTCTGCACAGAAATGCGATGCACAGCTTGTTGCTGAATCACAAGCAACGTGTCAGAGAGTTTTGTGTCACCCACACACAAACACACAGCCCGTCAGAGAGTTTTATAACACCCATACTCAAACACACAACATGTCAGAGAGTTTTGAGAGTTTGTCAACAATTTTCCTTTCCGTACCCACCCTCAAGCAGCGCCATATATCAGAGTGGTTTTATTACAGAATGTCTCAGCTCCCTTTTTGGTTTTGTTACCCTAACACAAGAAAAACAGCATATCGGCGTAATCCCTAAAATTCAAATCTGACGTGAACGTATTTGATGTATATATTTCATTTTTAGGGAATGATATTCGCAGAACAGCAGAAATATGCTTAAATGCACGTATCTCTATCGCAGGACGTAGATGTCATTTACACTCAATTCGTTTGTTTCAGTTGCGAAGAAACAAGCAATGTAAAATGGAAACCAAAAAGTATAAAATTAATTAAATGTTTGAAAGAATTGTGTTCTTCTGCATAAAGGTATATGTTGTTTGGTGTCATACAGCGTAACGGAATTTATATGCCCTGCAGCCTCAAACACATTTTTTTTCATTTTTGTGCAAACAGCGTCAGTATGTGCTTTTAACATAACACCGAGCTTCGTAGTGGTGCTTGAGTGTGGGTCCTCCAGTCAAAATAAAGCTCATCTGAAGGATCTTGTGCTAACGGTGTCAGTGTCTGCAGTTATGCCATACGAAATATAGATTTCGTATATATACATGGTACATAGATATATAGATACATTACATAATAATACACTTTTACAAAGGTTTATGTAACTTAAGGCATTACAATATTATTTTATATCACATGGCTTAACTGAAGTATAGTGACGAGAGTAGATGTAATATTTCAATGTCTTTAATGTACCTGATAAATCACACTATGGCAAGATTCATATATGGGGACAAAATAGGCCCAAAACAAACAACTCCCAACATAGGCCACGTATTCTCCCTACCACGCAGATCCTGATGTGTGTCTTACCCAATCGACTTCAAAAGTGTGTCATCTGTATCTGCATTTTGTAAATAACGTTAAAACTATTTTTGAGCAAAAGAAAACATACATGTATATACTCGGTTTTCCCCAAAGACCACAGACTTTATCACATGTTTAAATGTTGAAATTGTCGTCATAATACTTGACATATAAGGTATCAAATACATCTGTAAAACATGTGTCAAATATAGACCCGCAGAATAACATTTCCTTACATTTTCATCTTAAAAGTAAAATAACATATGTGTACACTTGTCTCTGCACGGTTGTTTACAAGAATCACGTATCTCCAAAGTACGATATGACTAGATCAATATTCAACAGCACATCTTCTCATCCGCATCTTTCGAAAGGTTCTGCCGTCATTATCGCAATTATCGTCATAATTCCACTGCACACTTCTGTCGTGATGTGGGTTTTTGTGTACAGTAAAATGACAAATATCCTGTCTCCGTGCCTTACAGCGTTCGTACATGTGAACCTTCACAGCAACATAGCCTCCTTGATAATGTGGGAAATGAGCTTGAAGAGGTCTGACCATGCTTGCTCAATCTCCGGTGTCCAACTCTCCTTCATGGCAGGTTGTATTGCCCACAGGAACTGGGGGCCAATTAGCTGGAAAAATGAGTTACAAAATTAACATAAGCTCATAATATATCAGCACATTCACATTCGCTCGGCAGGTTTCCAACTACATGACACTGGTCTGTAATCGAGTAATATTAATCCAGTCTTATCCAGACAGTGACATGAATGCTATCATAAACATCGACCTGACCAGTAGGGACACGGTCTGCGAGTTTTGCTTTCCGTTCCCGATGGCCACATCATAGGACATTCATGGTCGTTGAAAATCAATTGTAAGCTGGTATCGTCTATGGAATATGAACTCGAAGGCAGGTAAACAGTGATAATTTTACTCTTTCATTAATCACTAACGTCAGTGTGTCAGTTAGTATATTCTTTAATTGACTTTACGTTTACCCATGTGACGCTGAGACTAAATTATATCACCTTCTCTGCCATGTTGTGGTCGACCACCCTGACTGCCTGGCCCAGTCATTAAACTCAAACCTTAACTTGAAACCAGGTCCCTGAGCCGTTTGGAGATCTGCTGGTTCATAGTTTCTGAACTGATATCATCCTTGTCATGTCATATATTATATTAATTAAAACGCTTGACTAATACAAGGGTAAGTGTTGCGAACGAGGCCATTGTTGTTGTTTTTTTCTTATTCCTTGACATTAATTTCCTCCATATAGTAGTAACATCAGCTTAGATGGCTATAAAACTCATTCCCTCCTTTACTGATAGACCATGTTACATTTTACAGGGAAATAAATATACAAAGATACTTCAACAGGCATCTGGAATTGGTTGATTACGACACTAAAGTCGTTGGTTAACAAACTTAAACACGCTTTCGGCAAGACTGCCAAGCACCTCAGAAGTTAATAAATCTGAAGAAGCAAAAATGTTTTGATGCAAGCACAAAGATTCCTGCATTGAGTCAGTGATGGTGTCGTAGATCCGAGAATACCGCACTAGCTATTTAGGTGACAGGGTAAAAGCAGGGTAAAATTCCATTGGAATAGGAGCCTGATATATTGTTTAACTGAAACGATTTGGCAAAGTTATGTATCCCGGACGACTAGATGTATGGTTGATGGAGGGGCCATTAAATCAGTTTCAGGCCAGGGTGATGTATGTTAGTATCACGGATATGCATCTGGACAAAGAGATCTGTCTTTCGTAATTAGAGGTAGCGTCCATCAAACGTTGTACATTATACGAAGGAAATTTCGAGGTATCTATTTTCTAGGTTTTGGAGGTTAGAAACGCAAAAGCGAAAATATTATATCCATGAATATTGCTTGCAACCAGTGACTTCCTGGCCTGCGTATCCAAAAGTGGATATAACCGTTAAGACTACCACATAACATGCTCTGTTGATGTGGTATGATCGTTAAAAATCAACGTATTAGCTGATTCTGTGCAAGCTCGTGTACGTGCTTTGACTGGATTACCAACCATTTATTAAGCATCCGTTTTCGTTCATCAAATAGATCTGTTAGTATTGGCAATGAATTATAAACATTTTCAAACTTCCGAAATTGTATGGAAACTAAAACAGCATGTTTTGTTTAAGAAAAATGAATCCTCGCGGGGTCAATTTGTTGTTCATTAACAACCATACCAAACAGGCAATTTAAAACCATCTGCTCCCGAATGAGCAAATCTGTTCTACATATAAGTTAATGTACAAATGTTTCGTCAGTAACTGACTTTTAAATTAACAGCATTAAACCTTCTTTCGCACGTGTCTTTCAATCCATGCTATGCATTATTTATTTTACTAAGCATTAGAGACAGCAAACTTTGACAATACTTCATTTCAACGGAAGCTATTTGTTATCGAATATTTGTAGACAACTGAACTCACATCTTGATCCAGTCACTTATATCACAATATGACAATCCTGGTTTGTCTGGTCCAGACTTGATTAGTTACAGACCGCCATCATAAAGCAAGAATATTGTGTTACTGCTTAAACATCAAACAAACAAACAAACAAACAAAACGCCTTACACTCCTTATGACGACACGCGGGTAAAACAACATGGTTTTTATATAAACTGCAGCTGGAGCCGAATGCAACTCGTTAAGAGTTTACTGACAGTGTAATTGAGTTTACTGTGATACAGAGACAGATCTAACGTGCTTCACTTCTCTTTGTGAGTCACGGCACTTGTTTGCTTATTGTGAAATGGTTGTCGATAACGTGATCTCCCTCCAACGTAGTGCGACGTTTGAGAGCGTTTGATTCGGTTTATTGTTTAGAAAGTCACGATCTGCCGTGGGCTCTTAAACAATGTGGCCTTTATTATAGCGCCATTCTTTTTGCACACTCTGTAATGTGTCAAGGGAGCTTTTAAAAATCGAGTCTGGACCGACAAATGAACATGGTGAACTTTGAAACTGCTTACTATTTCCGCACTATAATACTTCACAGGTTCAGCTTTATGGAAAATGCATTATACATTTAGTTAGCATAGTTAATGTCAGTAGATACCTTTTTTCATACATGTCAAATGCTGGAATTATGAATGTCTAGGGGTGGGGTGGGGTTGGAAGGTCTGCGGGGGTTGTATTATAGCATTCTTTAAGCACACTCAGTAATATATCGAGGGAACCTGTAATAATCGAGCCTAGGCCGACAAACAGATGATCGATGACGTAATGAACGCCCCAGGAAGTCGGGATACAATGACAGACATTTACGCAAGTCGCCCGAGCCATATTCAAGACACTGATACGAAGACTGATATGGAGATGTGAATATATCTGGGAACTTTGTTCAGCGGTGTTTATTGACAGTCGATTGGAACGACAGCTTTTTTTGTAAATGATAGGTTTTCTGATAACTGCAGATGAAGGCTTCAGTATGTATGAGTTTAGCTTAGCAAATATTCTTACAATATCATGGCACCTGGAAATGGGTTTCAGACATAGCACCGTTTGGGGTAATCGAACCCGAGTCCTCGCTTTAACCACAGGGCTATATACCACCGCCTCTAAAGGCTTCAGATGTGTGTCTATTGCAATGTGTATATCTATGTATATCTATGTATATCTATGTATATCTATGTATATCTATGTATCTTATGAAAATACTATTCCGATTATTTATTTCTCTTGCATTGATTATTAAGCAAATGAACAATTCTTGCATTAACGAATGGATATTATCAACCATTATAATAAAATAACGTCAAAAAAGAAACGTCCGGAGTATTGAAAATCCGTCTACGAGGAGTCACGTTACTTGAAACTGCCTTGGACATGTTGCCAGCACACGTACAACTGGCTTTCCATTTTGTTGAAGAAACGCTGAAAACGTAGTCTGATCACTCATATATTAAAAAAGCAGACAGATACAAGACGATAAAGGGGACTGGTTTGTATATACATTCCATGACATTATAATTGTTTTTATGGAGGTGAATCACATGGTTACACAACCAAGTATCTATAAACGTATAAACTATTTCAGGCAGCATGGTTTTTAGACATTTATTATTATGAATGTATACACAAACATCTTGTATTTCTAAAGATAGAAATGTATTTATGGAATTCCGCTGCCATTCTGAATGTATAATCGCATTTTCATTACTGGGAATCACGCCGGTTTTAAGATAGGACGTTACAATCATGAGTCAGTGACCTGAAATGAAATGTGCATTTTTATAAGCCATCTACCTGCCAGATATGGACAATTTCTCATAAGTCAGAAGCTTTCCAGTCAACGATGAAGGTTTGAAATGTGTCTCAATTAAGCACTCTCCTGGTTCGTTTCATCTTAAGTGAAAACATAATAATTGTTTCCTTGTGCCATCATTGCATTTATAAGGTAATGCCAGCAAAGTATATAATCTGCTATCCGTTCCAAAACCTTTGAAACAACTGCATTCCGTTTAGACTCCAAGCAAGCAATAATTATAATTCTGAAAAGGATAATAATAACAAGAACAAGGGTCTTATGATGTACACCTCTCCATGGTGGACCAATGTAGGAGAATTATATTCCCTGAGCTAAATGTACATCACCCAGTTAGCGTTGACCCCCAGAAGCGGGGAAATTAGTGAGTTAGAGACAGCCAAGAGGAACATATTCTTTCATTTCCCCAGCCCAGCGCAGGTGATGACGCCATCCGTACTAGAGATGGGACTTGCCCCAGGGGAAGGCACAGGACCCGACTAAGAATATCTTGGTCCAAACATCTAAAATACTAGCTATGCTAGTTGAACCCGTCGTGGGCCAGTTGCAACTTGCAAACTGGTACCTACCAGGAACCTTCACATGAACAGATTGCTCAAGTGATAGCAGACCCAAGTTTCTACTTTCGGGTTAGCCTTTCTCCTCTTCCTGGTGCAAAGATGTCCAACACGGAACCATCTGACCCAGAAATTTCTGACCATCACATCTATTCCAATTAGAAGGGGAACATTTCAAGAGGACTCATTCAGTCCTTTGTTGTCTTTAAGTCCTTTGAGCGTTCTGCCCAATAAAGAAGAGGGTTGCCATCCCGGACATCCTCAGTACAGATCCCTAAGACCGCTCTCCCATCTCCTTTACATGGATGACACTGAACTCCATGCCAAGGGAGATACCAGTTTGAAAGAATAGGTTCTCCTTGTCGAGCCCCTTGTCGAATCTTTTTCTAATGACATTGGAATGACATTTGCACTCGACAAATGTAATAGGTTTCATTTCAATCCTGCCAATGTAACTAATGATGGATCGGTCAGGATACAAGAGAGAGGAGTTATTGAGCATCTTGTGAAAGATCAGGCTTACACCTATCTTCACCTACCTTCAAGACAATCTCCAGAATGTCCAGATTGAAGAAATATTTCGGGTCGAGCGTAAATCGCGCTTAAAGAAGATTGGAGCTCAGAGTTAAATGCTCGAAACAAGGTTAAAGACACCAATTCATTTGTTGTGCCAATCCTTTCATGTTCCCTTTGAGCAGTTGACTAGACGAAAGTCTTGACTGCATGACCAGAAGGATCATGTCTGACAATAGATCCCACCACCCTCATTCCTCTCTTAACAGTTTGTGTATGCCTTTCAGTTCAGGAGGTCGAGGTTTGATTAGTGTGGATAGTCTTCATGACAGAATTTTACTGTGCGCGTTTTCACATATTTGTCATCAGATGATCCTGTGGTGATGCATGTCAAGATTGGTGACAAAGAGGAATTCCAAAGCTAATAAAAACGTGCCACAGTTGTTTGACAGAATCTTACATTTGAGGCTGATTTTTTTATGATTCTTGTTTCTTGGTGCCCTTGGTTTAGTACCTCCTGATCTCTTGACGCAGATCAGGAGGGTCCCTGGGTTCACCATCCGCTGCACTGTCCTTCTAACACTTCAGGGTAATGCAGAAGTCTGCAAAATTCTCTGGAAAGTTCTTGGTGGTTTCGCGCAAGCAGTATCCGTTTCCCTGTCTGGGCTGCATGTTGAGGGGGAAAAGAGCCCAGAGTTGACAATGAGCCCGACCAGTCTGACTGTGCCAGGATCACCCAAATCCTCTTTGTTCTTTGTTTGGTGGTCTTCTTTAGAATATTGAATCTTTAGGACGTCTGTGTTCCTTTGGGGCTGTAGACAATGATGCTCATACAGACATACAATTTTCCTAATGAAATCTGTCAGTGACATTCTTAGAGGCCAGTACCCTTAAAAAACAAAATAGTTTTCATTTCAGAGAGCAAGTTGATTTGACAATCTCGCTGAAAATTAAGTGTTGTCTTTCGTCAGGAACTTTTTGGTTTCGTCCCTTTAGAACCAACTGCAGAAATCTCACAGCCTGCTAATAAGGAGAACCGACACCTGTAAATAGCGATTGCTTCAATGTACATATGGCCCACCAAATATTCCGAGGCGTTTGTGGTTATACCATGTTTTCAACATGAAAGATGTTTTCGAAATGTGACGAGCGATTAAACTGACATATTAGAGAAATTGTGGGTGAGTGTAGTTTTACTTTTAGGAATATTTCAGCCTTATCACGGCGGGAACACCATAAATGGGCTTCACACATTGTACACATGGATTATAGAAAGACGTTCCAAGAAGCACGCTATATGATACCCTTTTGGGTAACATCCCAGCAAGATCACAGGCGGTGACACAAACGATAGAGACATCGCATAAAGACAGCTACCGATTGTACATGTACAGAAAGCCAAAGGAACAAGGGTTTAAACACATTGTTTTCTTTTTTGTGAATCTAAAGTAAATCGGTCAGAATGATATGAACAATTTTAACAGCCTTGCCTGCAGATAGAGAAGGTTCCTCACAGAGTCGAGTGTATGAAAAGAAAACTGCTGCAGAACCACCTACTACGGGTCAGTCTGAAATAATCCACAACAAACATACCGAACACATATCGGAAACAGATTTACAAATGGATATGTTTTTTTTTCACACTGGTCCTCCCTTGATGAACAAAGGGTTATGGCAGTCGTGAAATCAATACCACTGTTAAGGATACGTGGTGTCCCGATTATTTTGTGCAAAACTGTCAGCCTTTCAGTTAACTGAATTATGTACGTTCGATGCAAACCTTTTTAACCTGTTCACCAGGAACAAGGTTGATTGATAGTCCACTGAGAATTGGCTGGGTATAAATGTACGATACGTGCGAATAAATGTAATATTGATGAACAATGTACGTCTAAAGAAGTTTAATCGGATACGAGAATCCGGAAATAACTGTACATTACAAATGAAAATCACATTGCCAATACTAAAGCTATTAGGTATCGTTTGTCTATCATCTTCCCAAGTTACACAAGAGCAAATGCATACCTTCTTTCATTCGATGTATTTTCTACATGACATTGAAGTGGTTTTAAAGTGCACTGATGTCCGCCGAAACCTCGGGTCTAAAGAGACCCAAAACGTCTGGAAGTAATTGGTTTGGTTTTGAACAAGGGGGAATGATTTACACTTTCACACATATACTTTTATTTTTTAATATCCCCACCACAGATGGGTTTCATGCATTATGGGAAAATTGAACCTGAACATTTGGCGTGATGAGTCAATAATTTTTTACTACAGACATATTCCATCAACCCAGCATTATACGTAATTGTGACGTTGTCAACATACTGGAAATATGACAGACGTGTGTCCATTAAGTATGAGAACAAACTAGTTCTAATCTTCAGGACGTATCTGGCATCAGAATAAGTGAGTTAATATGTAACCTGTCATCGGCAATATCTTAGTTATGCAATACAAAAATGAAAACACCGTGAAGAGTTAAAGTCATGCATGATGATTGTATCACACATACACTCATCACTTTATTGAAGACAGTAAGATTTTACAGAACTATGTGGCCACAGGGTTCTTGGTTGCACATATATGTGCTCATATTGGGAATCGAGGTCGCATCATCGATGCAACAAGCTACCCCAGTACCTCTCGCTGGGTTCATCTTGTATTTTTAGCTCTTGGCAACTATACACGTTAAAGATAATAATTCAGTCGGAGTTAAAAACATCAACAAAACATGAGAACGTTTTTACACGGTGCAGTTTAAATGGTGAATCCGAAATGGGACATCCGTTACATTCTGCCTTTGCCTCAATTCTTCATGCAATGAAAATACCGAAACCTCAAGGTTAGTTTGAAACATGGCTTCGTTTGCTTGTTGTATAAAATCAAGATGAACCAACGTGCAGATGTACCAATATTTGACGATTGAGAGCATTCAAAACATGGAATGGAATAGTAAGTGCAATTATAGGAAGATAATTAAAACATAATTGTCGTAAAGTCCTTCTGATAACAGAGACCACCTGTCAGCATACGAAACGTCTGTGCCCTCCATTTCATTTCACTTCTTTGCCCTGCGTCGTCTAAATATTTTTCCACTTCCCTTAGACATTAATAACTACAAGAGTGAAGATACATTAGGAAATGGAATAATTCAACAGCAAAACATTGAATAGGAATTGACATCGGCTACAAATACAAGAAATTGTACATGATGGCTTCCGAACCATCTTCATAATTACCGTTAGAGCCATTCCTATTTGAAGAATTCTTGGTGCTATTCTCAACCTGATGTGAACTGTGGTGAGTGGACCTTCCGCGTAATAAGGCTGTTTGTTAATAGCGAATAGATGGCTTGTCTCTAAAAGGGCTGAGTCGTTATCCCGAAGTCTTCCCGGAGCTATTAATCTTCATTTGACGGAACTCGGATAATAATGTCTGTTTCCAGGCATAAAGTCCAGCCTCAAGGGAGAGACACTTTGCCCACTTCCCATGTAGAGCCATTGAGAAAATTACTGTCGACGATATAGCTTATTGTCTCAATCACTTGCCATCAGAAACCATATCGGCAGAGTTGGGGTATTTCTTTATGGATATTGCATCACGCTGATTGCTGTATATGCCATGGGTCTTTGTTCCTAGCGTGCACATAATCAATTTAGGACATTTGCTTTTCAAATAACTCTTTGTAAATGCAAAGATACGTTAATAAATGTTATCAGAAATACGGTAATAAAAGCTTGTGATTCAGATATTATTTAAACAATCCCTAAGAGCTATGTTTTATCTTTGGAAACGGAAGTAAACACAATTGTCGCTAATTAACTTTGAACGCCAGCGCCTTTGGCCGTTCCACGGGGATGCGATGAACTGTTGTTGAGGCTTAGTACTCTACGGTAGCTGCAGGTGCGAGCATCATTTGGGAATATCAACCTAGAGATGAACACTATGTTAGAGTATTCTCATCATTCCAACCTTGACATCACGTCCCTTGCCGCTTCGATACCAAATGCCAACTCGAGGCTTATACCGGCACAATCTCTGTAATTCCAGACCGATAAGAGTTTGGCATTTAAACTGACGATGTGGTGTTCATAGGCTGTATACCCCAACACGTTTGAAAGTGCCATGTTTTAAACTGCACAGAAAGGGATTAATATGGTAAGCAGTAACGCAGGTTTAGACAACCACAAATACCGTTAAACCAAAGAACAATGACACTGTTATGATGCTGACACATCAATGGTTACCATCGGGAGAATCGAGGAGTCGCAGGACAGATTGACTTGCTTCTACATGTGTTTGTGACTGTTCGGATAAGCTCATCTTTTCGCAAATCTCTGTGATCATCAGTTTTTCGTCACAACTCAATACCTAAACGCTAAATGACCTTGATTATTATCCACCAAGATCTAATTGCTTTGTGATGAAATAAAGATGAAAACAATATAAAGGCATATTCTGTATCACATAACAACTTCGAATTAGAAGGAGTCCCCACCATTAGGGGAATGACTACTTTCACGTGAATTATATTTGTATCGAACTGTTATTCAAATTATGTGCACGAACGTATGTGAACATAAGCCTGGACTCGGATAAGTCGACTAGTTACAAAGGTACCGTCACCTTCGACACAACGTCGTTTTCCTGCAGTAATTTCACATCGACTAGGAAGGAAGTTGTTTTATGTTTAGCTGCGTTGTCAGTCGTACAACACGGGCACATGGGTAGAATGTGTCCCCAGCGTGCCGTTGCAAGGACTGAATTGGAAACCTTTACGGATTTTACTTCAACTTGGCCATTAGCAAGAATATATACGGGTCGTAAGAGTCGACTTAATGGGGTGTTCTGGTTCGGTGATGTGCAATTGGTTGATGGTGTGTGAACGTACTCGATGCCACTGGTCGTAGTTCATAAAACTAATCCACTTATTATACTCCCTTCACACTTCCTTCTATTCCCCTGTGTATGTTATTTCATTCTCTCTCTCCTTCTCAACCCCAACTCACCGCCACCACTACTACCACACGCACATACGTACAGATACGGACATCTGTATTTCTGTTGCAATGTTTTTCAATGTTTCTAATGTATTTACGTTACAAACACGATGCATGGGAATAATCATTTCAAATCGCTTTCAACCGAACAGAAAAACATATTTAGTGCTGTCCAATGGTCGTAATAATTAGGGGGAGTAATCAGTTTATGTGGCTGAAAATACTCTCAATAGAATCAGCGACTTACATGTTAGACGCTTGGGTAAATGAGTGACTTAGATTCAACTTCAAACAGAATTTTATGTATGTTATAGCCTACCTGTTTATTTGTGAGGAAAGATAATAAAGAACCTTTATCACGAGCGCAGATATGACAAATCCAGAAACATTTATAGTTTCTTAAAATGACATTGTTTCAAGGTAATAACGTTTTCATCAAGCTTAAAATTGATAATGGTGCGAACGTAATGCTTGTAGAAGGTCCTTTCTGAATTGTAGGACATTATTTCATACATACCAATATGGTTATGTATGGTGCAATGTGAAACACATTATAAATTTCTGCTGACTGCAAAATAATGTCTAATGTCTTGGTAATGAATACTGGACGTTCTGGTACAGGCACTGATGGCAGCATACGTCCCCAAAATAGGAATATTACAAAGAACGTGCGTGACAATGTAGTTGATACATGATGATAACGTCTGTACACGAATTAATGCTTGTCATTTGGTTTGAGCTATATTTACTAATGAGATCAATGCTTGCGCTATAAATCATATACTGAACAAAATAATTTCGGGATTTTGGTATTTATGTTATTAATATTTCATCAGATTATCACTGAATAAATAGATCATTATTCATACTTTCAAAATTTACATATATCCCTAATTATTGTTGTCCAGGATAGATGGATATGACGGCTTACCCAGTCAACTTTATTTGTTTGTGTAGCATTTGCACATGTAGACAAAGGGCAATGACCCCTCATTAAGGCGGCCGATATTGTCACTCTGAAGACTCCGGTTTGATTCCTCATATTTGTGATGCCCATAACCGGTTTCCCGTGCCGTGATATTACTGGAATATAGTTCACTCACTATTGTTTCTGTGCGCGTATGTTTTTGTTCACTTACGAGGAACCTGTCACAAAGGTAAAAATCACAAAGGCAAACAGGCATTATGATTGCTTAATGTAATGTGCTCATGTGCATTTTAGGTCTAATACACTTTCTACTCCAGTATCACGAGCGTATCACGGGACAGAGCGACCGATATTGAGATGACTTAGCCATTGCGTGGGATAGCATCACGCCATAGCACAGGACAGATCTCATCCGTCATCGTAATCGACTCAAAGGGATTCATAATAGGGATGGGGTTTTCAGCCCAGTCGTTGTAACCTTTGCGCGACGTTGGTGTGAATACAACGTCCGGTCATAGGGACATGCAAGAGTTCCACTGCCCAGATGACCACTTTTAACACCAGGTGGACAGAGATCGGAAGTTGTGTCGACCAACCCTTAAAGTTCTGCAAGAAGGCTACGGAAGCCAAGTGCCACCGGATTCATTGATTTCGTATGGTTTTATACAGACTTTAGCAATATTCCAGCAATTTCACGACGGGGACACCAGAAATGGGCTTCACGCATTGTACCCATGTGGGGAATCGAACCCGGGTCTTCAGGGTGACGAAAGGAGGTTTTAACTATAAGGCTACCGGTCCATGCTACGACAAGAAGTATCGGTCATGACATACAGATACTGTCAAGCAGTCGAGCTCACTTTGTCAGCTCTATGTACCTGGCAAAGGTCTGCCTTAGTGCAAGTACCAAATCCACCAAGTGCAATGAGCAGTAAGATACAGATACCATAATCATCATCCAAAACCTTACCCTTGACACTCCATATACGTTGAGGCGACCAATTTCCAAAATACGATAAGATCCTTTGCATCCTGAAGATGTTCCGAGTATTGAGACGCTGCATACTGATATATATCCCATATAAGAAACACGTCTAGTTTAAAGTCCTCAGTGCATGCTACCTAACAATCGAAGCTCATATCTAATTAATTTATATTATTTATTTGGAATTTAAGGTCCAGCAATGCTCCAGCTTTATGACGGCCACCTTTGATAATCGAGTATGGACAAGACAATCCAGTAACTGATCGTCGGTCTATGCAAATGGGAAACGATGACATGGTTCAAGCAAGTCACCAGACCTGATTCAGTTAATCGCGTCTTACGACACAAGACCAATTCTAACCCTGATCACCAGGGGTCATGCCCAAATATAAATCAACAACAGTTATACTCACATCTATATAATCAACCCTAGCATTATACATGACGTGTTTGGCGCCAAGGTCATGCAGGAGTTCTTCCATCTTTTTAGGCTCATTGATCCTGGCCAGGCACTTCTCGACGGTCCCCATTACACGGAGAGCATGGGCCTTCAGCTGAGCGCTGTGGCTGAGGTCTTCTTTTGATTTCCCCTTGAAAGGCATGAACACCTCTTGGACGTCAGGGTGTGTCTCGAAAAGCCTGTGCACAGAATAAATTTAAAACGTTAACGCGTGTATTTGAAAAGCCTGTACATAGAATAAAAAAGTTCAATAAGTATCAAAAATAGATCAACGTATTTCAATAACCTGTTAGTTGTAATCAGATGTTGGTTGATAGTTGGTGGATTTGGTGACTTGTGGCTTATAATTGACTAAAGTGTTTATGGTCATAGCGACGGAATTCGCTGTGTATTATTTCGAGATTTCCAGCCACATTAGCTGACACACAGTGATATAAATAAGTCGAATGCTGTACAAATAACGTCGTGCATCGTTAGTTCCACTCAGAACCTTTGGGAAAATAGCACATAATTTTGGTAAACAGTGGCTAAATGTGCGTGCCAAAATTAACCTTTTACTATGAAAATCTGTGATGATAATGTCAAAGAATTTATCTGTCATAAGACGTGTTTTAAGTTCAGTCACCCTTTATCTCTGCTTTTGTGCACTGGCACATTTAAGGAACGTAACCCGGGTTTGGTTATTTGTAGTGATTAAAACGCCATCGTTATATAAATTGATCGCCATGTCGTTAAATGTCGTTTCGATTGATTTCAGGAAAACATGAAGATTCTCGCTTCAACACACAGAGACCTTTCCCGTAACATATCCGGTGTCATTTCGACCCACTGCAGTGAATTTATGACAATTCCCGCGGAACAGAAGCGTTTGTTCTGATACTGAGTCGTTTGTCCTGATATGTGATGAATTGTTCTTATACTGAATCATTTGTTTCTAACATGGATCCCATTTACTTATATTAAATCTCGTGTCATTTGTCTTCGATGATATAACATGGTTTCATGAGATAGAACGCATTCAATTTGATTGCCCGTATACAAACCCTAGATATTAATCACTTGCACAGGAACAATATATTCGTTTATAAGATTCTGGAGCTAATATGAATGAAATCGAAATATTGCACGGATGTTATCGCCCTTCGGAATTCTATTTAGTTGTCATGGCAACAATGTTGAGGCTATTAATGGCACATTCAGTGTTTGAAATGTTGCTACTATTGGCAGGTTACGTACCATTTAATCCTATTCATCCAGTGTGTGCGCGTGTGGGTGTGTGATTATATGTATGCGTGTTTGTGATTGTTTGTGTATTTGTGTGTACGTGTGTTTTTGTGCGTGCGTGTTTGCACTAAGTCGGATTAGTGCTATTGGTATAGTGCTTGCAATGCAATAGGCGCCTTTAAGGTCCTCAGTCTTAAACCAGACCAAAGTATTAGTAACGACTGCCACCTTGTAATGTATTATGTGACGGACTGTGAAGACCTCCCTCTCAGTTAAAAGAGAGATGTTCTATCCATGCAACCGGTCAGGTCAGCATATCCTGCAATGTGCTTTAATTGTTACTATCAAGAAAAATGTACGTAGATATCTTTTGCACACGCGGTGACGATACACAAACTCATCTTTGTGGGGAGCGCTAACACGATGGTCTGGAAATGGATGTGCAAACAGACTTTGACAATCGGCGAAATCGACTTTCAAAGCGTCCAAACACTAGTTTATTAAACATTTATACTTGCAATGGGATTGGCTGTTTTGAAAAGAACAACACGGAAAGACCTCAGTATTTGCTTTCAAATACGAAACAGGGTGGTTTAATACGATTCTTCCACCGTACATCATTAGCATGGCCCAAACACGCTGATGGGAAATTCCAACCTCAAGCAGTAAATGTATGAAAACTAATGCACATGTTAAACCACGTCTTGAAATCTCCTACTGGCCGTAGTAGAATGGTTAACGAGATATTATTCTTATAAAAGGAACTCCCAACGGTTGTATAACAAGTAATACATCTGTGAGAACACATTGCAAAGTCCCATTTCGAGTCTTGAATAGTTAATGCAACAATACACTTTATACATGGACCCCACAATGGACGTCCAAGAACCTTACTTGTCAATTTATGCAGTCGAAGCATTGGTGAATCACAATAAGCGAAACAGGTTCTAAGATAAACAATATGCTTAAGACGATGCCAATAGTCTGTGCTGTTGCTTCCTACTATGATTGTTATCCTCAAGACATAATAACGATTGTGTTATATGTGGTTGAGTGTCTATCAGGATTCCATCACGAGGATGAATAGTGTCTGTCTATAGAATTGTCTATTGGTAGAGGCATGTATGGTACGGGACCGGCTGCGAATATTCCGAAATTAATCACTCTTTGCGATCCCGCAAATGCAGCTTTCAGATGACCCATCGTGTCCGCGGAACACAATGAACTCTTTACACAGAAGTTGTTATCTCACATCTAGCTTCCAGACATGGAAAGTTGTACTCAACTCAGGTAGACTACTAAATACATTCTTCATAAATGACAGAAAATGGCATCTTAGGGAAACTGTGATAAAAACAGGCGATACTAAAACGCTGTACGCAGCTTAGATAATTCAAACATACTTCATAAAGGAGAGAAAATGCCATCAGACGTTGACTATGATAACATCATGTGAAAATGGAAAGGGGTAGTCAAGATAGGTAGACCAAATATACTTCATAGATGACAGAATACACCATCGTAGGTATACTGTGACGAGAACATGTAAATTGCTGGATTTATTTCGAGGCAAGATGAAGAGAAATTTGGAGATTTGGTCGTTTAGGCCAAGTATTATAATCTGACTGGTTTGATGGACCCCTGTTGTAGTCTCCTTAAAAACTGAATCAAGATAACAACATGTTAAGACCTAAGGAAAACTTTCATACAATTCCTTATTTTGACCTCTCTTTGTTTAGGTGAACAAATGTTTTGACGGATGCTACCTGTAGAGCAGGATATTCTTACTTTTTCGTGTATACCCACCCCATCACTTCTCAGTAGTGATTCATAAACACGTGCGTATGGTTTAGTCGGAATCCTTTACTGGAGATGTCTTGTGATTATGGAAAAGTGAAAGGGTAATACTATGTTTCTTTTCTTGACTTTCAGCACATGCATATCTGCATTTACTTAGAACGAAGCCGTGGAGCTCCGGGTTAGAATTGGTCTTCAGTAACAAATGCTTGTCGTAAGAGGCGGATAACGGGATCAGGTGGTCATACTCGCTGACTTGGCTGACACATGTCACCATGTCCCCGATGTGTAGCTCGATACTCAATGACAGGATTGTCTGGTCCGATTGTTTACACACCACCATCATAAAGCTGGTCAGGAATATTGCTGATTTCAGCGTTAAACAACCAGCTAACTTAGATAGTCTTGCTCATGCAGCAAAACTCGACAGACAGTCAAACAAGTCAAATTTATTGACACATTTAGCCGTAAACGTGAACACTTGATGTCGCTGCAGATGCCGGATAGAACAGTCTTATGAATACATGCATTGGGCTTCATGTGAATATGCGGAGGCGGTGAGGTACCCTGGTCGATAGAGCTTTCGTTCGTCACGCCGAAAAGCCGGGTTCGACTCTCCACATGGGTACAAGGTATGAAGCTCAAATAAATCTGACTCACCCTCAGGAAATGTAAATTATTTACGGACTACTATTTTGTTATAAGTATTACGTATAACTCAACTACTCAGATCCTTATAGCCACCGGGGGCGTTATCACGCATGGCCTTTGTTAACTATACCATTGTTATCGCATTTTGAAAAAAAGGCTCCGTTGTTGAGTATAATATTAAGAAATTTGAAACTTTATTTGCTTGCAATATCGTTCTGAAGATCTCCTTATCATTCTTTCATACACCACGTGTACACGTGAACCACTGCTGTCAACTTCTAAAACACCTACTTTCCATTTAAGGTGTGAGTGAGTTTAGTTTTACTCGGCACTCAACAATATTCCAGTTATATGGTGGGGATCTGAAAATAAACGTGAATGAATCCTGTGATTACATCACGAGCGTCGGTCTACGCAGTTCAGATACGATGGCGTGTGTCAACAGGGCCAGCGAAGCTGATCACCAGTTCTATTCCGGATGTTCACGGGATTTAACATCTGAGGTATGCAGTAACTTGTGCAACCTTTAAGAACAAAAGCAATGCTACAAAACTAATCCCATATCTCATAGTCTTGCTTAATTGTCCCCATGCCTGACTTCTGATTTTTTTCATACGTATTTGTAATCTGGTTTCGCAAGTACATTTGTTTTGATTTACTGAGATGAGAAAAAAATGTTGTTTCTGTACATAATATGCATATATATCTAATGTCAGTTCATAGCCACAAGTATTAAGAGCATTCTGATAAAATACGGCAAGATGTAGAAATGATTATAACTATAACTGAAGGTTAATGTTCAAGAAATAAATTTTAGGTTTCTTTCTAAAATGTTCATTTATACACTGGTTGGGGACGAATTGGGGCTTCTATAATATCGATGCCATAAAGATGACAGATGACAGAGAAAGAGCGAATGGACTTACACAAAGCAGCACAGATGCAAGAACAACAGGTAACCGTACTTAAGTTAAGTTCTCAGTTATGTCAATTTTATTACAAATGATTGGCGCAAAATTACAGTTTGCTACTGAACTATGGTTTTAAGATTCTTCATGGTGAAAAATGAAACGCGTATTGCAAAAAAAAGCCGACTTTAACATAATTCTCAACTGAATGTTCAATCAATAAACAACCCATCAAGCAGTATATTATCCAACTGGAAACTGCTTTCGGGGACATTGTCAAACAGAGGGAAAATAATGAAGTTTAAAATTGCTTTTGTAAGATCGTTAACAGTTCTTTATGTTATTATTTTTGTCATCTAAGAGCATTATATTTCAAATCTCGAAACTTTGAAATTCAGTTTATCGTCTCCTCCCATGTGACAGGTGATTAATTTGTGTCCACAAATTATTGTATCTCACGATATCATTATCAGCGGCAAATTGGAGCAGTTCTTGCAGTTGAGATCACGGAGCCAAAGAACAATAGTAGCAGCATGTATAATTACAATGTAGATAAAGACACTGACACTAAGACGTGGTGTGGTAGCCTCATAGTTAAAGCGTTCGCTCGTCGCGACGAAGACTTGGGTTCGATTTCCCACATGGGTATACGAGTGAAGCCCATATCTGGTGTTCCCGGCCGTGATATTTCTGGAATATTGTGTAAAAGGGGTGTGAAATTAAACTCACTCACTGATAAAATGACGTACATCGAGACAAGTGATCAACCAGCAGTATATTTTCCCTGATATGGTCATACATGCTGAATAATAGAAAACAAACAACAACATATGCCCAAAAATATTGTGAAATAATATTTATAGATATGCAGCCGAGTCGATGGTTCTTTCGTAATCATACATTTTGTTATTGATAGAAAAGAGAGAAAAAACAGCAAAAACACTGGAGGTATGACAGGGTAGACAACTGGTTTAGGCATTTGCAAGTCATGCCGAATGCCCTTATTCCATACCTGCTACCATCGAGTCTTTTGTAGTGTAACTCCCCAACTCACTCACGCACAAACTCACTCATTTAACACCATATATCAACTCCGTCCTTTCTCTTAAAGCATCTTTGTACCATTTGCGGGTGAATTCTATTTCGTTACACGAACGTACTGGGACACATATAATTGATGTGATATTAAACATATTTCATCGATTTCTACGTTTCAATTTCCGCTAAGGGGAATAAATTTGTCCGGATATTTGCTTAATGATAAAACTGAAAGCAAACATTGCATATTTCCGAGAAGTGCCATATCAGGATCCTCGTAGCAGTTGGCGGCACTCTCTAAAACGTTGAATGGTAACAGCTGGCATGTTACAGTCACCTGCACAGTCAAATGCACATATTGGACCATTAAATCATATTCCGTTTCAACTGACGGTATAGATCTATCATTATACCTCACCCATGTAGACATCACAGGTCGTGGTCTAATGTATGGTGGTTCGACCCAAGGCTGGGTAATATCAAAACACTTATTGCTATCAGACATGGAACTGGAGAGGATAATCCAAAGACCAGTGGGGTTTTGGGTAGTACAGAGCGACGAGTGGAGCATCTAAGTTAGTGCTTTGTGTTCGCAACAATCGTCGTTACTCCAAAGTTGTACGCGAAGACCATTGCCCATACTGTGATGTTAAAAGCTTTTTAAACTCGTGGGTACATGAAGTTAACTCTCCTGCCTATACACTGTTGATTCTCCTGATTATAAAAATACTAACTCTCCTGGTTATAAACTGATAACTGTCACAGGTTGTTAACTCAATTAATAAATCTGGTTAAATGTTAACTGTCCTGGTTGTAATCGGTTAACTGGTTATATAATATCAACTCTTCTAGTTACCGACAGGTGCCCCGCAACATTGTTAAATCTCCTTTCATACATTGTACTCTATTTTAGTATATACTGTTAACTCTCCTGTCCATGCCTGGAGACTCCAGGATCTCCCAGTTACATACTGTTAAATCCCCTGTTATATATTGTCAACTCCCCCTTTCTATATTGAAAACTCCCCTGTTATATATGCCTAACTTCCCTGGCATATACTGTTATAATTAACTATCCTGGTTATATAGTGTTAACCTATCTGTTATATATTGTAAACTCCCCTGTGAAATATGCTTAACTCTCCTGGCACATAATGTTATAATGAACTCTCCTGGTTATGGATTGCTAACTCTCCTCGATATATATCAACTCCTTTGTTAGATATAGTTAACTCCTCTGGAGGTATACGTGCTTTGACAGAGGGAAAGGGAGTTATGTCATGGTCATGATTTACACAAAACGTCACCACAAAACCGTCCCACTGATTCTCTCCATAGCTTACGGACATGACTTGCCTATTTAACGCCGGCAGCACAATATCACTTGATGCTAGTTATAAACAATCTGAAACAATATCTCAGAGGATCTATTGCAGGAGGAATATATAATTAAAGGGAGGGTATTAAGTATAGGTCTTGGCCTAAATCAAATACCTCGAATATTGTGCAGAGGTAATTGACGTATATTCATCGACATGCTGCCAATGCATCGTGCAATTGAAGAACTCTTTCACGACGGCGAGGGTAAAATTATTTCGGAGCGTGGTATTCCTCTTTTCATGGTCATCACACCCATGGTAGCACAGCAACAAAGAAGGCAATTGGGAGGGACACAGGGTGACTAGGTCATTATAACTGGCCTTGGAAGGAGCTTACACTTTCTTGGCCATCAATCATCACGCTATTCACAAGCTAGGAATTCCCTAAGCCACGTGTATAAAGGTGAGGCCTTGGGGAATGGCAGTGTCATCAGGCAGATAATAGCTCTGATAAGGAGGTCCTCACTGTATACACGCTCGGTAGGGACCTCCGATTGTCATTACGCTCGAGTGTGGGCATTCACTGGACACAACGTTGCCACATTGTACAGACTTATACTACCACTGTTTTCTATAATAAGTCTGCATTTGACTTAATCGGTCACCAGTTTTATTGAGCCGGTTCACTCCTACTTGAATGTACGTGACATTATAGAATCACTATGTAGAATACATTATTATTATTATTATAATACCTTCGTTGTATAATTTTAACCTAGGTGAACGGTACTGAATAAATCTTTCCAAGAGTTCTGCCAGATTCAGCACTGATGATGGCGCCTGTGGAGATGTACCGTAGTGAAGGGTCCTTAGGGGTGAGCTCTTATTCCCTACATATCCCAGCTTAATGACTATTGGAAAAAAGAAACCGATACCGTTAATTTCACCAATGTCGTTTTACTCTCCTAAAATTACCAGCGTTCGTCTTTGGCTAGCCCTTATCGTGACATTTAGAAATGGCTGCCGGAAGCAATAATCTAAGCTGTCAACCAGAGCTATAGCACTGCAACGATCCAATGCGATTCACGTGATTCGGGAGCAACCGTCTAACTACGAGCCTGGGGATGGTTAATTTTTGCGTACTTCCTAATGAAGCGGCTCCTAACATTTTGGTTCAAGTGATTTTAATTGACCAGTTGTCCCGAATTTAAGCCCTGGGATCGATTCTAATTTTCTTGTGTAGACTTCATGGCATATAATCTGCGTAATGGTATGACAAGGGTTGGATTTATCGCCCGGGTACTCTAATCTTGACCCCTCGTGGATGGTATAGAAGCTGCCACTTGAGAATTCCCTCTCCACAGCACTATCATTTATCCATCTGTTGATTCACCTCATTACTACACCTAATGACAAGCCTCTACACTGCGTAGTTGTCTAACTATATTTTTATCAATATCCATAATCACTTTGTGTCACAATGCTACATGGATCAGTAACAATACCTGCAACTGCCATTGATTTCATATCTGTATCCCACTGATATTTCGCCATAAATAGGAAATTGTATCATGTTACGCAAACTCACCAGACACAAGTTTAAAGAATATCTTTCCTAGCTGTTAAGTTCCTACTTCCAATTAGGAAGTTGGAACTTTGTCATAATTAGTAAGCGGAGAATGCAGTGGGTTCTCCTGGGTTGATGGATGGCTTGCAGGAAAAATATTGTTATGACGCCAAGAATTATCGCTGGCGCCATGGGCCCTTTGAGTACTCGGCTTGTATGACATCGCTCTTCAAAGATGTGATGATCGTGTTTTCTCGTAAGACTTTATTTGATGAATGGCTCACGTTACTGCCAATGTATGTAAGTAAGTAAGTACGTGTTTCGCTGCTTTTGGCTTTTGCAATGTTCCATCGTGAGCGAGGGTGACTGACACCAGAATTGGCCTTCACGAATTGCACCCATGTGAGGAATCGAACCGGGTCTTCGGCGGGAAGAAAGAATGCTGTAACCACTTTGCTATCCCACCTTCCAATGCATCTGCTAAGCAAGTCTGGTAGGACATTCTGCTGAATGATTTTCTGCAATGATTGTCTACAGTATTAGATGGATTATTCCTGTTTAAACAATTGGATTGATTTCGTCCAGGAGGAAAATATGACTGATTTCCAATTACATGTATTGAAATGTGTCACTAGCCAAGAATACCGAGGATATGACTAACCAAACCACGGGCTGTAACACAACAGGAAACTAATAACCGCATGGCAAGAAGCAACAGACTAAAACCCGAACTCCAGCCAGTGGGAAGAGAAACTCAGTCCCATAAGACATACAAAATTAACCTCTGTGTGTCATCAACTTGGAACAATCAACGTACTCAAAAATATCACCTAACATGAACAGGAAAACATAATCCTTATTCACCAGATAAGAATAGTAAATTTTAATCCTTAACCCTCTATGCGAGTTTGTTTTGTTCTGTTTTTTGTTTGTTTGTTTTTTGTTTGTTTGTTTTTACAGTAGTAGACGTGGTGAAGTAATCCCGTATCCACAGTGGAGGTACAAACTGACGCCGTTAGGTTGTCTAGCATAAATGCTAAACTGATGGGGCTTTGGCTTCTCCCAGCAGTTAAAGTCTTCACTCGTCACGCCGAAGGCTCGGGTTCGATACCCTACAAGGACACAATGTGTGAAGCCCATTCCTGGTGTCCTTGGCCGTGATATTGCTGGAATATTGCTAAATACGGTGTAAAGCCCAACTCACTCACAAAACTGATAACCGTATGGCACCAACCGGAAATACGAAGTTAACGTCCAGGAGATACCTCACGGCACATTTGCGATTACGCTGTTTGCTTCCTACAATGTCCCTGCTTAACCATGATGCATTCAAGCGCAACCATTGCTCCGTAGTTTATAACCTTAGTGTATTCAAGGACAACTATAGGCCACTCATCGCACAGTTCGGATAACGCGCTTCGCTTTCTACAACGCCCTTGCTTGCTCAGTAAACCTTGGCGCTTTCCAGAACAACCATCGCAGGGACACATCACGGCTAACGTCCCCGCTCGTGTCATTACCTTGGCGCTTTCCAGAACAACCATCGTGTAAGCAGGGACACATCACGGCTAACGTCCCTGCTTGTGTCATTACCTTGGCGCTTTCCAGAACAACCATCGTGTAAGCAGGGACACATCACGGCTAACGTCCCCGCTCGTGTCATTACCTTGGCGCTTTCCAGAACAACCATCGTGTAAGCAGGGACACATCACGGCTAACGTCCCTGCTTGTGTCATTACCTTGGCGCTTTCCAGAACAACCATCGTGTAAGCAGGGACACATCACGGCTAACGTCCCCGCTTGTGTCATTACCTTGGCGCTTTCCAGAACAACCATCGTGTAAGCAGGGACACATCACGGCTAACGTCCCTGCTTGTGTCATTACCTTGGCGCTTTCCAGAACAACCATCGTGTAAGCAGGGACACATCACGGCTAACGTCCCCGCTTGTGTCATTACCTTGGCGCTTTCCAGAACAACCATCGTGTAAGCAGGGACACATCACGGCTAACGTCCCCGCTTGTGTCATTACCTTGGCGCTTTCCAGAACAACCATCGTGTAAGCAGGGACACATCACGGCTAACGTCCCCGCTTGTGTCATTACCTTGGCGCATTCATGCACGGCCATTGCTCCATATATTATACCCCTTGCGCCTTCAAGCACATCCATCACCGAAGCATCGCTTACAGGTCTTAATTTTACCCTATGGTCAAGCCTGTGGTCAAGCCAAAGTGATCTAGTAAGTATTTACTGAGCAATTGTGATCTTGTACTAAGTTATGATGTTACTCAGTTATACTTATTGCCTAGAGTGATATTCCTCATGCTGCTTACATCCAGTAATTTCTTGGTGTACACGTTTCCAGTGTTTGCCATGTTCACGTCAAGTACCAAAGTAATGTCTTAAATAAGTTTCCAGTTCCTACCAAGCAGTATCATTCGCAAATACTGGACTCGTATGCAAGTGGGATACAATGACGTTTGCCAAGCAGGTCCCCGAGCCAAACAACCCGATCCGGTCAGAAATCCGCCTATGACAATCATGGGCTACTGAAGACCAGTCATAACCCGGATCAACACGAGCACCCTCAGATCTCCTGCGTGTAGTTAGATATAACCCGCTTATAAAACTGTGACGTTTTATTATATTTTCTACTGTGTATATATTTCATGACACCCAAACACAGCTCCTTGACGATGCCACTCAGTATGATAACGATACTAATATCCATGCCACAGAGTTGGAACGGCTAGCTAAACGCATTATAGCACCTATGTGTGTATGCATTAGGAAACGTAAAGTAAGGCCTACGTCTGGTATGAATATGAAACTGTCCCAATAATGCCAACTAACGAGAATAGGGCTCTAACCTCTTGGTGTACATCAATGTCAAATATGCGATCTCCTTTAACACGATCCCCAGCTGAAGACCTTTAGTTAGTTGCCTTTGCACGCAAGGGACGATCACGACCTTAGGGTATTAGTTTATGACCGTTTCGATAATTGCCCAGATGATTTTTACTAGGAAGCAAGCGAAAGGTTTCAATAAGAACGATCGAAACTCAAGCCTTTGATCAACTTAGCGTGACGGTAGCCACACACAGGATCCTTGCCAGATGGCATCTAAACGGCTGCCTCTATTGACTTAGAGATAAAAGGACTCCCTCAGACATATTTAAATGATAATCGCCGGAATTGTTTCCCAATTTGTTTGCGCCATGAGTTTGGTTTAGTGAAATAGGACCTTAATGATGGTATGTTTCGGTGTCATTATTAGTTTTATATTATGTCTGTCACGGCACCGGCTTCCAAAGAAGCAGGACAAAGTTCAAACAGCCACACACTGTATAACACAATGAGGTCAAGATCCTATTGACATTTCGTTACAAACAGACAGGAATGTATAACTGCCCCAAATCGTCTGTAATTGTGTGTGGACTTTCCTTAAACATTAAGCGACAGAGTTGAGGTCCGCTCAGTACGCTTAGTCAATCACCATAACCATAAAGATGAGATTGTGATGGAATCCGATTTGGGCAGTGATGTTAGCCACAGAGTCCAAACTCATATTACTTGAATTACATCATCATTCTTGTGACCTGAAAGTGACAAGTGTTTACCCATTTTTCACGTTCAAGAATTCTTATACGTGCTTCACATACGGTATCAGTGTTTGGACTTTTTAGAAACGTTTAGAAACGGTCTCTCCATGTAACTAAGCCAGCTACACAAAAACGCAAATTCATGCGAAGGTAAATTATAAGAAAGATTGTTCACAATAATAATGTCACATATTTTCAAAAACAAAACAACTAAAAAACGTTGGCAACAATACGAAATCAGTTACATTGATCGGTTGAATAATGCATCATTCTAAAAAAAAACCTAACCGTCTGTCAAGCTTCTAAGAAGAGAACGTGGCTAGATCCCTTTGCTTAGCCATTTGAATGCCATAAAATCCCTTGCTTAGAACGTCCTAAACATATCGTATAATGTTTCAATGGCTTTGTGATCACGTATCTATATTTTGATGAGCAAGCATTGGTATCGTACTTTCATCCTGTGTCAGAATACATACTGTGGCTGGGTTTTGATGATTGAATGCTGTATAAGGTTGATTGCTAATGATACTTGATAAACGCCTTATAAAATATGATCTGAACAGATGGTGTATTAACATTTAATGTTAACTGTGGATGATAATCATGATCTTCATAGCGTATTTCGAAATGCCAAGAACAGGTTAAATTTCAAATAATACACTCCTTTGTGAGTTTACCAGGCAGAACGTATTTACAGTCCTTAAGGAAAAAGATCTGTATGCTTTGTTATGTTCACGAGTTCTGTTTAACCTTTAGAAATAAGGTGACACAGCAAGTATTTGAACAAAAACTGAAACTCCACCATGTAATCGGGATTAAGTCACAGAAAAGGATTTGTAAGGCGATTATAGCTCTCTTCATATATAACATATAATACTTTATCATTGTAATGTTGTAATGTCATTGTGTTGTGTGTTAGTGTGTGTGTGTGCGCGCGCGTGTGTGTGTGTAACAGCAGTTGAATTATGTTCAAATAGTCACAAAGGTGACACTAATGAAGTGTCAAGAACACATTTACAATCCTTCTTCTACTTACTTGACAACTACATCTGGACATGGCTGTCTTATGTCGAGGTCATTACAGACATCGCTGATACTAATCGGGACAATGTCATTGATAAGGTCAATGTTACAACATAGGTTGAGGTCACTACAAATGTCGAGGCCACTACATGTGTTGTGAGGCGACGTACGTTAGAAACCGTGCATTGTGTTCAACGTTATTCCACCCATGTCTTGGCCACTAAAATGTGCAGGTCGATGCAACTATTTATGGTTGAAGGCCCCTACACGCATGAAGGTCAATTTCAAGTCTTGACAATTACAATGTGTAGATAGGCAGAGACCACATCAAACGTAGGCAGAGACCACATCAAACGTAGGCAGAGATCACATCAAAGGTAGGCACGGCACCATTAGATATGAGAAGTGCCTTGAGTCACACTGTAAGCAGATATATTAAAGCAAATGGAGGAGATCATGCAAATATTTGCGAATGTGGGTCCATATGTTTATGTGCGTTACAGAATTAAATTCCGCGAATGCTTACTACAGAATAATTGTCAAATGTATATATTATCATGTTCGAGTCAAGACATTCGGTATGAACACCGATCCCAATCGTCAGTATCACAGGTTTATGTTTAACTGGCACGAGTGAGAAACTTCGAGAAGACCAAGGAGGACAACTAATATCTAACTGTCATCTTGGACATCGATCAGCAACGATGTATATTTATCGCAGCAAGTGCCGCTATATGTTCCAATATGGCGGTTGAAACAAGTGAACTGAGCGGGACTTTCTTACAGAGAACATGATTTTTGTGATCTAAATGTCCTCGGTGTTTATTTTCCATTCTGTGTAGCCCACAGCAACAGGTTACAATTACGCGTCTATATACGAACTGGAAATCGGATCGGATATCTCAACTAAACCCCGATGAACATTTGTAGCTAATGTTGACATCATGTCCTGTCGACGCACCTATCTATTAAGTTCTAATATATGTATTGGATGTATCTATATCTAAAATGTAATATGATAATTTGAATTGTGAGAGAGGGGTGGGGGACAGGGAGAGAAAGAGAGAAAGATAGATTCGACACATGCATAGAAGAAAAACACTCCCTTCCACTTCTCAAGATAAAATGTTCATCTTACTCAATACCGTTTCACGCTCGTACATATATGAATTTGCTTTTTACATTTGAATCCAATCATAGTCTGATTGTATTTAAAATTTGCCCCGATTACCCTTTCTGATAGATGCATTTAACTGAAGATCTGCTGGAAGCGTTCAACGTCTACAGACAATTGCAACGTCAGTTTAGGTGTCATGCTACTTAAATGTGACACGACGTAGTTTGATTCAATTCAAAGCAAGGCTGAGCGCACTCACTCATTTTGCCATTTAAAAGTGACAGTGGCTTTTCTCCTAACTGTCTCGTCTACTCATTTTTAAGCAAATGGACATAATATTTCTGTTGCCTGGGAGTAAATGGCATCTGAGCTCCCGTTGGTTACGACACGCCATGTTTCCTGCGGCATGTTTCCTACGAGCAGTTCAAGGACGCGTGCTGATAAATACAACATCTGTTCGAGAGTACTGTCAGTCTGCGTGGAACAGATCTGCAATCGGGTGAAAACACATTCAAAGAGTATTTCCGTGTCCTTTCGTCTGCAGCTGTTCATGCATTCTCTTAAATCACAGCATATCCATGAAGATCCGGGTTTGAATTGGCCTTCAGCAACACAATTTAGTTTTCCTACTGTATCTATAATTTTTTGTTTTGTTTGTTTTTTTGTTTTGTGTGTGTGTGTGTGGGGGGGGGGGGGGGCGTAGGGGTTTGGTTATCATTATATTTTATTTTTGTAGAAAGTACATATTAGCATCGTTTATTATTTGGAGGTTATATTTTTCGCGAAAGGCAGGAGGTCTGAGATCTTCAGTGGCCCAGGCATAACCTAATAGGCGACATACAGGTTCGAGTGGTCGCTGACTTGGTTGGCACACGTCAGTTGCACAGACCGAATCGATGCCCATGCTGTTGATCACTGGATTGTCTGGTATAAACTCGATTATTTACAAACCGACACCATATACCTTTAAATAATATTCCTTAGTTAAACAATAAACAAACAAACAAACAAACAAAGGATCTAAAGGACCAAAAGTCCGAACAAACAAACCCCAGCAAACAATTTGGTAACGTGCTACCCTTTGCCTGAAATAAACAGAATATGAACCCAACCTTCATAAATGAAGTTTCAAATATTTACAACATGTACAGTTTGCGCAATACAGTTATGCCATTTAGGTTTCTGCTTAGTGATTTACATACCTGGAAACGACATTGATCGAAAAAAGGACTTCAAGAGACATGGCTTACAGCTGGTCAGATTGACACACAGAATGACAGTTGTAACTCGAAGCGAATAAAGTGTTACAAATAACATACTTGAACTTTCAAGTGCCAAGTGATCGGTTTCATGGAACTTTAACTAGATGGGTATTGATTTTGCTTAGTGAGTCAGGAGTGGATTTAGCTGATAAGGATGCTAGGTTTCAGCAGCAAGAGCTATTTATCTGATGCTCAAGAGATGAATTAGAGGACGACGTGTTAGTTTACATGCAACTGAGCGCCGTGCTTGTTTCATTCCCCGGACACAATTATAATTTTACGTAAATAAAGTAAAATTTACTCTGTTATTATCAAGTACCTGCCAATCAGGTCTTCTCGGTGAGGGTATTCAGTGAGGGTTGTTTTGTAATCTTTCCTGATTCCAGAATTAACAAGGGAAGGGAGAGACGTTAAAGGTGGCGCAAATCCTCAACGCGTTCAGAAAGCTGGAACTGCAGCCCAGCACGAGAGAAAAATGGATATTTACAAAAAAATACAAAATGTAAATATAATATTCACAACAAAATTCAAAAATTGTAATATGTATCTATTCTATTATATGTGTCATTCCAGGTTTGTCAGATATATATCGTAGTTATCACATATGGGTTATAATGCCAAATGCCATCCTGGATGTAATGATATGTTTTTGCCTGAACGGATTTCCTGCTTATTTAACACCCCGCTTATACTGCCAAACTAGATATAGTACCATTTGTTATTTTCAAAGTCATTTTCCCCTAGTTATGAAGCCAATTACACTTTGTGCATACAATATACATCTCTTAACAGGTTAACTGACATGACTAAAATTTATTGAACAAAGTTATAAATGTTTTAAGTGGTCTTGTAAACCCTGATGGGATAATACGTGTAACAATAAACTTCCTTCAACCTACAACAAGTCACCTTCAGCCCCTTGTTGCTGGAACCGCCCAGCCATTCACGGTTCATTACAGGAAGCAAAATCTTGATGATTGCATAGTTCGTCTAACTGTCCTATCTTGTTTAAATGCCAAACTGCATACAATGCCATTTTTTCTCCAGGATAAACGGTGGCATTGTAGCCAAGGTACACTGTACGTTATATCTGGGATTTCACCTTCTAAATAAAGTAGCACAGTTGTTGTTGAGTCCCATCTGGATTCGAACTCACACTCTCTGGCACCTTCTCGCCAACTCATACGTCTGTGATTTAACCCAATGAGCCATTCTCACCAATTCAGATCACGTATTTTCTGTACTCCTCTGGCAAGTGTACATTGGGACGGCTCCCATAGCCGAAAACTGTCAATACACAATACCATTTAAAAGTGGTCACACACCCAACATTTTAGGTGCCTGCCTCTGAGAGTAGGGGGTTGAACTCAAGCTTACAAGAGTACGAGAATCGGTATCTCTACTGAAAAAATGTAATCCTGCATCTATGTGTTCATATGAGCAATCAAACGGCATCACAACAGATGAGTTTGACCGACGCCTGTAACTGACATAATCAAAGTACTGACCTTTAAAGTGGCGTTAACCAAATCTTACTCACTCATTCATTCATTTTGAAATCACAAAATAACAAAACCTGTTCGGGGCACCATTCCTCTATGTACCAGCATACTTACTAATGCATTTTCAAAGTCACCTGGTAAATTTTTACCTATTATCTCTGTTCTCTTTAAGGATTGAGTTCAAGATCGTGAGAAGCATGTAGAAGTTTGTATCCAGGAATAAGACCAAATGTTATGGGTGTCAACTTCTACTTTATTGTTTACACGACGGAATGCAAGTTTCCCATGTTTTGGAATTCAAAACACTAGATCTTCTTGTATTTCTTGGGTATGAGGCGATTGGGAAGCCTAGTGGTTAAAGATTTCTCTCGTCGCTCCGAAGTTCAGTTCCCAAAATGTGTACACTGTGAGAAACCAATTTCTGGTGCCTCTCGCCGGACAGTTTGCTGGGATGTTGAGTAAAACTCACTCACTCTCACTCTCACTCACACACTCACTCGCTCACTCGTGGGTACATTGCATGTTGATTCCCATACTTGTGAATTCAACCACTGTCCTTCCCTTCCCTTATGATAGGACAAGGCTCACTGCTTGTGTTACACGTTTTGACCAAATGTGGTGGTTACAACAGCGAATCGAACGTCATTGTACACATAGGCTGATCACACGCCAAGAGACGACAACTTACTGTCTTAATACGGCTTGTCTACTGCTATTACGACTTAAAGCCCGCTCAAGGGTATTTGAGAACTGCAATGTATTTTAAAGGGGCACTCACCTATGTCTTCAACCTGGCAGTGTAACACTGCCATCACAATCTCGTTAGTTGGCTCGAAAGGATTTTCTGGCGTAGTATGACAAGAGACTGGGCAACTGTCTGTGATGACAGTGTGCACAATCTTCGAGACAATGTTTATAGGCATATACGTATTCCAAATTTAAAGGGAGGATGTTAATTAATTTCTTCAACCTTAAATGTCCGATACTGTGAAGTTTCCTAATATGTTTTAGTTAAACGGCAAATATGTGTATATTGTATATTAACGATAAGGTGGTCCAGTGGTTAAAGTGTTTGCTCCTCATGACGAAGACCCGGGTTTGATTTCCTACATAGGTTCAGTTTGTGAAGCCCATTCTTGATCTTCCACGTCGTGATATTGTAGAATGTAGCTAAAATAGAAGCTACGATTTACTCACTCACTATTATGTAACAAAGAAGTTTCATTCGTATCCCCAAAACTGCGATAACCCTTCAGCTTTAGGCCTACCAATGTAGCCATTACCCTTTCGTTGTTGCCATCCATGTGTGTTGTCCCGGCCTTGATGATAAATTAATCAGTGTATAACGGGTATGTTCAATGGTAACACCACTCGGGTTACTTGGCAACCCACCTGTAATTGCTCTTGTTTGGGGTAATTACTCAGCAACATTAATTCAGGTTTGATGTGTTAATGCATAATATGGAACGATAACAATTTACGGATGAACAACTTCTTATTTCAGTGAGACCGATATATGGTTATCCTTCCTTATAATCTCCCATTAAACGCCTCGCCACGTTAATTAATGCATGACATGTCGTGTAAGAGGCAGGTCAAGGAACCATCTGCAGATTTTTTAAAAAATCATCCGATAATACATATATATTGATTGATTATCACTGATATCATGCAAAGACGATGTGTCCAAAGTTAGTGTCTATGTATGTAGGTTTACTAAGGTAGACCGAGAGAACAGCCATGAGCTGCCGTAAAGTACCCGTGTAAAAATAGCCCCCCTTGTTCAAATAATATACTGACAATTCTTGGTTAATTTTTATCTAGTTAAATCATTCATTAAAGAAACATAGAACATGTTTCTTTGTCAGCTGCAGATAGATTTTTTTTGTTCCTGTATATCGTAACCGTCTATGGGTATTGATGGAAATTTTGTCTGTTATAATTTTCGTTATTTTGCATTTAGTTTTAATACGTTTTGTTTTAGTATTCTATATAACAATTCCAGTTAATTTTCGTTATTGTCGTCAAGTCTGTGTCTTCTGGGATAACATTCGGACACATGTGGGAGAAATAATAATAACAAACGCAAGAACCAGTTCGGTGGAATCGCTCCATACTGAGGCCTCTCAAACGGTAAAATGTAAATTGTCGTTCACGTAAAGCGGTGTAAATGTTAGTTTACTGAAATATATTTAGTTATTCGAGTGAACAATGTTTTATTATAACAAATACATTGACAAAGCCAAACCTGGCAGTGTGATGGTTGTTAATAGTGGATGTGACCCTCACGCTAATGCAATTGATCATGAGAGAGTTCCGCTACAGACAGCTGAAAACTGCATTGAAGATTTTGTTCCAAATGTCAGTCAAAGATCGACCAAATGTACTGGTCGTTTTTGGATGGTTCTGGTCCAGTCGTATATCTTACGAGTTTATGGTGTCCCGGTTCTTGGTTACACTGACGCTAAGGTATATATGTTTTACACATGGTTCCTCGTTAAACAAGACGCTTTTTTCCAAACATGTTTCATTTATACTTCAGTTCTCACGTTTTTGATTAATTCATTAGGGGCAGTGTGAAAGTGTTATGCAATAAAACACGTCCGCAAACGTTTTGAAGTTGTCACATGGCTATCCCTCCGGGTACCCATAAACAGCTGGGTGTTATGTAATAAGACACATCCACAAACCGTTTGATTTCATTATGTCAAAAGTGAAACAATGTTGGTAGCATGGACAATAACGGACTCTCTTAATGTGTATATTGAGTAAGTTTATGCTCTATATTCTAAAATCTGTGCACCACTATTGATATTTCGAAAAGATTTATGCTCGGGTAACTGTCGTGACAAACTGTTGATAGTCATGAACGCAATTAACAAAAACATCTGACGCTGCTGACTTATATCTGCGAGCTTTGTTTAGCCAGAGTTTAGTCAGAGAGCTGCAAATAGGAAAACCCCAAACGTACTGGCGTTGACCGTCTTGCTCTATATTGCTGCCATAACAGATTCTATGTGCTCCTGATACGAATGAAGTTCCATTTCCATGCAACTAAGGCAGTACTTTCTGTTTTGTTTATAAGAAATTATTAAAGCTTTGACATTTAGCCACCCAGTCCTCCATATTATGAATCAACGGAGATCTGCCGTTGTGTTACCGCAAATAAAACCTAAGTTACACTTTTTATTTTGGGTTCTTGAGCACTTGCGTCATTTATGTGTTACACAGGATATATCTCAGTAGTCGACTTGACAAAGGTACGTGCAACTCCAAGACAAAAACGTCTGTAAATGATATTATGCCGATGTCATACTATATCATGCATCTTGCCAAAGAGAGATTGGTTTCAAATCATGTGTCTGACTTTATACAAATCAGTCTTTGATAGCTTGCACTGACACTAGAAGGATTTTTTGACTGGACGTATTGTATGATTGCGGAAAATTTCGATCTAAACTCGGAGACTGATTTCGTAATCCAAGGTTAAAAATGTCCGTCCTGCTGTGATACGTGCAGTCAGTTGGATTGAAACATAAAATTGAACTAGCTTATTTCTAAATTTAGAATCGATCGAGAAGGCTATTTGTTGAATTTTGCACTGAAATGGCTATTTCCAAGGATTTAAGTCTATCAGGAAAATTGCATGATAATAAATTAAATTTAATATTCAATCGATATCATATGATAATGATGCACATTCTACGACACAATAAACTATCCTCTTTCAATAACACGACTGTATTTCAATTAAATCTACAGCTCTGATGACTGATAACACATAAAAGCGTCAGCAATATTCCACATTGCGTCACATATTTCCTACAGTAAATCCGAGACAAACCAAGTTTGCTTTTTAATGGTGAGTATTTTGCTCTAAAAGATGATGACAAATGAATTGGTTCAGTAGGGCTGTTGACGATTGTCGGGGGAGTTTCTATTCCTGTACATCTGATATGCATTACGGATAAAAAAAACACCTTAACCACTTCCTAGAATTGGAATGCACAGCGACAAGATCATTGATCTTTAGCTTGCCTGCATCTGACAAAACACAGAAAAAAAATACGCCAAAATTAGGATTAAGGATCTTTGTTGCATCTGACGTCACATGAACGTGTTTAAGGAAACCATCCGACACTGAAGAGACAAAATACCGTAACACGTTGATGTCACTGTCAACACCTATACGGAAACATGACGTACTTTACAGGCGGAATTGGAATCTCGCGAAATTGATTTTGGTTATGTGTGAAACGTTATGAAGATGTCATTTAAACTGGAAAAACACGAATTTAACATAATTTGATGTTTGAATCTGAGGAGCCGCTTTAATATTAGCTTTTGGCCATTGCTTGTTGTGGTATTGGCGAAAAGGCAGAGTAAAGGAATTGGTAATATTTCGATTTGACGGTTAGTTGGAGTATCTAATTCGCACGAGAGATCATGGTATTCCGTCCATGGTATGGCATGCTATGTTTCTTACAGAAGGTCATTATGACTACTTCTTTGACGCGGAATAAGAAGCTGGCAAGACCCTCTGTCTCTATCTTTGCAGTCTTCGCGATCAATTGTTGTCTCAGGAAACTGCTTCCAGCGACTCTCTATTTAGTAGAATGTTATCAAATGGTTCATTTGACCATGAGGAAAAAGCCTGTTTTGGACTTGGTTTGATGAACTTATAAACGCTGTCCAGGAATAGATATTTTTCGAGCATGTTATTAACCACTGATCGTCAGCCGGTCGATGTTTTAACACGTCTGAGCAAACCTTACTTGTCCAGTGAGTAATTTTGTCCGGGGCGATTTGATTTGTTGTGTGTACCCATTCAAAGCTTGTCCTCCTGGATTTCTGACAACTATGACCTTCCTTATTTAGTTGAAGGATACAAACACGATGATCAAGCAGAATAACATAAGAGCAAAATCAATATTGATGGTAACATTTGGCAACTCAGTTTGAAAACAGAACTCGGACTTTATATTCGAGTTAAATGTTAAATCCATTCCTGTATTTATATCATGCCTTGACAGCTTAGAAATGTCAGCAGTTTGTAATCAATTCTTACTATTCTTGTCCTCCAAGAGGCGGGAGATACAGACAATGATATCTAATAGTAACTCCATGACCACCTCGATACGTGATCTTCATAATAGCTTTGAAATTATGGATGGAAATGTAAGCACAAAGGCTTGGTTCCTCCTTCCCTTATTTCCTTTTCCGAAAATTTGAATTGATTCAAGACTGCATATTAAGCATGACTATTACACGGTCGTCAGCATGTGAGTGACAGAAGTGATCCAGAAGCGGACACTACATCTCCCGGCCATATGGAACTCCCTGTGGGGTAAGGGGCCCGGGCAAGGCTTTTATTAGTGGGGACTACAGCATGACTGGTATTGATACCCCATTACAAGGGCCAACCTTCTCTTTAACCTCCCTTTCATCTCACAAGCTCGCAAACAGACTCTCACAAACCGAAATGCCTCAGTTCAAGGTGGATTTCCTGGTTAATTTCTTTGAAAAGCTTTGTAGCAACGGAAGCTGGTTATCAAAATAGAGAACGGGCGTTCCAGGAGGATTACAGCGTGGATAATTTCATCGACCAAAATCATTGAACTTGCAGTTATATAAACGTGGGCAAGGAAAACAAGTACCGTTGCATTTGACTGTGTAATAGTGAACATTTCGTATAGTGTACTGACACCAGCTTTAGCGTTTTCAAAGGCTGAGGCAAGGACAATGGTTGTGCCATGCCAACCTAAAGGAAATGCAATTGTTGATATCTTTTACACAGAGGCAACGATTGCATTCATTCTGGAACCAGAACGTCTTGTATCATAGCAGTTGCCTTTTCACATGTAAGGTAAATGCACTATATTCTTAATCACAGTCCTGAAAATACAACCACGCCTCATGTAGGTACAGGGCAGAACGGTCAACAAGAAAAGACACACAAGACCACGGGTGCTCCCTTTGCTTGAATCAACATGACGTTTTATGTAATAATACGGGGTATGGTATCGCGTGACAGTGGATCCCTTCTGGAATTGACAAGGCCATTCATATTGCATTCATTTAACATCTAGCCAAAGAGTCGATCACGGAAAATGTACTGCGTATTGTCTCATGATTTCAAATATTACTAAACATATTGGAACTAAAGTTACACATAATCCCTTCGTGTCCATACAGGAATCTAAGTCGATTTTGAAACAGACATGTTTATATCATAAACCATACGTCCTGTGCACGTAATCTGTTTTTTATTGACGGCTTGGATGTCGTATTAAATCTGTGTGTCCAGATATGAAACAAGTCAGTTTTAAAATAGGCATATTAATATAAAAGTATGTTCCGGTATTTGTGATTTCCATAGACAAACATCCTTTTCACATTAAGACTTGATTCAAGAAATCGATCTACGTGCTTGTTTGCTTTTGTTCCCAATTCTATACCACTGTCACACAAGTGGAACTAATTACGATAAAATTCGGAATATTCAGTACGAGCTTGAAAGGGTATAAATGTTCTGTCTATTATTTATATTTCCTATCCTTGTATACACAATTCATTTGCCATTCAGATGCATCATGTTTGGGAAACAATCCAGGAAACCTGCGTGGGCGGGACAAGTCGATGAACGACAGCCTTATCCTTCTGTTTTCACAGAATGACTCTCTGTTATAAACCATTAACTTCCAGATCCCTGAACAAGACTGCGTTTTTAGTCATCAGGCGCCTACGAAAGGTTTTATACAGTCAGAAAATGATACATTGTTTGTTTATATACATTTATGCTTGACAGCCTCTATCTTCTCATTTCGTTCTGCTTTCTTCCGTAACAATGCGCCTGTGTTTTATTTCAAAATATCCGACTGACATAATAATTCTGGATTTGAAATTTGAGTTTTATTCTTATCAAGAAGGTGTTTTTATAAAGTAATTCCAGCGGCGCTGTGCGTTGATTTGGTTGAACGCCAAGTTTAGATACGCATGAGCACTGTGAGATCATAGTGTTTAGAACGTATAAACATTTGTTCTTGGGTAGACTGGGATAAAGCATACTGTCAGCACTGCATCTCCTCACAGTGTAGTTTATCAGTAAACAGACACATAACGATGACGGGTGAATAGCATTCCGGCGTCGTATCACTTCACCTGATAAACAATAAGGGAATTAAAGCAGCCAAGTTTCAGACAAGCTGAGCCACAAACCTGAAGCTGTATGGTCATGCCTGTCCCTGAATGAGAGATGTTTCATTTTTGTCAAGCCATGTACATCTCCTTCTGGAAGCACCCCAGCGATGTGATATGGTGGTAATACCTTTAATATCTTAACCTTGAAGTCAGGCACTTAATCCTCAATGTAACCTTTGTAGATTTATATATGGACTCCTATGCCAGATAAAAGGTGTCAGATGGCAGGAGAAATTTACTTCCAATCGCCATAGCTTTCCGGGATTTTCTGTAGTTACGAATGTTCCATGTGTGCGTGTTGTGAGTCGGTCTACGCGTAAGTCGACATAGAGACCGTTCTTTGAGGCTGGGTTAAGCTGCTTCTGCTTCACCTTCTAGAACACTAACAGTAGATGTAGGCATCAAATTAACAGGATTACTTTGACCATAGCCCGGGTCCACGCTGTAGGCCAGTGACCCGTCATTATCTTAAGGTACGCTGAGATAGTATATAAATGTTTGCAGAATGTCATTTTGGAGGGCTTTGTTATTCGTATCTACATGGCATCGAATGATGCATCAAAACTGACACGACTGGGTCCTTGTGATATGAGATAAGTAATGTGGACGGAAAAGGTATACAGCAAACCTTCATTAATATCAGTGTACGTACGTGTTTCAGTTGAAAACTCTCACCGACATACTCATTTTCAAATCATGACATATTGCTTTAGTTGTATTGTTAGTGTAGCACAGTGTACATTTGTTTTTACGTATGGTTCAACTTATGTAAATTGTACCGGGAAAAATGTGGTTTCCTAAATCCATAGAAATTTCTGCCTATTAGGAGCAGCTGATAGCTGGTTAGATTACGTGGTGTGATTAACCAGCCAATATTTCGAGGGGATAGGTCTGGAAGGAAGCAGGGAGGCCTTGGGGTGGTGGTTAAGCTAGGTTAGGGGTAGACAGGGTAGGACTTGTTGGGTGTGGGTGAGGGTAGAGGTATTGGTGTGAATGTATACGCAGATTCAGTTCCCATCTTTTGTTTTCCTGTTAAACTAGATTTTTAAAGATGAACATGACGGAATGAAATGTAGATCAACAGAAATCCATCGAGGTCCAGCGCCTCCTCAACACCATTAAGTTGATCGCTCCAGCCTTGTTTATTGATCACGTGTAGAAACCAGATGGAACGACTACAGTAATTGGGGTGGTAACACGTCCCTTCATACAACAAATATGACTGATACGGACTGAAGATAACATTGCCGTCTCTCAGGTGACGCTGTGATTGAGTATTTGGGGATGAGCTATGCCAGAATTACAATATTTGAAAGTGGCAACACTCAAGGCACACGGCATGCGAGACTCCAATCTATCATTGTGCATTAACGCTGCACCACAATGCTCATTTTCCTGGACAATTATCGCGGGGTTTTATTGATGGTGTGTTGTAGTATTTATAAGAAAGGAATAAAAAATGTAAATGGAATCCAGAAGGTTTAGAGAACGTCTATCCTGTCCGTTCTGTCCATCCTGTCCATCCATCTGTAGTAGTAGCCATGCATGTTCAATTGGACAATGGCTTCACAAACTTTATGGTAACTCGATCGTTCATCCTGTATATCCTTTTGTAGTAATAGCCATGTTCAATAAGACACGGATTTCAAAAATTTAACAGTAACTTGGATATTTAGAGGACGCCCATCCTGCCCATGTAAATGCCCGGTTTAATTAGACAAGGATTTCAAAACGTTCGTCGTAACAACCATTTTCAGCCATAGATATCAAATCAGCAATGACACCATGTGTTTGCAGAGGCAAACGTTTCTGTAAGCACATACTGCTTTACCGACATCACCTAATACGCAAACAGTAAAATACAAAGTGTGTTTGTTGCACAATCCTCCCAACAGTTCAATAACTATCTCGTACTACTTAAGAAGACTAGTATTATTACAGTTAATAATACTGTATTATGACTTTAATTACAGGAATGTAATGACTTAGTACAGTGTAAATAGACATGCATAATGATCACAGTTACATTTAAATGTGGACCAAACTGTCACAAACAACTTCAAACGTAACAATCAGCTAGTGACACAGGAGTATCAATTACGGTACGTAATCTTCAGAGATAAACGTACAAGATTCCTGACGCCATCATAAAAGCCGGCGTTTTGTAATCCGGTGTTTTTTGCTAAAGATGATACATGTACAATTGTAAGATGTTTTCGGTTTGGCGACAACTGAGGTGATGGTAATTTGGATTCCAAGAGATAGGATTCCTGTTTCAAAGTCAATGTTTTTAGGCTGTAACAAGGCAAAACCATCCCAAATTATGACAGGTGCTGGCAAGAAGTTGGTTCAACCACGCTTTTAAGAAGAATATTCTGTAATAGTTATGCCAAAGTGAATTGCCTTATATATCAATGTGGGAGTAAACTCCAATGCAGGCTTGAGATGATTATCACTATGGTCATGATGAAACTCACCAAAACAGGTAGGTGTCTGACAAATTTACAAAGGTAATAAGGGATTCGAGCCAACAATCGTAGCTTCTGGGCATGCAGAAAAGACGAGGACCCCGTGTACCATACTGTCAAGATCCACTAGTTCCTGTTCGCATAAACTTGGTTGTAAAGTTCTAACTTCATGCAAGTAGTGCTCGTTGATTTAAATCGGATGTATTTAAATACGTAAATACTGATTTTTATGATTAAATATTTAAGTTCTGTGAGAGGCATTTTAAAAGTTGTGAAGATAACGGTGATAGTGCCGAAACCGAAACGTCGTACTCATTGCAATATATAACTTGACTATTATACATCTTGGTATTCCCCGAGATAATTTCTAAGACGTATATCTTCTTTTGAAATAGGATGGAGGGGTTAATCAGATGTTAAGCATGTTCATCAGCGTCTGTAGTCAGGAACTCTTGAACATCTGAGATCGTCATCATCCCAAGCTTGTCATTACAGGATCAGTTGGTCATATTTACTGATCTGGCTGATACATGACAGCATATCCCAACTGCGCAGATCGATGGGCATGGTGACAATTACTGGATGGTCTCGATGATGTATAGACTACTATGAATCTGGAATATTTCTTGGTGCATGTGTCTTTAAATAGTAAACAAAATAAACTCAGATCATTTCTAAAACAGCAAATGCTATAATCCGAGCGTCCTCATCGTTCCTCGCCTTTCAATGAATCCATACGAATATGATAACCAACAAATATCCACGATTTCCTTTCTTTAATGTTAAATGTGTTGTTTTGCCGTTAAATATCTGAAAATGGATCAACTACTCAATTCTTGTGGCATCATAAAGAGGTGCTTCATTATAAAGGACGTTCATCTGTAAATTGTAAAGTCATCTTACACCAAAAAGTCATATTGATTTCTTAAAACATGCAATCAACTATCTTAATATGACGAGTACTGTCAAGAAATGTTTTCTGGGGAATGTTTCAATTATTCTTGTTGTTGACGTTAACGTCTTTCTCAGGTGCTGTTACTTTTACATGAGTAGGATACAATGTCATGTGGAACAACGTTGCAATTAACGCACAGCTTTGAGTAAACCACATGAAGATCAATCATACTACATGTTTGTGGATTCAAACACTTGCGTCTACTTTGCAATCGAACATTCTGCCAGCTTCGCAACCAATCAATTATCATCTGCCCAATGGATATTTTCATGGGAAATACATCTAATACCATATTCATCGATAATATGTTGCGTCCATTTATAGAACTATGTGTCACGTATACAAGTAGAAATCCAGATATAGGTCTTCTCTCGCAATTGAAGCGCTTTTTTGCGAGTGCCTCATTTTTAAAAGTACGAAGTAATTTCCGGCTGACTGACAAAAACGCCCAAAACTATCTGACAAAAATTCCTTGGCATGTTTTTATTTGCGGATACTTCCAGTTCCAGCAGATATGTGATATAGTGGTAAGAGCATTCATAAAACTGTGGATATGCTGCAGTCTGAAAAAACACATCTTTAATTGCCATGGTGGTCCCGACAGAGGGGGAACGGACGCCCAAACTAATAGGGATCCATGTTAAGTGGACTCCTTTGAACGATACGCCGATCTAGGATTCAATTTCCGATGTCCTTTTCATAGTTCGTTATTACTATTTGCAACACCACGTCGACTATGCTTATTTACACAACGCCATAGTCTTGTCTTGATGTTGTCGTAGCTTGGCACAAAATTATGTCGCTTAAAATTGATATCAATAAGATACTTTATATGCTGATCAAGATCTGGGGAAATGCACCGTGTTTTCTGTATACAAGAGCTGATTTAATTTTCGATCTTTGCTGATCATTACTGTTGTATGCCATTGCAACAGCTTGCGTTTGAACATACTATCATGACTAGCTAATCTGTGACAAAAATAGATGCGTTAATGGTATCTGTCTTGAAGATGACTGCGACTGAGCGACTCCGATGGGGTTGTGATGGAGTGTGTGTGTTGCAACTCTTCCCTATTGTGATGGGGTTGGAACACGCACGTTTAAAAGAGCATCTTCATCTGTTGCTGCGATGATTTCCACAACGGGGTTGTGTTGCACAGATGCCGATAATTTGACACGGGGCTCATTTCATGTATATTTAGAACTCATACCAGAGAGTGTATAGAAAGGTTCATTGTTACTCTTTCTGTGTATCAACTGAGAACAACATCCGTATGTCATTACACGCTGACGGCCAAATACAGCATTCTCATTGGCTTAAGAACTCATTCGAATTCTGCCGACAGGCTTATAACCACAGTGTTTATTCATGTTTCATATTGTTTGACATGATCTAGTACAGGTAAATCGGGAGGTTTATTGTCATGATGACGGCTCACCTGAGGGTAAAAACCAAATGGTCAAATGTCCATGATGATATATTGACAACAATGGGAGATGGGTAAAAACGAAATGGTCAAATGTCCATGATGATATATTGTCAACAATGGGAGATGGGTAAAAACGAAGTGGTCAAATGTCCATGATAATATATTGTCAACAATGGGAGATGGGTAAAAACCAAATGGTCAAATGCCCATGATAATATATTGTCAACAATGGGAGATGGGTAAAAACCAAATGGTCAAATGCTCATGATAATATATTCTCAACAATGGGAGATGCGTGTGTTCTGGTTTGCTTGAACTTAGACTGGGAGTATGTATTAAAATCAAATAACGGCAGAAAGATTATCTTTCTTATTGCATTTTAATGCATGTTTGATTCACTGCATACGTATCTCTTCATGACCGCCGTAACGTCAGGGCCCCGTTCTTCCAAATGATGTTAGTGATGTGGTTACTGTACCTTACACACATCCGCATAGGCTTACGATCGTCTCAGCTCTAGGAGCTCGGAACAATGAAGACTACATCAAGGATACACAGATGAATGGGCACGTTCTGCTTGTTTGTTGTATTAAGGGCCGCATTCAGCAATATTCCAGGTATAGGGAGGCGATATGTAAATAATGACAATTCCAGTGACAAACATCATGAACATCGACCTACACATGATAATATATTCAATCGAGTCTGACCACCAGATCCCTGTCAGCCTCTTTTTACGAATAGAAGCGGGTGCTGCAGATCAGTTCTAATCTGGATCTTCACGGGTTGAAGGTGTGTGGATCGATACATCTATTGAGGTTTTTTCGTATTGTTCATTATATAACCATCGAAAGACCGTTTCGGCCATTCCTCTGATTCGATTCAAAGTGAAGCTGATGAGAAAAAAATGTAATAAAAAATTACAGTTTAATACTAAACCGTGTTAGATCTTCTTGTTGCAGTGTAACATACTTGAAAGTCTACTATAGCTGGATAATTCCGCATTTACTTCCAGATGTAAATTGGATTGATGTAATTTGCCCTCGAATGATAAGGTTGCTTTCTGGAATAAGGGCTCCTAAATGATTCCGAAAAAGACCTTTGGGAACTACAGAGTGTCTGGACCGTGCGGTCATCAGGTTCAGTGTTGTACCAACGACCTGCATCATGCCACGGGCGTCCGTCACTGACCACTATAAGTGGACATTAGTGTCCCTCGTACTCGTAAGGACTGCGAGGTTCAACCTCGCGGCTAAAGCACGTAGTGGTAATGGCTACTTTATTGGATGGTGCGTGTAAGCCATCAGTGTGGAGGAAACAACGGCTATATGACGCTGAAGAGACCATGGCCAAATGCTTATTGTTTCAAAGTGTTATACTTCAGGTGACGTTTGTCAACTGAAAACAGAGTCAGAAGAACTAGTAGATGTAGCTGTTTAATTGTCGTATAGTACTCTGTAAATCAAACTTCAAAATAAAAATCGCCTTCCTACGGATGTGTTACGTTTGGGTGACGTGGACCATGATCTAATTGCAGTTATGGGTATTCTCTCTCTCACTCTCTCTCATACACACAGATACACACACGCACTCACACACTCACGCACGCACACACAGAGGAGTGGGGGTGGGGGTGTATGACATGAAATTGTCGTAATGACACGTCCTCCGAAAGTTTTGCTTGTCTTCATATGAGGCTAGATTGGATATAACGCTCGTTTACGGGGTTTTTTTTGCGTGATTGTTTACAAGTTGACTTGACTCGGAAGGTAAGGTGTTGAATGCGGCGTAAAGAACTACGGAATTAAAAAGGCAAAAGATTGTCATAATAGTTGTTTGCGTAAGTATAAGGATATAAGTACGCATAGATTGCTACCGATAGACACGTCTGTGCACGCAGAATAAGTGCAACATGTAACAGTGAACTAACTGCAACGCGTAACAACAGGGCAAAATCTAGTTTAGAACAGTTGATTGAAGCATGCGGCTACATTTACACTAGTGAGCCTAAACTTTTGATGGGTAGTATACTTGAACACAAACGTCTAATGGTGTAGGGAACAATTGATTCTAATGGTAAATATAACACATAACTGTAGACCCTAAACGTAAATGAAACACATGGCTGTAATCTCTAAAGCAGTCACTGAAACAATCAAAAAGGAAATGGTCTCCGTGTCTGGGTGAACTAAGTTGACCATTTCAGATTAATGTATACATATGGAAATTAATTAAGCAACACCAAATTCAAAGACACATAAAAACTTAACAAAGTTTAACGAAGTAATTTTGATGATTGATTATTCAATTTTGATGTATTGACATACAGCATGAGCTTTTCATGGGTTGATATGACGCGCGTGAAGCTTGCACAGCGCACGTGCATTGCTTTAACCTCAACTTTCGAAAAATGCACTTTTTCCCTGGGGTGTTTACAAGCGCAGGTTGTCGATTGCATTCGGTTTTTCATTCATTTCAATGTCATGGCACGTAGGAAATTATCAGAGGCCACTCGTTGGCAAATAATCGGCATGAGGAATGCTGGTATGTCTCTAAGACAAATCGGGACTCAAATCGGACGACATCATTCCATAATTTCAAAACTTTTGAAAAAATACCGGGCCACTAATGAAGTTAAAGACCTGCCTAGACCAGGAAGACCCAGGAAGACCACAGTCCGGGAGGACAGAGCTTTACTGAGACTTGTACGGCGCAGGTCCTTCGACTCGAGCTCTCGGTTGAGACAGGAGTGGCTTCCAGGGAGACCCATCTCGAACAGGACTGTTCGGAATCGTCTGAAAGCTGCAGGATACCGGGCAAGGAGGCCAATCAAGCGACCCAGACTGTCTCCAGCCCATAAGGCAGCCCGACTGGCCTGGTGTAATGACCGTTTGCACTGGAACATTGCCTCTTGGAGGAAGGTCCATTTCTCAGATGAGAGCCGGTTCTTGCTGCACATGGTGGACGGTCGTACTCGGGTCTGGAGGCAGAGGAACACAGCAATGGCTCCACGGAACATCCAGGAGACTGTGGCCTTTGGGGGAGGTTCCGTTATGGTATGGGGGTGCATTTCCATGAACTGCAAGTTGGATATCATTACCATCCGTGGCAACCTTAACGGTGTTCGTTACCAACAGGAGGTTCTTGACAGGGCTGTGGTACCTCATTTTGAGAACCATCCTCTGGCAACGAGACCCATATTTATGGACGACAATGCTAGACCTCACAGGGCGCATGCTGTAAATGATTTTTTGCGGCAAAATGCAATTGACAGAATTCCATGGCCTGCCATGAGCCCTGACCTCAACCCCATTGAACATTTGTGGGACTTTATTGGCCGTCGTGTGAGGCAGAGAGACCCACCAGTCCATAATCTCAACGAATTGACGGCTGCCCTGCATGAGGAGTGGAACAGGATCCCCCAGAATCAGATCCGGAGACTCATCCAAGGAATGAGGAGGCGTCTGGAATCGGTGGTGCGTGCGCAGGGAGGACACACTAGATATTGATGAAAGTCGGTGTGCAGACTCTCAGATGACTGTTCTTTCTTTCCATGTGACATTTGTGTTAATACACCTGACAACAACGTCTGTGGATGAATAGTAAATTGTGTCCATTTTTTCATGAATTTAAGACAGTTTTAAGAATTTGGATTTCGTTGCAATAAAGCAAAGTCTTGATACTTTTTCCCTTTAAGTTGTTTGTCAGAGATCGTCTGTTGAATAAAAAAGTGTCAAACTATATCAACCCGGCATATTTTGATTGTCAGAACACTTCAAAGTTGCTCCAATAGAAAAAATTGGGGTGTTGCTTGATTAATTTCCAGGTGTATATATTAACAAATATCGAGCATCTCCAAAAAGAGATACAAAAGAGATCCTACGTATGTGATAATAAGTCCTACGTAGGTGAGAGTAAGTCCTACATAGGAGATAATAACTCTCACGTAGGAGAAAATAAGTCCTACGTAGGAGATAGTAAGTCCTACATAGGAGATAATAACTCTCACGTAGGAGATAGTAAGTCCTACGTAGAAGATAGTAACTCTCACGTAGGAGATAGTAAGTCCTACGTAGAAGATAGTAACTCTCACGTAGGGGATAGTAAGTCCTACGTAGAAGATAGTAACTCTCACGTAGGAGATAGTAAGTCCTACGTAGAAGATAGTAACTCTCACGTAGGAGATAGTAAGTCCTACGTAGAAGATAGTAACTCTCACGTAAGAGATAATAAGTCCTACGTAGGTGAGAGTAAGTTCTACCTGGGAGATAGAAAGTCCTACGTAGGTGATAATAACTCTTACGTAGGTGATAATAAGTCCTACGTAGGAGATAGTAAGTCCTACATAGGAGATAATAACTCTCACGTAGGAGATAATAAGTCCTACGTAGAAGAAAGTAACTCTCACGTAGGAGATAATAAGTCCTACGTAGAAGATACTAACTCTCACGTAGGAGATAATAAGTCCTACGTAGAAGATACTAACTCTCACGTAGGAGATAATAAGTCCTACGTAGAAGATTGTAACTCTCACGTAGGAGATAGTAAGTCCTACGTAGAAGATAGTAACTCTCACGTAGGAGATAATAAGTCCTACGTAGAAGATACTAACTCTCACGTAGGAGATAATAAGTCCTACGTAGAAGATAGTAACTCTCACGTAGGAGATAGTAAGTCCTACGTAGAAGATAGTAACTCTCACGTAGGGGATAGTAAGTCCTACGTAGAAGATAGTAACTCTCACGTAGGAGATAGTAAGTCCTACGTAGAAGATAGTAACTCTCACGTAGGAGATAGTAAGTCCTACGTAGAAGATAGTAACTCTCACGTAGATGATAATAAGTCCTACGTAGAAGATTGTAACTCTCACGTAGGAGATAGTAAGTCCTACGTAGAAGATAGTAACTCTCACGTAGGAGATAATAAGTCCTACGTAGAAGATACTAACTCTCACGTAAGAGATAATAAGTCCTACGTAGAAGATAGTAACTCTCACGTAGGAGATAGTAAGTCCTACGTAGAAGATAGTAACTCTCACGTAGGGGATAGTAAGTCCTACGTAGAAGATAGTAACTCTCACGTAGGAGATAGTAAGTCCTACGTAGAAGATAGTAACTCTCACGTAGGAGATAGTAAGTCCTACGTAGAAGATAGTAACTCTCACGTAAGAGATAATAAGTCCTACGTAGGTGAGAGTAAGTTCTACCTGGGAGATAGAAAGTCCTACGTAGGTGATAATAACTCTTACGTAGGTGATAATAACTCCTACGTAGGAGATAGTAAGTCCTACATAGGAGATAATAACTCTCACGTAGGAGATAATAAGTCCTACGTAGAAGAAAGTAACTCTCACGTAGGAGATAATAAGTCCTACGTAGAAGATACTAACTCTCACGTAGGAGATAATAAGTCCTACGTAGAAGATACTAACTCTCACGTAGGAGATAATAAGTCCTACGTAGAAGATTGTAACTCTCACGTAGGAGATAGTAAGTCCTACGTAGAAGATAGTAACTCTCACGTAGGAGATAATAAGTCCTACGTAGAAGATACTAACTCTCACGTAGGAGATAATAAGTCCTACGTAGAAGATACTAACTCTCACGTAGGAGATAATAAGTCCTACGTAGAAGATTGTAACTCTCACGCAGGAGATAGTAAGTCCTACGTAGAAGATAGTAACTCTCACGTAGGAGATAGTAAGTCCTACGTAGAAGATAGTAACTCTCACGTAGGAGATAGTAAGTCCTACGTAGAAGGTAGTAACTCTCACGTAGGGGATAGTAAGTCCTACGTAGAAGATAGTAACTCTCACGTAGGAGATAATAAGTCCTACGTAGGTGAGAGTAAGTTCTACCTGGGAGATAGAAAGTCCTACGTAGGTGATAATAACTCTTACGTAGATGATAATAAGTCCTACGTAGGTGAGAGTAAGTTCTACCTGGGAGATAGAAAGTCCTACGTAGGTGATAATAACTCTTACGTAGATGATAATAAGTCCTACGTAGGAGATAGTAAGTCCTACATAGGAGATAATAACTCTCACGTAGGAGATAATAAGTCCTACGTAGAAGAAAGTAACTCTCACGTAGGAGATAATAAGTCCTACGTAGAAGATAGTAACTCTCACGTAGGGGATAGTAAGTCCTACGTAGGTGAGAGTAAGTTCTACCTGGGAGATAGAAAGTCCTACGTAGGTGATAATAACTCTTACGTAGATGATAATAAGTCCTACGTAGGAGATAGTAAGTCCTACATAGGAGATAATACCTCTCACGTAGGAGATAAAAAGTCCTACGTAGAAGAAAGTAACTCTCACGTAGGAGATAATAAGTCCTACGTAGAAGATAGTAACTCTCACGTAGGGGATAGTAAGTCCTACGTAGAAGATAGTAACTCTCACGTAGGTGATAGTAAGTCCTACATAGGAGATAATACCTCTCACGTAGGAGATAATAAGTCCTACGTAGAAGATAGTAACTCTCACGTAGGAGATAATAAGTCCTACGTAGAAGATAGTAACTCTCACGTAGGAGATAATAAGTCCTACGTAGAAGATAGTAACTCTCACGTAGGGGATAGTAAGTCCTACGTAGAAGATAGTAACTCTCACGTAGGAGATAGTAAGTCCTACATAGGAGATAATACCTCTCACGTAGGAGATAATAAGTCCTACGTAGAAGATAGTAACTCTCACGTAGGAGATAATAAGTCCTACGTAGAAGAAAGTAACTCTCACGTAGGAGATAAAAAGTCCTACGTAGAAGAAAGTAACTCTCACGTAGGAGATAAAAAGTCCTACGTAGAAGATAGTAACTCTCACGTAGGAGATAGTAAGTCCTACATAGGAGATAATACCTCTCACGTAGGAGATAATAAGTCCTACGTAGAAGATAGTAACTCTCACGTAGGAGATAATAAGTCCTACGTAGAAGATAGTAACTCTCACGTAGGAGATAAAAAGTCCTACGTAGAAGAAAGTAACTCTCACGTAGGAGATAATAAGTCCTACGTAGAAGATAGTAACTCTCACGTAGGGGATAGTAAGTCCTACGTAGAAGATAGTAACTCTCACGTAGGAGATAGTAAGTCCTACATAGGAGATAATACCTCTCACGTAGGAGATAATAAGTCCTACGTAGAAGATAGTAACTCTCACGTAGGAGATAATAAGTCCTACGTAGAAGATAGTAACTCTCACGTAGGAGATAATAAGTCCTACGTAGGTGAAAGTAAGTTCTACCTGGGAGATAGAAAGTCCTACGTAGGTGATAATAACTCTTACGTAGATGATAATAAGTCCTACGTAGGAGATAGTAAGTCCTACATAGGAGATAATACCTCTCACGTAGGAGATAAAAAGTCCTACGTAGAAGAAAGTAACTCTCACGTAGGAGATAATAAGTCCTACGTAGAAGATAGTAACTCTCACGTAGGGGATAGTAAGTCCTACGTAGAAGATAGTAACTCTCACGTAGGTGATAGTAAGTCCTACGTAGGAGATAATGAGGTTAAAAAAAATTTCACCGTGGTCCTAATCCGCTTCCGTACCTTCCTCTTCTATGATGAAAACGGTGTCCACAAAACTGAGATTTGGCTCATGAACTAGAGACACACTTGGCGTATGCTTCTTGGTACTTGTGGTAAGAAGCTGACGACAAGAATTGTTCACTGTTAATGGCTGACACTGGCCTTGCTTTGTACCACTGTCAGGGGAACTGAAGTGCCAGAGGAGACAACTTTCTGCTATTGAGACTAAAATAAAATATGTTTGTGTCATAACAGTACTCAGAGCACCTTTGGACTGGACTGGCAACCCGAAAGGACTCGTGCTGATCGAGACATGCGTGATGTTCAGCATTTGTCTCCTCGTTGATATTGCTCTAACATATCAACTCATATGAAAAGTCTTTTATGAACCATGGTCCGTCAGTACTATACGGTTCTGCATTTTCCTCCTGGAGGTAACAGTCATTCCCGCTTTTATCTCGCGTTACAACTTGCTTGTTTCGCTGACAAATCTGACAACTACCTAATTTAAATTGCATTTAAACCACGCAGTGTGGCATTTATGTTTTCAGCCTATGGACGATGCAGATCATTTTCATATAAATTGTCCGTTAACAACTGTAAGGTATTGATTGAGCATCAATCATTAATGTCACTACTTCCCAGTCATCAAGAAACATACGAAAGAAATGCATATGTTCCTGGTACTGAACATCGACATAGGGATTGATTAAATTGATTTCATTTGTATCTCTATACACTAACGGTGCTCTCTATTCCGAACACATTATACTGGGCAAAATATCCATACTGATCACCCCCACCATGAAACTGTTCATGACTGAACCGCATACATTGAATACAAAGACATTGAAACCTCAATGTCAGAAAATATCCAGCTTAATGCTGGAAATTAATTAGATTTCATGCATCCCTTGTGTCGTCAATGTCCGGCAGGAGCTAGATGTAGTTTGCTTTTATCGCAAACCTACCCCTGGGCTCCTAGAAGTTTGCATGAAAAACGCCCTTGATATTGTTTATTTATCGACAGCCTAAGGTGCGTGTATTCTGTTTTGGTGAGCATCTGATACCTAATCGATAAGGTTCCACGAAGGTGGGATTGTACCCAAAGGGGATGGGAGGGACGGGCCCAGCGAGGGGGAGTAATATGTGAAGCGTATGAGGCAGAAAGGAAGGGAACATCTACGTTAATGGGTTTGCTGCCTGAAACAAGACTCGATGACAAACTTCATATCCGGATCACTGAAGAATAAGAGAAAAATATCACCTGCCTTGTACTGAAAATAACGATTAATGATTTACGCATGACAAACACATCCCACATTACAACTTATCGGACATTCCATTCATACGATTCCTGTAGCTTACTAGTAGTAAAAAAATTCTGCAGCACGAAGCTACATTTGTTTACCTGTCCTGGTTAGCTATTAAAATGTGTGGTATTTTTCATATACACTTTAATGGAACACCTGATGTCATTAATGCTTTTAGTGTTCCATAATATACGTGTCTAATTTGCCCTTCACACCGACCGGTAACTGTTCTTGAGGACAGTCAGGGCTTGGTGTTCTTTGTGCTGGCGTGTAACATTATACTATTTGGCATTGGAGGGTCTCAATAGTTGTATTGTTTTCGAAACAACAACATAATGTCGGAATGTATATTTTGTACAGCTATAATATGTTCATTTCCATTTCTGGACGTCTCTTTGAGTTAGTTTATATTCTGAAATCGCTTCTTTGAGTTAGGAGTCACTATCAACCTGGAATACTTTCCTGACGGGCATCCCTCTTAAAGTGATGATGTGAAAAAGAAACATGAATACGGAATTTCAAATACCATTAGTCTTAGAGTGATATAGCCTCGCCCTCATGGTGCTCTTAAGTGTACCTGAAATGAAATTAGATCGGGGAAACGGATATTAAAAAATATATTTTTTTTTAATGTTTCCTTTGTAAAGTATCAGTTTTACATGAACATGTTATGAAAAACATTATTATTATATTCAGTTCTCAGAAATCATTGACAATGAGATTACCCGTATGAATATTTTGCTTTTAGACGGCCATGGTCAATTTTAGCTAAATCAAAGAATACACACAGTGATCTAATCTTGTGTACCTTTCACTGCAATTTAACTGCCTGTTCAGAGACGAAACCGTTTCCATGTCTTCCAAATCGCCAAACTTCAACCCCACCTAACATTTGCGGAATGACCTGGCCGATGCGTACGTGAACGTCAGCTGCTGGCCCTGACGCTTGATGAACTGTCAGATAAATAGGCCAGAACGCAGCTAAGTCCTACACATGTTAACTAACATCTGATACTGTGAAATTCGAATGCAATGGGTAGATAAATCTTTGACCTTTGACGATTAAATTAATGACTGAACACTCGTGCGTTTCTTTGTACATGCCCTTGCTTGGTGTCAAGACATTTCGGATGTGCCTGCTGGGGACCAAGGGTTTTCCAAGGGCTAAGTCTGCTCTATAAATGTTCCCGAGGAAAACGGCTCGTTCGTCCCTTTTTCGTATGTATTCTTTAAGTTGAAATATTCCAGATACCCATGAAAACATTTAACATGGATGCAAAGCTCTTACGGAAAACTAATTGATGACAGGCCGCAATGCATAACACTTATGCATTCTGGCAACATGGCTTCGAATCCGGGTTTTTAATCACAGAGATATTGTTCTCGTCACGATATGGCTGCAATATTGCCGACGAGATTTTATTAACTCACTCACTCATCACAGAGGTGAACGTCAAATACAAGGATTACTTCGGGCTTTCCTCCCCAAGAACATCCGATACTATAAAAATTTAGTTCAGAACGTCGGTACACTAAATTCACTTTTCGCTTTGATTTAAAAATCGCTGGCGTGGGACAGCTTATTGCCTTATTGGCAATGATAAATGGCGAGGTAAATGTACTTAGTTCAATACATGTCATCGAACCGTTAAGGAACACTGAACGTTGGCTTGCAGGTAAATTACCCATTAAACCCATAAACAAGCATTAACGTGGGAAGATGAAATCTCACTTATAGATCATTGCCCATGTGAATATTATAAATAGAAACGTAACGTATCTTTCAAAGATAATATTCTGGCAGGAAACATGTGCCATAATTATACATAAGAGAGACAATTCTTTCCTGAATATTGATAACGGTTTGAATTATCGTGGCAGCGTTTGACCCTCTTCCCTGGCCCTGTCTAGTTGTTTCAAGATTATATGAGGCTGTGGATAGGCGCGTCCGACGCCATTCCGAAGATGTGGCAGGATGAAAGATTCCAAAACATGTTTTCTGTCTCCTTTTATGAAAATAACCAAGTGTGCAATCGGACATGGATATCAGCGAGACCGAAAAATGACGATAAGGTGTCTGTGGCAAACACTTTATGTGTCATCTCACTGAGCTGAAGATGAAATGAACATTCCCTGAGGTTGTGCTTGTTTTTAATTCGACTACCATAACGATTGATTACATTATCAGCTAAACAGAGGCAATAAATATGCGGACATCGCGATATTGGCGGGCGATGACCAATGGCCGTGCTGCGCCATACATTGAGAAAGTAATATATCGGAGATGTATGGTCAAGTATCACTAGGATGTTCCACTAATGTATTTTCTATTCATGCTTATTCCATGTCTAAGTATCTAGTGCCCTTCGTTTACTCCATTAAGCGTAATAACCCTGCTTCATTACACCAATAAGGTTGTTAACACGTGTGCAGCAATATCGCTTACAAATATATATTTATTGAGGAGGCAGGCTGAGTGCCAGGACTTGAAGGAATTATGGTAGCTCAGTTGCTAAAGTGTTCTCTCGTTACGCTTAGACCAGTGTTCGATTCCCGTCGTGCGTGCAGGTAAGACTGTGACGCAAAGGGTAACACATTTGTAGACGATGAGTACACATGCCAATGTCTTCCTTGTACACAAACATTATACACAGCAGAATGTATATACATTAACCGTCTGATTCACTACCTCAAACATACCACATCCGTCTTTTGACAATACTAATTTGGGAAAGCAAACATTATCTACACTAAGCAGTTAGCGTGACATCAACAGAGGGAGAAAGAATCGTGGTTGACAGGGAACGACATTCATTAACCGAGCGTTACTATGGTAAGTCTACAATGCAAAAGGAATTACAATATTCTGCCGTAACCAGACTTATGATAGCTCGCTCACGTCGATAATAGAGTGTTTATTTGCCAGATTAATCCAAACATGGTTTCTTTCTTGTCCGCGATGTAGAAAATGTCAGATGTTTCTTGGTGTCTCCGCCTTATCTTATAAGCCGATGATCGACTGCAGTGTTTAGTTTGGCTATTTCTATTAACTTCAGTATTAGCAGTCTTGTGTACGCCGCCCTAAATATACATCCTTTAGAAGATCAATATAAACTGCTGGTTCTAAAGGTTTTATTCATGTTTTATTATCACAGTGTAAATGGAACGGAAAGTGGTGACAAAGACGTACAAATAAAAGTCTTTGGCCATAATTTATCACCGAAAGTGATGAAAGACTGTTTATCTTTGTTCTTAAGATAAAGTGCTGCATGTTGAAAGTTCTTTTGAAGAAAACCGTCACTTTAATCGTTCTTGGCGTGACTCATTTCAGCTTTGATTTACAATAAAGTTGCAGCATATGAAAGAACACGGGATGGGCAGTACTCTCGGTGTCACGATGAGCACTCATGCTGCCTCTACCATCAACCAAAAATGTTACAAAGCCAGGACACGCTGTGTCGTAATACCATTAGATGGCCAATCGACTCAGATCGCCCTAACAAACTCTCTCACGTTTGATCTAATTCAAGACTCCAAACGTCTAACTTAGTCGTGTAAGTGTTTAGATGTCATACAGGCAGCTGGATGCAGGTGGGAAATCATCAATGAGAGTTCTAACTTTGGACGTATTTTTCCTACTTTACTGACAAAGCTACTGTGACAAACTGCATTCCTCTAAAGTATGTATTCAGTTTGTTGGGAGTGATTTCCATATCTAATACGTTATTCCATGTTGAGTTGAACTATAAGTTTGTGTTCACGATATGATTCTTCAAACTATTTCGCGTTGAAGGTAATGTAAAAGTAAAAGATAGAGGATGCACACTCACCCGTATTTGTAAATGAAAAGTACATAAATCGTATTGATGTTACCAGTGCTGATATTTAAACCGATTTTCTTACGATATTGTAACTGAAAGAATCCCACAGAAATCATTTGGCATAATGTCCATATTTCGATCACATAGTATAACATATGCTGTACGAGGTCTCGATCTGTCACAATTTTCTTTTTCGGAAATAACGTTTTCCTGAATGACATGGACAATAAGATGGTGAATGTGAGACAAACACGTGTCATCAGTAAACGTACAATACACAACACATATTAAACTTATTTTAAATATCCCATTGTTCTCAATCCTCATCTGAAATCAACGAATATCATATCGAATGTGCCCATGTGATGACCTTGCATTTCATGACGGACCAACAATGCATGTCCTTCTGGGAGCACCAGAATAGCGGTTAACTATACCAAAGCGTGCCGTCAGCATAAATATAACCATTAGATGCAAATGTGTCGATGGATGAGATAGTCATGACTCCGAAATAGACAGGAACGTGTGGTCTGATGATGTACCAGTCATTATCATTGGTTTGACAAAGATGAAGTCTTCTCCAGATATTCATAGGTCTGAGGCAGATTGCAGCACAACCGAACCAAGATATATGTATCTATATTTAGGAATAGACTATATGAATGTATGATTTTAGGCACTTTATTGTGTTTAGTGCATTCGACTTACTTCTCAATTTGACTGCGTGAGCTATTTGATGTGTATTAGAACGACGCAGATATTGATATGTTGAGAGTTTCTAAATGTTTTCTGGCTGCATATGTGTCGATGATTTGGCTTTCACAAACTCAGTAATCTGTACCTGTGTTTTAACTATCTCCATAAGACAGACAGCCCACACATTAGCAAGGAGGGCATCGAATATCTAACTTTCCCCAAACTAATTATAAGTTTAAGCTTATTTTGGAGAAATAATTTCCTTAGCCATGAGGCGTCTGCGTCTCCAGACTATGGTGTGGTTTAATCCAAGATATAAGTGATAAAAAAGCAAGGTTGAACAGTCAACGAAAAAATTCCCAAACCTCTTGGGTTGTTGGAACTGTCACTGTTTTTGCTATACACGACATCGTGCTATTAAAAGCGTGTCTATGTTTTTATGCTTGGAAACAATTGTCATGTAAGCCTCAGGTGAAGCAGGTCATTTCTACACAGTACGCGCACTATAGATTCAACATGGCGGACATGCGTTGCAAGCAAGCAACGATTTGGGATTTAATTAACCGACCTGAACAGGCGTTGCACCATGAGTACTCTAAGAAAAATCCTCTATACTCTTAAACAAGACTATTGATATTTTTTTATTTCACAAGATGATTAACCAGCATGCAGCTTCTCCTTCCTGGCATCTCAGGAACTCTTCAGGTTGGCTGCCTCTCAGCATTCGCCAAGCCACAGGGTGGTTCATTCCAGACAGCCAAGCCGAAGTATGGAACATGTCTATCCCGTTAGTTAGTAGGATCAGACACTACATTACAGAGGACCGTGGCCAATGGCGCTATCTGTGACAGCAAGGGCGTGTGTATTAAGACATATACTCACGGCCGTGACGTGTTAAGAAAATAGGCTTAAGACACGTATCACCTTGCAGTGGTTTAGATGAGACACGAGTGGCAACTTGATTACCCGATGATGTTTGGGTAAGAATATCGCCTGTGTGGCCATGGCGTGAAACGTCTTTCCTAGGCCCCCAGGCACGCATTAGGACAGTAGGAAATGTTAGTTCCATAATAGTTCCTGCATTTTCACGTTACAACATCAGCTCTCTGGATTGCCATCGGCGTTGAAACCTCACACGATAAGACATGTGTGTGATCGGTTTAATTTTCTGTTAAAAGCCGAAATGGGAATACGGATGGTATTCCTGGGGGGAAAAATGAACATATCAGTACAAAGAGTAAATGTCAGCGCTAACATTACTCGTCAACGGAACTGCACATAGTATGCACGGTGTATACCGTTATTCTGCCCCTCCTTCACCGTCATCATCATGATCACTCATATGACGAGTGAGTGTGTGTGTTTAGCTTTACGCCGATGTTAGAGATATCCCGCTTCACCCGTTGTGCTCATATAGGAATTCAATCCGGTTCTTCGGTGGAGCGAGCGAACGCTTTAACCTTTAACCCCACCGTCTTCTCACGTATGGACAGTCATTCGGTGTATCACTGTATTTGTTTAACCAGTATACCTACAGATCTTTTGATTGCCCAGATATACATTATCTACCAGGTACCTCCCCTGTGCTTTCAGATCTACTGATGACTAATCCTGTTTGCGCCTAAAGTTGCAACGTTTCATTCTCCCTAAAAGAAATACTATTGATAACGGGACTTGCCAGAATAATAGACACGTCTACATTTTTCTTTTTGTATAAGATTTGGATCAGAACATATACTGATGGTCACATAGAAATCCCCTCATGTTGACAGGCTAATCACATTGCGCTATCAATAGTACTTCATGACTAATATAAATATTTTCGCTCTGAAACCGTTGCAAATCAAGTCAAATGACTTGAAAAAAAAACAGAAAAAGGTAGGTTTTGACCAATAACACAGTACTAGTTCATGAACGGCTGATATTGAAATGATTGTGGCTTTCAAGGCATTGTTGCACTGTGTGCTGTTAAACGTATGGAACAATGTGCTGTTTCGGTTTTAATGATTAAACAAGTAGTCTGTAAACGAATGACGTTACGGATAAATGACGATGTATATCGTTACAAGAACCGGTCTGTATTTATCGTGTTTAGAACGTTTGATGTGTGTACACCTTGCGTAAATTAGCTATACGATTTGTCACAGCATGCACTCCAGTTTTGACGCTTACACCTCCATAAATACAACTTAAGGACACATTGTAGTTAATTCTTAAATAAACTACTGAACATGCACCTCCATGGCTTATTCAGACATGTCATTTGTGTCTAAACTGATTGTACAAGCTGGAATTAAATCGTACACTGTCACTTGCGTCACCACACTGCCCCGCAGGTACCACCAGCCAGGGCGAAGAATCAACTGTGAGGCTCAACCAATATTTGCTCATACAATATTGGTTATAGGAAATTGATAACCTTCCCATCACTTCGGGCATAAATGCATCAAGTGTATGGACAAGTAGAGGGAAGCTAAATCGCACAAGCCCTAACCGCAGTGATGTTCTGTTCAAAGAATACGACGCCAAGACCTTATATTTTATGAGTGAGAGCACACAATGATTACAATGCACACTTCTCTAGGGTAGGAAACCGCCCATGATAAGTTCGTGACATGTTTGAATCCATGAGTACCAACTGCTCGTAACAGCAAGAATGTTTGCAAGCTCTGCGTATGAATACATGCGTGTATTTAAGAGTTATCGAATTGGACAGATAATCCAAGTGTCATTATGGATATTGTTCTTAATAATCACCTAAGTGTCTAATAAAATCAGAAGCATTTCTGATTTCTCGGTAGTGGCTTCCTTTACAACCACTGACCAGATGATTTGAGCATGGTAGTGAGTTCGACAATATGAAATGCATATGCTTCAAAACATAGAGTACTTTACGAGCAATGTATGACTCAGAGGCATGCCGCTTTCAATGTGAAATGGCACCCGAACTCATTTCATTCACATTAATTGGTTCTTATGATCATTAAATAGCCATGTAATGTGCATTACGAAACATGTGATCATTCCTTGACTCAATCGTAACTATCTCAAAACGAAAAGCAAAGATGCTGGAGATGACAGTCATCAGATGCATACGCACCTTAAGTCATACTTTCATGGGAAAATGACATAAACGACTCAGCGCAAGATGATTCATCACCTCTAAAACTTGTAACCTTTTGGTCCTTAACACACTTTGTGCGATATAACTATCTCCAACCGTATCGTGTGTATTCGGAGTGGGTGACTGAATTAAAATATACGTCACATCGCCAACATTTCAGTCATATCGTGACGTGAACAATTAAGTAAAGATGCTTATTCGGATGTGCAGAGGGAGTACTACTGAACACGTTACAACGTTATCGATTAAGTACAGACTATATAACGGAGCACGTTGGTGAAACACTGCCCAATTCGATGTAAAAACCAACTCATTCACTAATGCCAGTGATCTACTGTTCAAGGAACCAGAAGGTGTAATTTCATGAGCGGGCCATATACAGTGACATTTGGGCCCACCCTGGTCCATGCGTCTACAGCTGCTAGCACCAAACAAGCTGGTTTCACGTGTTTCAAGAAAGTGGTGAAGGCCCGGGACGTGCATCAAATCGGGCTCTTTTCCATCATAAGCTATTACAATATCCTACAACCAATAATGTATGAGCAAATATTGGTTACGCCTTACCATGAAAGTATGACTTCAGATGTGTATGCCCTCTGAATGTCATCGCCAGCATCTTTGCTTTTCTTTTTGAGACAGTTACGACTGAATGATCACATGTATCGTAATACATATTACATGGTTATTTAATGACCATGAGAACCAGTGAGTGAGTGAGTTTAGATTTACGCCGCAGTCAGCAATATTCCAGCTATATGGCGGCGGTCTGTAAATAATCGAGTCTGGACCAGACAATAGAGTGATCAACAACATGAACATCGATCTACGCAATTGGGAACCAATGGCATGTGTCAACCAAGTCAGCCAGGCTGACCACCCGATCCCGTTGCCTCTTACGTCAAGTATAGTCGCCTTTTATGGCACGCATGGTTGCTGAAGGCCTATTCTACCCCTTAAGAACCAGAAGTCGTAGAATCAATTAATTTGAATAAATGAGTCCGGGCACCATGTCACATTGAAAGGTCATACATTACTTGCAAAGTAACCTATGTTTTGAATCATATGTATTCAAAGAGACGTTATACTGTTATACTGGACTACCCTCGCTATGTATCTTTAGAAAAGGCTTAGGCAGATCATTTCCTTATGTAGTTAAATCTCGTTCCCTGTACATATGTAGTCTATCTACATTACTTCGTGAGATAAGGCATAAATGAGCGTTGCCATTCTATTTTCATATACATGGAGTACAATTCTACCAGAACAATGAATCATATCAAATAGAGATGGCCGCAGGTACTCAGCCAGAGTATGTGGTATAGGGAAGCAATGGTTGTGGCTGAAATGGTTCTATGATGCAGTTACAAAACACTTTATTGAAAAATCGATTCCTTTTTGTCTTTTTTCTGCAGTAAGTTATTTTTCAACAGTTGGTTTATACGCTGCAAAGCTGACTCTATATTGAAATATGGGAACGAGGCATAATAGGTTCCTATGCACATTTTAAGACCGGTGAATAAGCCGTTAATTACATAAAAATACTCAGGATTTATTTATATTTATATGTGTACATGGTATCTTCCTAGCGCAAATGATGCATTCAGAATGGTTCGGAGGACGGAAGATTATACAGTCTGATCTAATTTACAAGAAACAAGCAAATCAACCTAACACACACTTTCGCCCGCTCTCTCTCTCTCTCTCTCTCTCTCTCTCTCTCTCACACACACACACACACACATACACACACGCTCAACCAAACACGTCATATGTATATCACACACGACACAAAACGAATAAATGGGGTATTGAAAAAATAGACTGCGGTGACAACGTGAAATACCATTCAGTGTATGATACAACTATGTGAAGAATGAGAAATATTGTTTTGCTCTGTCTTGCAAAGGTATTACAAATCAATACCGAGACGAAGAAACATCAGTTCAGGTACAACAACCATGTGCTGGAGGCGCTAGCTATGTTTTTCACAGGCAAAGATCAAACACCTTGAAGAATTGTGTTTCTTCTTTACATATTGTCCTCACGCTGGAACTGTATCTCTTGTGTTATGATAAACCGGTGAATCGTTCACTCATGACTTGCTCTACAGAATTGTTGCCTTAGTCATCAGTATCCATGGGTTCTTTTTGTCCGATTCCCAATTACCACTCCAGATGTGACAGCTTCTGGGTTATGAATAACCACCGGCCTGTGCGCATATTATTTATTATTTTATTCTGAGATAGGTAGTTTTACAATCAAACATTAATTAGCTTTCCGTTAGAAAAGAGAATAGGATCCGTGAGCATACTCTTGAGCTGTCTGTACGTATTGTCACCAGTGCCAAATAATAAGTTTCCAGTAATGAGTCATTATTTTTTCACATTTGCATTAAATAGAAGTATAGAATACAGTAATAGAATAGCGTATATAACATTTGCAATACCAATCCAGGTGGAGACGTTCATACCTCCGGCACCATCATAATGCCCCGATACGCTAGGCACTCGCATCTCACTTACGTGCCTTGACAACCCATCGATGACCTAATACAGCCTCCAGAAACGAGGTCATGACGCAGAGAGGTCTTCGTTCAAAGGCGTTCAGTGCTATTTAATCATTTTACAATTAGCACCTCGCGACCTATAGCAAATTTGAAATTAATTAATGGTTTGACGTTACATCCGTGATGGTGCCCAGCAGTTAGTAACTTCAACGATAGAATGACTTGATATGTAATTCAATCTTTAATCAGTGTGGACAATTCTTTAATCACGACCCACATTCTTTTGACCTTCCTTTTACTTTCATGATGACGGTTTACTTTTACAAGACACATAAGTGTAAAGCCACACACTTATTCCTAATAACGAACTCGTAACATAAAATTCTGCTTGTCTGTCTGTTTAACAAATGTAACTTGCATGAGATGGAACATGAATAATCGTTTCCCAAACACTAGGGTCACACAAAATCGTTTACCAATTCATCTATGATGAACATAAACCTCAGTGTGTCCCCTTCTTCACAGAGTTTGCAAATACCCCCTTTATTATCTGCAGCATATTGAAAATGATGTCTTCCTTAACGACTGCCTTTGATAACCGGATTGCTTCATTTCAATATCTCAGAGTCTAATTAATGTGAAGATTAAAAGGACCTAGAAACAGGACAATTCGATACCGTACCTGAATTAAGCAATATCAAGAAAACATGAAAGTTGGTTGAGTTGATACTTGTGCCTTGCAACAGTGTTATTTCTGTACTTGTTATCAGAAGTAGCTTCATTGCAACAGTCGATATTCTGCTTGGTAAATATAGCTCATCTGTTCGCGTGCTTTCAGCGATCCCGATAATTAGCCGTTTGACCAAGATTCCTCATGACATGTGTGTAATGCAAACAACAGCACACAATGAAATACGTCGTTTTGAACTCACCTCATAAACATTACCACACCGACCCTGGCAATGTCTTTTTGAATGATCTGCCAAGTGTCAAGCACAATCTCTTTCTGTCTCTCTGTGAACTCGGGTCGCTCTTCAGGTAAACCACGAGGGGATGGCACAGCCTGCCCCTCCCCAGTATCCTGGGGGAGGTATTTCTTACCGCTCCCCCTTGACCGTTTGCTATCTGAACGTATTGTCATAGATTTGAGTTTCTTTGAATTAAAACATCCCATCATTTTCAAGGCAGGTTGTCCGCTGGACGGAATACTGTATCAGTGACGTGTATCCACGTGGTGTACACCACAACGTCCGATGTCAGGTTCGCAGTCACATCATAGTAACAATTAATCTTCAAACACCACCATTGAACAAACACCGGTATTGATCAAAGCACGCGGTTCCTACGTCAGGCTCGCACAGAAACACACTGTGTCGTCGCTGTCTTCTCACGGCAATAATAAAGCGATCTCCCTTACCGGCTCCACGTTATGTGTAAAATGGATACACTTGACACCAACACAATGCGATATGATTTGCTATTTCGTTGGTCCTTCAAACCTTCGCAGAGTAATAAACATGTTCAGCGTCATCCCATTACCGCATTAACTCGACCACGACATAATAAACTCGGACCTACTGTTTGCCGTTGCTGGGTAACTTAAGCCGTTTTTCAACAAAACAGACTCTCCATGAAAAGTTGAACATCCGGTATATAAATCCAGCGATCAGAGAGGTATGTTCAAAGAAAACGACAGCTTCTTTTGTTTCAAGTTCACATGCAGCATCATGGTCCACGGAGACCACTATCCTTCAAGTGCCAGGCAAGGCTTTCTCCTAGCGGTTGGTTGCATACCTGTGGCACTGAACGAGACTCGGTTCCATTACTCTGGCAACGCTATCAAATGATGTCGTTCTTACTTCACGCGGCAATTCCAGCTGAAGAACGTGGTTGCGGAAACCAGCCCCTGCCTGCCCGCTGTTGTTAATACCCAGTCCTGGCATCCGCCAGGTCACCCGGCCTTCAGATTGCCTTGGGCAACACCGACTTGTTTACCTGTTGCTGTGCACGCAAGGTCCATATCCCACCTGTGGATAAGGCCATCATTTAATGCACTGACCCATTCGTAATAAACCTGGGCGGTGGTTGCAGGCACGTACGGATCTGTTCCAAGCCTTGAAATTCTTCTAGACGTACTTTGAACGAAGATAGGGAAATTGATAAACTTAACCAAAGTGTGAATCAATTTACACAAGGCGTGGCGTTAACGCTGCAGCACCCATGTCTACTGCACGGCTGGAATCAACAGGACGCACGCCACATGGCTACTCGCAATTATGTTCAAGATGGAAGAACCCTTAGAAAGTATCCGAAACGTGTCCCTGGTAACCAGCTAAGGTTTTACATGTCCACGTGATGCTTCTTTCCACAGACCCACTTACGTCTCTGCAATCCCAGCTGTGTGGAGCAATGGTGGTCGTGTTCTGGTAGGTTCTGGTGCTGAGTACAGACTGAAAACATAGTGGCAAATTTATGAATATCATAACGGTTGAATCAACATATCTCAATACACAGTCTTACTTTCCTCTGTACATATTACTGATATTGACAAATGCGGCTTCGGTGCTTGTCCTCGGTACTGGCACCTCTACATTCGATCAATATCAACATTTAGAGGTTGAGGGACAACTACTGTGTTTAATGCCCAGGTTTATTATTGAGTTTGGGCGTCCCTCAAAGCGGTCATACATATTGCTCTTAAGGAATGATGGAATATAAAAAAACATGTAATAGCGTTGAGAGCTAAGAGCAGTTGAGCATCGCACGTTCAAATTCGTTACATTATATTTGAGAGGGACAGCTTTCAAAACATTCATTGGGGTCACCTTTACACGGAACAGTAAACGGTCACAAGTTTAGTACACACCGTCATTTTTAACACTCCTATCCACTCTGTTCAGTGATTCTGTTCAGATTCTGTTCAGTCATTAGACTTTCAATACTATTTTCTGCACTTTTTAAAGGAATTGCGTTTAACATCATGACGGATAGTATGCGTGAATAGATGTATTGAAATTAGCCCCTAATGCTTTCATTTTTGAAGGCGTTACGGGTACGTCATTCGAATCTTGAAGCCAACAGACGCAGAGTTTGGTGCTCAAAGGCTTGATCAGAGCCATGCAGATATCCTAATCAACGAAATTTGGTGCTCAACGAATTGCGCTGTATGATACCATTGTTCTATTTGTTCCGGAAAGGAGGAATCTCTACATAGTTATTATGTAAGAGACTGAATGAGGCCATGAAATCCAAACAGGACGGGAGAGCGTTGGAGTAGGGATTTTGTAGAGATAGGTTCGGGTGTTTTTCACCGTTAATTCCGCACGAAACCTTATCACCATCAAACTGTTGATTATTCATAACCTCACGTAGGAGGTGAACGTGATAATTAGCAGTATTACGAATTCAAAAGCTTTCTCACTTACATAGCGGGAGTTGTTCGAGCCTATCACGAACTATGAACGTGACCTGATATTATCGGTAACCTATTTTGACCATTAAAAGAAATCACAATAATTTTATGAGAACGATTCACTGATTCATCTTAACGTCCGGTCTTTGAGATAGACTTTAATGAAATGTTCCCAAATACAGAATTATCTGTGAAGACTACATGGAGACAAGGGATTTATAATGGAATATGTGTTTACCGTGACGTTTTTGTTTTGTTGAAAAACGACAGACTACTGGGAAATGAATTAGACCAGAAGGCTTAGTGAACATTTCCACCGTTCCTTTAGTTTCACAAAATTGGTAATATCTATGACCTCTTTCTATTTGTTTCGTTTTATTTCCAATATGACACGACGTCGCAGAAAGTATACACTGAACACATTTGAAATTGGGACAACTGGTAGTGTTATGGTTAAAGCGTTCGCTGGGCACGAGGAAAGAGTACAGTTGGATTTCCTACATGGGCACAATGTGTGAAGCCGATATCTGGTGTCCTCCACCGTGATCTTGCTGGAACAGTGCTACACTCCTACTCTCACGTCATCACTTCAGATTACTGGGGCCATTTTGGCAGGTATATGTCTCATATCATAGCGTAAGTAACCCCGTGAAAAATGTAATCCACTATTTCATTCCTGAAAAACAACATATTCGTGGGAAAAACGTCTAATATCTTCTTGTCGAATTATTTCGATTGCATGTTAACGCGTAGAGACATAATTGGATCATTTCGACACACTTGACCCAGATACTATAACACGTGTCAAATCATCTCCTCAACCACTGAAATGGGACGGACTTTAATCTTCTTACACTGATGTTTCCGATACCGACCTACGCCCAGGCGGAATAATCAATCGTTTAGGAGACTAATGACTGATCCAACTACATTCGCTAAGAAGACGTAAACTTACAAATAGTCCGATGCTGCAGCTCAAATCTGCATAAATGATTTGTTTTAGGGATAAAAGCTATTATTATAGATGAACTAACATGCACATTGTCCAACGCCCCAACGTCAGCTTAGAACGTGTTCGACCCGTGAAGACCCGGGTTAGAATTGATCTTCAGCAACTCAAGTTTGTCGAAAGCCACGACTGAATGGATCGCGTAGTCAGACGAGTCTAGTTTTTAGCATATCATCGTGTTCCAGTTGAGTAGTACGATGTTCATGCTGTTCATCACTGAATTGTCTTCCCCATGCCCTATTATTTACAGGCCACTGTCACATAGCTTGAATATTGCGGAATGCGGCGTAAAATGGAGCCCATTCACTCACTAAGAACGCGTTCATGTACAGTCTTGATTGTAAACATGACGTTTAACCGCTATTTATTAAAGAAACCTATGCCAACTATTCAAAAATAAAACTGACATTTGTACTGAAAATCTGTGTCAGATCGACCATCTAACTGGCGTCCTAAGGCTGTAAAGTGAAACGTTGTCATATTGAAAAGCTTGCTGACATTTCCAGATAGGCAAATCCTCTATTTAATCAAGCTCAGAACTGCATCGACAAGCACTCCTAGCAAATGATCAGAAATAATATGTGTATCATTCGGAACTAATGCTCGAAGAATGGCCATACCGTTAAATTTCAGGAGAATAGGCACAACGATTAGTCAGTATTGTTTTCAGCATACATGGCTCTATTCGGCAGGTTGGAAGCTGACAAACAAACCTGGAAAAGTAGCAACATCTCCATGACCTTTTACGGAATAGTCTTGGTTGCGCATCCACGCAATTCGAATCCATTCTCATAAATGCGACACATTTCACTCTATAGATTTCCATAATCGCAAGATATTTCCGCTAAAGGCAAAGTCAGTTTTACGATCCTGACTGTACACAAGCACGTGTTTGCGAGGTGTTGGTAATGTGATGTGCATGTTTTCATCAACTACTTCGGGTGTAATCACATTCGCGTACTTTTCATGGACAGTGGCACGTGCGTATTTATACAATCTAATGCACGAGCTACTTCAATCCCATATTTATTCAGATATTTTAACGACCGGATATTAGGTTGGCTGTAAAATCCTCCCATTGTTTCCCATCCGATTGATGAACTCAAGACGTCACAATGGACTTCCAAATGAATCATGCTGGTAGTTGTTTTGGTTTGGACAATGCAATACTTTTTATCATGTACGTTCGGAATCTTCGTGCTGTGCACTCTGGGGAAATCTGTTTCAAGTAAACATTTGTCCCCTTATCACTGCATGTAAAGGTTGGTAGGTGGGTAGGTGGACAGCTAGGTAGGCAGCTAGGTAGGTAGGCAAGTGGGTGGGTAGTTAGATGGGTAGGGGGTTGGGCAGGCAGGTAAGCACGCAGGTGTGTAGGCAGACAGGTGGTTAGGTGGGCAGTGTGTGGGCTTGGGGGCAAGTAGCCAGGCAGGCAGGCAGGCAGGTTGGTACGAAGGTATGTAGGTAGGTAGGCAAGCAGGTGGTTAGGTGGACAGTGGGTGGGCTTGTGGGCTTGAAGGCTCGCAGGCAGACAGGCAGCGTAGACAGGTAGGTAGGTAGACAGGTAAGTAGGTAAGTCGGTAGTTGTTTGACGTTGTGAGAATAAATTAAGAATGTTAACTTGTGGTTTCTGTGCAGGTGATGTTTACAGTGTGGAAGCAGTATATTCAATAAAGTACAGAACCTAGAGGAGTGCACGTGGTGACACCCTCCAGAATACCAATATTGAAATATCAACTTTTACTTCATTTAATGGGTTTGTTTTATCCGATGATCCAATAACACCTGCCATCTCATTACTGGAACGAGTTTTCCATCATACACGACATGTTATACGTATTTTCCATCAAAGATGACGTGCTGTACGATGAGTGCGTATCTTCCTTTACACACAACATGTTGTACAGTGAGTGCATGTCTTCCACCAAACATGACGTATTGTACGATAAGTGTGTGTCTTCCTTTACACACAACATGTTGTACAGTGAGTGCATGTCTTCCACCACACATGACGTGTTGGACGATGAGTGCGTGTCTCTCTTTAAACACAACATGTTGTACAGTAAGTACATGTCTTCCTTTACACACAACATGTTGTACAGTGAGTGCATGTCTTCCACCACACATGACGTGTTGTGCGGTGAGTGCGTGTCTTCCTTTACACACAACATGTTGTACAGTGAGTGCATGTCTTCCACCAAACATGAAGTGTTGTGCGGTGAGTACGTGTCTTCCATCCAACACAATTTGTACAGTGAGTGCATGTCTTCCACCAAACATGATGTGTTGTGCGATGAGTGCGTGTCTTTCGTCACACATGACGTGTTGGACGGTGAGCGCGTGTCTTCAATTACACACAACATGTTGGACAGTGAGTGCATGTCTTCCACCAAACATGTGCGGTGCGGTGAGTACGTGTCTTCCATCCAACACAATTTGTACAGTGAGTGCATGTCTTCCACCAAACATGACGTGTTGCACAGTGAGCTCGTGTCTTCCATCACACAAGACTAGTTGCACAGTGAGTATACATACAACAGCTTCCCTCTCTTAGTCCCTGACAGAAATATAATTGATGAGGCTTAACGTCCTGCTGACAGCCTCTTTCGGTCTTTCTGCAATTAAGAGCATGTCTCTGTATGGATATTGTCAACTGCTACAGCTTGAGAAGGTCAATTTGATCACATCATGATGAACAAACACAAACAAAGAAAAAGGTAATTCATTGCACTGAAGTTCTTGATTATCACGTAATTATTTCAGACACACGTAACAGATTACACTAGTTTGTCCTTATTGAAATAACAATATTACACAATTTACTTTTGTCACATCGTTCTATCTGTGCTGTTTGCTTTGTTGTCTAACGCGGGGCCCAGTAATATAGAGGGCATCTTGTCACAGGAATATCAAACACTACGCTTTCGCCTGTGACGTCCTCGTCACTTGGTTCATTTTATTACCATGCTATTTGGTCCATTTTATAGCTCTTTAATTCAAAATTGACACAGAACTGTCATTTACGTCAGTTTAATGTGTGCCGTTCGAGGCAATGAAGGCTATATCTGGTCCATATGGTGGATCATTGCGATGTATCATTAAATTATCGTATCATCGTGGTTTGAATCCTAAATTCCACATTAAAGTTTTAGTTTATTGCTGCACAAAATGTAAAGGACAAAACCTTAATCATGACCTCAAGAAATCTCTTACTATTCCAACGATCTATCGCCATGTCTTTACGAATCGCAATCAAATAGTAAGGAAATGTCATATATTTGATTGGTCTTTTGTGTGGTTACATTTCGTGGCCTATGGATGCGATTCTTAGCAAACGTTTCACCAATTTTATTGGCGATAACAGAAGTTTAGAAGAGTGTCAACCTCCTTTAGATGGTGAACACTACATTTGGTTCCTTTGCCTTTAATTTTCTTCACCATATTCCAAACCTTAGAAATTGGTGTTCGTGAGTTGATCTTAGAAACATAATTTTGCCATGACTGTCGTTTATGTTGCTTAAAAGTGCGAACGGCCTTGGCATTTGATATTTTAAACTGGTTCAAATTATGGACTTTTCTGCTTTCTAGCTTGTTGGCGGTCACTCAAACCATGGTTTACGAATGTGTGGGGCTGTCAAGGATTTGGGAATACATTCGTCAGCAATAGTATTAAGTTCATCAGAAAATGTTTGAATTGGATCGGTAACCCTAAGAAATAAATAAGGTTGCATTCTTTCAGTGCATAATGCATGGAATAGAGACCAGTTGGCTTTTGTAAAATTCCATCTTGAGGAAGGTGGAGCATCACTTGGATGTACAGTTGATATAACAGTAGGAAAATGATCACTTCCACAAAGGTCATCATGAACCGACCATTCAAATTCATGTAATAAGTTTGAGTCTGTAACCGAAACATCTATTGAAGAATAACTTCCAGTTCCAGGATGGAGGTAAGTAGGAGAATTATCACTGAATATACATAAATCATTATTCGAGATGAAATCCTCAAGGATTTTGTCCTTCCGTGTCTGTAACTGTACCACCCCAAAGTGGATTGTTGCCGTGCAAGTCAACGGTGATAACACAAGGTTTAGGTAGTTGATCATGTAACTCTTGCAGATCTGATTGCCGAAACAGGATGAGGGTGGAAAGTAAAGAGAACATAAAGTGAAGATAACATGCAAGCCTAACAGCAACGGCTTGAAGTGGGGTATTAAGTGGGACAGGGCTATGGATTAAACCCTGCCGTACAATAATTGAAGATCCTCCAGTCGCCTTACGACATGAAGGGGAGAAACAACTTGAACTAAAAGCTGTAAATCACTCAAATTATTCCTCATTCCTCTACAGTTCCACTCGATTATATTTTGAGCATTCATTTAGGGTTTGATATTGGAGAAAGCTCCCGGCCTATCTTCTTTGGAGAGTGGCTCTTGGAGCGGGTGCTCAGTTGGGATGACACTTCCATGTCATCAAAAAGATCGAACCAGTTTAAAATTGGCACAAGGTCTCTTTGTCCTTTTGCAACACGTTCACTTCTGTTTGACCTTTTTTAATAATCAACGTTTGCATTTTTCTTTTTAACAAGTGGTGCAGATGTTTAATTATTTTGATACTTTTTGTGATGATGACTGAGCAATTGCACCAGAAGTGAGATCATGAACACACACAGGTGTCTGTGTAGTCACCCAGGTTAAGTCAGTTTGACAATCAACGGAATGTGTAGAGGGTTTCAACGCTTCAGCATATGTTGACTTACCCCGTAGTGGAGTGTTGCCAGATGGTGTAACTGAAGCAGTTAACTTCCTTTGCTTCTGAAAAAGTGACATTCTTTTCTGTTTTGATGCGTTGGGTGGCCATTTCAAATTTCCAAAACATACACACCTTAGAGGAAGATATGTGTGAACCCGAACAATTCACACATTTGGGTTCTGACGTACAAGTACCACTATCATGATCATTGTCACCACTTTTTCTCACTCGACTCGGCAACAATGAATCGAGGTCAGGTTTCACGTTCTAAATAACATGGTCTGGTAATTGCATCTTCCTCCTCATCAGTATCATCAGCATGATAACGTTTTGGTTTTTTTGGGGTTTTTTTTGGGTGTGTGTGTGTGTGTGTGTGTGTGTGTGTGAAGCCATGATTATATAGTTTGTAGTTCACTCTCCTGGCTCCCCACCCACCATGGAGTGTCAACAAGGACAATGCCATATGCATGTGGGTCTCCAGCAGAAGGTACCAAGAGAGTATACTCCATACTTTGAATAAAATGTACTTATAGTCTATCGGATTGGCACATGAGCCATCGCCCTCTGGGCAAATAAAGACTCTAGGCAAATGTATAATAACAATAATTCCAAAACAAGATCTCTATGATTAACAAACAGGACCAAGACAAGTCATTCAGAAATAGATTTGTGCAAATTCAAAATCATATGCTCAGGGCTTGACATGACCAGCCGATTGGTTGAACCGGGCCCATTCATTCACCCGTCTAAGTGAAGTCAGGGCCAAAGTGGTGTATTGAACGACAGGAACACGGTTACAGGTCCCTATTGCCCTCATCCACCAGGATCCCTGTCTCCGCCGACACAGGGTCGTAACCCACGGCAAACGGTTTGGTGGACCAAATATCCCCCCGGGTCCACAACGGGGGTGAACGGCTCTCAGCGTTACCCACCATCCACCACAAGGAGGTGGCCGTTCACGTGTGCCTTTAAGATAATAGTTATTACGAACATCATTCAAACTGAGGCCTTCATAAGTGCAGGTACTTTTGGATACATGAATTGCGAACATAGAGTGGAGGTCTGGGCATGCATGCTTTTTATGTACTAGCATTTTCACGAAACAAGCTTCTGCATTAAAGTGTGATACACAATACGCATGTTTCAGTCGAAAACGTACAGACAGTAATGGAAAACGCTTTGTTATCTTGTCCTGAAGTCATACAATCCTGGAGGCGATACAGCTCTGTGTGTCATCAGCAAAGCACTGGAAGTCAATGCAGTGGTTCCGGAAACCATCACCTAGTAGCAACATATAGACGGTAAACAAGTTGTACCATAACCACAGCATACATAAACGGTGTGTTTGGTTGGAACACTCATTTAAAAATAATCTATGCCTATAAAATCTGTGATTTCACCCTAGTTCCGCATCTTTCTAAACAATGTTTTTTTACACAAACATAAGTAACATCTTCCTTTACATAAAACCAGCCCAAATTTGTAAATAATCTTGTAATGACGTAAACGTGTTCCAAATTGTCAAGTTACAGTGATGCATGTTAAGAGTGCAAGAAAATATGTGCTCAAATCCAATGGCATCTATATTAATCTGATGTCATCCTAGATGTTTTATCAAATTTACTTTGGAAGCGGAGAACCTTTCTTCGGCGATAAATATCGTATAAGCAGTAAAGAATCTCATTACATATACTGACTCCAACACTGTTCAGCCTTCTTGGGCACAATACTCATGATTAGTCAGCTTACCAAACGTTATTCTGGAAATGTAGACTTCAATCAAATGTCCCTGCTCATTCTTTTAAGGCAACGACCTCGTATTACTGAACTTAAGTCTGGTTGCCAAGTATGAATTGTGCGTGGCAGGATAATGGCCCCAGTGCTCGATAATCTATTTCAGACATTCCAAGGACGTATCCATATCTTAATATCAAATGACATGATCTATACGCAGGCTCTTCGGTGCGGGATAATGGAGAATAAATACATAAACGCATTAATGGTAATTTCAATGTTAGTGTATCTAGACCTTGAGTTTCAACTATTCAAAAGGTGACTGGGTGTATTATCCATTGATGGTCATTTTCCCTGATTGAATGTTTGAATGTTTTCTGCGTGTGCTGTTTGTAAAGGCGTATGGTATGTTCTAGTATGAATGATGGTTGAACAATAACAATGAGCACAATTGTTACATATATGTAGCAGTTGTCGTTCGTTGTAGATCCTCTGTTCGAAACACATTTTAATGTATTTTTCATTTTTATTTCATTCTAATGCGTTTTCTCAAAGTGCGATGAAGACAGCAATACAACTGTGCCTGTCATCACAATGGTCATCTTTCATCACAATGTTCAGTGGAACAAAATAAATAAAATTGCTGAACTAATATTAATATCGGTCAAAATGTATTGTTAGGGAAGTAAAATAAATGCATACGTGAAATCATTTTCTGTATATCTGTATTGTTTAAGTCATAATGAGTACCTAAAGCTCCCTCCCTGAAAGAACTTATCGTCAGTCCCTGGAGACAGAGGATTAGCTGGAGTGGAGAAGACAGTGTAAAAATGGAGCAACGCACCTGACCAACACAAACATACTAGGAGACATAATCCATGAATGTCATGTTTGAGATGTCATATCTTGAAGTAGGATAACAGCTTCCGCTCTCGGTTCAGCAAAGCTTAGTATCTGTATAACCTTGAAACATGCTTGTCATTTACGACTCCCATTGTAAAGATCTGTCAAATCGGATGATACGAGAAATGAATTCTTGGCGGCCCTGACATTCCCTGATTTGATAATTACATATTTTTTATCAGTTTCCAGAGTTCCCATTGATAGCGCAGTACGTAGTTTACCGAAACGAATATTTAATCCCAACGAATTCTATCCTTGCTAATTGTGTATTTTACACACCTTTAATGTTTACATGCCGACGGTCTTATTTTCCCATTATGCATTTTATGTATATTTAATGTTTACTTGCCTACGGTCCTGTAATACTCCCGGTTTGTATTCAACGTATCTTTACTGTCCACATGCCAATGGACCTATAATATTCCCAGTTTGTATTCTACATATCATTAATTTGTACATGCGAACGGTCCTATACAAGTGTGCATTCTATGCATACGTTTATTGTTTACATACCGACGGTCCTATGATATTTCCCAGTTTGCATTCTACATGTCTTTAACGTTCACATGCCATCGGTCCTATAATATTGCAAGTTTGCATTCAATATATGTTTGATGTTTCAATGTTAACGGTCCTTTAATATTGCAAGAGTGCATTCTACGCATCACCGATATTTATATGTCAACGGTCCAATAGTTTTCTCATCTGCGCAAAATTCAAAGAGAAAACGATGCAAAAGTTATTCCATTTTAACAGTCGTTGTTCACCGCATAATGCCTCTGTAACATTTCCGGGTTTGGTTGTATATAGGGTAACTAATTTGATTTGGCTGTTTTTTAACACCTTCCTTTTGTATAACAAAAGCAATGTGCGAAACAAAGTCACTCAGGAACGGATCATTACTACTTCAGTTCCGTTTATCAGCAACCCCACCAAACAGAATTTCTTCAGGGCTGATATAGCACGTGTACATTGAAAAACGGGTGACTGTTTATACGAAGAGGCAACGTTCCTCGATAATTCCCTAAACAGGGATTACTATTGTTCTCACCGATTTCACCGTGAACACTTACAAGACTATTATTTCATTGACAACAATGCTCTTTATATTAGCATCTGCATCTGTCTTTCAGAAAAAAATCTGAAAGTAAAATGGTTTGAGTTTCATGGTAATGACTGTTCCTTAGGCAAGATCACTCGCATAGATGCGAGCGTTGGGTATACTTAGCGAACTTGACCATCCTTCTCTCATACCAGTCACAGGTTGCTGAGGACCATTGCCAAACACATCTCCAGGAGTTCTTTGGATGTCATTCAGAAGTGATACATATAAGGAAGGAATGCTAAGGAGTAAGTATAATATTATATTCCAAACGTTGTGATCCTCATGATAACGAAGTTGACATTCATACGATCGTCATCCTCCTGATCGCCATTGTCCTCAAAGGTGAGTGAGTGAGTTAAGATTTGACTGAGATTTAACTTTAACTCTTAACCCTGAGTTAAGTCACATCGGCAATATTTCAGCCGAATTGCGACTAAAACTGTTTCTAAATTTATATTACATACATCTAATATATAAAACCCTGTCGACGAAGGACAGTAAAACTACTAGATTATCACAGGTTGGGTTTAAATTAGCTAAAAGGTATTTTTAAAACTAGAAAAGCATCTTTGGACACCACAGTGTAAAAATGGACTATAGATCGCTATCAACTAAGGGTAGATCACCCATACTAGGGATCATGGGGACCTTCAGTGCCATTGCTACTTGCATGGGTCTTAATTGGATTTACACCATCCCTTCAGCTGCTGGCGATTGTATTCAGGTTTAGCAACAAATTAAAACTCCACAACTAAGAAAGCGGAAGATTAAATTTGATTTCGAATATTTTGGGACTTACGTATCCTCTCAGGAAGACAATACTTTTACGGTACTTCAACTTCCGTTGAGGATACCGACACCAAATTCTGAGTTATTAATTTAAACTTTCAATCATAAAGTATTTATCTATTTACAAATCAGTCAGCAAATCTAATGCTTTTAAATATGCAATAATTAAATTACTAAAACAACCCTTCATCGTTCGTAATTTAAATGATGGAGTATTCAACACAGCCAAGCAAGACATGCTTAACTGTGATTCTTTCATCACAAGGGATGCATACCGGAGGATCCTCACCTTTCAATGAGTATACCTTATGTAGCCAATACAACATCGTCGCATGATGACCTCTTCAAATCTGAACTGACTACCCAAGTAGGTGTAACCAATTCATAATATTATTTCACGTAATTTATTGATATCATGCAGGTTGCCCAAGTAGGTCGCTTTGCGACCAGCAAAGGGGTGCTGTGGACCTCGCTGACCAGGGTGAAAGGGTGAAAGACACAGTTAAGTGCAGGATTATTGGTATGTGCTTTAGTATACATGTCAACCAAGAGGATATCAGACGCATATTTATCAATTGTCAATCGTTTATACTTGAAACATTATATCATTGCATGTACCTGGACTTTATAATATTCACCTAAAACGAGTATAACAAATAATTCACACGTTTCGCTGTCCTTCCACTGATAAACCCACTGAGCTGGAATATATGTAAGCAAAGAAATAAACTCACCATCGCATCATATTCAGTGTGTTCATAAGATTCAGTGAGGCATCCAAGACCAAGCATAAGAAAGTGACAACTCCACGCAAATTTCTGTTCTGCGGTTCACCATTTCTCTCTTCATGTTAACAAATAATCTTTTGTTGATATACAAATTACATGTATAATAACGTACTGCCCTTTGAATTAGCTCTATTCTTGGAATTGTCTTGGATCTATTTCACGACATATCGACTTTTACAATCCATGTGCAATTAATCAACTCACGACATTTACGTTATGTCTATGAAAATTATGTCTAGGAACCATACGTGATATCACTAATACTGATATGCAAAGTGAAACTCTTTCCCATATTTTCACAATGGTCTCAATATCACAAGCGTTCTGTCATTCACAAAAAACAAAGAGAGACAGATGTGAAGCCAATTTGTTTTCCTTAACCTATCACAAGTGTTCGATTATAATTTTATCTTTCAAGCATCTAACCAATTACTGATTATACAGAATAGCATTGCATCCACTTAAATAACGCTTCGTAGTGCCCCACAGCGCTCATGCAATGACGTTGTCCAAAGACTGGATCCCATTTTTCTAGGTTCGAACTTTCTAAATCCTAAAACGGTTCAGATATACCATGGCTATATTTAGAACAGAATTATGTCTAATTAAGACCAAAGATTACTTTGGTTTGTTAAAGGACATTGATCACAATATAACCAGTGCGCACAAGGGATGCCCTACGTGGCTCTGTATCATCAATGTGTCTATCAGGCACATCAGGCGCATTAAATCAACTTCGACAGAAATATATCTGATTCATGAAATGTGTCATATCCACCTAAATGCCACTGTATAATGTCACAGAACATCGCATTTAAAGATAACAACCCAGTTAAAGTAAAGCCCATTTTCTTCTACATTCCCAAAATAGTCGCTGTTAGAAGTGTTTGATCCGTTTTCGGAGCGCTAAGGTGAAGTTGTTCTGCCACTGCTCGTCGTATTTATAGCAAACACGTTAGTTAAAACATGGGCTGTCAGCAATATCTAAAACCTTTTTCTGGAAGTCAGCTTTATCTCGCATCGTCCCAGACCATCTTAAGTATGGATCATGAGGTGTGTATGACGCTTAACAAACGATTAATCAAACATATATGGCAACAACACTTTCCATATCTGTGAGACTATCAAGTGAAGGCGTAGTCATATGAACCATGTTTACCTCATTATGAGCAGGTGGTTATGACTGACTATCATCTAGTGAAGGTGATTTACGCGAAGAGGTTAGAGTATCCTACCCCATTTGTTGAACTCGTCATAAACACCTGCAGGGGCATGGCAACTGTTCATATGTGGCAACCACTGACATCATCCAAAATGAAGAATTTTAGTTGCATCATATCTGTCACAGATGTGGTAAATTGTAAACACCTTGACAGCTTTAATCAGTTATCCATCACGTAAGGGTGTGAGTGAGTGAGTTTCGTTCTACTCGACAGTATTCCAACTATATGGTCTGTAAATACTCGCGCGGACTAGACAACAACATGAGTATCGTTATGCGCAACTGGGAACCGATGACATTTGTTAACCAAGTCTGCGAGCCTGACCACCTGATCCCGTTAGTCGCCTCTTACGACTAAGCGTGGATTACTGAAAATCAATATTCTAGCCCGCACCTTCACGGGTTTATTTATCAAGTGTATCATTTCTATAACACTATAAACTACTACAGCAAAGTGATATATATAATCAGCATGACGAAAGAGATCAATATCTTCATGCATAATTTCTTTTAAATGGTTTTGTCAATAACGTACCTAAATCCATTTTCACAAAGGAATACAATGAATATCATTAATTGCTAGGTAGGGGATGAACCAACACATGGTATAGAACAACATTGAGTCGGACGTGTGTCATGGAGACTTAATGACGAAACACATTTCATGGAAACGACTTGTAATGATAAAACCGTAGATTTGTACTTCATTATAATTCTGTGACGTGTAAGCTGGAAGAAGTTGCAATGACTACCGCAGATATATTTGCTGTCAGTGATAATTTATGATATGACAACTGATATCAATCACTCAATGTTAGGACAATCTACCAACTCCAGGAGCAATATCAGGCCACTAACGGCATCCAAGACCATCCACACCATCGCAGTGGGCAACTTTCAGTAACACCACAACGTCAAGACAGACACATTGTACTCAACCATCTGTAGGACGCTTCTCCAGAGCAACTGTAGGAGCACGTCAAACCACTTGGACTCACAGGAGACCAGTCAGTAGAACCGGAAGCAGGTCAAAACGTCTGATGAAGGCATCGGAGAATTCAGCGGAAGAAAGGTTTCACTTTGTGTCATGTCCTTGTTTTAGATAAGACATTATGATACATAGTTATGCTACTGTTCTCGAGATCGTGATACGTCTGTGATTTTTACAGGTGCTTTTAACCTTCCGAGCCAAACTGGACTCGAACAATTATAATGTAAGTTTAATTTAAGTTATGCTGAGAGTAGTGGAAAAATAACTTCACATTGAGTAATGTGTCTTTTTTAAGTCGGAGAACAATACCATTGTACTTCAGTAGATGTGATGCTGTTGTATCTATACAGGCACCTTTGATGATACAAGTGTAGACCATGAGGAGATTTTCGCCGGAAAATACTGTAGAAGTACTTCACTGCAATGGAATGGTTCGCTTACAATGAACATCTATACCGAAAAGGTGACATGCATTAATATTCATTTCCAGATACGATTGAAAATCCCGTGTTGATTCAGTATTAGTCGGTAAAGGCTTATAGTTTTATACATACTAAACCCATACGAAACGCCACATCGATAGAGGTTTCTTATAGCACACACGTTAACTCCCTCTAATTAACGATCAAAATGGAGGATTGAGTTACAAAATTGACAAATATGTTAACACATTTTCGGGAATCACATTTGGAGTTAACAAAGACAAAATCCCCAATAACGGTATCATTAAGATACTTCAATTTCAGTACTGTGTGTGGCCTCAATGGACATCGATGACGGCGTTGCATCATCTGTACATCCGAATTAGCCGGTTAGGCGCTTGGGTGCATACTCTGACAAATGCCTTATGGAGTTCATTTGCAGTTGTCGACCTTGGTTGGAGGTCAGTTACTCTTCTCTGAATCTCGTTCCAAAGGTGTTCTTTTCGACTTGAATCCAAACTGAGTGGATGGCATTGTAGAGTTTGGATGCCATGTAGTCTAAGAAAGTGCAATGCTGCTCTTGTGATTTCCGTAACTTCAAAAATGGAACAATGTGCTGCCCTATGACTTGGCCGTTGTAGCGAGCAGTTGTCAGCCCATTTTCTCATCATGGGCCGAGATTCTGGAATACAACTGACCTATGAACACCCCATGTGTCTATTGCTGTCGAATTGGGCGGTGACGAGCGGTGAGTACAGCACCACTATAAGGTCTCTGACAACAGAGGTTTCTTCCGCGCAAACGTCGACGCAATGTATCGGCACTGATTGGTCTACTATGAGTCCAAGTGGTTTGACGTGCTCCTACAGTTGCTCTGGAGAAGCGTCCTGCAGATGGTTGAGTACAATGTGTCTGTCGTTGTGATGTTACTGAAGGTTGTCCACTGCGATGGCGTGGATGGTCTTGGATGCCGTTAGTGGCCTGATATTGCTCCGGCAGCTGATAGATTGTCCTAACATTGATTTTAAAATGATTGGCCAAAATACGCGCAGTCTGACAATCATTCTAACACTTGGTTTCTCCAAACTCTCGTCGATCTTGGTATCAGCTTCTTAAACATCTACCTGAATCATGTTAAGTAACATTACTTAATACCTTTGGCAGCATCTGGACGTCTGGTATTTTCCCACCATCATGGCGCAATACCATAATCATTCCTATTCCTAAACCTGGCCGGGATCATACCGATCCATCTAATTACAGATCAATTTCTTTAACTAGCTGTGTTGGCAAGACAATGGAACGTATGGTTAGTAATCGTCTAGCTTGGTACCTGGAAACCAACAACCTCATCACTGACATGTAGTTTCCGGAAATATCGTAGTACCATTGATCATTTGGTACGCTTAGAGTCTTTCATCAAACATTCCATGCTAAATAAACAACATGCTGTATCGATTTTTGCATGCCATTCTGCATGGCATTTTGAAAGAACCCATGATTTTGATTTGATGGGTCGTTTACCCCTTTCTAAATCACAGTTTTTAGAAGACAGACAATTTCAAGTGGGGTCTACCCTGTCTAATCATTACAGTCAGGATCACGGTGTCCCACAAGGCAGAATTATGTCTGTCACATTGCTTAGTGTTAAGATCAACAGTTTGTCAAAGGTTTTAAATGATTCAATTGATGGAGCTCTTTAATATTTCTTGTGGTGCAAAACATATGCATACTATTGACCGGCAAGTGCATTTGTGTTCAAATAAAATAAAAAAATGGTGTCTTGAAAACGGTCTAAAACCAAGACTAATTTGTATACATTTTTGTAGAAGATAAAAACCGCATAAAGACCCTGAACCATCAAAGTTGTAAAAGAGGCCAAGTTCTTGGCTTTAATGTTTGACTCACATTTAACGTTTCTATCGCATATCAAATCCCGCAAACCTGAAGGCCTGAAGGCACTTGACTCGTTGAAAATTGTTTCAAATTCTAAGTGGAGAGGGGATCAAGTACCCTCCTACAACTTTATCGAGCATTGATCCGTTCAAAACTTGATTGTGGTTCCATAATATCTTGGAGCCTGCAAATGCAACCTAAAGCTTTTAGATTCTGCTCACCACCAACATCTCAGATTTTGCCTTGGCTTTTTCCGAACATCACCTGTCGACAGCCTCTATGTCGAAGCTGATGAGCCATCTCTTAATCAACGCCGTATAAAATTAACTTTACAGTATGTAACAAAATTATATTCCAACAAATCAAACCCTGCATATAATTGTGTCTTTAATCCTTTGTATGAGGATTTATATAACAAGAAGTATTCTCTTCTTCCGCCTCTTGGCATAAGAGTGAAACCTTTCCTTTCTGCTGCTGGCATTGAGCTGGAAAATATAGCTCCTTCCCGTTTGCTTTCTTCTCCTCCTTGTCAATTGGTTAGGCCACGAGTTGACCTTACACTGACAACATGTAAAAAATCAGAAACTAATGAATTACACTATAAACAAGATTTTAATGAATTAAATAGTAAATACAATACATATAAATCCTTATTCACAGATGGATCCGAGGATGGGGGTGCACTGGCTTGTGCCACAGCCATTGGGTCCAAAACAATCTCTTCCAGATTACCGGATGACAGCTCTATTTTCACAGCTGAAGCTAAGGCATATTACTAGCTCTTTAATATACTGAAAGACACCCCAAACATAACCTTGACGATGCAATCCTTTCTCGCGAATAACTAGCCTACTTTCATAAAACTTCAATTATGGCAACTGGCAATAGGTAATTTGAAAACGTAAAGATAACGGCATTATTTCAAACAATGATATGTATCCTTTATGGCCAGTTAGACAAAAAAAGACACGTTGACAGACATGAAGTCCTGCATTTATTACACAAGGGAAGTCGACACCGGAATCAGCGTAAACCCTATGCAACTGTGGCTTATGAGTGAATAAATGTGATACGTTTGGTACATGTGAAAGCAAAAAGCTATATGATTGGTAAATATTCAAAACAACAAGTGTTTCTGGGACAGTCTTTTTATGTTTTTTTATTTCCTCATAAGTAAGGTGTACAGTACTGATTACATCACATGGCACAGCAATGTAGGCAGTTCTTACAGTATGGAATACATCACATGGCATAGCAATGAAAACGTTTCTTAGAGTATGGAATACATCACGTGGCACAGCAATGTACGCAGTTCTTACAGTATGGAATACACACATGGCACAGCAATGTACACAGTTCTCACAGTATGGAATACACACATGGCACAGCAACGTACACAGTTCTTACAGTATGGAATGCATCCCATGGCATAGCAATGTACGCAGGTCTCACAGTATGAAATACATCACATGGCACCGTTCTTATCGCAGAATATTACTTTTGTATGCAGTCTAATGCAGCAGTTATTACACTTGTGATTCAAAACTGAAGAATTCGTCACAAACATTCAATGTAAAATGTTACCTGTCAAAAGTTGCATGGAGAGTATGGAAAGATGACCAATATTTATAAATACTAAAAATTGGCATTTTGAAAAGTCAAGAAACTTCACCACATCCGAATAATTTACAATTTATCTATGTATGCGCTGAAAATTTGGTTTTGATTGTTTTGTGCAACATCTGTAAACTGATTGTTTTACAATCAAGCATATACGCATTTAAAGGTTATTATTTCCCCCTACATCAAACAATTATACTGTCCATTACATCGAGCCAAACAGTCATGTTCTCTCAAATTCCTTTGAGATGTTCATAATCACAAATTAAAAGGATAGTTGTAACACAGTTTCAGGTGCCTTAGCACAAAAAGGCACACAATGGTTAATCCAGTATATTTCATCTGAGAGAGATATTTATTTGTAGCTAAAATATTGTTTAATATTTTGAATTAAAACCATTGTAAGTTAACACTTTTTAAATGTCTATAAGACATAAGAGTAAAGTTATGAGTTCATCTTCATTATATTCTTATCAAACATATTTTCCCATCTCATCTGACATTTCGGTGTTTCTAGATTTTATGCCAAACAAGGTTACATAACAGGATTTTTATAACCTCTCTTGAATATTGCCAGACATTTCAAACTAAAAGGAAGAAAAGGACACATCAATGTCTTTCAGTGTATTTTAAAACTGCTGATATCAGTCCTTGAGATCTCAAAATTTCAATTTGCAAGTCATGTTTCAACTGAAATTCAGCTAAGCTGCAAATGCTACCGGAGTCGTTCATGAAGTCATTAATAAAGATCACTCCCTTATCAAATACATGAGAAAAAGAGATGCTTGGTAACACTGTTTTTTCTTAAGACAACATTGATCAGCTAACCAAAGATTTCTAACGCTAATAATATAATCTGTTTTTGTCCCTTTTTGTTCTTCTATTTAGTCTTCTCATCCAACTAAGGTTTTGAGCTGCTATAACTAATCTTAAGCCTATGTCTAGGGCATTGATACCATCAATTTTGGGTGGTGCTACCATACCATTTGTTTTAACTGTGTCTCCTTGGACAGTGCCCCAGAACTCTTGAGCCATATGCGGGCACCCTTTTTCTGTGTATTCGATGTACGCAAGAAGACCGTACGTGTGCATGATTCTTTATGAAATGAGAATGTACTCCTGTTATAAAGACGTAATTGTTGATGATTCTGTTGCCCTTGTTGGGCAATCACACTAATCACACATGCGCTCAGTTGGCTTGTGATACGGTGATTCAGAGCGCGCAGGAAATCAGGAAACCCTATGAAACGACGAACACTGTCAGCTCGAAAAAGTGGCGTCTGATGTTTGCTGAGTAGAGACAACGTGAACACGTAAGATCGCGTCCCAATGGTCAACACATGTTAAGCCTCCTTCCATATGAGCAGGATCTCTTCTGCTCTCATAGGAAATATTTCATGGCACGCAACATGCAAGAATCTTTCAGCCGCCGACACCCACGGATCTCTCCTTAGAAGAAGATAAAGGGAAACGCCATGCCCGCATTTTTGAAACCACTGGTGTTGTTACCGACACCTTTGCGACGCCGATTCTGTTGAGGTTAAATAACGATACAATAGAATCCTCGAACGCTGAAGTTCCTGACGTTGTGGAGGACCCGGATGTATTGACCCTTGGTTGGTGTGGTGATGCTGGCTCACCCTGATCATGCACGACGTACAACGGTGTGATGGAGCCTATCGCGATAAAGTGTCGTTGAACTGTACCTGCATGCCATTAATGTTTGTAATTCACTAATTAATTCAAGTTTACCAATAGCTCATATTACCATTGTCTTGGCATGGTTATTTAAGAATTCACTTACATTACTTGAATGGTTTGCGAAAAACTCATGTCATTATAACCTTTTTCTAGAAACACGAGACAGCATATTTTCTTTGAGAACTGCTTTACAGTTCCTCAAGAACGCGAAGCATACAGGTGTCAATTTAAAGGTCCTATCACGGACAATGAAAGGATGGCGTGACACTACATCAGTCTGTAATACCTTCCATCCACGAAATGTAATTTTGGATCAGTTGCCCCTATGCATATTTTGGTGCTGTTAAGAGTACACTTATATAACAGATTCATCAATACTCATGTGTTGTAAGGCATGCAGAATGATAAGATCACATTGCCAGTATTTGCCTTACATGTTTTTTGAAGATCTTATTTCTGTAACTTCCAGGGAAGAATTGTGTGTTCAGCCAGCTTGCCAGTCTTGGTGTTATTACTGGGAATAGACCAACGGTAACATGTCCTTTCATACCCACTGCCAAAATCAATTTGGCTGGGAATTTTTTTGTGTGTGTATGTGTGTGTGTGTGTGTGTGTGTGTGTTTTGTGGGGTTTTTTGTTTTGTTTTTGTTGTTTTTTCAGAACGTCATGTCAGATGCATTCCCGCAGAAGCAGCCAGAATGTATCTATTTGTCGGGAAGTTAAAAAAAAATATGATAAGATGATTATCAAAATTATCCATTGCAGATGATGAGGTGGAGATCCAACGAACCTGATTCAGTCATCGTGAAACCTCTCTGTTGGTGTAGTTGTGTGAAAAAGATCTTCAAACAGTCAGATGATAAGTATTCTCCATATCTTCCCACTCGTTCACTGACATTCCACTTGATAATTATGCGCACCTTAGATATATATAGATACTCGCAAAATATGTGTGGTCGCATTTCATTTGGTATCACAGCAGTATGTCACTTTGAAGTACATAGTAATCCACGATAATGGTAAAACTTCATAAGCTGTGAACCTAAGTAAATAACTTTGGTAAAACTATCTGTCTCTGGTAAAATAGATCTAGTCTATTTCGTTTCAAATGAGTGAGTTAATGGGAGGAAATATTAGGCTATTTTTGGATTTGAGTGTTTTAGTTATTTATTTCGGCGTGAAGGGATAACGTGAGTTACGATTATAAGTCACATAGGCAATGTTGCAGCCATATCGTGACTAAATCCAGTTATAAATATATTAACAATTATAGATAAATTATATAAAACAATCTGTCAGCGAAGGACAGTAAAACAACTAGATTATCACAGATACAGATATAAAACTAGTAACTGAATCTATTTTCTCAACTATACATGACAATACAATATAAACGTAGGCTATAGATTACCAACGACTAGCGGTAGACTACCATACTAGGAACCATGGAGTACTTTAGCTTGATGCATGAGTCCTAGCGGAATTTACAGCATCCCCTCAGTTGCTAGCAATTTAGGCATATGTAGCCATGCATTTATAAGGTTACATATACTACGATTAAAATAGCGGAGAGTTTTCCTTTGAATGTTTATGGAGTTACGTACCCTCTCAGGAGGACAATAATTTTACAGTACTTTAAGCCCCCTCGAGGATACAGCCACTAACAATTTTAGTTATCAATTTAAACTTCCAATCATAACATATTTATCTATTTACAAGTCTGTTATCAGATCTAATTCTACATAAAATGTAACAACTAAACGAGAACTTATGTTACTTAAAAGATCCTTCATAGATCGTGATTTCAAACATCTTTCCCTTGTGATGAAATATTCGCCACAATCAAGCAAGACATGCTTGACCATGATTATTTCATCACAAGTGATGCAGAACGGAGGATCCTCACCTTTTAACAGGTATGCCTGAGTGTATTTCGTATGGCCAATGCGACATCGCCGCATGATGACCTCTTCAAATTTGGACTTACAAACCGAGTAGGTATAACCAACGTAAGGGTTTATTGCATGTAATTTATTAATACCTGCTAGGGAGTCCCACTTCTTTTGCATGAGATCACGAATGTAAGTTCTAATGCTAGCTTTGTAATCAGAGTATTGGATAAGAAGTGGTGTCTCAGATTTGTTGAGTGCTGTCTTATCAGCAAGATCGACCATTGTGTTACCAGAAATGCCTACGTGGCGGGTAACCAACAAAAGACGATGTCGTATTGGCCAGTAGCAAGATCATTATAGAGTTCAATAATTTCTATTAAAAGTGGATGTTTACATGATAAGTCATTAATTGTTTGAGGGCACGAAAGAGAATCTGAGTAGATAATATATTATGTTTATGGTGTCTTTGAATATATTTAAGAGCCTTTAATATGGCGTTTTTGGTATTCTAGAAGATATTGTTTTGGAAGATACTGTTCCAATGACAACAAGCCACTGCACCAGCGTCCTTGGACCCATCTGTAAGACTTTGTAAGTATTATATTTACTTTTTACACTGATTATATTCTTGTTTATACTGCAAATCATTGGTTTCTGATTTTTTAAATGTACTTAATGTTTGGTCAACCTGTGTTCTGACCATTTGCCAAGGAGGGGAGGGAAGAGCTCGGGAAGGAGATATATTTTCCAGCTCAATTCCGGCCCAAGAAACAAATGGTTTCATAATGTGCCCAAGAAGCGGAACGAGAGAAGAAGTTTTATTGTATAAATACTCATAGACACAGATTGAAGACACAGTTATATGCAGGGTTAGATTCGTTAGAGTATAGTGTTGTGACATATTGTGAAGGTTTTTTACACGGCGTTGTGTAAGAGCTGGTTCACCAATGTAGAGGCTGACAACAGGAGAGGTTATAAAGGACACCCAAAAAAAAGTCTTAGACCTTGTTGGTGGACAGAATCTAGTAGTTTTAGGTTGCTGTTGCAGGCTCCACCATATACGATGGAGCCATAAACAAGCTTAGAACGGACCAGTGATCGATATAGAGGTTAGCTTGATCATCTCCCCATTTAGAATTTGATACCACTTCCAACAAGTCAAGTGCCTTTAGGCATTCAATTTTAAGGGATTTAATATGAGGCAAAAACATTAAGTGTGAAAACGTTAAGTAAAAAATTAATCCCAAGAACTTGGCCTCCTTTACAACTTTGAAGGGAGTGCCATCTAGAGATAGTTCGGGGTCTTTATGTGGTTTGTATTTACGGCAAAAGGTATGCAATTAGTTTTCAATTTAGAAAAATCAAAGCCGTTTTATATATATTGTTTAAACACAGCTGCAACTGCCGTTCAATAGTATGCATATTTTTACCTCTACAAGAAATATAATCACCCACAAATAATGATCAATCAATTGAATGGTTTAAAACTTTTGATAAACTATTTATCTTTATACTAAAAGTGTGAGAGACAAAATATTGTCTTGTGGGAAACCCTGATCCTGATTGTAATGATCAGACAGGGTAGAACCCATGCTGACCTGAAATTGTCATTTCAAAAGATGGCTAAGATTTGAAGCAAACGATCATGCAAGTCATGCAAATCTCATAAAATGCCACATTTCCAGGTTGTGACATATGCTTTTTCATGATCAAAAAGGATAGACACAGCATGTTGTTTACTAATTAGCGCGTTTCTACAAATGATTCCAAACGTACTAGGTGATCGACAGTACTTCTGCTTTTACCGAAACCACACTGTATATCTGTTATAAGGTTATTTGTTTCCAAGTACCAAACAAGTCCATTATTTATCATGCGTTCCATGGTCTCGCAAACACAGCTAGGTATTGAAATTGGTCGATAATTGGACCAGGTGTAGGTATTATTACTACTGTAGAGTCACGACATGAGGGGGGAAAGTTACCCGATGTCCAAATATCATCAAAACTATTTAAAAGAGTTTCTAGACAGGATTCCGGTAAGTGCTTTAGGAGTTTATAATGTACGTTATCAACTCCCGTAGCAATATCATGAGCTTGATTAACAGCAGTATATGAATAGAAAAAGTTTCATCATAATCTTCCCCATTATCTGAATTGAAATTAATAGTTTTCTTTTCTTGCTGTTTTTTGATATTGTTGGAATCTATGCACATAATTAGAAAAGGGAAGACGTTTTAGCGAGAATTTCACATAGTTTGTTTGCAATATCTGATTTATCGGTAAATCATTCATCATAAGATGATGGACACTAGATTTAGTACCGTTAGCTTTAATTTTCTGAACCATGTTCCATAAATGGAGATGGGTGTCCGAGAATCTATTTTGGATACATAATTTTGCCAAGATTGGCGTTTATTCTGTTTAAAGGTACGCCGCGCTTTAGCATTTTAAATTGATTTAAATTATGCACCATATGATGGCGACGGAAATAATGTTCTGCTTTTTTCCTTGCCTTCCTAGCTTGTTTGCATTCATCGTCGAACTACGGTTTTCGGATATTTCTTACTACAGAGGACTTTGGTATACACTCATCAGCTATGGAATTCAGTTCATCAGAAAAAAGTTTAATAGCATCAGGAACGTCAATAAAACGTTCAGGTTTACGTTTTGCAGCACCCGGTGTTTCATACAGAGTCCAATTAGCCAATTAGCTCCGTCTTGATGATGGAGGAACATCTGATGGAGTTACAGGGTTTAATATAGTAGGAAATGGTCACTTCCACAGAGGCCATCGTGGACTGACCATTTAAATTTATTTTAAATTAGTATTTCTGAATTTGTGAGTGACAAGCACACAGCAGATTAGGTTCCAGTACCATGGTGTAAATAAATATGTGTTGGAACCGTCATTATAAATATCAGTCCTCACAAAAGTCCTCCAGCAATTTACCTTTAGCGTTTGGAGTTACACTTCCCCAGAGTGGTTTGTGCCCATTGAAATCTTCCAGTACAATACAGGGCTTCGGGAGTTGGTCATACAGAGCTTGAAGATCGGTTTTGTGAAACGTCGAAGACGGAGAGAGAGAGAGAGAGAGAGGGAGCATAATGTAAACGCAGCGTGCAATGTTAGTCGCACTGCAACGGCCTGGAGATTAGTAATAAGTGAAACAGGGCTATGGATAATGTTCTCTTTGACGAGGATGGAAGACACTCCCGTGGCCTCATCACCCAGTAATGAAAAGCAATTATATGCCCTGTAATGACGTAGATCAAACGTACCTGTCTGTTTCAAACAGGTCTCCTGCAGACAGATCGCTGAAGGTGTAAAATCTGGACTAATAGCTATAAATTATTTACATTAGGCCTCAGTCCTCTGCAGTTCCACTGTACAAAATCTTTGGAATAAACCTTTTTGGTGTGCGTGCGTGCGTGTGTTGGGGGTGTGGGTGATTTATCTACAGCGCACGTTTTTGGAGGGCGACAAGCTGTGTGCCCTAGAATGGACGTTTTCAGATACGTCCATGTTTTCACGAGATTCATATTTGTTGCACAACTGAATTTTATTTTGTGACCCGTTTGGGGCTCTGCCAGTGTGTTGTTTTGAAGCATCAGCCTTAGGTTGAGGTTTAGTTTTGACAATTTATTGCCTAATCATCTGTCGATTGCGACTCTGAACGTGACTGTGAAGATGATATATGATCAGAACACTTTGATGTACCAGGAAGTGATTCCTCTCAGTCTGAGATGATATAGCAGGGTGCAAAACCTGTAGAGAGTCGCAACTAAGCCAAGTCAAGGTAGTTTGGCAGCTTGTTGTTGATTTTGTTTTTTTAGAGCTAAACTCAGATGACGGTTTTGCTACTGTAGCATAACTTTCTGTAAGGTCAGGTCTCTTCTACAGTTTCTTGACCTTTCATTTCTGATGCTATGTCAAGTTCTGACACATCAGAGGACGATCGATCACGATCTTTGACAATACCTTTACTTGTGTTCAGGGTTTTGTGATCAGAGACCGTGACCGGAATGCCCACGAAAGATTCAATATTCATCAGATTTGTTGCTTGTTGTTTGTTTTGTTTTGTTTATTTTGTCTTGGTTTTTTTTTGGTTTTTTTTTTGTTATTTGTCTTTTGTTGCTGTTGTTGTTGGCTTTGTTGGGTTTTTTTTTTTGTTTTGTTTTGTTTTGTTTTTGTTTTTTTTGTTTTTTTGTTTGTTTTTTTTTTGTTTTTTGTTTTTTTTTGGGGGGGGGGCGCAATCAACTAGCAGCGCACCCGAATGTAAGCGTCTTATATTCTTAAAATCCTCAGCAATACACTGAATACCCCTAGATACTGCAAATAGGATTCAACTTTAAAGATGTCTTGTCAGGAGTCTCAATCACATGGAAACGTGGCCAATACTCAGTCGATAGAGTCACAGTCTGTGGTCAGTATCAGCAGAGTCAATTTCAAATTGACGTTTTGATTTTGACTTTTGGGACGGATTTCATAAGCCATGGTTAGTGTAATATGGCTGGTTCACCATATGAGCTCCCCACCCACCACGGAGTATCACATGGACAATGCTAAAATCAAGTGGGTGTCCAACTTGCAGACCAATGGTACTCGGATGATGTACTCCAGTAGGAGAATTACAAATATTAATCTACGAGATCTACCTTCTGAGCATAGCACACCAGGCAAAGTTCATGTAAACATATTTCAAGTCAAATGATATTCTATGAACCAAGGGCGCCGAGACCAAAATTTAAACAGTTCAAAATCAAAGTTTGTGCAGTTACATAAACTCTATGCACAGGGCTTGGCATGACGATTGTAGGTGTCCCTGGTCCTGCTTCTATGCCCTCAACCACCAGGATCGCTTCCTCCACCGACCCAGGGCCGCAACCCACGTGCACGGCAAACCAAACGGGTTGGTGGTCCAAATATGCCCCTGGCCCACAAAAGGGGATTGGCGACCACTTACCGTTACCCAGCACCCACCACGGGTGCCTTGAAGCCATAACCACGCTTATAAAACTTAGTTACAGAACAAACAATCCGTTTACAAGGCAACTGGTAACACAAAGTTCCCTTGTTTGATGCACAGATTTAGAAATGATCACCTTTGACTGTGGGTTTATTACAAGTGTATTTCAACTCATATCTGCGATTTCATATATGTCAAGTGTCCTTAAACTGATTGTAGGTGTCGATGAGCAAGCTTAATAAACGAACACAAGCAATTATCGACATGGCTTTGAATCGCTTATATAACATTATTAATGTCCAAGAACTGTCCAGTTGGTCCAAGGGGAGCTACTCACAAGGTCTTGTGGTATTGATTAGATATCTTGATCTTTTGATATCATTACTCCTTTCACAAGGGAAACTAACAAGCTCGAAATATCTAAGAGCCTGTGGTACATCATTTATTTCAAAAGTTAAATGTCGTAAAAAGGCTTTAAGATGAGTGCCATGATGACGTGAAAACAAACATGTTCTTTACCTGTACTAGGTCACAAACACGAGTTCTGTTGTATATGTTTCAAATGAAGTTGTTCATGAGTCCTGCAATAGGTCATACTTTTAGAAACCTACAAAATCGAATATAACAATCAACTGAAATACTTCACTAGCACAAAGAGCTTAAGATGCATGCATGTCACTGTGTTTGTATCTGAGAAACATTAGTGATAAAAGGAAATATCCAACGGGAATAAACTTGTGTGACAGCAGAGTAAACGTGTATGGTTACAATGTGCTACTGAAGCCTCATTTTGAATGATCAGCTGATGACCAATATAGTTAGCCTTACACAATATTTACCACAAACCTATAGTATTATCCATTTGATGTGACATCGCTATCGAGTGGGTAATAAATCCTCAAAGGAAGAGAACAGTTACTGAGAGTAAACGCAGAAGTGGAACAACGTGAATCTAAGCTCTCTGCACTCGAAGAACAGATGGCAATAATGGCAAAATCTTTAGCTGTGGTCTGTTCACTAATTGAATTTGCTTCATGTCCATCAATATTTCTCAAAGGTATTGTCCGGAAAGCAGTCCCCGTAATGCATAGTTCGTTTCATTGATCTTTGTTGATTTTTTTAACGTGGGAAGGAGCCACGCATTCTAAATTTCCAGTGGACGAGTACATACTTTTGTATATCCTGAGGACATGTTGGATCCTTTTTGAAAATAATCAATAACACGGTTACACGTAACGGAATGTAAGAAATAATTCCGTTGATTGTCGTTTTTAGTTGGATAATTATGATAACGTCAACTTGAAAAAAAAACACTTGAGTAATCATCCATAATGTGTTCATGAATTTAAATCTAAAAAAGATACTTGTGTCAATTATGAAACAGGTTTTTTTTAAAATAAGGTCACTAGTGATCACGAAGGTTACACGTTCTTAGATAATCCAATTATAATACCCACATGCATGAGGTTATGCAATCTTTGAGTGGCGTAGGCAACCGGAAGAGTAGGTTATGTTCCTTTTGGGCGAACACCTGATGTCATCAATGACTTCCAGTGATCAATACATAAAATTTGTACCGATAATTTGCTTCCTGCCTTGTGGGATCGTATCGACTGATGACGGAGGCCGATTTTTTTCTGGCGTTGACGTCTTGTGGTCAAAACACTTATCGCTTATTAGTTTGTGGATTCAATGTGGCCAATCGTCAGTAGTTCTCGGCTTCAAATCGATTTCATGATAGTTGCCTGCAACTTTTACGTCTATGACCAACTCAATTTAACGGGTTTTTTATAGACAAGAGATTCCTTCACGGGGAATTTTATGAATGCTAATTTGGCCTTTGAAGTGATGCACATGATGTATGTCATCTTTGTCATGAGGAACACAACGTTTCCTCAAAATACTTTCTGCTTCCATTCACCTGATGACTCTTGAAGGGGGTTGAGTACTCGCAAACTGTTTTCCTTATGAGAGGGTACTTATGTTACAAACCCTCAAAGACAATTTAGTTCTACCAACGTTTTAATGGCAGTATATTGATATCGGTATATATTTGCTAAACCTCAGTACAATTTCCAGCGGGTGATGGAAAGTTGTAAATCCAGCTTGGATCCATGGAAGTAGCCAGGTCTCCATGGTCCCTAGAATGGTGATCGACCTTCAGTAGGTGGTGATCTTCAGTCTGATTTTAAATCATGAACTGTTCAGATAATGAATTCTATACCATGCATTACTTTTAACTTTACACGCTACTTTAATACTAACTGTGATAGTCTGGTTGTTTTACTCGCATTTGACGACAGGCTTTATAATATATACACATTGTTTATGTGTTTATAAACGTCCAATTTGTTCTCGTCACGATATGGCTGAAAAGATGGCGATATGATGTTTAAGTATTTACTCATTCACCCACTTACCCGATCAAGTAAGCATATATAACGAAGTTGGCATCCATAAAACTCTCTTCCATGCGAATGCTAATCGTTTCATCTGAAAACAACGACCGTATTTTTTCAGCGAGTCACTGCAATTTCTCTTCTAGAATTTATGTGAATTCGGTATTTTACGAGCGCATTATAACATGTACTGCATCACTGTCACGAGAACTGCTTCACAGAAGACAGCGGGTATATGATGATACAAGTACGATAATGTCATCGAATATAATATGGTCGTATACCTCTCGGAGATTATTTATTAATGGCTTCACATTAATGGGTAATGTTACATACTTAAATTAACAGCGTAATGTCGCAGCTTTGATCAGAGATGAACAGCTGTAAAAACTCAATAAGCGGATCCTGACACAATATAATCGTAGCCACATACCCTAATTATTATGTGACTATGGACGCCGTACATGTGCTGTAAACGTGTCCAAGAATTAATCAGTTTTGTATGCCTTAGGAATTACCATAGTATTACCACCAGTCTCACACTGACCCCCATATCATAAATTTACGAATGCAGTATTTTAATTTCTCCTTAATTAATCACCCTAGTAACATATACAATATATGGTAAATTTACCAAATGTCTTTAGACGTATAATCTGAATTTTCCGCGAACTTAACATAAAATAATTCGTTTGAAGCTTAAATACTGTTTGTCACATTTGCTCTGTATGGAATCAAAGCAAGCAGCTACATTTCATCATGCTTTGAAGTACGCTGTGCACTGTATTACAAAACAGAACTGGAAGGATTAATCAAATGTAGCCACACTGTCATACACCGCTTGAAGGGCGATAACTCCTGAAATCATGATTTGGAAGATGATGTGAATTGAAGATATGATTGATATGGATATGAACCGCAGTCAAGCAAAGTACTATAATGCCACAAGGAGCAACCTCCCTGGTCCATTGTATATTACCGTTGTCAGAGACATCCAGGATGTCTATCACATCATTACTACAGTCACTGACAAAACCCGAGCATACAATGTAAAATACCTGGTCCATCACTACATTACCAGTCACAGAAGAGAATCCTCAAGGTACTTAGCCAAGCATACCAATTAACACATCAGAATTGGTGTTCATTAAAGAGGTAAGTAACGCGATCGGATGGTCAGGGTCGACGGCTTGGTCGACACATGTAATCGTATCCCAACTGCGTAGATTGATGTTCATGCCACTGACTACTGGTTGTCGATTATTTACAGACCACCGACATGTAGCTGGAATACTGCTGAGTGCGGCGTTAAACAACAGTCCAACCCAACCAGCTGTTACTTCATTATCACTGTCAGACAAGGACCCAGCAAAAATGCCTCATGATACGAAAGCTACATTCTTCTAATTGGGAAGGAAAATTCAAATTCCATAAGCAGTCGGCTCTTTGACGCACACAGAGTTGGCTGTGTATCCTAACCTGGAGTCCCTGTCACGGCATAATCCACTTCTGTTCTCATTTACAAAAATGTAATCTCTTACTCTAATGTCTTTCTGTGTCTCGTCGACGTCTCGCAAAATAACGATTCGTTGGATTTCCTATTTTGAAAAGTCATAAAAAGTTCTCCTTCTTCGTAAACTCATTACCCAGAGTAAGCTGCAGACGTCTGATAGAATCATTTGGATGGGTATTTTTCAGACGAAACTATTAAAAGTTAAATGAGGAAAACGACCGGGACTTTAACAAGGCGGGGACTTACCGACTGCATGGCACTTGGTACAAATTTAAACCATGTAGCGGTTATTGCCTTCAACGACCCACGTTAAAGCTGTCATTCATACATGCATTCGTGCACCTTCGGCAAAACTGTTGCATCACCTGTTACCTAATTGTGGGTACTTTACCGTTAAAGGGAATATTTCTGATAAGGTGGAGACTCCACATTGGGCAAGTCTCTTGGCTCCACAGAAGCTATCCTACAATATTGGCAATACAGACCATGACTACTGTTGACCACCGCTACCATTGTGGGTAGGCAAAGAGATTTCAGCTGATTTTTGCTAACAGCCCAGACCCAATAAATAGCCAATAAGGCAAGAATAAAATCACAAGTGTCCTCAGAACATGTAAATAAAGCAAGTAATCGTACTGATGGTTTTGGCCAAAGCCATTTTGGTCTCAATGGAACGAACAAATCTATGGAGACATCGCGGCAATCAGTGACCAGCCACCATTAGCGTCGCTTCATGGGCCATATTTATAGGGTCATCTTGCACTAAGTAATATTGACTTCAGCCGTGTATATCGTAAAGGTCTCGGTTTATACTGTGACCATTTCATGTTTTCGCACACGGGCATACATCATCACGTATGATCACGGGGCTATGTGTCTTTGGTCCCATTAGTGTAACGCAAATGGAGGTTGTGCGTCTGGTGTCTACAATGCTTAGGATAGGAGATAAAATGTAAATTTTGCCTTTGGCACCTACTTCATACTGATCCATGAGAATTGTAAGACAGTGGTAGTTGAACAAGGTTTCCAAATCTGTTTAGGAACACAGCACAGATAAGAACTCGCCCTTCTAGAATTCATATGATTATATTTAAAGTCTAACCTTTATAATATATTTTGGCTGAAAGGTAATGGTTTTGCTTAGATTTATGGACATCATGACAATTGTCCTTATTATGATATGATACTATCACCATGCGGGAAGAGACTTAAGTCAGTTATTGTCAGTCAAGCAATAGGAACGCGGGCCACACAAGAGTAGTTATATTATAATTGTAACTCAAATTATAACTATAATAACTATAATAACTATCAAAATAATTGAAGATAAAAGGTTTTAGATTGAAACTTCACAGGTATCGTTCTGTAAGCATTCGGTGTATGGAATGACCAAAATCCCTTAAGCGCCTGTAAAATGACACAGTTTCCCATTTTCTTCGAGACGTCTGTGACTCATGTTGAACCTCGTCCTCAGAAACATTCTGCAACATACATCCCTCACCCACCACACATTACTTTTGTTGAGTGGAACGTTGCAGACTTCAACGGTAACTCGATGTAAAATGTTCAATTCACACATACCAAACTGCTCTTCAACACTGAAATGGTGGACATATTCATTTGAAAAATCAAACAGTGATAATCAAACAGGGCCTTTGAAAGGAGAACACAACACCATAAAGGCAGGAAAACCTGAATGTTGGGTAGAAGAAGTCAAAGAAGAACATCTAATGTAAAATTATCTTAGTAGCTGTCAATACGTCAGGCTTAACCGGATTCTACCCATTGTGGCACTGTACAATAAAAAGCTGTCATTCATGAACACAACTGCCACTAACCACAGTTACGGGCACAGGTGGCGTATGTTTCCTTTATTCCCTAATAAATATCATATCTGGATAACGTTCAAACCGAAATATTTGCTTAACTGATAGTAAGATTTTGTAAAACGTTTGACAGTTTATTTCTTTTTATTTTTGGGTTGAAATTATAACATGATCACGCCTCGCCATGGCAGTGTAACAGAGATATGTCAAAAATCAATATTTCCTCTTAGCTGGGGTGTAGCTAAGAGGTGCGTAAAACCATACTCATTCACTCCTCTCAGAGTGGGGCGGTGGGGTAGCCTATATCGAGATATGGGTTCGAGGTTTGAATCCCATTTCTGATGTCCCAGTCGTCATACTGCTGGACTATCGCTAACGAGAGGCGTAAAACCATACTCACACATCCATTCACTTCTCTGATAGCATATCTGCTGTGATTGCCGTTAACGGCGTCTATACACTACCACCACTGTCTAGTCCAGTCCAGACATTTAGAGGATCCACCGGCATAAGGGGAAATAACTGGCTGTGCTGAATTCCTAACATTATTACTATGGTCATAAATGCATCGAACTTCAAGTGTCACAAGTCTGGGAAACCAGTCGATCATAAATACCTAAAAGAAAACACATAAGATGCAGGAAAGTACGTGTATCAATACTCTTAGTTAACTATTAACAAAATATGCGTGTCTTTCTACAAGGCGTAGATAATCAGTCATGACATAACTGATGTGATAACTAACCGGCAATAGCTAGGTTTCATACACCCTCTAACACCTACATACCAATCGATAACCCAGGAAAGATTTATGCCTTCTGTTATATAGCAATGGTCAATTGACATTACTCATGATTACATTAATGTATCGAGCGTGATTTTGGGACTCTAGGAGGAAGAGTTGACGTACAAGAGTGGGTAATGATATTTTATACCCTACTCTGATCCAACCTGATGTGTCATTGATATACCGCCTTACACGGGGCGTTGTCAGTGTGTCTATTCCGAGACATGAAGACGCAAAAAATACGTACTTTCTTGAACGAGGTCACCAGGAGCTAGACCTCCGCCATATAACAAGCAAACATCACTTTAGGAATTAACTATCATTGTCGCTAAATGGAGCAGAGCTATTGCTCATTCCTTCAATAAAGCTATCTCTAAGAGATATTTTTTTGTGTTTTGAATCTTGTCACAAATTAACTCTAAAATGTTTTCAACGAGGAACTTGAACCTGACAATATTCTAGAAGCCTTTCTCTTCATGAAAGGGCATACGTCCTGATATACATGTACCTGTAACTGTTAACTTAAAACAGTCGTGACGCAGGTCTCTGGAACGTTACCAGCATGGCGTTGGTGTTTAGTCTAGGTGATGCTTGATAGGAACTAGTATGTTCTACATGGACAAACGCACCTGAAAGCCAGACATGACTTGGGGCAGTATATGATGAACTACACTGGGACACGAGAGTATACTTAGATCAGATGTAGCAGGCGGTGTGTGAGTAATGTTGTGTTGTACAGAGTCAGACGGTAACTGCCCGGTAATCTATACTGTCTGATGGGACTATTACATGGCTAGAATGACAAATACCGGTGGTTACCTTCAGAACAGCTCAGATTCTCAGATTTCTTAATGTATGTTGTAGGTCGTTGACGCATCATGAAGGATATAATTTGACAATTACCAGTGATTATACATGATTTAATACTTTGTTGACCACTTTGGAGTCGCCGTCTACCACATGTAGGATCCACTACATCCGTATTAGTTTGTTTAACGCCACATTTAGCATTATTCCAGCTATATGGCGGCGGTCTGTAAATAATCGAATCTGGACAAAACAATCCAGTGATCAACAGCACAGGGTCGACCTACGCAACGGGGTAAGATGATAAGCGTCAACCAAGTCAGCGAGCCTGGTCTTCTGTTCCCGTTAGCTGCCTCTTAAGACAAACATATACCACAAAGCATAGGCTGACGAAGACCAATTCTAGCCTAACAATTATTTACAGATCGCCCCAATATGAGGGTTCAGTGTGCAATGGCCTTGCTGTTTGTTTCTTATTGTTTTCCTGAAGAAGGACTCCCTTGCTTGCTCATTTTAGGGTCTGTAAGGGATGTCACTGGAAAGGCAGGAAACGCTTGTGTTTCCGTGCCAGCTATTCTCGCTGTGTTGTATCTTTTTGTAAATTTGTAAATACACAGACATGAGACAAAAAGAAAACGATGTGTTAGATTGCACTTTTGGTGGTAATTGATGATTGAGGAAAACGGTTTTGTATAACCGATTTGGGGGTATTTAAAACGAGTTGTAGAATCAATTATTTCACTTTCTAATTAACTAATATTTGAATATGTACATCCCGCAAGAAGATACTGAAATTTATAAAGAATAAAGCGTCCTGAAACTCTTATTATCTAGACCAACATCTTCAAAGGGTAAAAAATATTGCTACCTTCTATGACCCTCTGTGAAACAAAATGACCGTTAGTTTTCTTATGAAGTTCGTATTTCCCTACACTAAATACTATGTGTGCTTTACGCTCACTTGTGAAGTGAAGCTTTAACGAGTTTTCTCTTTGAAGAAAATATTATTCCATTCCGGAGATAGATGCTTCCCCGAATCAATATAAATTGTATTACATCCATTTTCAGAAAACCATATAATTTGAGCCATCCCTAGTGCTGCAATGAATAGAAACGAAGGTACATAAATTGAGCGAAACGCTTAGCATTTACAAAAACACGTTCTGCAACGGATGATTTAAACTCATATTTAATTACTTTTTGGGGATTCCCGGATACTTCTAAAACACATTCACATAATTTAGGTATCTTGTAGATGGTATATCAATATCCAACCATCTAATTTGTTTCAGGCTTGCCGTTTTTTACCGAAATGTGCTAAATCAGAAATCACGTGCGTAACCTTGCCTAGCGTCTGCCTACGTGTACGACAAAACATTACTCAGGACACAAAGCATGCTTAGAATTTGGCTTTCTTACTCACAATATGTTTCAACAACACATACGAAATCGGACAGAACGTTTTCAGTTTTGATGTTGTTTTTGTAGTTGGATGAAATGTCGCCGTTGAAGCAGTTTGCACGCCAAGTAATAAACTCAGCATCACAGGAGACCATTTAGAATCTCCATTCTTAATTTGTACGAGACCGATTTCATGTAATCTGTTTTGCGGTCTTTATTTAAATGGTCACTAAGATTGCGAAACACATTCTGTTGACAATGAATCAGTGGCAGTGCAATAACACATATCTCTAGCCAATTCTACGCCGTCGCCAGCCCAAGCATCAGCTGCCTCCCCATCCCTCTTCCTCTCGCTGACATCACGCAACGACTGTATGTCACATGGCAGGCCCCGCAGGGTGTCAATGATAACGGTGTTAGTGGGAAATTAAAACTTTGAACACTTTTTCCTGGGAGAAAAAGTTCAAGATTCCGAGTATTCCGAGTATTGTACATTGTTCGCATAAAACCACGGGAGATGTCCTCCTTAAGCTACTTGTAATTACAGACAAAGAAAGCATATGTGAAGTGAGGGCGATAACTTGCAGCATGGTCCGAAAGTGGTTAATGGTTTTGAGCAAGGGCTCAGATATATGACATCATGAAATGAGAGAAACTATACACACTATGTGTCCAGGTCATCCCAAATCATGGCGCTCAATAAATGGGACAGATCGTGCCGGCGATAAAACAACCGACCTACTTTTAGCGACACAAATGTTCAAAATACACCAGAAAACCCTATCACTTAAATTGGAAAGCAGTCGGAAACGTAATAAAATGGTCACTGCTGACAGCACTTAATTCTTGGAAATGGTTTCATCGCTAATTCTGGTTATAACAAAATTGTAAATTTGCCCGCCGATGTGGACTGGCAAAAGCACAAGTTCAGCACATATCTTGTGTGTGTGTGCGCGCGTGTGCGTGCGTGCGTCCGTTTCATTTTATTTCCTTTTTCCTGCGTGTATGTATGTATGGGTTGGATGGGGTGGTATGGTGGACGTTGATACATAGTTTGGCACGTTGTCTCGGTTGTCTAGGTATACAGTTATTATTTCACACGCGGGACCTTAAAAAGGTATTTTTCTGCTGGCACTATTCATTTTAGTAATAGTATCTGATTTCCTATAAGGAATATTACTTACACGATATTGTTGTCTACAAAGGTCAGGGTCTAGAAAAACATGTCTTCTGCGACTGATATCTTCACATTTAACATTTCCAAATATTCTTCACAATCTCCAGTTGGTAGCGGCTTTTTATTGGGCCTACATTCATATAATACATAAAAGACGGACGCCGATGTCACATTGACTGCATCTTTAACTGGCAGACTGCAGTTTCAAACCCACTTGTATATGTACACACTCGATTACTTGCACCCGCGACTGATATGTACACCTGAAATATTGCATCATTCAAGATGATTACACGTTATCTCTGGGACCAAATGTATGTTTATGATTTTTATGTGCGAAATATGTAGAAGGGAAATAAGGGAAAGTTTTGATTTTTTTAATGTAAAATATCTTCCGAGGATAATGTCACAATGCCAGAGGGACTGCTGTTTTAGTGAGTGCGTGAGTGAGAGTGAGTGAGTGAGTTAATATTTAACGTCACATAGAAAATATTTCAGCCATATCGTGACGAGAACATTTAACAATGAAAAGGGCAATATGTATATTATAAAACCTGTCAACACAGAGGATAGTAAAACCACTAGAATATCACAATTAGCATTAAAACTAGCGTAGAGAGTTAAGACTGATATCATATGGACAATACAATATAAAACAGGCTATAGATCACCAGCAACTGAAGGTAGATCACCACACTAGGAACCATGGGGACTTACAGTACCTTTGCTACCTGCATGGACCCTAGTTGGATTTACGCCTTCCCCTCAGCCGCTGGCGATTGTAAGAAATTTTAGCCAAAATAATATAACAAAAATACTCCGCTTACGAATCCTGGTAAGTTTACATTGACTTTGAACGTTTTGGGACTTACGTACCCTCTCAGGAGGCGGCTGTTTTAGTTGTGATGGATTGGCATGTGGTATTTCATCAATTAGTAAGCGCTATAATGCGCTATTTGAAACATTCGTTATAATGTTTGTAAGTTTTTTTCTTTTTTTCCCAACAGTTATCATATGCTACGTTTCATGGAGTACCACGTGTTAAATACAAAAGTTAAATGCAAATTAAATATGATCATAAACAATTTTCAGACTCTCTACTGTACATAAAACACATAAATCACGAACATGATGGCTTCGTGCTTGGTTGTATAATCGCACGGTATTTCAAACAAACAACAGTCTCTGAGCTCAGCTTGGAAGTATGTAAACGCTCTGTTCGTAAAACACTTGGTTTGAATTCCAGGTCGGTCTGGAGTTTCCTCCCCTATGAGTGAGTGAGTGAGTTTAGTTTTATTCCACACTCACCAATATTCCTCCTCTATGAATATGATTATGCTTTGTTGGTGGAGCACAGTTCAAGGTGGCTATAAAATCAACTCACTAGTTTGTCGTACTTAATTTAGTGTTTCAGCATAATGCCCAGAGCGATACCCGTCCTTCATCAGTGCCGATCGGGCAATGATGTAAGTTGTTACAAGAGATTATGATCAGCTTGTTGTCATAACACTATTTCATGTATCATGATTCCTTGTCTCCATATATAAAATTTGCTCTTGAGAATGCGGAAGAGAGAGTTAAGTTACAAAAGTGAATAATGATATTTTATAACCTACTCTGATCCATCTCGATGCCCCAGTGATACGTCAAAATCTAACACAAAGTGTTAATGTTTCTACTCCCAGCTATATGAAGATGAAATATCTACTTCTTTTGTTGAAAGGGGTCAATGGGACAGATCGTTGATTTGTTATGTGGAGTAACTCATTTCAGTGATATGACAGTGTTCACGAAATATATCGCCTTTGAGTGTCGCTATAAATAATCTCAAAACGGTGTCCATTAAGGAACACCGTGTTGTGTTTACAGGGTCTCAGTTGGCAACACTGTTTTCTTTTTCTGGTAAAATACTAGAAGACTTTAGGGTAAGACAAGTATTGATTGAGTATTTTGCATCATGTCTGTTAACGGAAACGGTTCCCATCACTTTAGAATGGCAGAGACTATATGTTCCGGTCGCGATGCAGGCATCAACCAGCATGTTGTTTACAGCATTGTTTGCTCAACTGGTTTTCAGAGACAGAAAACATCTGAAGGCCAGACATGACCTGGGGCTGTAAAATAATGCTGAAGTACACTAGGACACGAGAGAATACTTGTATTGCATGTAGTAGGTGGTGTGTCAGTAATCTTGGCCTATACAAAGTCCGACGGTAACAAACCGGGTAATCTATATTATCTGATGGCTCTATTAGATGATTTAAACATCACAAACCAGTGGTTACTTTCCGAAATCCTCAGATTCTCAGTTCTACGACGTTGTCGAATCACCGACAATATTTCATTTGATTATGTTTGCAACCAATGATTATAAAATGTGTGATTGTTTTGTTTTCACGTCCTATCTGGTGCAGGTTAACTCCAAACATAGAGGACCCGTGAAAGTCCCGCGGCGGAATAGGCCTTCAGCAACCCATGCTTGCCATAAAAGGCGACTATGCTTGTCGTAAGACGGGATCGGGTTGTCAGGCTTGCTGACGTGGTGGGCACATGTCATCGGTTCCCAAATGCGCAGATCGATGCTCATGTTGTTGATCACTGGATTGTCTGGTCCAGACTCGATTATTTACAGACCGCCGCCATATAGCTGGAATGTTGGTGAGTGCGGCGTAAAACTAAACTCACTCACTCACTTCGTGTATTTCTGAAAAATACTCAATCGGAATTCTTACCTAGCCATTATGTGTCACAAATCGTCCCTTACGACTGAAACTGTCCAGAATCAGCTTTTGTTCTTAAATACGCAAAAAAACGTTTATTCACACCTCTACAACCATAACACATTTTGCTTCTTATACTTGTAATGTGCTCTGTCATCTGTTGAAGCAATTATCACAGACATTAAAAGTACTCAGCATGAAAGGTGGGAATTTACAATCTCCATTCTTCATTCGTGAAAGACAGGTTTCAGGTAATCTTTTTGTCTGTCATGTTTAAACTGGTGATTGACAAAGTGTCGGTTGACAACAAATTGGTGGACACTGCAGGAACACACATCCTCAGTCATCGTTACGCCGTCTCTACCAAGAGCAGCAAAATCCCTCTGCGAGTGGCATTACGCAATACCTGTCTATCGAAGAAGAGGTCCTGAAGGATGTCCAAAGTAGTGGGCCTCATGGTAACACTTCAACGGTCCACGAAAACCCTCAAGACACTGTAAGGGGTCTTGAACACTTTTTGTATGAATACAATTTAACAGGACTATTTAAGCGAAAGAAACAGCAGACAAGAAAGTTAACGGAAGTGGAGGAGATGCTCGTCTTGCAGCTTGATTTGACTCATATGACTGGTGTTTTTGAGCAAGCTCTCCAATTCATTAACTTCAACCTGATTGATTGAGTGAGTTAATATTTAATGTCACAACTTCAGCCGGAGACGAGATAACTGAGTATAGTTTACAGTTTGATCACTACTAATATTACCGCTGTTGGTCAACCCTGACTATATCTGTTGCCACTGCTGTTGTACTATATACTACCATTGTACAACGACTGGAGTTTGTACTACTTCCTTGTTGCGTTGTGTCTCCACCCACATTCAAATGACACGACAAACGTCCAACTTACAGAGATAGTATTATGCATGGACACTGTTCTGTTTCAAAGCCAGCTGATTATTATAACTTTTACGGGCGACACCGTATCTCTTTGCACTCATGAGAGACCTGCTAGACGCATTTGTTTACTTATTTTTATAGATTGTCTTACTTTCTTTTTCTTACAAAAACGTGAGTTATAGAATTGAAATTAATGCCAGTAACCACTCTAAATGAAATAAATTTTATCTAATTCCATAGAAGTGTTTCGTTTTACGTGCTGTCAGGTGGGAAGACTTTTGAATGGAATGAGTGATGAAAGTAGTACCAGTAATGTCAAAGTTCACGATTTAGCCACTTTGTTATGAAACACATTTACGAAGTACCACGTGGGTAATAAATAGCAGTATACATGGACACTGTTCTGTTTCAAAGCCAGCTGATTGAGGTGAACGGATCACATTTTGCAATGTATTTACCACTGGAACTAAATAGAGGTTCATGCTGGTTTATGTTCATATCGATGTATTTTGATGGGAAGGTTTTCTTTGCCATCACAATAGTGCAGTCACAAAGATAGCTCGTCAATAAAGTCACAATCATAAAAGACAAATGTATGTTTTTGTATGTAGGTACTGTATTTTTGTGTGCATTCCATAATTTTGTAATGCACGTTTAGTCCAGTATCCTGCAAGGCCCCTGATAACATTCGCGATGAGGCTGAAAACTTCCCAATTGCTTCCAATGCACCGTTATGCCCAAACATGTTATATTTTCAAATGATCAATACCCACAATAGATAATTAAACAAAACGGATGTACCTCTGCGGACTATCTGCAGTGGGTATGATCATTTTCATATTTCACGGATATTTTTGGATCGTATCTTAGGTTTGTGTTTTAGTGGTGCAGTATTTCAGTCAAAATGCGGTGATTGGTGTATTAGTTCCCGAGTGAGTACAACGCAGATAGATATATAGGATCTTGTCGTATACACTGCCTGTATCACTATCAGTATTATACAGAATAAGACAAATAGATGTTATGTGAATAATGACCCTATCCTGTTCTCTTTGTAAGTTAATACCCCAGTTGACAATGAGTAGCCTTCTTGATTGAAAATTACTTTTCTCATGCTTGTAGGTTTTACCAAAACAGTGAGTGCCCGAGACAGCCTAGGGTTATCGTCCAAAATGAAGTTGACTATCAAATAAGCATGATATAAATGGAAAACTGTTTTGGGCAGCTTTTCAACAAACCCACTCATCGTGTCAGTTCACGCTGATAATCATTCTTTGTTTGTCACCATGGCGTCACCATTTTTTTCTCAGCAAGGTTACAATGCAATCATTATGGCTTAACATTTAACAAGTGATTATAATTCTTCTATACACAAAGTCATAATGATATTTTTCGGGTTTTTCAAACAACATTGTATTGTTACAAAGGATTTGCCAACAACTTTCCAATAATTTAATGAATCTGTTCTTAAAGGCCAAAATTGGAACAATACATACAAAATCACCATGAAGTAGTGAAATATTAATCCATGTTATATCAGAAGCACGCAACCGTGAAAAGGCACCTGTACCGTCTTCTGGAAATGGGATTCTTTACAGGGACAATACAACAACCAATTAATGCTCAAAGGATTCAAACATGGGCAGAAATAGTACAACTCAACAGAAAAAATAATCTGTATAAAATTATGAATTGACCAAGATGTACTGTTTCATTAAATGCAATCAAGCTGCAGGAGGCCACGAAGAGTGGCACTGATGGAACCAAATATAGACCAAATATCTTGTGATAGGGTTAATTAGTATGCAAAGACATAACAGTCCGCCCTGGGAACTGTGAAGTATGTAGAAGCCATGTAGAACATAATTTGGATTCTCCACTAAAACAGTCTTTGCAAGTGTCAATGTGATTAGGATTGTTAAAACGAACAACGGGATCAACTTGGGGTGGGGTGGGTTCCGCAGTTTCAGATAAATGCTCTTTATATCAATCACCGGGAAACTTAAATTTGCTGAATGAGACTAAGACACAGTAGACCAACGAGGACTCATAGGAAATAGCTGAGTCATGAAATCAGCCTTCATTGTCATTCCATATGTTTGGTATCTGTGGAAAGTTAGATACTTCAGTAAGCTATTGACTTCATTTAGAAAATCATTACGTCATCAAAAAGTTTGTGTACTGACGTATCTCTCATTAGAGCTTCTCCCAAACATCCCAAGCCACCACCTGGATGACTGCGTCAGCCTAAATACATGCAAATCAGCGATAAGGACGTTGTACTGTATGAAATACTATTACATTTCGTTCAGTGCTACTAAATTGAATATATCCTGAATTTGTCATACTTATAACGCAGCCCAAATGAAAGGGTAAAAACGTACCACTACAAGTTTACTGGAAATATATTTAGATATTTTGGGATCGATAATTGCGCGAAACGTGTTACCTAATGCTATTATTTTTCCCACTGGAGAGTGTCGATTGAACTGACTATTCGATTATGCTTGTGGAAGCATGGACATGGAATGACGCATAATCCCATGGACAATAACACTGACGATCTAATTATATTTAAACTACCATGTAACGAAACGTGAGGGCATCTGCATCTTAAATCCGTTTGACTTCATCTTTGGATTGTAGCTCACGTTTTGATTGCAGTTTAAAAAGGTGAACAAGATTCTTCACGGCCATTAATAGACGCTGTCGCCAAGTGAACTAAAGTATTTAGAGAGTACAAATGTTCTTCATTGAGTGTTCTAGTTTGAGGGTATGTTTATATCCTAGCCTTTGGGTTGCGTTGTAAATAACCAGTACCAGTACCACTTCAACTTCAGCTCGTCTTTAATATGGAGTACAATTCAAGTACAATTAGTGAGTCAGTGAGTCGGTTAATATTTAACGTCACATCGGCAATATGTTAGCCATATCGTGACGAGAACATTGTACATTTGATACTGAAAAGGTAAAATGTATACTTTATAAGAACCTGTCGCCAAAGGACAGCAAGAGAACTAGAATATCACAGGTAAAATTAAAACTAGTGTGGAAAGTTAAAACTAGTAGCACTATTTGGACAAAACAATATGAAATACGGGCTATACATCACCAACAGCTGAAGGTAGATCACCATACTGGGGCCCATGGCGCAAGTACAGTCAGAAAAGTGAACATGATTCTTCACAACGATTACGTTAACTAGTTAACTATATGTACAATACTCACAAAATAATCATTTCTCATTCACTATTTACATTTGAGGTCTGATAATTTCAAGTTGTACACCTACAAAACCTGATCTGTTTGTAAGAGTGAGTGAGAAAGTCAGTTAAATTTTAAAGTCACATCGGCGATATTGCACCCATATCGTGACGAGATCATTCTTGAAATAGGAAATGAATATATGTATATGCTAAAAACTCAAAATGTATACAGAGCAGTAGTAAACTGGATATGCTTACCTCCTAACAGACAATTTTGATTAAGTGAATTTTCACTATACGTTGCATAACATATTAGTTATATTGTCTTACAGATTAGCGAATTTCAACTACAGGTTAAAACATTGACTAGAGGGAGTGGGTGCGTCAGCATAAAAAGGTATTCCAGTATTCTTTTTTCAGAACCTTAGCACTGAAGGGAGCCTCAGGGCTAGACTTTAGGGAACATAATGTGGTTCAGGGACTGTAAGACAGACTAGTTTGGGTGCTGACAAACCACGTAGCGCAATCGGGAAAACTGGGATTCAAGTTATGGTTTCAAGACGACACAGTCTACACAGCAAAATGAAATACCTTGGACACCTGGGCCTTCCTGGCCTCCGGTGTAGAACTACTTGGCCTCTGTATATTACAGAATATCTTATCGAGAATGTTTTGCTGGTGTCCTGAACAGGAATTCCAACATGCTGCAACGTTTGAGAAGTAGAATATGATTTTAGGAATAGTATGTCTTGTAAGAGGATGGCTAAAGTGACAATGTATCACAGGGCTCATGTTTTAAAGACGTTTGAGTAAACTACGAAATGAGATCGACGACTAGGGCATTATTTACTTATTTTACTTATTTACAGACTACTAACACTAAAACTGAACATTTATTCAGTACCAACACGCCTTCGTGTTTTTGACTAACTTTGAGATGTTCTTTCGGGCAATTATTCATATTCAGCGACAAAGCTGTCCTGAATGCATTCAAATTTTGCAGCCATTTCAGTCAGTCAACATTTTGCAAGGTACGCAATTATACAACTGAAAAGAGATATTGCCATTTAGGATTTATGGGTTTACGTAGAATGTGTTACGTATAAATCACTATGCCTTGCCATCCATTTTTTATCACTCTCATTTCAGCCCTCACCCATCTGGCTACGTATAAACAAAATGATATGGTTTCCTTATTAGAACTTGTTACTCTTACCAGTCGGCCATTGGTGTCATCACTCATAATGAGTGATAAATATATGGACCAACAATTTCCTTAACTTCCAGAGACAGACCTACTGTTTATGATAAATACTAATGCAACTACCATTTAAATCTCTGAGGAAGGGAATAACGAGTCTCAAAACTATGCAGGTCTCTCATACGGGTAATAAGTCATCTTCACGCAAGAGTTGAAACTAAAGGATCGATTAAGTATATCATCTTCAACATTCCTCCCAATCGATAATCAACAATAGACTCCTGTCTTCTATTTCAAACCAATGGTCAGTTGACATAGACGTGATTCATTACATTAAGATATAAAGTGTGTATGAGACTTTGTGAAGAAGAGATGCGTTACGAAAATGAATAATGATATTTTATTACCTACTCTGATCCATCCCAATGCCTCAGTGATACACCGACGGTTTACAGAGACAGCGTCTATTCTGAGAATAACGATCTACTTGGTGAACGAGGTCACTAGGACCTCTCATTTGTTTGTTATATGAAGTTGTAAGCCCTCACAGGAAATGACTCATTCCTCCTTGTGGCTGTAAATGAAATATATCACCTTTTCGTCTTTTCAGTATTGTAAAAGATAATGTATAAAGGGCGTTCAGCACGGAACACCAGGGTGCTCTTGGAGGATCTCAAAAGGCCAGCATCTTTATCTTCAGATAAAATACTAGGCACGGTCCACATGATCAAAATGTTGAGTATTCACTATATGTGGGTTTGAGATTTAGAGCCATCGAAAGGTGAGGTCAGCCTGGTTTCTGTACCGTTGTAAGAATAATATGTTAATAATATATTCAGTATCGACACAGAAGCGTTCACAAAACAATAAGGATTACATGTCATCGTTGGTCAAATAACCATAGGCTAAATGATGCTTCCTGTATGCTGCGATGACAACATGTGAAAGTACATAGATAGATAGTACACAGTGGATTCAGATAACAAGTAAATAATGTGTCACATTCCATTATCATTAGGGTGAGTGAGTGAGTTGGAAATGAACTGAAATGGAATATATGTGTATTATAAAAAAACTTGTCGACAAAGGACAGTAAAACAACTAGATTATCACAATTAGCATTAAAATTAGCGTAGAAAATTAACATTAATATCATTATATGGACAATACAGCATAAAAACAGGCTATAGATCGCCAGCAACTGAAGGTAGATCACCACGCTAGGGACCATTCTCACTTACAGTACCTTTGCTACCTGCATGGACCCTAGTTGGATTTACACCATCCCTTCAGCCGCCGCCGAGTGTACGGAATGCTAGCCATATTTAAAACAACAACAATACTACGTATAAAAACCTTGGTAAGTTTACATAGACTTTGAACGTTTTTGGACTTACGTACCCTCTCAGGAGGACAATAATAGTATAATACTTCAACCCCCTTTGAGGGTACAGCCACTAGCAATTCTAATTACTAGTCTAAACTACCAATAATTAAAATACATCTATTTACAGAACATATTACTCAAAATTCAACAATGAAATCAATTTCCTTTAAAAGAAAACAATAACTAAATATCACTGACTGTGCCATGATTATTATTAGGGATTGGTAATTGTGTCCTAAACTCTGGTCTGAAGAAGCTGGGGAATACATCCACTGTGCCTCGAACTTGGTTCCGGTATTTCCTAGTGGTCTGAATCGAAAACACCGTCCTTAGACAAACCTCTGCATGCATGATTGACAAAGCACCACTGAATGTTCAAAATCCGTTTTTCTGCTTCAAAACATGCTTCTTTTACACTTCTGAAATCAAAAACACTTCAGAGGTTTAATAAATGATCATTCAAATGTATGAATTAAACGGTTTCTTGTGCATACAATTTTGGGGGACAATAAACGTACACAGCATGAAAGGTGAGCATTTACACTTCAAATGCTTCGCTTGTAGGACACAGGTTTCAGGTGATCTTGACGCTACAGCAAGAGATGTCTTCAGCAACCGTTATGCCGCCTCAACTGCGAGTTTACAGTTCTACTCTTGATGACATTACGAAACGCTGTTCGTCATTTGAGAGGCCCTGGAGATTGTTTGAAGCGGCAGGCAACTGAAGAATTTGAAACATTTTTGTGCTGTGAGAAGGTATTTTAGTTCTATGTCCTATAACATCACATAACGTTTATAAGGAGTCGTTACGCGACTAGAATTGTACTTATTCGAAGCGACCAACGGGATCAGGTGGCCACACTCACTGACTTGATTAGCTTATGTCATCGTATCTCATTTGTGTAGATTGACGCCCAAGATGTTGATCACTGGATTTATCTGGTCTATATTGACTCGACTATTTGCAGACTGCTTTCATATAGCTGGAAAATTGGAATTAGCAAACCACATTTACCTTACTAAACACTTCATAGTTTTGTGTACAGCGTGTGTGATAGCAGTCTGTACATGTTCAGACAAGATACTGTTATATTGATCGCCCCTTACCACAATTGGTGGAGAACCTGTCGATGCTATAGGAAAATGTGCCTGCATTAAAGACATAGTATTATTCAGGATTTCTTATAAGCGATTCTCAGCTGTATATACGACCACTGTAACATGTCACGACCATTTCGGCATCTTGATATAGATTGTGAGAACTGGCGTTGATGCTATCGTATTTCAGTCATATTTGGACATTTCATGGAACTGAAAATTGGCATCAAAAGTTACGATCAGAGAAAACTAAAATAATGCCTTTAAACCATCATACGCTGCCATAATCATTGTGGGAATTATAAGGACCAAAAGGAATTGACGGCATGTGAATATTCGGCCTACGCTCTTCGTTAACCAGTGGGTTGAAATCCCTATTCACCCTGATTATGGTTCTAGGTTTATCAGCATAAAAGTCATGCTGGTAGGTTTCACTAAAGTTCTAAAAGGCCAGCAATACCGAAATTGCTTCCAGATTGAGCTGATTACAACATTAGCGCGATGTAACTATAGCACTGTTCAGGCCAGCCTTTGAATCAATTCATTCATGTCTGAGTATTTTTCTTTGGTTGTCAACGCAATACCCATGACGACGGCAAAATGTTCATGAAAGCTGATGATGCAATGACTTAACTGACGAAGCTGAATCCCATGTGATGCTTGTGGTACACTGGTTAAAGCGGCTATAAAATCAAATTACACACCTCCCTGTTTGCATTGATTACTTCTTTTGTTTGAGAAAGATGTCCAGAGCGATGCCATTTTCTTTTATTAATGCTCATAATGCAATGATATAATTTGTGGTTGTGATTACTTTCTAGTTATAACACTACATCAAAATGCAAGATTTATCACATTAATGTACATATTTTGCGTTTGTTATTGTGGAAGAGAGTGTTTCAAAAGTGAATCATGATATTTTATTACCTGCTCTGTTCCATTTCCATATCCCAGTGATACTCCGATACTTTACACAAAGCGAGTATAAGCGTCTATTCCGAGCTATCAAGATGAAATATCGGGCTATTTTGTTACACGAGACCCGTAAAGGTCCCGGGGTAGAATAGGCCTTCAGCAACCCATACTTGCCATGAAAGGCGACTACGCTTGTCGTAGGAGGCGACTGACGGGATCGGGTGGTCACGCTCGCTGACTTGATTGCCACATGTCATCGGTTCCCAATTATGTAGATCGATGCTCATGTTGTTGATCACTGGATTGTCTGGTCCAGACCCGATTATTTACAGACCGTCGCCATATCGTTGGAATATTGCTGAGTGTGGCGTAAAACAAAACTCACTCACTCATTGTTAAACGATGTCAGTGGAACCCATCATTTGTTTGTCTCACTTTAGTGATATGACCTTGGGCATGAAATATACATGTACCACCAGTGAATGAGGGCTTAAATAGTCTCGAAAGGGAGCTCGTCAAGGAACTTGCTACCTTTCAAGCGTCTCTGATAGAGACGCTGCGGGACTGTGAGAACGTCAAACAGCATGTTGTTTACCGCATTTTTCCTCAACTGGTTCTTCATAGACAGAAAACATCTAAATGCCAGACATGCCTTAGGGCGGTATATGATGAGCTACTCTGTGACACTAGAGTATACTTGTATTGCAGGCGGTGTGGGGATAGTGTTGGCTTGAAGAGATTCAGGTGGTAAGAACCCGGTAATCTATATTGTCTGACATTAATAAATGACTTGTATATCACATGCAAGTGGTAACTTTCCGAAGTACTGATTCTCAGTTGTAGGTCGTTGAATAATCACTCAGTTTCATCAAAATGAATAGAAACGGTAGTACTATATCGCATATTGGAACCACAAGGTATCTTTAAAACAGCTCAGGGTGGTATGTATAACGTATAATTTGTTTCAGACTTTCCATGATTATATTTATGAAAAGCTCTAAATCAGAATTCCTACCCAGCCTTTATGTGTGACAAATCATCACGGAACTGTGGCACTAACTGTGCTCAGCATGAAAGGTGAGAATTTTCAATCCCCATTCTTCATTCGTCAGGTTTAAACTGGTCATTGACAAAGTGTCAGTTCACAACAAACCGGTGGACACTGCAGGAAGACACATCCTCAGTCAACCCGTGAAGGTCCCCGGGCAGAATAGGCATTCAGCAACCCATGCTTGCCATAAAATGCGACTATGCTTGTCGTAAAAGGCGACTAACAGGATCGAGTGGTCACGCTCGCTGACTTGGTTGACACATGTCATCAGTTCCCAGTTGCGGAGATCGATGTTCAATTTGTTGGTCACTGGATTGTCTGGTCCAGACTCGATTATTTACAGACCGCCGCCATATAGCTGGAATACTGCTGAGTGCGGCGTAAACCTAAACTCACTCACTCACTCACTCACATCCTCAGTCATCGTTACGCCGTCTCTGCCAAGTGAATGAAAACCCTTCTCTGAGTGACATTACGCAACACCTGTCTGTCAACGGAGAAGAGGTCCTGTCCAAAGCAATGGTCTTCACGGAAATGTTAAACGTTAAACACTTCAACGTTCGGCGAAACACCTCAAGACATTGTAAAGAGTGTTGAACACTTTTTGTATGAATACAGTCAAACAGTCCTCTTCTCGAGAAACCTGGTGGAATTAAAGGTGACAGCACAACTGGACTCGTATGACTGGTGTTTGGAGCAAAGTCTCCAATATATCGATTGCAACCTGAAACGAGCTAATAAAGTGTAGTTTACAGTTTTATCATGACAATATTGTTGCTGTTGGTCAATATATTATCACTGGCGTTATTGATGTTGCCTCCGCTGATGTATAATATACTGCCAGTGTACTACGATAGGAGTGCGTGCTGCTTCACAGTCGCGTTATAACACTAGAACTATTCTTCTGTACCCTGTACTGTTTGCCAACTTAAATAACATATTATCTTATAGGATCCTTTGTTGTTATGTGGTTTTACAATTAATTTTGAGGTATAAATCTTTTGGTAAAATTATTGTTTCTGTTTGTATATAGGCAACTCACAACTATGAGTTGTAATGGTAATACAGTGGGCCAAATATATTCTTCGCAAATTTTTCGTAGGATTATGGAAAATAGTTTTGTGACCATTATAGGAAGCATTGCTTGCCATGCACACCTTCGAAACAATGCTGTATGACGTCGGTGAGGCAGCAATTTGTGGTGGTCACTGGCGTGAGCATGCTCCTCCCATTTAAACTCTTCCTGGTCAGTGACTGAATTGTGAAATTCATGGTAATGCTTCTCAAACACTGATTGCTAAAATGCCATATACAGTGTATTGGCGTCATCTTAAGATCAAATTGTTTCTTTTGAGTCAGCTGTTGCGAGTGTATGTGTGGGTTTAGGTAGTATTTTTTAAAGGTACCTTTTGTCTGAGTTTCATTTTCACATTTTACATCTCTGTTCAGAATTGAATGCATGCTCTCGCTGGTCAAGCAGCTCTTCTCGAATTAACAAAATATTCCGATCTAAACAAAATTATTCATTATAGTATGTTAACATTATCCATTACATCGGTACACTTCCGATTCAATATCTGTCGGCATAGTCTTCCACCTCTACTGTATGTCACCTCGGACTGCGGACCCATTTCACTGTCATAAAGGTGTTTCTTTTATGATACCTCTAAACAATATTGAAAACAATTTAAAAGTGTGCCACGTCTGTGATAAATACCTCTGGTGAATATACGGTGACCTGAGCTTGGGTGATTCTGTGTTTTCTACAGTAAGTGTTGCACAATCATCAGTTGGCAACGTCGATCCTTGCGAGATGCAATTATGCTTTGACACCCCCTATTTCAAAACCATTTGTATGTGTACAACCTCAATTATATATTCTGCTGACTGAAGTGAATGTTCATCGATCACTTATTATTTTCTTTTTCTGAAAACGAAAGTCTGTAGTCACAAACTGTCTTCTGAACATAATATCACAATCCTGTTTTCGTGACGATGTAGGGCGTAAACATTCCAAGTAGATTCCGTATTGCTGTAAGGCATTTAGCCAATTGTCATGCATGGTATTTTATAACTTTTTTGATACGACAGAACCGTTCCTAGTTGCAACCACTGTCCCTTGATGTACATTATATTCACACATGTGTTGAATTTAAAAGATCATGACCCATGCAGCATTACTATAAAAGGATTTGCCTTTACAGATTTTCGATTATACATAAAACCACAATAACATACTACGAACACTATCGCTACTTAAGTGTATGTGAATTGCTGTTCAGTCAGTGAACAACCTGTACGAGTTAACAAATGTAGCGACATCGGATCCTGTCAGTTTAAGCAATTATAGATGACATGTACCATTATAACAATTTTAAAGAAATGAAGAAACTGTTGTGTAGTAAATAAGTGTCTCAATCTAAACCGGTGGGTTCGAATCCAGGTTCGTTCTGATCTTTGTCAGTTTGTCAAAGTTTTACCAAAGTGGTAACTGCCCGAGGGCTTTCCTTCTAGAAAAAGCTGAAAATCACATAAGCATGGCATAATTAGAACAGTGTTTCAGGCGGATTTAAAACAAATGACATGTTGCCTTTCAGATCCTTAAATATTGTTCTTTGTTTGTTGCCATATTATTATTATTAACAGCGAGAGCCTTTCCTCTTATCAGTGCACATGGTTTAACGTTTAGCAAGATATAATTAGTCCTTGCATATGACATGACGATGCAGCGAGAGTGGTTTTCAAACAACAATTGTTACAATGAAATTGCCAACGGCTTTTTCATAAATATGATGAATTTGTTCTCGAAAGGTTCAACTCGTATGATGCATATGAACTACCCGTATGTTCAAATAATTGCATCCTTGTTGCATAATACGACGTACAACTGAGTCGACATAGCAGCATGCCTTTCGAAACCGGCTAATGCAAACAACTTTCGAAATGAGGCGCAAAAACTCACGGAAATGCTTTCTTCACTGGGGCATTTCAGCAAGTAATTAATGCTGAAAGGAATCTAAAGTGGGTGGACAAGTGAAAGCTCTTCAGTATAAGACTTCAGTTGTAAAGGCCATGTGTTATGTGTAGGAATTGGCCCAGATGTACCTTTCTTTTAATTACATACAAACAAGTACGAGAGCAACAAGGGCAGATAACACATTGATGGAACAAAGTGTAGACGGCTGCTCCGCCTGTGTGTGCCACGGAATTGATTAGCATGCAAAGACATACCTTTGTGGTGGATACAGCATTTTCATGAGGATCAGATGTTGAAACTGTATCATTTATTATTTACCGAGACTGCATATGAAATATTGTTGTCCCTCAATTTACCATTGTGGATAATAGACAGTAAGCAATTATTTGCGATCCATTTCCATTACACAGTTGCAGAATGCTGCGTAAAACCTTCAAAAAAGAAATTATATATTCAAATGTTCTGTCACATTTTAGCAACCCTAAAACATCCCTTGCCATCGTCATCATGATTACTAAGCTTATACACATACCCCTTAGAGATAAGGAAATTTCACCGGTTCAAATATTGTCACACTGTCGGTGGGTGCTAATAATTTGAACATGTCATGGATTTGTACTATAGGGCATACCTTATGCAAGGGTACAAACACCATTGCAACGTTACTGGAAATAAATATTTAGATATTTGAGGGTCGATAATTGCGCGAAATGTATTTCCTAATGCTATTATTTCCCTCACTGGAGAGTGTCGATGGAACTGACTATTCGATTATGCTTGTGAAAGCATGGACATGGGATTATATATAATCCCCGGGACAATAACACTGACAACCTAATTCGCCTCTATATTAGCGCGTAACGAAACGTGAGGACATCCGCATCTCAATCAGCTTCAGTTGGGTCTTTATTTTGGAGCTCACGCTTCAATTACAATTAGAAAAGTGGACATGATTCTTCACAACGATTAATAGATACTGTCGACAGGTTTACGAGATATACAATACTCACAAAGTATTCAATCCTCGTTCCCCATTTCCATGTTGTACACTTTCAAGACCTGATATGATCTCACGACTCACGACTGACAAAATGTGTATGATATAAATACAGTAGCAAATGCAATGTATTTAAATGTTCATAATACAGATGACAGCAACCCATGCTTGCCATAAAAGGCGACTCAGCTTGTCGTAAGAGGCGACTAACGGGATCGGGTGGTCAGGCTCGCTGACTTGGTTGACACATGTCATCGGTTCCCAATTGCGCAGATCGATGCTCATGTTGTTGATCACTGGATTGTCTGGTCCAGACTCGATTATTTACAGACCGCCACCATATAGCTGTAATATTGCTGAGTGCGGCGTAAAACTAAACTCACTCACTCACTCATAATACAGATGAGCAAAAGGCACGGTTGCGTTAGTAATAGTGACATTCGACTATACTTTGAACAATATCTAATTTGCGATACGACCTAACAGCTGATTGCAGAGTTATTATTATTAAACCGTTTTTCAGTTTGGATCACATCACTTTAGCCTAATGTGCGAGAGACGCGATTTACTATTCAGATGACATGGTTAAAATTCTGACAAATTTCAGTGGATGTCTTTTGGCGTTCCCGAGGAACCGTTACGCTATGAGCTCATACAACCGTATCTCCAATGTAGAGGTACCTGTTTTTCAAATGTATATTATCGACGACAAGAAGAAGTTGGTGTCAACCAGAATTCCCAAATGCTGCTTTGTCGGGCATGCAGACTTAGTTTATCAGTGATATAAAGAATATGATGTGTTTCGTGCAGGCAGACGAAAACTGGAGTTTGAATCACGACCAGAGATTCATATATTACAGTTCCAAATGGTTTTAAATCCAAATCTCACTCATTAAGAATTGGCCAATACAAATGCATCGGAAACTGTTCCTAATTACACTGTCCAAAACACAGCTTGAAAGCATAACAGATATTGAAGTCCTTGAACTTTGGAAGAATGGAATACTTAGTAATTGTGACCGTCCGCTCACTGACATTGACTTGTGCATTTTGTAGGCTTTTAACGCAATGGAGGCATAGTGGTCATACTCACTGTGTGCTTTTATCTGGGAGAGCTGACAGGGAGATTTACTATAGCACAGAAATTTACTTTGAAAACAGTGAGGACCAAGCGCTACTATCAAATTCAGTGTTCCCGAACACGACCAAGACCTTTCACAAACTCATTATACGTGTTACAATAAGACTATCGTCATTACCTAAATGGCCAGTTCAGCGGAGACATCATCCAGACACAACTGGCCTGAGAGAGCCTCGGTGATTTCCCTCGAAACAGATACATCGCTAATGATACTCCACAACTACCATGTAAAATCTTAGCGCCACAGAATAAAAGGTCCCACAACCAAGTTGGTGTCTCCAGTACGAGTGGATAATAAGTCATCTTTACGCAAGAGTTAAAGCTAAGGGGTGCGTTTATAATATCATATTCACTATACAGCATTCCTTCCAATCGATAATAAAAATAGGCATCTATTTCACAATTGCCAATTGACACAGACGTGATTCATTATAGTTATTTGTGAGTTTGTGTGCGTACTTTGTGAGGTTCATTGTAGAGATGTGTTATGAACGTGGATGGTGATACTATACTACCTACTGTGATCTATCGCAATGCTCTTGTGATACACCGACGCTTTACACAAAGCGATTCTAATTCTGGTAATAACGACGTACTTTTTGAAAGAGTTACTGGGACCCTTCATTTGTTTGTTATATGAGGTTAAATTCATGAAGCAAATAGTAACCTTTTCGTCTTTTCAGTGTAATAAAGGTCAGTATTTCCCTTTTCTGGGAATATACCAGGAGCCTCCATTTAATCAAAATTAAATCAAACTGTTGAGAAAGTCATAAATCTTATACATGTGGGCGTAATTTTAAAGATATTATTCCAATGCAAGGTTGGATCCAACGAAAGGTGGGGTTAGCGTTAGGGATTCAGAGCTTTTACCATTGGAAGAACAATTTAATTCATTCAGTGACCGATGCGTTGATAAAAATCAATAAGAATGATCTTTATTACTTCCAAAGAAACATAGACTGAAAGAAACAATGCAGTTAGAAAACAACAAATCATGCAAATTAATATGGGTGGGTGTTGCAACGGTAATTGATTCCAAACTGGGGTCACTATGAGTTTGGATGTGCAACTTCTCAACATCAAATTTGTATAAGGTTTCCATGTTTTCCGAAATGTTTCAAATCTAAAATAGAAAACTCCAGAACCTTTTTTTCTGCTTCTAAACATATATTTCACACTTCTGAAATCAAATCATTTTTGAATTTTATTTTATTTTCTTTCTCACTTAAAATGTCACTTGTCCAGGCAATTATCGCAGACATTAAATGCACTCAGCATGAAAGGTGAGCATTTAGAATCCCTATTCTCCATTAGCAACAGACAGGTTTCAGGTAATCATTTTGTGTGTCAGTTTTAAAATGGCAATTGAGATTGTGGACGGGGTCGGTTGACAGCAAATCAGTTAACATCGCAGTAAGAGGCGTCTTCAGCAACTTTATGTCGTTTCAACCTCGAGTGTAAAACTCCACACTCATATTAACGATATGACGAAACGCCATTCGTTTATTGAGTGACCCGGAAGATTGTCTTAGGTGACAGTGTTCACGAAAATGTGAAACTTCCAACACACTAACGCCATAACATATGGAGAAACAGTTCAAGATACAGTCATGAGAGTTGTATTTTGTCTTTAAGATAGTGAAGTGTCTTTCATCACCTAGAAATTAGAGACAGGATAACCTAATAAGAGCATGATCGGAAACTGTTTGGAGGCTCTGAACTTGATCTGAAACTGTTTGGTGGCTCTGAACTTGATCTGAAACTGTGTGGTGGCTCTGAATTTGATCTGAAACTGTTTGGTGGCTCCGAACTTGATCTTAAACATGTAATTTGATACCTGAGACGAGAAAACTGTCAACATTTTTTATGCCAACTCATCGGAAAAGTTTATACTCTCATATTTCACGGTCTGTGCACCTCACAGCGAAATACATTGTTGGACAGTCTGATCGAGTCTTTCATCAGTTAATATTCCAAATTCAAATAAAATTCAAATCCAAATTCAGAGTTGATAATGCTTTCCATACCATCAGACGAGGACTTTCAACTTTCAAATAGTTAACTTCCGTTTCATGTCGAGCAGCTCCTGTCTTTGATTTTTACATTTCACAGACCGCCCTCTTGGTGTAGTGGTTAGACCGCGGAGAGCTGAAAGTCGCGGGTTCGATCACCGGCCAAATAAAATTATGTTAAGTCAAATGCCTCCAATTAATGGGAACAACGAGGACTGATCGGCTCGGAGACATGTATAATGTACTGTTTGGTATCTCTGTGAGCTAGCACAATTAAACAATGTAAGTCTTGGCTAGTACAAGCAGCTTGCACGTTATATGGACGAACTACTCTCAAGCGTCACATTTCACCTCATTTTACATTTCACAACATTAGAGGAACAATCGAGCGCACTCTTTTACAGGATTTCAAAGAGCGTCATGTCACTCTTTCTCAGGAGTTCGATCTAGGTCATGACATTCATGGCCTCAGTAAAGGTTTCGAAAAGTTTTATAGTAGCCATGTCCGTCACCAATAGTATGTTCAATGAAATTCCATGTTTTGACTAATACCATACGTTCGAGAATAACCTCAGCTGAACAAATTACTAGACTAAGCATATTTTTATGACGGACGCCACCGGTGGTGCAGAATGCGCTCCCCTTTTCGCGAACACCCGGTACCATCATTATTTTACAATGTCTTTGTATGGCAAGGTGACAATTACTTGACTGGTTCAGACCCGATGTATAAACAAACAATACCACCCAGCTATAATGTCCCTGAAGCAAATATCTGCGCACTAATAATCCCAATTGTACAATACCGATTTGTCGTTTGGCAATGATTTCATATAATGTGGGAAAGAGTTTTGACACAGCTTTTATTGACTATGGCATTTCGCAACAGGCACTAAAGATATACTAATGTAACTTGGGATTTAATTGTCACTAAAACATCCACAGTGATTACATAACCTAAAACCTGACTGAATTGATAAAATTATTTCGATCCAAACTTCAGTATGTTAAGCACCCTGCACGTATCATGATATCCAGTGAGGTTTTGTAGATTTCTTTTGTATCTTTACTCTATACCATCAGTCTTCAACTGCTTTGCTGACAATGTTGCTGAAGCTGAAAATATTAATGCAACAGAGCTAATGAAAACAAAGTGTCCGATTTGTGCACACTGGGAACAATATTTGGGAGGACCTAGGGGGATCAAGAGGCACTGAGCTCAATTGCTGAACAGGTATAACCGGCTTATATCTGAGCAAAAGAACGTCTTTTCTCCTCATAAACAATAATTTTCCTCTAAGTAAGAATTTAATCTCCTGCAAATATTCTACACAGTATTAGACGATAATGGCACTGTCCAAGGCCAAGGGATTTTGATGTTATTAAAGATAGTACCTAACTTACATTTTTTATCAAAGGTATTTGGATCCGTGTAGGTCTTAGGGTAGAATAGGCCTTCAGCAACCCATGCTTGCCATAAAAAGGCGACTATGCTTGTCGTAAGAGGCGACTAACGGGATCGGGTAGTCAGGCTGGCTGAATTGGTTGACACATGTCTTCGGTTCCCAATTGCGCAGATCGATGCTCATGTTGTTGATCACTGGATTGTCTGATCAAGACTCGATTATTTACAGACCGCCGCCATATAGGTGGGATATTGCTGAGTGTGGCGCAAAAACTACACGGCACTCACTCACTCACTCAAAGGTATTGGCTGCCAGCGAATGGTGAAATGTCTAAGAAATTGCAACATTCAATGCGGCTGTAAATATATTAGTGGGAAAAGATGTTCGTGCATTTTCATGTGTTAAGTGTGTATTTTGAGTATCGACGATGAAGCCAAATTCCCATCCAGACTGTTGTTGTTGTGTTAGTGTTATTATTATTTCTTGCTGAGTTCATTTTATCTGCCAAAATGGACCTTTAGTTCTGAACCAGGCAAGGTGCTGTGTAACGTTAGTGATAAGGCTTATAGCTTGCTAATGGCGTCCATTGTCACTTGCTATGAACCGCGCCGGAAAACGTGTTAAATTCACGAAATCAATACATACAAATTATTATCACAGAGGACTTGCCATTACAGGCGCTTAGCTATACATGATACCACTATTACAGATGACAAACATTTTGGCTTTGTTGACTACTTTTGTCAGTGTGTTGTTCGCACTCTAGTATTTCAGTCATGTCACATCTCGCCATCTCGAGGGCGAAGGAGTAGACCATGAAGTGAGTGATCAGCGCGATTTTAGATCTCCTTTTTTGACAATGATACAGAGTCATTAAAGCAGAAGATGTTGAATTTGCTTAATTGAAAAGCATTGTTTCTTCCTATCCGTACACCACGCTCCAGATTTAACAGCAAAGTGGGAAAGGCATGATGATTGCATCACTTTGGGCGTTGTGAGGGCATCACTGTTAATGGTTGTTTCAAAACCAATTTAATCACTTTCGTCCCGTATTTATTCTATCAACTCGATGTCTGTACCATTGATTTATTTCTGACGAGGGATTTAATTGGATTTGTCACAATAAGTTTGTTACCATTATTCACAAGGTAACATTGCTTAGTTATAAAGGATTTGCAAACGACTTTCCCATTAGTTTAATTATTTTATTCTTGAATTTGTAAAGATCACACTAACACATTTGCATAACAAACACATTTGCAAAATATCAAACCAATTACATCACTAATTTGTATTCGACTACTGAAACTACGTCGTCGGGTGAACAAGCCTTTCTCAGATTGGAAAATGCATTATGTCTAATTATAAACAAACGGGATATCATCAACTAAAAGTCATGGAATTGTTTTTTCTATCGCTATAATTTGAAAACTGTTTCAACAAGGCAGCAGGTGTACTTGGTAGTTTGATCCTGTGGTGATCCTAAAGTGGGTGGAAATGACATGGTCCAACAGCATAAAATGTATTTGATTACACAATGCCATTTAGAAATTGGTCAAATGCAACATATGTCATATTTGGGATAACACTTTCTTAGTAAAGTACAAATTCTAGTACCTTTTTGGGTTGAGTCCCATCCGGGATTCGAACCCACACCCTCAGAGTCAGGCACCTAACCGCCAGCACACAAAGTCAGCCACCTAGCCCGCTCAGCCGGATGGGACTCAACCCAAAAAAGTACTAGAATTTGTACTTTAGTTAGAAAGTGTTATTCCAAATATGACATATGTATTTGCCCAGATGCACCTAGCTTGTCATTGAATACAAACAGGCACGAGATCCATATCGGGAAAAGATATATAACACTGATGGCACCATATACAGACGGTTGGTCCGTCTGTGTATGCAAACAAATACCAGAAATATTGTCCCCGATTTCACTCTCGTGGAGGGTAGACGATGCATTTACAATGCAAATGGTCAGCTTCTGGAAGCGTGAATTTTTTACACTATTTGCCTTCCATGTAGAACTACAATTATTTATTATTTGATGCTTTGTTTACCATGTACGTCTGGATACTGTATTGTTTCCTGCAACGGTCAGATACCATAGTGGCGTATGATGAGTGGCCATGGTCTTCCTGTAAGTATATTCAACCGACATCCTGGACAATCATCAACTGGTAATGGTTTTGGCCTACATTCATATTATCAGAGGGACGTTGATCATACTGAGACAACATAGTTCATTGGCTGTGGCCTGCTTCAAAGGCATTGGTTAATATACAAACTTGATTATATGCTCCAGCGATTCATGTGTGCGTGGGACATGATTTAATTTCAAATTGGGAATGCTCTATCGAGCAAAGTATTTATATTCGGCGACAAAGCATTCATGAGTGCTATCAGATTTAACCAAAGTAATCAAACTCTCTCAGCGTGCACAACTTTGGAATTGGTCTGATATATAGCCATTTTGGGCATATGCGTTTACATTGAAAAGTATATTGTATAACTCAGTCATTTATCAGAATACGTTTTCATCTGTGTTTTCCGTTCATGGCGATTATCACTTGTGTAGTTGTAACTATGTATCAACAAAACTTTGGGATCCGATCACCTTATCAGACCGTAGTGCGTGTGTTGTCCAGTTGTTAAAGTTGTTAGAGACAAATGTACAAGCACAAGTGGTCTGAAAAAAGGGTGTGCATGTTCTACCCTAGTCGTAGCACCTGCTTCTCACACTAAACAATGAACATGCAGCGGTACAGTTGGTTAAGTGTCCCAAAATATCCAGTTCTCTCAAGGGCGAAGTATAACAAGTCAAGAGGTATAACCGGTGCACGTTATAAATACAACATAGAGACTGGGTTTTGTACATCATCATTATGATATTTCTGTACCTACTCTGATCCATTTCATTGTCCCTGTGATATACCGACGCTTCACAGAAAGGGTTTCTTTTTTCCATGTCGGACCTATTGTTGAACAAGGTCACTTGGGTCTCAAATTTCGTTGGTTTATCAGGCAGTAGGTTGTCACAAGGAATGACTCTTTCTTTGGATATGACTGTTCATGAAACGTATGCATGCAGTTTAGAACGTAATAATCATGGTGCTCTAGATTTTACAAGACAGTACACAAAAAGGCTCGTATATACTCTTGTCCACTCCGCAGTCGTTCAAAGAAAGCCAGAGCACTTTGCTCAGAAGTTCTCCAAGGTTCGTAAAATTCAAAGCCTCGGTGAAGCTTTTACAATGTTTCAGAGCGGACATGCGGACGACATTTCTAAAATTGATGTCTCAGTGACAAACATATTTCCGATGCTAGGCGTTATTTTTCAGTTATGCCATGCATTCCCGAACTAGGTCATGTGACTAAGTCACTACACATAGCATCTGTTTATGACGGCACCAGGACACTCGACTGTTCGGGAACACCTTGTACCATCACTATTTCATAGTGATTCATAAAACCGTTCTCTGTCATCGTGTAGCATGGAGATAATCACTGGATTGTCTGGCCCAGACTCTATTTGTTTCTTAAAATAGATACACAAGATATAGTTAGAAATCGACTCCGCTTTTAGCGGAGATTTTGTAAGGACGTGGACATTGTCATCGTGTAGCATGGAGATAATCACTGGATTGTCTGTCCCAGACTCTATTTGTTTCTTAAAAAAACATACACAAGATTTAGTTAGAAATCGAGGGTTGTAGAAATTGTGTCGCGTCTATCTAAGACGCTTCTGTGAAATTATATTTTGGAGCTGGAACAAATCAGCAACATAATCAGCAGTCTATCTATCACTGTTGTAAAAACTTGATGAAAATTGCGAATTTATCATGAATCTATAAACTGCGTCGACTCCTTGTTTATGTTTCGTATATTTTCATCGTTGAGCTTGCACTCAGTAAAACGTGATGGACCAATGGTTAACAAGCTTTTGCACTCTGTATGACCACTAGTAACAAAAACTAAGACACTTTTCTGGATGATACTCCAAAGGCTTAGAAATCTGAACCGTTCATACCGTACCAACGTGGGTATTGCATCCAACCAATTTACCGGATCCATCAAACGATATAGATTACTGGGCAGTTACCGTCTGACTCAACAACCCAGCATTACTCGCACGCCGACATCTGATCCAAGTGCACTCTTGGTTCCCATTTCAGTTATTCAGATACCGCCTCAAGTCATGTCTAGCCTTCACATGCTGAACTTATTTTGTACGTGCAGAACATACCAGTTCTCAACCAGCAACGACTGCGATAAGCACCATTAAGTTTGAGCTCTTGGTATGACATTCCTTAAGACCTGCATCACTACTGCGGTATTTATGGATATACTCGTACATTAATGAAGATCAGTAAAAGTAATACAAATAGGATAGCCCAGCTAGAGTTTTCCGAAATGAATAAGACGCCTAGAACAATTAATGTGGCGTGGATCATACTCAAATGTTCGAAAATATATCATTCACAACCCAGGTTTATGACAGAATGAACTTCAGGTTTCAGATGAAGTTCATATGGCGAAATATGATGAAATGTAATGTGTGCTTCATGAGGACTGTTGTTGCAACTTGTATGGAAAAAGAAATCGCCATTTATATCTCCTCAAAATTATAGGCTATGACACGTTTCTTGCATCATCATCTGAAAAGGATGATTTGGAGGTCTCAAAATGTATATTCTGACCAAAAACCAAAATCTATTGAACCTTCTTGGCTTCAGTGTACTCATATTCTTTTATGACTCATCAAAATTGATTAAATAAATGCGACCAATGAATCTTGCAAAAGTAAGTTACTACGTGCTTGCATTTAATGACTTTTGAACTGAAAGAGCATTTAGAGATATGTTTCAAAAGAATATTCCATTTTCCATGATCGTTACCATACAAGCATTATATTATCAGCAATGGTTGGAACATGGGCAGTCCCATTTTTCAAGTTTGACCAAGACCACTTATGTTGCTATGACTGCTCGCTTAATTGTTGCTGTCATAATAATTGTAATTATATGATACTATTAATTTTTATCACCATGTTCAGTAATGACATAATAGCCACTTTGTACAAACTTCTCATCCTATGTAATTGGATTGCACGCTTTAATGAATGCTTTTGCTTGCAGACCTTTTGGATATGTTATTGTTAAATTCGGAAATCGTCAGGTAACAATGTTGCTTCACAGATTCATTTTCATCGGTTATGGAAACAAAATCATAACGCCATTTGTGCGCCGGTTGCCAGTCAACCAGACTTCTTTTAGCGCCCAGAAATGTCAGTTATGCTACAAAGTTGTATCACATAATTTGGAATGTTGTCAGAATCCTATCGTAATGGACGCTGTCGTTAGCAGATAGTTTGAAGGGCTGTGAAAAATGGTTCTGTCACAATTCTTGCAAAATGTGCTGACGCAGAAGACACGGGTTTGATTATCCATAGTTTGAAGCATATATACAAACACAGCTATGAATCTGTGCCTTCATCTTCTTGATATTCGTTTGTGCAAACTGGCCCCTTCATCGAAATGCTGTGATTTTTTTACTAACGGTTATGTTTTAAATTAATAATATTAATGGAAACAATATGAAATTAGGGCACCTGATGTGTGATGAGACATGAATGAATTACCATGGTATAATAGTCCATCCGGCCTGACCAAGGTCTTGAACAACTGGTGATTAGCACTGCAGTATTTCAGTCCTGTCGCATTGTGCCATCCCGAGTGCGTAGGAGTGCAGGACAAAGCGAGTGACCTTTATATTTTGGGCAATGTTACAGGACCTTAATAACTATCAGAATCATTAAGAACTGGTGATGTTGAATTCGTCTTATTGGAAAGTTTTGTTTCCTCCTACTCGTAAATCACGCTTCAGTTTTGACAGCTCAGTGTCGAACCAAGCTGATAAAGGTCTAATGCGTGCATCCCTTTGGGCGTTCCTTCCACGTTAAGTCGACATGCCAAGATGCCACTTTAATGGTTGTTTCAAAGCCAGTTTAATCACTTTCATCCTGTATCTGTTTTATCAACTTGATACTTGTACCATTTAAAATGCATTTTTAATGCTGATAATGCATTGAGTTATATTCTAACGAGTGAGTTAAATTAGATTTTGTCACAATAATTTTGCTACGATTATTTATAAAATTACAGCATGACATTGCATAATTCTAAGGACTCGCAAATGGCTTCACCATTATTTTAATTGTTTTATTCTGGAATTTGCAAAGGTCATTTGAAAAATATCAGATTATCAGTGCCATTAGATCAACAATTGTATTTGACTAACTGAAAAGTCAGAAACTGCGTCGTCGGGTCAACAAGCCCTTCCAGACAGGATAATACATTATGTATAATTATCAACAAAATTTCACGGAAATTGTTTATCTATATGGTTATAATTTGAAAACTGTTTCAACAAGACACAAGGAGTATTTGATGCTTTTATGATGTAAGACAGAGTGGAAATGACACGGTTCAACAGTACAAATAAAATGTTAACAAAATCATCCGTTTAGAAAAAAAGCATTAATGGAATAAAATGTCAACATGACAATATCGCTTCTTTTTTCAAAATAGTTAAATTCAATATATCCTATTAAATGCTTCAGAAATATGGGGATACAAAAATACACCTATCGTATTACATTGCGTATAGTGAATGTGGCTGGTTCCCTGTTGTTGTAAATCCAAGTGTTCATTGCCGTAACTGCTTGGTTAATGTAATAACAATCCATGAAGATCGCATACCAAAGAAAGCTTATGAAATGTGACTTACTTTCGATGCCTTTGACTATGAAGCAAGGGCATCAAAAATTCACTATTTGCTCTTTTCTTATGGATTTGGATTTGTTTGACTGTCACAAATTGTTGGCAATCGTGTAAGTTTATTCGGAACATATAAAACGCGTTATGTTTTGTGGTTTCCAAAGCTGTCCAATCCTGTAAAATACCGTTTTAAAATTGCAGCTTATGAATTACGTAAATATCTAGTTAGATTTAGAGCTAGATTAATAAGTTTAAATTTAATTAAGGACGATGGTGTAACATTTGCAAAAATCTGAGAACATGTCCTATCTGCTACGGAGGTCTGGAAGACGAACTTCATTTTACTTTCATTTGTCCTAAATATGATGGCTTACGCCGTAAATATTTAACAGGTGACTTCCAAACCAATATGTATAACTTTAAGAAACTACTTGTGCAAATGACGTACATAGTTTAAAACTGCTCAGTCTATATATAATGCATTCTTATGAACGAAGTTGTAAACCATTACAAGAATGATAATACTCAATACTTTGTTACACTTTTGTATTATCATATCATAACTTTATCTACTTTATTATCTCCATATTAACCCGTATCGTGTAGTCTGAGTATCTACATATTCATATGTGTGAATTGTATTGTATATATGAAACTGTATGTATATGGGCCCGATGACCTTTGTACGAAAGTAAAGCTTTGATTGACAGAAATTTGCACAGATGTACCTTGGAATTAAATGCAAACAGGCTGGATGTCCACGAAGGAAGAGAAAATAGAACACTGATGGAACCAAACATAGACGGTGGTTGCGTCTCTGTATGTGTGATGGGATTAATTTGTATGCAAACACATACCCGTGTGCTGTGATTGCACCATTGTGATAACGATCGGATGTTGACATTAAATCATTCATAAGTTTACCGAGACAGTTTGAATTGTTGTCCCTCACTTCACCCTTGGGTATAGTAGAAGGTGGACGAATAATTACTACGTAATTGGTCAGCTTCTCAAAGCGTGAATTGGCACACAATTTGGTTTCCCGGTTAAAGTAAACTCTCTAAAATGAGGCTCCTGAAACAGGGAGAAGAAATATGGATATGTTCTCTATGTATTTTGCCTCAGGATTTGTCTAAGCGTCGACAAAGGCGGAATTTTAACTCACTGGTGTTGTTACATATGGTGAACTGTATACGTGAGTCTGTACCTTCTTGGACAGACTTATCTTCCGTTTATGCAATAAAACAGGTTTTGTTTGACATTATTCTATGTCACATTACCAAATGACGTTTTTCATGAAGACACAGATGAACGCAATGTGCAACGAGTAAAGTAGATAGTATACATCTATACAATATACTCTATAGCCTAGTGAGGTAGGAGTTTGAACTGCCCCTCAGCTAACCTTATCAGTAGTGGCACCTGATTAGTCTCGGTGACATCAAAGTTACCTTTAAATGTACCATTACATGTATGTGTAGCAAGTGACTATCTCGATTGGTTTGGCCCTGTTGCTTATCCGAAACAATGAACAACGAAACTGATTAGGTTTTGGTCATCGTACCCCAATTTCTGAAATCTCTAGATCTAGGTAATGTATTAGCTCTAGAACTGCCAGTTATTCAAGTAGGACTGTATTGATCTAATGAACCAACAGTTATGGTTTGTTACTTCCTAAAGACCATTAAGAGAATCACTGCTGTTGCCTCGCCTATATGTGGCTGCATGATCATGAATTTCGATAAGCCAAGTTTATTCAAATATATCTTCATTTTTTTATTCTCTTTTAAATATATATTAAGTATATGTAAGGGGGCAAACGTTCCTCGTCGTATATGTGTAAGGAGACAAAATACACGACAACGACAAATATAACGAATATGTATCTGGAATATTAGCGTAAAACAGCAAACACTGTTCGGTGTGTTTATCCGATCCATTCCTTTTATTTAAATTCTCAGATGTTTATGATCTGGACAACACGAACTGATCGGGATACTGATCTACCTTCTATCCTTGTCTGTGACAAGCAATTAACCAAACAACGGTATGAACAGTATAGCTTTTGTCAGGGGCGTGTGAAAGTAACAGTGATCACAGACATACTTTGTCAGAGGAATTCGTAAATCCGAAAAGCAGGCGAAAATGCGAAATCCTTACCCACAACAAGTGACTCATATTTTACCTTTCTAGCAAGGTTCCAAATCTAATCCTCATGCTGGTATTATAATGATTTGTCAACACGATGATAACACAAACTATTCTGTATTATTACTGTTTCTATATCCACGGCACATCGACGTATTGGAGATTCAACCCGATTATATTTAAAAATATACGGACGGTCACTGCACTCGTCGGATGTTTGCTTTGTAAACGTTTTCTGTGCTGAGTGTAACCCACTTGAGACATTATGACCACAGTAGTTTATTTGGTCGAGCCGAAGGGGAGATTTATCAAAGCTGGGAAACATAGCACTAGATCTAAAAACAACAAGGGCCAAGATCTATAATCAGTTGCAGTGTCCCCTCGTTCTCGAGCACCCCCGAACCCTTTCACAAACTCATTATCAGTGTTAAAATAAGATTATCGTCATTACTTAGATGGTCAGTTCAGATGAGACCTCATCTGGTGACATCACTCGATGGGAGAGCCTCGATGACATGACTACGACTATGCTGTATTATAAATTGTACACTAAGGAGATAAATGTGAGTCAGTATCTCTGGTAATCAAATACTCAATGACATCCTCAACATTTTATTTAATGGTCTCTTCAATTCGACACTCGGGCAGCTGTTAGCTGGATATGACGTCAAATTGGGATTCCATGACGGTCTATGGATTTATATTAAGTCACTGTGCAATGTTTGATGTCATAAAATGCTTCCGTGATGACTGCGGCTGGTTTGCAGACTGGAATTAAACATCAAAAGAGAAGTTATATCTACGAATGCTATCAATCAAATCTGGTAACCTTTTGAGAAAAATCCAGTTTTTGTCCAGCACACATAATTGTTAAGACATATATATATACATCGTAATGTATATGGCAAACTCAAGCAGAAAAACTTTCAATACCATCGTGATGAATATACATAAGTGCAATTGTCCATTGGTTTGCAAACGACTCCGCTGTTTGTCGTTAGTAATTTGTTCTGGTTAATTTTGTTTGATGTTTTCTTTGTCGGTTATGTCTTGGAACACTATTGTTTCCCGTAAACGTCAGAGACCAAACTGATATATGGTGTCGCCCCTAAAAACGTCTTTTTATTAAGTATATTGCATTTAAGAAAGAACTACAATATTATTATCTTATAGAAAAAGTTAAACATTGGAATAAATGTGAGTTTAAAGAATGTGAAAGAAAATGGGTACTGTATCAGAAACACACCTCTGGCTAACATAATCTGTAGAAGATGTATGCCTCTGAATGTGTGGTGTAAATAAAGCGATGTAAACATTGACTTGCTTGATCTCATTGCTTGATGTATGTACTGCTTGTATCATCACTGAAATAAAAAAAGGTATATTCATGAAAGTGATATGCAAGTGCAATTGGTCATTGTAGTGGAAACAGATGAACGATTTATCTTAAACAGGTTTATAAAATAGTTATTTATTTATTGTTTCATGGCATGTTTGTCGTTTACTTCCATCAGCTGTATTGTTTGCTGCAAACGTCAGATTCCATGACGGTATATGGTGTCTGGCCATGATGCGTTTTGTCTTCCTCGACAGTCATCAACTGGTAATGGCTTTGACCTACATTCATATAATCAGGGGGATGTTGATCCTACTGAGACAGCATAGTTCATTGACTGTGCCCTGTTTCAAAGGAACTGGTTGATGTTCAAACTCGATTACATGCTCCAGTGAGTCGTGTGTGCGTACGGCATGATTTAATTTCAAATTGGGAATGCTCTATCGAGCAAAGTATTCATGTGCGCCAACAAAGCGTTCATGGGTGCAATCAGATTTGACGAAATGAATCAAACTCTCTCAGCATGCACAACTTTAGACTTGGCCAGATATATAGCCATTTTGGATTGTGATTTTACATTGAAAGTATATTGTTTAACTCTATACGTATACATCCTCGTCTTTTGTTCACGCCGATCTTCATCTCTGTGTAGTAGTAAGTATCAACTATATAAACATAGTTTTGCGCCCTGGTCTCCTTAATACACGTGTTATCCAGTTCTCAAAGCTTTTGAAGGTAGATGTACGCATAACTTAAACGTTCATGCACCAGGTGAGAAAAGGACATGCATGCTCTCCTCTAGTTGTAACAACTGCTACTGACAACAAACCCTCTTCAGAGCACACTCAACGACACACTTTGTGAAGTGGAAATATGGAGCTGTCTCCAAACTGTAGTATAATAGGTCTCTGTGCAAGAGTAACTACAACTAGTGTGATAGTTACAACACTAAAGGCTAGGTTTAATACATCATCTGTCATGTTCCTATCTATCGAAAACCGTGAAATGATTCCTGCCTTCTATTTCATTGTAATGATTAACCGACGTTAGATCCCATTCATGACATTACTCTATCGAGTGTTTGAGACATTGGAAGGAAGAGTTTAGTTACAAAAGTGGATTATGATATTTTTATGACCTACTGTGATCCATCTCGATGCCCCAGTGATACACCGACGCCATACACAAAACGTTTCGATGTCTCTATTCTGAGCTACTGTTGTACAAGGTCGCTAGTGTCTCTCGTTTGTTTGGGTTACAAGGCAGTAGGATGTCACAGGAGATGGCTATATTCATAAAATGTATTACCATTTTTTGTTTGAATATTGTCAGAAATAATCTATCAAGAAGGAAGCCATGGTGCGTTTGATTTACATTAATTTCCACTGACAATATACTGAAAGCTTGTATACACCACTCTTGCTCACGATTATAACATTCAAGTCCTCAGTAAAGCTTAAGGTTTCAAAATGATTTATGGTAGACATTTCCGGTCCAAATTTGATGTATGGGAGACAAAAGTATTTCTGATCTTATTCCTTATTTTGAGTGATACCAAACCTTCCCGAAATATTGACTACTTCACCAGACTTCATGTCTTTATGCATATGTTTATGGAGTGTGCCGCATGAGGATATGTTCACCTGTTCGGAACACCTTGCATCATCAGTATATTTCACAGTGATTCATAAACGTGTGTACACCCATCTCATCGCACACTGATAATCTCTGAATTGTCTGGTCCAGCAACATCGTAAGCTGAAATACTTCTGAAACAAATATATACTCAAGATGTAGTCACAATGGTACAGTTGACTCTGCTCTTCGAGATTTCTTTAGGATGTGTTTGTTGCTTCTGTCATTGAAGCTTTGTAGATATTATGTTTGGGTCCTGCAAAAGTCAGAAAAATAATCAACAGTCTATCACATTTGTAAAATATGAAATCATGGTGAAAAGTACATATTCATTGTGATTGTATAAACGGTGAGGACTACTTGAATATGTTTCGCATATTTTCGTCGAAGGACATGAGGGGTCAGGTCAATGGTTGACAGTCTATTGCACACTGTATGATCACTAGTAAGACTAACTAAGAACCTATCTGACTGAACGACTTCGAATACATGTTGAGAAATCTGAGCCTTCCATACTGTAACCTTAGGTGTATGGTATTCAACCACTATACTGGATCCATCAGACAATATAGAGTTTTTGGCAGTTACTGCGTTACTGTACAACCCAACATTACTCACACACCGTCTGCTACATCTGATCTAAGGCCATGGTCCCTAGTATGGTGATCTACCCTCTGTTGGTGATTTATTGGCTGTTTTTATATTGTACTGTCAAAATAATGATACTATTATTTTTTAAAGTTTCCACGCTAGTTTTAATACTAATTGTGATAGTCTAGTTGTTTTACTGTCCTTCGTCGACAGGTTCTTCATAATATGCATACATATATATATTTCTTTGTTATGTCACGTATGTTCTCGTCACGATATGGTTTGCAATATTGCCGATGTGACGTTAAATACTGTAACTCACTCACTCTGATCTAAGGGCACTCTCGTGTTCCAGTGTAGTTCATCATATACCGCCCCAAGTCATGTCTGGCTTTCAGGTGCGTTTGTCCCTGTAGAACATACTAGTTCCTATCAAGCATCACCTAGACTAACCACCAAACTAAACACTGGTTGCATTCCACAGACCTGCGCCACGACTGTGTTTTCTCTTAACAGTTACAGGTATATCACGAATTTAGTACTTTCATGAAGAGGAAGGCTCTCGTACATTGTCAGAAAACATGACCTGCCCAACAGCACCATGGCATTCCTCGTTGACAACACTATAGACACATAAATATATTTCTTGAAGCCTTACTGAAGGAATGAACAATAGTTCTCTGCTCTTTTTCCCAAATGAATGATAATTCGTAGTGTAGTTTCGTTGTTGTTTAACAATATTCCAGCCAAATGGCGGTGGTCTATTTCCAATTGACATCGTTTAAGAAAGTACGTAGTTATTGTGTCGTACAATCCAACATTACTCACACATCGCCTGTTACATCTGATCCACGTATACGCTGGGGTCCCAGTTCAGTTCTGGGGTCCCAGAGCTGTCGGTATGACATTCACAATTCACGACGGCGGTAGGCATGGCGATCCGTCCAAATGAGAGAAATATGATATCCCAGCTAGAGCTCGAGCTTTCCACAATGAATAGGATGCCTAGAACCATTAGACGATCCTGTCTGAAAATATATCTTTCACAACTCTGGTTTATGGCAGAATGAACTTCAGGTTTCCGATGACGAAATGCTGATTGTATTTTGTATTTTATGAACACTTGTTACTGGAAGCTGTGAAGCTTTACCCTTTAAAGACAATATTAAGTCATTTCGGGGATAGATGCCGCCTCAGATTGATAAGGATTACATTCACCAATGGTCAAATAAATGACCATTCGATTAATTGGACCTTCCCGCGTGCTTAATGATTCACGAACCAACAGTACATATAGAGAAATACATCCATAATGTAAATAATAACGTGAATAATGTGAAATTAGTTTTGGGATGTAAATGCTTCCTGAAAACATCGATATCTAAGCATCATACACTTGATGGGTATGTTTGAGCATTTGAATTGGTTTGGCCCTTTGCTTGATGAAACATGATAAAGCAGACATCGAGTGAATGCTCTTGCTCATCTTATGGCTTCACTTGAAACAGAACCCCTCCCCACCCCCACCCCCACCCCCACCCCCTCCTTGTTAGTTAGTAACATGTTTGTTTCACATTTCTGAAATTAAAAACAAATTTCTGAATTTTTAAACTGATGAAATGTCACTTGTGGAAATAATCTCGACGACATTAAATGTAGTGGGCATGAAAGGTGAGTATTAACAATCCCCATACTTCATCTGAAGGAGACAGGTAATCTTTTTGTCCGTCTGTTTTTAAATTGTCATGGAAGCTGTAATGCGGGTCGGCTGACAGAACCACCAACACGCCGTCCCCATCATATTGACATCATACAAGACCGATTTTTCGTTCGAGAGACCCTGAAGAATGTCTTAGGTAGCGGACTTCATGGGAATGTGAAACACTTCAGCTTTCAACACGTCATCATACGGAGAAGCCCTCAAGATAGCTTGAGGATTGTTGTTGCAACTTGTTTGAAAAAAAGGATCTGCCATTTTTATCTCCTCAACATTACAGAGAATAAAGCCGTTGAAGCTGAAGGCGACAAGTTTTATGCATCATCATCTGAAATGGGTGATTTGGAGAAATGGTCCGGAATATACAGTCAGCCACCTGAGACAATGACTACATGATTCCCTCAAAATATATTAAACATAATACAGCCCTTTGGTTCCGAAACAGCATTTTGGTCTGTTAATTTGATATATACGCACAGACCATGACGTTTGAGCTGAGAGAACCTTTTTGGTTTTCATATAGAATATTCCATGTTTTTAATGGGGTGAGTGAATGAATATGGTTTAACGCCGCTTTTAGCAATATTCCAGCACCATCAAAACGGGGGACACTAGAATTGGGCTTCGCGTTTTGTTACCCATGTGAAGAATAGAACCCGGGTGTTCTGCGTAACGAGTCAACTCTTTAACCACTAGACTACCCCACCGCCCCATGTTATTAGTGGGTTGTTACAAGCATTTTATCATCCACCCTGAATGAAATATTAATGTTGCTGTGACTGTTCGCTTAACTGTTGCTGTCATTATAACCGTCATTATATAATACCACTGATTTGTGTATTGCAACCCTCTTGTGTAATACCAGTATATTAAAGTTGTACATATAGGAACTTATATTGGTTTGTCAACCTATTTGATTTAATGATACGTTATAATTATTTCTCTTGCATTTTTGTTTTCACAGTGAATGCCTTTGCATACAGAATTTCCGGGTAAGTTATTGAATGAATAGAAAGCTGCAGGTCACAAAGTTACCTTGCATGTTCATTTTCAACGCCCCTGAAAAAAACAAGGCCCCGATTTCTCGAAACAAACTTATGTCGGAGTTTTCACTTAAGTTTGAGTGTTTACTCAAATTTGAATAAACACAGTAAAATTCATTTGACGGAATAAACTGACATCAATATCAAAGTCAAACACAGTAAACAATTTCAGTTTGGTGGATAGATGAATTAGGTTTGTATGGGCTTTTTATTTTAAAAATACAGGTGGGTTCAAATTCAGCTGTTTCTTTTTGACAAACTCAGTTTGAAATTTGAGTAAAACCTTAAGTTTGTTTCGAGAAATGGGGCCCAGATCACTTTCAGCGCCCCAGATGTTCATCTTATGTTACATAACACAATTTGGAAAGCCGTTAGAACAGCTTACACACAAACAACAATGCTCTACTACGTCAGTATAGCAACTATTTGCTGTTGCCCGTACATGAAGGTACAGCTTACACACAAACAACAATGCACTACTACGCCAGTATAGCAACTATTTGCTGTGGCCCTTACATGAAGGTGCAGCTTACACACAAACAACAATGCACTACTACGCCAGTATAGCAACTATTTGCTGTTGCCCGTACATAAAGGTACAGCTTACACACAAACAACAATGCGCTACTACGCCAGTATAGCAACTATTTGCTGTGGCCCTTACATAACGGTGCAGCTTACACACAAACAACAATGTGCTACTACGTCAGTATAGCAACAATTTGCTGTCGCCCGTGCATGAAAGTACAGCTTACACACAAACAACAATGTGCTACTACGTCAATATAAAACTGTTTACTCTCGCCCGTTCATGAAGGTGCAGCTTACACACAAACAACAATGCTCTACTACGTCAGTATAAAACTGTTTACTCTCGCCCGTTCATGAAGGTACAGCTTACACACAAACAACAATGCTCTACTACGTCAGTATAGCAACTATTTACTGTCGCCCGTGCATGAAGGTACAGCTTACACACAAACAACAATGCTCTACTACGTCAGTATAAAACTGTTTACTCTCGCCCGTTCATGAAGGTACAGCTTACACACAAACAACAATGCTCTACTACGTCAGTATAAAACTGTTTACACTCGCCCGTTCATGAAGGTACAGCTTACACACAAACAACAATGCACTACTATGTCCGTATAAAACTGTTTACTCTCGCCCGTTCATGAAGGTACAGCTTAGACACAAACAACAATGCTCTACTACGTCAGTATAAAACTGTTTACACTCGCCCGTTCATGAAGGTACAGCTTACACACAAACAACAATGCTCTACTACGTCAGTATAAAACTGTTTACACTCGCCCGTTCATGAAGGTACAGCTTACACACAAACAACAATGCACTACTACGTCCGTACAGCAACTATTTGCTGTTGCCCGTACATGGAGGTACAGCTTACACACAAACAACAATGCACTACTACGTCCGTACATCAACTATTTGCTGTGGCCCTTACATGAAGGTACAGCTTACACACAAACAACAATGCTCTACTACGTCAGTACAGCAACTATTTGCTGTTGCCCGTACATAAAGGTACAGCTTACACACAAACAACAATGCGCTACTACGCCAGTACAGCAACTATTTGCTGTGGCCCTTACATAACGGTGCAGCTTACACACAAACAACAATGTGCTACTACGTCAGTATAGCAACAATTTGCTGTCGCCCGTGCATGAAAGTACAGCTTACACACAAACAACAATGTGCTACTACGTCAGTATAAAACTGTTTACTCTCGCCCGTTCATGAAGGTGCAGCTTACACACAAACAACAATGCTCTACTACGTCAGTATAAAACTGTTTACTCTCGCCCGTTCATGAAGGTACAGCTTACACACAAACAACAATGCTCTACTACGTCAGTATAGCAACTATTTGCTGTCGCCCGTGCATGAAGGTACAGCTTACACACAAACAACAATGCTCTACTACGTCAGTATAAAACTGTTTACTCTCGCCCGTTCATGAAGGTACAGCTTACACACAAACAACAATGCTCTACTACGTCAGTATAAAACTGTTTACACTCGCCCGTTCATGAAGGTACAGCTTACACACAAACAACAATGCACTACTACGTCCGTATAAAACTGTTTACTCTCGCCCGTTCATGAAGGTACAGCTTAGACACAAACAACAATGCTCTACTACGTCAGTATAAAACTGTTTACACTCGCCCGTTCATGAAGGTACAGCTTACACACAAACAACAATGCTCTACTACGTCAGTATAAAACTGTTTACACTCGCCCGTTCATGAAGGTACAGCTTACACACAAACAACAATGCACTACTACGTCCGTACATCAACTATTTGCTATCGCCCGTTCATGAAGGTACAGCTTAGACACAAACAACAATGCACTACTACGTCCGTACATCAACTATTTGCTATCGCCCGTGCATGAAGGTACAGCTTAGACACAAACAACAATGCACTACTACGTCCGTACATCAACTATTTGCTATCGCCCGTGCATGAAGGTACAGCTTAGACACAAACAACAATGCACTACTACGTCCGTACATCAACTATTTGCTATCGCCCGTGCATGAAGGTACAGCTTAGACACAAACAACAATGCACTACTACGTCCGTACATCAACTATTTGCTATCGCCCGTGCATGAAGGTACAGCGTACACAAATGTCTTTAACCTCACAGATTGAGTTGTAAGGGTGATGAGCCGAATTTTCAATTAATAATTCCCTAGAACGTCAATTAATTTTCCAAATCCCTGAGTATAACATCTTCATTCAGTACTTGTCACTGCTCTGGTACGTATGATACTTGTTTGTTTAACTGCGCCATGTAATAAAGGTTGGACTGTGAGACAGACTAATGGTTCGGGTGTTCCTTGCACAGTCAGGCTGGTAAGACTCACTGTCTTCTCAAGGCCCTTCCGCCCTTCCAGCCCAGACCGCGAATGGTACAACAACATACATAATGCGTTATTTCAAAAGAGACATTATGCATTTACCTATTGCATTTTGGAATGGCATCATACAACATGACTTTTTCATTTAATTGATTTAACAAATTATTTCGATCCAGACATGTATTTGTCTGATTTACCCTGGGATCGTTCTGCCTATTCCACAAAAATAACTTTCTGTTTATTCTGTATTGAGAAACTTGGTTCTTCTTCTGCTTATTAAACTGATTGTTGAAAATGTAAATGGGACCGATATGAAAACGGCGTGTCATCGTGGGTGATGAAACCACACAGAGAAAAAATGTAATTTATTTGAATGAGCAGGGTATACTGGTATATCAGGACTGGCCAAAGTCATTGAAAAACATCTTACTAACATTCATGTAAAGTACCCCCGCTGTCTACAAATACTTTGCAAAATCGATAGTGGCTTTGTCCCAAAACTACTCCTGTATAGTTAGAAGGACGTTGATCTCACAGAGACAGCATCGCCTCAAAGACAGTAGTTAATGTACAAATTTGATTTTATGCTCCAGCGGTTGATGTGAAATTGCCTTATACAACATTACTATATTTTCTTAATGGAAATGATAATAGATTTCTATGCAATTTTCCGTGTTAATCGTGTATTTCTAGTCCCTCAAAGAATGGTTCTCACTCTAAACATAATAATTATAAGTTGCGACCTATCACGGGGGCTGATAACACAGTTCTGATAACACAGGCTGTTGTTTCAGTGTCCATGTATGGCTAAATTTCTTTTCATGGCCGTTTTAGGCTGCTGTAATGAAGTTATAGTTCGTAATTATGCTTGTGTCCAGAAACGGCAGTTGTTATCGATGAGGATAGGTGTTACCAATTCCTTATTGCATTCATTGTTATTAACTGCCTCATGCCGAAACAATACATTTTTATGATTTTCCTCAGCAGATCTCAGCTGTACATCAGACCAATAATACATGTCACAAACATTTGGGCTTCTTTCTTCGTGTACCTTGATTAGGTGCTGAACACTGCCCAGCTTCAGTCATATCCAGTCCTTTCAGCTTAACTTGAGAGTCAGACTTAACTGATACGCTATCGTTGTAACCATGCGACTTATATAACGAATAGGAGATGTTGACTTCGTCTTAGTTAAGTATTTAAACACACTGTCCCTCATGTTCGTAGAAAATGACTTACCAGCACTATGCGTATGATGTTAAGTTTCACTGAACTGGTAAACTTTAATATCCGACACCTGTAGCACGTATGGCTTTCTTCGCGGATTAGCTGATCACAAATGTTCAACTGTTCAACGCTTATTTTCTCAGTATCATACTCACACGGTTGCTTTTATCATATATTAATGCTATATAACAATTGCCTAGAATAATTGCATTGTCATGTCCTGTTTGCTACAACTGTTTTCAAATAGTGCACTGCACAGAAAATTATCAACAACTTTCACAATGACATGAATGGCAAAATATTGTTCTTGAAGGGCACAGGTCTTGATAATATACACAAAATACCCACAAACTATTTGCAAAATATTAAATAATTACCTAAATGTTTGTGGCGTATGGAACATGCGTTGGATGCAAAGAAACCGACCAGTAACAACAAGTCCTACCCTACATCTCAGACAAAACTGCAAACTATAAGCTTTAATTTCCTAACCATCTTCAGTGACAGGCTTTGGGTTACCAATTCTGGAGATCATACACGATTCCGATTTAATACTGGCCCATGCCATTTTTTGTGCGAGATAATGTTTCCAGGGGGCATAGGATGAATGCATATGCTGTTCTCTTGCATAATCGTTTTTCGCATTAATCCTTCTATTTTTGACTAAGCAGCGATATATGGGAACATCTTACCGCTAGTATTCACGTTCATATTTTAATGTCAGAGATGCAAATTTCAATAATGTCATTAAGCAGGTGTCAAGCAGACGGTGAGCGTAACGGTATTGTTGGTGTTTAGTTCCATCATTCACTATCCAATATTTACAAAACCAAGTACCATCAACAGGGATATGACCCGTGCTACAATGGGAAATATGGTGCAGAAGTGTTGTGAATGATTATAATAGTGTTGATTATGTTCGAGTGCCGATAGTGCAGAGAATAGGTTATAATCAAATGTTGTTTAATCACGAGTACCTATACTGACATCTCTTAGATGGCATACATCTTATAAACATCTGATTTCAATGCTTTTTGATAGTGGTTCGTAAACACTAGCCGTAGTCGTTAAACGGTCCTGGCGTTGGTAGAGGTTCCTTATGAATATGACAGGGTTTTGAAAGTTTTTCGTGATTAACTCCCTGGACGAACGAAGTGTGACTGGGAGTTTTGTCGTCTGTACATGGTGTATGACCTGTATGCTATATAATCCAGAGGTTTGACCTTTTTATGGTTGTCGTTAAACAAGTAGTGTAGTCAATGGTGCGTACATGCATGAATGCGTGAATTTTGTAGATGATCGTCAAATTGGAAAGGTGGGATTTTCGACCTAGATGAGTGCGTGATATTTACCGTCCCATCGTCAATATCTCGGCCACATCGTGACGAGAACAATTTATACAATAAAAGTGAAAACATTTGGAAGATTAAAACCCGTCCACGATTGACAGTAAAAATACTAGAGAATCACAGCTATAAATATGAACAATCGAGCAGAGATAAAATATTCCAAGTAAATAAGACAAACACAGCATAAAACACGGGCCGTAGATCACCATACCAGGAAACATGGTCAAGCTAGAAGGCTGAGTAGATGTTGACCATACCTCTTTTCAGTTATTCAATTATGAAATGATGATCATTTTACAAAGAACCTTATTGCCTCCCTTTCTTTAACAAACACAGCCAAAGTAACACAAAAGGCATTTCATTCATATTTCGCTTTTATGCGACTAATGTTTGATGATGCATGATGATGTCTGCATAAACTGTACGTGATAACATAGGCTAAGATGCATTTTGGGTGCTTGATTCCTGAAAAGTTTGAAAGCTCCCCTGCTCCCCTACACACCGACTTTTTTTTTGAAGGAAATGCCTCAAATGTTCATTCCGGAATTGTCCAAATAATTATAAACAAGGACATTTGATGAGGTTGAATTTAAACAACAGATGAATCGATAATTTGGTACAATTCACTTCAGCTGATTTAACCAAACATCAAGCATCTCCTGGATCAAGATTGTTGCACCAAGAATATGTTTGCAAGCGTGTCACCAGGAAGATAACACGGGGTAACATGGTCATGAGCTGTTAGACCAATTCCGTCAACACAATGCTCTATCGCTCGCTTTAATTGGATAAACATTTTAAAAAACCAGATTCATGTAAAGCCTTAGTATATCTTCCAAACATTCATGGAAGGTATGCATGTGGCCTTTCCAATTTGTACATACCAGGGACAAAAGTTATGTCTGACAAAATATGATTTAATTTGTACTAGACATGTACAGGTACATTGTCGTGTGTTTTATTCTGTTTTTACCAATCAGTTGATATCAATTTCAGTTTTGGTTTGATTTTGGAGGATTCCATGATTGTTTTTGGCGTTTGCCGATCCTTTGCCCTGTTTGGGTATGTGTTTGTCCGTCAGTTTTTAAAAGCACGTATAGACGCTTCTTGCAGTTTAGCCTACTTGTCTCTTTCATATTGAACATTTTCCCAATATTTCAACATGCAATATTTGGCTTTTCAACCACAAACCACACTTGCAAAGTAGTATCCTATGAAAGGTTTTGCATCATGACGAAATTGAATCATAAATTCAAACGGACCATTTGTTGAATTAATACTTAGATGGAGCCGACTTGCAAAATAGCATCTTGTCACTAGTTTGTATATGCTGACAATATAGACACACAAAAATGTGACTTCATTTGATGTCTTCATTGATGGAGACCCTTGAAACGTGAAAAGGAATTTCCTCTTGACAGCCAGTTCTAGTTGAAGGTCTGAGAACAAGATCGAATAAAAGAATATATTTTGGACATTTAGTTTTTATTTTCATAATTATGTGTAAACTGTACAGAGTGCGTTCAGGAAGTATTTCTAAAGTAAGCAAATGATAAAATGCGATATGGTAATAAATAAGGTACAGTTTTTACCTCAGAGCGTGTATAAAGTGATTGCCATCATTTTATTGCTGTACTAACAATGTCACACCGACAATCACAATAGAATTACGCGTCGGATACACACATGAACACAAAATGAGACAAATAACAGCATGTAACTGACAAACAAATAAACACAAATCTTGACTTGGTCGTATGCAATATGGACATTATGAAGTTCGTTAATAGCATGACTTAACCTTTCCTAAACAGTAAAACTCTTTCTCGTGTCTTTTTTCCGTGTGAGTGATATGATCAGGTAAACAACTCTAAACCAACTTACAAATTACCATTTTCAGATCAACTCTTAGACTTCTGTGTTTCGCAATGAGGCAATAAATCAGTCTACTGTATAAACAGATATGTAAAATAACCCAAGCAGAGACAAACCGTTCAGTGATAAAAGTCTGAATGCTAAATGGTTTCCTAGGAGGTAAAAGAAATGATTGATTTATTGATCTTTGTTATGCCGAACCAGTGATGATCAGTCCATTGTCTCGTTATACCAGGACAACCTATTCTCGTAATTAGTGTATGGTGCATGTATTCATAAAAAGTGTGATGGCAAGGGGCCATTCCTAATCTGATTTGCAGCCAGGTTGTCACATGAAATCATCAGAAGGCCTTGAAACAAAACAAAAAGTTAAAGACAAAAAACATGTATGCTAAACATAGCCAAAACCCATCTCCTTAGAGAAGAGCGACCCCAGTTTGTCCAGGTCGTATCATCACTGACGAATAGGGAACCCATACTGAAGAGCCATCGCTTCACTAATACCGTCGTCTTGCTTTTCCCTTATCATCCTCAGGCTGTGTATGGACAGTTAAGTAGAGACGGAGCGGTCTTTACGGGAACAATTTCCCTATCAAAGGCGCGAGAGATCTTCTCATCCTAATACATAATCGTTGGCGTTAAGAGGCTTCATTCGAAAGACCTTGCCTTTGAAGTTTCCCCATAAACCAACAGGCACAAATGGCTTTCTGTCATTGCCAAATGTCCAACGGCAAGTTCTGCCTGGCCTCTGAATGCCTGCTCACCAGATGATCATCTCGGCTGATTGTCGAAGACACCGTCTCTGTAAGCTAATCCCACAAGCAATCTTTATATCGTATGTAGTCATCTGTAAACATTGCATGTAGGATGATTGTATGGGTTTGGTCAGCAATGTGCAAATCAGCCGAAAAAAATACCATGGTGTTTTACATTTATGTACAATTTACCCGAGATATATTTCAGTCAGCACTGTTTATGTTATATTCAACGTGAATATCTTTGATGGTGTAATCTTTGATCTTTCAAAACTGTCACCAGTTTCACGGTGGTCGCAAGTGCCTGCATCAATTATTCCTGTGTCTTCAGCCTGCTGTCTCTCCCACCTCATAATCTAAAACGTCATTGCTTCCTTCATGATATGACTGATAAACTTGAAGACATCCGACCATGCCTGCTCCAGCTCTGGGTTCCACTTGTCTCCAACTACTGGCTGAATAGCCCAAATAAACTGAGGACCAATTAGCTGAAACATTAAATATCGTTATCAGAGCAAATAAATCTACAAAATGAAAGTACCATTGGTCGGTATAAATATGAAATGTAACTACTTTCTAATGTAATAATTTACTGCCGTCATCACCATTATGCTACAGACCATTATGCCAGTGATACTTGGGCACTTGACGTCAATGTCTTACATGTTATGTCAGTGTAGCTTACATCATGTTCGTGAAGTGAGTTTAGGACGGGTCCTTATCAAATTTGTCAATTTGATTTCGATTTAACGAATGACATCACATTTATCAACTTATGTATGGTTCCACAATGTACAATCCCACAGGCCGCCATGTTAAAAGTGTTCATGGCACTGTACACATGTTCGTAACATTCTTGCTATTCGATAAATAAACAACGGAAAATTATACAGAAATTATGTGATTGTAGCTAAGAAGATTCCTCACAAATATGCAAAATTTGACTTGGCTCTTACGAAAATTTCACTTAATGAATTATAGTATATATGCTACTCTGAAATAACATGTAAATGTATGGAAATTACGTCAAGTGGCCCAATATAACTGGCACGAGTCTGTAGGTATATCCAGTCTGCGTGTATTTAATCAAAGGTCGATCGGACAAACTATAAGTGAAACCATTAGTGAGTGAGTGAGTGAGTTATAATTAACACTCAGCGTCACATCGGCAATATTTCAGCGATATCGTGACGAGAATTTGAATCTTAAGACTAAATATATCAGGAATACAAAACCTGTCTCTGATGGACAGTAGAATAATTAGATCATCACAGTTAGAAGTTACAACCAGTTGATAGCGTTTAAAAGAATGCATAATAATCCATAACACATCTTCCAAATGAGCTATAGACCGCCAACAACTGAAGGTAGACCATGCTAGGGGTCATGGGGACTTACAGTACATTTGTTACCTGCATGCACCCTAACTGGATTTACACCATCGCTTCATCTATTGGCCCCTAGTGTGGTGATCTACCTTCAGTTGTAGCCGATCTATAGGTTATTTTTATATTGTGTTGTCCCTTATAACTAAACTGTTTTAGATTTAATTACAAGTTTCACATATATATCTGCGATATTCTAGTTGTTTTACTGTCCTTCGTAGACAGATTCTTAAAATATGCATATATCCCATTAAAATGTTAAGTGTTCACGTCACGATATGGCTGAGATATGGAAGTCGCGGTGGCTGAGCGGGCTAGGCGGCTGACTTTGTGTGCGGCTTTTTTGGTGCCTGACTCTGAGGGTGCGGGTTCGAATCCCGGATGAGACTCAACCAAAAAAGTACTAGAATTTGTACTTTACTAAGAAAATGATAAAAAATATGAAATATGTTGCATTTGACCACGTGCACTAAATGGCATCGTGTAATCAGGGATGAGATATTGCCGATGTAACGTTAAACTTACTCACTCACTTCAGCCATTGACGATTGTACTGAGATTTAGCCATTGCTTAGAACAAATAAATATCCAACGGTTAAAGCTTTGGCAGACAGGAATTTACTTCTAGTTTGGGAACTTACACACTCTCTAAGGAGGAAAATAATTTTACAAGATTTTTACTCCTTTCAGAGTGCAGACACTAACAAATATGGTTGGTTATTGAATTTATCGAGTATAAAATGTCATTTATGTATTTAAATCAATAATCAAATCATAATTAACATTATTGTAAAGGTCCTTTACTTCACACTTGATTGTTTATCCCTTGTCATGGAACGTGAAACCATGAGCGACAAACAGCAATGTCTGGAAACAAAGATACGCAAGCTCCGTTGCGTACGTAGACTCGGATGCCATGTGCAGTATACGTAAGATACTGAATGCATATAACGATAACTGTAGATGTTCCTTATGTGTTCACAATGCTCAATTCCTCACTAGCTGTGCACGTTCCCTCACATATCGGAGGCGCATCCATTAAAATACATATCAATAAGCTAGGGTCCATGCGGGTAGCAGAGGTACTGTAAGTCCAAATGGTCCCTAATATGGTGATCTACCCTCAGTTGTTGGCGATCTATAGCCCGTGTTTTATAATGTATTGTCTTCTTTAAATACAATGTTTAAGTTTTTCTTGCTAGGTTTATATTTATATCTGTGATATTCTAGTATTTGTACAGTCCATCGTCGACAGGTTTATATAGTATACCTATATTCCATTTTAGTGTTCAATGTTCTCGTCACGACATGGCTGAAATATTGCCGATGTGACGTTAAATATGAACTCACTCACTCACATATCAATAATGCATGATGACTATATATGTAATAAACTAATGAGTTTTGCTTCAGGAAATGACATGAGGCGCCATGAGCACTGACCTAATGATAGTGCGTCATCAAAAATACTGTCCCCAATTAGACTAAAACTGCATCATTCTCAACTTTTTTTCCATCCCAATTATAACCTAATGAAAGCAAGTCATCAAAGCATGAATCATAAAGCACAATATTGAAAATACATTTATCGTGGCTGTAACTGTACCAGAGAGACCATTATTTTCTTACAGAGGAAAGGTGTATTCATTAATCAAAACGACAAATATTAATTTGACTGCAAGATTTTCAAAGATAGAATTTCGACACATGGCGACTTCACAACTTTCACAGCATTCATTCTCCAAGATGCTCTTGGATATTAATCAAAGGCATACACATTAACTTAGAAATACCACGCAAAAAGTCTTCAATCACGGTGTTAAATGGCCTGTCACTCCATACACTTCCCTTTATGGAAGCTGAAATTAATGTTACATGAATGCCACTCAGAATTCTGGTTGTTGAATTTATTGGATGAACACTGCACTTAAAGATACCCTTATCAAGACACTTAAAATATGCCATGAATCCAATGCCCCGAAGACCATTTATGTTAAAAGAGAATTTCTGATGAATTGCATATTGCGAATACACCAGCAAACAGAGTAGAGTCAGATCTCCGGGCTGAAAAATCAATACAAAATAGAACATTTCTACAAAGCCCCTAAGCTAAGTTAAGTGAAACCGTCGCCTGGATAGCTCTACTTGCATGAGAACCTCCTTGAGAAGCACCCTTTGTGTGGGATGATGTTCCTGGAAGGAGATTTTGCCAGGTAATTCAGTGTTTATGCGGGAAGCAGCCGTCAGGAGGTTGACTTCCTCGAGGCATTACATTATTTCCTCGACTGCAGTACTCCCATTTTAAAGTGTGTTTTGCACTATATTAGAGATCGCCTTTGAAAACATCTTAATGATAAACTTAACGAACAGAGTTATTTTTGCATGATGGTGACATGATGCTATCCTGCTTCAAAGGAAAGTGAAATGGGAGCTTCTTTCGAAACGTCTTCACTGCTTTATTTAAATTTGGATTTACTTTCTACATATCCGTTGTGTTTGATGTACTTGTTATTAACTATTATCCTGTTCAAATGGATATGAATCGTTTGAAAGTGTAGGAGGTTTTAGCATGACAGTGTCAGAAGAAATGACTGATATTGGACACTAATTGGTTTTACAGAGCAAGAAACGCTGGTATAGGATTTCAGCACACTCACGGGTTTTATCAAAGAGAACACTATTGAAAGAGTAGTCTACAAAAATATTTTGAAATGTTCAAGTTTTTTTCTTTTCATCTGAAAGACAGGATGCTCCTATTTTGGTGGAAGTGTCTGTTTTCTCACATACTTTGGCAATATAGGTGATAGTATCATTTTTTTAAAATCTTATCTCACACATAACCCGCTTACAAGCGAGGTACATTTCAATGTACCCCGCTACCAATGACAATTCATTCGCTACTTCGTGGTAGTAATTCTCTATCTCGAATAACATAGACTTACGTATGATGTGCGGAATGTACCAATGTTTTTTGCAAATGCAAATCGAGAGAAGGGAGAACTCTAGATCTGTTTTTGTCTTGTAAGTGAAATCTAGCAATGGCTAGAAACCGATTTGTACCCGTCCCTAAAACAATTCAAAATTAAAATTCCTTCAAATATGTGTGCATGTACATTTCATAAAATGTATAATCATTTTCATTCATATTATCAGTTTTACCTATGAGGTTGAATTAAATCACTGTTTCTTAGCCTGTTCATATGAAAATGCAATAGTAGTCCCAGGGAATCGAATATTGTGCACCACTAGGCCTAAAGCACATGTTGCAGCAATGACTACGTGTGATCTTCTAAAACGTGTGTAGAGGCTAGATTTAGATACTGAAATTAGTTTCATGAAAAAATATTTCAACAATAAAAACTATACATCATAAGAGTGAGAGTGCAATCGGACGGATAGGGCGATTGTGTTTACTCTTGTCCACCCGACCTTCACCTCAAAGAAATTGTTTAAAACTTAGTCTAGTATATACAACAATATTGACCTATTTCTTACAAAATGGCGGCTTCGCTGACAAGGTTACACAGAATTTTGGGAGTATTCTTAGTTTGATTCAAGAACCGTCTGTACATAAATATGCGATGTAAGTAATCAGTATGATTCTGACTGTGTATTGTTATATATTTTTTATCGTTTTCATTGTATATGAGGAAGAAACCAGAAATGCTGATTATTACTGTTGTCGTTCAGCGTGATTTTTCGTCAGTCATGGCGTCACGCTGCAAATAACGTGATTTCGTCATGTGTCAAAAATGGCGACATTTACAATAAAGCATATTTTGAAAGGTTATTTTTATAAGTTTAGCTTTACAGTACCTTTGCTACCCGCATGGACCCTAGGTTATTGATATGTATTTTAATGAATGCGCTTCAGATATGTGAGGGAGCTAGTGAGGAATTGAGCATTGTGACTACATTAGGAACATTTACCGTTATCGTTATATGCTGGATTTACACCATCCCTTCAGATGTTAGTCTGAATTTAGTCACATCTAGCCACAACTTAAAAATACACATATACTACGATTAAAAACAGTGGAGGACAATAATTTTACAATATTTCAACCCCCTTTGAGGGTACAGCCACTAACAACTCAAGTTACTAATCTAAACTACCAATTATTAAAATACCTCTATTTACAGAACATATTACTCATAAGTCAACCAAGAAATAAATTTCTTTTTAAAAAAACAATAATTAAATGAGTGCTGACTATCTTAAAAAGATCCGTCACTGTTTTTCTGTAAAATACTTATCCCTTATGATGGAGAATTCAACACAGTCAACCCGAGATAATAGTGGATGGTATATGTGTGTGTGTGATATATTTAGAACTTTATTTGACTTCAAAGTGAGGGTTGAAGAGGAAGGGCATCCTGTGACACCCAAGGGGTTAAATATAAGGTGTTCGGTAAGATAAATACATTGCTCACATGTCTCTCGGGATCCATGGATTGAGGTAGCCTCGATGTTTGTTTATGTTCCCGGAGCCCGAAGTGCTCAGAGAACATAATCAAACATCGTAGGTACATCAGCCCATGTTCCCCTCGTGACCAGTGAACAACTTATAAGGTAACATCAGTATCCTGCCTTTTTTTGTGAGTATATGTTGGAGATCTTAAGAACGTTATTAGGCAACGCTTTTCATTTCGTTCTGAACGAGTACCTCGGTGTTTGGACATGCGTCTGTTGATGTAACTGTTTGCCCTTCAATCTACACCGGCCTTACTATCCACATCCGTCTTTCAATCTGTCCGCCTTTCTACATCTGCCCTTCAGTCTTACATCCGCCTTACTATCCACATCCGCCTTTCAATCTGTCCGCCTATCTACATCTGCCCTTCAGTCTACATCTGCCTTACTATCCACATCCGTCTTTCAATCTGTCCGCCTGTCTACATCTGTTCTTCAGTCTACATCCGCCTTACTATCCACATCCGCCTTTCAATCTGTCCGCCTATCTACATCTGCAATTCAGTCTACATCCGCCTTACTATCCACATCCATCTTTCAATCTGTACGCCTATCTGCATCTGCCCTTCGGTCTACATCCGCCTTACTATCCACATCCGCCTTTCAATCAGTTCGTCTATCTACATCTGCCCTTCAGTCTACATCCTCCTATCCAAGTATATGTTCCCCGATGCCTCGGTGGTCTTTCTGAGAATATACGCAAATGTATCCGGGCTAATGCCTGTATCTCTGTCCACTTTGATATTTGGGCATATTCGTGTATCTGGATCAGCCTTTTTGTTTGCACATATGAATGTTTTTTTGTGCCTTAAGGGGCATGTGGGTGTCTGCGTTCGCCAATATGTCGATTATTCTTCATAATACTAAGCACTATCTTGTTATTTTCACCAGGCTTCCTACGATTTTCTATAATGAGGATGTCTGTTTTAAAGGAAATCCCTCTTTTTTCATTGGGTCGAGATTATGACTTTAAGTGGACTCTATCCATCTACTTTTGACAGCAAGGAAGGCGATTCAGTTTGGCATATGTATTCCAAAGATACTCTAACAGATACTCACGTCAATATAATCCACTCTAGCATTGTACATGACGTGTCGGGCACCGAGATCGTGGAGAAGCTCCACCAGCTTCTTGGGGTCGTTGATCCTAGCTAGACATTTTTCCACTGTGCCCATGACGCGCAGAGCGTGAGACTTGAGCTGAGAGCTGTACTTCAGGTCCTCTGAGCTCTGGCCCTTGAACGGATAGAACACGTCCTGTACATCCGGATGCGTCTCGAACAGTCTGGCAAACAGAAAATCAATTCATAAGTAGGTCTCCACATTTTCTTCGCATTATCGGAAGAATACCTAAATTTCCTTTTGACAGAGGCATCTACTGACAGGGGCATTCCCGATGGAGTAAAATAACCAAAGGATTTTCAGATGATTTGGGATTTGTCGGTCCCACGGAGGACTGACACTCTCAAGAGATGAGTCCATTAACGCCTCAAGGTTAAATATCAACAAAAACATACAAACCATCTCCAGGAGAATGATAACGAAGAAAATCTCAAACACTTACATTTTCTTACCTTGGTGTCACGGTCATGGTAAAAACAATAACGTTAAACATATTGAAACTCTTAGCCTGAGGATCGTACGTGTAGTTTAAAAAGGTTAAGGATCAATAAAGTCCATGCCTTATGGTTATTCATAGTGGAATATCTGTTACAAGAAATGCTCTAATCAAAATGGAAGGGGAGATTCAAGACCTGTCACACTTAAAAACAGTGCAAGTTACGGTGCTAAAATAGAACAAGTGGACACAAACTATGAATAACAAAATAATATCACGTTATATTTTTGTCCGTAGAGAATTTTCTGCCACAATAGCCCTCTCACAAATACCTCGTGCACGTATGCTCTTACAAATAGTGGAACTTCATTTATAATTTACGATTGAAAAAGTGGGAGGTATATCGGAGTCATTCAATACTAATATGAGAACTGAATGTTTTGAGACTACATCACTTTTATTTCCTTATGACCGTTGTTGTTTGCACAATATTCGCTCTTGAAAGAGGATTCTTGTGTGACGTGGAATTTGCACGTATGCGATTTACATTTTCAAACAAAAAACTTTGTCAAAATTAAAGCTCTACAGTAAATTTGTTTACCTTTTTGAAAACCGTCAAAATGACGAATGACATATTTGTATGGGTCTACTGTGCACATTCATATCATGCGTGGTGTTAGGGGTGGTGATAAAGAGAAATGGTGTTGCGTTCATAAGATTTCTGTCTTTGAAAGGTTTGTTGACGCTTACCCTTTCCATCCAAATTGAAATTTTAGGTTCCCCTACTGTTTTGAAGGAAATATAATTCCCCGTGGGTACATATTGGCTACATGGCATACCCTACCTACAAGGTATTGTTAACGGCTAGAGGTGAAATACGATGAAAATGATACTGTCTAATGACATGTTCATTGTTGGCACCTGATCTTAGTCTGTTATACCTCTATTGGATCAAGATTAATTACATCCTACGTCCAATTTGTACTTCAGCATGTGTGCCAATTACAGAGTTATGTATTGTAGAAGAACATTCGTATCGCTACTCACAGAACAGGCTCAATTCTCATGTTCCTCAATTACCATTGATAACCATTCTGTGGTACGAAATAAAATCCATTTCCCCTGCAACCGCTCATCTGAGTGTCTTTCCATTGTCTGTGATTGTGCGTTAGATAGAGATAAGTATCCAGACATCCGGGCATCTCACCAGGACAGGCGCAAGGGTAGAAGAACCGTGATCAAGCTGACAATTATTTATCAAGGATGCTATATGTGGGAATGATTAAGCGTCGCAAAATACCCACCTGCTGGGCTCTGTGTTTAGGAAAAGGTCATTCTCTGGAGTTGACAAATATCGATGTTATCATGTCTAGGTCTGACCTGGTCCAGGATCATTCTTAATGAATATTCGCACATGTGTTGGTGTCACTGATGAGTGAGTGAGGTTTCACGTCGCTTTTAGCAATGTTCCAGCAAGGATACCGAGATCATCACGTCATTTGAGGAATCACCTCTGGTCGTCAGCAATTTTCTCATAACAAACTGATTCACTACCAAGCAGACAACTGACAACTGCCATTATAATTATGAAAAATTAGTATATCAACTTTGGGGTGATGCCTACTGGACGTCACTCTCAAATCCACATCAAAAACACATTTAGTATACTTGTTTTAACCCAATATTTTCAAATCATATACTTTTAAAATTAAATTATAAGTAGCATTCTGGTTTTTGCATTATTGACCGGTCACTACCGTTACACAACAGACGTTTGTAGTTTCAGTGACGAAAATATTTTCACACAAGTGACACTGAATTAAGTTCTGGCGGTTATCTGAACATGTAAGAAACACCAGTACTGAGTTACAAGGCTTATGCAGTACCTTAGAGTCTTAAGTTGATTATGAGATGTAATGTTTTTAAGTGCGTGAATTTAGTTTTAGCCCGCTCTTAGCAATATTCTAGCAATATCACGGCGGTGGACACGAGAAATGGGCTTCACACATTTTGCCCATTTACAGTATCGAACCTGGTTCTTCAGCGTGCCCCAATGCTAACCTACCACTCCTTTCATGCTAACAAAAGACATACGATGAGTGCGATGTTCAACAACAAACAAACGAGCACACGTGAACCCATGTGTCGTCTTAAACATATCCGTGTGAGTGAAGATAAAATATTCAGCGTACATTGTTGTTCGTTTCGCAAAAATCTTTGCAATTATACGTGATAAGAAATTTCAAGAAAATACAAAACTCGGTGTATCGTTTAAGACGATATAGCCCGACTGTCTTGACAGAATCATTGCTCCATGGAAAAAACATAGGAACGAAACAGAGGCGAATTCAATACATTTTCGATCGCCCTTTAGGACTTTGGAAGTTAATGAGGTGGTTTTACATCAAACAGCTGGGTGCACAAATTTCCAGTGTAGCACATTCATAAAAGCTGATATAAGTTGATTTTGTGAAATGGAGAACAGTCTTGAGTAGGATAACACGAAAATAAATATACATAGATGGAATGATCAATTCAACATTAACGTCATTCGGTGGCTGATATCTGACAGTAAACGGTCATTCGCCACCATTTGCATCCATCATCAAGACCGAAAGGAGAGAACAACGCTTGCGATTTTTATATTAATATTCAGTAAAAGAAGTAAAGGACGAACTGTGTCAGGTTATAATGCATCAGACTGTTGCTTGACCCATGTGACCACAGGAGCGCTAAATCAGTGTCAGAATCCATTGTGATGGACCCACATGATGGTGCTGGTCAGTGGATCCCATTAGGCGGATAAATTGGTTATTTGGGATGGCATATATTTCCTATACATCATCAGTATTAGAGTTTGGGCTACTCTTGTGTCTCTGTGAAGTGTTGCGAACTACGCCGATTAATGAAGAACGTGAAATAATAAAGGTATTGATGATTCATCAACATCTGAAATATCGAAAGATATATTTATTTAAAAATAAGACAAACCATCTAAGATGACTAAAACTGTAAACGTCATTCCTTCTGCGGTATTTATGATCCTATATCTGTCACAAGAAAAGGTTCAACCAAAATGTAAGCGAGTGTTTTCAAAAATCACATCTCCGAATCAAACGGCAGCTTAATGGATGTAGTTACAACCTGATTAAGACAACAGCTTTTTGTACCGTGGGTGCTTTATTGAGAGATAAAACAGAGTTAAATTGCTTTTTCCAAGGTATTTCAATTACGCCACAGTCTGCTAGCCGTATTTGATGGCAAAGAGAGAAATAGTCGTTGATATGGACGTCATGAATAGTCCAGATCAGTGGATGAGTATCAGAATTCTCGCCAGGGATAAAATGGTATTAGAAACTCTATAGCCCTTGTGGACACACGTAAATCCAAAGCACTTTTGTGGATACACAATAATCCAAAGCACTAAACGCACTGTGAAGTTAGTACTTCGTTTTATGGTATGCGAGGAGCATTTCATAGTGTCATTTCCTGTCTGGTTCCATCAGGAAACAAAATATGCCAGTTTATAGTCTCATTTAGAACAAGTATTTACTTAAGTCTTGTATTGATATATCTTTATAGTCATTCCGCTATCTATATATATGATCATGGGCTTCGGTTGGATGCAATAAACAATTTTAGGTATTCAAACAGGGGACGTACTAGTATTCGACCTTCACTGAGGCGTTATAAAGTACCGGAGTGTGATATTGATGAAGATGTTATTGACTTTGTAATTGCAAATCAAGGAGATCGCCTTCCCTCGTGCAGAGGAGCAGAATAGTGTGGTACATTTACACACTTTTTAGTATTATCAAATTCTAAGATTGAGGTGTTTGCCTGTTGACATAGCGTAGTCAAAAAGCGAATTCAAGGTCATTTCGCTCCCCTTGAAAGTTTAAATCAGGTTATCCGATACTTTTATCGCTCGATTTATGAGTGAGTGAGTGAGTTTATATTTAATGTCACCCCGGCAGTATCTCAGCCATATCGTGATGAAAAGAATTTATACAATACAAAATGAGAAGAGTTACACTAGTCGACGATGGGCAGAAAAATATTACAGTATCGCAGATGTGAATAGAAAACTAGCACGAAAACATAAAACAGTTTAATTAATGCAGACAATGCATTATAAAACATGGGTTATAGATCACCAACAACCGAAGGTAGATCACCATAATGGGAACCATGGAGACTTACATTACTTTCGCTACCTGCATGAACCCCAGTTGGATTTGCACCATCCCTTCAGCCTCAGGCGGATTTAACCGAAATTAAAATAACAAAAATATTTCGATTAAATGTATGGTTGAGCGAAACTGACTTTGAGAATTTTGGGGACTTAACGTACCCTCTCAGGGGAACAAATCTATCTATTTAAGAAAACACATGATTAATTAATAATTAACTTTATTAAAAAGGTCCTTTACTGTTTTGATATTGAAATATTTACCCCCTATGATGGTCACGATATATGGTCAGTATATCCTTGAAGACATGACAATATTTGCCGGTGTACGGAAACGTCCTAGTATCTCCTAATTAGTGCATAATAAGTCCTAATTAGGAGATATTAAGTCCTAATTAGGAGATACCATGCACTAATTAGGAGATACTAAGTCCTAATTAGGAGATATTAAGCCCTAATTAGGAGATATTTAGTACTAATTAGGAAGTATTAAGTCCTAATTAGGAGATAAAAAAGTTCAGGCTATGGCACTAGGACGTTTCCTTAGCTATTCAATATTTGCTATTTGCTGAAAGAGAAAGCAACACATCCGGTTATAAAATGATTTAAACTAATCAATCAAGTCTTTGATTCTTTAACGTCTGTAACATCTACAGAAAAGATGTTAGTCTAAATTAATGACTTCGCTTTCATTATACGCATGAAACTAGCACACTTTAACATGAAAATCACCAAATGTTACTGCTCTCTCCACCATACCGAACCGTAGTGAAAATACAGTTATGAAATAGGTTCCTCGGGGGATAACGATTCCCAAATCAGGTCTCAGAAGTTCATTATTTACATGAGTATAACGTTATTTGCAACCCCTGGGGGGATTCGGTCACAAGAAACAGACTATCCTCTTCAGCCTACTTCGTTATGCTATAACCGAATAGAGACAATGGATAAAGTTCAGTGATTACAAAGTCTAGACAGTGGTTGGAGAGAAAGGGCACCAGGTCATGAAGTATAGCGCCTCATCAGAACATCCTAACTACTTATGAATCGGTAAATATATTAATTGCACACGTTGCTTTTATGTATTCTGTTAGAGGCGGTACTCTCAAAGGCGGTTCAAGTAGCGTAATATTATTGTCCCTCTGAGAGAGCACATGAGTCTCGAAACATTCAAAGGAAATTTAAATTTCCCATCTCTTTTAAATGTAGCATTTTTGTCATATTAAATTTGGCTTCAATCGCCAGTGGCTGAAGGGATGATGTCAATCCAGATAGGGCCTATGCAGGTAGCTAAAGTACCGTAAGTCTCCATGCCCCCATGGTCACTGCATGGTGCTCCAGCTTCAGCTGTTGGCGATCTATGATTTCCGCAGGTGTATAAGTAATACATATGTAAAAGATGAGTTCAGATATGCCTGACTCCTTTATATCTCCACAAGTTCTTTTTCCGTTAATGAAAACTAAGTGTCGGCATAGCCGACGCACAGCTGCAACAGATAATTCGTCATCTATCAGGCTACATTTAGTGACGATAGGAGACGTTTGTGACGTCGTCATGTTTTTGCCTGTCAAAATTAGAACAATAGTGGTAAACATGTATACCTTGTGGTTTCAGCGCACAAATACATACTGAGTTACTGTAGGTAGGATACAAGGTTATACTTTTGAATTGAGTTTAGGTTTAAACAACCTTATAAACAGTTGCTCTTGTTGCATCCGTAATTGCTTATCAATCTTATGATTTCTGGAAAATCTCCCTCTTGAAAGAATTACATTCAGCAAGCAACATTTAAAGAATTAAATGCTGCCGATTTGGTTGATGGATGTCCTCATATCCAACTTGCGTAGATCCATGCTAGTGATCACTAGACTGCCAGTCACTAGATTGCCCGGTAAGACTCGATTATTTAGAGAAAACTTAGACTGACATATCTGCATTCGGAAAATAAGTGGTGAAGCGCTTAAAGGTAACAGTTCTACACTTTTGTAGTTCTGACAAACAATTTTATGACACTGCATAAAATGTCATGAGAAGGAATTTGCAAGCCGATTGCAAGTGCACGTTGTGACATCCATGTGCAGGGGCAATCACTGTGAACGATCAAATGTAAGTCTACATTTTGTCACTCGCCTGTCGACAAATTATGGGGGAATATATTCCCCGACTGACTGGTGACTAACAAAACATCACCATAGGACTCCTTGAAGCAGAGGAGTGCCAATCTAAAGAGACGTAGCCTAGAGAGCGTTCCATCTTAATGATTGCCTTCACCTCTGCCATGACACTGCCACTGAGATTGGTTTGAGGAAGGTACCGTACCAAACAGTCACGCATCGTCTGCAGGAGGAAGGAATGAGATGATCACTATGGTGTCCTTGCATATATCGATAGGATTGTACTAACGACAACGTATGCTGTGCCTCCAAGAAACTGGCAGCGAGTCTTGTTCAGTAACGAATTCCTATTTCGTTCTCGCGTGTCTACCGAAGTCGAAAGGAACGTTTTCAACGAATTGTGCGTTCATTAGAACGTCCCATAGACAGTTCCGGTGGTGGAAGTGTGATGTGTTTAGAGTAATCTCACACAGAATGAGAACTGGCTTAGTGTTGGCAATGTGGAATTTGACAGCCAATCGGTACATCGATCACATTCTTTAACGTCACATTCTTCCATCTGTCAATAGACAGGGTGTTTCAGCACGACGACCCCACACCACAAACAGCTTCCTACATCATTCAAACGTCAATGTCTTGCCCTGATCTTCCAGATCTCGCATCTGAACCCAATGAAGCATCTGTTGGAAGGTGCTCGATAGACGTATCCTCCAACGTTCTCGTATACGCCACACAGACACACAGCTCACCAACTCGTTGGAGGAAGGATGTGGGGATTGGTGTAACATGTACTATAGAGGTGGAGAGTAGTGATACACACACTGTAGGAACACTAGGTATTGATGAAAACGCCTCCTCATTGATGCACGTGTTGTTCCACCACAAGAAGTATTGCCATCCTGTCTACGGAACATGCAAAGTTCTATGCTATAGGTTTCATCTCTGACCGATCAAACTAAATGAAATGTGCGAGTTTAGTTGAATAATATTTTTTGAAAGCTCTTGGTTTTGAAGTATGTACATGCTACAGATTTCTAACCAAAATTGCGTAACGGCCCTTCACATACTGTACCAGCTACTTAATCCCTTACGACACATAACATTTCAGTTAACTAGTTTTCTGCAATATATATTCTATTAGTTGTCACTTAAGTTACGTGACACAGTTATTGCTGACAGTAGTCAGCATTCTGGGCGTGTTTAGCACAGTTACTGAGTTCGACTGTTTCGCCACGCTATTCACGAATCTATATCTGCTTGATGAATCGCTTGACTTTGATCAGGAGAATACCTGAACAAATCATCTCAACTCATGTTAAGATTTTACAGATCTCAAAGTCCTTTGAAGTTGTGTTTTTAAGCATTTTCATTGGCTATGGTGCCATTTGTGACGTGGAACGGTAGAATCAAGACAACTGAAACAGTTTTTGCAGGCTACTCTTTCCTCCTCGACCGATCATGCTTAGAAACTAATTTTCCTCTTCCGTCGACGTTATTATGGGGGACTAGCACACAATCCCATTGATGTGGATTGATTCTGAAGCCATTTTAAAAGGATACGTGGTTAATGCACCAGAAACTGCTAATTGCTAAACACAAACTATTTTGCAGGCCCGTTTTCCTTGTGTGACAGGAACCTGTGATTGCGGATTCTTGAGGTAGCGTTGTGATTATAGTGTCCGCTCGTCACATGGAATAACCGGGTTTGATTCCCCACATCGGTAAAATGTGTGAAGCCCATTGCCGGTGTTCCTGTCTGTTGTTTGAATATTGCTAAAATGGTGTACAACAACGCTTGGATAAGAACGAAATTGATATGCGAGCGATTCGAGTGAATTCACATCATTCGCAAACGTTTGGATATATATCCGCAATAGGTCTGATGCTATATCAAAATTTTACTCAAGTTTTCTTTTTAAATATTTAACAACCGCATGCATACACCAACTTGTCTATAATATATTATATCCTAAGCCTCACAGTACGATGAAAACTATGTGCTGTGAGGCTTTATGGTTAGAATGACAGATATAGATACCTAACACTTAGACTTGCTGTAAGACTGTACTGAATGCTGGATGTTCAGTAAATCCAGCCATCAAAGGTGCAAGTCTAGATATGCAGACTGTCTAAGGACCCCAGTCTGTTATAATTTAATATTTTATAGATTGACATTTAAACCTTTTTTTTCGACCTTAGAGACTTACGTAAGTCTGCCTAATATTACGAGGAAGGTTTGAGAGGGTGATAAATGTGACGTTTTAGTTATCCTAAAGCATGATGACATTCCTTTGGGGCCACGTTTTCATTTCAAATCGATGCCCTAGATATCCAAGTCACAGGCTGGACGAAACATATCATTTAAACTCTGCGAATAGATGAATAGATAGATTATATCATAGATGATAGACGATATCTCTGTCATTGTGCGTACGTGGTGTTTGTCTGGGGTCGCCATTCATGTATGCAGACGTTTGATCCTGTATATTTCATTCAGTTTAACTGTTTTAACAGCTTGTATATGGGAAAGCCTTTGTCCTGTATATTTCACTCAGTTCAACTGTTTTAACAGAACGTATATGAGAAAGGCTTTGTCCTCTCTATTTCATGCCGTTTAACAGCTTTATATTTAGCAGCATGTATATGAGAAAAACTTTCTCCATTCTGTTACACGTCGTTTAACTGCTTCAACAGCGAGTATGTAGGGAAGGCTTTGTCCACTCTATGTCACGCCGTTTAACTGTTTTAACCACATGCATAAGTATCGCAGATCAGCCTCTGCAAAACCGGCAGCGGTGTCCTCTACCCTCAGAGCGAGTTATGGCGATAGAACCTTTGCCAAAGCAGATCCTCTGTTATGGAACCAACAACCTCAAGGTATGAAAGGCATGTCAGATATCATTCTGTTCAAATAAGAACTAAAACAGTTCTCTTTAACAGAGCATTCGGCCATGCGTCATAGAGTAAACCATGGATTCAGATGCTATACAAATTGTAACATTATTATCGTAGGTTCGTCGTCGTTCATCAGCCGTGCTCCGACTACTGATCCTGTCGTCAATGTGAGTCAGATACGTGATACTGTGATAACTTCTACAGGCAACACATATACTGTACCATTTCTCATTTCTATTTAGAGACCGCTCCGGGGGCGGTGGGGTAGCCTAGAGGTCACTGCGTTCACTCGTCACGCCGAAGGACCGGGTTCGATTCCCCACATGGGTACAATGTGTGAAGCCCATTTGCTGGTGTCCCCCGCTGTGATATTGCTGGATTATTGCTAAAAAGCTGCGTAAAACTAACCTCATTCACTCACTCACTCACTCACTCACTCACTAGAGACCGCTCCGTTGTCGACTGGGTAGATCATTTGCCCGCAGATCCCCTGTCGCATCGTACCAACAGGAGATAGTACGTGTTATCATGTCTTGGTTCGTCATTGGATGATAAAACAATGACTGTTGGCTTGGTACTTACTGTGTAAGTGTGGTCTGCTTATAAGTCCAGTTATAAACATTTCGCAAGATATGTGCTATAATTTTAAAACACATTGTACAACACAACCTGATTGGTTAACGTGTTACATCTTTTTGCTACAATATAGCTTTGTATTTAAACCCCATTGTGTCAAATCTTTATTCACATAGTGTATGTAGGTCATCGGCCTATGATACAATATTACATGCTTGCATTCACATATGACTGGCGGTACTTTGCTGCCAAATAAATAAACATTTCTGATGACAGATGTATTGTTTGAACCCATCAGTATATTGAAATTTGGCAAAGAAGGGTATGTATAAAAAGTGAATATATCTAGTGCGCAAAGAACTGTATGCAGTGCACACTAGAGGACGTTTTCAATGTACAGTGGACTCTGTTTAAACCGGCACTCATCGGGACTGAAGAAATAATCTATTTTAGACGTGTCGGATTGGAGAGCTGGTGATAAATGTTAAAGCCACAAATGGGACTGAGAGTTTATGCCGTTGTTGTCAGCTTACCGGCATGGACAGACGATGCCGGTTTTGACAGCTTACAGCATATCCATCATCATAATATTATGTTAGGTAACCTGTGACGTCTAGGCTTTTCGATAATCTACCTGTCTCAATATTTAATTGCTGGGAACCACAAGAAAACTTTGCGAAAAGTACTGATGTTGATAGCACTAAGATATGGTTCCATAGAAAGACTACCCTAAAAAGAGAATATGAATAAGATTTAGAACTTGATGATGTTGTTTTGCCATTCATGATGGGATATATATATATATATATATAATCATAAATTCAGACAGAACGGACTTCAAGCTACTAATATACCGGGGTGGGCGAGTTGTCTAAGGCGCCAGGTTAGTAATCCAGCGAGCTAGGAGGTGCCAGGATTGAGCCCACCTGTGACCGCGTGTAAAAAAACTTTGAGGAAACTTTGTGTGCAGACTCTTTCAGTGTTGTCACAACCCCTAGTGGGCAGTACACAACCCTCTGCACTGAAAAGAACTCACGAATCCGTTGGTAGATGACCAGATGGTGGCCACACGAATACGTGCAAACACCTAGTTGCGGGTACAGCAATGAGCAGTGAACGTGGACAAAGTACTGTGACTGTGTATCCCAGTCTACCCAGCTGTGAATGGGTACCTCGTAAGGGTGGGAAAGAAACATTAACTCGGTGCGCCTAGTAGGCTGCAAGAGTTGTATGATACCCAGCGAGTTAAGATTGAAAATACGATGTGCCGTTGTGATGGACATCCTATGAGCGGGGGAAAACAATGGGCCCTTGAGCAGATGAAATGGCGAACTGGATATCGGCGCTGTACAAATGTCTAGTATAATAATAATATTCAGAATTGTAGAGTAATAACTTAAGTTTTGATATCCAATTTGTTCACCATGCCTAGTATCTAACAATAATAAGTTAAAGCACTTCCTGGATAGAGGATATTCCGGCATATTGTACCACCGACGTAACCGTTCCATGCCAATACCTTGAACCACCGTTTCAAGCTTTTAACATTGTCCATAAAACAGACCGTTTTATATATTGGACATAAATAGTTAGGATACTTATATGTTAATTTTGAAATTATGAATAATGATCTATCTATTCAATGGCACACTGACAAAATATAAATCATAAAATACCAATATCGCTAATGTATTTTGTCCAGTATATATACAAGCTAGACGTAGACAGATATATAGATAGATAGATAGATAGATAGATAGATAGATAGATAGATAGATAGATAGATAGATAGATAGATAGATAGATAGATAAAACCATCCATGATACCACTACCAGCCAGGAACCATAGGTTTAACCGTAAGGGATTGAACTCAGACACACATTCAGCGCGGGCAGGGATTGGAAACCATAATTGCCAGTTTCTTTCGAACTCAGGTGGCACGGAATTGCAATGCCTCACACGTGCTTGCCTGGCGGGTTTCATTAATTTCTTCCCAACAACAGCTTCCTGTTAAACCGAATTCAAAACAGGCGCTCAAACAAGCCGCCGTTTATTGAAATACCAATCATGTGACTGAAACATGATGATAAAGAGACTTTGGTAACGAGGGTATATAGCTTTAGGAGACGACCACGCAATACACCCTATAATCACGGATGCTGAAACGATGGCAGACCAGTAACAGTCAAAAAGGTTCGACTAATCGGAACATGAGTGAGCGAGTGATGTAAAATTAAGGTCACATGAGATGGGTTTACTATAATGTAATAGTTTAAAGAACTGTTCAAGTATAGATATAATCCATAACTCGTACAACACCCAGAGTGCTTTTGACATTACGCAACACTTGTTACATGTATGGATCTCCAACAGGCAGATAATTTGGCAATAACTACTGATAGACAGTTGAGCTTTGGCAGATTCGGTACTGTCCGACTCAGAACCATAACTGAGGAGAACGGAGCAGGAAGCCGCCATCACAGGTTTGTGTCATCCCCAAGGGACAATGCTGTAAACAGAATGGGACAGCCTCATCCGACTGCATGTCATGCCACGTCGCACTAATTATTTTTCCCAGATGATAATCGACTTTGATCAGTTAAGCAATGCCGATGATGATGATGATGATGATGATGATGATGATGGTGGTGGTGGTGGTGGTGGTGGTGGTGGTGATGATGACGGTGATGATGATGACGGTGATGATGAAATACAAATATAAAATCGATATTTCACTCATGCGAAGTATACATCGAAACCCCTCATGTACAATGAGCTCCGATGATGATCTTGCAATAATATTTTACATTTCACAGAAACATCGTCATTTTTCCTGTTGTCCAACAAGCCACGTGTTAGCCGTTTTGTGGCGGGGGACTTGTGTCAGTTTTGTGATAATTCTCGTGACTTGTACAAAAAGAGCATACATCCTGTCTTATCTTCAAGTTCGGTTTCCCGGGCAGTCCCATTTAAAAAGATAGTATATCTAGAGTGAGCATTGAGATGACTAGTCCATGATTGTCTCGAGCCACTCAACCTTTCAATCGATAAGCTGTGAAAAACAGTAATCGCGGTCTTCGCTTGATATGTCTTTAAGGTTAAGGGTTAGATGGCATGTACCGTTAAAGCAGCTGATATTGATTTCAATGGATGTAAATCCTAGCTGATATGCTCGTTTCGAGAAAAAAATGACAGATTCTAATTTAGACAACAAATTCAAGAAAAAAAGTACTCAAAGATGAGTATCGATTTTATGAGCAGCCCTTTTTTGACGAACATATGTCAGTCAAACATATCTTTCTTCAAAACGTCCCGTCAGTTTATCAAAAATATTCCCTGAAAATCGATTCTTATAGCGAAAAACAACAACTTGCTATGAGGAGAGATCAATCGTTCTCATTACATTAGTCATAAATTGAAGATCGTGTTGACGATATCCAATAAAACATGTTTTTTAACTTTCATTAATGATAACAAACTGCTGATAACTTGGGAATCAAAAGGGTTGCATGTATTTTCAGGTTCTTTTCTTTGTGTCATGGAAAGACCAGTCTCGGGATCTGAGAAACGTTCCCATTATTTTGATCACATTTCCAAAGAGGATGTATATCAATATACAGTGCATGTGATGGTATGTATACTGCATGACCTAAGATGTATACACTCATATCATATGACGTTGGCTGAAATTGAGCATGAAATTGTTGTAGGTCGATAGTCAAAGAAATAGTTGTTGACAGTGATGTATTCTATACGAGTATCACCGGTTTGCAATCCTCGCAGTCCATGAACTTTTGCATACTCTTTGTCAAATTGAATTTTCAAGTGCGTCCAGCTATCAATAGTGCATCCGTGGTGTGAACGTCAATTTCAGAAACTGCATACTTCTTGTATATCTGTGTAAACTTACCAGCAACTTAGACATTAACTACACCGTGCGTTATTTAACGAACCAGATGGAAATCTTGCAAACTATGCAGATTCTCCAAAATATCAATGTGTTATCTTCAGTAATCGAAAGCAGATTATTGTCGGTATGCCTGTTTGAGATCACTGATGTAATCGCGTAATTACTGCCACACATCTTCTTTTCCTTGTTCACAGTGTACGATATCATCGATGTGTTTACGACATTTGCACCTTCAGCTTAATCACTTTTCCGAGTAGAAGCTGTGTCTCCACTGGTGTCAGATCATACTTTCACATTTCAGGCATTTCAAGAAGAAATATAAAAAATGTACAAAAAAACGAAAGATCTTCTATAGGAAGATGTGTCATTTCAGTGATTAGTCTGACGTATTCCTCTAGAACCCCTAGCAATTCTGCGATCCTGATTAGAGTCCCGTATAGACCACTGGGACACAAAACTGTCCATCATCATTCCCAGATGATAATCGACTTTGATCAGTTAAGCAATGCCGATGATGATGATGATGATGATGATGATGGTGGTGGTGGTGGTGGTGGTGGTGGTGGTGATGATGACGGTGATGATGATGACGGTGATGATGAAATACAAATATAAAATCGATATTTCACTCATGCGAAGTATACATCGAAACCCCTCATGTACAATGAGCTCCGATGATGATCTTGCAATAATATTTTACATTTCACAGAAACATCGTCATTTTTCCTGTTGTCCAACAAGCCACGTGTTAGCCGTTTTGTGGCGGGGGACTTGTGTCAGTTTTGTGATAATTCTCGTGACTTGTACAAAAAGAGCATACATCCTGTCTTATCTTCAAGTTCGGTTTCCCGGGCAGTCCCATTTAAAAAGATAGTATATCTAGAGTGAGCATTGAGATGACTAGTCCATGATTGTCTCGAGCCACTCAACCTTTCAATCGATAAGCTGTGAAAAACAGTAATCGCGGTCTTCGCTTGATATGTCTTTAAGGTTAAGGGTTAGATGGCATGTACCGTTAAAGCAGCTGATATTGATTTCAATGGATGTAAATCCTAGCTGATATGCTCGTTTCGAGAAAAAAATGACAGATTCTAATTTAGACAACAAATTCAAGAAAAAAAGTACTCAAAGATGAGTATCGATTTTATGAGCAGCCCTTTTTTGACGAACATATGTCAGTCAAACATATCTTTCTTCAAAACGTCCCGTCAGTTTATCAAAAATATTCCCTGAAAATCGATTCTTATAGCGAAAAACAACAACTTGCTATGAGGAGAGATCAATCGTTCTCATTACATTAGTCATAAATTGAAGATCGTGTTGACGATATCCAATAAAACATGTTTTTTAACTTTCATTAATGATAACAAACTGCTGATAACTTGGGAATCAAAAGGGTTGCATGTATTTTCAGGTTCTTTTCTTTGTGTCATGGAAAGACCAGTCTCGGGATCTGAGAAACGTTCCCATTATTTTGATCACATTTCCAAAGAGGATGTATATCAATATACAGTGCATGTGATGGTATGTATACTGCATGACCTAAGATGTATACACTCATATCATATGACGTTGGCTGAAATTGAGCATGAAATTGTTGTAGGTCGATAGTCAAAGAAATAGTTGTTGACAGTGATGTATTCTATACGAGTATCACCGGTTTGCAATCCTCGCAGTCCATGAACTTTTGCATACTCTTTGTCAAATTGAATTTTCAAGTGCGTCCAGCTATCAATAGTGCATCCGTGGTGTGAACGTCAATTTCAGAAACTGCATACTTCTTGTATATCTGTGTAAACTTACCAGCAACTTAGACATTAACTACACCGTGCGTTATTTAACGAACCAGATGGAAATCTTGCAAACTATGCAGATTCTCCAAAATATCAATGTGTTATCTTCAGTAATCGAAAGCAGATTATTGTCGGTATGCCTGTTTGAGATCACTGATGTAATCGCGTAATTACTGCCACACATCTTCTTTTCCTTGTTCACAGTGTACGATATCATCGATGTGTTTACGACATTTGCACCTTCAGCTTAATCACTTTTCCGAGTAGAAGCTGTGTCTCCACTGGTGTCAGATCATACTTTCACATTTCAGGCATTTCAAGAAGAAATATAAAAAATGTACAAAAAAACGAAAGATCTTCTATAGGAAGATGTGTCATTTCAGTGATTAGTCTGACGTATTCCTCTAGAACCCCTAGCAATTCTGCGATCCTGATTAGAGTCCCGTATAGACCACTGGGACACAAAACTGTCCATCATCAACTGGCATCATCAGCCTTGTATCCACCTGCTTTGAAATGTCCCGTTTTACATGGTAAGATCAGATATATCAGCAGATTCATGGACTACCCAAAGGATCTCCACTGTCACCTCTCATACCTGAGATATCCATGACCACCTTTGAGGAACTTGCTCTAGCTACTTCACCATTCCAGCCACTATGTTGCCACATGGATCTTGATGATACTTTCTCTATCCTAGACAACCATCATGAAACCAATGTACTTCTAGATCATCTCAACAATCAACACACTAGAATTAAGTTTATGATGGAAACAGAAGCATCTTGAACATCGCTATTGACAATTCCAACCACCAACTTACCACCTCGGTCTATCGTAAACCTACCCACACAGACCAATATATTCATTACCGCTCGAACCACCATCCCCAAATCAAGAGAGCAATAGTCGCCACACTTGAGAGACGCTCAAAACCAATCTCTATCCCAGGCCGACTGCAACAAGAAGTAGACCTTCTGAAGACAACACTTGTCACATACGGTGGGTATTCCTAGAACCATGTAGAAATCACTATAAAGAAAACACAAGACCAAGTTCAATGTCCTCCAAAACCTGAACCATCTCCCATTCGCATCAACACCCGTATGTTGGGCCCATCAGCTACCAAGTCAGCAGACTCCTTAAGAAAATCGCCAGCACTGACACCACCTTGTCGTCTTCCAAAACCCTTAAAACTATGTTACATGCAAATGGTAAGGGGTGCAATCGCGCTTCATCTAACCCAAACGGCTGTGTGTATAAACTGAAATGTGACTGTGGTGACATTTACGTTTGAGAGACATGAAGACTAGTAGGTACACGTGTCAAAGAACACAAACCTTCTGTGGGTAAATTGGATTTTAAATCTGCAGTTTCCAAACACGTTATGGTTAATCCTGATCATAAAAGTAACCGGGAAACTAAAATCGTCACGGAAGGGCATCAGTGACTGGGGAAAACGCAAGTTGATGGAAGATATATTCATCAAACGCACAAGACCAGGAATAAATTGGGATTAGGATGTGTGTACCTCCTAAATGCATGGTACATAAAACAATAACAGAGAATACCCTACCCTCGTCACTGTTCCCATGTATAAACAATAATTTCCATGTACACACTGCTATTAGTAGTATTTTATACATTGATGAAAAAAGTCTCTGTACATATCTAAACCAGTCAACAGTTTCGTATAACAAGGATCTGTACATTTCTAAAGTAATCCCACAATATGTTATTAATATTATATTTCATATATTTATAATAACATAATTTACTCTAATAGCCCTGTTACCTGTAACCACTGACGTTCACATGTATTATGTAGCCATAGCATTGTGACGTCATACGTATTGGGACTTGGCGGGCAGAGTTAACAGTTAAGCCTGGGGCTCCTTTCATAAATCAACCTTAACTAAGGTTAACCTTAACGTCCTTTCTTTAACATTGCTCTAAGGTAACATCAGTGCAGTGTTAAAGATTGGGAGTTACGGTTAACCTTAGTAAAGGTTGCTTCGTGAAAAGTGCCCCTTTTTGATTGGTCTAGAACAAGCCCTGAAATGTTGTTGTACAGAATAAAACAAGAGGATGTAATCCAGACAAATCTTTATGTTCATCATAGAGCAACTTCTAAAATGCCAATCAAGCATCTAGAAATAGAAGAGTTCAGTTTCTAATTTGTCGTTGCTATGCTGATGATGAAATCTCTGTCTGAGTTTCTTCCTGATAAACAATAAGTGTTGCAACTAAAGAACAGTGATATTGGGGACAGCTACCTGGACGTTTGAACTGTCGCTTGCCATGGATAAACAAGGAAGATGTGCATGCAGCATGTGTTGACATAACCGTACAGGCTCGCCATCTCTCTTTTTCCAAAATTCAAATGAAAGTACCTTGATTAGCAAAACTGCGCGCCAACATGCCAGAGAGCAACTCATACCTCTCTCGTGGACATTTTGTTCAATAATTCCGCCAGAGATCAAGCAGCTGCAGTTTGTTTATTTTTGTTTCATTTTCAAACCGAAGTAAGCAGAATAATCTCCGATGTCCTTACTTGTAATAAGCACGTCAATCGCATCTGCATCTGCACATGTACCAATGACTTTAGAAGAAACGTAATATGCAACAACCTCATCACATAAACACACCACAGGAATTCCATAGTCTGCATCTAGTCAACCTCGTTGATGATCAACAAAAATGGCTTTTTTGTTCAGGACATTTGGGGATACTAAAAAGTGGTTTGTTAATAGAAATCCAATGATATGGTCAGATACGTGATCAAGCAAGCAAGACATTGTCAGCATCACAGAAATGGCTGCTGAACGATCGCCCTGCCCTAACGTTAGCAGTACATATCGACCAATACTATGGTTGTCTTTGTAGCTAAAGCACCGTTTCCTCTTGACATTTCAGTTTAATACAAGTAGTTTGTTTTTGTGCCCGTAGTTTCATTAATGTTTTACTGATCAAATACGTTTACCTCGACACGACGGAATTCACGATAAAGCCAAATATTTGCAGATGGGATCGTAGAGTGGTGGAGATTTTCTTTCAGACATGCGAGAGTGTGCAGCTATTGAAACAGGAAACCATGTGTGAAAGACTAAATGTCATCCTATAGATTCTTCTTTGTACGATCACCGAGGGATTAACTCGGAGATGTATAACTTCACACTGTCAGAAAATCAAATTCGCTTTTGGATTTATATTAATTGTTAGGAAACGGAAATGTATCTTGACAGTTTTGATTTACGCTTAAAAATCACGTTTTTCAAAACAGGTTTTGATCGTGATGGATATTTTTAGTTCAAGTTCCTAATAATGATTAGTTTCAATACTACGTTTATTACTTTTACTCCATCCTGATGATTATTAGTACATATTTATCATGATCCATGATAAACATGAATACATTCACCACTGTCCAAATACTGATTGTATCATTTTGTGCACACTTTCAAGTATAGTAATCATTACTCTGACGTGTTTTACATGAAATCTTTTCGGCAGACAACAGTAGCTGTATTTAAAACAACGTGCATTTCAGAGGTGGTATAAAAAATTAACAGATCGATTACTGCTTTACATGCATTACAACAGTAATTAGCGAAATTAGCGAAAATTACAAATTAGCGAAAAAAACATACCAATTAGAAAGTCAATCACCAGACATTTAACAAACAAGAATCCATACTGTACAAAATTCTAATAAACTCAACCAGTATGTGTAACACACACCTGCAGCAAAACACATGCCTTATTGCGTACTTGACGAAATGATATAGCGTGGTGAGCATACTTTAGGGAAGTCACAAATCAGGTACAGTACAAAATTTAATCCATATGATCAGTTTCCATGGAAACGAAACCTAACGATTGACATCGATGAAACTCAACATCTGTCTACTTGCATTCGGTCCTCTTTTGATCACTGAAGCAGATAACATCACCTATAATACATGTACGGCTACCGTCTCGGAGGTGCCTCAAGTCAGTGACCGGAATATCTGTCCAGAAGGCGTTCGACAACCGACATACTTAAACACGTCGAAGGACATTCGAGGGAAAACTGTGTAAGTGAACGTGACCGGAAATGACCAGTGCAAGTAGGGTGGATTGCACCCAATGAATGTGTTTGAAAGGTTCGGTCAGTTCATATGTGTATTCTTGTCCTGGGTTTGAAAGGATGAATCCATGTTGTGTATCAGTGTCTTCGGAAGAGTAGCAGAGTCTCGCAATCACCTGTCAGGTCTAAGTGTCAATGAGTTTCTATTAGAGTTTCACAGATGGCTACGTCGTCAAAGGCGTCAAAGAGTTTGAATCCCAGATTCAACCTCCATGTTTCGAAAGGTTTATCATCAACATAACTGTGATCCTTGGTTCACGAAATGGGTCTGCATCCTCCTGGTTCTTACTTCAAAAGCACACAAGCTGCTCCAGCAAATGTAATATTGCTCAAGGTTGCGTAAAACGTTCAGGATAAGTATTATTTCACTTCCAAGTATTCAGATCGTTAAGTCTCTTCTATTCTCATTCTAACACTTCCAACAAACAGCTTCAAATTGACATTTTTTACATAAGACTAGAGGAGCATATTCTATATACTCAAATTGTTTAACTCGCTAGAGTGCCACTGTATTCCCAACATTGTTTTCCTATTCTATTTATATTGCCAATGCAGTGGAGCTTCACATAATGAAGAATGCCAATACATGTCTGCCACTTCATCTGTGCTCTCTCTGTAAGAGTGAGTACTGGAGTTTTTTGGAAACATTGTACGAATGCGGATAATTACATTTGCAAAAACCGACTCACGCGTTTAATAAAATTAGCCTCACTATTATTGGTAAAGGGCTTTTCAAAATGATGATCCTGAGAAGCGAATTCGTAAAGCCATGTAACTATGCTTTGACTGTCACCGTTCAAGTGGTAACCGCTATTTGAATTACTCCACTCCCGTGCTGACATTTAAGCAAATCTGTTTTCTGATAATTAATTTACACAAAAAACGAAATATGGATTCTTTGCTATGGAGGTATTTACTACTGCATATTGGATAGCATCTCCTAGATGTTGTACATATGCGTCACTCGTTTCGCAGAGATAGAACCTGTCAAAAAACACGATGAAAATTGACTAAGTTATAATAGCTTCTCACAGTACGTGCTTAGCATCCGTAACACATTGTATGACCATGGGACTATTTCTGGCTGTGTTCTGTTAAGCACGTCCAATGTATCATTGAACTTCCAAACTTCAATATCCTTAGTTTGAACGAAACTGGTGTCTGTATTACCCGATAAAGGGATACAACTAATCGTCTAGTTTGCAAGTATTTTGTTTCTTTCGTCCCGTTTGTTTTGTCCATTCACCTTGTCCTGGACTGTATTGCTAAAATTGCTCTTTGCAGTTTCGAAAACATGACAAATTAAAAAACAAATTGTAAGCCAAAGGTTCTCAGAGAATCTGCCTTTTGGTACGGATCATGAATGCATAATTCACAGTTGATATTCCGATCAAAATTCGGCATTTGGAACACCTGATTCATGTGCTCTCCATTCACGCTCAAGTTTCCCGTTCGTTCTCGAAACGTACCCTCGCGAAAGTTCGTTGGTCTATAGCATTGCAGAATGAATGACAGAAACGTATGAACCGATCGTAAAGGTATAGTCATGCCATCTTTCAAATTTCAATACGGGGGCTTATCAGAAAGTTCTAAGTCTACACATTTTCTAGACTGGTGACACCAAGTAATCTTAGGAATGTTGTTGGACAGTGTTCTTCATCAGCATTTCCTCTTATTTTACTCAAATAGATCAACTAGTTCGAAAGTATTAGGTCCATGAAGCATACTAGGGTATACATACGAGTACAATGTGAGAGATGTTGAGGGCTGAAGTTCTGAGTTTACATGACAATGCTTCGTCTCATCTCTCGACTGGCAAAGTCTGCAGTACATCAATGTGGCTTCGACTTCCTCATCCTCCATACTGACCTGACCCTATCCGACTTTCACCTATTTCCAAAATTGAAGGAACAGTTAAAAACGTTAACGCTATGCCGGTATTGACGATCTCAAATCTGCTGTACTCATATGTATACCCCAGTCTGCTTCAAGAACCTGCTGCTTTTGAACTAGTTGATCTATTTGAATAAAATAACTTGAAAGTCTGATGAAGAACTCTGTCCAACTTTGAACTTGTTGACCAGCCCTCGTATTATCGAACGTGTAATTAAACAAGTGAAAAGCTATCAGAACTTTCCAAGCAGGTTACCGATGAACACTGTAAAAGATATTTTTCACATTCAACATTAATTACTTGGGTTTTTTTAATGATTTGAAATATACTTTTCAATGAAATGATCAAATACCTGCTATCGATAATATATGAACTCGTCGAAGCTCTTTACATAGTCTCGCATTGTTTCAACAGTCATTGGGTAGAAGGTAACAGAAAAATGCACTAATAGATTGTCTAGACGATTGTCCAAGATCTTGGTGTCACTCACCTCCAAGAAATCTCACATCACTCCTGTTCTTACAAACCTCCTCTACCTTCCAACGGTACCTTTCAAACAGTTGACAACATATTTGTAATTGACACCTTCATTAACAAGTATTTATCACTTTTTAAAGGTAGACCTTATTGCGCTTTCATAGATTTGCAAGCAGCTTTCGATTCAGTCCATCGACCATCCCTATTTTATAAACTGTGGATTGGTAATGTAAAGCGAACAATGTTTAGACTTATTAAGAATATGCATGAAAATGTGAAATCATGTGTGTTGGTCAACAATGGTTGTAATCCTTTTTTTGACTGCCTCTTTGGAGTGTGTCAAGGATGCCATTTATCACCTTTCTATTTTCCTTCTTTGTAAATGATATCGCAGAGTTTTTGAGTGTACATAAGCAATATTGTGTTAATCTAGACTGGCTGGACCTCTTTATACTATTTGCTGATGGTATAATCTTGTTTGATAGCACAGTTATAGGTCTACAAAAAAGACTTGATAAACTGGCGGACTATTGTAATAAGTGGCAACTAAAGGTAAATTCATTCAAGAGTAAAATTATTGTTTTCCGTAAGGCTGGTAGGCTAAAAAAATACGAAATATTTTGGCTTAATGGCAACCCTCTCGATATTGTTCCGAGTTATAAATACCTTGGAGTACATCTTTCTAGCTCCGGTTCATGGTATAAATCTCAAAAGATCTTGTCTAAACAGGCCTGGAAAGTAATACTCTTGTTACAATCAAATGTGTACAATTTTCATAAACTCCCTCTGAAAATGTTACTCCATATCTTTGATGTTAAAGTGCTACCAATACTATTATACGGCTCAGAAATATGTGGATTTCATCCTCCTAAAGATATCTTGAACGTCCATGATAAATTTTGTAAACTTGTATTAAAGCTAAGAAGATCTGTCCCTAATATAGTTGCGAGAGCTGAATTGGGAAGATACTCATTAAAAGTAAATCAATACGTGAAAATAAATAAGTATTGGTTACGTTTATTATCCCAGAATGAAAATAGGATAATATATTATACTTATGTATATCAGTACAATCGAGGCCCTTAAAGTTAAAAATCTTTTATATTCTTATGGATATGGTGACATCTGGAAACGACAATTTGTTACGTGTACTAAATCATTCTTATCAACATATAGAACACGGTGTATTGATATTGATAACCAGTCCCTCTTTGAATCATTTAAAAGTTATTGAAAAGTTATCTTCACTTTATAGAATAGTTAAGTTATCCTATGAATATGAAACCCACTTAAATGCTGTGAATACTGAGGTATTCAGGATTACTCTCTCACAGTTTCGTACATCCAGTAGTGATCTTATGATATCACAGGGTAGAAAATTATGCATACCTAGAAGTGAACGACTTTGCCCATTTTGTGTCATCCCACATGTAGAAACAGAATACCATGTCTGTCTAGAGTGTCCATTTTATAACGACCTCAGAAGAAATTTCCTGTCAAGTTACCATTACAACTTCCCATCTGAGAGTAGTAAACTCTTATTTACCGCCAAGAATACACTCATGATTCATAATCTGGCCAAGTTTACTTTCTTGGCTCTTAAGATGAGGAGAAAACAATGGTCTATCACATAACCTATATATTAATATTCATCTGTATATTGTATCAGATAGAACGAGGAGCAAACACGTGTCCATCATATCACCTATATATTGATACTCACATGTATATTGTATCAGACAGAACGAGGAGCCAACAATTTTCTATCATGTAATCTATATACATGTAGCTTATACTTACATGTGTATTGTACCAGATATAACTTGTACTTATTGCCTCATGTACTAGTGGTGCATCAAAAACATCCTGTCAATACTTTGTAAAATGGGCCTGTGGCCTGATTTACTGAAATATACTACTACTACCTTCCAATAAAGAGTAAGGATCCAATTCAAAATTCTCAATCTGACATACAAATCTCTGCACAAGGAGTCTCCTCCATACATGTAAGAGCTCATATCAGTCTTTGTCGCAGCACGTGAACTAAGATCTCAACACCAGAACCCACTGACAGTACCACGATACAAACGCAAGTCCTTTGGTCAGAGATCTTTTGAACACTATGCCCCGTGGAAATTTCTTCCCCAAGATCTTTAACTTTTGATTCATTCAAACCTTTTCCACCAGTTCAATGAATCATACTTTGTTATCATCCTTTTTTATGTACTTTGTTATTGCTGCACCTTGAGCATGATGCAAGCATGGAAGTGAGCCCATTATAAAGGTGCACTTTTATGATTCATTATTCTTACTGTTCCTGTTGATGATCTCTCCAGTTCGGCGGTCGAACTGCTGAAATTGTATAGTATATAGGTTACAAGCCCCAATCTGCAGTTATTTTTGAACTGACCTGCGGAAATACTGTTTGAAACTTTCATGAGTCTGGTGGCACAACCTTTGAAACGCAAAAGCCGTGAGGTATGTGTGTTCATTTATTTCTTTTTTATTGATAAATACGAGAAAGCACTGTATAAGGTGAGAGAATGGTCATCTTTGTGTCACAGGGGTTAGTGTATCCTTTGCCTGCAGCTGGTTGGACACTATTCTGAAATAGACGTTTGGTAATCTGATGTGTCCAAGCGCGTATTTACTGTAAAATTGGTGTCAAAACCATGTGATAATATTGCATGTTCCAGTGTTGAACGCATACATTTGTAAACGGCAGGTTTTATACGCATTGATGTCATCTTTTTGCGACAGCATTGAGTGAGAGACTCTTGTTTTACGACGCTTTTAGCTATATTCCAGCAATAACACGGGCTCAGAAATGGGCTCCACACATTTTGCCCATGTGGGGAATCGAACCCGGGTCTTAGCGTTACTTGCGACATCAGGTAAACTTGGAACTAGATACCTAATCAGAGCAGAAAAAGAGTCTTCCGTTTAGCTGTTTCTCTTAGCTTTATATTTATGATGAATATATACCTGAAGCCATATAGATAACTGAACATTTTACGAGAATATGAATTTAACTCAGGAGGTTGGGATTTTCATGTTAACAATGTTTTTCTAAACGTGGTTTAGTCGTTCCCCATAATTAACATCTGATAAATGCCTCGTGTAGCGCACGTCATGTCCCAGTTAAGCAGTAATTGAAGCTAGCATTGTCACCGGAAGGAAGGCAACTGGAAATCAATGTAACCGTGCTCATCTAAAGAACAACACGGCACAGGTGTGTTTGAGTATATGTCTGACTAATTGACACCGACCTGTCCTCTGGCATCATCTTTGTTTGTCAAGAGCTTGAACCTTCATTCTCAACTTTAAATATAAATGTAGGTGTATTCAGTACACCACTTATGTATTCATTAAAGCACTTAAACTGCATAAGGTGGAAAACCAAGCGTTCGTAATGACTAAATGAAGAATGGATCAAAACGTTATACTATTTATCTTATTCGCATCGTATATAAGTAATCATGAGTAACTGTCGCGATTTTAGTTCACTGACAGGATCTTCTACTCTTGGGATCGAATATCAGTACATGTTTCATGGTTTCCAGGGATGCTTGCTGTCTTTGCAAATTTGTAGATAACATTAAATTAATACGCAGGTTATGTTTGTTGTGTCTGATAGCTCAACTCAATCGATGAAGATTAGAGACAAAACAGTATTTTGAATATTCTATCCATAACAATATGCTGGTGTTTCGTACGACAACATTAACTCACTGCTTCTATATTTATATAACGTACTTAACGTCATCAAAATACCTTGCATTCGTGTTACAAAAATAGAAAAGATTTATAGACGCTCTCCAGTTAGTACTTGAAGGAGTCATCCCATCTTTAAAAGTTCCAACTGTAGGTGTCAGCTGAACATCGATAACTCAGTGATAGTTTAAGTGAAACGTCATATAACACATGTCTGGCAGCTGCCTCGGTGGTGACGAGATAAAATTACTCCGCGAAGCAAGAGATATACAGGCTGTCATCAAGACCCACCTGCCCTTACATTCTTATGCCCAACGGCATCTCATTTACCATTTGCTATCGGACACACTTCCAGCAAGATTTGTGAGAGTGTGAGAGATGATGGAATTTGATCTGTGTCGTAGAACGTATGACATGCTAATTATTCATCTAGTGGATCATCTACGTATATATTGTCTATATGTGTACAGAGGATGCAGTGGAAAGAGTTAATCGGTGTGTTCATGACAGTTAGCTGAAAATCGTTCAGGTTCTGGGTCTGTTTACAGCGAACTCTGGCGGTGCGCACACTGTCTTGTCTTGTGGCTAGATATTCGTGACTGATAACGAAAGACCCTTGGTTGGGTTCTAGGTTGCCTCACGACACAGGACATTGACAGATTGCGCATGGACTTATTACCCGCTCTTGCGATGGACAAGGGGCGACACAAAGTTCATTTGACTTTACTATGTCTCGTTTGGCTACCCATGTTAATCTGCGGCATGGTACGGCGGTGGACTGATCCTAGATAACCACTTGACTCAGGCCAGGCTGGCACGAACTGCCACACATACGTGTACGTCGGTGCAGGATTCTTGAACGCAAGGTTAATCCACAACCGTTTCAACTAACCTTACAGTGGGTGGCCTATGTTCGTAGGAGTTGATTTGTCCAGTCCAAACACACCTACATGCGAATGTATCGTTACTCAAATATTTTGTATCCTCTTGATCTCCTTAATCTGCCCTCCCCAATATATTTCACACTTTCAAGAAATTGCAAGCAGCCAAATACGGATGCAACAAGAAGGACATGTTACGCGAAACACTCACTGAATGTCAATCCGTTGCTTTGAAGACCTATTGAATTTCTAGCGGACATAAAGACAGTTTTGTGGCATGATGACATCTTGAGTTAGCTTCCACAAACATGTTTCCTCTTTGGTATTTTCACTGATTATCAGTGATTCATTCATGTTACTTTCCCCACATCCTTAACCTGACACCAAGAATATGTTTTGCAAAAATATCGACTAATTATTCCACAGCGTTGGCGTTTTCACAATTACATCTACAGCACATTTCAACACAAGGACCTATTTTCAGTTCTACTTCTACATCGTGACCTGCGATTGATTTTTTTCTATTTCATCAGTGCATGTCATAATGCTTGTATGGTGCACAGTGACTTTGTGACCTTTACATTCATGTAAAACCTCTCAAGATAAAACATGATTTTTCCACGTCAATACAGAACATTTCAGGTACTGCATAAAACGCCTAGTGGAAGTAATGACGTGTGCTCGAATCACTGACGTGAACTGGTAGCAAATGAACCGTTGGAACATGATTTATTGTTCATCGGAATAGTTACCGTTTCCAAGTCACGCTTCGGTGTCTCTGGTTCCTTGACTGCAACCTTACAATTGTGATCAGCACATTAAGAATGGTGAATATCGCTTTACTTTGGTATGCAATCATGCACATATTTCAGATAGGTATCTCCGTAGTCATATTACAATGGAACCAGAATACAGTGGTTTACAATGGCAAATTGAAATACCATTATGCAGTGGAAGCTGTCTAAACCGGCACTCATTGGGACTGAAGAGGTATTCCGGTTTATACAATGTGCTGGATTGTAGAGCTGATGATAAATGTACAAGCCACGAATGGGACTGAGATTTTATGCCAATGTTTATAACTTGCCGGAATGGACAGATGCCGGTTTGGGCTGATTCTACTGTACTTACATTTGTTATAGCGCCGATATCCAGCTCAGCTGATCAACGGCGTTTTCTTTTTCCCCACGATCACTGGATGTCAATTTCAACGGCAGGTCGTATTATCAATCTCAACTCCCTGGGGGCCATGTACATATATCTAAACAAGTCTTATATTGTCAAAGAGAGGCACTATACTCTGCAAGGATTTGTTTGTGTGTAAAACAAGCGAGTATGAAGTGAGTAAATTAAATACAGTTTAACGTTGCTTCGGTGTCTTTCCGTCATATATGGCTTCGTAGCATAATGGGAATATTTAACGTCGATACGTTCCTGAACTTACTTAGTAATCCAGCTAAAAGTGAGTGAGTGAGTTGAGTTTTACGCCACACTCAGCAATATTCCAGCTTTATTGCGGCAGTCTGTAAATAATCGTGTCTGGACTAGACAATCCAGTGATCAACAACATGAGCATCGATTTGCGCAATTGGGAACCGATGACATGTGTCAACCAAGTCAGCGAATCTGACCACTAGGTCCCGTTAGTCGGGTCTTACGAAAAGCATAGTCGCCTTTTATGGCAAGCATGGGGTGCTGAAGTCCTATTCTACCCTGGACCTTCACGGGTCTCCCGCTAAATGCAAATGCAATTTCAGACTTACCACACACAATAATTCAATCCACATCAGAAGGAATATAACAAGGGGCAATGACGGTGTGAACAATATGTACACCAGACTTGGAAATAAATGTCGTCTATTTAACATATTTATGTTATACAGCTATTTACATTTGTCATCCGTAAATCATTATGCCCTGACTCCATGATTGACGGGAATATTTATTGCCTCCCGACTTGACAATATAACCAGGCACTGACCACCTACTATTAGTTGTTTGTGGTGCATCACGACATGCATTGTGCAAAGTCGGGTTCCGTTTCATGATTCCGCACTGCCAACGTTGTAAATGTACATCTCATTTAGGTTACATATCACGCCTTAGACCCTGTTAAATCTAACCGCGTGTAAGTGGAAGTCTTCTGTAGGAATAACAATGTATCTTCATTTACGTCAGTGGCGATTTCTTTCGGTTTTTTAAACAACCATGACAAATAGCCACAATCGATTGAAGTGGTCCTATATTGTAGGGGAAATAAACATGGAAACATGATGTAAAACCCATTAGCTGCACCATATCAGGTTGTTCTGACCATAAGAAATGCAAATAGCTCAACTGCAGTACCACAACATCAAAATGCATATTGAAACGGCATATGATCATTAATGTGGCTCAACTGTTTCACTGGATTTACAGATGCAAATATGTTGGTGAGTGGAACCGGACTATTTAATTCGCAGTTTTCTTAAACAAGAACTAGTTAAACATGAAACAGACGTGTGTTTTGCATAATATATCACACCGGTATAAAATAATTTAGAGCTGATATTCTCATTTTGGTCACCTGACAGGTAAAATACTCATGCATTTACGTTTACATATATTAGTAGTAAGTATTCCATACTAGGTTATATGACATATCATCAAACGGTGCCCGATACAGAGAAAACAATGTTTCAAATATTGTTACAAATTTTAAGAATTACATGTTTTCTCACTTACTTCATAAACATTACGACCCCAACTTTACTGATATCCTCTTGTATAATCTGCCACGATTCCAGGACCATAGCCTTCTGTGGTTCTGTGATTTTTGGTGCATGCTCGAGGGGATCTCTTGCAGGTGCCACAATATGTCCATTACACGTGTGTCCATTTGAGGGAAGATACTTCTTCCCTTTCCCTTTTCCCTTTCCATCAGCAGAAGAGGCCCTTTTGTTTCTACTTTTCTTCGAGTGGTGAAGTCCCATCGCTATAAATGATAACGAATATACACGTGAGGCAGATATCAAGGCAACAACGAACTGTTCACATGGCGCTACTTTCGGGGAACGCCCGCTGTAGGATCACCAATCAATGCTGGAAAGGAGACGATACTATTTCACGAAGAGATATCCACTAGTGACAAGTTCTAAACACACAAACAGTAATTGCTGTCACGGAGCATGCTTTATACACACATGCTTCTACGTCACGTCCGGTCTTCAGCTGCCAGCCAGGCGCTGGTCCCGCCTCATTATCCGATCACCAGTGGCTCAGAATTGAAAAATCCTTCACGTACGGATTTGATCTCACAAATTTGTTCTCTCCAGATTAAGCCGAATAAGACAACACGGAAAGATTTAGTTTGGTCAATACAGAGCCAAACCCAGTGGGTTCATTGATCTACTTACGACACCTATCAGGAATCGGCCTCGCTGCGTGGGTTTTCCAGGAGGAGAGGAAGCAGGAATGAAAGAAGACGTGCATGGTCACTGCCGGACACGAGGGACAGCTCCCACACAAATGGAACCTAAGCGATCGACTAACATATGCGGCGGTGATATTTGGCATTACTTTGCTAAATTAATACGCAAGCAAACGCTGTACACCCAAGTTTCAGTATATCCAAGAAGCAACTACACAATAATGAAAACGGAAACTGTTTCCTAAATAATAAACATTGAAAATGATTTATTAGTGTCTTTATCAGTATCTCATATTCGATATATATATTCGATAATATGCAGTTCATTCGCCGGCATTCACATATTCCCGCTGTCGTATAATTATACCTATAAGCATTCTCATATATAATTATCAGTCAACTCCTTCACTTCCTGTTGCCTGTCAGTCAGTACTACAATTTTGCATGTTTTTTGCATAATTAACACCTAAAAACAAATCCTGTAACTTCAAAGACATCCTGAAACCAAACAAAAATATTACTTCTCAAAGCCGGTTAATAGTGTATGTGTGAGATGATCAATTGCCGAAGATAATCAATACTGAGGCACGTATAACACATCGGATGATCGATGGGCCCTTGTCCGAGGAAAGCCACCTGTGCAAGGCTATTAGCAAAGTGTTTCTGCAACATTGCAATAACAGCTGTCGCCTTTCAATCGACAGCTCTCAATTAATTGGCATTGGGTTCTTTGTGTACTCGTATAGTTAAAAGGTTCGTGAAAAAAGAGTATGCATTCCTTTAGACCGCCAGACGAATGCATTTTGTGGTTCAAGCCAAACTGTTTTAAACGCAAGCAAAAGCAAATTTGAAGTTTAAGTAAATGTCAGAGTGCACATAGATATGGGGCAGGTGGTGTAGGGTTTATCTGACGCGTCGATATTTTTGAATTAATGTAACAAACACATCAAATAAGGTAACGTTATGTTCTGTAGTATATGTGGGAGTTAGAAATTATTAAACAATGTCTGTTATACACGTGTAAAGGTTTCATCAAAAGGCATAGCATGCATAAAATGCCCCTTGGTGCCTGTCGCATCGACCGCCGCCTGTGGGTGACCCTTGCTACACATCGACGAGGTCTGGAGTCACAAGACCAACCAGGGCCCGTTCCACAAAGCTCTCGTAAGCCTAAGATCTCGTAACTTTAAATTTCCTCGTGACATTTCTATACTTTAACATAGGACTGCAAATACTACGATCTGGTCTGGGTTTGGTGCTGAGGTTTCGCGGTTCTTCTTCCTCTACTATACCTCTTCTTCTTCAAGCTGACACTCCGAGAGTCTTCACAGGAGGAGCTCTCGTAAGCCTACGATCAAGTAGTATTCCTACCTCCTATGTTGTAACATTGACTTACGGTAGTCGTAATGCTAGGAGAGCTTTGTGAAACGGGGCTCTGTCTGTCTCCTCCTGTGAAGACTCTCACGGTGCCAGTTTGAAGAAGAAGAGGTATAGTAGAGGAGGAAGAACCGCGAAACCTCAGCACCAAACCCAGACCAGATCTCCACCCGAGGCCTCTGCTGTTGGACCTGCCTGTCCCTGGTCAGCCACGAGCGTGCCTGAAATCGACGACGATGATGATGATAATGATGATGATAATGATGATCACATACATATTACACAGGTGACAAACATACATCCCCTTCCCACAGAGGTTACTCCTGTCATTTCTTACTACGTAAACTCTGTTCTAATACGGCCACATTTCCCGTTCCTTGTAAAATCCACTAGCTCGAAAATTCGCAACACGAATTTTCTCCCCTCTTTCTATCCATTCCGATCGCGTGTTACATCCAGTATGGCGGCCGCCATTGAGCTTGTTGATCAACGTGCGAAGGATAGATTCGGTATGTCATGTTTAACTGAAAAGCACAAACTAGCGCATTATAAAGTGAAGGAATCAAGACATTTAATGGTCAGCTTGTCCTTCAAGAAATCATTGATCCTCGGTTGCATGGGTTCTGTCTAGACTAAACGTTTGCGCGTCGTGCTGGGGAACAGGTTCTAGTTTTCCCGAATCACACGGAAATGACCGAGGCTTTGTGAATGATCACTTTTGAAACAACGTCCATGACTGCACAACTAAATCTGATTACAGCCAATCATTGAACCCAGAACAACTGCACCATGTAATGGCCATATTAGAACAGAGGTTGCGTAGGATATGACAGGAGTAACCTCTGTGGGAAGAGAATTGGTATTATTAATAAGCATTAGTTTCTTCTTTTACACTTCATCGATATCATGAACACAGCCCAGTATATAAGGAAATCTTAAACACAGATTTGCATGATTAAATAAGTACAGGACTTGAAACAGTGATGTAATTAATCCCAGTACAATTCACTGAATGAAACTGATCAACATGATTCTATATGTGATGCATGCTTTGATCTACATCTAAGCCTTTGGAGTATGGACTTCTGTTGCTACACGGACTGAATTCAGACAACGAGGAATCATGTAATCCACCAGACAATCCAGTGATCAAAAGCATGAGCATCGATCTAAGCCATTGGGATTCGATAAAATGTGTCAGCCAAGGCGGCGAACCTGACGACCCGGTCTCGTTACTTCCCTTTTACGACAAGCATGGGTTACTGAAGGCCAACTGTATCCTTCACGGATGCATCTGAAAGGGAACACCAAGAGAATGATTTCGAACTTGAGAAATGGCTGGACATGGTATGTCACAAATGAAAATCAGTTCTTACCATTATCACGACACAATTAATAAACTGATATTTCATGTGTTCTCATTGCTTTATGTTTGAGGTATGTGATCTCAATCGCTTAGTAATACTAACAAAACACATGCTATAGCGTAAGAAAATAAGATTTTGAACATATTTTTCTTCACGAAAGACGAGCAACATTATATCGAAACAACATCAAACGAAGCTTTATAATGTTCACCCTCTGGGAACAAATTAGAGACTAGCGTGTGAATAAACCATTGGTATGTCGAATCATTTAAGTTTCATTTCCGATAAATATCAAGGCGGTCACTCAACATCAATGTTCCAGTGTTCTTTGTATTCCCGTGCTACCAAAGAGTAGAGTTTTATTATTTTCTCTCTTTGACTAGAACCAAAGAAGATATATTTCAAGCTTCAAGCTGATGGAAAAAGCAAAACATTTAAGAATTATAAGTGACCATTTTAGATCAAAAGCCAGCATTTTAAGGAACCATTGCATTTTCCGTTCAATTGTAATGAAAACTTGTAATGAAAAGGCGCATCTAAAGATAATGGTGAACATGTGTATCAGGTTTGATAAAGCTAAAGTTTGGGAAATCTGCACCGGACAGGATAACATCCTCAAAGTCACAACCTAAGTGATGTTTCCATAGAAACCGTCAAAAAATTCAAAAAATCATATCTGAGTCTAAACCTCAAAAGGCACATCTCAGGATCATGCTTGACAAATGTACCAAGCTTGAAAAAGTTAGCAGGTACACTTTGGAAGACAAGATGGCATCTTCATCATCTGTCATAGTCACAGCTTAAGTGATGTTTCCATGGAAAACGCAGACAATAAACTTCAGATCTAGGTCTGCTCCCCAAAAGGCACATCCGGGAATCATGTTTGATATGCGTACCAGGTTTGATAACTCTAGCGTGTTTAGTTTGGAAGATCTGTTCGGGACAATATGACATCCTAATGGTCACAACTTAAGTCATGTTTCCAAGGACACCTCAAATAAAATTATAATTCATATATGGGTTTAATCCCCCAAAAGGCACACCTAGGGATCATGCTTGATATGTGTACCTGGTTTTATGAAGCTAGCATGTATAGTTTAGATCTGCTCAGCACAAGATGACATCCTCATCATCTGTCATGGCCACAGTCTAAATCATGTTTCCATGGAAACCGCCAAAAAAATAATAAAATTTATATCTGCGCCTTAACCTCAAAAGAACATCTTGGAATCGTGCTTGACATGTGTACCAGGTTTAGTTGAGCTATCACGAAAGGTTTAGGAGATATACCTCGGACAAAGAATGCGGATGCACGGACGGACGGACGGAACTCGTTTCTATATCCCTTATGTATACAGTATCTCAGGTGAAAGCAAGCCTTTGTGTTATGTTCGGACTTTGTATTATTTTGTTTCTTTAAAATACAATTTGTTTACCTCAAGATTTAACCTCGCCAATTAAAATATTGAAACTTCTTGATTACAGTCAATTCAAAGTAGGGTTAGCTTGAGAATATTTATAGGACAGCATACTTTCTACAATCCTCACACAGGGTAGAATACGACTTCAGCACCCCATGCTTGCCATGAAAGGCGACTATGCTTTTCGTAAGACCCGACTAACGGGATCTAGTGGTCAGACTCGCTGACCAATTGCGCAAATCGATGCTCATGTTGTTGATCACTGGATTTTCTGGTCCAGACACGATTATTTACAGACCGCCGCAATAAAGCTGGAATATTGCTGAGTGCGGCGTTAAACTCAACTCACTCACTTTTAGCTGGATTACTTAACGTAAGTTCAGGAACGTATCCCCGTTACATATTCCCATTATGCCACGAAGCCATATATGACGGAACGACACCGAAGTAACGTTAAACTTTATTTCATTTACTCATTTCATACTTTCATACTTGTTTTACACACAAACAAATCCTTGCAGATTTAGTGCGGCTTAATACTAAACTCACTCACTCACCCACTCACACATTACTACAGTCAGTTGTAAACAGATCTAAGTGACTGAGTGACTGAGTGATTGAGTGACTGAGTGACTTAGTGACTGAGTGAGGTCATATCCATATAGCCATAAGGTGACGAAACAATTCATATAATAAAATGAAAACATGTTGAAGGGTAAAACCTGTAGACAATGGACAGTAAAACTCCAAGAATATCACATATATGAACATAAAACTAGAATGAGAAAACTTAAACATTGTAATTAAAGAACACAATACAATATAAAACACCGGCTATAGATCGCCAACAATGATCTCCACACTTGGGTAAGAAAGATTCGTTGCTTGGAAAAAACATAATGACGCCCTTCGCTGTGGTGTGTATGTACTTTGTGTATGACATGAGTAGTTTGGTCACGTAAATAATGATTAAAGCTCTTTAACAATACAGCATTTTCCTCAGGGCAAACATGTTTCCTTAATTTACTATATTATACGTTTGGCATTCTGTTTACACTATACTCATGACACTGCAACTGGTGATGATAATATCCATTACCAACTACTGAAACATTTACCTGAACATTTACCTGTCTTATGACACTTTTAGATATATTTGACCAAATATGGACGTCTGGGGAATTTCCACCTTCATGGCGTATTGCCATTGTAGTCCCGATACCAAAACCTGGCAGGGATCATACAGATCCGTCGAATTTCAGACCGATATCTCTAACTAGCTGTGTCTGCAAAACCATAGAACGTACGGTGAATAATTAGATTGCTTTGGTATCTTGAAACCAATAACCTTAAAACAAACATTCAATGTGGTTTCATGACAAACCGTAGTACCATTGATCATTTGGTACGTTTAGAATCCTTTGTCAAAAATGCCATATATAGTTAATAAACAACATGCTGTATCAGTTATGATACGACCTGGAAGCATGGTATTTTAATGAATTTACATGATTTTGGTTTGAGAGGCCGTTTACCTCTTTTCATATCACAGTTTTTAAAAGACAGAAGATTTCAAGTCCTAGTGGATTCAACCCTGTCTGATCATTACAATCAGGATCAGGGTGTCTCAAAAGGCAGTAATTTGTCTGTCACATTGTTTAGTATTACGATTAATAACTTATCTAAGGTTTTAAATGATTCAATTGATGGATCATTATTTGTGGATGAATTTAATATTTCTTGTCGTGGGAAAAATATGCATACTATTGAACGGCAACTGCAGTTATGTTTAAACAAAATAAATAAATGTTGTCTTCAAAATGGCTTTAAATTTTCTAAATCCAAAACGAATTGTATACATATCTGTAGAAAATATAAGCCCCATAAGGACCCAGAACTATCTTTAAATGGCACTCCCATCAAAGTTGTAAAGGAGGCCAAGTTCTTGGGCCTAGTTTTCGATTCCCATTTAACTTTTTTGCCGCATATCAAGTCCCTTAAAGATAAATGCCTGAAAGCACTCGATTTGTTGAAAGTTGTTTCAAACTCAAAATGGGGAGAGGATCAAGCTACTCTCCTACACCTATATCGATCGCTGGTCCATTCAAAACTTGATTATGGCTCCATCGTTTATTCTTGGAGCCTGCAAAAGCAACCTTAAACTATTAGATTCTGTCCATCACCAAGGTCTAAGACTTTGTCTTGGATCTTTCAGAACTTCACCTGTCACCTGCTGACTGATTCTACGTTGAGGCCGACGAACCACCACTTGCACAACGACGTATACAGTTGTCTTTACAATACATTACCAAATTATATTCTATTAAATCTAACCGTACCTTTAATTGTGTCTTCAATCAACTTTATGAAGATTTATACACGAAGAAATCTTCTCTGGTTCCACCTCTGGGGCACAGAATTAAACCTTTTTTCTTCGGCTGGTATTATGCTGGAAAACATAGCTCCCTCCCGTCTTCTTTCTTCTCCTCCTTGGCAGTTGGTTAGGCCCCACGTGGACCTAACATTAACTGCATTTAAACAATCAGAAACCAACGACTTACAATATAAACAAGAATATTATAAACTAAAAACTAATTATAGCAATTACAAACCCTTATTTACAGATGGGTCCAAGAACGGGGACGCAATGGCTTGTGCCACTGTCATTGGATCCAGAACAATATCTTCTAGAATGTCAGATAACAGCTCTATTTTTACTACAGAAGCAAACGCAATATTAACGGCTCTAAAATATATTCAAAGACATCTTAAACATAAACAGTACATAATATATTCCGACTCTCTTTCTTGTCTTCAGGCTATTAAAAAACTGTGTTGTAATCATCCACTTTTAATTGAAATTATTGAATTGTTTAACGATCTTGGTATTGCCCAATACGGCATCGTCTTCTGTTGGTTACCCAGCCACGTAAGCATTTCTGGTAACACAATGGCTGATCTTGCTGCCAAGACAGCACTCAACAAATCAGTGACACCACTTCTTATTCCATACTCTGGTTCCAAAGCTAGCATTAGAACTTACACCCGTGATCTGATGCAGAAGAAGTGGGACACCCAGGTAGGTATAAATAAATTACATGAAATAAAACCGTATATTGGTTACACCTACTTGGGTTGTCAGTCCAGATTTGAAGAGGTCATCATGCGGCGATGTCGTATTGGCCATACAAGATATACTCATGAATAGTTATTGAAAGGTGAGGATCCTCCGTTCTGCATCCCTTGTGATGAAAGAATCACGGTCAAGCATGTCTTGCTTGACCGTGTCGAATATTCCATCGCAAGAGATAATTATTTCAAAACACGAACTATGAAGGACCTTTTCAGTAACGTAAGCACTCATTTAATTATTGCATTTTAAAAAGAATTAGAATTGTTGAGTGACTTTTAAATAAATAAGTATTTTATGATTCGAAGTTAAATTAGTAACTGAGATTGTTAGTGGCTGTATCCTCGAAGGTGGTTGAAGTACCGTAAAATTATTACCCTCTCGAGAGGGTACGTAAGTCCCAAAAGATTTGAAGTCAAATTAAATCTTCCTCCTTTTTAGCCGTAGTATTTCTGTCATTTTAATTTGTGGCTAATCTTGCATACAGTCGGAAGCAGCTGAGGGAATGGTGTAAATCCAAATAGGGACCATGCATGTAGCAAAAGTACCGCAAGTCCCCACGGCCTCTAGTATGGTGATCTACCTTCAGTTGTTGGCGATGTGTGGTCTGTTTTTATAGTGTACCGTCCAAATGTCACGTATGTTCTCGTCACGATATGGCTGCAATATTGCCTATGTGACGTTAAATATTAACTCACTCACTGTTTACACTATAACGTCGACTAACATCGTCAATGTAGACAGTCATCAAATGAACGAATGAAAGTATACTCCCTCCACTGGGAATAAAAAATACAAATTATCCTTAGAGCACGGTGCTTCAGACAGTAAATCGCTCGGGATTCTTAATTCGGAATTCCAAAGGGCTCGTATGGTTTTTTTTTCGAAATGATTCTGTTAATAACTGCATAGAAATTCCCAGTCGTCCCAGAAATAGATGAAAGAGGTTCAAGTCTCTGAGTCCTCTATGCTGTCATTTCGGATAGTGGTACTGAGACGCACAGATCATATGATGACGACCCGGCTCTCTTCGTGTGTCGCGGGCCCTCATTTCACAAATCAAAGGATAACAAATGGCTCAGGCGTTACTTATTGGGCTGAACAGATCTTGGGACCGAGTGTTCCTAATGGAAGCTTCTGTTGTCTCGTATGTTGACTCTTTAGACGACACAAAGGGATTGGCCTAAGATTATTTCCAAAATAACATTTTCTTAGGGGACATCTGAGTTCCGATTCCTATAGTTAGGTGTGAACTCGGACAACAGCTTATGGATGTAGCAGAAAACCACAGCAATTTCTCATATGGTCAAATAGGCCCAAGTTAAGACTAGGCCAGGTATTCTCTAAACGTTCGTAGCCCTAAGAACTTCTTAAGCCCATACGTAACACATTGGCTACGATCAAAGTAAAGAATACTTAGGTATATGAACGTTTCGAGAATCAGAGTCTAGATCTATTGAATATGGTAATGATTACATTGTCCTTGTTGTTGATCGTGTCTAAGTTGGCATTTGCAAAAGAAACATACGCGAGAATTTCCTTGTGCGCGCTAACAGATGAACAAATTTATATGGTAGAATAATGCAATGGTGTTAAGTAAATTCCCGAGTGTCGCTGCTTGTTAATGCCATCTACGCAAATTACAGTAGCATAAGAACTCTGAAATTCCGGTCTCCTTCCAGTTTGTTGAAAGCCTATTCTGATCAATGAACATGACAAAGGTGGAAAATGTATTTGATAACAAAATAGGTTTGTTACCAGGCAACCCTCGGATGAACATTGTTGCATCCATCTCATCCAAGTGTTTCAGTGCTGACACACTCTTCATATTCCACTCACCTGCAGCAGCCACCGTATTTGCATGATGTATGAGAGAACAGAAAGCAGGCAAAATGAGGTATGATGGTGCACAATAACTGAAGAACCCCTTGACAAGGAGCTCCAGCCAAGCCGTGTTTCATAGTCTCATCCACAGCAGGAAAACATGGTCCTTAAGCCCAGTTGAGAATTACAAGATGACTTGTGTATGCTATTAACTCTTACAACCATCGGATCAAAATTATTTGCACATATTTTTATCGGGTAAAGGTTTGGTAAGAAATTCGTCTTGTCTCTAATAACAGGGATTCCATTTTCACTGCGAGATTGAGGCTGTCTGCATTTCAATGTTAGTTTTATTTATGAAGTGAATACGTTTGAAAATAACAGCTTGACTATTTGTAAAGAGAACACCTCCTTTGTGGGTCGAAGAGGTATTATTATTTTCCTGGAGATAGACAGGAGGATGTGACTCTTGGCCCGAAAGACACGTTGATGGAAGACTTCTTGGCTATAACATGCCGACAACGGCGGAACATTAAGCTGAAGTAATCACAATTATAAAAATTATCCTCAAACCACAACTAAAAAGAATTCAGCCACCTAACACCATTATCATTGGTATTTAATCAACCTTCTCTGGAATATCATTACATGTTTGTCAGACGGTTTATTCTGCATGAAGTTAATGAAATATTAATCATATTTCAGCGCGGTGGGCGAGCTGGTTGAAGCACCAGGCTAGTGATTCAGCGAGGTTGAGGTGTCGGGATCGAGCCCCCTGTGACCGGGCGTAAAAACCTTGGAGTCAACTTTGTGTGCAGGTTCGTTCCGTGTAGTCACAAAGCCTAGTGTACTGTACACAACCCTGTGCACTTACACATGTACTGTGACTATGTGTCACGCCTATGTGTGCGCCTATATGCAGCAATAGTTTTATGCTCCCCAAGGGGTTGAGGCAGGTAATACAGTGAGAGGTTGACACTGACATCAATTGATCGAAGGAAATATATGTCAGCGCCTTAAGCAAGCACTAGTTGCCTGGATATGTGCGCAATATGAATATCCGATAATAATATGAAGAGATTTCGATCACGACATCCACATGCAAATGTATCAAAATGCAAACTGTACGAAAATATGTAAACTATGCACCTGTTTATAATCTGCTAAGAGTAAACTTATTTCGTCTTAAAAACAAGTGTAACAATGTCCGTAAAGATAATTTACTGTAAAAGACGTTTCCAAGAAATACGAATATTGGTGAGTTATTTAGGCTTCACACCACGCATAACGATATTCGGCCAATGCAAGTATCAGAAATACCTAGAATGAACATCTTAAACTGAACAGCAGAAGGGGAATTACAGTCGGTGCGATGTATCAATACAATATTGTCCATAGATCACGGATATTGGTGAAACTATTTCAGTGATTCTCACTGAGTATTCATTTTGTTCCTCGCGTCTTTCTATCTGTGGAATAATTTTCTTTTTTTATAATAACGTATTGTTGCCAAAGCTGTGAGCTGTTAACAATTTCCTCACGAGGGATCAGTCAAGGGGCCAATCAAACGACAGATGAAGATAAATGCTGGCAATAGTTGTTTCTGACATACCGTACGTAAAATAATACAACTGATGGCCTAAGATACACTGTGTACCTCGTAAAACAGTTTTCTTCAATAACACATTTCACATCGAACACAAAATGAATCTTTTTGAGGGTGAATTCGAGAACAGCTGTGCAACAGTTACTGTTATGATAGGCCCCTGTTCTATTGTTATGTCTGCATTTTCATGACATCCGCCTCATTTGCAGACTAAATAATTCTACTGAAAGGCATGCAGGATCTAATAAATGTCAAAGCCATTAAGGCGATGCTTCGTGTCCATCAACTTATATACACAGACTAACACCCGAGGAAATCCACGTATTAGCCTAGACAGATAAATCTTAACGTTGATTAAATGATATTATGACCCATTGTCCGCTTTTGCGGAGACATACAATGTTGCCCAGTTGGGCCTGGTAATCCATGAGCAGGAACAATATTGAAGATGCACTGCTTTGACCTTGTCTAATCCAGTCATGAAATCGCTCATCTTTTGGGTTCACAACAAACCTTTTTTACTCTCCAGGTCAACATTTTCGGAATACACACACACACACACACACACACCTATATATGTGTGTGTGTATATATGTGTGTATATATATATATGTGTGTGTGTATATATATATATGTGTGTGTGTGTGTGTGTGTGTGTGTGTGTGTGTGTGTGTGTGTGTGTGTGTGTGTGTGTGTGTAACATTAATTCAATAAAACCCAAATTGCAGTATCATAAATAGCAACCAATAAAACACGAAAACCTAAGTTCTACTATCATGTATGCCAAATTACTGGCTATAGCATGACCTTTGGACAAGCATAGTCGCCAACCATTATGAGCGGTCTTGGTTATTTTTTTAAACGTCCATCCTTGCCGTTCACAATCCCTTGTCATTTCATCACCTTGGTAACTGAGTTCACATGCTTTATCATTGAACTATGTGAATGAATATCAGCTGTCATTATATATATGCGCCTCCGACCCTGATCAGGTAGTTTATAGAGGACATTGATGTTATATGGAACACTTCTGCTATCATGACTACGAATCTTATTGTCTACTAGTAAAGGATATGTATCTGGAACTAAAATCATCATTATCTAACTTGTGTCTCCCGGTCACTTAGCTTTGATCAGTATCAGTTCTATCAGTACCAATTGACTTGTTCCAGCACGCCTTTGTTCTATTTGTGCTCTCTACCTTTATGCCTGTACAATCCTTGCCCACAGGAGCGCTGCTCGTACTCTTGATAATCACAATTATATGATGGATAAAAGGACTGAGCATGCATGCTCTAATGACAAACATTAAGAGGGTTTCACTGTATAGCCGGGAGCTGCCTATGTTAGTTCTTTCATTTTTTTATACTTAAAGGCTATTTTAGGTCATGTGTTCTCATGGCCCACGTCTTTTCCGTATCCAGATAGTTCGCATTTCAAGGTCAGTAGGGCATAATGTCAAATCGGTGAGGTGTTACATTAAAATTAAGACCAGAGTTATTCACCCAGCTGACCTCGCGACATCTATGATCACGACTCTGGAAGATGGACACTAATATTTCATCTTTTATGCGGGTGACGACGTAATCAAGTGTATTTGCGTATGGGCCATCATGCAAAGTGTCAGTGGTATGTGTAACGCTATTTCAGTGCGTTCAGTTTGGCCTGGGCTACACATACACATGGTCCGGGAGGTCATATGACACAAACGGCATGTCGAGATAACACCAGTAAACAGGGGAGCATAGAATGTTATTAATGTTGCGTTCTTACGAAAGCATGCACACATTGAAACATTAGACCTTCTGTATCTTCTTGTTATGAAAATTTAGGTCATTGCTGACAAATTCTCGTCACTGAGATGTCAAACGGAAACCTTGTGTCGGCTGTTCGGACATGCTGACAATCAGCTGATAAAGGTGCACCCCTTCACAGTGCAATTACGCAGTATCAAAAACAAATTAATATTATTAAACATCCTGAAATGCCGAGACTTGCACAAGCTTAACGTGACAGAGCCGTTGGTATGACAGAAATTGGTCCTCAGAACGTCACATTGCATGAGTCATTAATTGCAGCAAAACAACCATCAACAACTTGTTGAGCCGTCACCAACAGAAAGACCAGAGCAAAGGCCATCCAAGAACGGGAACATCAAGGGTTACCGAGCCAAATGTATGCCGCTAGAACCGGACAGTACATCAGCGGAACAGATTTGTCACGGCGACGTCAACGGCATTGACGGCCTTGGGGCACCCCATCAGCAAACGACTCTGTATGGCTGGCACCAGAGCTCACCATCCCTTTCGTGTAATGGCCTTGACCTGTCAACACTGTCGAAGCATGTAGTCTGGAGTCGAACTGTACGTCCGTGGCCGCATACTGCCAGCTTCGTTCAAGATTACTGTGACACATAATTCCTGCTATCGTCATCCTGCGAGTAAGGTCATCCATGAGAAGACGTGTTTCGATTCAAGGGGCGGTGATACATGCTGCAAATGGCTTGGACACTTACATAATGTGACTTGAAACACATGTAAAAGACCTGTGATAGGTATTATTTCATTTTGATCCCACGTGTCTTGTACTTGATTCCTTGATTATTGTCGATTTGACATTGGTGATTCTGTTTTATGTTTGTTAAATGGTGAAATAGTGTGTAATAAACAATACTTTTGTGAAATATGTCTTGGTGTCATCTTTATGAACCACAAAATCATGTGATACGTTTCTTTTGCCCGGATCACCATAAGGAATAAATATTTCAATGTCCGAACGGATAAGGATCTTGTTACTACTGTTATGTTCTCATTTCATTATTTTTTGGGTTTTTTTCCAAAGAAATTGATTTCATTGATGAATTATGGTTAATGTGTTCTGTAGATAGGTGTATTTTAATGATTAGTAGTTTAGATTAGTAACTTAGATTGTTAGTGGCTGTACCATCTAAGGGGATTGAAGTATTGTAAAATTTTTGTCCTAGGAGGGTATGCAACATATGTCATATTTGGGATTTCACTTTCTTAGTAAAGTACGAATTCTAGTACTTTTTTTTCCCGGTTGAGTCCCAAATATGACATATGTTGCATTTGATCACTTTCTAAATGGCATCGTGTAATCATAGCTTTCGGCCGTGGGAGCCGTGCCAATTTACACTCATCAGAGGGGTACACAAAGTACGCAGTCTAGACTACCAGTTGTCCGACTTTCATTTTTGTGGAAGTCGCGGTGGCCGAGCGGGCTAGGCGGCTGACTTTGTGTGCTGGCGATTAGGTGCCTAACTCTGAGGGTGCGGGTTCGAATCCCGGATGGGACTCAACCGGGAAAAAAAGTACTAGAATTTGTACTTTACTAAGAAAGTGAAATCCCAAATATGACATATGTTGCATTTGATCACTTTCTAAATGGCATCGTGTAATCATAGCTTTCGGCCGTGGGAGCCGTGCCAATTTACACTCATCAGAGGGGTACACAAAGTACGCAGTCTAGACTACCAGTTGTCCGACTTTCATTTTTGTGGAAGTCGCGGTGGCCGAGCGGGCTAGGCGGCTGACTTTGTGTGCTGGCGATTAGGTGCCTAACTCTGAGGGTGCGGGTTCGAATCCCGGATGGGACTCAACCGGGAAAAAAAGTACTAGAATTTGTACTTTACTAAGAAAGTGAAACCCCAAATATGACATATGTTGCATTTGATCACTTTCTAAATGGCATCGTGTAATCCTAGGAGGGTATGTAACTCCCAAAACGTTTGAAGTAAATTTCAACTTACCAGGATTTTTAGACGTAGTATTCTTGTATTTAAATTCTGGCTAACATTTCCAACAATCGCCAGCAGGTGAAGGAATGGTATAAATCCACTAGGGTCCGTGTAGGTAGCAAAGGTATTGTAAGACCCCAAGGTCCCTAATCTGGTGATCTACAGTCAGTTGTTGGCCACTTATAGACTGTTCTTATATTGTACTGTCCAAATAGTGCGATTAGTTTTAGTTTTCCACGCTAGTTTTAATTCTAATTGTAATATTCTCTGGTGGTTTTACCGTAGTTTAATTACTTTGTGTGAATTACGAAGTTTGTTTTTTCTTAGTTTAATTACGAAGTGAGTCTTCATTTGCCTCGCAACCGTGTACCAGCCATGTGATTGCTTGCCAGCTTAATTCTGTCAAAGAAATTGAAGAAATGCAGTTCTCAAACGTCTGAAACTTAACGACGCGTACGGTTATGGTACTGACTAACCTTGAAACATAATAAGAGTTTTCTGCATGTGAACTAGTGAGTTAATATTTAACGTCACATCGGCAGTACCTCTGCCATATCGTGACGAAAACAATTCACATATCAAAAATGAAAATATGTTGAAGAGTAAAACCTGTCGACGATGGATAGTAAAAATACTAGAATATCACAGCTATGGGCATAAAACTAGCATCACAAACTACAGACTGTAATTAAAGAAGACAATACAAAATAACACGCGAGCTATTATAGATCACCATCAACTGAAGGTAGATCACCATACTAGGTACAGTTTCTGCTTGTTCAGTCGGTAGTTACAATGTGTGTTTTCAAGTATTTTAATCATTCACCTCTGCCCTTTAACATTTGTCCGCAATTAGATCCCTCTTTCAACATTAGCAGTCGTTCACGACGACTTTACACGTGTGCCCACTGGCCAAATGGTGCAAATTAGACTCAGATTTAATAGTTCTCTTTCACTGATATCTGTCCTTATCTGCAGGGTATCGCAGGATCCCTCGGCTGCTACCCTAAGGGAGTCTGCTCTCAGTCGGGACTCTCATTAAGCTTCTCCACAACTATGGCCGTTCTTTAAAGAAGGCAATTTCTTTTTACTGTCATGATCTTTCTGTTCTTATAGGAGGTATCTGGGTCTAGAGAATGAAAATAATTACTGTGAATGTTACAAGGAGGTCGACAAGAGGAAAACACTCTTTAGTTGGGACTGTAACATGTTCTTTAATAGACTACTCGCAAGACAATCCCAGAAAGCCCTAAAGCCTCGATGGGTATAACAGCATTGTCTCTTTATTGTGTTATGGCTACAGATGTCGGACAGAGTGATGAAGTGTTTAATTCGATACAGCGTATGAACCACTGGGACAGATCCAACTAAACTGAAGTTTTTAGCGTGTTAGTAATAAATTAGTAGACTGGATATATATTCAGGTAGAGATGCTCTTGTTTCATCACGTGTGTGGTATCTTTGGAAACTAGACATAATGTAAACATGAATAAAGTGCATCAGTCTGTCTTTCTCTGTTAACTGGAGTGCTTAATTAGCCTAGACACAGACGTTATCACAAGGAAGGCATCTGGCTATTCCCTTTTTAACTTTGTTGGAATAGGATTTTACATATTTTACACTGTTACTGCAACCTTGTACCAGCATTTGTTGATCAGGCAAACCTTTCGTTGTGATTGACCAATGAATGTGTTCACAGCTTGTAGATGGCCACCGACTCATTTACGTCCAAAACATGGCTCAGTTTTGTAGTCACTCTGATGCAAAACCATTATGCCTTCCTGACAGTAAACATGAGAACTTTTACTGAATTTATTTAATGTATATGTAATACTGCATCATATAAAAAGTCCATCGCTCTCTGTGTACGTATGTTTTATAATAAAACCAAATATGATTGTGGAAAGAAATTGGTGTCATGTATATCTGAAATGACGTCAAACTGAATTTACTTCTTGCCTCTCCGATCAATGATGTATCCTTCTGTATGGAAGAAAAACAACACGGCCAGTCCTTCTGTCTCAGTTATGTATTGCAGGAATGATTATTCTTATTCGTTAAGCTTTATGCGTAAAATCAATAAAAACAACTTCAACACTAACTGGCAAATGTTGTAAAGAAAATCTGCAGGTTATGTAAGAAAATCTGCAGGTTATGTATAAACATATGGGTCCAAGATGATGAACTCTTTTCCGACTGGAAGGCTATTAAATAAAATTTGTATGCCACAGTGTCTTTAGAACGATGTTTCACTGTCAGTAACTTTGATTAAACCATATGTATGCCTATTCGACTAGGAATTCGGACTATAGGTACAAAGTACACAGTTCGGGAGAAGGGTCGTAATGGAACCGGTAGTTCAGATCGATAACTACAGTGGAAGTTGTCTAAACCGGCACTCATTTGACAGAGGAAATACTGTAAACCAGGAAATTCTTGCTTCGATAATGTATTGAAATTGGACAGTCAATACCATAGTATTCCTGTTTAGACAAAGTGCTGGATTGTAGAGCTGATTGTAAATGTACAAGTAATGGATGGGCTGAGATTTTATGCCGGTGTTGACAACTTGTCGGATTGACAGATTCCGGTTTTGACAGCTTCAACTGTACAGTCGTCTGAATAAAGGTAATGACAACAGACACATTTTGACGCTGGCTTAAGCCTTGCACTCCCATTGAGTCGGGGTCGTTCAGATAAGCAGGGGTGAATAGTTTGCTGTGGAGTGTTATGCAACATAATGCAAGGGAGGGGCCTCAAATGGGAAAAGAATTTGGAGGAGTACAAAAATACTCTGTTTAACACGGACGGTGTTAAGTAGTCTGGTGAATCAGTTCCTAATTCATATCAGGAAGTTCATTATACTGAATACAAATTCAGATTCGGATTCATCACACCAGACAGATTATTATTTGCCACCTTGTTATGGGTTCGCCATGCCAGAGCACACATGTCGAGTTTTATTAGTAAACCAAGTCTCATAAAGCGTCTAATGTTTGGACAGCGTCTAATGTTTGGGAAGTTTTCCTCCGAAGCAGGAGCGACGAGACGTTTCTAAACATAGTGTCTATGTCTGGAATGGTGGTAAACAGGCGTGATGTCCCATTGGCTTCCAGCTATACTGTGGCACTGGACTGAAACTTCATCCCTTCTAGAGACAGTATATAACGCTACCAGGGTCACCGTGTCATGATTGGTGCTTCGAGGCATAGCGGTTGTGTGTTTGTAGTCAAGATAAGGAATTGATCGTTACAAACGGTTAATCGTTTTGTAAAAAACTGTATTGTTTGTTCGGTTTTTAGTCATGGAATACATGAAATGCTGACAGAATTACTTATATGACTTATATGACATATGCCATGTAGCAGTATGTCACGGCACTTAGAAAGTAGAAAAAGTAAGTGAAATCCCATAACAATGAAAGACATTTGCTACTGTTTCCACTGATGTTTTATTTGTTTTTCTTGAAAAAAACCCGATGCTGATTTGAATGACAACGTAGATGCTGGATAACTGAATGAAGGTTTCCGTGACCTCCCTTAGAGGTAAACCTTACTTATTCATGTTCATACTAAATACATCAAGAAGTATAAGCAATAAATCAAGCATATCCTGCTTGACTGTTGAATCCTCTGCTATATGGGATAGATATTTCAATGTAAAAACACTTTTGGATCTTTTTGACACAGTTAATACTCATCTAATTATTAGATTTTGAAAAGAAATTGATTTCCTTGTTGGATTGTAACTGATATGTTCTGTAGATAGTTGTATTTTAATGATCGGTAGTATACATTAGAAACATAGATTATTAGTGGCTGTACCCTCATAGGGGTTTGACGTATTGTAAAATTATTGTTCCCCTGAAAGGGTGCGTAAGTCCAAAACAAGTTCAAAGTCAATTTATACTTACCAGGATTTTTAAGCGTAGTATTTGTGTTATTTCAATTTTGGCTAAATGTTTTTACAATCGCCGCCGGCTTAAGGGATAGTGTAAATCCAACTAGGGTCCATGCAGGTAACAAGGGTACTGTAAGTCCCCATGGTCCATGGTGTGGTGATCTACCTTCTGTTGTTGGAGATGTATAGCCTGTTTTTATACAGTATTGTCCATATAATGATACCACTTTTAACTTTCAACACTAGTTTTAATGCTAATTGCGATATTCTAGTTGTTTTACTGTCCTTCGTAGATCTTTACAATATGCATATACTTCATTTACGTGTTAAATGTTCTCGTCACGATATGGCTGAGATATTACCCATGTGACGTTAAATATTAACGCACTCACTTTCTATAAGCAATAAAACGTAAAGCCAGAGCAGACTTTAACAACGGCAAGGGTAGTATCATAATGTCAAAGACATGAAGCTGAATTTTTTAATGCAACCTCACGAGTGGCATATCACGTGATTTTTAAGGAGCACAACCTTTTACAGTAAATCAAACAAATACTCATCACAACAAAATTGCTTCCTGCTTTGTAAACGCATGCTGCAATCATTAATTTCCAATGATCATTTCACGTTTTTTCAACTCCTTTGCCTTTTAGGACCAAATTGATTTCGGTGAATAAGCGACATTAATTTGGCGTGTGCTTTACATTTTCGACCACATAATCGAGACTTCTAAAAGGGAACCCTAATTACTGCCATGATGCAATGTAGTCATTAATCTCACCTTACGTTTGTCATTGTCACTGTCAAGTGATTGAGGCTCTCGGCACTGCTTGACTGATCCGAAAATGCACGCAGCGAACAACTGCTTGTGACTTTCCAGTCTTCAAAGGATGTTAAGGTATTTTGGGTTACAAATTTATGAGCCATCAATGCAAGGCATTAGGTATATTCTAAGTATGTTATCTATATGCTTAAATAGAGAAGAAGAATGAAGACTTTTTAGGGATATACAATTTCTTTATTCTGTATAGGCACCATTTTCGACACAGAATTTAATGTCGTTGTCAAGCAGGTTAGACATTAGAATGTATGTGGAAACGTAACTATACAGTATAAAGAACATCTATATCTAAAACATGGCCTTCATTCTTCATCTACCAAACTTCTAGAATGCCATTCAAACATGTCATGCTTAAACAAGCGACAAAAGCTTTGTTATTGTTCACAACTACAGAAATTCCTTTAGACAGAATTCACCACATGATTCGGACCATTACATAAGCTTAGGCTCGCGAACCATCCTTTACACAACGGTGGCTCAATTCGCGGTCTCAATATGACTAGCGCATCTCGCTTCACTAGAGTTAGGCATACACAGGCAACTTAAAGAACCGTGATGACTTATGACTAGTTGTCAGGTTTGTTGCAATGCTTATAAACCTTGAAATGATGCCTTGTATTGTAGCTTCTTACACACCATACGTTATCTTAGAGGATACTGGGATTGAAACTTGCCTGTCTGACAGTCAGATTTTGTAATGTTCGTTGTAACGTCCAGGAGTCATCATCCCAAATCTGAAACATTTGTTACGATTTTGATCTTTGGTGTGGTCCTTCGATGTGTACATCAGTGGCATAAGGATTACAATGTGCTTTTCGTCGTACATTAAGCTAACCCGCCAAGACCCGGGTGAGAATTATTTATTTTCAGTAACTCATGCTTGTCGTAAAAGGCGACTAACGGGATCGGGTGGTCAACTTCGCTGACTAGGTTGCCACTATCATCGTATCTCAGTTTTATAGATGATGATGCTCATGCTATTGAAGGCTGGATTGTCTTGTCCAGGCTCTATTGTCTACAGACTACTGCCATTTAGCTGAAATATTGCTGGGCGGCGTACAGCTAAAACGCACTCACTCGCTCAATCACTAACATAAACCTAAAACGAGCAGTGACTTTCAGTGTTTCCTAAAATAAAAAAATATAGTGCTGCTAATGGAGTTATATCATTTATGATATCTTAATGTATCTGTGCCATGAGTCTCAAAATAGAAATTTGATCAAGGATATGTTTAGTAAACAAATTCCATGCTTTAATGAAAGATATGGGATCAGTACAAACATTTCTTGTCCTTTTCCCCCGAACTAGTATCTAGAAGGTTCAAAGTGCATGTATCTTCCATTCAAACTTTTGTAGCAGTTTTATGATCAATCTGTATGTAAACCCAGCAATGAAACACTGCTACTGCCAATATGCCTTAACAGAGTAGTAAAACATAACATCATTGTGGGTTTGCCGTCGTTTAATTTACAATGTTATTTCTGTTGTTTCGTTTTAGTTTCATTACGAAAATAAATTAGGAGTGGAAGATTATTTTCGTAGCATACAGAAACCCATTAACTTCTGTCATTGGCTTCTGTGCGCAAAACAGTCCCTCAGTTACAGTCGCTCTATTGGGCACACGTCTACACTGTACTGAAACCGCCGGACAGGTCATCAAGTCTCTACGTAGACTGTCAACTGTCAAACCTCAATGTCCTAGAGATGCATGGATGATAGTACACAGCTTGTTGCTAGGGTAATGGCTCGATGATAGTCTCACCATCCTTCAATACTCCCTGATGCTGTCATCAACTACCACTCCCCAACGGGACATTGAGTTATCAGCAAGAACCCATAGACTCGAGTCCACTTCCCTTCAGTGAGATAGCACGTCCCATTTGTTTTCATGCCACACATCCCAACCAATTGTCAGTCTCAGCGAATGCCTAAAGATGTATCACTATCAGGATGCTGAATCTCACATTTCAAAATAATTGACGACTATATTATATTGATGATTTTTTTTTTATCGTTCACTGTAGGACGACTAAGAACGTCTTTTGAAGCAACATGAGACAATGCTTTTCTACATTCGTGTATGGTGTTCATGGTTGGAATGAAAACAGCTGAAGGCTTGACAGAGATGGCGTAATACACATATATAAATTATATATAAAATATGTATCCGATGAAAATGCTGAACACATCAAATATCTCCTCGGTCAATACATAATCCGTTACAGTGAAGTCGTGATAGCCCCTGTTCTATCATAAGTTTCTATACGGTGATGTGCAAACATCAAGTAAGAGGCGCTCTGAGTTGCTGCAATGATTGTCTCATGTTTTCCATCTCAATGAACTGCACTGTGTACATTCAGTTTGTCTTGATGTGAGAAAACAACTATACCCTGTTATAATGGTGGCGTGTGTGGTGTGACGATTCAAAGTGATTGATGCAACGTTTTACATTGTTGTATATCCTGATACGATACTTCCAGTGAGCTAAGATACATCGATGTTTATCTTTGAATGGTGCGAAATCGCGATATCCGTCAAGAAAAAGACTTACTTTTGTTTGAGGATTTAAATGTATGCTTACTTATTTTCGCTTTATAAATAACGTTTTCTTCGAAATCTTTGAGTCAAGAACTGTGTCAGACATAGACATGTTGTTCACATTCAAGAGTGCGTGTACGAGTGAGTGAGTTTAGTTTTACGCCGCACACAGCGACAGTCCATCTATATGGCGGCGGTCTGTAAATAATCGAGTCTGGACCAGACAATCCAGTGATCAACAACACAAGCATCGATCTGCGCAATTGGGAACCGATGACATGTGTCAACCAAGGCGGCGAGCCTGACCACCCGATCCCGTTAGTCGCCTCTTACGACAAGCATAGTCGCCTTTTATGGCAAGCATGAGTGCGTGTAAGATCGTAATGATCTTGTTTCCGAATGAACAGTGAGTAGCTGGGGTGGAAATTGAAATACTGTAAAATTGGTTGCCAATACCAACACTAGTTACCACGTGCACAATGCTCAAATCAATAAACTGACGTATTTAGCTGTACGTTGCAATCAGAAATCACACTAGGAGTTTGTAAATCCTTAAATAAAATGCATCCTTAAATGACTGTTTACTCCGTTAGTACAACACTTCGCTCTGACGTGAGTGGAATATGTCGGCCATATGTGTACCAGTGTGTGTTCCTTATCATTGGTAGTATAACATCAAACTTTCTCAGCACAATACATATTCTACTACAGTTGTTAGGTTCAATCCCGCCATCATTCGAACTCATACTCTCAAAGTAGTTATAACTTTAAGCCATCGGAGCGACCAACTTACATTTGCCAGAGATGTACACAAAGTACGTGTTCTAGCCTGCAAGTAGCATCGATATGACCCGTCTCAATTCCTAAGGACACGTCTAACATTGTCCGCGTTAGCGTAGAACAATTCAGTATACACTACTCACGTTAACGATGATAAATTAAAGCATTGAAATTATTATTCTAAAATATACAGCCATTGAATGCTAAACTATAGTGTAGTCTACTCCATTACATTTATTTCCCGAGCTATGTAACTTGCATATTTTTAGCGTAAGAAATTCATAGCTGTGTCCTAACTCTGAGTGAATGAGTATGATTTTACGTCGCTCTTAGTAAATTATAAACGGCAACAAAACAAGCTTAAGGGACGCCAGAAAGGGGCTTCACACATTGTACCAACCGCTCCCATAACTTTGAAGTCTCACTTAATCTGTACTAAAGCGTTTCGGTATCTCTTGACGATAACGTTAACAGCAATTGTGTGAAGATTTGCGACTTGCAACTTGTACCCCTCATTCGTATTTATGTTGTTGTCTTTTGTTTGAATAAAGATCGTGAATAGAAATCGACACAGACTCTCAGAAAGACTAACATATGCAAGGTTGAATATACTGAAGAGAATGTTTGAATGTTTCCATTTGACAGATATCCAAATCTAAGTGGGATTTTGGAAATACTTCCAAAAGTGCCAGTGGCAGGTAAAGTAGTGACGTCTTGGTGCATTGAGAGGGCTTTCGCACTCTTGGTGCTTATCGTTTCTTTGCAGAACCAAATTGGTTCTCGAAATGTATTTACACAACACCTGGTCTCTAGAAGGTCAACCATTAAGTATGATGGGCATTCCAAATGTCTCTGTCTATCTAAATAAGACATGCACTCCTTCATCGTGTGCAGTCAGTGCAAATGCAAATGACTGTAAAGAATATCACATGCTTGAAAATGGTACCCTGGGGCACTGGGGCACACAGGTTAATTCTGTTTGAAAAGGCAGGTGTTCAGATATAAGCTCTTCATTGATCTTGATATGTTGTTGGTTTGATTCGTTTGAGCTTACAGTATCTTAAGTGTCACCATATCATGACATCCGTTGTTTACAAAATATTTTGCAAAATACAACGTGCTCCATTCAAAGTATGTACGTGGGGTCCATGCCTGATGCAAATGTACGATAAGCCCCCATGGTCTATATTATAGTGATCTACCTTCAGTTGTTTGGGATCTATAGCCTGTTTTACATTGTATTGTCCTGTATAGTTAAAATGTTTTACAATATTTATTAGCTTTCAAACTGAAATCTGTGATATATAGTTGCTTCAGACTCCTTCGTTAAAAGGGTCTGTAATTTACATTCATTCACTATGAAATTGTAACTTGTTTTTAGTAACTATATGGCTGAAATATTGCCGATGTTGCATAAATTCTAACTCAATCACTTAGCTGGTCAGGGGAAAGATGAACAACTTATTTAGTTACTATGATCAACAATTGCTTCAAAGCTACTGTGCGGGAGTGTGTGTTGGGAAGAGAGTGGATGTGTGGTGGCAATATGTATTGTTTGTTGTTGCTTTGTGTTTATTTCATATGTATTCTTACTTCTACATGTATTCTCTGTATGTGTGAGTGTATGTGTAATATCAGCTTTGTAGTCCTTTGTTAACCACAACAAGCAAAACGTATGGGAACAATCTAAAATTTGCGAGCCTCATATACTGAAACGCGGGGAGGTCTTTGGTAAATGAAACTTTTGTGCGCGTAATGGGCACTTTGAACGACGTGTTAGAACTTGCAGTGTATCAATATTCGTCAAATAAAACATTGTCAAAACAACTTGTGGCGACTGGACTCTGTCAGTTGTGAATCGGTTCCAAAGGTTTAGAACACAACAGATCAATCAACTGCCCTTGATGATTTCTTGCTCTCCCAAAGCGAGGGTTGTACTGGAGTCTACCTGTGGTCTGGAACCTGTAATGAGTTGTGGAATGATGAAGTTTGCGAGGCTTCAATACTGTCAGTAGCTTCGTCTCAACGAAACGTTGCCATAAGCTACATGGGAAGTCTGTCGTTGACATGCAATACTCTGTTTTGTATATATGAAGAGCAGTCAATCTAACTCTAAACCAAATCAGCTGCAAATTTCTTGGAAAAGGTGTAGATGTATGGAATTGAAACCGCAGGGTGGTGAAAGGGAAATCTAATCACATTCTTGCATCAGAAAATAACTATAGATAGTACATGACCGCGGGAGGCAGCTCTGTATATATAAATTATTCTAAGCCCATTATTTGGAAGAGGTTAGCTCGGGACATTTGACTGAACAGACAGCGCTGAAAAGATTCAACGTTTAAGCACAATTGAAGGGCATGAGCTACACATGATTTAGAAAAGGCGTTCTTGAAGACACAATACCGTTTTCGAACAGCTGTTAGTCATGAGGACGTATAAAAAGTGCGATTTCTATATATTAACGACAGTGTACATTTGCTTTCCCTACTTCTGTTCTATACAAACTTATATATCTCGAATCAGAGTGACATGGGACCGCTTCCTTTGCTGATTCAAAATGACTTAGATCCCTTGTTGGTTTCTGTGGGAAACGTTCCTTCAAATTACTCTCACTGTATTGGGGACTTAACAACTGTATCCCTTTGGGTGAGAGAACCACTTTAGTCTTATTTCATATGTACCATTACATTTTCGGGTCAGGTGTATCATAATTGCAATAGCGTTCAGTCTCGCCGTCCATCAATAGTCTATGATGCTGTTACGAACAAGCACTCAACACTGTCATGTTGATTTATCAACAACCCAATCTCTCTTAGCACGACCTTTCATTGCCTTCAACAGCACGATCCATATAACAACGTCACCTCTTGTCAATCTCAAAACCTTCACATACATATATCGATTGGTAACATATTGAAATCATGCACTCCAAACGTTGACTGACTTTCATATTGATGTCTGGTATCCGTTGATGTTTTCAGTCAATGGGTTACCAGCTAGTAACCTTTGGCTGTGATAGGGGAGCCATGCATCTCCGATTTCCTGAGGTGGTTATGTAAGCATTTACAGTCTGGCGTCTTACAACAGTGCATTTGTCAAGCTTCACCACCAAGAGCACCATATGGTGCCATACTTTATTATCTGACGTATCGGTTTTTCCGTAGTTCAGATCAATGACCAACTCATCCGAAGCCACTAAGGAGCGTGTGTTTGTAAAAGTAGAATGGCGATATGTTTTGATGTAGAGTCAAGTTACACGTAGATACATTCAGCGATTTTACCAGAGGCCATGCACGTTTCCTTGAACTATCAATATTTTTCGTGACTGAAACTTCTCCCAATGTGTAAGTTAATATCAACAGAAACTAAGCCATATCGTGACTAAAATAGGTTATAGACTGATATGCGATAGAGTGAAATTATGTAATCTACGTACAAAGAACAGTTAAACGACTGGAATATCACAATACTAGCTAACCTAGCACTTAAGAATTAGATCGCTATGTAGGACAATACACCACAAACCCCTGTCACACATCGCCAGCAAATGAAGTTATACGTAGATCACCATACTAGAGACCTTACACCTACATGCATACACTTCCAGTACCTTTGCTGCCTGCGTGAACGAGTTGTGCTTCGAACAGAAACATGGAATTTAGAATTCAAAATGATTCATTCTGCTTAGAATCATACTGCTTTGTTCAGTCGTCTCACAAAGAACTGGAAGAAGTCCCTAATACTTTTAAGTTTGATAGCGAGGTGGAGAAATTCACATCAGATGATTAAGAACGGGTCCCTTCAAGTATGTCGGGCTCTCATTTCACAATTCAAATGGTAACAATGGCTTGTGCGGTACGTGTAAGGTTGAAATAATCAAGCGACTGAATGTTCCTAATGGAAATTTCTGTGACATCAACCATTGGCTCTTTCGCCGACAGAGGGGATTGTTGGAGAATTATTTCCCACATCTATTTCCGAAATAGCATTTTGTAAGGTGAGGTTTTTTATGACACCAGTTCTTCTAGGACTGTGATCACACTGTACGACATTGGTCTCACTATCCTAGTCTGATATCAAAGGGGTTTTAATGTGGCATTATTGCATCCTACAATAGCTGGCTTTCGAGTGTCAGAAAACTACAGTAATTTGCCATGTCGTCTGCTACAAATGTCTCATCTAAAGACTAGACTTGCTAACTCAGGTTGTGATTATGACTAATTTGTACCCATGTCTTTGTGCTACAGTATTTAGGTAGGTATTTGTACAGTACAGATATATCATCATGTGTATTAATATACAAACTAAACTAAACGAAACAATTTATTTGTATTATTCGAAGCCCCTAATGTGAATATAATTCCGCCGTTTTCCAGTTCTAAGTACAAGTATTCACTAATATATTAATTCCGTAACTCAAGTAAGGATGATGACATGTGTGTACTGCTCATTTACACTGGCAACTTTGTAACGTAGGTTAGCATGTTTATACGGCATCAGGCTGTGCGAGTTTTAGAATTTCCATTGATGATTTCAGTGTTAAAATGCTACGTCTGCATATCTGGCTGAACTAACTACACCCATGTCACACCGGTAGAGAGAAAGGTATGTGAGCAAAGGTTCTCTGGGACTGAATAACCGGAAGAAGGAAGTAGAAGGTATTTCCATAGCGTGATAGCATGAGGGAATCATTGTCCTTAACTCATATTGAGACTCGTACATAATGTTAACTTCTCACAACTAATGAAGCAAACTTATTTGCATAAATTTTACTGTTTCGAACACATTCTCTTGTCACTGACATTGGTAATCGTTTGTTTCATATCATTATTGAGGCTTTCTGCATGGCAATGTTGTCTGGTTTGGAAACGTTCAAACGTCATCGGTTGATTATTTATAAGGATGATACTTGTGGGTTGAAGAGGTCTGATTATTTTCCTACAGTGACAGACAGGAGGATATCAGTCGTAGCCTGTATGACACATTGATCGAAGACGTCTTGGTTTTAACGAACTGAAGGCAGCGGTTTAGGCTTAAGTAATCCCTTATCCACAGCCAACAAGAAAACAGGCATCAAACACTGAGCTTCGGTACAATGTTATCAGCTAGTCTCTTCTACCGATGATAGAATCCTTATATGGAAGGGGAAGAGGGAGGTTTGGGGATGGCAGGGGAAAAGCGTTGTAAAATTATTGTCCTCCTGTTGTGTTACTTAAGTCCCACAACATTCAAAGTAAATTTACCCGTGGAACATATGTTATAATATATGTTTCAGCCATTTCAGTTTATGGCTAAATTGTCTAAACGTGCAGACAGCTGAAGGGATAGTGTAAATTCAGATAGGGTCCATGCAGGAAGCTAATTTAATGTAAGTCCCCATGGTGATCTACCTTCAGCTGTGGCAATATATAACCTGCTTTCCTATTGTATTATTATATATTTAACATGTTTTGAGTAACTGTTCAATACTAGTTTTTAATTGAAATCTGTGGCAAACGTGTCATTTTACTGTCACTCACTACAGTCAAGTTCAGATCAAGACATTCACAGGTGAATGTTTCAACATGCTAAATTTACATAAATGTATGGAACTGACGACTGCACATTACTAGTGGAAAATAACACATTTTGTTCATAATGTTAAGGCAAGCAATATTTCATAAAAGGTTATCTACTGGAAAGGACGAATGCGATTGAGTGGGTTCACACTGCCCTATCCAATTAAAGGAACATAGATAGCAGGGACAGATGGAATCGATGTCATGAATTGAAGATATACCGAGAATTACAGTCACTGATATGCGCAGTCGGCATAATCACAAGGCTGACTGCCTTGATAGGGTTATGGATATAAGTGAAACTAATTTCAGTAATTCTCACTGACCCTTCATTCTATGCTTCATATTGGTTCGTTCCAGATGTCTCACTGCTCTCTGTGTTTGAAGAGGTCCTTAGCTGCATCATGTCATATGAACGATCTCTCTAAGTCATAACAACATGTGGCGCTCAGCGTAATTAGAACTTTTTTCAGACACTCCTGTGATCAGGACCATCCTTCATGTGGCAATTAAGAGGAAGAAAATGTTTCATGCATCGAGTGCCTCAAGTACTGTGTCCACTCGTGTTGCTTTGAAACCACATTAGTGTTCATACTGTCCTTCTTTATACCTATCAAGTGTGATTGATCTACTTTCCATACTGTGACCAATGTTCTTAATCGTGTTTTTCATGTATGAAAAAGATACGTTTGATTTTCAAGATTTTGTAAAACAACAGATCCAAAATAATCATTGGAATTAATCTTTTTATACCCCGAAACTGCACTATTATTGAGATGCTGGATAATTGGCTATTTCTTGTATTGGTCATAAAAGACTCGGTAATTCTTATCAGACATCTCAGTCCATCACATAAAACGTCTTGCCTTGCCTCAAGATCTCAAGACCTATTTAGGTCAGCACATGAATAGTTTTCATCACTGGTCACATTGTTTAAAACATTAATTCACCAAATGAATGCGAGCCATCATATTACCTTCAGAAGCAAGACCGCAGCTGGCTTACAGAAGAAGCCATAAAATTAAGGAACACTTTGAATGGCACGAGTAGGAACCTTACTCTTCACTAAAGAATATATTCCTGAATTACATTCATCATTATCTACCCGGTGTCTCCGGTAACAGTTAGCTTTGATCAGTTTCACATCTGTCAGTACCAAATGATTCGATATGTCTTCAGCACGTCTTTGTTCTCAGCCTGTACAATCATTGCCCACAGAAGCACTGGCCATTCTTGTGCTGATCACAATTATATGGTGGATAAGAAGACTGATCATCCGTGCTCTTGTGACAAATATATATGTTTGTTCTTTTACTTTTTTATCTCGCTTATAGGCCGTGTTTGCTGTTTCTTGTGTGGTCGCATTTCAATCTCATTTGGGGCAAAAAGTGAAACAGTCGTTACGTATTGTATTAAGGCCCGTGTTGTGTTATCCATGTTATTGTTAAGCACTGATACCTCAGATCACGTATACTTCCTCGCACAAGCAGATCTGGGTCCTCGCGGTCGCCCCTGCATAATGGACACGTACATCTCAACTTTGTCATTTTGGGTATTCTTAAATTCATCTATAAAATTGATACACATGGTTCATTCATTGAAATGCAGTTCAGGATGGTCATACTTTATGTGATGGGTAGCATCTCCTAGCATTTCAATGTGAAAGAAGCATAGTTTTCCACGACATGTCAGCTTAAACTGGATAGCAAAGCCGAAGCGACGTACGTCTCAGCCGTTTGCCACATTGAAACCTACGTCAATGAGAATTATGGGTATTGTACTGGTAAACCAGACACCATTCGCCTCTCCTCTTTCACAAATTGGTCACATTTGATCACGTTTCTAACATTAACAGTCGTGCACAACGACTTTACGTTTGTGCCCGTTGGTCAGATGGTGCAAATGAGGCGTTGATTCAATAGTTCCTTTTCACTGTTATCTTTCCTCACCTTCAGGGGACCATAACATCGCTCGTCTGCCAGCCTTAAGGAATCTCAGTCGAAGAACTCATTAAGGTTATACACAGCTATGGCCATCTTGTATATGCGGGATTACTTTTGACTGTAATAATCTATACACTAAACATAATTACAATTGATGTTACAAGGAGCGCACAGGGAAGAAAACATTCTTTTACGGTGACTGCAATAGGTTTGATAACTAGCTACTTGCAAGAAAGGCTCAGAAGGCCCTGAAGCCTCGATGGGTATAACTTCATTGTCTCCCTATTGTGTTATGACTGCAGACAGTGTAATGAAGTGTTCAATTCAATACAACGTTTGAACCCCGGGAACAAATCCAACTATGCTGACGTTGTCAAATATGTTGGTACTTTAGTTAAATAAGTAGATTAGATATAAATGCAGATAGACTACTTGTGTTCTTTGTACTAAATTCTGTTTCTTGGATCTGAAATGTAGATTTAATGCAAACGTCATATTTTTTAAATCTCATCCTTGCTATCAGTTGTCACATTAAAAATATTATACCTTGATTTCGTGGTTAATGCGGTTAGCATTGTGGGTAAAGCGTTTGCTCGTCACGTCAAAGGATCAGGTTCAAATCTACAGTGTGTAAAGCCCTTAAATCGAGTCCCCTACCATGTAACTGCTGCAACATTACTATGGAAGTAATATTTCAATTACTTGCGATGATGCTTTCGATATGGAGGGAAATAACTTTAATTTGTGTTAATTTAATGTGTCCTTGAACTTTGAACCAAAATTTGTTTATCACCTCTTGCGGACGTTTTGGTCGTCGTAGACTAGTGCATCATGGAATCTAGTCCAAGATTAATCACCAAGACGGAAAACTAAATGAATAGCTTCGATTAAGCGTTAATTCTAATTTGATGCGTTACCAAGAGCACTAATATTATTGCTTTGGATTCATCATAGCAGGCAGATTATTTTGTGCTAGCTTGTAATGGCCTTGCGATACCAAGGCATATGTGTGGATATTTAGTAGCAAACAAAGCTTCATGCAGCGTCCGGTTGTACTGCATTTGCAAAGATTCCATCCAAAGGAAAACAAGGAAGTTTCTTAACTTAGTGTCTATGTCCGAGGGTAAACAGACTCTGACTTCGAGCTACTCGGGGGCTGGAACTTCATCTCACCAAGAGACAGTGATTACAATAAATAACGTTATTACGGCCACCCATGTCATGATGGATTCATGGAGGCTGTGTGCTTGTAGTCAAGACACGTAATCGATCTTTACGAAACGATAATCTTTCTGTCACAAAAACTGCATTATTTGTACTTCTTTAACCGTGAAATGTCTGAGAAGCTGACCAGACATTATTAGTTTGTGAATTTTTCCAGCATACTTCTTTCAGGGTAATAGTAATACAGCAATATCCTGAGTGCTCTGAAGGTACAAGGTGTTTAAAATACCCATAATGGCATGATGGAATTCTTCACATTGTGCTCGTTCAGTTTGTTTTCTTGACCCAGAAACCAGATATCTTACCTTGATTACTTTGCCCTCTGATGATGATCAGAGTGAGACAGTGTATTGACAATAAAGTTTAATTTCGACCCCGACATCATGTACTGGCCATCCTGAGGTTGCAAAAGGACCTTTCAAAGTGAAACCAAAAAGTAAATGAGATGTCAAACTGATTTCCGCTTTTACGAAGGTCTGCTGTAGTCATTGATCAGATTAACAATTTAGGTACACGTGTATTTGCTTTATATGTTCGTCTTTGAAATCAGACACTAGCTGCTTCCATATGCCAATACAGACATTAAATTGAGCTGTGGTATAAGGTACGTGGTATGCTTCTATTCAAAATAGATGTTGTTGCTATGGCTTCAATGCATGGCTCTGGCTTTGCATCATTGAAGATTCCAAGTATTCGCGAGGTTTAACACTCCCCGCCTGAACGTCTTCCCTGATGTGAATTATGGCTATAGTGATGACGTAATATATGATGCAAGGGCGTTGCATAGCACCGACAAGAAGCTGTCCACACGAGTAGCATCCAAGCGCTTCAGTTTCGTTATAGAAATGTGTTGACCTCCGACGGTGGCCTATAGCCTGGTTTTATGTTTTATTATCCTGAATTGTAACAATTGTTTGTTCCTTTTTCTAAAATGCCTACATATTAAGCATTAAGACTTAGTTCTTTTGCCGCCCCTTATTGACAGATTTCAGCTAATTATTTATGATCAAAGTTACGATATGGCTGCAATATTGCCGGTGTGACTCTACGGCTTACAGCGTGTAGTTTATAACTCATCTGATACCAATGACTCATGGGTCAAAAATATGTAAACATTACATTTATGGTTCTCAATTGCTACCATCACAAAGATGGTGTATTTTGTATTGAAAGCAACAAGAGTAATATCTTTGTTTTTCAGAATGATAAAACCATGATCTTTCGAAATGTGTCAAACAGTTATTTTCGTTTGGTAGTATTCTGTCATGTTCTCTGGATAGGACAGGTTTCTGTCAAACATGAGTAGGTATCATATCGTGTCATAGAGCGATGCTTTAGATATGATCTGATTTGACGTTTTAAATACTACTGATTTCCATGTCAACAACTCTCAGAGACAGTTGCCTGTATGTATGTTTGTTTTTTAGGAACCCTCTGATACTGTTCAAAAATTACATATAAACTAACAGACTTCTCTTATGGATAACACGTGTACCAGAATCGAACCGGTCTTTGGACATAGTAATGAGATGGTCAGTCTTGCTAACACGGTTGTCACGGGATTGCTGGCTTGGTTGTCATCGTATCCCAGCTGGTTAGATGGATGCCCATGATGTTGACCACTGGACTGTCTGGTTCAGACTCGATTATTTACAGACCACCGCCAAACAATCACAATCAACATACTGACATCGCCAGTGTAGATGATCTATTAATTCATCGGACACCTTCAAGCTCAGTCTGCGAGATGACACCTGCGTGTCTCACACCGGTATGTCATTCCAACCTTTCTGCACATCCTGCATAATCTATATAATTTACTTTATTCATCCAGATAGGTCTTGCGTTGTTATTTCAATTTAATTCATTTTATCTTTGCTTCATGTGTCAAGGAAGACCTTTAAACAATGGAAACATATCAGTTTAATTCACTAATTGAATAACACCTGTATAGCGAAGGTCACGTTTGTAGGCGTTACATGTTACCAACCATACCTTGCGAACATATAGAGCTGGGGATGATTACTTTGAAACTTATTGAAAACCTCTCAGTTCTACCGCTGGCGTCTGTGCTCGAACCGTTAAAACCAATTCATTCAGTCTATGAGGCATGCACCTACTGAAAGCGTTGAGGAGGTCATCAAGTCTCTACAGAGACATATCAACTGTCAAAATAATCTCAGTGTCCAAGGCATAATGCTCGCCATCTTTCACTAAGCTATGATACTGCATCAGCTACCACTCACTATGTCACACTGATTTATCACTAACAACCCACTCGTGTCCTCTTTCCTTTTCCATTTACTGCATGTTCCATTTGTTTCCATGCCACACACATCAACCAACTGTCAGTCTCTACACAAACATCAGTGGGTAGCATATTGAAATCTTGCTCTCCAAAATCATTGACGAAATTATCATATTGATGAGATATCATTCCCTAATGTCGGGTTAACAAAACGAAAGCTCTCTGGCAGAAACGCGAGGGGATTCGTCTCTGCATTTCTGTATGATGTTAATGGTAGCTGACATCTGAATGAAAATCGTTGAAAACTTCACAGAGATGAAATAAGAGAAAAACTGCACCCGATAAACCTATTAACATTATCAATTATATCGTTGTTGGGACAGGGCAGAGTATAAAATACGTATTTCCATAGTAACTAATTTTTGTCTAAAATCAAATGATATATACACTCTCCTAAAAATGAGACTTGACATCGACTTCAAAAGTTTAATACCAAACAGGTAGGCATGACTGAAACAACAAATTATCATGACACTATCGGAAGAAAATAACACGAGACATGTCCCAAACATTGGCCCTGGGATCTGAAACATTACACAGGCATGTGAGTGACACCGGCGTGAGAAAAATATCAGAAAAACTAAGATTCCTACTGACGGCTTGAGCGCGACTCCGAATGGAATAAATTTAACGTTGCACAACACGCTGTTGATCTATCACATCCCGCACATGTTCGGAGGACACGTCCGGCGAACGGGCAAGTGAAGCGGTGAACGGTGTGACGCTATAGAATGTCCCGATAAAAACGTCCAACATGTCGTCTGGAACCGTTATGATGGAACAATCCATCTTTGAAGCGAGCGTGCGTTTCTCCCTTTAGTGACTTCACTTTAGATCCTCTACTATGCGAAAAGCGAAAAGTAATGCTTCCTTTAACCGATTACGAATTAGTCGGACATTCCATGTAATGCATGGATTTGTATCTCTGTGGTTGTGTTTGTTGTGGTTCGATTTCGGGGGATGTACCCAGATGCATCGATCTCTGAGACGACCTGGCCTTGGCCTGTCATTATCACTTTGTACCGTGCCATTAAAGCAGAGATAGTCTGTCAGGACAAGCCAAAGTGTCTGACAAAGCGTGTTGAGGTGTCGCTGCATATAGTCTCCCAAATGCATTACTGTGTTCAACCGACGTTCATCTTGGCACTATTTCATCACCTACATGTTTGTGCCATTTGAATCACTGCCAACTTGGCCTTTGTGGCCCACTAACTGAGGGTTCGACATGTGCACCTACAGAACATGATGATAAACTTGCTGCAGTGAGGTTTATGTTTCAATGTTTCCGCACAAACGTTTGACTGCCCACTATATTTTGATGTGTCTGCTTTGGGATCACCTCCCGCTCACCTAAATGATTCTATTTACCCTGTATTTGATTCTGTCACAGAATGTTTGCGAGGAAGAGTGTTTGTCAATGTGTAAATGTGTGCCCATTGCCATTCACAGCTAATCATGAGCGAATTATGTAAGGATTCATGACGTAAATTTAGAAAGTCCAGAAGGCATATTGAAAGTAAAACCTTTCATGATAATTTGTTTATAGAGTGACCTCAAACGGAACAGCTCGGCTGTGTTATTAAGGGGATTGTATCAAACGTGTTTCGTCGTTTAAAATGCCATATAGAATGATGTTATCTGACACTGGAAACACAGATATGCTTACACTTTTCATTTTCATACTACACTATCCTTCTTACAATATCTGAAGGTTATGCAGTTACAACAATGTTTATTCGATTCTAAAATGTGACTCTATGTCACTTGTGATACAACCTCTGTTCAAATCGGGTTCACTGTGTGTCATTCCAGAGCAATCGATGTCAGTCAAAGGTTCACGTGCTGAGGCCGAGCTCTATCACAAATCACCCATATTAACATTTGTCTGTTAGTGATAATCGCTCATGATTCTCGTGGTCTGTCGGGCGATCCTACTAATTTTGCCCTTTTCCATAATTGAAGCATTTAGCTGTACATTACAGCCGGAAACCACAGTAGGAGTTTGTCAATGACAGCCGTAAGCCCTCAGTTATCATTTACAGAACGGTTCACTCGGGTTGCAATAAACCTCAACATCATCAAACATTATCTACAAAGTACTGTCAGATGTCTAGGTTGTTCATTTCATAGCATGCACGGTCAACACAGAGAAGGTGTGTAAATGTATGATATTGTTCTTTGATATGAAATTTATACTAAGAATTTTTTTGCTCTTACTTTGTCTGACTTAAGTGTGAGAGATTCATAGGGATGTGATACATTATACATTTTGGGGTGAACGATTACCCATCCTTGCTTTTCCAAAATCCTCTCTATCTGTATTAAGTGAAACTAATTCAGGGAATGTAAAATTGTAATCAGCGCAGATTGCACAATTGCTAAATGCCTTCACATCGTATTGTGATTTGTAGACGCACCGTTCGCATCAGATCAAATAATTCACATTCATGGATGAAAAACGTTCTATTCTGACAGTGAAAGGCTTCTTGTATAATCTATTGCAACTGTGACGTCTTTTTATTTGGTGATGTAGTGACGACCTAGCTAGGCATAAAGGTAACATTTATGCGTGATAGTAGGTCAAGGCCTTCGAATCCTCTTCATCCATAGTTGCAGCAGCCAACAATGAAGACATAAAAGCTGGTCATAAGTCAAAACAGAAACATCCTTGATATCCAGAGATTAGATTATCTAAATAGGATAACCGACATCAAGAATACTATTACTTCTGCTGATCCCTAATAGAATATGCCGATATTCCTTTTAGGGTGCAGTGTTTTTGTTTTTTTACTAAACCAGTAATGGACCAAAATATTCAAGATATCCAAATAAATCAAGTGTAACTGTCTAGAGATTTCACGCAATTTCACATAGTCACTTCTGACATAGGACGTTTATAAGTAAAACTATTACTATGTGTGGTCTACATGTCCTTAACGTCAGAAGGCGATCTCCTTGTCGGCGAGACACAGCCAAGTCTGATTACACAGTCTTTAGTTACAAATGATTTCATCCCGTCTGACACACATCGTATGTGGTGGAAGAAAATATAACAATCATTTTGCACAATACAGATCGCACCCTTAATGGAAACTAAATCACTGACGTTCGCCTTGACAAAGGATATCCAAAATAGTCTTCACGTGTCTTTAATAGCTATAAGTATCACGAATTGGCTTAAATACATACGGTTGCATGTTTCCATTTGACATATATCCAAGGCTAACGGGTTTCAAACAGTTATACTTATGACAATCGACCAGCAAAGAAATGCGAAGAAAAGGCTTAACTTTAGGTGTTCAGTCCCTCTTAAAATAACCACATTAGCACCCGAACTCTACTTACACATCACTTGGTCTTATAATTGTCACACATTAAGCTTGAGAGACTTAACAAATGCCATTGTCTATATTAGGACTGCGGTGCCTGTGTTGCACTGCTGGTAGTGCTTCTTTACGTCAGTCAGTGCAGAAGTATAAATCAATTGATTTTCTGAATCATTGCAAAGGACAGCACATGCAAGGGTTTCGTTCAGTTCAAGTATTTGGGTCTGCAGTAATAAATATACACTTGCCCCATAGTTGGTTCGGGGTATTCCCACTTACTGTTTACTGTTTAACTCCTGTTGAAGCAATAAAAGTGGACTTACAAAATAATGTTTGTTGATTCTTTATGCATCGAGTTCAGTTAAGCAACTTTATTTCAACGTTTGCGTTATAGCGAGTATCAAATGACCTATCCCTAAAAAGAAAAAAAATGTTACCATTGATCAAAGTGTGGTTCATATCTAAACATTATTTTCGGAAAGAAAAACAGTAAATCACTGAAGCCAAATTACCATCAAATCACCTTATTAATCAACGTAATTGTATGGAAATGCTTGTGAAGGGCAACGGGCTGTTGTGTACTCAGGCGCACACTATTCACGGCGCGACGGTCAAATGTAAGCTTGACTTCAGATAACACTATTGCATAAGATAAGGTTAAAGTCAAAATTATCACCATATGCATGATACCTTTCAGAAAGTATGACCACTGTATATACCAGATGAGGCACTTTCGTCAACTATCGTCATTTCGGTGTCTGGATAGCCTTGATAATTGCCCTATCTTTCCGTTTCGCCCTCCTTCAATGAACTGTGACACCGTCATCACTTTCGTTTGAGCTTACAATATCTTCAATGTCATCATATCATGAAATCCTGTTGTTTACAAATCATTTTATATGAAACCATGATAAAAGCTGCCTGTTGCTTAATTCGAGTAACCAATTGCACATATTATTATTTACATATTAAGAAATCCATTCAAAATATTGTGTGTATGTGTGTGTGCACATCTGTGCGTGTGCGCGTTTGTGTGCATGTGTTGGGAGGAGAGTGGATGTGTGGAGAGAGTATGTATGGGATTTGTTTGTTGCTGCTTTGTGTGTATTTAATTAGTATTCTATATATATTCTTTGTGTGTGAGAGTGTATGTGTGATATCATCATTATAGTCCTTTGTTAACCATAGTAGATCTAAAGTGTAGATCTAAACACACTGCGCGTGGGCTTCCTAAAAAATTCTACTTGTCACTGGCTAAATAATTTTAATGTAGTATTAATCAGATTGGGAAATATAATTTAGGGTGTAGATAGACCGAACCTTTGTACATATTATTCAATGTTTTAGGTAAATAATTTCCTTATCACATTATTGCTTTCTCTCCTGATAGGAAAACTAAAGTCAAAACACATTTAGAGTAAATTTACACTTAGATGTGCTTTTTATTTACGGGTACATTTGTGTTCTGTCACAAATGGCTGAAGGGATGGTGTAAATCAAGCTAGGGTCCATTCAGGTACCTAAGGTGATGTAAGTCCCCATGGTACCTAGTATGGTGATCCATGTACTAGTGTACTAGTTTTACATTTATATATTGTAACTGTCCTTCGATGACAGGTTTTTGAGTTCTAACTTTATTTTCTTTTATATTGACATAAATTAGATTGTTCTTGTCACAATATGGCTGAAATACTGCCTAAGTGACTCTAAATAATAGCTCACTCATTATGTCAATTATTAAACCATTTCTACGAAAACCCCACGAGTACAATTACATTCCCAGGCAACAAATTGCTCTTGGTCAAAATAGTATATGTCTTTTCGGATGAAGAAAAGTCAATTATCCATACAAAATCAGCTGCAAATCTCTTAGAAAGGATGTAGTTGTATGGAATTGTAAAACAACGGGTGGTCAAATGGATATCTAACCACACTCTGGCACGCTTGAAAATAACTGTCGATAGTACATGTCCGCAGGAGGCAGCTCTGTATATTTTCTAAGCACATTATTCAGAAGAGGTTTATTGGGGACAATTGACAGAGTAGACAGCAGTTGAAAACATCCAACGTTGAAACAAAGCTGAGGCGTATGAGGTTCAACGTCCACTTATCCATTGTTCATTAAAACGTTGGCTTATACATGATTTAGTATTGCCGCGCCGGTCAGAACACGCGTTCTGGTAGATACAATACCGTTTCCGGACAGCTAATAGGTATTCAAAGTGCGATTTTCATAAAGTAAGGACAGTTTATATTAATTTTGCTTTTCCTATTTCTGTTTCAGACAAATTGGTACAATACAAAGTGACGTGGGACTGCGACCTCTTCTGATTCAAAACGACTGAGATTGCTCTTTCAATTGCTCTCACTCTATTATTGACTCTACAACTGGGTCCATTTGGGTGAGAAGGGAACTTTGGTCATATTTCATATGTACCAGACAGGCGTATCATAATTGCTGTAGCGTTCAGTCTCGACGTCCTTCAATAATCTGTGATTCTGTTATAAACAAATTTTGAACACTGTCATGTTGATATATCAACAACAAACCAATCTCTCTTACAACGACGTTTCATTGCCTTTAACAACATGTTCCATCATGTTCCATGTTCCATTTCTCTTGTACACCTGTCAATCTCAACACCTTCACATGAATATATCGATGGGTTACATATTGCAACTTTGCACTCTAAGTTGATGATAGATTATACGTTGATGAATGCTATCCGTTGACGTTTCCAGTCAGTGAGCTACCTAGTCCTAAACTTGCTAAATGATTTAAGAGACGTGAATCTCCGATTTCCCGTAATGGTTATGGCAGTCCAACGTCTCACAACTTTGTCATCTAACATATCGGTGTTTCCGTAACTCAGATCAACTCACTCAAAGCGTTTGTATATGTATGTAATGGTAGAATGGCGATGTACTTTCAATGTTGAAAGGAAGGTATTTCCAGTTTTTTTACCAGAGGCCACACGAGTTTCTTAATATTACGTCTACAAATGTGATTAATATAGATCATAACCGGTAATAATGAAACAAGTTGTGTGAGTGGGTGGGTTAATATCAGCAGTAGCTCAGCAATATCGTGACTAAGACGGGTTATACAGTGATAGGAAATACAGTCAGACTATGAGATCTACCTGCAAAGAACAGTAGTAGAAGACTAGAATATCACAGGTAGAATATAATCTACCTAGCATATAACTTTAGAAATAGAACACTATCTGGACAAAACAATTTAAAACCGGGTAACAGATGGCCAGCAAGTGAAGGTAGATCACCATACTAGAGACCGCGGGGACTTACAGTACATTTGCTACCGGCGTGAACGAGTTGTGCTTCAAACAGAAACATGGACGGCAGAATTCAGTATGATTCATTCTGCTTAGAACCATGTAAACATTTCCTGTCGTCTCACAAAAACTGAAGGACGTTGAGGTCCCCAATATTTTTAAGTTTGATAGCGAGATGGAGAAATCCACGTCATATGATGAAGAACGGGTCCCTTCAAGTGTGTCCGGCTCTCATTTCACAGTTCAAAAGGTAACAATGGCTTGTGCAGTACGTGTAAGACTGACTGTTCCTAGTGGAAGCATCTATGACATCAACCATTGGCTCTTTGGGAGGGATTGTTGGAGAATTATTTCCAAAATAGCATTTTGTAAGGTGAGGATTTTATGAAACAAGTTCCTGTAGGACTGTGATCACACTCTACGACATTGGTCTGACCATCCTAGTCTGATATCAGTGGTGTTTTCCTAGTGGAACCATCTGTGGCATCAACCATTGGCTCTTTCGACGACAGAAGGGATTGATGGAGAATTATTTCCCCAATCCAATGTCGAAAATAGCAGTTTGTAAGGTGAGGTCTTTATGTAACCAATTCCTGTAGGGCTGTGATTACACTGGTCTGATTATCCGAGTCTGATATCAGTGTGGTTTTAATATGGCATTACTGGATCTTACAATTAGGCGCTCTTGTAATAGCTGGTTCCGAGTGTCCGACGAAGTGCCAGAAAACTACAGTAATTTGTCATGTCGTCTGAAACGTCGTAACTATAGACTAGAGCTGCTAACTAAGGTGGTGATTATGATTAATGTATGTCCTCGCCCTCGCGCTACCGTATTCAGGCTGATATTTGTACAGCACAGTGATGTTCTCTTGTGTGTTATTAGATGAACTAAACGAATACAAATTGTTGCTCTTATTTGAATACCCACACTCTAAATGTACTTACGCTGCCGTCCAATTCTATGTACAAATATTCACGAATGTAATGATTTTGTAAATCAAGTAAGTTTCTTAATATGTGTGTACTGTGTATGTACACAAACAAGTTTGTCAAGTCGATTCTCATGTCTATGCGGGATAAGGCAACACGAGTTTTAGCAGCTGCACATTAATTCCCAGGGATAATTTCAGTGTTGACATATTACATCTGTATATCCGACTGATCTATCTGCGCCCAAGTCACGCTGGCAGACTGAAAGGAAAATAAGATGAGATTCTATGTCACAACGCTCAATAGTGAGTTTAGTTTTACACCGCTTTTTGCAATATTACAGCAATATCACGGCGGGAGACACCAGAAAATGGACTTCAAACATTGTACCCATGTGGGAAATCGAACCCGGGTCTTCAGCGTGACGAGCGAACGCTTTAACCATTGGCTACCCCCCACCGCCCCCTACAACGCTCAATAACTTAAGAAAGTTTAACAAGGAAATCTCCGACATGCCGAGTTTAGATGGCGTATTGTCGGGGGAAATCATTGTCCTTAAGCTTTGTTGACAATTACAGGATGACTTTTGTGTGATGTTCCCTTCTCACAACCACTGAAGCAAACCTATTTGCATATATTTTACTGTTCCGAAAATATCTCTTGCCACTGATAAAAGTATTATATCATTTATTTGATATCATAATAAAGGCTTTCTACATGACAGTGTTTCATGCCGTGAAAAGGGTCGAAAATAACCGGTTGATTATTTTAAAATATGTGGGTTGAGGAGGCCTGATTATTTTGTTTTAGTGACAGACAGGAGGATATGACTCTTGGCCCGTATGACACATTGATCGAAGACGTCTTGGCTATAACGGGCTGACAACGGCGGAACATTAAGCCTACGTAATCCCTTAACCACAACCAACAAGAAAACAGGGCTTCAGAACAATGTTATCAGCGAGTCTATTTTACACATGATAGAATTCTCATCTCCAGGGGGATGAAACAATTTAAAATTTTTGTCCTCCTGTGGTGTTACTTCAGTAAATTTCAAACAACCATTCTTTCTAACCGTGGAATATATGTTATTTCAGCTGGTGGCTAAATTGTCTAAACGTGCCGACAGCTGATCGAAGGGATAGTGTAAATCCACGTAGGGTCCATGAAGGAAGCTAATGTAATGTCTCCATAGTGTCTAGAATCTACCTTGTTGTGGCAATATGTAGCCTGCTTTTATATTGTATTGTCACATACAGTTAAAATGTGTTTGAGTTCAATACTAGTTCTTAATTGAAATCTGTGATAAATTTGTCATGTTACGTATACTGTCCTTCGTTGATAGGGTGCTATAATTTTACCCTTTATTATATGTAATTATAACTTGTATTTGTCCCGATATCTCTTAAATACTGCCGATGTAACTTATGATCTTAACTCACTCATTACAGATGATAGAAGGTAAACTTCACATCATGTCATAGGTGAAGTTCAGATCAAGACATTCACGGGTGAATGTTTCAACATACTAAATATGCATAAATGAATGGAACTCATGACTGTACATTACCAAGAGAAAATGACATGTTTTGCAATGTAAAGTTAAGCAAGGCCATTTAAAGTTACGCCATCTACCGGAAAAGACGAATGTGATGGGATGGGTTCACACTGCCTTCACCAAGTCGAGCAACATCGATAACGGATATATCTGGAATGGATATCATGATCTGTATATATGCCAGGAGTTGCAGTTGTTGATATGTGCAATCGGTATAATCACACGGCTAAACGTCAATACAGTATTGCCAATGGGGGTATTTATATAGGTAAAATGTGCAGTAATTCTCACCGATCACTGATTTTTGCTTCATGCTGGTTCGTTCCAAATGTTTCACTGCTTTCTGTGTTTAAGCAGAGGTCATTAGCTGCATAATGTCATATGAGCGATCAATCGGTTTGTAACACAATTATCTCATTTGGGACAGATTCAGCTACAAGTCAGTTTATCGACACGTGACGATAACACAAGAAATGTTTTTGTCTCACATAGATTTTGTTCAATATAGCTAAATGATCTGACATACAGTAAGTAGCCGAGTATCAGTTTATATTTTCATATAAAATATCCTTCATATGCTGAGAAATATATGCAACCTTTTCAAATACTTAGCATTTTTACCAAGTCAAGCAAAGGTTACCCTTACTAAATGCAACTTGTCGCTTGTCATGTGGAGAAAAACAACCTCGTAGACATTTCTAAGTAACGTCAGCGGTTTCGGCCTCATTGGTACGAAAGACACTGAATACTTGCGTTTTAAAACATCAAATCACACGTAATCATTTATATGTTTACAAATATATATGGCCCATCCTTATAATTATTGCTATATACTTCAGTCTCCGTTCATACACAGGTGTTTCAGTGGATCTGCTCTTTTCAATGGGCAGGTAGTTTCATAGCGTTGGTGAATGTAGAAAAATGTTGCCATAGAGAAACGGCGATATATTTTATCACTTTATGACTTCATTAGCAGAACCTGAGAGGAAGATTGTGCTTGGAAAAACTGCTGATGTTGAATGTCTATTATGATGGAGTCTCTTTGGTAACAGTTACTGTATGCGTGCGTGTTTTGTCTTGTCTTAGGCGTTAATATTTCTACAACATACTGCAGTGCTAGTTGTGGATGTCCATTGCTCAAAGTCACCAACAGTTCATTCAGAACATGTTCATTTGTGTGATGCTTGTGAGTCTCGAAATCATAAAAACATGTGGCGCTCGGCGTAATTAGACTTTTTTCAGATATATGAAAGGACGCTGGGCCTTGCTATGATCTCAATCATATCAAATCCATCTTTCATGTGCCAGAAAGAAGAAATGTTAAGAGGAAGGAAATGTTTCAGGCATCGAGTGCATCGAGTACTGTGTCCACTCGTGCTGCTTTGAAACAACTTTAGAGTTTATTGTTTTGTTCCTCATAGCCATCAATTGCGATTGATCTATTGTCCGTAGTGTGACCAATGTTATCTGTTTCAGGGAATTATCCGTAACCGCGGTTTTTCCTTTTGAAAAATAATTTTGATATTCATGATGATTTTGTAAAAGAAGAGATCAAAACTAATCATTAGATATACTTGGAATAAGCTTTCTCTGCCTCCAGAACCATTGAAAACCTGAAACTATGCTATTATTGAGATGCCGGATAATTGGCTATTTCTTTTACTGGTCATACAATACTCGATAATCCTTATCAGGCATCTCAGTTCATCACATAAAGCGTCTTGCCTTGCCTACAGATCACAGGGCCTAGTTAGGACAGTAGATGAGTAATTTTCACCACTGGTCTCATGCTTCAAAACATTTATTGACCAAATGAATACGAGCCATCATATTATCTTCAGAAACAAGACCGCATCTGACTTACAGAAGAAGGCCATGACGTTAAAGAACAATTCAGATGACATGATTAGGAACCTTACTCTTCAGTAATGAATACATATATATCGTGAAGGACATTCATCATTATCTACCCGGTCTCTCCGGTAACAGTAAGCTTTGAACTGTATCAATTCTATCAATACAAAATGATTTGATATGTCTTCAGCACGTCTTTGTTCTCAGTCTGTACAATCATTGCCCACAAAAGCGCTGCCCATACTTGTGCTAATCACAATTATATGGTGGATAAGAAGACTGATCATCCATACTCATGTGGCAAACATTTATGTTTGTTCTTTTACTTTTTTATCTCGTTTATACACCATGTTTGTCGTTTCTCGTGTGGAAAGAGTCAAACAGCCGTCATGCATTATATCAAGGCTTGTGTGTTGCCCTACATGTTATTGTTAATCAGTGATAACTTAGGTGGCTTAAGCTTACTCACTCGAACATACATAGGACCTGGATAGGCACATTCAACTTTGTCAAGTTGGATATCCTTACGTTCAACTATAACATTGGTTTGTGTAGTCATGGAAATGCAGCTCAGGATGGTCATAGTTTATGTGATGGTAGTATCACCGTGGGTTTAGTTCTGCTGAACTTTTCAAAATGACAGAGGCACAGTTTTTCACGGCATGTCGGCCGTTGCAACATTGATAAAACCCCTGACAATGGGTATTGTGCTGGCAAACCAGAAACCTTCGCCTCTCCTCTTTCACAAATTGGTCATATTTGATCACGTTTTTAACATTAACAGTCGTGCCCGTCGGTCAGATGGTGCAAATGAGGCGTTGATCCAATAGTTCCCTTTCACTGTTATCTCTCCTCACCTCCAGGAGACCATAACATCGCTCGTCTACCAGCCTTAAGGAGTCTGCTCCCAGTCGGAACGCTCATTAAGCATTTCCACAACTGAAGTCATTCTTCTAAATTATTCCCTTTGACTGTAATAATCCATACACTGAAAATAATTACCATGAATGTTACAAGGAGCTCACAGGGAGGAAAACATTCTTTTGTCGGAACTTTAATAGGCTCTATAACCAGCTACTTGCAGGAAAGCTCAGAAGGCCCTGAAGCCTCGATGGGCATAACTTCATTGTCTCTCTATCGTGTCATGGCTGCAGACAGAGAGATGAAGTGTTAAATTTAATACAACGTTTGAATCCCTGGAACAAATCCAGCTATCCCGACGTTGTCAAATATGTTGGTACCTTTGCTGACTAAGTAGATTAGATATAAATGCAGAGAGACTACACGTATTCTTCGCGTTAAATCCAGTTTCCTGGATCTGAAATGTAGATTTAATGGAAACGTCATATTTTTAATGCGATCTTCAAATCGCATCCTTGCTATCAGTTGTCACATTAACAATGTCCTACCTTGCTTTCGTAGTTAATGCGCTTAGCATTGTGGGTAAAGCGTTTGCTCGTCACGTCAAAGGATCAGGTTCGAATCTACATTGTGTAAAGTCCTTAAATCGAATCCCCTGCCATGTAACTGCTGGAACATTACTAACGGCGCTGAGGAGGCTCATAATCATAAACATTCACTTAGTCTATCATATTTGGGAGGTAAATGAGCTATATTCATATAGCTATATTACTGCAATATCTTGGAACAGGATCCTAACATTTTGTCCCCCTGAAAAACTGAACCCGTAAAGAAGCAGATTTATTTATCCAACTACTTCTGAGTGCAATGTCTATAGTCGTTTGATACAGAGGGCATAAGGTTTAACTTGGGCTCCTGCAGGTAACACAGGCACAGTGAATTAAAGTTTTAACTCACTCGCACGTTCACTGACACACTCAGGTTTAACAATGTATGAACTTAGCGAAATATGCTTCTTGCATAACTGAAAATTCAATGTATTATGTCATATCATTTCACTTGTTAAGAATGAAAGGTCAAGGAAACTTTTCATATTTCAACACATAACAGTTTTGATAATTAGCTTCGATATAGAGGGAAATGATTTTAGTGTGTATTAATTTAATGTGTCCTTGAACCCTGAACCCAAATTTGCTCATCACCTCATACAGACGTTGTGGTAGTGGTAGAGTGGTGCATCGTGGAATCTAGTCCATGATTAATCACTTCGAGGGGAAAAGGAAACGAAAAGCTTCGATTAAGCGTCTATTCTAACTTGATGCGTTACCAGGTGCACAAATATTGTTGTATAATACATTGTACTTAGCACCAAATGATACATCGTAACAGACAGATTATTATGTGCTAGTTTGTAATGTCTTTTCCATACCAGAGCGTACATGTCGATATTTAGTGGCAAACAAAATTTTCGGGTTATTTCTATTACATTTAGATTAACTAGTTTGGTATTTCTTTATACATTAGTCTTTGAAATCGGGACTAACTGCTTCCATATGCCAATACAGTCATTAGTTTCAGTTGCGGTATACGTTATGTGATGTTTTAACTGGATGTTGTTGTGGCTTCAATACATGACTGCGGCTTTGCATCATTGACAATTTCATGTATTTGCGAAGTTTGCCACTCCCCGATTGCGATTCTTCCCTTAAGCGAATAATGCCAATAGCGATGACGTCTTATCTGCTGAGAGGGCGTTGTATGGTGACTTTGGATGGTGACCTATAGCCCGTTTTTTATTAAATATAAATATAAAATATAATTATTCTATTAGATATTCCTGTTTTGTAATGATTGTTTTCCTGCTTACATGCTAGTCGTAACTTTCTTTCTGTGATAATCTAGTTCATTCAGTGCCCTTTGTTGACAGATTACTTGTTACTATTACCACAAATTACTTATTATTAAAGTATATATTATCATAGACACGATATTGCTGCAATAATGCCGATGTGACTCTAAATATTAACTCACTCACTCACTCACCTCGGACGGAATTACCATGACAATTACTCAGCCGCAACCAATTCTGCGTCATACGTCATTCTTCGTATTTAGCCACACTCGTGTTCTTGTTCATCCTATCCCAACTGTTGATGTTGAGGACTGGAATGTCTGGTCCAGACTCGATTATTTGCAGGTCAATGCAATATAGCTGTAGTATTCCTGTTTGCGGCGTTAAACAACAAACAAACAAAAACAGTATAGGAATCAGCATAATGACACCGTCCGTTTCGACGAAAAGAATTACCTTATTTAGCAAATGGGATCACCTGATAATCCATCGGGCTTTCTCAAACGCAATATGCGAGATTACATCAGCTTTCTGTACACCACTATGTCATTACAACATTTACAACACATCCACCATAGTCTCTATAAGTTACTTATTCAGGAAGGTAGATTTTAAGTAGTTGTTTCAATTAAAGATTCATTTTTGCTTTCGCATCTTGTGTCAAGAAAGGCCTTTAGATATATATATATATATTTTTAAAACGGTTTAGCTTAATTCAATAAATAAATAACACCTGTATAGCGAAGGTCACATTGGTCGGCGTTACATGTTACCAATCATACCTTGCAAAGATATAGGAGGTGGTGATGATTACATTTGTAACTTATTGAAAACCACTTAGTTCTACCACTGGTTTCTGCGTGCACACCGTCCCAACCAGTTCATTTCGTCCATTAGGCACACACCCCATGAAACCGTTGAGCAGATCATCAAGTCTCTACAGAAACATATCAACTGTCAAACCTCAATGTCCAAGGCATACGTGCTCGGCTTGTTTGCATCGCAATGGCTATATCTTACAGTCTCCCCATCCTTCGTTAAGCTATGATACTGTCATCAGCTACCACTCACTGTGTCACATTCGTTTATCACTAACAACCCACCATCGCCAATATCGAACTCACACCCTCTTTTCGTCACCATTTACAGCATGTTCCATTTGTTTTCATGCCACACACATCAACCAGCTGTCAATCTTTACACAAGCATCAGTGCGTAGCATATTGAAATCTTGCTCTCCAACATCATTGACGAAATTATCATACTGATGAGATATCATTCCCTGATGTCTTAAGTAAGGGCTGTGTTAACGAAATGAAAACTTCTCGAGGAGAAACATTGGTGAATTTGTCACTGCATTTCTTTATGACGTTGATGACAGCTGACATCTGAATGAAACTCGTCGAAGACTTCACAGAGATGGATTAAGAGAAAGAGATTGCACCCATTAAGATCTGTTACCACTATGAACCATCTCCCTGGTGGAACAGGACAGAATACAAAATACTTACTTCTAAAGCAACTACCTTTTATGTCTAGCATAAAATGACGTATACACTCTCCTAAAATGAAACCTGCCACCGAATAAAGTTTAATATCAAACAGGTATACAGGACTGAAACAACAAAATATCATGACACTATCGGTAAAATATAACACGAGTGCGTCAAACACTGTTCCTGGGATCTGAAACATTTCACAGGCATGTGAGTGACACCGGCATGAGAAAAAACATCAGAATCGCTTATGAAAACTAAAGAGTCCTGCTGACAGCTTGAGAGCGACGACGAATGAAAGATATCAAATGTTGCACAACACGTGGTGGTACACGTTGTTCATCCAGAACATCCCACATATGTTCGTGGAACGCGCATGGTGAACGGACAAGGGAAGCGCTGTAGAAACCCCTGACAAACACGTGTAACATGTGGTCTGGTATGGTCATGATGAAACAGTCCGCCTTTGAAGCGAGAGCACGTCTCACAGGCATCACTGCAGACGCTCCACGATGTAAAGTCAAAACGTTAGGTCTTCCAGCAAAACACCATGCTTCCCTCAACCGATTACGAACTAGTCGGACACTCTATATAATCCAGGGATTTGTGTCTCTACGGTTGTGGTTGTTGTTGTTCAGCAATGATGTACCCAGATGCATCGATCTTGATGGCGAGTCTGAGACGACCTGATATTGGCGTGTCATTATCACTTTTAGCAGTTCTCTTCCGTATCAATAAAGCAGAGATAGTCGGTCTGGGCACGTGACAGTGTCTTTCCACTGCTTGTTGAAGTGTCGCTATTTCCAATCTCCCACATAATGTTTTTTGTGATGGACCAATGCCTATCTTAATATCACCACCTACAGTGTTGTATCCTAACGGACGGACCACCGCTTTGCCATCAACATCCGCTCACTTATAATTAGTTGATTGTCTTTATGGCGTGTTTGATTCTATCACAGTAATCTGACTGCATCAATTTTACTTATATCATGCTTTGTAGAATGTATGCAAAGAGGAATTTGTGTATGTGTAACTATTTGCTCAATATCCTTAACAGCGAACCATGAACTATATCGGTTATGATTCATGAAGTAAATCTAGAAATTCTAGAAGTCATATTGAAAGTAAATCCTTCATGATAATGTTCAATAGAGTGGACTTCAAACCTAACAGCTCTACTGTGTTATTAAGGGGATTGCACCTAACGTTTTTCGTAGTTTGAAATGTATCAAGAACTATTGTACGCATATCTCAAACTGGAGACACAGCTATGCTTACAAATGTCGCAATGCACTATCGTCTCTACAATATCTGAAGGTTATGCTGTTACAACGATATTTATTAGATTCTGAAATGTGATTCTAAATCACTTGTGATTCCGCTTCTGTTCAAATCAGGTCCACTGTGTGTCATTCGAATGCAATCGATGCCAATCAACGGATCACGTGCTGAGGCCGAACTCTATCACAAATCACCCGTATTAACATTCGTGTGTTAATGATAATCGCTTATGGCCCTAGTGGTCTGTCGAACGGTCCAACTAATTTTGCCTTTTTCCATAATTGAAGCATTTAGCTGTACATTACAGCCGGAAACCACAGTAGGAGTTTGTCAGTGACAGCCATAAACCCTCGGTGATCATTTACAGAACGGTTCACTCGGGCTGCACAAACGTCGACATCATCTACAAAGTCCCATACCGTCAGATCTCTACGTTGTTCATTTCATATCATGGACGGTCAGCACACAGAAGTGTGTAAATTATCACATTGTCCTTCCACTATGGAATCGAAGGTTTTTGTTGCCGTTAATTCCTTTGACCAAAGTATGAAAAAGTCGTTGATGTGTGATACAATTCCCCGTTGAGAGTTGAGAATGGTTATACACCGTCGCTTTTTCCATGTACTCTGTGTCTGTATTAATGGTGTCTTATTCAGGAAATGCATAAATGTAGTAAGCTTAGATTGCACAAATGGGAAATGCCTTCACGTCGTATTGTGATGTGTAGAAGCACCGTTCGCATCAGATCAAATAATTCACTTTCATGGATGAAAAGTGTTCTATTCTGAGAGTGAAAGGCTGTTTGAAAAATCTATTGCAAATGTGTCGTCTTTTTATTTGGTGATGTAGTGACGACCTAGGCATAAACGTAACATTTATGCGTGATAGTAGTTGACTATGTTCGTCAAAAGTCAAAACAGACACATCCTTGATATCCAGAGATTAGATAATGTACACAGAATAACCAGCATCGATAACACTATTAAATGTGCTGATTCACAACAGAATATGTTGATAGTAGTTTTAGAGTACAATGTTTATGTATTGCAACTAGACCTGTAAGGAAGTAAAACATTCCAAAAAATATCAAGTGTACAGTTTACCCTGTTTACATAAGAGACAATAAAAGTCATTTCTCACACTGGACGTTTATCAGTAAAACTATCGCGTTATGTGACCTGCATATCCTTAACGGCAGAAAGCGATCTCCTTGCCGGTAAGCCAAAACCACGCCTGGTTATAACAAATCTTAGGTTACACATGTTTCAACATGTCTCACACCCATCGTATGTCATGAAAGAAACTCCAAATTAAATCGCCGATGTTCGTCTTAACAAAGGTTGTCCGCAGCCTTAGATAGATATGAGTATCACGAGATGGTTGAAATGAATACCTTGCATGTTTTCATTTGGTAGATATCCAAGGGTAAGGGGTTTCGTAAACAGTTCTACTTATGACACGTGACAAGCAAAGTAGTGCGTTCCTCTTATATACAAAGGACTTAACTTTAGGTGTCCAGTCCTCCTTAAAATAACTACATTAGCTTTCGAACTCTATTTACACATCACTTGGTCTTATAATTGTCACACATTAAGCTTGAGAGACTTTACAAATGCCATTGTCTATATTAGGACTGCGGTGCCTGTGCTGCATTGCTGGTAGTGCTTCTTTACGTCAATCAGTGCAGAAGTATAAATCAATTGATTTTCTGAATCATTGCAAGGGACAGCACATGCAAGGGTTTGTTCACCTCCAGGTGCTCTGGTACACATCCGTCAGTGTTGAAAGGTTTGGTGTTCAAATATATGCCTCCGACTGATCCGTTGGACAATGATCAGCTTCTAATATCTTCACAGATGTAACGGGTTTTTTCACCCTTTCAGCAGTTTAAATACTGTTTAACAGTTTTTAGTATGACCAGAAATTACTGCGAATTTTAGGAATATGTTTAATTGGATCTGTAGTATAAAGAACCTTGACCAGCTATCAAGTGCTTGATTTCATTCAAGACAGACAACTTCGTTATTCCTTTTTCATTAGTTAATGATGAGTTATCCCCTTTGTTTACTTGCTTGCAGACGACATTTTCAGTGATCCTCAGTATGGATGATTTGGAGAAGAGGAAGCTGATTTTAGATTAATTTTCACAAGGACATCAAAAGTGATTTCAAGTAGAACTGGCATTCCTTTGTCCACTGTTTATCCTGTCTGGAAACATATTGCAAATGCATATAGCACTGAGCACCAGGTAGGCCCAGAAAATTGATGTCGGTGACAGGAAGCGGCTTGGTATTCTTGTTTCTAAAGCAAAAGAAGGAGTTTGGAAAACTTCAGTCTGGATATGATTGATAGAGGAACTGTGGCTGTGGAACTGTGGGAATGGGCTGGCAGAAAAGTCGAGGAATTCCATCACCGATCATGAAACCTGAGCAAAAAGAGCGAAGATTAAACTGGTGTTTACAGCACAGTAATTTTAACTGGGACAATTTGATTTCCTCAGATGAAAGTCCTGTGAGGCTGTTTCCTAGTACACTGAAATTTTATACTAACCAAACTGAACAACCTCTGCGTCCGCGTCAAAAATGTCCTAAATGTAACGTGTGGGGTGCTATTGCTGTTTTAGGGACAACGCCCCTCTGTGCACTTTAAGGGAATATGAACAGTGAGCGGTACACAGATACTCTCAAGGGACATTCACTTCCATCTGCATACCTGTTCTATGGAAATTTTTTCACAACGACCTAAAACATCGTTCAAAGCATTTAAAGACTTAGTTTAGGACCCAAGATATGACATTATTAGATTGGCCAAGCTATAGCCGTGATTTTAATCCAATAGATAATGTTTGGGGGCTTATGAAGGAAAGTGTCAGTAAGAAAAATCTCACAAATATTGCTGAAATGAAAGAAGAGGTGGTCTGAGATGGGACAGTATGAAACACGACTTTCTAACTTCCTTGATGAGTAGTATGCCCCTCCGCATTGTAAAGCCTGCATTGCTGCCCTTGGTGAGAAAATACTAACGGTTGACCTGTCTTTGAAATTGGAGTTGCTTCCTGCTAACATTCGCCTTTAATATGCGTGTAATGGTGAAAAAGAAAAAGAAAAAAATGCAGTCTCTAAATTCTCAATGATTTCTGTTCATACTATATATTTTGTTTAATTCCTGTCATGAATGTTCAGATTGCTGTTCAAATGAATTCATAATCACAAACACAAATGGTTGTAACGATTTGAATCGATGATCGTATATATTGTTGTGTGTATGTATATATTTTTTGTTCTGTTCTGTTGTACTATTTTATTGGGTGTGACTCGAGTATTTATCCAAGTGTGTATGATATTGCATCTGGAGATCCTTCCTTTCTTGAAAACGTATGTCTAAAAAGAAGGCCAAGGCACTCATGTTATACTTGTCTCTCGAGATAAACTGCGAAAGTAATCAAATGTAATATTAATGTATTTTATTCAATGATGAATGCATAGTTACGGAACTTGTTCGAACCACCTGATAAAGATAAATATTTATCGAATTCCATCACCGATCATGAAACCTGAGCAAAAAGAGCGAAGATTAAACTGGTGTTTACAGCACAGTAATTTTAACTGGGACAATTTGATTTCCTCAGATGAAAGTCCTGTGAGGCTGTTTCCTAGTACACTGAAATTTTATACTAACCAAACTGAACAACCTCTGCGTCCGCGTCAAAAATGTCCCAAATGTAACGTGTGGGGTGCTATTGCTGTTTTAGGGACAACGCCCCTCTGTGCACTTTAAGGGAATATGAACAGTGAGCGGTACACAGATACTCTCAAGGGACATTCACTTCCATCTGCATACCTGTTCTATGGAAATTTTTTCACAACGACCTAAAACATCGTTCAAAGCATTTAAAGACTTAGTTTAGGACCCAAGATATGACATTATTAGATTGGCCAAGCTATAGCCGTGATTTTAATCCAATAGATAATGTTTGGGGGCTTATGAAGGAAAGTGTCAGTAAGAAAAATCTCACAAATATTGCTGAAATGAAAGAAGAGGTGGTCTGAGATGGGACAGTATGAAACACGACTTTCTAACTTCCTTGATGAGTAGTATGCCCCTCCGCATTGTAAAGCCTGCATTGCTGCCCTTGGTGAGAAAATACTAACGGTTGACCTGTCTTTGAAATTGGAGTTGCTTCCTGCTAACATTCGCCTTTAATATGCGTGTAATGGTGAAAAAGAAAAAGAAAAAAATGCAGTCTCTAAATTCTCAATGATTTCTGTTCATACTATATATTTTGTTTAATTCCTGTCATGAATGTTCAGATTGCTGTTCAAATGAATTCATAATCACAAACACAAATGGTTGTAACGATTTGAATCGATGATCGTATATATTGTTGTGTGTATGTATATATTTTTTGTTCTGTTCTGTTGTACTATTTTATTGGGTGTGACTCGAGTATTTATCCAAGTGTGTATGATATTGCATCTGGAGATCCTTCCTTTCTTGAAAACGTATGTCTAAAAAGAAGGCCAAGGCACTCATGTTATACTTGTCTCTCGAGATAAACTGCGAAAGTAATCAAATGTAATATTAATGTATTTTATTCAATGATGAATGCATAGTTACGGAACTTGTTCGAACCACCTGATAAAGATAAATATTTATCATATTATAAGCGATCATCGATGCCCCATAAATACGTTTTGGGAAGTGATTATTCATGCAGATGGGCAAGATATTGATACCAGACTCTCACAAGTACTCTAAGGACATTCACATGGATGTATGGTTTAAGATTATATTTCCAGTAAAGCGTGGGTTAACAATAAGCAACCTCCAGAATGACTCTGGGAGTGATGCACCTCCGATCTCCTTGTCAAAGCTGACATCTGAATGAATATCATTTGAGACTGGACAGTGTGTGGACAGAAGCCTTCTTGTCAAATGCTTGACAAACTTCTAAACTCTATCAAACATGTCACACTTCCAAATATACATTTCTTGGTTTCATTTACGATAACAATAAGGTCGTGGTCCGAGAGTTTACTTTAATCACTTGGCGAAATAAAAACCAGCATGTCTGCACGAACAAGCTCTATATTATGCCACAAATGAGGACATGAGCAAGTGTATATATGTGGTGTTTGCTATGATACATTACAGATGGGTAAATTCAGGATTTTTTTCATGTTCAATTTGGCACGTGAATGTGGTAGTTCCTGAAAACAACTTACGGAACTGTGTTTACTTGTCAAATTGCCTGTATTTACCGACCGAGAATGAAAATTCAAATATTTAGTTATAAAATAATTACTTCTTTGCCAGCTAATAGCAAGAATTCGAATTGTTAATCTTCCTTCCTCTTTCCATAAATCAGTTATTATTCGCCCCTGCTAAAGATGTATTTTGCATGTAATCCACTCCGGCCCTATGACGTATACATTTCAGGATCTTTGAAACATTCTTGTCTTAATGCATGATCCTCTAAAACTGGACACGCAGGAAAGCCAGCATCTGGCGACGATGACATCCACGTTGCACGTACCTAGTAATACGTGGTATGGTGTAACATCCCAGATTACACATGAATCATTATGATATAATACCAGAAAATACTTTCCATGTAATAAGAAATCTCTACTAAAAGCTGAGTCGATTGTAAAATTTCTACGGTATCATGGGAATATTTTTAGTGAATCATTGTCAAATTGTGATGATACAATTCGAGTTCGTATCCTCTACTACCGATATCTTTGTCCTGCCTTCGCGTAACCACGAGTGTTGTAGCCTGCGTCTTATGTTCACCTACAGTAGGTAGATGTCATATTCACTCAGTTGTCATCCGTGATGATACAGATCCGATTTGAAGATTCGACTTGGTTGACACTGTGTTGACAGATGTGTAATGTGTTACTGCAAGGTTCCCACACAACTGGCACAATTTAGCACGCAACCTTCACCCTAATTACAGTTAAACCTGTAAGTCTACATCAGACAATTCAGTTTGGCCGCGGTAAGCCATAGCATCTATATTTTAGAAGGATATTGTGATAAAGCAGAAAATGGGCTATCTCTTTGCTGCTCGTTAAGATTAACAAACAGAATCCATACAAGAATATAACCCCACTAGTTGGTTTAAGCTACAAACTGATAATTGAACCTGACGGATCCTCTAAAAACCCGAATTTACAGCTATAAATTTGCACTCGGATATTTGCAATTAGAAACAAGATTCGGTTTTCTTCAATTGTAAACAGGTAAACAGGGGATATTTCTCCTTCAAATGGAACAACTACAAAAAAACCGCTTAGTAACGACACGGAAAATAGTTTTCTTTCTATGATTAAACCTAGGTCGGCTTCTCGAGCGGGTTTCTTTGGACTATGAATTGCATCTTGAGTTGTCTGTTGTAGGAAATAAGTGCTTTTTGCCATCAAAAGACAATAATGGCTGACGGTACATATGGTATATATTTTTCATTCGCTATTTTGTCCTCAGTGGTACAACGAAGTTATTGTGTTTGCTTTACTGCTTTTATGCGTTATTATTTAACTTACTGTAAACGATGTTTTGTTCGATTGTTGTTCTTCTCAAATTAAAAAGAGAATATAATGTCGACTAATAGACCTATTATAGAACAGATCACTCTTTTGGCTTTGCGCTGCTTGCTGAAATGAATAACGGAAACCATACAAGGATCAAATCTCATTCGATGGTTAAGCTATAAACTGGTAGCTCAACATGTTGGATCCCCTGGAAACTAAAATGTACAGAAATAGCCTTTATTTAAATTTTATTCAATTTGGATTTATCTTCTCTTGATTGAACAAATACCAAAACCCTTACTAACGTCATACGACAACATGTTCTGTGAGTATGCAAAGGTCTCTGTCTAGAACAGATTCCTTTGGACCATGACATGCATCTCAAGTTGTCCCTTGTTCCATATATCACATTAATATCCAATCATGACTGCTGAATAATCAAAGCATGATCGTTGTTGATGCTACTTAAACACTCCAGCTTTAATGTTTAAGTTAATGGAAATCATGGTGGGAAACCACGAAGGCCGGGCGGGACAACTTAGGAATGGCCAGCGAGTCCTAACTTGACATACAGAAGGGAGCAAGCTACAAAGACATATTTTATATCATTGGAAAGATCTCGAGGAGATGAACACGAAAAGTTCAGTGTGTTCACGTGTTAATAAGCTCACAAATTGGCTCTGAAAATGCATTTCTGCAGAAATTGGCAGAAAATTTTTTTTCCGCAGAAATTTCTGGCAGAAATTTTTTTTCCCGCAGAAATTTCTGGCAGAAATTTTTTATTTCACTACCAGAATTATCTTAATTTAACAAAATTAGAGAGTATAAGTAATGATACTGCTGCATGAGTGGTAGTTTCATGTTTATTAAAAGTAATAAGCACTTAGCGTGAACAACGGATCTGATATTTTTGTTTGATACCAGAATTACCTTAGTTGAATAAGATTAAACACAATCGTTAAATAATTTAATATAGACTTTCTTTAAATGGTGTCGTTTTCCCTGTTTAAAGCCTATTAGTACCAGTACCAGTATTGGATTGCATTTTCTAATCTCAATAAGCCTACATTGTTTTTGTATGCGACATGGGTTGAAGGCGAATAGAGACGAAACCGGACATATTCTACATACATACAATATAATAACAATGTAAGACGTGTGAGCCATAATTTGAATTCATCAACATGCCCGAAAAGACCAGCGTACCAGATGAGATGATAAACAATACCTATGTGACAATGCATCAGTGTTCAAAGTGTCAATACCCGCGAAAATGTAATTGCCTCTTTGAAACAAAGATTTTTGCCGAAGTGGCCACCGAGTTTTCACACCTGTTAATCCCATTCAAGAATGACTAATGTGGTACAATATCCCCTTTATATTTGTTATTCCTACCTTTTTTTAACCAAGACACTAGTGAGTGAATTATCGTCCCATCATGACAGAAGCTAGTGAGATAACTTGATTGGCGTGTTTTCGCAACAAAGGCCAGTGGTTGAAATGTTAAATTGTATAAATGTGTCTGTGGTGATGGCAGTTTATATCACTGTTCTAGTGTACCGTCGGCATATTATCAGTTACATTTTTTAAACAGGAATAGTAAGAACTATGTTGGTCACTAGTGGATTCGTGCAAAATACAGCGTTAAACAGTTTGAAAATATTCCAATCATTATGATTCATCCATCCACTTCTAAGCACACACAATAGAAGAAGAAGTTGTTATCCATAAATATTATATATTGAAATGTTGGGTTTTGTACATACAGACCTTAAAACTGACAATCTGAGTTTGCATTCAGTTCCGTCCGACCCAGTCATCCGGGAAAATGGAGGTAGTTTGTTTGCAACCCACAGACGTAATAACATATCATGTGTACAGGAATCGCACCTGCCTGTCTGTCTAATTACATAATGTGACAGAGACAGACCCCAGGTGCACGAGCCATAAAGCAGTGTAGTTTGTTTACGGTGTATAGCCTGATAGGTGTTAAGTTGGTAAATGATTGAAGCTAAGTACTGCATATTGTCATTAGCAGACAAGCAGAGTGACAGGTGACAATAAACAGACGTTGCGCTTTGTCTATGACACAGACTGCTTGTCACAATCAATGCATTCTTTGTTTCCATATACACGATTTAAAACATTTCAGTTTTCAAACTGAACTATGAAATTAGCATTTCTAATACTATACATTTTTTTCAAAAGCATGGGTTGCAAATATGCAGGTACTGTACCAGTGTATTGTTATTATTGCCGAACCAGGATGCTTGTAATCACAAGAAACATCTCTTGTTCTCCCACTTCGACCGCAACGATAATCTTGCACACATCACTTGTGTTTATACGAGTTCAAGTTGGCTTTCCGGTCAAAATAATCACTGCACATGTGCTATGGGTGGTGAAACCACTTTTTCCCCCTGCGCTGGGGAAGCGTTTTTTCAATCGCGTTTTTTTCAACTTCATAACTTTATTTTGCATTTTTGATAATTTGTTACCGAACCGATTCAGAATCTGCAAACAACTGTTTTGTGTTGCATGTGACCTTGAACCGACAAGACGTACTGGATATACTCTATAAAACGTCTATTGTCCATGCAGCACCAACTGGCATTGTTTCGCTGTATTTCCCCAGTGGCCGCTCTCTGGCTTGCGCAATTATTAACCGCGGTGTCCAGTCAAGGCCAACCGAATCGGAACGATGACCGCTTATAGAGACAACCTGATAAACCACGTTAACAGGTGTGAATACTCGGTGGCCACTCCGGCATAAATCATTGTTTCAACGAGGCAATTACATTTTCACGGGCATTGTCACTTTGAACACTGATGCATTGTTTATCATCTCATCTGGTACGCTGGTCTTTACGGGCATGTTGATGAATTCAAATTATGGCTCACACGTCTTACATTGTTATTATATTGTATGTATGTAGTATATGTCCGGTTTCGTCTTTATTCGCCTTCAACCCATGTCGCATACAAAAACAATGTAGGCTTATTGGGATTAGAAAATGCACCCCGATACTGTTAAATTAATCTTGCACGACGTGAATCCACTAAGAAGTTACAACTGCGTTATGATGAAACGGATGGGAATAATGCATAAGCCTTTTAAATTGTAAAAGCTATAATGAAATACGGTTAAATTCACACTGTAAAATTCTCGGTTGTCTGGTAGTAATAGGCTTTAAACAGGGGAAACGACACCATTTAAAGAAAGTCTATATTAAATTATTTAACGATTGTGTTTAATCTTATTCAACTAAGATAATTCTAGTATTGAAACAAAAATATCAGATCCGTTGATCACGCTAAGTGCTTATTACTTGGAAGAAACATGAAACTACCACTCATGCAGCAGTATCATTACTTATACTCTCTAATTTTGTTAAATTAAGATAATTCTGGTAGTGAAATAAAAAATTTCTGCCAGAAATTTCTGCGGGAAAAAAAATTTCTGCCAGAAATTTCTGCGGGAAAAAAATTCTGCCAGAAATTTCTGCGGAAAAAAATTTTCTGCCAGAAATTTCTGCAGAAATGCATTTTCAGAGCCAGTTTGTGAGCTTATTAACACGTGAACACACTGGCAAATGAACTTTTCGTGTTCATCTCCTCGAGATCTTTCCAATGATATAAACTATGTCTTTGTAGCTTGCTCCCTTCTGTATGTCAAGTTAGGACTCGCTGGCCATTCCTAAGTTGTCCCGCCCGGCCTTCACGTACAAAGCCTACATGTGGGATTTACAGTTTCTCAGGGCACCCGTGGCGAGCCACCTCCTCGTGGTGGGTGCTGGGTAATGCTAAGAGCTCGCCGACAGCCCCGTTGTGGACCCGGGCTGATATTTGGTCCACCAACCCGTTTGCCGTGGGTTGCGGCCCTGTGTCGGCGGAGGAGGGGATCCTGGTCTTGGCGTATTTGTTCATTGAGCTTTTGTGATTTTAAAAAGTTTTTTGAAGTTCTGAACTTTTGCCTAGAGTCTTATGCCAGAAGGCGAAGGCTCATGGGCCAATCTGGTAGATTAATTATTTATAATTCTTCTGCTGGAGTATATCATCCGGGTATCCTTGGTGCTGCAAGTTGGAGGCCCGCTTGCTTTAACATTGTCCTTGTGATAGTCCGTGGTGGGTGGGGAGCTCGGATGATGAACCATATTACACTAACCATGGCTCATGAAACTCCAACCAAAAATACAAAACGTCCACTTGATATTGACCCTGTTGATACTGACCTTAGACCGTCTGCATCGATTGAGTATTGGCCGCGTTTCCTTGTGATAGAGACTCCTGACAAGACACCGATAAAGCTTAACCCCTTTGCTGTATCCAAGGGTATTCAAGGTATCGCAGGGGATGTGGAAAACATTAGACGCTTACGTTCAGGTGCGCTGTTAATTGAATGCGGGAAAAAGCAACAATCTAACAACCTGACGAACATTACATCTTTCGTGGGCAACCCGGTCACGGTCTCTCCGCACAAAACCTTGAACACAAGCTACCCTCCTCCATCTATATCGATCACTTGTCCGTTCTAAACTTGATTATGGATCCATCGTCTATGGTGGAGCCTGCAACAGCAACTTAAAATTATTAGATTCTGTTTATCATCAAGGAGACTAAGACTTTGTCTTGGGTCCTTTAGAACCTCTCCTGTTGACAGTCTATATGTTGAAGCCGATGAACCATCTCTTACACAACGTCGTATAAAATTAACTTTACAATATATAACAAAGCTATACTCTAACGAATCTAGCCCTGCACATAACTGTGTTTTCAATCCTCTCTACGAGGACTTGTACAACAAAAAGTCTTCTCTTGTTCCACCTCTCGGGCACAGAATTAAACCCTTTGTTTCTTCGGCCGGCATTGAGCTGGAAAATATAGCTCCTTCCCGTCTTCTTTCTTCTCCTCCTTGGCAATTGGTTAGGCCACAAGTCGACCTAACATTAACTACACTTAAAAAAACAGAAACTAATGAATTACAATACAAACAAGAATATAATCAGTTGAAACATAAATATAGCAATTATATATCCTTATTTACAGATGGGTCTAAGGACGGTGGCGCAGTGGCTTGTGCCACTGTCATTGGATCCAGAACAATATCTTCTAGATTACCAGATAATAGTTCTATTTTTACAGCAGAAGCAAACGCAATATTAACAACTCTTAAATATATCCAAAGACATCCTAAACATAAACAGTACATAATCTATTCAGACTCTCTTTCTTGCCTTCAGGCTATTAAAAACCTAGCATGTAAACATCCACTTTTAACAGAACTTATTGAACTATCTTGCGACTGGCCAATACGACATCGTCTTCTGTTGGTTACCCAGCCATGTTGGAATCTCTTGTAACACATTGGCTGACCAAGCAGCGCTCAACAAATTTATATCACCATTTCTTATTCCTTACAGTGATTATAAAGCCACCATTAGATCTTACATCCGTGATCTGATGCAGAAGAAGTGGGACACCCAAGTAGGTATCAATAAATTACATGCAATAAAACCATTTGTTGGTTACACCTACTTGAGATGTCCGTCCAGATTTGAAGAGGTCATTATACGACGATGTCGTATTGGCCACACTAGGTATACGCATGAATATCTTTTGAAAGGTGAGGATCCTCCCTCCGTTCTGCATCCCTTGTGATGAAATAATCACGGTCAAGCATGTCTTGCTTGACTGAGTTAAATATTCCATCACAAGGGACAATTATGTTAAATCAAGAACTATGAAGGACCTTTTTAGTAACGCAAGTTCTCATTTAATTATTGCATTTTTAAAAGAATTGAATTTATTGACTGACATGTAAATAAATAAGTATTTTATGATTGGAAGTTGAATTAGCAGCTAAGATTGTTAGTGGCTGTATCCTCGAAGGGGGTTGAAGTACCGTAAAATTATTGTCCTCCTGAGAGGGTACGTAAGTCCCAAAACGATTTAAGTCAGATTTAATCTTCCACTTTTTTTAATCGTAGAGTATGTGCCATTTTAATTTGTGGCTAATCTTGCATACAGTCGCCAACAGTTGAAGGGACGGTGTAAATCCAGCCAGGGACCATGCAGGTAGCAGAGGTACTGTAAGTTCCCATGGTCCCTGGTATGGTGATCTACCATCTGTTGTTGGCGATCCATGGCCTGTTTTTATATTGTACTGTCCAAATAGTCATACTATATTTTTTTAAGTTTCCACGCTAGTTTTAACACTAACTGTGATAGTCTAGTGGTTTTACTGTCCTTCGCAGACAGGGTCTTCATAATATGCATATATATTCCTTTTTGTCATGTATGTTCTCGTCACGATATGGCTGCAATATTGCCGATGTAACGTTAAATATTAACTCACTCACTCACAGTTTCTCAGTGTTGTGGAGTTTGGGCAAATCTGTGAGTTTACAGGATGACGCAAGACAGCGTTACTAGAGCTGCAAATCATTTAATGAAGCGCGACAGATTTCCTACAAATGTAGCAGATGCATTTACTGAGGTGTCCACTCCCACGTACTGATATAGAACATGTCAAGTCCGCCTGACATTCCATCTTCGCGTTGAATCATTCACATAAGGCATTTCGATTACAAGGGGTTATCTTTATGAATAGTGCTCACACGGAAAGTAATCGCTAGTACAGAAACACATCTGTCTCCAACAGTCACCCATTATATGGAAAACTATGGGCGAGATAGGTACATAATTACCAAGGAAAATGAAGCGTTGCTGAGTGTGATTGCTTCACCACTGGACGGTTTTGTATGCGTGAACCACTGCAGGTAATCTAATCACATTTTGGCGACCAAAATAAATGAAGCACGAATGTATATGAGCCGCAAGTTCCCTGTAAGGGAATTTCTTTGAGAAGATGATAAGAACGCGTTCACTGGTGTGTCTTTTATGATCTCTTTAAAATTCAGCATCTCTGCAACGAAATGTTTTATGTCAGTTTAAGAATTTTGGGAAAGTAGGGATATATGGAACAGTCGTACAACTACGTCATCCTCTCGCATTTACATTGTACAATTTGATTTGTAACACTCGTTCTTTTATCGGAATAAGGAATATTGAATGACAGTTTCACCTGTGTGACCTGCCCTTTCTTCTGCAGATCTGAAAAGTTAAAAAGTCGCCGAAACCAAACTGTTTAGTTACATCCTACTAAAGAATATATTTACAGTCGGAAACATTTATAAGCTGCATAGAAGATACTTTCATCTATGTATCCTATGTTTGGCAGCTTGTTTAGTTTTTCTTTATTTACATGCATACATAGATGAAAGTATTGTAAAGGTTTCGAAGTTTTAATAAACGCATCAATGATTGCAGCCTTTGTATGTTTTGTTCGATTATCTTCGTATTGTGTGTATTGGAAGTAGTGTGCTTCATACAAAGTTGTAAAATGTCTGTCAATATAAAGGCATATGTATGTGGTAACATTTACCAAATGCACTATTTGAAAATATTATGCATTCCTTTTATGTTAATATTTGCCATAAATAACATTTCAAATATGCGTCTGTGGTGTACGAAATACAAATATGGAATCCAACTATTCATATCTGTTGTTTTGTTTATCCTTTTTTACTGGAAACAGTGGATTCGAAGCAACATTTCAATATTTCCTTATTTGATTACAATCAGTTTCTTCAACGTCCAACTCGACCGTACTGACATATCCTGTTGGAATCGTGACAAATTAATTCAAAGAAACAAACACCTTATTTTTAAACATTCCTTTTCTCTGGCTGTCTCTTACCAGCTGAATCATTATTAATCGATTCGGACGGGTGAGGGACAACTAAATGGAGGAGAAAATGATATCATCTCTCAAATGTCATGAAACATCACAGGAAGTAATCGTTACTCAGTTAGCTCATGGCAATGGGCAAGACCAGGTTTAGAGAGGATCGTTGTTGATCAGCCTGCCCAAGTGAAAACTTCAGGAAGTGAAGGGTCACCAACGTAGTCAATATGTATCTTTTGGGGACAGTTTTTAACAGACGTGATGCTAGTGTCATAAAGACAAAGGATAGACCAAATGTTACATAGTTCTTAATGTGAAAAAAGCTTTTAGTAATGACGCAAAATGTGGCGTTTCTTCAATATTACTCAGGTTATAAAGTCAATATTACATGCTGGATGTTGACCTTTATCTGTCAAATAATCCAGAAAAGCCAGCCTTTCACAGCTCTGACGTTCCGGTGATGCCGAAAATACCAACTTTCCACGTCATGTAAAATCCATACAGCTGCATGTGATTGGTACGATACTAATTTATATAAGATGACAAATGACACAATGGCGCACAATCGGATTAGCCATAGTGACTAAGGACCAACATGCCTCTCACACACATTTGTTGAAACAAATTAATAGGAACAAGTCAAGATACTTTTCAGCCACAGTGAGTAAATATTGGTTGTCTGTGATCTTAAAGGCGTATGGGTGATTGTTTGGCAGCTTGACTCCTTTCAGGATTTCTGTCCCCATAACGACGTGCCTACATGCTCGCGCTTTAGGCAAGTGTGCTTGTTCAAAATTGCCTCTGTTGTATGAGTCACATGGCTCACAGTTATCGAGGATATTAATGTCCATCATTGTGTATGTCATTGGCGAATTATGTACGTATTTACCCTAAAATGGTACCATTCCTACAGAAAACTGTGGTTGTGCGAAGAAGAATAGTGAAAAATCACAAATTTGAATTTAAAACTCCTTGAAAAACGGGCAACCATGATGACCCACCACCATGTGCAGGATAAGTGCTCTTCTCCCGTGTGGACCCGGGACAGAATGTGTCCACAGCACCCCATTGCTGGTCGTAAGAGGCGACCAAATTTGGCAACCTGTTTGACGTGGGTTGCGCCCCTGTGTCGGTGGAGGAAGGATTCTGGTGTTTGAGGGCATAGAAGCTATGAACAGCGTTCCTGTACCCAACACACCACTTTTGCCCTGACTTCACCGAGACGGGTGGTAGAATGGGCCCGGTTCTATCAATCGGCTGGTCATGTCAGGCCCTGTGCATTGACTTTACGTAACTGCACAAAATTTGATTTGGAATTATTTCATGTGTTGTCTTGGCACCTTTTGTTCATGTAACATCTTTTGATTTTTATCATGAACTTTGCCTAGAGTCTTATGTAAAGGCGGCCCATGGGCCAATCTAATGGAAGAATTAATGTTTTAGTTTGTAAACGGAACACCGATTGTGTTTAGCATTATCCTTGTGATACTCCGTGGTGTGTGGGGAGTTCGGATAATGAAACATATACACTACCTATGGAATACCACCCACCCCGGAAGGGAACAAACGTCATCTTGACCAACGACCTTCCCACTCCGACTATTGGCTACGATATTTAGGTATGGAAACTGTAGACAAGACACCACTGAAACTGAATCCTTTCGCCTTATCCAATACATGGCATTGCAGATGAGGTAAAAACATTAGACGCTGCGTTCAGGATCTCTGTTGGTTGAATGCAGCAGAAAACAGCAAGCAACTAACCTTATGTCAACAGAAGTATTTGTTGGAGACAGAGATTGATTGTTTGATGATATGTCAGAATTAGATATTGTTTCTGAGATGAAAGATCGGGGGTGATTTATGTTAAAAGATTCACGATCCGCAGAAACAATGAAACGGTCCAAACTGTTCTCCTTACTCTTCTGAACTTATCTGTTCTCCTTCTCCTCTCCGAATGCTCCGAAGTATTTTAAAGCAGGTTACTGTAGTATTTCAGCCGGCGTGTACATCCCAAATCCTTTGAGATGTTTTTAGATGTCAAAGGTATGGGCACGATGTTAATACTTGTACCAAGCCCATAACATGTGCCCACTGTAGTGAGAATACTCATGTCATAGAAGACTGTAACAGTGACCATCAACAAATGTACAAATTGTTCCTGAAATCATTCGTCTTTCTCCAAAGAGTGTCCCATCTGAAAAAAACAAACAAATAGAAATCAATAAAATTAATTTCACCCAGAGCATCAGCTTTTCTGACGCCAAACATCTTGTGGCATGTGCAGCACATACCGAATCATTTGCATCAGTTGTCAGAACTCCTGAATATATCTCAAAAGTAGCTACCTCGTCGATACATTGCCATACAGATTTGACGTGGGTTAAAACAAGTAATGCTCAGTGTGTTGCACCCGAAAAGTCTACTCAAACCTTGACATCTTCTGTCAACGCTCAGTTGCTATCTCACAGTCCTGTAGTCAGACTTCATCTGGATCTGGAGAACAATCACTCACAAATCACGATAAAAAACAAAGTCGAAGAACATTGTTCAAAATAAAAAACTGACACAAGAACATAATCTTGAAAAAAGAGTGGCAGACCCGCGAAGGGTACAGATAATCCAATGAAAGAGTGGCAGACCCCGAAGGGTACAGATAATCCAGTAAAACTATTTGATAAATACGGATCATTTGAGTTTTACATTGCGTCAATTCAAAGGCTATCGTTGTTTTCTCCCCCCGGGAGATCGGGCCACTGGAGGATCTTCTATCCTTGTGCGACAGGATATTATACACAACCCTGTTACACTAAAAACTAATCCTCAAGCTGTGTCAATACGACTTACTCTTGGTGTTCCGTTTACTTTTTGCTCTCTGTATAGTCCACCTTCATCAGCACTTCAGCAGGCTGCTCTTCAGTCTCTATGATCGACTACCGAAGCCCTGTGTTACCATGGGTGACTTAAACAGCCACAACCCACTCTGAGGAGGTACACACACCAACGGTAAAGGCAAAATACTTGAGGAGTTTATCTCTAACAACGACCTGTGCATATTTAATGACGATTCAAGCACATACCTGCATCCAGTCACTGGCACATATTCTTCATTAGATGTGTCGGTTTCAGATTCTAACCTATTTAATGAATTTGAATGGGAAGTTCACAATGACCTTTGCGGAAGTGACCACTTTGCAACAATACTTTCACAAACAACTCAATCTGATTCTTCATCATTTACAAGATATAATTTTTCGAAGGCTAATTGGTCCTTGTATCAAACTATGTGTAACTCGAAACTACGCCCAGAATGTTTCAACGTTGTACCTGATTCCATTCAGACTTTTTCTAACATTTTAAATGAAATTGCTGATGCGTGTATCCCGCAGTCGTCTACGACTCCACATATACGAAAACCATGGTTTAATACAGATCGTAGACAAGCCAGAAAACAAGGAAAAAGGCAGAAAATTATTTCCATCACCATCCAACTGTCCACAATTTGAATAAATTTAAATTATTAAATGCGAAGGCACGTCGTTCAGAGAACAAAAGGCAAAGGATCAAAATGAGTTGTTCACCATCTTAAAGATGGAGATAACTTTCTAACTGACAAAACTCAAATTGCAAATAAAATTGTCGAAACTCTTGCCAAAAATTCACCTTCGTCGAATTATTTCCCATCAGAAGCAAGAGGGAAAAAAACCTTAATTTTGATTCCAATAATGGTGAAGATTGTAATGAAGTGTTTTCATTACACGAGTTATATACAGTTCTTGAGCAAGCTCACGACACTGCAGCGGGTGATGACAATATTCATTATCAGCTACTGAAACACTTGCCTGAACCATGTCTGATGACACGTTAGATATATTTGATAAAATATGCACGTCTGGAAAAGTTCATCCTTCATGGCGTAAAGCCATTGTAGTCCAATACCACAACGTGGCAGGGATCATACAGATCTGTCGAATTACGGACCAATATTTCTCACTAGTTGCCTCTGTAAAACCATGGAACGTATGGTGAATAATAGATTAGTTTGGTATCTTGAAACCAATAACCTTATCACAAATATCCAATGTGGTTTCAGGAAAAATCGTAGTACCATTGAACATCTGGTACGCCTAGAATCCTTTCTTTAAAATGCTCTAGCAAATAAACATGTAGTATGGATCTTCTTTGATCTCTAGAAAGGATGCGATACCACCTGGAAACAAGGCATTTTGCAGGATTTATATGACTTCGGTTTAAGGGGTCGTTTACCTCTTTTTATATCAAAATATTTAAAGGACAGGCAATTTCAAGTCCGAGTGCGTTCAACCCTGTCTGGCCATTATAATCAGGATCAGGGTGTTCCACTGTTGTCTGTAACACCTTTTAGTATCAAGCTGAACAGTTTGTCCACGGTTTTGAATGATTCAATCGATGGATCACTTTTTGTGGATGATTGTAATATTTCCTGTCGAGGTTAAATATGTATACTATTGTACGGCAACTGCAATTGTGCTTAAACAAACTAAACAAATGGTGTCTTGAAAACGGCTTTAAATTTTCTAAGTCGAAAAGAAATTGTATACATGTCTGTAGAAAGTACAAACCGCATGAAGACCCAGAATTGTTTCTAAATGGCACTCCCATCAAAGTCGTTAAGGAGGCAAAGTTCTTGGGTCTGATTTTCGACTCACATTTAACTTTTCTCTCCATATCAAATTCCTAAAAACTAAATGCCTGAAGGCGCTGGATTTATTAAAACTCGTTTCTAATTCACAGTGGGGAGGGGATCAAGCTACCCTCCACCAGTTTTATAGATCACCCTTTCGCTCAAAACTTGACTATGGCTCCATCGTTTATGATGGAGCCTCCAACAGCAATCTGAAACTGTTAGATTCTGCCCATCACCAAGACTTTGTCTTGGGTCCTTCGGAACTTCACCTATTGACAGTTTCTACGGTGAGGCAGACGAACCATCTCTTACCCAAAGCCCTATACAATTACCTTTACAATATATTACAAAGTTATATCCTAACGAGTCTAATCCTGCATTTCACTGTGTCTTAAATCCTTATACATTTGTATAACAAGAAACCCATCTCCTGTTCCGCTCCTTGGACTGAGAATTAAGCCTTTCATTAATGCTGCCGGCACTGAGCTGGATAATATAGCTCCTTCCCGTCTTCTTTCTTCTCCTCCCTTGGCAGTTGGTTAGGCCACAAGTTGACTTAACATTAACTACATTGAAAAATCAGAAACAAATGACTTACAATATAAACAAGAATATCATCGATTAAAAAACAAATATAACAATCCAAATCCTTATGGGTCCAAGGACGGTGGTGCAGTAGCTTGTGCCACGGTCATTGGACCCAGAAAAATATCTTCTAAACTACCATTAGAGCTTACATCCGTGATCTTATGCAGAAGAAGTGCTACTCCCAAGTAGGCATAAATAAACTACATGAAATAAAACCCTACATTGGTTATACCTATTTGGGTTGTCAGTCCAGATTTGAAGAGCTCATCATGCGACGATGCCGTATTGGCCACACAAGATACACACATGCATACCTGTTAAAAGGTGAGGATGCTCCGTTTAGTATCCCTTGATGAGAGAGTCACGGTCAAGCACAACCTGCTTGACTGTGTTGAATTCTCCATCACAAGGGATAAATATTTCAATGTCAAAACTGTTTAGGATCTTTTTACCACTGTTAGTCCTCATTTAATTATTGGGTTTTTTTGCGTGTGTTTTTAAGAAACCGATTTGAATTTGATTGAATTTGATTAATATGTTCTGTACATAAATGTATGTTGATGATCGGTAGTATACATTTATTTAGCAACTGGTAATGTTAGTGGCTGTATTCTCATAAGGGGTTAAAGTATCGTAAAATTATTGTCCTCCTGGGAGGGTACGTAAGTCCCAAAACGTTCACAGTTTAATTTTTGCTTACCCAATTTTAAACGCAGTATATCTGTTCTTTTAAAATTTTAGCTAAACTTCCCTACAATCGCCAGCGGCTAAGGGGATGGTGAAAATCCAACTAGGGTCCATGCAGGTAGCAAAGGTACTGTACGTCCCCATGGACCCTGCTGTGGTCTACTTTCAGTTGTTGGCGGTCTATAGCCCGGCCCCTTTCTATATTGTATCGTAATTGTTTTACTCTTCTTTATAGACAGACTTTTTTACCATTCACTATTATGTATAATATTAATGGTTCTCGTCACAATATGGCTAAAATATTGCCGATGTGATGTTAAATATCAACTCACTCACTCACTGCTTGTATTACAAGTGTGTCTGCATCATAGTCATTACAAAATTGATAGGAACAGGTTAACTAACACTGGACTGGTAAAATATCCAAACAGCTTTACGATTTTCAATTTAAGGCCACAGTTATAGGTGAATATGCGTTATGACAACCCTAAACATTTATCAAAATCGCACATACCACATTTCATCTAGCAATACACCAATTCTGTTTAAAAGTTTCAAATGGGACCAAACGGGCACAGCTACATTTACAGCACTTGAGTATTTCAAACTGAAATGTGTCCTTTCAAGGCAGAAGAACATTTCAAAAACTATAACCAAGTAAACCTAGAAAACATTTTTACATTTGAAAATACGTTCATTTGAATCACTCCTTCCAAACTAAATGCAAGATGCATCGAAGTGAATTGCATGGTGTATTGGTGACCTTTCAAGAATCTCTGATGGCTGATCATTTTTCATTCCTCCTTTTATTTTGTACGCAGCATTCGCCTAAGTGAACGTATTATTGCTTATTCAAAACCACATCCAACGTTTAGTTAATTGTAGATATTTAAATGTAACTTACATATTCTGCAGCAATATATTGTTGCACAGTTCCATATAAAGAGATGGTTTGGTAGCTATGGTGACTTAATTATAACATATCATATTATATATCATAATCTTATAAACCCTATCCAAAATCTGTGTACCGCAGCAATCAGTTGGCGACATGTATATCCGGCAAATTTATGAGAGTATACTTCATAAAAGCTCCATCCGTTCTTGTCGTCACTACGTCTTCAGAAGGAGTTATACTTCCAGTAATAAACACAGGAGGGCCGTAGCAGCTCTGGACTTGATCTAACGAAGGACAAAAGACGGACGATGTGGGGCCTGTGCTGTCGCGACAAATATGCCTTCATGCGCTCTTGTCTGTAATTAGGAACTGTTACGTCTCATTATTCCATTTGGTCTTATTCCAGATGGGTTCATCATTTGTGATCGACTAGGAGGTTTGTGGTGCTTTAGCCCATTTCTAACTTCTTCATGTATAACTAACACGGTGACAATAGATTATTTCGAGTATATTCCCATCTAGGTAAAACCACACACAGAATGTCATGTTTTTTTCTGTTTCAAGTATCGATTTCGATACGACAGGTGGCCATTTTTATGCTTGAAATTATGCTTCGAAACATCTACTGATCTACTCTGATGAATTTCCAAGTGACAGCATCATGAGCAGTGACGAACGAAATCTCCTACTGTATTGTGAAACTGCCATCAAAAAGTCATGCAAAACACAGCTATGATGTGCATAATTCCACACAAACGCTTCAATTGCAAATGTGTTGTTAATCGACATTACTCTCATGTTTTTACTTGCAAAACGTAAATACACCACTGCAATATCACATTAGCTGCTGCGAGATTACTGTATGTACCTAAGGTATTTATTTCTTTCGCAAATGGTTGTCAGACTTTGTGTGGCCGATTGTCAAATTTCAAATCCTTCTTGAAACCGCATTCTTTCGTATTCCAACTGACTGTAGAACCTCCTGTCCCCACATACATGCCACGTACCAGCACTAACCTCCTAGTCCAGGAGGAGGCAGCTGAAAAATATGATGTCGTAGCCTCCCCAGTACTGATTTGGTTTGACATTATTTCCAGATAGTATGATGTCTTGGGCTCATGAAAAGACCTGTAATACTCTCAGATTGTGGTATCAGTATTTTTTCACAGGCCATTTTATGTGGTGGGGATCTGTGAACATTACGGCAGTTAAATGTACACACAAATTAACACCGAATGTCTCCATTTACATCCAATGTTGGTTCTTTTGATGTTCTTTGACACTTGTCTCTTCTAGAGTGGCTTGGGCACAAAACAAGTAGCTTTGTGTGGCCATGTCGTAATATATAATGTTTTACAGCTAAGTCTTTGAGACAGGGAATTTTAGCGATTCTCCGACTGTGGTGGTGAGTTATTTATTGAAAGTTTACATTATTCTTGTAACTAGAATCAGTTGTTATTGTTTCCTGTTCACTTCTAGAGTGACAGCATGTTATAGCTGCCAATATGGCCACCATTGTAGTTTTACTACTCGTACATAGCAGACGAATAAATTTGTACTGATATATAAAACAAACAATTCATTTGGTGTCACATGTCTAACACAGTATAGAAAACAACTCAATTTCAATGTTAGGGTTGATAAAAATATGACGAAATAACATTATTAGAAAACTATGCTTCACGGTCGATAACTGCATATAAGCTCTTGCTGTATCTATTCAATGGTCTGTCAGATAACTCTTAATCACGTTTGATACATTCAGAAGCTTACAATTACCTCTCCTCTTCACTTTCTTTCACATCATATTACGTCATGTCAGAATTGGAGTCATCTACAAGCCAAAGCTTTTCGGGCAACAATCACCTGCCATACAAAAAGACATGTCTCTGTGCACAATAAATCAGTTCATCTGCATTGACATAGATCTCTCTGCTGGCATACTGACTTTATTGCATTTACTCTATGTCAGTTCAACCAATCCGAGGGGAGCAGAATCTCTCGACATCAGAACACCAGAAAAGGGAAAAGCTGACCATCACAAATGCTCCAAATAGGGAAACTGGTGAAGTAATATGACTGGCTGCACATACTGTTTCCGAACATGCACTTGGTAGTTTACTTGCTCGATGTGATATTCTAGACTGTTGGATGTTGGATGAGCTTTTCATTTAATGTCTTGTCTCATCTACAGACATCACTGGATTGTTTGCTACATACATTGAACTAAAGGTCTGTGCGACGTGATCTGGTAATGTTGTTAGGCTTTTGTATTGTAAGTTCTGGATTGTATATATTATGATACGCCCGTGTACTGATGAATATTGGTTTTAACGTTGGACGTGTTTCTTGATGTGTTTCTGTGTTGGCACTGTATGGCAAAAACAAGTCGGGCATATCCGATTTCCATGGACAAAAACAGTTTTTCTCGAGTTCACAACTTTCAAAAACAAAACAAACAGCTATAATTGGACCAGCTGTGCGGATTACGTTTTGCTTTTAATGTCATCATTCCCAAAGTGGAACAGTACCAAATCCTCGAACATAAACACCAACACTGTTGCCGCAGAATGTGTGTCTAAATTGACTTTGTTCAAATTTGAAAACCGTGTTCCCTCAAAGTATGCAACGCTAGCTATTCTACTGGAGGGTTTATAGTAGTAGACACGCATAGTACATTGTCACAAAATGTACGAACAGTAAAACACATCCACATCCTCCTCCAGAAGAGTCCATTATCCACTTCTGTTCATGGAATGTCTTCTTGGCAGTCAGTCGTCCTGCCTCTGGAGGACTTCAGGGTCCATTTCCGCCCCCAGGACGATGGCATCCACGCTCCTGATAATTAAGGTAACCATATTTTACATCATTGGTACTGTGTGTATTAATGCAAAATATATGCCTCCACGAGAAAAGGCTGAAACATGAAACTCAAGTTGTAACATTGCAGTAGACGTCATTGTAAACAAGGAGACATTTTATGTTTTCTTTAAAAGATTGTTTGAAAAAACACAGTTGCTTTCGTGGGCGACGGTTCTACTAATAAAGGGATATAGTATTCTACATCATTTATATTTCTAACACATATTAAGACTGCATGAGTGTTGTTTTTACACCGCACAGCAATATACCAGCTATATAACGGCAAGAAACAACAAATATATGCTTCACACAACATTCCCATGTGAGAAATCGAAGTAGGGTTGTTTGGAGCGTCATGAGCGAACGCTTTGACAATTCAGTTATTCGACCATCCCCGTAGATTTAAATGCAAAACAAATATGTCGGGACGTGAAAACAAAATTTAATCTAAATATTAAACTGAAATATTGAAATACTTTACCAGCAGATGGCCGCGCAGTCGGCCAGTACTCTGACTCTCAAAGTGACAATCCTGGATTTGCTTTGTCTCGAGCTACCTACTGAAGGACGGAATGGTGGATTAATACTAATTTATGCCATCTATAGATAGCATCGTACATGGCATGCATGAAGGGGTCCCTATCTACACTACCACCTAAATCTACCAGTCAAGTGCAGTCAGCATATAAGGCCTACTGGGGACGGTGAAAAGACTGGGCCACGGAGTGTGCCAACCCTAAACTAGTTGGGTTGCTGTTACAACCATCCTGACTGTACAATCAGGCGGGGGCTACGCGGAGAGCGGACGTACCATGGAGCCACCATGAGACAAAAGCTCATCCCATCGGTCCCTCGGAAAGCCAGTGGAAGGGTTTAGACACAACACCAAATCCAGAATCGAATTCTGAAAGAAATGAGTCGTGCATAAGCATCAGGAATCACATTTCTCGCGGATGTAGATTGGTTTAACAAAAGCAAGTAAGTGTGGTTTTATGCCGCTTTTTTACAATATTCCAACCACGGGACTCAGAAGTGGGCGTCAGACATAGTATGTAAGTGGGGACTCGAACACTGGCACTGAACATGGCGTGCCAACACTTGAACAACTAGGCTACACTACCATTCGGTTTACACGCAGAAACCAGTTTCAACCTTTCCCATCTATACCTAAAAGGCGGTATACTATGAGAGGATGAGTGTGCATTGCATATTAAACAAATCTTCATGAAGACGTATGTTTTTTTCCAAATAGAATTGGAAACACCTGCCTGTCTGGTCCTCTGTCGCCCTTCCAAAGAATCGTTGAAGTCGTCCTACCTGATCAGGATTTCAAGACTGTCTTTTTTCAAAGACAGTTCTCGTTACTTCATGATCAATTATTTACTCGTTGCTTCGAGTATTTTTTCGTTATTTCAATAATTTTCTCGTAACTTCGAGTATTTTATCATTATTTCAAATATGTTTTCATTGCTTCGATTAATTTCTCGTTAATTCGAGAATTTTCAGTCAAAAACTTGAAATATCGAATATTTACTCGTTGCTTCAAGTTTCTTTCAAAAACTTGAAATTTCGAATATTTTCTCGTCGCTTCAAATTTCTTTCAAAAACTTGAAATTTCGAATATTTACTCGTTGCTTCAAGTTTCTTTCAAAAACTTGAAATTTCGAGTATTACTCGTTGCTTCGATTTTATTTTTCTTAATTTCTAAGTTTGATGGAGGTAGCATGTATATTTTAGGAGATCTGCCCCGAGCAAGATGACATCCTCATAGTCACACACACCCTACAAGCTACACCCTACGAGCTTCAATAGGGAGGATTCCCATAAAGCAGACCTCACAGAAGACAGACCGCTTAAAACAACACTTTAGGGTTGTTTGCATACGGTTTGATTAAGCTGATAATAATAACATGTGCCCAGATATGGAAACTATACTATTTTTAAATTCATGTAATGAATTATGATTTTTATATTGAGACTTTTTATATTTACAGTACTTGAGAACATTCTCAGCTTCTCAAGCAACTCAGTTCTCGACTACTTTTCACTCTAATTACAAGTAAACTAAGAAAGATGGAAATGTGTTGTTACTATACTCTGTAGTGACTGGTAGGAGAACAAACAGAATTTTCATTCTTTTCTCAAAAACACAAAAGGTGAAACATAGAACATACATGTATATGTGAATATAATTAATATATTTACATGATATCATTTGGAAAGGCACAGTGTGTCATATATTTGGATAATTTGAGAGTGAGTGGTTGATAATCACATTTCATGAGAAAAATACATGTACAGGTAGAGGGATTCACACATAAATATACACCTGGAAATTAATCAAGCAACACCCCAATTTTTTCTATTGGAGCAACTTTGAAGTGTTCTGACAATCAAAATATGCCGGGTTGATATAGTTTGACACTTTTTTATTCAACAGACGATCTCTGACAAACAACTTAAAGGGAAAAAGTATCAAGACTTTGCTTTATTGCAACGAAATCCAAATTCTTAAAACTGTCTTAAATTCATGAAAAAATGGACACAATTTACTATTCATCCACAGACGTTGTTGTCAGGTGTATTAACACAAATGTCACATGGAAAGAAAGAACAGTCATCTGAGAGTCTGCACACCGACTTTCATCAATATCTAGTGTGTCCTCCCTGCGCACGCACCACCGATTCCAGACGCCTCCTCATTCCTTGGATGAGTCTCCGGATCTGATTCTGGGGGATCCTGTTCCACTCCTCATGCAGGGCAGCCGTCAATTCGTTGAGATTATGGACTGGTGGGTCTCTCTGCCTCACACGACGGCCAATAAAGTCCCACAAATGTTCAATGGGGTTGAGGTCAGGGCTCATGGCAGGCCATGGAATTCTGTCAATTGCATTTTGCCGCAAAAAATCATTTACAGCATGCGCCCTGTGAGGTCTAGCATTGTCGTCCATAAATATGGGTCTCGTTGCCAGAGGATGGTTCTCAAAATGAGGTACCACAGCCCTGTCAAGAACCTCCTGTTGGTAACGAACACCGTTAAGGTTGCCACGGATGGTAATGATATCCAACTTGCAGTTCATGGAAATGCACCCCCATACCATAACGGAACCTCCCCCAAAGGCCACAGTCTCCTGGATGTTCCGTGGAGCCATTGCTGTGTTCCTCTGCCTCCAGACCCGAGTACGACCGTCCACCATGTGCAGCAAGAACCGGCTCTCATCTGAGAAATGGACCTTCCTCCAAGAGGCAATGTTCCAGTGCAAACGGTCATTACACCAGGCCAGTCGGGCTGCCTTATGGGCTGGAGACAGTCTGGGTCGCTTGATTGGCCTCCTTGCCCGGTATCCTGCAGCTTTCAGACGATTCCGAACAGTCCTGTTCGAGATGGGTCTCCCTGGAAGCCACTCCTGTCTCAACCGAGAGCTCGAGTCGAAGGACCTGCGCCGTACAAGTCTCAGTAAAGCTCTGTCCTCCCGGACTGTGGTCTTCCTGGGTCTTCCTGGTCTAGGCAGGTCTTTAACTTCATTAGTGGCCCGGTATTTTTTCAAAAGTTTTGAAATTATGGAATGATGTCGTCCGATTTGAGTCCCGATTTGTCTTAGAGACATACCAGCATTCCTCATGCCGATTATTTGCCAACGAGTGGCCTCTGATAATTTCCTACGTGCCATGACATTGAAATGAATGAAAAACCGAATGCAATCGACAACCTGCGCTTGTAAACACCCCAGGGAAAAAGTGCATTTTTCGAAAGTTGAGGTTAAAGCAATGCACGTGCGCTGTGCAAGCTTCACGCGCGTCATATCAACCCATGAAAAGCTCATGCTGTATGTCAATACATCAAAATTGAATAATCAATCATCAAAATTACTTCGTTAAACTTTGTTAAGTTTTTATGTGTCTTTGAATTTGGTGTTGCTTAATTAATTTCCATATGTATATTTTGTTGAAAATGATATTCGTTGTTGTTCGACAAGTGGTGGGCATATTTAATTGAACATGGAATTCGTCACATATGGCTTGACTACAAAGATTACAAAGTCGGCTTTCTTTCAAACCATTCAGACAGCGCCCTGTTTCCATTGGTATCCTATGATTTGTTGTCCTAAATTTTGTCAGTGAAATTCTACTTTGTAAGGTTAATTTAAGATAAGGTTCTGGAATAAGTGCAATTTCATACATTGTGAAATGAAATCCTTTTGATGATTGAGTATTGCTTGAATTCCAAGATTGAACAGACTGTATACTATGTACTGACTCCAAGTGAACTCATTAATGGAATAGGGGTGGAGAGCATGGCTGAGCTAATTAGTGTACTCACTGAATTTATCTTACAGGAGGTCTGTCATTTTGGAGTGAACCGCAAATAAGACTTAACTATGAAATGATACCATATATTCGATAACTTTGAGGATTTGACTGAAGTCAATTTGCTCAAAAAACATGCCATTTTGGTATGAATATCAGTACGAATTGGTTTGTTTCCAGTCTCCACATACAACATGTGGCGAAGCAGTGTTCTTGAAAATATTAAATGAACAATTTCAATAACACTTAAAGTTTCATATGTCCAGAGGTCGTACAACCATTTCTAAACCTAATGTTGTCCTTTTTATCAGGACACATACCACAACATTCAACGACACAGCTTAATTAAGCCTTGTGCAACCAACCATAAAGTGGTTTGTCTTTTGTGGGGTCGATACCGTCCCAAGCATATTTCCTAAACTATTCATGATAACTTCATCAGACTAGGAACACGTATCAAGCATGATAGATAGGTTTGCCATTTGGGGTTTAAACCCAGATATGAACCTTTTGCGGTTTCCACCCAAATGTGACTGTGGATATGAGGATGTCATGTTGTTCGGAGAAGATTTCCTTAAACTATACATGCTAGCTTCATGAAATTTGGCACACATACCAAGCATGATCCATAGATGATGTGCCATTTGATGGTTATACTCAGATATGAATTTTATATTTTGCTGTATCCATGGACACGTGACTTAGGCTGTGACTATGAGTGAGTGAGTGAGTGAGTTAATATTTAACGTCACATCGGCAATATTTCAGCCATATCGTGACAAACCACTGAAAAGGAATATATGTGTGTTATAAAACCTGTCGACAAAGGACAGTAAAACAACTACAGTATCACAATTTGAATTAAAACTAGCTTGGAAAGTTAAAACTAATATCAATATTCAGACAATACAATATAAAAACAGGCTATAGATCGCCAGCAACAGAAGGTAGATCACCATACTAGGGACCATGGGGACTTACAGTACCTTTGCTACCTGCATGGACCCTAGTTGGATTTACACCATCCCTTCAGCCGCTGGCGAGTGTACAATATGCTAGCCAAAATTAAAACAACAGGAATACTACGATTAAAAGCCTGGTAGACTTAAATTTACTATGAATGTTTTTGGACTTACGTACCCTCTCAGGAGGACAATATTTTTACAATACTTCAACCCCCTTTGAGGGTACAGCCACTAACAATTCTAGTTACGAATCCAAACTACCAATTATTAAAATACATCTTTTTACAGAAACATATTGCTCACAATTCAATCAAAAAATCAATTTCTTTTAAAAAACCAATAATTAAATGAAAACTAACGCTGGTAAAAAGATCCTTCATCGCTTTAACTGTAAAATACATATCCCTTGTGATGGAGAATTCGACACAGTCAAGCAGAATATGCTTGACCGTGACTCTCTCATCACAAGGGATACAAAATGGAGGATCCTCACCTTTTAACAGGTATGCATGGGTATATCTAGTGTGGCCAATACGACATCGTCGTAGTATGACCTCTTCAAATCTGGACTGACAACCTAAGTGGGTATAACCAATGTAAGGTTTTATCTCATGTAATTTATTTATACCAACTTGGGTGTCCCACGTCTTCTGCATCAGATCACGGATATAAGATCTAATGGTAGGGAATCATCAGTGTAGGGAATAAGAAGTGGTGTCACAGATTTGTTGAGTGCTGCCTTGGAAGCAAGATCGGCCATTGCGTTACCAGAAATGCCTACATGGCTGGGTAACCAACAGAAGACGATGTCGTATTGGCCAGTAGCAAGATTATTATACAGTTCAATAATTTCAATTAAAAGTGGATGTTTACAAGAAAGATTTTTAATAGCCTGAAGGCAAGAAAGAGAGTCTGAATAGATTATATACTGTTTACGTTTCGGGTGTCTTTGAATATATTTAAGAGCTGTTAATATGGCGTTAGCTTCTGCTGTAAAAATAGAACTATTATCTGGTAATCTAGAAGATATTGTTCTGGACCCAATGACAGTGGCACAAGCCACTGCGCCACCGTCCTTGGATCAATCTGTAAATAAGGGTTTGTAATTGCTATATTGATGTTTTAATTGATGATATTCTTGTTTATATTGTAAGTCATTTGTTTCTGATTTTTTAAGTGATGTTAAGGTTAGGTCAATGCCGGCAGAAGAAATAAATGGTTTAATTCTGTGCCCAAGAGGGGGGACAAGAGACGACTTTTTGTTATACAAATCCTCATAAAGCGGATTGAACACACAGTTATAGGCAGGGTTAGATTCGTTAGAATATAATTTAGTAATGTATTGTAAAGACAATTTTATACGACGTTGAGTAAGAAATGGTTCATCGGCCTCAACGTAAAGACTATCAATAGGTGACGTTCTGAAAGACCCAAGACAAAGTCTCAGACCTTGATGGTGGACAGAATCAAGAAGTTTAAGGTTGCTTTTGCAGGCTCCACCATATACGATGGAGCCATAATCGAGTTTCGAACGGACCAGTGATCGATATAGGTGTAAGAGGGTAGCCTGATCCCCTCCCCACTTTGAGTTGGAAACAACTTTCAACAAGTCAAGAGCCTTCAGGCATTTAGTTTTAAGAGATTTAATATGAGGCAGAAATGTTAAGTGGGAGTCAAAGATTAGGCCCAAGAACTTGGCCTCCTTTACAACTTTGATGGGAGTGCCATCTAGAGATAGTTCAGGGTCCTTATGTGGCTTATATTTTCTGCAAAAATGTATACAATTAGTTTTGGATTTAGAAAATTTAAAGCCGTTTTCAAGACACCATTTATTTATTTTGTTTAAACAAAGCTGCAGTTGCCGTTCAATGGTATGCATATTTTTACCACGACAAGAAATATTAAAATCATCCACAAATAACGATTCATCAATTGAATCGTTTAAAACTTTTGATAAACTATTTATCTTGATGCTAAAAAGTGTGACAGACAGAATACTGCCTTGTGGAACACCCTGATCCTGATTGTAATGATCAGACAGGGTAGAACCCACTCGAACTTGAAACTGTCTGTCATTTAAGAAGTTGGCTATAAATTGAGGTAAACGACCTCGCAAGCCGAAGTCATGTAAGTCTCGTAAAATACCATATTTCCAGGTTGTGTCATATGCTTTTTCGAGATCAAAAAAGATAGACACAGCATGTTTATTAATTAGTGCGTTTTTAACAAATGATTCTAAACGCACTAAGTGATCGACAGTACTTCTGTTTTTGCGGAAACCACACTGTATATCAGTTATAAGGTTATTTGTTTCCAAGTACCAAACAAGTCGATTATTTATCATGCGTTCCATGGTCTTGCAAACACAGCTAGTTAGTGAAATAGTCGATAATTGGATGGATCCGTATGATCACGTCCAGGTTTAGGTATTGGTACTACTATGGCGTCACGCCATGACGGAGGAAAGTTACCCGATGTCCAAATATCATGAAAAATATTGAGAAGAGTTTCTGGGCAGGATTCTGGTAAGTGCTTCAGGAGTTGATAATGTATGTTATCAGCTCCTGTAGCAGTATCATGAGCTTGATCAAGAGCAGTTTGGAGCTCATGAATAGAAAAAGTTTCATTATAATCTTCCCCATTATCTGAGTTGAAATTAATAGTTTTCTTTTCTTCTTGTTTTTGATATTGCTGGAATTTTGGTACATAATTAGAAGAGGAAGAGTGTTTAGCGAGGGTTTCACCCAGTTTATTTGCAATATCTGATTTATCAGTAAGTAATTGATCTCCATGTTTAAGATGATGGACAGTAGATTTAGTACCTTTACCTTTAATTTTCTGGACCATGTTCCATACCTTGGACATGGGTGTCCGAGAATTTATTTTAGATACATAATTTTGCCAAGATTGGCGTTTGTTCTGTTTAAAAGTACGCCGTGCTTTAGCATTTAAAATTTTAAATTTATTTATATTATGCACCATAGGATGGCGACGGAAATAATGTTCTGCTTTTTTCCTTGCCTTCCTAGCTTGTTTGCACTCATCGTTGAACCATGGTTTTCTTATGTGTGGAACTGCAGAGGACTTTGGTATACACTCATCAGCTATGGAATTCAGCTCATCAGAAAAGCATTTAATAGAATTGGGAACGTCAATAAAACGTTCAGGTTTAAGTTTTTCAGCACACAGTGTTTTATATAAAGCCCAGTTAGCCTTTTTAATATTTCGTCTTGATGATGGAGGAACATCGGATGGAGTTACAGCTTTTAATACAGTAGGAAAATGGTCACTTCCACAGAGGTCATCGTGGACTGACCATTCGAATTCAGTTAGTAGTTCTGAATTTGTAAGTGACAAATCGAGAGCAGAATAGGTCAGTGTACCAGGGTGTAAATATGTATTGGAACCATCATTATAAATACATAAATCATTGTCAGAACAAAAGTCCTCCAACAATTTACCTTTAGTGTTTGTAGTTACACTACCCCAGAGTGGGTTGTGCCCATTTAAATCTCCCATTATAATACAGGGCTTCGGGAGCTGGTCATATAGAGCTTGCAGATCAGTTTTGGCAAACGTTGAAGACGGCGAAATATAGAGAGAGCATAGCGTAAACGCTACATGTAAAGCAATTCTCACTGCAACAGCCTGCATGTTAGTAATAACTGGAACAGGGCTTTGAATAACGTTTTGTCTGACTAGAATGGATGATCCAGCAGTGGCTCTATCACCCGGAGGTGAAAAACAGTGATATGTATTAAAATGACGAAGGTCAAATGTATCTGTTTGTTTTAAATATGTCTCTTGGAGACATAACGCTGAAGGTGTGAAATCTTGGACTAATAGCTGTAATTCATGTACATTAGTCCTCAATCCTCTGCAGTTCCACTGTACAATATTATTGGAATAAACTATCTTTTGGGGGGATTTATTGGGGATCTACCCCGCACTCTTTTGGAAGGCGACAAGCTATGTGCCCTAGAATGGACGTTTTCAGAAACGTCCATGTCTTCAAGAGACCCATATTTATTAAACAATTGAACTTTATTTTGTGACCCTTTAGGAGGTCTGCCACTTTGTTGTTTTGAAGCATCAGGTTTCGGCTTCGGTTTATTTTTCACAGTTTGTTGATTATCAGTGGTTGACTAAGACTTTGAATGTGACTGAGATGATGATTTGTGATCAGAAGACGACTTTGAGGTACTAGAAAGTGATTCCTCAGTCTGTGATGATATAGCAGGGTACAAAGGCTGTGGAGAATCACAACTGACCCAAGTCAAGGTAGTTTGGCAGCCTGTGGTTGATGTTGTTTTAGAGCTAGAACCCGATGATGTTTTTGCTATTGTAGCATAACTTTCTGGAAGATCAGATCTTTTTACCAGTTTTTTGGCCTCAGAAAAAGAGATATTTTGTGTGAACTTTATTTTATTGATCTCCATTTGTTCTTTCCAAATTGGACACTGTTTAGAAAATAAAGAATGATCGCCTGAGCAATTGGTGCATATTTTATAACCACTGTCACAATCTTCTGTTGCGTGTGTCTTCTCACCACAGTGAGCACACACAACAGAAAATGTGCAAGTATTCACACCGTCTCCATATTTCTGACATTTAAAACATCTTAGCGGGTTGGGGATGTAGGTATCAACTGGAATATTACAATAGCCTGCCTTCACTGATTTGGGAGCATTGGGACATGAAAAAGTAAACAGATACGTGTTCGTTTTGATGGTTTCGTTGTTTCTGCGAGTTGAAAAGCGCTTGACGTAGAGTACACCTTGATCCTTCATTTCAGAACCTATATCAAGTTCCGACATATCATCAAACAATCGGTCGCGATCTCTAACGATACCTTTGCTGGAGTTCAAGGTTTTGTGTGCAGAGACCGTGACCGGAATGCCCACGAAAGATTTGATGTTCAGCAAATTAGTTGCTTGTTGCTTTTTCCCGCACTCTACTAGTAGGCCACCTGAACGTAAGCGTCTAATGTTCTTCACGTCCCCTGCAATACCCTGAATACCCTTGGATACAGCAAAGGGGTTCAACTTCAACGATGTCTTGTCAGGAGTCTCAATCACGATGAAACGCGGCCAATACTCAATCGATGCAGACGGTCTGTGGTCACTATCAACAGGGTCAATATCAAGTGGACGTTTTGTTTTTTAGGTTGGGTATTCATCAGCCATGGTTAGTGTAAATGGTTCATCATCCGAGCTCCCCACCCACCACGGAGTATCACAAGGACAATGCTAAAAACAAGCGGGCCTCCAGCTTGCAGCACCAAGGATACCCGGATGATATACTCCAGCAGAAGAATTAAAAGATTAATAATTCCACCAGATTGGCCCATGAGCCAATTCTGGCATAGGACTCTAGGCAAATTACAGAACAACATATTTCAAAATAAAAAATGTTTTAGATAATAAAACCAAGTCCAAATTTTCAAAATTCCAAATGACACGTGTGCATTGATAAATATAAAAAAATACTCCATGCACAGGGCTTGGCATGACCAGCCGATTGGTCGAACCGGGCCCATTCGACCGCCCGTCTAGGCGAAGTCAGGGCCAAAGTGGTGTATTGAGCAACAGGAACACGGTTACAGGTCCCTATTGCCCTCAACCACCAGGATCCCCTCCTCCGCCGACACAGGGACGCAACCCACGGCAAACGGGTTGGTGGGCCAAATATTCCCCCGGGTCCACTACGGGGGTGTCGGCGAGCTCTTAGCATTACCCAGCACCCACCACGAGGAGGTGGCTCGCCACGGGTGCCTGTGACTATGAGGATGTAATCTTGCTCGGAGCAGATCTCCTAAAATATACATGCTACCTCCATCAAACTTAGAAATTAAGAAAAAGGAATCGAAGCAACGAGTAAATATTCGAAATTTCAAGTTGTTGACTAAAACTTGAAGCAGCGAGAAAATATTCGAAATTTCAAGTTTTTGAAAGAAACTTGAAGCAACGAGAAAATATTCGAAATTTCAAGTTTTTGAAAGAAACTTGAAGCAACGAGAAAATATTCGAAATTTCAAGTTTTTGACAGAAACTTGAAGCAACGAGAAAATACTCGAAGCAACGAGAAATTAATCGAAGCGACGAAAACATATTTGAAATAACGAGAAAATACTCGAAATATCAAGTTTTTGAAAGAAGCTTGAAGTAACGAGAAAATCCTCGAAGTAACAAGAAATTAATCGAAGCAACGAAAAAATCATTGAAATAACGAGAAAATACTCGAAGTTACGAGAAAATCATTGAAATAACGAGAAAATAATCGAAGCAACGAGTAAATAATTGAAGTAACGAGAATTATCTTTGAAAACAAGTATCTTATGCTACAAAAGTGGCAGCAAAAGGCTTTCGTATGTCAGTCGGACTCCAACCGGGCTTCAGTCGCTCGCTTCGGTTGTTCGCTTAAAGTGTGCAGCTCGAAACGACAAAGAGCAAACCAGCCACCTTACGGAACCTAATCCCAGTCGCCGAACCGGAAACAAAGGGTTAAAGCTATTGAAAACACCTCAATCACAAGTGTTTGCACAGAGACATGTTTTCTGATTTAGCTTGGGCCAAGCAAGACCTGGTACTATTCTTGAAACAAAACGAAATAAAAAATTCCTTTCTTTAAGTACAGGTATGTTTATGTAAGACAATATATTTAAAACATAATCAACCGCTAATGCAATACAGGTGTGACGCATTGTAAATTTAAAATTACAAGTTAAACCCAAAGTGACATAGGTGTTTGGATCATTCAATACAAATGAATTAAAACAACTGTCGTTCGTGGGTGGGAATGTTGTAAATTGTGATTCTTATCACTGCTCATCGCATTCGTGACTCACTCGTGTTATTCTGCGATTACTGTCTGTTTGCCGTGAAAACGTACCGATGAATGTCTCTTTAAACAAAGAATAAATCGAATAAAGTGAAATTAAGATTTCAAATTCTTATCATTTTACCTTGATAATTGAACATTTAATTCTCAGAATTTTATTCAACTTAGGATGAAAGTTGTTTAAAAAACGATCATAATTTCAAATTACTTTCTTTGTTTGCATTACAAGGGGTATGAGCATTAAATAACACGCCGAGAAGACGTTGGGTTGGTCTAAGTTAACGCTCATCACGTACCGCATATTCGGCAGACTGGATCGACTGCACAAAATGAGGACAAAATAATATTGGACTTCACTGAACGCGAGAACCCTTGAGAATGGCTTTAAAACTAACATTTGGGGGATCGAACCTACACTAATTGTCAAACTGCTTCACTCACTCACTCAGCTATTCTGGACATTGGGATTTGATGGCCACGTTGTATGCGTATGCAATCTGGAACATTCTTTGATATTCTTTGATATTACACTGAAGTTTTTTTACCTGTTTTCAAAGTGTGTTAATAAGAAGCTGTCAGGTGTAACGAAGATTTGATTTGGGACGGTTTTATAATTCAAACTGTCCGCAAGATATAATCATCGACAAAATCCTCATTGTCAACTTATTCTGTGAATGTAGTTGGTGAGTTTCAGATGACTTCAGTAAGACAATTCCCATTGTCCAATGTTCTGCATGTTCTAAAAAGGGACGGAGTGATAACACACCTAAAACATGATTGCCATATGACGAACAGAATCGTTTAAACTTAAAATTTAATGCGAATGTGTGTAGACATAATATAGCTGGACATCAGTTGTAATACGTTTGTACACAGTTTCCAACAAGTCAACTCCGTTCGCAGACAGAACAACGTAAAAAATTATGTTCTTAGTTACCTTGGTATTCCGTGCAAATATTCTCATAACCAAATGAAGCTTATAGTAAAAGTTTTACTCGGTTTTGAAAGAGCGGATTCTCATCAAGTTCTACTCGTTCTGTAGGTCTCACACAGCTCTTACTATGTCAACACTTATTCCTTGCAGTTTTTATTGGAGTGAGAGTGAGTTTAGTTTTACGCCGCCTTTTAGCAATATTCCAGCAATATCACGGCGGGGGACACCAGAAAATGGGCTTCACATATTGTACCCATGTGGAGTTTTTATTGGAAGCAAAACAAGGGTACAAAGGGTTGGTAGAGTAAGAAAGGAGGAAACGAACAAGAACGTGTTGGGTGAAAAACTGGCTTTAGCCTGAGAGGCCATAAGCTGTGGAACATTTCATCTACTGACACAGCATGAGTCCTACATTTTCTTGAGAATCACCCCACCCATGTTTGATGAAATTCTTGAATGCATCACCCCTTCATTAAATATGATCTTGGTCCGCCCTCATTTTTCTCTTGAGGCATGGTGATGTCGATGTTTCCATCTTGAAACTGATAACGGAAATAAGAATGGGCTGGCTACTTACAGAAATCAAGCCACGACATGTCTCATATTACCACTGCACACGCTAGAATCAGTGAGAATGTCGTGCGAACGGAAAGAGGTGTCTGAATACGAGCTAGTTGAGTTAAGAAAGAGTTAGAGCTGGGTAGTGCATGTAAAGAACGTGGTAGGTCTCATTCACGTCGGATATAATCTGTCTAAAGACAGGTTTGAACTGCTTGAAAACGTTGTTCACATGGGGCGAAGACACATTTCTTCCCAGTCTATACGTAATACCAGCTGTCTAGGGATTGGGCACAGATGAGGCAGACATACTGACAACTGTTTATGATCAAACGAACATCGTAACTTATGTCATCATTGCATGTTCTACCCCTTTCAATATCTTTTTACAGACATTGTTAAGACAGGTCAGGACCTCCTAAGAACTGCAAATGTACCTTGGCCGGACCAACAGAACTCCATCGTTCGTTCGTATGTGCGACAAGACTAGACTTGTTGAGAGGACTGCTGATTTGTCCCAAATGTCTTGGTAGTGGTGTGGTTTTACTATCAATCTTGACTTCTTGTGCCGTTGACGATCATCTTTGATTCGCTCCGCTACCCTGACTGACTCTTGCCTGGCATACACCTGTGAGTGAGAGATTGAGTTTAGTTTTACGCCGCACTCAGCTATATGGCGGCGGTCTGTAAATAATCGAGTCTGGACCAGACAATCCAGTGACCAACATTATGAGCATCGATCTGCGCATTTGGGAACCAATGTCATGTGTCAACCAAGAGGGCGAACCTGACCACCCGATCCCGTTAGTCTCCTCTTACGACAAGCATAGTCGCCTTTTATGGCAAGCATGGGTTGCTGAAGGCCTATTCTACCCCGGTGCCTTGACGGGTCGGCATACACCTGTCCCAAACAGCATCGAACTGCAGTCAGTTCGACTCCGAATTTATCTCAATGCATATCAGCCAAGTCTCCAAATTTTGAAGCAGTTCCCTTTCTGCACATTTGCAATTTTGCTATTCCATTAACTATATGAAGAGAGCCAGCATTCTCTCCCCTGCTAGTAGGCAATGAAAGACCAAACACTCCCGTTTAAAGTTCCTCTTCCAAACCGCATTTGATGTTTTTTCTTGACATCCCATCTGAGTGTGCCATTGTAAAAGGAACACCAGAAATGTCAATGTGAGTATCAGGATCGATGGAAAATCCATTCAGTCTTCCAAATTAATGACGTGTCATGTCTGCATCTTATGAACATTGCAAGTGGAGTTGTCCCAAAGGATATAATTCACAGCTTCTTACATGTTGAACAGAGAGAAAGGATTAATATCATATGTAGTCAGCTGAACTCTTCCAAGACCAACTTTTATACACCTTTACATCGATTGAAACCAAAAATCTTATCTTCTCTATATATTCCCCCCAAAGTCTGTAAAGCCCATTAGAGATGAGAAGCTCAACACAACAAATGGGTCACAATTTTGATGTTCACGAAACAGTCTTTACATCTTGTGGACAGGTTTCTAATGCTAAGCATGTACCAAATAATCTAGTGGTGCGTGTATATGAAATACTGACAAGAACTTCCAGCAACATTCAACAGTCTAAAACGTCTTATTGAGAATTATCTGAAAGAAAGTGAAGAAGAGAGTTAATTGTAAGCTTCTGAATGCATCAAAAGTGATTAAGAGTTATCTGACAGACAACTTTGAATAGCTACAACAGTGTCGAAGTTATCATTTCTCAATCAAGGGAGAGTACTATCAACATTAGGGAGAGCACTATCAACATTAATACATATCAATACGTTTATGCACAAAAGATAACCTGTAAAAAGCTGTACCCCGGCTTCCCCACATTACCCTGTACATCCAGAGCTTAGACGTAGTTATCGACCTTGAAGCATACTTTTCTAATACTTTGGATGATTCATCAACTATTTTAGGCAAATGACGCTTTCATAAACCATACCATTGAAATTTTGTTCTTCTTCGATACTGTATAAGCCATTTGACATCAAATAAATTGTTTGTTTACAGATCAGTACAAACTTAGTCCTCTGCTATGTATAAGTAGTAAAAGTACAATGGCGGCCATCTTGGCAGCCATTTTGAATTCTGGATAATATGAAATAATTCCATATAACATGTTGTCACTCTGGAAGTAAACAGGAAACACAAACAATTGATTCTAGTTACAAGAATAATGTAAACTTTCAATAAATAAATCACCACCACACATTTCCATGAAAGGTCGGACAATCGCTAAAATACCCTGTCTCAAAGAATAAGCTGTAAAACATTATGTTACCACGACATGACCTTACAAAATTTACTCGTTGTGTGCCCATGCCACCACTGTAGAAGAGACAAGTGTCAAAAAACATTCAAAGAATCAACATTGGATGTAAATGGACACATTCGGTGTTAATTTTTATATAAATTTACCTGCCGAGAAGGCAACACACGACAATACAAGATGGCATCATTTTGACTATTTTCAAAAGGAAAAATATGTCAAAAAACTCTACCTCCCTTAGCAATACACAAAATTCAAATTGAAAGTGATTAGATTGATAATAGTAAAACTATCCATGATTAACTTTGAGATGTTGTCGGGCAGCAGACCAAATGTCATGAAAATGTTCACAGATCCCCACCACATAAAAAGGCCTGTGAAAAAAACTGATACCACAATCTGAGAGTATTACAGGCCTTTTCATGAGCCCAAGACATCATACTAACTGAAAATACAAACAAACAAAATCAGTACTGGGGAGGCTAGGCCCCTTTTGAGATTCTCATCCTTGACTATCCTCTCAAATCCCCGATTTAATCAAGATAAAAGGGATAACATAGATTCCAACGCTGATTTATCACATATACTTTCTGAGTAGGACATTTTATGGCAGACCGAGAGAATGAAAGCTGAACTGTCAATACTTAGCTCGCCATTCATACATCGTAAAAGCTTGTCCGATCGCGATGTATATCCAGTAACATTCGAGTGCTGAGAACTAGCAATGAGATCCCAGTCACAACTCTCTAAATGCGTTGGACATTTAGACTATCACACTGCAAAATGTTCTTTCTTTGCTCCAAAGAACCTCTGATCGGATTGCTTCGATCCGCAATGTGTTAAAAGGGCGATCAGGTGGCATCATCCCGTTGCAGCTATATTTACACTCAAAATCGTGTAGCCTCTCAACAATGGTGGCAAACGCTCAGCAGTGATTGCATTGGCAGCGGTACAGACCCTGAAGGAACAAACATTTTTATACGAACGTGTTTCATGGTTTCCGAGGGCGGTTGGATGGTACCAGCTAAGAGGGCCCGTTTACGCTCGAACTTTAATTGGACGGAAAGTAAATTGCAGGCATTTGATATCAGCATCACTGAGTATTTATAGAAGCATGCACCCGGGAATATTTTTGCAAATTGCAGCAAATTCAATAGCAGATGTCAGTTGATCCTCAATCCGACTTTGCTTCCTGGAACTTCATTTACAGTAACTGTGAAGGATTGGGTCCATTTGTATGTCCATTATCATGTACATTTAGTGTACCATCAAGATAACATTCTGAAGCAGCCTGTAATGAGATGAGTGAGTTTAGTTTTACGCCGCAGTCATGACAAGCAATGTTTCAGCAATATGGCTTTATGTGTAGATATAGTCTGGACCAAACAATCCAGTGATCAACAGCATGAGCATCGATCAGCTCAATGGGGAACAGAGGACGTGTCATCAGCGAGCCTGACCAGCCGATCCCAATAGTTGCCTCTTACAACAAATATAGTCGCTTTTTGTGACAAACATTGATTGCTGAAGACCAATTCTACCCCGGATCTTCACGGTTGTGTAATGTGGAATTGTTTCACTTGTTCTGCAGTCTGGGCACGATATGTCTCCGATCATACATCATGTGTATCGTTGTTCTATAAATAATTCAGATGTTCATATTACGCGTGTGTTTAGTGTCTAATGTATTTTTAAGTACCTTCTTGGGGTGCAGCGCATTATATCCTGTTCGTGATACTTTGCATGGGAATTAAAGGAACATTAACCAAGACCGGAGGACATGGAAACAAAATACCTAATCGATGACGCTGGTTTAACTGCATTAGTGAGTGCATTAGTGAGGTAATATTTAACGTCACCTCGGCAATATTTCAGCCATATCGTGAAGTGAACATGTAACATTGAAATGGAATATATGTACAGCACAAACACCTGTCGACAGAACAACTAGAATATCACAATTAGATTTAAAACTAGGGTGGAAAGGTAAAACTAATAGCACTATTTGACCAATACAATACAAAAACAGGCTATAGGTCGCCAACAACAGCAGGTAGATCACCAGACTAGAGACCATGATTAACTGCATTAAGAACTGCAGACAAACGTCACTTCAGACTGTTTCGTGAACAGTAGTTTTGTTGACCGCATAGGGTGTAAATTATGCCCTGCAACATTACGAAAACGATGTTTGAAATTCGCACATCGGTTGATGATCATTTTTCAAATGACCTTACGATTAAAAGTTGAGCTGTTTCCTCTTTATCTTGATCTTACGTGTTAGACTTCCGACAGAGAAAGGATTTATGTGAAATCCCACGTTCATCGGATGCTACACTTGAAAAGAATAACAGCTCTTCAGGTATCAACTCTTAAACACATACACTGTTAATGAGTTTGTCTTTCAATATTCATGCATGCCCTCTGAAACACTTGGCCCTATACTAACTGCTCTATCTTACAATGGCACCAAGCTGTTTCAGGAAATCCTCATGTGTTCTTCACCAATGAAGGTAATGTGCATATTTTCAAAACCCAATGCTGATTTCTTCATTGCCCCTTATTTTCTTCCAGCATGGTGTCTATTGTATGGCGTACGTTCTCGACGTTGGACGTCAACTTCTCATCCATATTCATGGAAAGAAAATCAATCAGTGCTTTATGCACTGAATGCGTGAATGTTTATTGTTCGGTATAAATACATTAGTTAGGAATGAAAATTCTTTTCATCTCTATCTTTATTCTCGGACATGAGGATAATTTTGTTTGATGAGAAGAAACATACTGTGATAACCAATTATCTATGGTTACTTTTTCCTGTGTATTCTGTTCCAAGTACCAAGAAGCAAAAAGTCCACAATTTATGATGTCAGGAACTAAATCTGAGACACAATCAATATATTTTCCATTTCCTCAAACTGTTCGTATGACAGTAAATGATGTTCATGAGATATTTATGATATCAAAGCAGCATATTTTTAATCATTTAAATGAAATATGCCAAAAGATACCATAAATATAGCGTGTGAGTTTTGTCAGAAAATGATGTGAAAGCCAGAAACTGTGTTGTTACAATGAGTGAGTGAGTTAAAATATATCGTCACATCGGCAATATTTCAGCCATTTCGTGACGAAAACGCTTAATTACAAAATAATATTCATTAATGGCACATTGTAAAAGCCTGTCAACAAAGGAGAGTAAACTAACTAGAATATCACAGAGAAGAATGTAAAACAAGCCGTTAGATCTAAAACATTTATACTATAAAGAACAATGCAATATAAAAATGGGCTATAGATTGCCAACAACTGACGGTAGAACATCACTGTAAGCATTACTGTACACTAATTCTGTTACTCGGTACTGGGTATTGTTAACAAAACATAATCACTGATGACTTCAACAAGCAAATAGCTAAAGGATAGAACCCATGGTTTAGGACTAATCATAGAAAAACGGAAAAAATAAAACTTGATCGGCGAGTCCGAGCCACTGCTAGCTTGCTGTTTTGTATTGTAAATTCGGTACTCCATACATTCGCAAACTCTATATCGAAAAGAATTTAATGTCCTTCATTTCTTTACTTCTAAATACGAGATGTCTTGATGCCGTTATTGAAAATTCAATTTATGAGTGACTGTGAAGCAGTTTGAGATATTTAGCGAAGTTACTGCGCCTGAGAGATGTTCTAAGCAACTGAAACAGTCGGAAATGAATGCTAACACCTAGGATTATCTATTTTATGTAACGACCATATTGACACCAAAATATATTTGAATAACCTTCAAAGGACTTCAGTAACCTATTAGTAACAGATGGAAACTTCACGAAATTCGATTTCATTCTTAACAAACTTTAAGAATACGACGTCAAGATGATGTCCTTAGATAGGAGACCTCGGTAACCCCACAGCTGAATCAAAACGAACCTTCAGTTTCGGAAACCACATTGGAGCCGTTTTCACGTGAATATCCTTATCACAGATATGTCATCCAAAAACACGATATGCATAGTGTTCTCTCTGTGTTAATAACGTTTGGTGCCGCGCTACTAAATTTACTCATTGAGGCTCCTTAGTAGGTATCCACTTGGAGATTTTTGTCATTTAATAACATTTCTGTAATGTTCTCCTGTACAAACCATTTATGGTTCGTGCATCGATTTATTTCTGGGGGAACCTATAACATCTCTAAATAACGACTGTGAGTTTAAGTGCATAATTACCTTCATCAAAATGGTTTACAGAGCATTGTGATGCCATTTCATTCCAGCGATATCTGAATTGGCTTATTCCTTGATCTCACCCCCAAGGAATAACTCCTGTGATGTGCACAGCAAAAATAACCTGGTTTCCGCAGTGCGGAAACCTGATGGAAAGTGGACTGAAACTTAAGTTTCCACCAAGAATCCAGTGAGTTTCCGTTCTTTTACACTGAGTTTCCGCAATGACGGAAACTGTCAATTACCCACTTTCTAAGGGTTTCCGCACGGTATCCGTTACCCATGCTCCAACAAGTTTCCGTTGAGTTTCAGTTAAGTTAGAGATCCATCAGGTTTCCGCAGGGTTTCAGTCACCAAGACTCCATCAGGTTTCCGCAGAGTTTCAGTTACCAAGACTCCATCAGGTTTCCGCAGAGTTTCTGTTGCCAGAAAACTTTCCACAGCATTTCATTTACTCGGGTTCACAGGAGTCATTCAATGTGTGTCATTGCATATAACATTCTTGTTACTCCTGGTTGGCAAAGACAATATAAGGAGTTTGTGTACAATCATCACGTATACATAAAGAAAAACAAAAGATACAATAAGATTCACTGTTTTATTTTCAGACAAATATGGATCAAACATTTATCTAATAAATAATAAAAAGATATAGCACTAGATAACAGATCAATATTTGTCACTTATGACAAAAATATTTCTAAAAACATGCTATAACAGTTGCATCCCTTGACTCCTCCTGCACCTCCTCACGCTGACACAGAAAAACACACCCCAGTCAGTCAATGCTAAACATATAATAACACACACCATGCAATACAATACAACAATGAAATAAAATGCAATAAAGAACTTAGGTTACATTGAAAGTACAAAAAATGTATTTAAAGTAAATAAAGGTCTCTTGGAAAATAGATAAAAATTAAGATTGAATAAAATTGTATTAATTGAAATACAATCAGAATATCAAAACTATTAAAGTTTTACATTGAGAATAATTCAAATTTAGTTGATCACAGATAAAATTACGTTCATGTGATCGATTAGCTATTTACTAGCCCACTTGGGCATCCTTGAGCGGATATCTCTGTCATTGTGGTTGGATGCCGCATCCTGGTCTTCATGTTGGCCTTAGCTTTGGTGGTGGCGTTGAAAATTGTGGCTGAGTCCAGTGCAGACATCTTGAGTTTAGACTCCCAGGTAAAGGGGTAAGAGAGCAATGAATTGGCATCTTCTTCATCACTCACAACTGGTGAAGTCATTTCCAAGGTAAGTATAGTTGAAACCCTTTCCTTTCGTCGATCTGGCCAGTCAATAGTTTTCAGGCTTTTCATGCGCAGTGCAATTTTCTGAAAATTAAACAAAAATCAATCAACAGATAAACCATAATGCCAAGATGGATTGCAAATTATTAAAAAGGAAGTGTCGTGAAAAATTATTTACTTCATTAATCACCCCAACACAAGTTAAGCAGTTCATCACATTTAATGACATATCCCATTTTCTTATGGACACACAATCTGTTGCTCTGAAGTGACATGAAGTCACTGAAGTGTAATAACATGTTTATATATCACCATTAACTGACTTGATTCTTATGTTATGATTTATGAAATTATGATCTGAATCATGTGTTACATATCTTAAGAATGTAAAAAGCAATAATCCGTAAACAGTTTAAATGTATATTTCCGGAACTTAGAATCTGTCACACATTGTAATGAGAAGAATTGTTACATGTTATTATTCGAATAGATATACTTACGGATTTCATTCTTTTTGGTTTTTTTGTTTTTGTTTGCTGCTGTTCTGTGTGACACTTTCTTTCCGGTTTCTTGTCTACTGAGATCATCACGCCTGTTCCGCCACTCTACACACTCTACAAAGCGCTTCTGAAAATAAATGTTTAAAGTACTATACAGCATGTTTCACGCATTTTAGTTCATCTGTTAGGCAAAGGTATTTATATATGCCATGCTGGCTTGGTTACTGAAGTTAACATCCATAAATCTGTCTTTACACTATTATTTAAATCATTAACTATTTATAATGACAGGCAGGTGAGTGAAAATTACCTTCACAAGATCCTATTGACCATCCTTGGTCGTGATATAGTCACTTGTTTCTTTGACTACTATATTCATAGAGTCCTCGTCATCGGCTTTACTGAAATAAAAACAAATGTCATTTTTCTTGCACTTCATTCAATCATGCATTCAATACAATGTCTATTAAAATTAACGATCGTCAGTGAAAATTATACAACCAAGTAAAGTGCAGATTTATAACTTTGAATACATATATTGTTCTGAAAGTTTACCATTTTGTAGTTAAATGATTTAAAATAACTTCCAAAAAGGCTAACCATCCTTTGTGTTATTTCGTGCAAATTCTATGTACATCCTGTTTGCCAAAGTTATGCAACCGGTAAGTGAACAGCTTGACATAAAGATCATGATAAAAGAAGTTATATCACATGACATAACCTTGCAGCAATTAAGCATTGTAAAATCAAGGGGTCAGTTTGATGGCAATTTCACACAGGTGTAATGTTAAACTGATTTAGTTTACCGGCTATTCAAATCCATTTGCAAATGATACTTTCATGTATTTTTCATTTTGAGAAAACGTACGTAGGGAAGTGAATTAATGAAATATTCAAAGTGAAATTACCTAGTAACATGAGCACATACCTTCGATAGACAAGGGTGATCCTCCAGGAGCAGTCGTGTCCAGATTTTTCTCACAACAGCCTAAAAGATTAAATCAAATACGTTAAATATAACAGGTATATATATGATTATGCTCAACACGTATGTATTAAATTATTGAAAAATTACATGAAATTTTAAATGTATCCTACGCAGAGCTAACAGTTTCTTATATGAATTTAGTGTTTGCCTCAAATAGTTCAGAAACACATCTGACCCCTCTGAGCGAATTTGGGGGTAAACAATTTCATTTCACTAATGATCCAGGATTGCATTTAATAAATTACACCGAAATGTTGCCATTGTAAAAGCCCATAATTTTTATCATTCTTTAAAATATATCTGAATTGGTGAAATACATCTTGCAATACCCAGTAAACCCATGAGTGAACCACTACATATGGCGGATCTTTTTGATGCAGATCGTAATTCATCCCCCCACACACACACACACACACCTTTTGTACAAGTGTTAACCGAGTTGCAACGCTAAAATTTGCAAACTATTAACAGGAGCACTAAAATCAAAAGTCTGCCCCTTTAAACTTAAATAAATACTTGTGGTTAGTACTAAGATAGTTACTTACAAATACAAGCTTGGTGTATTCTATACCATGTCGATCTATTGAAATGGAATATAAACAAACTTATTTTTCAGGCCTATTTTACTTAGATTTAACGATAACATTTAAAAATAATACGAGCAAAAATATACATTCGCGGGATAAACTTTATAATCTATCCGGATTTCTGTCATTAACGCAATATTTCTTTAAACGTTATTTACAATAAAATACCCTCGGTCTTACCTGACACATCCGAGGTACTCCGAGTTGCTCGCATCCGTTCTCTGCTTTCTTCTCCAAGTCGCGAATTCTTTCGTCGAGTGCTTTTGGGGAAAATGAGGTGGCCATGGCAAAGTTTACACGACGCAGCCATCTTATGCTTAAAGTTTTGAAAAATAATTGCTAGGAAAACAAATTTGTTCCTACCCGCCAAACAAGATGGCGTCTCGCTAGCACTCACGGGAAATAGACAGTTTTGTCATTGTGTTTTTTTAAATAAATCTAATGTGACCATTTGACAGTAGATTTCCTCGTTCTACAACAAAAGAGGAAGGTATACCCTGTTGTGAGTTGTTTTGTTAACAATTAGATAGTCTCGCGTGGACGTGATCCTGTCGCCATTCGTTTATTTGTTTACATTGCCGACATCAAAGGGGAGTGTGAAAAGTGGAATTCAGCGGATTGAATGTAAGTACTCAAAGTGACAACAGTGAGCAGTTATGGTTTTAGCAGTCTTTTCATCGCATTAGCTTCACTGATTGCTTTTTCTCAGTGTCAAACATCAATATGTAGACCTTGTGATTATTAACAGTGATTAATTGTGAAAACATGTTCACCTTACTTTAACATGCCCGAGCGTCATGAGTCCTACTGATTTAGCACTCATGGGAAACTTTATTGTGGCAAATAAGTTATTTTCTAAAATCCTGTCAGGAGAAGGTAGTATCCGGATATATTTCTGCTGGATGGACCCCCCCCCCCCCCCCCCCCCCCCCCACACACACACACACGTACCATGTAAGTAATTTACGCACTGTGCTCACAAAATTGTTTGTTCTTTTCAGTTATACACCCAGATGTACTATCCCTATCTACCCTTTAAGTTAACTTTACTACTATTACTAATATAATTTGGTGATGTGTCACGATTTCTTTGAAACCTTAATTCATTTGTCAATGTGAATGAAGAATGAAGCACAATCCCACTGACCCTTTGGCTATGATTTGTACATGCATAATTTCTGTAGACTATTCGTGGCACTTTCTGCTGCAGGGACACAGTTCTTTGTGGACATTGCGACAAGTAATTGTCAAGAAAAACAGCCTAAAATCACGAGAAATACGTTTCTGAAATATGGTTGGTTTCTACAATATTTGTTTTAACATGGGTACCCAGAGATATTCCGCATATATGTCTTCGTTATATCTATTCATATAATCTGTACTCCAGAAATATTTCAACCAAGTCACATCATACATTTATTAGTTCATCAAATTATCTAGTATCTTATGTTCTGTGTCAGTTCTGTGTATGCAGTTGTACCAGTTAATCAGTTTCATGGTTTGATATTTGTTTTATAACCATTAACACCTTGTCCATCAGTACATGTTGCATGTGTTAGCCCTACAATGCATTGACATTATCATCACACCTCAAGTTTCATATTTCTGAAAGTATCGTTGTGTCAGTTATTTGATTTACAGATATGGATTGTGGACCAACAAACTCGGAGAATGATGCCCGGTAAGGGAATCTCTTTTATAACAATATTATTCATATAGCTTTATAATGAAGCTGACACTATGTTAATACATACAACAAACCTTTTTGACCTCACTCAAAGTGTAACTGTACATGGATTCAAGCATAATATATACATATATATTTAAAATTCCAGGAGAAATACGGCTTTTCTGTCCTCACTGCCAGACGTCTGTTTAAAAAAAAACACGTTATCTCCATCTCCGTAACAAGATGTTCGTTAGTTTGTAAAGATTTTTCGGGTGAATGACAAATGTTTCATCAGGTTAGTCATCAAAGAATTTTTAGATTTCACTAAAAATCGAGTTTGCACTGTCACTTTGCTATCCATGTTTAATATATTTAATGTATGTATCATACATGTAACTGTAATAACTGAAAGTGAGCAAATGGTAATACGTATTTAATATTTGTAATACATGTTATCTGCATTATCATATATATTGCTGTGTTTCATTCATTGAATTGTCTCTCAGTTGAATTGATGATTCAAACTGAATGTCCTTTTCCTTTCCAGACACTGACAGTGACCAAGATATTAACAGCACATTCAAGGTTTGCGAGCTATTACCACCACAATGTGAGAGCCTGATTGATTCGGATTCAGATGTTTCGCCAGATATTAACCAGGACTCGCATACAGCAACAAACATCTACAGAAGAACAAAGCACTTTGTGTAGTGACTAGCTCGTCTTCATTCAGTGTGCCAACTTCCTGAGCAATGCTTGTGTGCAGAGAATTCTGTTACTCTTCTCTGAGCGCCCCAGTTTCTTAATACAGCGAATTGTGTACTACTGCAACTGCCCTGTTGCATTAAAATGTGAGCTTTTCTAAGAAATGAAACAGTTGGATCATAATATTTCCAGCGTTTGTTTTTTGTTCAAATAAATATGTAATAAATATAACAAGATAATACAACATATTTCAGCTTTCTAAACTAAGCGAACTCTCATTGTCATCTTCCTTGTACAGAAACCTAGCGGAAACCTACATTACCCAAGATCCACAAGGTTTCCGCAAGACCAGAAACTTACTCACTCCAGCTATAAAGGTTTCAGTAAACTGAAACTAAATGGAAACTTCCAACTACAGTTTCAGTTGACGGAAACATGACGGAAACTAAGACTTGTTAGTTTCAGTTGTGGAAACTATGCGGAAACTCTCATTGCGCGTTTCCTGAAACTGAAACCTAGCGGAAACCTACATTACCCAGTATCCATCAGGTTTCCGCAAGAACGGAAACCAAGTTATTTTTGCTGTGGTGGAAACAGTTTCAGATAATAAATCAGAAACACACCGATCATTTCTCAATGATATAAATATACGTTTGAAATGCCTTTCTTTTTCTGAATTAAGTTTTAGCAGTAATGACGGATTTTATCTGCATGGCAATTTAAGACGTTATCGTCAAAGAGACATTGATCGAAGTCTCGGAATAGTCTGAACTTCACGTCTCCATAAACCTTTGTACACACCTCAGTGTTCAGAAAGAGTAAATCATCACATTTATTGATTAATATCAAAGTATTTCATGGGAAGACTTCATGCAAGTCTTATCAATAGCTCTATCTTTGTCTTTTCATGACTTTCCATCAGTAACCAAAATTTGGTATATGCACATCTTTCACTTGAAACGCCACAGTTAAGCAGCTACCATTCAAAATGTGTGAATATGGTCTTGTCTGTCTTCTCAGTAATCAGTGCAATGTATGGAATGGAAGTGGACTTCACGAAAGGTAAATCGACATTCGACAAGTTATACATAAGGATCATGGTTCTTTTTCCGTTATATATGAGTAAAGTTTCAGCGCTTTAGAACTAAACACTACGAACTGAATTGTGACCTTTACGTAAAATATTTAAACATAGTCGAATTGACAATTTCTTGTCGGTGCCTTCTGATATCTGCAGTATTGTATTCTGACTTTGAGTTTAGATCCACATGCGAACACCAACACCTTTGCAGGAATCGATTTCTGAAACAAATTAATGTCTCCTAACATACAGTTAAGGCTGGGTTACTCTTGAAACAGAGGGATACAACACATCGCCATATTGCATTCTTAATAGCTAGAAGTGCGGCTTGTTCATATATTTCAGTTTCATTTGCTTTTCTAAATTCAACCTAATGGAACTATCGCCAGAATGTAATGTAACTTTAACATAAACTATTATTGGGGTATTTAAGAGTGAGTTCATTTACATCGACATCATATAAACGTCGTCCTGTCTGAGAAAGTACTCCATTTATCAAGGGTATGGCATTATAAGATTGATGATAAGGTTCAAAATGTTGTTTTGGTAAATGTCGAAGAAACATTCTTTGTAGAGGAAAAATGTGTGGTTTTCCCATAGCTTCAAATGTTCAACATCCAAGACACATTTCCCTTCAAAAGGTTTTAAGATGACCGAAGATGACCATTTTGTCTACATTCGTTTCTCTGTGTACGTATAGGGTACAGTGTGCATAGGTCGTGCCAAATCTTTCTAATGAAGAAACCTCTTAAAATACCATTTTCAAATACCGAACAACATTTTGGATTAAATGGACATTGTCAAATATCAGTTTGAATCCTCAAGGAAGTCAGATATTTTAGAGCCTAGTATTTACAAAATGTATTGCCAGTTGCAGTGAGCAAAATGACCGGCTGTTCTTTTCGATAAAAGGTCCGTGTCGCGTGCACATAAATATTCTCTTTATCACACCGTACTTGTTTGAGTAGAATTCAAGTTCCAACAACATATTGAATGAGAAGTAACTAAATGTATTGTGTGGACAGGTTTAAGGACTTGTTATGTTAAGGTTGGCTATTTTTTCGCTAATCCCTTTTAAATTGGCAGGGATAAAAAGTTGCGTCGGGACGACTTGCAAGAAGGAACTACAATAAGCAAACTAACCCCTTTGTCGGACTGGCGGTACCTCCCCTGTTGATCCACCAACGCCAACGGGGTGGGGCGTTTTTCATCCTCTGGTTTGTCATATCTGGACTCTTGCGCTTCAAACAGTCAAATTTTAGATTATGGACGAGTTCGTTGGCCACTTTGAGTAAAGCTGTTGAAATAATATAATCACTGCACGAAAGCATGACAACCGGTTTCTGTTGACCTTTTGATCTCAGGTGCCCCAATCACTGATCGTGATCATGACGAACAGTCGGTTTTCGAAACTGTACAATATTCCATTATTTTATCTGCGGGGTTTTTTCAGTGTTAGAAAATATCCAGTGTAGGTCCCAAGAAATATATGCCTGCTGTAAGAAGTGACTTTATGGATTGTGCAGTCTGGCTCGGTGACAGGCTGATTACATGTCATCGTTCCCCATTTCCCAGATTCTGAACACGATTACGTCGAAACGGTATTTACATTAGCTGGATATGTGCAGAGCGTGTAGTTCAATATCAAAACAAACCCGGCGGGCAAGTAAAAGTTATATTCCCAGTGTATTATTATTTCTGATGTAAGACAGTTTCTTCAAAGTTTCACATTATACATTCTATTCTCCATATCACATTACATATAGTTGAAAACAGCAATTTGTCATTGAAATACGTTCCAGCAGTGATTTATTACGAGACTTGACTTGATGAAATGGCTTGAAGTTAATGACTTGCCACCCGTGGCGAGCCACCTCCTTGTGGTGGGTGCTAGGTAACGGTAATTGCTCGCAAACCCCTAGTTGTAGACCCGGGGACATATTTGCTCCACCAACTTGTTTACCGTGGGTTGCGACCCTGTGTCGGTGGAAGAAGGGATCCTGGTGGTTGAGGGCAATAGGGACGGCAACCGTGTTCCTGTTGCTCAGCATACCACTTTGGCCCTGCCTTCACTTAGACAGATGGTTGAATGGCCCGGTTCAATCAATCGGCTGCTCACGCCAGGCCCTGTGCATAATTAATATTATTGCACATATCTATTTGTCTGGCCTTGGCTATTCTAAATTCATATTATTCATGATATTGTTTTACCTAGAGCACTATGCCAGATGGCGGTGGCTCATGGGCCAATCTGGCATTTCTGACCTCCAGGTTCTAGTTGTCCTTGGAAACCGTCATGGATGGAACCAGTCTTTTACTCTGTTTGACAGCATTGGCTACTTGCGTCTGTATTGCTCAAGTGTAACATCCCTGTAGCCCTGGTGTTTCATCGTTGGTTTCCACTTTGACGCCGTGCTTGTTGACACTCCATGGAGGGTGGGGAGCAGGGATATCGAATCTACATCCATTCATTATGGCTTCCCAACCTCTCTGGTTCTCTATCAAAATCCATGAGAAAGCATGTAGATTTAGAAACTGTCTCGGCTTCTGGTGATGAATCATAGACAGCAAATTTAGATTCTTGGCCCCGTTTCCTGGTTGTCCCGGAAATTGAAGGACAACCATTAGAACTGAACCCGTTTGCAATATGGAAAGCCATTGCAGGAATATGCGGCGAAGTGAAAATCGTTACTCGCCTTAGAACAGATTCCTTGCTGGTTGAATGTGAAAACAACAGGCTATTAATTTGTTTAGAGCTCGTCAGTTTGCAAATACACGGATTGCTGTGTCACCACTTAGATCGTTGAATTCATGTAGAGGCACTGTTCGTGGTGGGGCAAAATGTCTCTCTGACATGACAGGAGTTGATATCGCAGCAGAACTTAAATCTCAAGGTGTCACTTCTGTGAAAAAAATTCACAAGAAAAGAAGGTGATAACACTGTCAAAGCAAACACTTATCTGTTCACATTTTGTCTTTCTACGATACCAAAATCAATTAAAGCTGGCTACTTTAGTATTGAGGTGGAAGTCTACATCCCTAATATGCTTCGGTACTTTAAATGTCAGCTGTTCGGACACGGTGCTAACGCATGTGAGAACTCCGCAAACTGGTCTCGTCGTAGCGAAAAGCATGAGAATGAGGACTGCACAAATAACATCAAATGTGCAAACTGTCATGGATATCATCTGTCCTGATCACGATCCTGTCCAGTCTTTGAACAACAAGCCCAAATTCTCAAAATAAAACACACTAATAATATATCCTTTTGCTGAGGCAAAGAAACTGTTACCAGTCCCCACAAAAAACTTAATCTGCTGTAGTATCTACCTCCCGTCCAACAGCTTACCACGAGTGCCAGACCTCCATTACCTGGGTCTCAGAAAAGCAGAACATTCTGTATACAATTTCTGAAGGGAATGCAGGAACATCCACCCAGATATGATCCCTGAACAAAAAATCATCACCATGAACCAGAAAGTAAAGCAATAATGTCCAGAAAAGAACAGAAACAGCAGAGACGATAGGAAGTCTGGGCCCTCAAACATATTGAGGTGCCTTTACCATTAAAAATCCCGGTAGAGGTTCATAACACCTATGAACTGCTAGATAGGGAGACAAGCCCTTCACAGTCATCCCAGCATAAGGGGACTTCGTCTCGTTCACGCTCTCCTATTGGGCCCCCATGAGTTGCTCTCATATTGTTATCGAGTGGAATTGCAGAGGCCTTAGAAACAATTTTAATGATCTTCAACTGTTATCACAAGATTTTGAACCATCAGCTTTTAGTTTACAAGAGACATACCGGAAAAGTACGGATAGATTTGACTTGCGTCAGTTTAACTCATTTCATTCGGTTTCACCCCCAGGTGATAAAGCCACTGGGGACGCTTCTATTTTGGTGAGGCAGGGTGTTATTCATAGCCCTGTTCCCCTTAAAAGCAATCCTCAGGCTATTGCTGTACGGCTTTCTTTGCAAATAACTTTCACGCTTTGTTCCTTGTACATTTCACCATCTTCAGCTGTCAGTCCGATCTTCAGGTTCTATACGACCAACTTCCCAACCCCTGTATTATCATGGGTGATCGTAACGGACATAACACTTTATTGGGAAGTACTGATACTAACAATAAGGGGAAAGTACTGACTTCAAATCTAATAACAACGTATGCATATTTAATGATGGATAAGCCACTTATTTACATCCTAGTACGTAAACGTATTCTGCACTTGATTTGTCACTCACAGATCCAGATATATACAATGACTTTGAATGGTCAGTCCATGATGACCTTTGCGGAAGTGACCATTTTCCAACAATTCTCACAGCTATAAATCCGACTGATAACCCACCTGCATCAAGGTGAAATTTTAGTAGGGCCAACTGACCACTGAAAACTGGAACGTTTATGTCAATACTCTGAATCCAATCCAGGTATTCTCTGATAGAGTGACGAATACAGCTAATGAAACTATACCTAAATCCTCTGCAACCCCACACGTGTGTACATCATGGTTTAATGATGAATGTAAACAGGTCAGAAAGAGTAGGAAGAAGGCCAAGAAGTATTTTCTGCGATATCTAACAGTCCATAATTTAGACAAAGTTAAAATTCTAAATGCTAAGCCTAGACGCACCTTCAAACAGAATAAGGGTCAGTCGAAATTACAAGAAAAATTCCCACACGCCAATTTCAAAAGTGTGAAACATGATTCAACGAATAAAGGGCAAAGGTACCAAATCTAATGTCCACCATCTGAAAGATGGTGACGATGTGTTGACGGATAAGGGTGACATTGCCAGTAAGCTTGGTGAAACTCTCGCCAAAGAATCGTCTTCATCACATTACGTCCCTGAGTTTCAGAAATACCAGAAACAGCAGGAGAAGAAAACAAAGTGTAACTCCAACAATGGTGAAGATTATAATGAACTATTTTCATTACATGAGCTATATAAAGCATTTCAGCAAGCTCATGATACAGCAACAGGGGCTGATGAAATTCATTATCAGCTCCTGAAACATTTACCCGTATCATGCCTGGAAACACTGCTAAATATATTTGATGTGATATGGACTACAGGGGCTTCCCAAATGCATGGCGTAATGCCATTGTAGTTCCTATACCAAAGCCTGGCCGGGATCATACTGATCCTTCGAATTACGGGCCAATCTCTATAACGAGTTGTATCTGTGAAACCGTGGAACGAATGGTAAACAATAGATTAACTTGGTATCTTGAAACCGATATGTTAAAGAACTTACATGGTTTTGGTTTAAGGGGTCGTTTTCCCCTTTTTATATCACAGTTTTTAACCGACAGGCAATTTCAAGTCCGAGTGGGTTCAACTTTGTCTGACCATTATGATCAGGATCAGGGTGTCCCACAAGGCAGTATTTTGTCTGTCAAACGTTTTATTATCAAAATCAACAGTCTATCGAAGGTATTAAATGATTTAATGGATGGATCACCTTTTTGGATGTTTTTAATATTTCTTGTTGCGGATAGAAATATGCATAGTATTGAACGGCGATTGCAGCTGTGTTTAAATAAAATACATAACTGGTGTCTTGAAAATGTGTATAAACACGAAGACACACTCATCAGTATCCCCCGCAAATGTAAATTACTCCTCATGAATATGTCTCCTAGTTATGATTATGCCAAATGTTTTGGCAAAAGAAAGAGAGCAATGAAAATATTTTTGTTCTCGTCATGATATGGCTGAGATATTGCCGATGTGACGTTAAATATTAACTCACTCACTCCAAAACTACCAAAAGGCACCAGTGCACCAGCAGATCTATCTACGTGCCAGGATTGGTGAAGAAATAGTGATGGTTTCGAAATTCTGGTCCAGAAAAGAGCACACCCACCAATTCCAGTCAAAGTCAAACTTCTTGCCATGGAAACGCCAAAAAGGATTTTATTCAGAATTCCAAAACTACCAAAAAGCACCAGTACAGCACCAGATCTATCAATGTGCCACGTTTGGTGAGGAAGTAGTGAACGGTTTTAGAGTTCTGCTCCGGAAACGAGCACTACCTGTCGAAGTCACATTTGTTGCCATGGAAACGCCAAAAATATTTTATTCCAAAACTAACAAAAGGCACCAGTACACCACTAGACCACGTCTCCTCATCGACTGCCTGATGGTTGTGAACACGTGGTTGAGGATTCTGCGCTATTGCTCTTGCAAGGCAGCGCCAAGTTCCTGCAAGTTGATGCTGATAAAAGGTAAGGGCCCAGGATATGGACGTCGAGAATGGAGACTGGCAGCCCGCAAGCGATTTCGAATTGTCTATGAGGACAGCTGATCTCTAAACATCTCAGCCCTGGTTCGTGTAGCCGGCAGAAATCTGTCACGCAGCTGACGTAGGATGATTTGGCGGTCTTCTGATCGTGACGTCACACGTGGACGACCTTGGCCGATCAGAAGTGGTGCCAGTTTGTTGTAGACCACCTCTCAAGTCAGACACAGTACGACGGCTGCATCCCACTCTTGCGACGTCAGTAACTGATCTTCCCGTTTCCAATTCTCGAGGCCAATGCAAACACGTGCAAATGAAGAAAACTTCGATGCGAAGATCACGTGATCGACTGCACGTGCAAAACCTGATTTGGCACTAACGTCATTTGCACTAGGAATGGATGGGTTTTAGTGGGTTTTGCTAACGTTTTGCTAGAGTCGAAAGATAGGGATCCAGTTTCGGATACATAGACGTATCATCAGAGAAAAATTATTCACTATTATTAAGAATTACATTTTGTGAAGTTTCGTTTTTGACTCAGTAATATTTTTAAATGACACTCCCATCAAAGTTGTAAAGAAGGCCAAGTTCTTGGGTCTAATTGTCGATTCACACTTACTTTTTTGCCGCATATCAAATCACTAAATACAAAATGACTGATGGCACTGGATTTACTAAAAGTTGTATCTAACTCAAAGTGGGGAGGAGATCAAGTTACTCTCCTACACCTAAACAGATCACTTGTCCACTCGAAGCTTGCTTATGGCTCTATCGTCTATGGTGGAGCGTTTAATAGAAATATGTTCCTAAATTACTAAGGGCTGAAGGGATGATGTAAATCCAGCTAGGGTTCATGCAGGTAGCAAATGTACTGTAAGTCCCTATGGTCCTTAGTATGGTGATATACCTTCAGTCGTTGGTGATATATATCCCGTATTTTCTATTGTTTTATCCAAACAGTGATCTTAGTTTTAACTTTCCACACTAGTTTTAAATTGTAAATGTGATATTCCAGTCGTTTTACTGTCCTTTGATGACGGGTTTTTATGATGCACATATCTTCCATTTCAGTATTAAATGTTCTCGTCACGATATGGCTGAAATATTGCCGATGTGACGTTAAATATTAACTCATTCACTCACTCACTCACTCACTCACTGTAATAGTATTCTGAAACGTCTTGATTCTGTCCACCACCAAGGTCTTTTAGAACTTCTCCTGTTGACAGTCTCTATGTTGAAGCCGATGAACCGTCTCTTTCACAACGCCTTATAAAACTATCTTTACAATATATTACAAAACTATATTCTAACGAGCCTCATCCTTCTTTTAACTGTGTCTTTAATCCTCTATACGAGGATTTGTACAACAAAAAGTCCGCCTCTTGGTCTAAGAATTAAACCATTCATTTCCGTTGCTGGCATTGAGCTGGACAACATATCTCCTTCCCGCTTGCTGTCTTCTCCTCCTTGGCAGTTAGTTAGACCACAGGCTGACCTTGCTCTAACACAGTTATCGAAGTCAGAAACTGATGGGATGGTGTAAATCCAACTAGGGTTCATGCAGGTAGCAAAGGTACTGTAAGTCCCCATGGTTCCTTGAAAAGACCCCGGGATCACAATGGCAAGAGGGTAGTATGAGGATTTGTTTCCATAACCTCGTTACAAAACCAGCGCAGATCCATAACCTAATAGTCAAAGTATTGCAGACGGTGACAACCACTGACTTCCTCTCAATTTATCACATTTCTTACGAGTGATGTCCACATATATACGGTTGGTGTTCAAGTCGCTGGATCGTCTTTATGGCAGTGCCTGCACTGTGAAACATGATCAACAGGAGTTGCTACACAACCATGACATGCTGGTATATGTTACTGTCACTGCTTTACATACAAGATGGCAAGGAAAACTATATCACTTTTGGAAACAACCTCGTAAAGAAATTATACCACGTTTATCTTATTGGGGACCCAGCACAACCAACAAGTATTAAATTATCTGCACTAGGGCATTGGGCTTAACGTCTACTGTTCTCTGATTTGTGGAGGTCTATTGCAATAAGCTCTGGATATTACCGGAGGGAATCTATGATGCTGTTACGTTCGTGTGAGGTCAAACAAAGTTGTATGTTTGTACACAAGGACAGAGAAGTCGAAAAGGCAATGGTTTAGGGGTTCATCGTGATGGAAATGTTTCTTAGATGTTGTGACAAACAGGTGATAATATGTAAACGGAGAAATATCGAAATGTTGATGAAAGCATTTACATGGGGCTGAGTACTCCAGCCGCGTGAGCGAAAAAAATCTATGCAGCCTGGCTTTAACAACTTTTGCCCAGAAAAGAAACTGAACATACACTGTCTGTTGAGCCGAGCTCAGAATAGAAGTCACGACATAAGTTTCGTTGTACATCTATCTGAGTAGTAATATTCATAGATTTTTGTCTGTGGAGACTTCAGGACAATAGACGTATCTGTTCCCAGAACTTTTGGCCAAGGTTTACTCGAATGTAATCCGGTAATGCCAGTGCGCTTGACAACTTTTAAAATTTTCACTTTCAGTGGTTTTACGTGCGCGATCGCTGAAAACAAGACATGTCGTGTCAAACCGCACATGTGTAAAAGTAACTCAGAATTTTACCGTAGTGACATGGCAATATGTAAATCTAAATGTTGCAGGAAAGCTGAGTTTACGACAACTAATTAACACACTGGTGCCGTACATTGATGAGTTGTGTAAAAAGAGTATAGCAAAAACAATATCAAAGTAAACTTGCGCTTGCGTCCTCGTGCTTTAACGTTATAATAGTTCACTATACATGGTGGTAGAGCGAACTGTGTTTCTTTTCTAAGATGTCATATTTAATACCTACCGATGATCAATGTAAGTCACACGAGAAAATAAAAGAACGATGATGTGGAAGACATATATGTACCATCCAGGCTCCGGACTAACTGACACGCCGTTCTATTGATGTGTCAGACCGCCCTTTCTCTTTTCATGGTACGGACAGAACCTTTGTTTAGGGCAGTTCGCATCCTTTGTCTCGTACATCCGTGACTGTTTAGACTTTTCGCGGCTGTCAATGCCATGATGGGTTTGTCGGACTCATTGTATGTCATACGGAAATATTTAGCCTCAGTATATGTTTAGACAGCACAAAAGAATCGTGGCGCAGATCCCGAAAACATTCAACTCCACGATGGCCAAAATGAAGGGTTACTTCGAACCAGACTTTTCTGACCAGAATAACGGGGGATTGATTCGAGTGTGTGCCACTTGAATACAGTCTAAATCTCCATGTGAAATGGCCTATTGGTGGCGGGTTACATAATTGCCGGCTCGCTTCATCTCTTTGAAAACTCCAATGAAAACATGGTTTGATGTCATATATTCTTTGTCATGCATAATGTTTATTTGACGCTCGAATGGAGGGGATGTGATGTGCCTGTTTATAGCACGGATGGAAGTCATAGCAGACTTTGAATACTCTTTTCTCTGAATACAGCTTTAGTCCGGACTTCCGCATAAAATCTTCGTAATAAGGAGTTTAGTTCTTGAACTGAACGCATCTCAAAATCAACGGGGAGGTTGTTTGATAGGAGCCAATCTAAAATAGTGCGTGTGTTTTGTTAGATTCTACTCTATGTGATACGGATTACTGAGGAAAAGACATGAGACTTGAAATAAGTTAGGTAAGTAGTACTGACAAGAGCCAACAGCGTTTGATATCTTTTAATTACCTTTAAATATTTTCAGTGCCCATTTTGTGCTTAGTTCTATTGATTTTTCGTTTCGTATCTTAGCCAATTCCGGCGGTCGATGTTCGTTGGCACTTGCGAAGCGACCATTGCCAGTGCCAGTAATCTCACTGTCATGTGTACGTGTCAGTTGAGTCTCCGGAACGCTGAGTAGCATTTCATCATCGCTGTCATCAAAATCTAGTTCGTGTTTAAAGACAATCTTTTCGGCAACCATGCAGTTCTAAGATTTCCGATCACAAATTTTTTTGCCATATTTCTATGGGGAAATAGAATTCCACCCCACGGCAGGTTTCTCTATTCAGAGAAACAACTTCTCCGATGCGGAAACGCCATCTTTATTTTGAGTAAGGCTAGCGTCCGGTTACTAAGGTTACGTTCGATGACGAGGGGGCAGATTGGAATGGCGCGGTGGCGCCAACACATTGTGACGTAATGCACAAAGTGCACATTACAGTCTGATAAAGTATTGTCGGCGCCTTTCATCTTTCCCCGAAGCATCTTAGAATGCATATTATCACTCGTCACTGACAAACTCACAGGAAGATATTGGTTATAGCACTGAGGTTAACACGATACAACGTCATTGGTTACTGTAAGCTATAAATAACATAGGTGGTCACTGCAAGTCAATGACTGTGAAATCACACAGCCTTGTGGGGCGAAACTATTAGCAATAATATTACCATGTATTATAGTAAAGCTGCAATGGTTCATTTACATGATTTACACAGAAATCGAATTTATTTCCAATCAAACACATCAGTGTGGTTTAAATCAGTCTGCACTGGTTGTGTTCGTTGTTAAATAACATGTCGACGAATCGTGTCACAGTCAGTGATGGACATATGTGGTTCAACATCGACATGCAAGAAACATTTTCACAAGTTGTAAAATCAATATCGTTTTGTCTCTCCTTAAAGCTCACCATTCATGGTGTGCTTTTTCGTAGAAGAAGTGTGAAGAATCACACTAAAACTCACTATGTATTTTCCAAGGCAAAATTAAAGAAATGGATGATGCGTTGAAGAGATACTTCATGGACCAGGACCACATAGCCTTTCACTAGGTTATAGTTGATTCACTAGGTTATAGTTGACTAGGTTATAGTTGATTTCACTAGGTTATAGTTGATTCCTCACTTACAGACCCGTGAAGGTCCGGGGGTAGAATAGGCCTTCAGCAACCCATGCTTGCCATGAAAGGCGACTCTGCTTGTCGTAAGAGGCGACTAACGGGATCGGGTGGTCAGGCTCGCTGACTTTCTTGACCACATCAACATGTCATCGATTCCGAAATTACGCAGATCGATGCTCATGTTGTTGATCACTGGATTGTCCAGACTCGATTGTTTACAGACCGCCGCCATATAGTTGGAATATTGCTGAGTGCGGCGTAAAACTCAACTCACTCACTCACTCCTCACTTACAAATGATTACTTAATGCAGAATAGTATCCTGGTGATGGTTTGTGCAGTAAATGATTTATAAAAGAAGCTGTGAGAGTGTCTCTATGTCTCTATAATGATGCCAATAGCCCAAAGCACATGTTCTTGAACTGATAGCTGTGTAGTCCGTGAATTTTGTAGTCCCCACCCATTCTACTTCCCCATATAACACGGCTGCGCGAGAAACAAAAACCAATAACCAAGCATACAGCTTACGAAAATAGCCACTGAAACAGGACTCGACAGCAATGGACTCTGAAATTTTCAAATTGCTATCTCCTCAATGTTGGTCTCACAAACTACACCAATGCAGAATCCAAACACAAACCTTGAGTGAGAAGGCACAACACAAACCACTATAAGTTTACTTTACGCCCAAACACAGCCCGATATATATATATATATTTATATATAAATACAACGATTTTGTATTCCCTGGAAGGTGTCTATAGGCTATTATAGGTCGCACAAAGAAATATTACAAACAAATACTTATAAGTTCTAGGTCAATCATTACTTTCACTTTGTAAAAACACCTCTGTATTTCTTGCCATTGCAAGAAATGTCAACGCCAATGTTGGAGGCGTTGAAAATCTATCTCTTATAGAAACGCATTCATAAGAACAATGTCATAGTTTTACTGCACGACCTCCATGCGAAAATTGTCCTAAGCATTTGCTTTATTACATTTAGTGCGAATGACAGGTGAAATGCTTCCTGATCAAGAAAAAATTAACAATTAAAGTGTTATTAACAAAATGTGTTTAAGAAATTATTACATGGGAAAAAGTTTAATGCGGTTAGCTCATTTAGAAACCCTTGAACAAGTTAAGAGAAAATTAGATTTTGTGAAAAGTCACGCACACAGCGGCAAACCTGGTTTACGCCGATATCCGCAGTGTTTCTTCAGTAGCACTGGTGTGCTGACTTTCGATAAAAGTCTGACTTTGTCTTTTTTCCGTTGAACAAATGAACAAGGAAAACATGTCTTGCCAGTACAAAGTCTTACCCCCATATGAGTATATGTTAGTTAATGATACCATGTAGTATATGGGTGAGATAAATGCCTCAAGTGATACCAAATGTTCTGTGAGGATGTGGCTCTTACAGCCATGCTAGACTTTACTTAATGTGTGTGTATATTTTTACGCGGCTTTTAGCGAGAACACCAGAAATGGGTTTTACGCACTGTATTCATGTGGAGAACCAAACCCGTGTCTTTGGCGTGAGGAGTGAGTGCTTTAACCACTAGACTACCCCATCACACTGTTTATTGTAAGTACCATGAAATGAAATGGTGATAATGTGCACAATTCAGCAGGTTACCGTTACCGTGGGTTTTTTTTGTTTGTTTGTTTTGTGTTTATTTTTTTTGTGTGTATATAAATAATTGCTCGCGTTGGCAAATTCACAACATAATTTTCACAAGACGTCTAAGTTGCGCTTTCTGTGTATCAATTATCTATTATTGTTCAATAAACATCAAATAGCAAATTACCTCCAATAACTAAAAGTGATTCATTAACTGGTCTTTCGACGTATGTCATGATGCCATGCAATCACAGCATTTTGTGAACGAATAACACTATGTAAAATATATATTATTCATGTTACACTATAAAAGCCGTCACCAAAGGACAGACGAAAACGTTCAAGAGTTATGGAGAATGTGTGAAATTACCAGTGAACTAAGCGTGATACTATAAAGTTCAAATTCGTATACACATATAGCAAATACATTTCCCGAGGTGTCCACTCTTACGTACCGATCGAGTACATGTCAGGTCAGGCTGACATTCCCTGTTCCCCTTGAAAGCGTACTTTTAGAACGAATCTTGAATATAAAACTTTTTAATTACGAGAGCTTTTAGTTTATGAAAAGTTCTCACATGGAAAGTAATCGCTTCTACAGAAACAAAGCTGTCTCCTACAACCATCCATCATATGGAAAACTATGAGCGAGTTATAATTCATAATTACCAGGAAAAATGAAGCGTTGCTGAGTGTAATTGCTTCACCACTGGAAAATTTTGGGTGCTGGAGGCACTGCGAATAATCTAATCGCCTCAAACTACTTTAGGCAACCAAAATAACGCACTGATGTATCTGGGCCGCAAGTTCCAGCAAATGCTTGATGTGTCATCTATGAACCCCTTAAGAATTTGCATCTCCAAAAGAACAAATCGGTACTGCAGCAACCAAATGGCCTATGTCAGTTAGCAATAAGGGAATATAGTTGCTTCGTGGTTTCTGAAATCGCACGTACAGTGTGTGAGTGAGTGAGCTAAATTTTAACGTCACATCAGCAATATTTCAGCCATATCGTGACGAGAACATTGAACACTGAAATGGAATAGATGTATATTTTAAAAATAAACTGTCGACGAAGGACAGTAAAACAACTACAACATCGCAATTAGCATTAAAACTAGCATGGAATCTTGAAAATGATTCAAAGTGTATTCCACGGCATTGTTGCCCAGTGGCACTTAACCTGGAGGAAGAATTCTAGATCGTTCTGGAAGAAAAATGTATTTTAGGGGTGTTATCATATGTAGCCGTAGGAATACTGCTGCTGAATATATATCTGTGTCCTTGCTTCTTGTAGGATCTGACATTGTTACAATCAGTGAATCGTTCTGCATTATCTTTCCCTGACGCATGAACAGCAGTGGTCCTTCCTATGTCCCAAATCTACTCAATCAGCCTAGAAATCCCTGGAAATGCTACAGATAATTTAACCCATGAAATATCGTGACAGCATAAAACCTCGAACAAATCGTATGAGTCTATTTTTACTGACTTCAAAGGCTCCATTATTACAATTGTGGTACAATATATACCCAGTTGAGATGGCTAATTTGTTTGAGCATACTTCACAAAAACTTCATCCGGCCGTGTTGGCATTATGTCTTCAGGAGTCCCTGCTGTCAGTAATAGCCACACACGGGTTCTGGTAGACCTGGACAAGATGTCACAAAGACCAAAAGGATGATGGCGTGCAGATTTGTGTTTGTAACTCAAGTGACTTCAAGCACTCTAATCCACGAGGAGGATCTGATATATCTCATTATTTTATCTGCACACCACAAGATCTAATATAACTTCCGTTTTCACTTTTTTTCATTCCATACGTACTTCTCAATGTTATCTCCTGTATGTTTCGTCGGCGGATTGAAGCGCATTTTTCTTGACAATAAATTTAATCGAATATACTCTCTTCTGGTTAGCCGTCCACACAGAATATCTATCACAAACTGTTAGTGGGTTTAGTGTTACGCCGCACATTCCAAATATATGATGACGGGGGACACTAGAAATCGGATTGACACATTGTTCTTCGGCGTGAAAGGCCCCCGTCATTCAACACCCGTCAGTGTGGATAAAACAGCTAGTGATATGTATAGTAACTTGCACTCAAAACTGTCAAGGCTCCATCACCATCTCACCACACCTCAAAATGCTGATGTCGTCTTAAAGGAAGGTATACAAAGATTCCTGAAAGACGCTTATCACATGATGGTGGGATGATGGTATGTGATGTGTGTATAGCTTTACGCCCCATTGTATGTAATTACGTGTAATTCATCATGTCACCTAATCGAAGGTTGAGTGTTTTTGGTAAGGCAGGCACTCTTAGTAACAAATGTCGTGATCTTAGATTTGCATGACCACTAGATTTGCATGTTCAAGGCAGATTTAAACCAACTCTCTCATTTAATTATACACTCAGGTGTGTAACAAACAGCAAGGCCAATGTCACTGAAAAAACATCGTATTTACTACCACTAATTCTCTAAAACTAACGTTTCACATACCTTTTTCAGACCAGTGGATCATTTTCGTCCATTTAACGAATGAAGAAGTTAAAACGTCTTGAGTGATCTCATTGTCACATAACATTCTCAAATATCTCTCGCACACTGAGACTCCCATCTTCTCTCATATACTTATATTTCACTGGAAAACGTGTTGCTTCCACGGCTCGGTGTTTACTATTGAAATCAAATACAAATTTGTAGATAAAACTGAAGGTATCTCAACACTTCTAGAGAGCGGTAATGTGGTCTCATGTACGAAACATATTTAAGACAGACACGCCGCGATACCTGTGCCTATAGGCATACCCGAAAGGTAAAGCTGGTACCATCTGGGAGGAATCAATGTCGTCAATGCTGCCTGTCAACATTGAAATGAATTGATGAAGTATGTGATTCCAAAGCTAATTTATGTGATTAGCGCACATACTTTTTGAATACAGGTTTCCTTGGAGTGTCCAATCGCGTAAGGTAATATGTACGTGGCCACTTCCCGTCAGTGCGTTTCTGATGGCAACTGTTATTATGGCCTGGTATCGTCAACGGTCACATGAAAAGCGTGATGTTGCTGTTACGGCAATATCTCGTGTATTCGATTAAAATAAGGTGATTATGTTTCCCTTTTGCGGTACTTACCAGCTGGTGAATGAGGGTCATTATAACATGAAATGAATGTTATAGTACTGCTGCAGGCATACACTTTAAAATGGGACACGCATACAAGTATTAGCCGGAAAACAATCGCCAGGACAAATCCAATATAAGGCAAAACAATACTATCAAATAAGTCACCATCAAACAACCATTTGTTATTATCTTCTTCCTTAACCACCATGAGCTATTGCTCTCTTATGACGTTATTTAACTTTCTTCGCCAAGCAATGAATAGAGAAGCACAGAGAGTGCTCACACAATCAACTCCAAACTGTCCGCGAGACTCCATGAGCATATATACCCTTTTTCCTATACAGCGACACTTAATCTTTCACGATCACAACGCGGAGAGTAGCCAGCAAGCAATTACTTCAGGTAAACAGGCGATCTCATCATGGAAATCACTGCTGGAGTAATCAGCTTTAAAATTGGGTTTAGTCTGGCACTCAGTGAAAACTAAGTCTGCTTGCATTCCCTGGAAACCTACGTAGATAATTACAAATATTGTCGTTGTACGACGAACTAAGCTTTGAAACAAATTTACCTAATTCACATATGTGAGTGAGTGAGTGATTGAGTTAAGATTTTGCCTCACATCGGCAATATTGCAGCCATATCGTGACGAGAACAAGTTAATTTATATCAGTATTAAAATCAATAAATTGATTACGTAAATCCCACCATCGATGTAAAAACACTTAACTTTCACAGATATGAACATAAAACTAGCTTATAAATCTAAAACATTATAATTAGAGAAGACGATACAAGATAAAACACAGGCTATAAAACATCAACTGACGGTAGATCACCATACTTGGGACCATGGGGACTTACATTACCTTGGCTACTTGCATAGACCCCAGCTGGATTTACACCATTCCTTCAGCCACAGTTGACAGAAGACAAATCAGACAGAAATTAAAAGCACACATATTCTACGATTAAAACATTGGCAAGTTTAAATTTACTGTAAATGTGTTGGGACTTACGTACCCTCGCAAGAGGACAATAATTTTACAATAATTCAACCCCCTTTGAGGGTACAGCCACCAACAATCTCAGTTACTAATCTAACTACCGAAAATGAAACAGTATTCATTTGCAAATCGTGTAACAAATCTAATTTTTTTTAAAATGGAATAATTAAATCAAAACTTATTTTACTAAAAAGATCCTTCATAGTTCGTGATTTGAAATAATTATCCCTTGTGATGGAATATTCAACAAAGTCAAGCATGTCTTGTTTGAATGTGATTGTTTCATCACAAGGGATGCAAAACGGAGGATCTTCACCCTATAATGGGTAGGCATGGGCGGGCTTGTAATTGAGTGGCCAATACGACATCGTCGCATGATGACCTCTTCATATCTGGACTGACAACCCAATTAGATATCACCGATATCGCTTTTAATTTATTTATACCTATTTGGGAGTCCCACTTCTTCTGCATCAGATCACGGACATAAGATCTAATGGTAGCATTATAATCAATGTAAAGAATAAGAAGTGTCACAGATTTGTCGAGTGCTGTGTTACCAGAGATGGCAGCACGGCAGGATAACCAACAGAGGACGATGTCGTATTGGCCAGAAACAGATCACTGTACACCTCAAACATTTCTGTTAAGAGTGGATGGTTGCAAGATAATTTTTAATAGCCTGAAGACAAGAAAGAGAGTCAGAAAATATTTTAAATTGTTTATGTTTAGGTGTATTTGAATATATTTATATTCGTTTGCTTTAACTGTAAAATAGACCTGCTATCCGGTATTCTAGAGGAGATTGTTCTCGATCCAGTGACAGTGGCACAGGCTACTGCACCGCCATCCTTGGACTCATCTGTAAATAAGATTTTGCAATTGCTATATTTACTTTTTAATTGATGATATTCTTGTTTATATTACAATGCATTAGTTTCTGATTGTACAAAAGTAGTTAATGTTAGGTCGACTAGTGGCCTAACCAACTTCCAAGGAGGAGAAGAAAGAAGTCGGGAAAGAGCTATATTTTTCCAGCTCAGCTTAATTTTGAGCCCAAAAGGCGGAACAAGAGAAGACGTTTTTGTCATACAATTCCTCATAAATGGGGTTAAAGACAGGCACAGTTAAATGCAAGGTTAGACACATTAGAAGTTAATTTTGCAATATATTGTTATACGGCTTCAGCCACGACGCAAAGGCTGTCAATATCAGAAGTTCTAAAAGAACCAAGACAAAGTCTTAGACCTTGGTGGTGGGCAGAATCAAATATGTTTAGGTTGCTTTGTCAGGCTCCACCATATACAATGGAGCCATTATCAAGTTTAGATCGCACAAGTGATTTATATAAGTGAAGAAGGGTAGTTTGATCCCCTCCTCATTTCGAATTAGAAACAAGCTTTAACAAATTGAGTGCCCTCAGTCATTTTGTTTTAAGGGAATTAATTATATGTAATCATTATCTATATTAGTGAGGGTATTAGGATTTTAGTGTAGTTAGTAGTAGTAGTAGTATTATTAGAACTTTAGCAATATAAGTGGTAGACAGAACTGTATATGTAGCTAGGTTAGGTAATTAGATTAGTTAGTTGTATTTGCACCTGTAGAATTAGTTTAGTATAGGTATTGGGGTTACTTATATCTTAAGGGGAGGAATAAAGTTTTGCAAAACAAACTATTCTTCTGTTGTGGTTACTTTGGTATGTGACATGCGGCAAAAAGATCAAATGTGAAGCGAAAATAAGTTCTAGGAACATAGCCTCCTTCACAACTTTGATGTGGATGCCACTTTAGAAATAGTTCTGCGTCTTTATGTGGTTTGTATTTACGGCAGGAGTGTATACAACTGGTTTTTTATTTAGAAAATTTTAAAAAGCCATTTATCTATTTTGTTTAAACACAGCTGCAGTTGCCCTTGAATAGCATGCATATTTTTACCAAGATCATACACAAATAATGATACGTCGATTTGAAACCGTTGATAAACTGCTAATCTTGATACTAAATATAGTCAGACAAAATACTGCCTTGTAGGACACCCTGATCCTGAGTGTAATGGTCAGACAGGGTAGAACCCACGCGCATCTGAAATTGTCATTTTAAAAAATAGATATAAATTGAGGCAAATGGCCTCGCAAATCCGAAGCCATGTAAATCTATTAAAGTGCCATATTTCCACTTAGTACCATTTGCCCTGTCAGGATAAAACAAAATAGACACAGCATGATGTTTATTATTTTGAGCATTTTAACAAATGATTCCAAACACGCTAAAAGAGTTTCTAGACAGCATTCTGGTAAGTGCATCAGGAGTTGACAATGCATGATATCAGCTTCTTTAGCAGTATGGAGTTCATGAATAGCAAAATAGTTCATTATAGTCTTCCCCATTATCTGAATTGAAATTAATAGTTTTCTTTTCTTGTTTTTTTTTTATATTGTTGGAATATACGTACATAATTAGAAGAGGTAGAGTGTTTAGCGAGAGTTTCACCCATTTTGTTCGCAATATCTGATTTATTGGTAAGTAATTGATCTCCATGTTTAAGATGATGGACGCTAGATTTAGTACCTTTACCTTTAATTTTCTGGACCATCTTCCATACCCTGGTCCCGTTACGATATGGCTGAAATATGTGATGTGACATTAAATATTAACTTACTCACTCACTCACTCACTCCATACCTTGGCCAAGAGCGTTCGAGAATTTATTTTGGAGATATAAGTTTCCCAAGATTAGGGTTTATTCTGTTTAAACGTACGTCACGCTTTAGCATTCAAAAGTTTAATTTTATTTAAATTATGCACCATAGGATGGTGACAGAAATAATGCCTAACTTTCTTACGAGCTTTCCTAGCCTGTTCATCATTGAACCATGGTTTTCGCATATGTGGAACTGCAGAGGACATTGGTATACACTTTTCAGCTATGGTATTTAATTTACCAGAAAAAAACAATTGATAGCATCAGAAACATCAATAAAAAAGTTCAGGTTTATGTTTGTAAAGATACAAAATTTCATACAATGCCAGTAAGAATTTTCAGAATTCCATCTTGATTATGGAAGATCATCGGATGGGGTTACAGGTTGTAATACAGTAAGAAAATATTCACCTCCTCAAAGGTCATCTCGGACTGATTCATTTAGTAAGTTGGTGTCAGTTACTGACAAATCAAGAGCTGAATATGTTCCTGTACCAGGATGTAAATATGTTTCTGCACCATCATTGATGATACATAAATCATTATTTAAAATAAAATCCTCTAGAATTTTACTTTTTGTATTTGTGGTCGCTACACTTGCCGGCAGCTTGGAATATGGAACTTTTTCACTAGTGCCAAGATACATTTTTCATTCACAATTACGTAATTTTGTCTTCAATATTATAACGAAATTATTGTGTTTGATTTAACGCTGTTGTGCGTTATTATTTAATTATTGCAGCCAATGATTATTGATTATTCTCAAAATAAAAGAAAATAATAGCTGGGAACTCCGCATGTTATTTTCATTACTCCAGAAGGTGCTCATTACTTGAGTTAGCATAACCAGCATAATGACTGGGATCGTATACAGTATTACCTCGAATTATATCCTTATTATATAACAGATAATTATTGTTGCTTTGTGCTGCTGGTTGAAATCAATAACGGAAACCGTACAATAATCAAAGCACATTTGATGGTTCAGCTACAGAACTGGTGCCTCAACCTGCTGGATCCTCTGGAAACCAACGTGTACAGTCGTACATTTGCAGTTTACTTTTATACAGTATGGATTTACCGTCTCTTAATTGAACAAATACACAAATGCTTTCTAAGGTGATACTGCAAATAGATGTTTTCTGTGATTATGCAGGGTCTCTGTCTAGAGCAACTTCGTTTGGACCATGAAATGTATCTCTGTTGTCCCTTGTTCAATATATCACATTAAAATCCAATTTTGATTGTTGAATAATCAATGTATGATCATTGTCGATGCTGCTTAAACTGTCCAGCTTTTAAGATAATTTCCAGGTAAAATGAAGCGTTGCTGAGTGTGACTGCTTCGCCAAGAGAAGATTTTGTGTACGAGAACCACTGCAGGTAATCTAATGACTTTAGGCGATCAAAAAAAGATGCACACAAGGTCCTTGTAAGGGGATTTCTTTTTTGTGCTGTCGTGAAGATTCAGCATCTCTGGAAGAATGAATCTAAACAGAAGAAGTAAATGTTTTTTGTCAGTTTAAGAATGTGTTTTGGAAATGTAGGGATATATGTTTTTATAGAACAGTCGTAAAACTACGTTACCTCTCGCATTTGCATTGTACAATTTCATTTGTGACCATCATCGTTTTATCTAAATAAAGAGTAGTGAGTGGTATTTGCTCCTGTGTCAGCAGTTCTGATCCTTAAAAGTCGTGGAAACCAAGCTGTTTATCTGTATCATCAAATCCTACGAAACAGTATCAGGGGCATTTATAAGCTGCATAGACGATACATTCATTTATTGTAGATGATACTTTCATCTATGTATCAGTGTGTCTTCTGAATGGCAACATGGTTCATTGCTTATTTATTTATTTATTTATTTATTCATTTATTTCCATATATACATAGATGAATGTATTGAAAAAGTTGCAAGGTTATAATACACAAATTATTGATTGCAGTCTTTGTATGTTTTGTTCGATTCTTTTTATATGTTGCATTTTGGAAGTATACCTGTCATTATGTAGGTATATGAATAGCGTAACATTCACCAAATACACTATTTCAGGATATTATGCATTTCTTTTACATTAATATTTGCCAAAATTATTTCCCATAAATAATATTTCAAATATAAGTCCCAGTGCTGCACGAAATGCAAATATGGAATCAAACTTTTCATATTTCTGTTTTAGTAGACTGGAAACAATGCATTTGATACAGCATTAAATAATTCTCTATCGGATTGCAATCAACTTCTTCAACGTCTAACTCGATCGTAGTAACATATTCCTTTGGAAACAAACACCTTGTTTTTAAACATTCCCTTTCTCTGGCTGTCTCTTACCAGCTGAATCATTATTAATCGATTCGGACGGGTGAGGGACAACTAAATGGAGGAGAAAATGATATCATCTCTCAAATGTCATGAAACATCACAGGAAGTAATCGTTACCCAGTTAGCTCATGGCAATGGGCAAGATCAGGTTTAGAGAGGATCGTTGTTGATCAGCCTGCCCAAGTGAAAACTTCAGGAAGTGAAGGGTCACCAACGTAGTCAATATGTATTTGGGGGGGGGGGGGGGGGGGGTGTGTGGCAGTTTTGAACAGACTTAATGCTAGTGTCAACTTTATCCATGTTATAAGGTCATTATTACATGCTGGATCCCGATCTTATTCAGTCAAGTTATCCAGAAAAGCCGGCATATCACAGCCCTGGCGTTCAGGAGATGCAGAGAATGCAAACTTTCAACGCCATATATAGTCCTTACAGCCTCATGTGACTGGGACGACCATAATTTATAGAGGATGAAAACTGACAGAATGCTACACAATCGGATTATCCCTATTGACTATGAACCGACATGCCTATCACACATCTGTGTGAAACAGATCAATAGGAACAAGTGATTCCAAAGATAATTTTCACCAACAGTGTGTAAGTATTGGAGGTGTTATAGTCTTATGAGTATGTGGGTGGCTGTGTTTGGCAGCTTGACTCAGAATATCTGTCCCGCCCCACAACGACACAACTATGGGGTCACACTTTCGGCAAGTGTGTTTGTACAAAATTGCCTCTGTTCACCCAACAGAAAATGGGTACCTGGTTGTATGAGTCACATGAGTTACAGTTATCACGGTAATAACGTATATTGTATATTTTGCGTGGGGTTCAGCGGTATGTAATTCGCGACTTACGTATATAATCAACCTAACATGGTACCATTCCTACAGAAAACTGCGGTACGCGAGGAAGAGTGACTGAGTTTTCTTTTTAACATTAATAGTAAAAGTCCCTTTCACAAATTTGAATGTAAAATTGAAAATATTTCCAAACAGCTTTATGACCTTCGATTTAAGGCCATAGTTATGGCTGAATACGTGGTCAATCCTGAAAGTATATCAAAATCGCACATAACACCTTTCGTTTAGCAATGCATTGATTCCGACGTAATGTTCTATTTGCCCTCGCCTGCTCAAAGGGTTCGAAACGGATCAAATGGTACCAGGTATGTTTAAAGAAACTGAGTATTTCAAATTGAAATTTATCCTTTGCAAAGAAGATGAACCTCTCAAACACCATAACCAAGTAAACCTAGAGTATATTATGACATTTGAAAATGGGTTCATTTGAATCTATCCTCCCAGTCAAAGTGCAAGAAGCATAGCGATGAATTGCATGGTGTATTGGTGACCTGTCAGGAATCTCTGATGGTTGATTATGTTCCATTCCTCCTTATATTGTGTATTTAACATTGGCCTACGCGCACATATTATTGCATGTTCAGAACCACAACCAACGTTTAATTAGATACTTAAATGTAACCTACATATCCTCCTGGAACATTTATATTGTTGTACAGTACCATATACGCAGACAGTTTGGTAGCTATGGTGATTTAATTGTAAAATATCATATTAACGTCATGCAAATTCATCCTTACCCGGAATTTGTGAACCACAGCAATCAGCTGGTGACAAATATATCTGGGTAATTCACGTGAGTACACTTCATAGAAACTACACATCCACCGAGGACAACAATTTTACAATACTGCATCCCGTTTGAAGGTACAGCTACTAACTATCTTTGTTCATAATCTATCAATCATAAGATGTATAACTATTTACAGACCTGTTCACAAATCCAGTGCAATTAAAGATGCAATAATTAAATGAGCACTTATTTAACTAAAAAGATTCGTCATAGTTCGTGATTTAAAATACTTATCCCTTTAGGTGGAGTATCCAACACAGTCAAGCAAGATATGTTTGACTGTGATTCTTTGATCAGAAGGGACACAGCACGGACCATCTCACCTTTTAATAGGTAGCTATGAGTATAACTTGTGTGGTCAATATGACATCGATGCATGATGACCTTTATTTATACCCACCTAGGTGTCCCACTTCTTTTGCATCAGATCACGGACATAAGATGTAATGGTAGCTCTATAATCTGAGTATAGAATATGAAGTGGTGTCACAGATTTGTTGAGTGCTGCATTAGCAGCAAAAGTGGCCATTGTGTTCCCAGAAATACCAACGTTGCTGGGTAACCAACAGACGACGATGTTCTATTGGCCAGTAGCAAGATCAGTGTACAGTTTACATTTCATTTAAAAGTGGATGTTTGCAAGAAAGATTTTTAATGGCCCAAAGGCCTGAAAGAGAGTCCGAACAAATTATATATTTCTTATATTTAGGATGTGAATTAATATATTTTAAGGCTGTTGAAATGGTGTTAGCTTCCGCTATGAAAAAAATAGAAAAAAAGAGCTGTTATCAGGCAAACAAGAAGATATTGTTTTGGATCAAATGACAGTAACACAAGCTACAGCGCCACCATCCTTGCGTCTAACTGTAAATAGGGATTCATATGTATTATATGCATGTCGTCATTGACTAAAGTTTTGTATATATTGATGAACGCATCAGTAATCAAACTAGAGGTACACAGCTAATACCAGTACACAGTTGGCTGTGTTTTGTGACACTGACGTTGTGTTTGTGCTAGATGTTGGCTGGACATACACGTCGATCGTATATTATCGTACGTCAATGCCACAGTCACAGGAAGATATTGGTTATAACCCTTCAGTGTGTTGTTGATTGGCATTGGTAAAGCGTCACTAGTTACTGACAGTGAAGCGACCACATATTAGCTATAACATTACCATGTATTACCATGTATAGTAAGGCTACAGTGATTCATCTAGAGAATTTACACATAATTGGCTAAATTGTATGTATGATTTAGATCAGCCTACACTGATTGTGTTTCTTGTTAAATAAAATATCAATGAATCGAGGCTCAGTCAGTGATTGAGGGCATATGTGGTTCAACGTCGACAAGCACGGAACATTTTCACAAGTTGTAAAATCGATATCGTCTTTGTTCTCTCCTCAAAGCTCACCATTGATGATGTGTTTTTCGTATAAAAGTGACCAGAATGAACAGCTGTAATGAAATGTGAGAAAATAATCTGACTTCAATCTCGGAGTTGCATCATAAAATTCTTTAAAAAAACAGGAGATAACTGTAAATTGCGTGTGAAGAATCGTGAAACTCTCCACGTATTTTGTAAAGCAAAAGAAGTAAAGTGTGAGGCGAAGAAGGGATGCTGCCTTGAAATAGGAAAGGTTCCGTTGTTAGTTCCAGTATTGGCGAAATAAAAGCAAGTACATTTTCAAGCGCATCACTCTCCTGGGACGACACTTGAAACAAGGACACAGTCGAATGCAGAGGTTATGGAACCAAATTACACCTTTGATTTAATTTACCGAAAAATGTATAAACAAGCATGAATCATGTTCGTTAGGGTGGCTTAGTCGTAAGGGAAATGCCTCTTGAAATATGTCCATGTTGAAGAAAAGTTGCTTCCTGATTAGTGTCGGTGTGGTAGTCTAGTGGATGAAGTGTTCGTTTGGCATATCGAGACTTGATGTGTAAAGACGACTTTATGTGCCCTCGTCGTATGTTGCAAACATACCGAGGGAATAAATAAGGGACCACATGAAAGCACAAGTGTTCGGTCATTTTTCCAGTTGTTTTTCACAAGCTATGCGATACAAAACTTGGGAGGAATCCTATAATACAGAAACACTTGTCCTTTCATGTGATCCGTTACATTTTCTAGAATATTACTCTAGATAAAAGATGCTCTGTGCTGTGGGTGTCTCTATAACTGATGTGCTGGCAATTGCTCAAGGTACATGTTTCTGAACCGATAGCTCTATAGTGAATACTGTAGGACACCACACCCATTCCGCTTCCCTATATAACACGGCAGAGGGTGAAACACACCGGTTGTCATTATCATGACCAAAAATCAAAGCATCCAGCTCACCACTGAAAGCCACTGAAAGAGGAATCAACAGTATCGACTCTGAACTCTGGAAAGTTTCAAATTACTATCACCTCAACTTTGGTCTGACATCCTACACCGATGCAGAACCCAAACCCAAACCTTGAGTGAGAAGACACAACAAAGGTAAAACAAACAGCTACGTTCATGTTCCTTTAACCCCGTTAGGCGTGAATACAATGATTTCATCTTCACATGATCAAGCATAAGTGAGAAGCTATTCCAAAACAGATAGAAACATTACAAATATAATACCTTTATACGTGTTGGGTCATTCATTTATTACCCTATGTCAAAATAGTTCAGTCAGTGTTTTCAGGAACACAAGTGACAAGTGTCAACCCCAATGTCGGAGGCGATGGATATCAGTCTCTTATAGAAACACATTCATAAGAACAGTGTCATATATTCACGATCTCCATGTGAAAATTGTACTACTCAATGGCTTTATTAAATTTAGTGCGGATGACAGATGAAATGCTTCCTGGTCAAAAACGAATTCACAATTAAAGTGTAGAAAAACTCGATGTGTTTAAGAAATGATACCGTGAGAAAAAAATATGTTCATCTCATTTAGAAACCCTTGAGCAAACTTTGAGAAAATTAGGTACAGCGACAAACCTGGTTTATGCTGACATCCGCAGTATTTCTTCAGTAGCACTGGTGTGTTGACCTTCCATAAAAATCTTTTTGCGAGGAACAAAGGAACGTGGAAAACGCGTGCTAACAGTACAAAGTCTTACCCCCGCATGAGTATATGTTAGTATATGATACCATGTAGTAGATAAATGCCTCACGTGATACAAATGTTCTGTTAGGCTGTGGCTCATATAGTCACAGTATATATTGCATTGAAACGCTACAGATTTCCTTCCAGTTTGTACACACATGTACCAACTGCATTTGCCGAGGTGCCCACTCCCATGTACTGATACAGAACGTGTTAAGTCAGGCTGACATTCTCTGTTAACATGGAAAGCGTACGTTTAGTACTATTCTGGTACATAAAACGTTTTAACTACGAGAGGTTATAGTTTATGAATAGTGCTCACATGGAAACTAATCGCCAGTATAGGAACAAATCTGTCTCTTACAGTCAGGCATTATATGGAAAACTGTGAGCGCGTTAAGTACATAATTACCAAGGAAAATGAAGCGTTGCTGAGTGTAATTGCTTCACCACTAGGGGGTTTTGTGTGCGGGAGGCACTGCGAATAATCTAATCATCTGAAACTACTTTAGGCGACCAAAATTAATGACGCACGGATGTATCTGATCCGCAAGTTCCTTGTAAGGGGATTTCTTGAAGGAGATGATAAGAACGACTCCACTGATGTGTCATCTATGGACCCCTTAAGAATTTGCATCTCCAAACGAAAAACATCTGCACTGAAGCAACCAAATGTCCTATGTCAGCTCGCAATAAGGGAATATGGTTGGTTCATGGTTTCTGAAATCATACAATCCTCGGAAACGTTCCATCGTTATAAAAATCACCCTTCTTGCTTAAACATTAGTGGATATGGAACATTAAAAACAAACAGACAAAGGTATCTGAAATCCCAACCATAGTCGTACGTTTTGCACGTTATTGTAACTTATCCATCATCATTCCCGGATAAGTGATTGGCATATGTCTCAAGTAAACATGCCGAAAGCGTGATGATCAAAAATAAAGCAATGAGATTTACTCTGGAAACATCAAGTACGTTCCAACCTAACTGCTTAGATGAGCCAGCGCAGTAAACGCAATGATTCAAAATGTACTTCACGACATTGCTGTGGCCCAGTGGCACTTAACCTGGAGGAAGGATTCTTGATCGTTCTGGAAAATAAAAAAAGTATTTTGGGGTGGTTATTATATGAAGCCTTAGGAATACTGCTGCTGAATATTTATCTACGTCCTTGATTCTTGTAGGATCCAACACTGTTACAATCAGTAGATCGTTCTGTATTATTTTTCCCTGGCGGTGGGCATATTAAATCACAATTGCACTCAATCAGCCTAGAAATCCCTGGAAATGCTACAGATAATTTAACCCATGAAATATCGTGACAGCATAAAACCTCGAACAAATCGTGTGTGTCTATATTTAGTGACTTCAAAGGCTCTGTTATTAAAATTATGAAAAAAATATATCTAGTTGATCTGGCTAATTTGTTTGAGCATATTTCACATAAACATATTGACACTCATTCTCTTCCCAGAGAGGTTCAACCTTACATGGTCACTTGCTTCCTGTTAGTGCGTTCTCTGATGGCAACTGTTATTATCGCCTGATATCTTCAACGGTCAAGGGAATAGCATGATGTTACTGTAATCAATTTCTCATGTATTCGAGGATGAATAAGGTGAAAATGTATCCCTTTCTGGACACCTACCAGCAACTGAATGAAGGTCATTATAACATGGAATACATGTTATCATAGTATTACTGCCGCCACACACTTTAAAATGGAACACAAATACAAAATTACAAATATTATTAAAATATCAGGCGGAAAACAATCGCCAGTACAAAGCCAACATAAGACAAAACAGTATTGTCAAACAGGTCACCGTCAAAAAACCATTTCTTATTACTTTCTTCCTTGAGCTAATGCTCTCTTTTGACATTATTTAACTTTCTTCGCCAAGCAATGAATAGAGAAGCACAGAGAGTGCTCACACAATCAACTCCAAACTGTCGACGAGACTCAGTGAGCATATATACCCTTTTTCCTACACTTCGACACTTAATCTTTCACAACTGCAGCGCGGAGAGTAGCCAGCAACTTATTACTTCAGGTACACAGGCGATCACATCATGGAAATCACTGCTGGAGTAATCAGCTTTAAAACTGCGTTTAGTCTGGTACTCTGCGGTAAATAAGTCTGCTCCCCTTCCCCGGATACCTACGTATATAATTAAAACATTGCCGTTTTACGACAATCTAAGTGCTGTTCGCTTTGAAACAAATTTACCTAATTCACATATGTGAATTAACATCCCTGAAAGGATGTTGCTCATTAGGTGAGTTGTAATAGGATCACTCACGGGACTATGATGGATATAGATTCAGAAAAGCTTTTAAATTATACGTCACTGATGGATTTGACATTACTAGAATAGTAGTGTTATATTGTCATCAGCTCTAGTACAAAAGCCATACTGGGCATGTCGGACGCTGTTATCGTGTGTATGGAAACATGCTGATGTTGACATTCGTAATGGTTTGAAATGTTCTAGATAACTTGATAACTTCGTATAACGTTGATCCTTTTATGGTACATAAGTCCTAAGCCATTCAAAATTTAAAATCTACCACTTTTTAATCGTTGAATATTTGTGGTTTTTAATTAAACAGCGATATTAGTCTCTAAACACTTGTGGCTGAAAGAATGGTGTAAATCCAGCTTGAGTCCATGCAGGTACTGTACTGTAAGTCTCTATGGTCCCTTCGTTGGCAGTTTTTATAATCAGTTTGTGATTATTATGAGTTTATAACTGTTGAAATCACGATATGGTTAAGATGTTGCCAAAATATTGACTATAAATTTCACTCACTCCGTTTATGGTAATGCAGAATGTTCATACGTCATGAACTGGTTAGACTATATATTTGTTGATTATCGCCCCACCAGTCTGGACCCAGAAGTGGCAAAGACACGTCAGTGATCGACGACATGAGCACCGATCTACGCACCTGGGATACGATTACATGTGTGATGTGTCAGTGTGTCTGACCACCCGATCCCGTTAGCTCTTACGACTAGTATGGATGCTATACTGTTCCCATTTGGATCTCCGCTGGTGGGGATTGTTATCGCAATTAATTCGTACATGGTACTTAACACACGATATATGCCTCATGGGGATATCATGTAAACCGTTCAATGTTTTTGTTTTTGTTTTTTGTTTTGTTTTGTTTTTGTTTGTTTTGTTTTTTGGGTTTTTTTTAATGAAAGGCAGGTATTCACCAGCGGAATACAAAGAGTGAACTCGTAACCTAACGAAAGAAATAACTATCTCCTTCACTGGCGTTTCCTTTCTGTCTCACCACTGGCACGTAAGAAACAGTGTTTGTAGATTCCACCAAGACATGACCCAAGCTAGGACACGTCATGAAAACCGTTAATATTATGAGTAACGCTGTTTTTCAGGGCATTATGACTTGTAGAAGCCAATGGTCGTTCTTTAACTTCCCGACATAGGAGCTCAGTTAAAAGACAGAGAAGTTCTGCAAATTACGTTTAAAATAGCGTTGTTGTTATAGCTAAAATTATTAGAATTTTCAATACAACCTTTTCAAGGTTATCGCCACTGAAGTGTTTACTGCTAGCAACAAAAGACGGAGGTCACTGATACACTTTATGCAAACAAGGAAACGTCATAGAAACCAGAAGACGTCATCCAACCTTGACTTTTGCCCATACTACCTGTAGCCATTTTGTTTTCAATGCTCAACAACGTTAGAGTTCCAGTCTATGTTTTCATAGCTGTATGTTGTAATTTATGGTACAATTGTTAAGGTCGGTACCGGCAAGAAAGTGCATAACGGCACAGGTACATGTGACGGATGTGAATCAGAAATATCGTCAATACTGAACCCAGGTTGAAAGAGCCGAAGATAATCGACCATCAGGAGCTGACCTAACATCGGGCATGATAATGGCCCGTCGTCATGTAATTTGGGCGACCCGCTCATTTCCGATGACATGCGGGCGCTTTAACGATAATTCTGTCCAGTTTAGCTATAAATAAGTGACTCGGGATATACCTACCGGACCCCTCATTGTTGTTCATGTTTGTTGCAGCAGAGTTGCGCAGAGAGCTTGTGATTGTTGTGTAGAGACTTATTGACAATGCCATCGGAATAGAGACGGAATCGGATGTTCTGCACTTCTTAATAAAGCCCTGAGCTGAAAGAACACCCTGGAGTATTATCCATGTAAAACCAGTGGCACCAAATTTCGTCTTCCCGAAGAGCTTGCGTCCGTCATGATTTGAATGTTGTTGCTTCTGGTCAATGAAGGTGGAACAGAGACAGAATTCTTTTGCAAAGAAGACAGCAGTCAAAACCCTTCACACGATGTTAGAGGGACCGTTTAGCTAAAGTCAAACAGGAAGACTTCAATAATATTACAAATGTAAATTTATGTTACAAACGCATAGCAGTAGATCAGGACTTTCACCAGAAAACCTAACTTTGCGCACCTTTGTAAAATTAATAAAAGTGATATACTTTCTTAAATTCCTGTGACCTGCTTTATGTTACAGGAGCCATGTGTTGTACATGTGTAGGTATTTTACAAACAATTCTATACAATCATTTTGAACTGTGTGAAATCAATGTACACTTATCAAAATGGATAAATTCACACACAAAGAGGAATATTAAATACGCCTCTGATAGGACCGTACACATCCCAAGGACAAATGATCTTACATCGTTACCTGAAGGGATTTAGGAAATGATCGTCAGACTCAGTGCGACCCATTATCTGACAAAATTTCCAATTTTCTTCCACGGATCACATTCTTTAGTATTTCAACTGAATGTCGAAACTACTCTGCCCACACACATACCATATAAAAGCACTAACCGCCTGTCTCGATCCCTGTTTTAATTAAAATAAAAGGGATAACATGGACGCCACTGGTGATTTATCACATATACCCTCTGAGTAAGAGGTTTTATGGCAGGTCCAGAGAATGCAAGCTGAATTGTTTATGCCGAGCTGGTCATCCATGCATTAAAAGCCTGTCCGATCGTGATGTATGTCCAATGGCATTCCCGGACTGTCAACTAGCACTAGGCCCCGATGAAAACTCAATCCTTTGGACATTTGGAATATGACCTCGCAAGATGTTCTTTCACTGCCCGAAAGAGCCTCAGATAAGATTGCTAACATCCAATGTGTTAAAAGGGCGATCGGATGGTAACATCATGAGACGGCGAGATTTACTGCCAAGTAGTGAGTAGTGATTGTATTGGCAGCTCTACTGACCCTGAAGGGGCACACTTACACGTCCGTGTTTTATGCCTTCCGAGTTTAGGTGACACCAAATAAGAGGACCAGCAAACTCAGATACCTTAATGGGGCGCGAAATAGATTGCCGGCGTTAGATAGCAGTATCATCAAGTATTTGTAGACGCAGGTCACCATGGAATATTTCTACAAATGACAGAAAATCTACACTCTGGAAGTCAGTTGATTATGTTAAATGTGTTGGTGCAAGTGTTCGTGCTTCCTGGAATATTCTTTACACTATTTAGGTTTGTCACTGTTTGTGTATTGATTCATAAGCTACACTTCCTGCATTAGCAATATATATCTTTGAGGCCGATTGGAACTGGGAACTGTTTCACTGGTGACAACATATATACACCTTCTTACGGACATCGATGTAGTCTCGGGCAATGTTTGCCCCCGTGTATGCATCATGTATGTCTGTGTTAAATAAAGTAAAGGTCATATCAAAAGAACAAATCACATTGACTGAAATCATTACATATTCAGTCCTCGGTCTTTCATACATACATTTAGTGTGAACTAATATCATTTTCAATAATTTCTAGAGGAGTAATGCGGTACATCCTAATCATTAAAAACTAAACCAGGAAGTATGCAGAAAAATACCCAAGCGATAGGTTTGCTTTAGTGGGTCTCAGAACCCTAGGATAACACCACTAAAACCTGCTGTTGTGTAACCGCTTTGAGTGTAATATATGTAAAATGTGCAATATCATATATCAGTCCTCTACCACTAGCATATAATCACTGTCTTTCGTGCTTCTGTTTTCCCAGAGAGAGAATGACACTCAATACTGAGTATCATTACAGTAACGCCAAACTTATTAATGTCTACAATATTCAACACCTTCACTTGTAAATGGAAACAATCCTTTATTAATAGATAGACTACACATATCAGTCTTCACAATCTTACATAGTTTCTTCACTAATAAGGGTATGAATACGTTTCATAAATTTTCTTCATTGCCCCATCTTTTCTTCCAGCGTATGTTTTCCTAATAGGACCATAACCTCTTATACATATTCATGGGAAACAAACTCGATCACTGTCTTATGCTCTGAATGTGTGAATGTTCATCGTTCGTTATCAAAACACTGGTTAGAAATGAAAATTCTTTTCATCTCTTTCTTTGTGTGAGATCTGAGGACAATTCTGCATATATCTGATTGATGTGATGAAATGTAATGTGATAACCAATTAAATGTGGTAACATTTTCCAGTTTATCCTCAACCTGGAACACAAGAAGCAGAAGGTCTACAGTTTGCCATGTCCATAACGAAATTTGAGATGCAATCAGTACCATTGGTGTTTCCTCATTTTTTTCATATGACGGTACATGTTCATTCTAAAACGGTATTGTTTAAGATATTAAAATGGAATATGCTAAAATCACCATACATTTAGTACATGAGGGAGTTAAAATTTAACGTCATAACGGCAATATTGCAGCCATGTCGTGACTGGAGAACAGGTATCAATACTCAACTCAGTAAACATTAAAACCTGTCATCGAAGGACAGTAAATCTACCAGAATATCACAGCTGTTAATTTAAAAACTCGTATGCCATCATAAAAATATATATCAAGACACCAGATCCATCTACGAACGTGCTATAGATCACCAACAACTGAAGGTCGATCACCATGCTGAGGATCATGGGGACTTAAGGTACCTTTGCTAAGTTTAGTGCATGTGTTTGGTCAGAAAAAGAGGGTGATATTTCCGATTTCACGTCGACTATTTATGTGTTAAAGAATTACATAAAAACCAGTCGTCGATCTCGACGGACAATAAAACTAGTAGCGTATAACATGTATTAAGTTAAAACTAGCATTTTATCACAAACATATATCGCCACAGAGTAAAATGCAATATGAAAACGGGCTGTATGTCACAAGCAGTTAAAAGTAGGTCACCAAGCTAGGGACGAGGTTCGTGAGAGGCATTTAGAAGTCGGTATTCTAATATACGACAAAATCATATTGATGTGAACTTCTTTATTGTTTTCACGACGTTTCTGGACTATTCCTTGCCCCTTCGTCAGGTGGATGCTAACTAACAGTTAAACAGGATATATATACTAGTAATGTACATGAAGCCAGAGAGGTGATTTAAGCATGTATATACAATTGAAACATAGCAGATGAAAAAGAGTATTAAAATATACAAAAGCTGGTATGGTGTTGCTACAATGGATTAATCAGGAGAAGCCAATGTATTGATAGGTGTACAATGGTGGGGGGATGATAGACGAACAAATTTCAAAAGCTAAGATACTAAGGGTGGGGTGATGCTGTAACGGTGGATAGCAGATGATTGGTGAAGCCGCGTGTCTAATTGATTTCCCAGGCATTGGGTAGGTAAACCCCTTAGTCTCTGTTCATCTGTGGGGCTAATCTCTTGATGTTGATGGCTTCTGAGAGTTTGCGTCGTCGCCAATCATGGACGTTCGACGCTATGATTGTAGTTGCTTGCCAGTCAGTGGTGTGTGACGGATTGTTGACAATATGTTCAGTACGGGCTGACTTTAGATCTGATTTTTCTACTGAGGTTCTGTGCTCTTTCAGTCTGATGTCTATGGGGCGAGATGTCTCTCCTACATAGCTATTGCCACAGTCACACATAAACTTGTAGATGCAGCCCCTGGGCTTGTGAGTGGTCAACAATAAAGAAGAAGTTGACATCCATAACATTTTGTCGTATACAAGCTAGGGACCATATGGACGAAGATCCGATAGTTGGATTAATTACATGTAGTTTATTGATACCAGCATGGATGTCCTACTCCTTTTGCAAATAGTCCTCAGCATGGTGATCTGCCTTTAGCTGCAATAGACCGACTTCATAAATTGTTTTGGTTCGGAATGATTAAGCATTTTAGAGTGAACTCAAACTAGATTTAATTAATTTGTGATAATCTAGTTCTTGCGCTGTCCTCCGCTAACATCTTCTTTAAAAAGTATAAATATATTTATTCTCAATATCTGATCTTTTGTCGTCCCGATATGATTAAAATATTGCTGATTTGACGTAAAGTTTAATCCACTCACACCCTCCCTTTGCATTAGATCATGATCGGAAAGATCTAACATGCAGGACCCCGAAGCTGTGTTGTTGTCACATTCTCTTGTATGAAGGACAATTTATAACGAGATGGTGAAAATGAAAATTGATTTCATGATCAGGTGTTCCGAGCCAGCGACTTATGAGATGATTTCTTTTTAAACTCATTAGTCCATACACTTGACAAACCCTATACTGCAAAGAATTTAATGTCCTTCATTTCTGCAATTCCAAGTATTGAATGGGTTCATTTCATTTACAGAAAATTTAATTTGTGAGTAACTGTAAAGCTGTTTGAGATATTTGGCGAAGAAACTGAACCTGAAAATTCTTCGACGAAATGGAAAAATCGGAAATGAATGTCAACACCAGGAGCATGCCGACATTGGAAAAAATATTCCAATAACCTATATTGATATCTTTCAGTATCAGGCTGTGTTTATGGGTGGAATCCCAATGAACGTTATTTTCACTGTTCATAAACTTAAAGAATCGAATGTCAAGACAATTTCTTTGCATTGGAGACCTTGGTAACCCTACACTTGAAACAAGATGAGCAGTCAATTTCGAAAACCACTTACGAACCTATACTCATCCATTCTTGGGAACACGTGACACTAAAACTAGAACATTTGTGTATTTGTGCATTAATCACACCAGGTTATTTATGGGTATCGACTTGAGGAGCTTTGCCGTTTCATTTTTTTTAAATATAGTTATACCGTTCAGCTGATCGAACACGGATTTTAATCTTGTAATACTTGAACATTTATAAAACACGACTGTTCCTATATATGTTAGTCTGAGTGAATACGGTGGTTGCCTTTCGCTTTACATCCTCCAAAGTACTAGATGACATCATAATTGTCAACATGGCATGTGGTGAAGTTCTGCAGCAGCAACATCGCTAAAGGTAATACAGCTTGGTCTCATATGTACACTTAGGCAATAGCTTCTGTAGAAGTCAGTTTGGGATGACAGATCTACATATCACTGCTGCATGTACGCCAGTGCTTCTGCCTGGGCCATTTCGGATGATAAATCAGAAATACAACTAACATTTCTTAATGAGAAAAAGAGAAATTTCAGATCCCTCTCCGCCAACACTGAAACACGTTTTGGTAATAAATGCGAGTTTTATCCCCAGGGAAAATCAATACGTCAACATAGAATACATATTGACCCGTAAGAACATTTGGCGTTGCTGTTCCTTGAAAATAATCAGACGTATTTTTTCATGAGAAAACTTCATGCAAGTTCCTGTCCATAATTCATAACATTCCAAAATGGTATCGGTTTCTGTTTATAATCATAGGAAATTAGTGTTATATACATCTTTTAAACTCCACAATGACATGTGGGATTATGGGTTACCACCATTTCTAGCAATACCGGCGGACGAAAAGACTTCAAACAACCCCTCAGTGCCTTCTGATTTCCAGTAACGTTGTGAGGGGAAGATCAATATGCCAATAACTATACTTTTGCATTTGATTTTTCACTAATAAAAATAATTCCTTCAGTGAAATAAAATAACTTGACACATCGTTATTCATTCGGCAAAGGGAAACAATAAGGGCCATAATTTCCTTGTTGAAGCAAGAACTGCAGCTTTTTCATATATTTCATTCTTCGGTCTGCCCATAAATTTAAAGAAAGTGGACATGCTGTCTGATGGAAGGGTGAATTTTACAACCGTTAATGCCTCCTTTATCTCAAGAAACATACCCTCATAGATTATTGTGGTATTAAAAATTGAGTTGACATCGCTCTGCCTAGGAGAATGACATGAGACTCGTGAACAAAATCTTGTTCAGCGAACAACCTGCTTGATATTTGTGAAATATTGTTTGCCCTGCCACAACGATCCACGTTCTTACAACTTCAGATGTTAATATTATACACCTATACTTATTGTTACTTCTTGAATATACTAAATAAACGAAACGAAATCCTGGCGAAATCAGCAAGTCTACTGATAAGTGTTTTTGATTTATATGAAATTTCAAAACAAAAGTGAAACATTTTTCAGACCATGGTGATTGTAAGTTAGAATCTACAACACTATCAAAGTTCTACTTAGTACTTTCAACAACAAAACCATTTCAGTTCGTAAAAACTATAAACGTGTTATTAGTAAAAGATTCTGTCGTATGCACATGGAGGTAAAACAAATGAATATAGGATACCTTCCGCTATTTTTGAAACAAGCGAGTTTACATTAGAACTGTAGAATTTAAGGGTAAGAGTCATGTATAGAGTTAGGATAAGGTTTAGGGTTAGGGAGACGCGACGCTAAACAATGTGGTTGGTAGGTGTCTGGTATTCGTGTTTCAACATGAGTTGTGTTAGTCTTCGACAAGGTATGATAGGCTAATGAGACCCAATCGAATTGGACATTGTACCCAATCGGGTGTTTTCATATTGTCCAGTTTGGCATAGAGTACAAAATATATGTTGCATTCCAGAAATGTGTTCTCTGTCAAACATGACTGAGAACAGTTGCCACACTGCCTTGGGATTCGAGGATCCTGTCACCATTACGGTACATTAAGAGAGCCAAAGATATCTGTGTCACTTTAGGAAAGAACCTCGCTTAAAATCATGAAAATAACATCTTGTTGTAAACCACCTCAATGGGAATACGTTTTACATTATCTGCACTCAAGAACTTGCTAAGGGTCTTCTGGTCTGTGATTTGTGGGGTGTTATTCCGATAACACCCATAATGTGGTTACGTCCATATAAGGTCAAGCAACGTTGTTCGTTTAAGAATTAAGTCGAAAAAGGAATGGTACGGGATTTCATCCACATGGAAATGATTCTGAGCTGTTGTGAGAGTTAATTAAGGGTAAACGGAGAGATATTGATGGAAGCACTTACTTGGGGCATTGTACTCGGGATGGGCGAGAGTAGACATCAATAGAGCCTGGATCAACTAGAGACTGGGATGGCACATAGTAATGTTGCAGCCCGAGTCTGAGAGGGGGCAAAATAAACGTTGTGTGTTGGACCCCTTTGTGCCATGGAGAGGAGGCATGGGTTTAGTCGTCCATTTTTCTTACCAGTCAGAGGTTAATGGATGACAGCACGAATGTCGATAACAAAGTGATTTTCAATGGAAGATTTCTTGGATACCACTGGCTAATATATGACTCTACCCATTTCAGGCCAGTTATTTTGGTCAAGTGATATCCTGGATGCAGTCAGATGATGCCAATGCACTGTCCTCAAATCTTTACTGTTTCGGTTTTGTTTACGTGCGTGATGGTTGAAATCATTAAACTGTCCATGTTTAAGAGTACCTCAGAATTAATGATTTGAGGTACAGTAATTATAGTTTTAGTTTCAAAGCTATGATGTCTGGTGATGATTCAGTGTTATCCAGTCCGTGATAAAATATGAGTGTATTGTGCGAAAGATAACAGAGGATAATGTAGCCACAGGAAGATATAGCTGAGGAAAGGGTCGCGGTTTCAAACGCCCAATCGACAGTGTGTTGTGACAGTTGCCAGGTGCTGTTAGGCATATGCATAAATTGTATATTACCGAATGACACTGACAGAACGGTCTCAGGTAAATGTACATATTGGCTAAAGTGCGTTGTCAATTGCCATAAGTGGGACGCCGCTAGTTGTTACTTGCTATAAATAGGAACTGTCCTGTTTCATGAATTGTGTGCGGAGTCACTGGTAGACAATGGCTTTGAGAGGACAACCTGTTACCTCATGGTATTGGTGATGTTATGGTGAGGCATCTTCTGATCATTCTACAGAATTTAGCCATAATTTTCAAACCTGTATTTTGTCTCTACCAAGCGCATCCAAGTACGTTAACGGCCCTACGTTGAATCTATGAACAGTCTAAAACATCTAGCTGCCAACTGGTGTAGATCCGTGTAAGAATTATCTTCAGCAAAATAACTACGTCGAGTGGCTTGCTGGTATATCGGATCCCAAGTCGTTGATCGATGCTTATGATATTGGTCATTGGATTGTCTGGTCCAGATATATTATTTATCCGTCGCCATATAGCTGGAATATTGCTCAACGAGGCGATAAGTAAACAAAACATCTTACACGCAAGATGAATTACACACTGGTGTGATTTCTGGAAATGGCACAAACTATCACCATCAACTTCAGATAGAATTATTAAACAATATATTGATGCCTCGTGACACAGAATGTGTTCGAGGTCATTTGTGATTGTGCACGGAACATTTTCACAAGTAGTAAAATCAATATTCTCTTTGTTTTCTCTCTTTAAATTTCAATCTACTGATCATGGGATTCTCCGTAGAAAAGGATGAACAGACTGAATTGAAGTGTGAGAAAATAATAAGACTGCAATTCTAGCGTTGCAAATACGGTTTTAAACACCGGATCATAGTAATTTGCGTGCGAAGAATCGTGAAACTCGCAATGTACTTTGCAAACCAAAAGAACCGGCGATTCAGGCATTCAGGCTATGTTGCTCTGAGATAACACAGGGTCTGTTGCCAGTTCATTAGCAAAAACCCTGCAACTGTATCAACAAGAATAGAGGCAGGTAATGATGTTTTGTTTGAAAATGTGTGTCCCTTGTGAGTCGAACGCAAGAGAAAAACCAACATTACACACTTGATTTCCTTTACCAAAAGTTATCAGAACCGATATAAGTCTTGTCTTCTAAAATGGATTGGATTCGAGTGGCATGCTTGTTAAAACATACACTCGAGAACATTCACTTCCTGGTTAGCGGCGATGTGTCCCTACCTTCAAGTAACAGAACTACTGAAAACCATACACTTTATCAATAACTTTATGTTTAGAATATCATTCTGGTTATTCATTTTTGTCTGAACGGTTTACATGCGCTGTTCTATATGCCTGTCCTTTGTCTTTAATAGATATGTTACCAATTGCTCAAGAAACATGTTTTTGTATCTGATTCCAGTTAGTCTGCATATGGATAACGGTAGACAGTGTGAAAATATTGAATATATAACGGAACAGTCTGTCATGCACATGGTATAACACGACGGTTGGAGAATCAAACCGGTGACTGAATGCATGAATGAAACCATAATAGCAGCGCAGCAGAACGTTAAATGTAAGTCCGAATTCGGTTTTCATACAGAGCAAAATTACAAACATTAAAGAGCTCACAGAAAAATTATTCATTCGTTCAAGGTCATTCAATTGCCTTCTCATGTTCAATTACTCCTGTCTTTGCACTAACGACTGGAACATAAGTGCCAACGTCAAAGTCGGAGGCGTTGAAATTAGATCTTCAGCAGGACCACATTCAATGGAACTAGATCAAATTTGGACTGCACGACCTCTTGCCGTAATCAATGGTCTTATCAAATGAGGGGCGAATGAGAGATGAAGTGTTTCCTGGTTAAGAACAGTTCACAATTAAAGATGTACTTAGGAAATGGTTACGAGAACAAATAGGTTCAATGCTGTCAAGTTATTTAGAAACCCGTCAGCATGTACAGAGAAATTACATTTTGCAAAACGGTCGCAAATATGACGCGGACAAGAATTATTTTCATCAACACCACTGGATGCCTTGCTGGTTTACTGAGTCTTGTCTTTTGCAAATTCAAGGAATACGGGAATGGTGCTAATATTTTGACCCTCCAGATTCCGTCTTTAACACCCACATATTTAAGAGTGATAAAAACGTTGTGTGATGTTGCGTCCCTTATAGTCATGGTCTTTTTATCTGTGTCTAAGGAACCTGTTACATAAAAGGATATGTATGCCATGACTGTGTAATCTTTCTTAGAGTGCTCTTTTCCGGAACAGATCTTTAAAATCGTACGCTATTTCTTCGCCAAATTAAGTACATAGATAGGTTTAGTGGTGAACTGGTGCCTTTTGGTAGTTTTGGAACAGCTATCTGAACAGAATATTGCTTTGCTTTTCCATGGCATCACGTTAGGCTTTGACTGAATTTGGTGGAAGTGCTCTTTTTCGGAGCAGAACTTTAAAACCTTACAATATTTCATCACCATTTTTGGCATACAGATAGGTCTAAAGGTGAACCGATGGATTTCGGTAGTTTTCGAACAGTTATGTGAATAGAATATTGTTTTGTGTTCCCATGGCATCACGTTTGGCTGTGACAGAATTCAGTGAAAGTGGGGTTTTTTTGGAATAGAACTTTAAAACCGTACAATGTTTCATCACCACATTTGGCACGCAGGTAGGTCTAGTAGGGGAACTGGCGTCGTTTGGTACTTTGGATTCTGAATATAGTATTTTTGTGCGTTGCCATGGCGACACCTTTGGCTTTGGCTGAATGTGGTGGAACTGTTCTTTTCTGGAGCAGAACGTAAAACATTTCAATGCTCTCCTTCCATTATGCTTTATGCATTTCCCCAACTAGCAATTTCAGCACATGTGGTGTTCCGAGTTTGTCTTTCCGTGACTTTTATCAATTCATTCCACATTGTGGAGTTCGGTAAATGGCTGAGATCACCGGTGATCACAGCGTGAAATTTACCTGACCCGAAAGTTATTTATATTACGCCCGACAGGTTTCGTTCAAAATGTAGCAAAATTGCATTTACCGAAGTGTCCACTCCCACCTCCTGTTATAGAACAGGTCGTCAGGCTAACATACTCATTTGGGCCGAATCTTGCGCAGAAAACGTTATAATTAGAGGGATTATACATTAATATTGATCACATAGAAAGTAATCCCTGGTACAGAAACCAATCAGTCTCCTACAGTCATTCGTTATAAAGAAAAACTGGAAACGAGAACAAGGACATGATTACCAAGGAAAACGAAGCGTGGCTGTGTGTTATTGCTCCACTACTGAAAGGTTTTGTGGAGACACTGCGAATGATCTAATCATCTGAACCCACATATACGACCAAAGTAAATGTTTCACGAATATATCTGAACCGTAAGTTCCTTGAAAGGAGATTTCTTTAAGAAGATGATAAGAACGCGTTCACTGGCATTTAGTGCCTTCGTATAATTCCGTCTTTTTCTTTCCTTAAATTTTGCAAGGTTCAGAACGGACGGTCATTTCCCCCCTCCAAATCACTTTAAGTCGAAATTTTACGAGCAATTGACAATGTAAGAATTCTTAGCTTTGAAATCACATGTTTGTTTGCTCATTTTCGAAACAGATTACTGTTTCCTAAATCCAGAACATTATACTTTTGCAAAGATCGCATTCCCACTCAAAAGGATACAAACACACCACTAGTCTAAAGCGATGAAACCAAACCTGTTTAACCACTGCATGGTTGCAAGTAATAGCAGTTGACATGTATACTGAGAGGCATTAAAAACGCATATTGGACTTTCTACACCAAGTCCGCTTTAGATATGTTGCTGTTTCCAATACTACAAACATGGTGAGAGCACATGGTTAACAAATGCACAGCTTTGATGTTTAGGTTTGAATTCCACGTTTTCAAATCACAAGGACGTGACATCTCAAAAAGCACCCTAGAGCATTTTTATTACAGAGCAGTTGGATGAACCGAAAACCACGGCGCACGTGCAGTTTGCACACTCGGTTCCCATAAAAGCACAGGTTGAGAAATGGTTATCATTTACAGTCACTATGCCACGGTTCACCAACGTCCAAAGGAACCAAGCGATCGGAATGCTGCATACTGGCCAAGCACAGAGAGATGAGTCCAATCACCTCCACGTCCACCAGACGACCGTTTCGAGGCTGCAGCAGCATCATAAGGCAACAGGAATTGTCCAAGACCATCCACGTCCGAGAGCGCCTCATGTGATGTTACAAAGGCAAGATCGACATCGTCGTCATCAATCTTTGGAATCGGTTCAGGTTATGCTTATCAATACCAGGCAGACTCCTGCATGGGTGTCCAGGGAGGACACGCGGTATTGAGATGTGGCATTTGACAGTTGTGTGTTCTCATACCTCTTATTTTGGAGATGCTCGCAAAGACATTGTTGCACCCGTAATCCTCTGCAGTACTCTTAAGAAGTGATCATAATGCCATTTCCTCTACCTTGATGTGTAATTTTCAGACAAATAGAGATATATCTGACATATATTCCTGATATGTTTGTATTGCTTTTTAGTATATAATTGGTTAACAGCCTCCTCAAAGAAAACTGCAGAAAGTCACCAACGTTATGAAATATACCTTTGGGCCAATTTTTAACAAAGGTAATGGTAGTGTCAATCGAAATAGAAGATGAATCAAAGAGGAGAGCCAGACAATGGATTCACACAGACACAGACAGTTCCAGAAGTCTTATCTAGAAATGACGCTGAATAACTGTTTGAGATTCGTTTCAATGCATGTCTATAGTTAACCGTGAATGCATACTGTTCCAAGTCTGAAAATATATAAAAAATCTTACATGAAGGCATATTTCAATCCACATTCATTCATTAACACTTCTGTCTTCGCCTGTTTAAAGGTTTAAAATAGGGCAAAATCAGTGTGTGTGTGTGTGTGTGTGTGTGTGTGAAGTACTTCAGCGCATCAAAATGAAAACTGTCTCTTCAGCGTGGCAGAACATAACCAGAATACGCCGTGACAGTTCAAAGCATGTATGTATCCGGCTTACTTGCTTTAGCAAGCATACGTTAGATGTCCCTGCTGCCAGTCTCAAACACACAACTGCTCTCGCAACTCTGGACCAGGTGTCACAAAGGCCGAAAATGATATACCTGTACGGGTGACGTCAACGCACTCTTAACCTTAATGGGGAATTGACATTTCTCATAATGTTATCAGTGTTATAAGTTTGAAAATGCATCTTTTTTACAAGAAAGGTATAACAAACCCATACTTGAGAAATATGATTGTCTCGTGATAGAAGTGATGCTAACACTACTTAGCAATAGATCAAGGGATGTAGAGCATAATTACTTGAAGTAACAGAATTTAAAAGACTCTCATGGTATTACTTAATGGTGACTCACCGATGAGTAGTTTACAGCAATTCTCCGACCTTAAAAGATATCGTCCGTACAAGCAAGGGGTGCGTGTTACTAAATCAGCAGAACGTTCGCATCCCGATCGTGCAGTTCCATACCTGGTAAAGAGGTTGTCCTGCCCTGTCTTGCCCAGGCCAAGTGAGCTTTTCATGAGGAGAGGGCTTGAATAAACCTATGTGACTGTAGAACCTGGTATTTAGTTATTCACTAGACATGAATGCAATGCTGTTAGTTAGGGAGTTACAGTCGTCCGACCTCACACTCCTTGACGGACCAAGCGAATTTATCTTCAGCTTACATAATCCCCTACAGTGTGGAACGGCCATATTAATAGGTAACTGTTAATGGTATTTTCTAACGTTCAAACCTTAGTGACGACATTAATATATCGTCAACTAAACTATGTATCTCCATCTTGGTACAAACCTGCATAGATAACGCAATTCAGGTAATATTTGCATCACACCTCTGTCTTGGAAGATTTAACCCTCATTGTGTCTTTCAAAAGGCCAGTTGTTAAAGCACTCGATGAGATAAACAAGTTATTGGACCAGGCAGGACACGTGTTTTCTGAGAATACTCTTGCCAATGTTTTCTTTTGAGACTTCAAGCAGGTCCAAACAGGAGCCTGAAACAGCAGTAGTACATTTTTTCGTAGGAATATTGGCTCCTAAAGATAAGGAAAGAAGCAAATATTCCTGAAATAACCACGTCCACTGGATATTTCTCCTCTTTTCACATTTCAGCCGCAAATAATAAATGGTGCAGGGCAAATTAACTGTACGAGAACACGATACAGGCTATCAAACGTCATGAAAAATGTTCGAATGTAATCATTAACCGAGTACAGGGCAAGACCACTGGACAGGGAGCTTTCTGTTTTCATGTTTGTTTTAATAGGAACTCAGAAATGAACTCATTTCACCGAAACTCTGACGCAGTCAAATGTACTTTTTGCTGGTCAGTTCTGCAGAAAAATAATGATAATGTCACGATGGATGGAGATGAAATCGAATGCCCTGCGATTCTATGTTTCAGCCTGACCCAGAGTTACCAATTAATGTCGTCTTCATTCGTTCCAGTAATTCCGAACAGTTGGCCTGTTGAATCTCAGATACACTTTGTGCGCACAAGGTGCACTTATCACGGATATCTGTATCATACAAACTGTCAAAATACTTCATTCGATAGAAAGAACTTTAGTCTGTTTGTGTGAGTGTCAGATTGAAAAATCTCATGAATGTTGTAAAATACAAATATCATGTCACAAATAATTCAGCACACATGTCTACACGATCGTTTCAGTTGTTGATTTAACGCTTTGTCTGGAGAAATGGATAACATTCACTCAAAAGTGAAATGTCACATTTGCTTTTGATAGAGCCACGGATGTGCCCAAAACGATTTGTCATTCTTCGTTCGTGCTTGAGATTTTGGAAATGATCGCCGGACACAGTGCAAACAATTTTCAATTCCTTCCTGAAATAACATTCTTTTTTCAGTTCTGGTCCAGACTCGATTTGTTAGAAACAACGCCATACAACTGTACTACTGCTGAAACAAATACACTCACGATGTGGTCACAATTGTTAGATCGAATCGTCTTTGAGCAGATATTTATTATGGATGTGGGAAGAGTTTTGACTCTTCTATCTGTATTCGAGCCGAATGTTAAACATCTGTTACACAAACACACGATACATACAAACACTAACCTCCTGTCATATCCGTCTTTTAATTAAGATAAAAGGATTGTTATAGATGCTACCGTTGATTCATCAGAGTACGACGTTTCATGGAAGGCCAGGCGAATGGAAGTGAAACTGGTGATATATGGCTGGTCATCCACACACTGTAAAAACGTGACCGATCATGATGCATGTCCAATAATTTCTTATGCTGTCAACTTAGTCTAGTATTAAGGCCCAGTACATTCCTACATGCTGCAGACTGATTCTAACACTCGAAAGGATATTCTCTCAATCCTTTATAGATTTGGATAGTGCAGAATGTTCTTTCATTAACAGAAAGAGACTGATTTGGACTATCACAGTGCAGAATGTTCAGTCACTGACAGAAAGAGACTGATGTGATACATGAACAATCGAATGGTATCTTTCCGAGACTGTTTCGTTTACATCTGCAACCGTGTGCCTTGCCAACACACGTTTTTATACAGCCGTGGTTTATATTTAGAACAGGACGTTTAGGTGGTTTCGAATAGGAGAGCTCACTTATCCGAACGGAATTAGAGAGCAGGCATTAGACATCAGCATCGTCATGTATTTATAGGAGCATACTCAATTTTTGCAATTTGCTGAAAATCCGATTGGATGAGGCGATTGATTATCGTTAATGTGTCCGTGTTTCATGGGACTTCATTTCTACTAAATATGGAGGAATGGCAGCGTTTATCAGACATAATTGCTGCATCAAGGTATGACACTGAGGCAGCTTGGAATATGGAACTGTTTCACAAGTAACAACACACATCTTCCCAAGACCTGTAGACTCCGTTCCTACATTATATGTATCAATCAGTCAAGTTGTCAGTCAAGTTAATTCAGTTTTTTGGCCACATCTAATATTGTACAACGACACGATAGAATATAATTTGGTCACGGACGGGGCCTGGTATTAAACACATTATTTTAGATACAATGCAAGAGATTTCATAATATTCACATTTGTACTATTTAACAAATGTATCATACTCTGAGTAGCAATGACAGAATTGTTTAACAAAAATCGATTCCTTAGAGATGAATATTTACTACAGATAAGTAATACATGAAGCTTATCTTCCCTACCACAATAGTAGTGACGGTTAATTATATCCAACTGATTTACACCATTCTCACGCCTTTGTCTCTTTATAGCAAAATCGTGGAGTGATATTCGTATTTTACAGAAGGCTCTTCTCACGCCTATATCCTTTAGCGATGAATTATTAATTGAGTAGTGCCAGTCTTGTAAGTATATATCACTAAGGCGCTGCTAGAAAATGTAAAGGAACTGTTTCGGATCAAAAACATCGTGCGCCAGCCACAAATAGGAATATCCAGTTACAAACAATAAACTTCGTACATTAGACACCCAGGTATGCCTTCCATCCTCTTCCAGTTGTGTCAACATTAAATGACATTGATTTTTGTGGATATTGCTGTGTGTCTTGTCTCACAAGACGAAACCAGTATTATATTACATTGACTAGCAAGATGGGTAGTGTAACGCCCAGTTTCTCCAAGGAACTTCCCAACTAATAAAAATCTCTTAAATCTGGACGCATGGAATTTCTCGACAGATTCCTGGTAGGTAGAACCCCATATCTGAGACGAGTACAGCAGTATTGAAGATCTCTTAGTGTCAAACAGTTTACATGTCGTGGAGAATGGTAAATCCTTACACTGTCGAAATAGCTGATATAGAGGTAAGACAGATTCAGTAAGGAAATCCCACGAAAAGTATTCGGCTCCGTCTTGCTTCCACATTTATGTAGAGGTAGAGTCATTCCGACCACGCATGATTCCTGGAAGTTTCCAGTGTCCTGTACTTAGTTGAACGATGGTGGGAGATAAGATACTGTACTAAGATACTATGGAGACTCCGTTCCTACATCATATGTATCAATGTCATATATCGACAAGGTCGATTTCTACCATTTGAAATCATTACGAGCTCAGCAATCACGTTTATGTTTACGTTGAGTTTATGTATTTTCTCTTTTCTTAATAAGATATACATTGCATTCTCTGTATCGCACTTCATACTCGCATAAAATTCACATCAAGCTACAGAATCATCAGAGATGAAATACCTTCTCGAAATAGCTAGATTTGCTGTAAGCAGTATGCTTCCTCACTCATGAGTGAGTGAGTTGAAATTTAAAGTCACATCTGCACTATTTCAGCCATATCGTGACTAAGAAAGTTTTAAATTTATAAATGAATGACACAAATATCGATGATATACTTACGTCTGCATAGGACAGAAAATTAACCTGAATATCACAGTTATAAGTCTAAGACTAGCATGAACATTTAAAACATCTTAATTACGGAAGACAATACAATACAAAAACACGGGCTATAGTTTGTCAACAACTGAATGTAGATCACTAGACTAGGGACCATGGAGACTTACATTACGTTTGCTACCTGCATGGACCCTAGCTGGATTCTCCAGATGTGTGAATCTTGACTTGTCTTGACTTTGAACCTGTTTTCAGATTTTTTTTTATCGTGTTGAGCAAAAGGCCAAAGAACCTGTCCTGATCACAAATCTTCTCCACTACCAAGACATTTACACTTCAGCTATTGACATTTCGATACTAACATTTAGTTCACTGGCCATTGTCTTTCGTGCTTCCTTAATACTGCTTGGGATACATGTCCCTTTTCTAATGGCTGTCTCTCACACAGGAATCAAGCTATTTCAGGTCTCTTGGTCGTATTTATCGTCTTACATTATATTGTTATATTCATCTATCAATAGTTGCGCCATCTGTTCTACCACTATGTGGCACCCGTGGCGAGCCACCTCCTCGTGGTGGGTGCTGGGTAACGCTAAGTGCTCGCCACCCCCCAGTTGTGGACCCGGGGGCATATTTGGTCCACCAATCTGTTAGCCGTGGGTTGCGGCCCTGTGTCGGTGGAGGAGGGGATCCTGGTGGTTGAGGGTAACAGGGGCCTGCAACCGTGTTCCTGTTGCTCAACACGCCACTTTGGCCCTAACTTCACCTAGACGGGAGGTTGAACAGGCCCAATTCAATCAATCGGCTGGTCACGCCAAGCCCTGTGCATGGTGAATACTTTTGCACGTAGCACTTTGATTATATGATCTTGGCTTTTTTGGCTTTTAATGTACAATTTTTTGTGTACTAATTTGTATAGAGTCCCATGCCAGAAGGCGGTGGCTCATGGGCCAATATGGCAATATTAACCTCTGAATTCTGTGTTTCTTCAGAAATGTGTCGAGGGCGAACCAGCCTGGCATTTGTTCTGTTTGATTCAACAGCTTTTCAAGTTTTTATTGGCTGGAGTATAACATCCCTGTAGCCCTGGTGGAACAGACTGGTTTCCGCTGTAACACCGTCCTCGTTGACACTCCATGGTGGGTGGGGAGCAGGGTTGTCGAACACTTTTCCTACATAATGGCTACCTCCATTCCTTCTGGTTCATCGAAGAATAAACGCCGGTATGTTGAATCTTCGTAATCTGATGAAGGCTCATCTGACTTAGTTGACTCGTGGCCGAGATTTATTGTCATCTCATCTGCTGATGAAAAACCTCTCAAGTTGAACCCCTTTGCTATTTCCAAGGGCATTCACGGTGTCTGTGGAGAAGTTAAGGATGTAACGCGACTTCGAAATGGCTCTCTGTTGGTGGAATGTGCGCGTAAGCAACAATCGGGCAATCTGTTGAAATTAAAACAGTTTGTGAATACACCCGTTGTTGCCTCTGTACACAGAACTCTGAATTCCTGTAGAGGCATTGTCAGAGATAGGGTTCATTGTCTTTCTGACATGACTGAGGAGGACATTGTTACTGAGCTTCACAATCAAGGGGTCATCGCTGTAAAGCGATTTTCATAAAAGAAAGACGATGGCACAACAATCAGGCTCAATACGTATTTGTTCACGTTTTCACATTCCGTCCTTCCAAAATCTGTAAAAGCTGGATATTTCAACATTGGGGTGGAGGTGTATGTACCGTCTCCTCTCCGATGTTTCAAATGTCAAAAATTTGGTCATGTGTCCAAGTTCTGCCGCAACAGCTCGGTATGTTCCCGTTGTGGTAGTGCACACGAACTTTCTGAGTGTACGAATGGCATTAAGTGTGCTAACTGTGATGGAGACCACTTAGCCTCATCTAAATCCTGTCCTTTTCATGAACGCGAGACAAAAATTCAACATATCAAACACACTAACAATATCTCGTATTCTTCTGCAAGAAAGTAGGTACCCCTTTCTACCACTTCATCAAATTTATACTCAAATGCAGTCTCTTCTCGAGCTCTTGTTTCCAGACCTCCTATGACATCAAAATCATGTCAAATATCCTTATCTTGGGTCAATCAACAAGTCATAATCAGTGACACTATTCAGACTTCTCAGGTTCTGATTGATGTATCTATATCAACTTCTCAGACAGAGGCTGTAGCATCACTGCCGTCGGTAGATTTATCTTCAGCAGCACAATGTATCGCAGAGGAGAAATCACAGAGTCAGAGTAAATCTTCAAAAAATGGCAAAAAGGAAAAGAAACAATCCAAAAGGACCAGAACCATCCAGCATTTGGAGGTGCCTTCCTCAGAGTCTTCCCCTATCACGGTTCACAACCAATTTGAACCTTTAGAGATGGAGGTCAATCCGTCACTCCCAGTTAGTGGAGCTAGACCCCACTCCAAATCACGAACTCCAATTGAACCTCCATGAGCCGCTCAACTAAAATCATCCAGTGGAATTGTAGAGGACTAAGGAACAATTTAAATGATTTACAGTTACTGATACAGGACTTCAAACCATCGGCATTTTGCTTGCAAGAAACCTATTTTAGAGACACTGACCTTATGGATATAAGGCAATATGATTCTTATAATTATTTTTCTCCTCCAGGACCTAGAGCTACAGGGGGTTCTTCAATTTTGGTGAGGCAGGGTGTTATACATAGCCCTGTCCCCCTGAATACACCACTTCAAGCTGTTGCTGTCAGGCTGACTTTGAATATTGTTTTCACTTTGTGCTCAATTCATGTATCACTGTCTTTTACTCAGGCTCTTTATGACCAGCTCCCTAAGCCATGTATCATTATGGGTGACTTTAACGGCCACAATCCACTTTGGGGTAGTTCTGATACAAACAGAAATGGGAGGATATTAGAAGATTTTCTTTCAAACAATGAACTATGTCTATTCAACAATAATTCGAAAACGTACTTACATCCTGGTACAGGTACATATTCTTCTCTTGATTTGTCACTCACTGATGCAGATCTCTTAAATGAATTCGAATGGTCAGTTCACAATGATCTGTGTGGCAGTGATCATTTTCCGACCATTCTTCAGGCAATAGCTCCAGGTGATATCCCTCCATCGTCAAGATGGAACTTCAGTAAAGCTAACTGGCCTTTGTTCAAACTACTTTGCAAGGACAAATTAATCGTTTTATTGATGTTCCTGATTCAGTCCAATTATTCTCTGATGAGCTCAACAAAATAGCCGATGAATGTATTCCTAAGTCCTCTATAAATCCACACATACGTAAACCATGGTTTACTAATGAATGTAAATAAGCTAGGAAATCACGGAAAACAGCTGAACATTATTTCCGCCGCCACCCAATGGTGCATAATTTAAATAAATATAAAGTGTTAAATGCTAAAGCAAGGCGCACATTTAAGCAAAACAAACGCCAGTCTTGGCAAAAATATGTTTCGAAAATAAATTCGCGAACGCCGATGTCCAAGGTATGGAACATGATCCAGAGAGTAAAAGGTAAAGGTACCAAATCAACCATACATCATCTCAAAACTGGGGATCAGTTGTTAACAGATAAATCTGATATTGCAAACAAACTGGGAGAAACTCTTGCCCAACACTCTTCCTCGTCGAATTATGTTCCCAAAATTCAAAAATATCAAAAACAGCAGGAAAAGAACGAAATCAATTTTCATTCAGATAATGGGGAAGATTATAATGAAATATTTTCTATTCATGAGCTTCATACTGCTCTTGAACAATCTCACGATACTGCTACAGGAGCTGATAACATTCATTATCAACTCTTGAAACACTTACCTGAATCCTGTTTAGAGACACTATTGAATATTTTTGATGATATTTGGACATCTCGTAAATTTCCCCCATCCTGGCGTAATGCCATTATTGTACCCATACCTAAACCTGACCGTGACCATACAGATCCCTCTAATTATAGGCCTATTTCCTTGACTAGCTGCGTTTGCAAAACCATGGAACGTATGGTCAATAACCGACTAACTTGGTACTTAGAGTCAAATAATTTAATCACAAACATACAATGTGGTTTTCGTAAAAATCGCAGTACCATAGATCATTTAATTCGATTGGAATCATTTGTTAAGAACGCCATCGTTAACAAGCAGCATGCAGTGTCAATCTTTTTTGATTTAGAAAAAGTTTATGATACGACATGGAAGCATGGCATTTTAAAAGATTTACATGTTTTTGGTTTACGGGGTCGTTTGCCTCAGTTTATATCCGAGTTTTTAACTGACAGACAATTTCAGGTACGCGTGGGTTCTACCCTGTCTGATCATTATACTCAGGACCAGGGCGTCCCACAAGGCAGTATTTTGTCTGTCACACTCTTTAGTATTAAAATTAACAGGTTTTAAATGATTCAATTGATGGATCACTCTTTGTGGATGATTTTAATATTTCTTGTCGTGGAAAAAATATGCATACTATTGAACGACAACTGCAGTTATGTTTAAATAAAATAAATAAATGGTGTCTCGAAAACGGCTTTAAATTTTCTAAATCCAAAACTAATTGTATACATTTCTGCCGCATATACAAACCACATAAAGACCCTGAAATATTTTTAAATGACACTCCCATCAAAGTTGTAAAGGAGGCAAAGTTCTTGGGTATACTTTTTGACTCCCATTTAACTTTTCTTCCACACATTAAATACCTAAAAAATAAATGCTTGAAGGCACTAGATCTATTAAAAGTTGTTTCCAGTTCCAAGTGGGGAGGGGATCAATCTACCCTCCTACACCTGTATCGATCACTGGTTCGCTCGAAAATTGATTACAGCTCCATTGTGTATGGTGGAGCTTGCAAAAGCAACCTAAAAATATTAGATTCAGTCCATCATCAAGGTCTAAGACTCTGTCTTGGCTCCTTTCGAACTTCAGCTGTTGACAGCCTTTATGTCGAGGCTGATGAACCATCTCTTGAACAGCGACGTATAAAATTAGCTTTACAGTATATAACAAAACTGCATTCGAATAAGTCAAATCCTGCATATAACTGTGTCTTCAATCCTCTGTATGAGGATTTATACAATAAGAAATCTTCTCTTGTTCCGCCTCTTAGTTTAAGAATGAAACCACTTATTTCTGCCACCGGCATTGAGCTGGATAATGTAGCTCCTTCCTGTCTTCTTACTTCTCCTCCTTGGCAGTTGGTTAGGCCACAAGTTGACCTAACATTAACTACATTTAAAAAATCAGACACTAATGAATTACAATACAAACAGGAATATAATCAATTCAAACATAAATATAGCAGTTATAAATCCTTATTTACAGATGGGTCCAAGGACGGTAACGCAGTGGCTTGTGCCACTGTCATTGGATCCAGAACAATATCTTCTAGATTGCCCGACAACAGCTCTATTTTCACAGCTGAAGCTAACGCCATATTAACGGCTCTCAAATATATTCAAGGACATCCAAAACATAACCAGTATATAATCTATTCCGACTCTGTTTCTTGCCTTCAGGCTATTAAAAACACTGCTTGTAAACATCCACTTTTATTTGAAATTATTGAATTGCATAATGAACTTGCTACTGGCCAATACGACATCGTCTTTTGTTGGTTACCCAGTCACGTTGGCATTTCTGGTAACACGATGGCTGATCTTGCTGCCAAGGCAGCACTCAACAAATCTGTGACACCACTTCTTATTCTTTACACTGATTATAAAGCTACCATTAGATCGTATATCCGTGATCTGATGCAGAAGAAGTGGGACACCCAAGTGGGCATAAATAAATTACATGCAATAAAACCGTCTGTTGGTTATACCTACATGGGTTGTCAGTCCAGATTTGAAGAGGTCATCATGCGGCGATGTCGTATTGGCCACACGAGATATACTCATGAATACCTATTGAAAGGTGAGGATCCTCCGTTCTGCATCCCTTGTGATGAAATAATCACGGTCAAGCATGTCTTGCTTGACTGTGTCGAATATTCCATCACAAGGGATACCTATTTCAAATCACGAACAATGAAGGATCTTTTTAATAATATAAGTTCTCATTTAATCATTCAATTTTTAAAAGAATTAGATTTGTTAAATGACTTGCAAATAGATAAATATTTTAGTACTGGAAGTTTAAATTCGTAACTGTGCATGTTAGTGGCTGTATCCTCGAGGGGGGTTAAAGTACTGTAAAATTATTGTCCTCCTGAGAGGGTACGTAAGTCCACAAACATTCAAAGTCAGTTCAAACTGTCCATATTTTTAATCGTAGAGTATGTGTCTTTTTAATATATGGCTAGATTTCCTAAATTGCTAACAACTGAAGGGCTGATGTAAATCCAGCTAGGGTCCATGCAGGAAGCAAATGTACAGTATGTCCCCATGGTCCCTAGTATGGTGATCTACCTTCAGATGTTGGTGATATATAGCCCGTATTTTATGTTGTATTGTCCAAATAGTGATACTAGTTTTAATTTTCTACACTAGTTTTAAATGATAACTGTGATATTCTAGGTATTTTACTGTCCTTTGACGACAGGTTTTTATAGTATATGCACATTTCATTTCAATATCAAACATGTTCTCGTCACAATATGGCTGGAATATTACCGATGTGACGTTAACTACGAACTCTACCACTCTACCACTATGTGGTCTTTTATCTGGGGTAAACGCCAGTATCTGTAGATAACTAAGTCCCAATACATACGATGAAATTTTTTCCAGGTTTTTAACCGCAGTATTTATGTCATTTTAATGTATGGCAAATTCTCGGCATGTACGCCAATGGCTGAATGGATGGTATAAGCTATAAGCTGTTTTCCTGTTGATTGTTCTTTATAAATACACTAGTTATGAATGTACCTTTCCCGGTATATCTTGTACCCAGGAAACAAGAAGCAGAAAGTCCACGATTTGCAACTACAAAACCAAAGCTCAGATACAATAAATACCTGTGACATTTTCATCAAGCTGTTTATATAGTCATGAGGAAAGCACTAATGTTTTAACTATTACATTTAAACGAGCCAACAAATAGCGCATACATGTTGTTTTATAAAGGAAACGATACTTGGTTCACAATATTTTCTTTTTGTGAAAATTCGGACAAACTAAAGCGAACTCTCCTTGGCAATTGGTAAGGCCACACGTTGACCTAACATTAACTGCATTTCAAAATCAGAAACTAATGAATTACAATATAAACAAGAATATAATCAATTAAAAACTAAATATAGCAACTAAGAATCCACCGTCACTGGATCCAGAACAATATCTTCTAGATTGCCGGATAATAGCTCTAGTTTCGCTACTGAAGCTAACGCCATTTTAACGGCTCTTAAATATATTCAGAAACATCCTAAATATAAACAATACATAATCTATTCGGACTCTCTTTCCTGTCTTCGGGCTATTAAAAACCTATCATGTAAACATCCACTTTTTATAGAAATTATCGAAATGTATAATGATCTTGCTACTGGGCAATACGACATCGTCTTTTGTTGGTTACCCAGCCACGTGGGCTTTTCTGGGAACACACTGGCTGACCTTGCTGCTAAAGGAACACTCAACAAATGTGTGACACCACTTCTTACTCCCTGCACTGATTACAAAGCTAGCATTAGAACTTACATTCGTGATCTGATGCAGAAGAAGTGGGACGCCCAAGTAGGTATAAATACTTTCTTTACATTACATTAAACCGTATATTGGTTACACCTACTTGGGTTGTCAGTCCAGATTTGAAGAGGATATTTTACGACGATGTCGTATTGGCCACACTAGATATACTCATGCATGCATGCCTTTTAAAAGGTGAGGATCCTCCAAGTTGTATCCCTTGTGATGAGAGAGTCACGGTCAAGCATATCCTGCTTGACTGTGTTGAATTCTCCATCACAAGGGGTAAATATTGCAATGTCAAAACTGTCAAGGGTCTTTTTAACAGCGTTAGTTCTCATTTAATCATTGGTGTTTCAAAAGAAATTGATTTCATTGTTGAACTTTGAGAAATATGTTTCTATAGATAGATCTATTTTAATGATTGGTAGTTTAGATTAGTAACTAGAATTGTTAGTGGCTGTACCCTGAAATGGGGTTGAAGTATTGTAAAATTATTGTCCTCCTGAGAGGGTACGTAAGTCCCAAAACATTGTAAATTTAAGTCTACCAGGTTTTTAATCGTGGTATTCATGTTATTTAAATTTTGGCTAGCATTTCATTCACTCTCCAACAGCTGAAGAGATGATGTATATCCAGCTAGGGCCCATGCAGGTAGCAAAGGTACTGTAAGTCCCCATGGTCCCAAGTATGGTGATCTATCTACCCTCGGTTGTTCGAGATTTATAGCCTGTTTTTATATTGTTTTGTCCAGATCGTGATATTAATTTTAACTTTCCACGCTAGTCTTAATGATGATTGTGATATTCTAGTTCTTTTACTGTCCTTCGTTGACAGGTTTTATAATGTTTATATGGTCGTTTTAATTGTTGAATGTTCTAGTCACGATATAGCTGAAATATTACCGATGTGACGTTAAATATTAACTCACTCACCCACTCACCATTAGATCTTACATCCGTGATCTGATGCAGAAGAGGTGGGACACTCAAGTAGGTATCAACAAATTACATGAAACAAAACCCTACATTGGTTACACCTACTTGGGTTGTCAGTCGAGATTTGAAGAGGTCATCATGCGACGATGTCGTATTGGTCACACAGGATATACACATGAATATTTGCTTAAAGGTGAAGATCCTCCGTTTTGTATCCCTCGTGATGAAAGAATCACAGTCACGCATGTTTTGCTTGACTGTGTTGAATATTCCATCACAAGGGATAACTATTTTAATTCCCGAACTATGAATTTATGAATTTATACAATCGGTAATGAGTGTCAAATTCAAGTGTCTCAAACAAACTGTCAAAAAACTGTATCATCCAAAACTGTGTTCTACGGGAGATATCGCTTGTGTGAGATCAGATGAGATCTCGTAGGAGATATCGTTTGGACAGTAGATTTTGCACAATGACCTGACAATGCCATGACGTCATGAACTTGATGACGTCACAATGCTATAACGTCGCTGCACTGCAAATCTAATCGCACTGCTGTGTTCAGAGAATATTTCATTGACAACTTGTGAGGAATGATTTTGGATGATAAACAGGATCTCACCCGCGTGTCTTCTGTTATCAAATATATCAACACTCGTTGATATGGCAAAAATATCCTCGACGAGCCTCGGATATTTGTTACTTTATCAACTCGTGTTGATGTACTTGATATCAGTAGGCACATGTGTGTGATTCTCTGTATATCAACATGGGAAGAAATGTCAGTAACTTGTATAGCAACCTTTCAGCACAATCATGTACTTTGAGATGCCAACATAATGAAGATTAATGCTCGTCTGTAATGCGTGAGTTTTGTATGAGAACATATGAAATAAATTACTCATTATTCCACAACAGAATATAAAAACAGGCAATAGATCGCAAACAACCAAACTCCACTCTACATGGAATCATGGGGAGTTGATATTTCTGCTTCCTACGTAGCTGCATCGTTTACAGCATCCTTTCAGTCGCTGATGACTGTATGCTATTTTAGGCAACGAATGAAAATTACGAAATCACGAATAAATGTGGTAGTAAAAAATTTGAATGATGTGGTAATACATATCATCTCAGCATGAGACTAACTTGTTGAGGATTTCAAGACTGTGCCCTTGCTTTATAGGTTCTCGGTGACTGTTAGAACAGGATGAACCAGGATGTCCTGCAAGATGTCCACCGCGTACGAACCTCAAGTTACCCGTTCCTTTAAGGCAAAGAGCCAGCTTGGGTGATAAATTATCCCGTCTCCACATTTACGTCACTGCCTCTGTCTGTGCCATTTCCAGACCATAAGTCAGAAACATATTTTATGTTTCTATCATGTCTCTTCGCCATAAATAGACTTTTTGACGTCCTTCCCACTTGCACCGAAACAGAGTTCAGCAATAATGAGTTTTACTTCAACGGCGATTCAAGATGCAGTGTTCCAATAGAAACACGAACATTTGTTCCTTTGTCTCATATTTCTTTTGCGAGTAGGGTGAACTGCATATCTTTATAAATTTTAGCATGCATATCATTGATCGAACAGCGTGAATTATGACATTTGTTTCGTGTGAATAATATCAAATTATTTCATCAGAAATATTTATACAATATCTGATCATTTCATCAGAAATCTTTACACAAGTCTTAAGGTCTAAATTTAACATAGACATCATACGACTATTCACAAAACTGCATCGGTGTCTCAGATGTCCGCAATGACATTTAGAGTATTTCATAACTTGTCAGTATGACATCAAAATAACGCATGGTGTATGGTCAGTTACGATGATAATTTGTCAGTGCTATTGCATATTCATTATCTAGACGTTACTGAAACGTATATCATTACACATCAAAAGGTGCAATGGCTCGTCTGTCTGAATATCCTGGACCCGTGAAGGTCCCGGGGTAGAATAGGCCTTCAGCAACCCATGCTTACCATAAAAGGCGACTAGCTTGTCGTAAGAGGCGACTAACGGGGTCGGGTGGTCACGCTCGCTGACTTGGTTGATACATGTCATCGGTTCACCATTGCGCAGATCGATGCTCATGTTATTGATCACTGGATTGTCTGGTCCAGACACGATTATTTACAGATGGTGATTTAACTTCAGTCGTTGGCGATATATAGCCTGCGTTTATATTGTACTGCCTTTGGATTATAAAAAATATGGTGCGCTGTCTGCCATCTTTCATATTTGCAGTGTCGGAGAATCTACGAGCTTGAAATGTGGTTGGGTGATGCAAACCCATGGATGTTTTCAATCATTTTAGACAATATCCGAAAACGGTGTATATCATGTAATGTAACACACAGGTACACCCAGGTTAAACTTGCATCAGAGGCATGCAATACAAGGCCATGAGATCGAAGAGTAACGGGTTTGGGATAGCCTTTGGTTAAAGCGTTCGCTTGTCTCGAAGATCCGGGTTCGTTTCCCCACATGCGCACAATGTGTGAAACCTATTTCTGGTCAGAAATCTTGCTGGAATATAAGGTAAAAGCGATGAAAACCAAACCCACTCACTGCAAGAAACATTTTCCCCCGATAATGCCACAGTTAGATAAGCACACTGATCGTTCATCCTGCCTGTGTTTATGCAAGATGCCTGTCTGTGATCGATTTCATAATTTATGAATCAGCCTGGGGGAAAAATGTCCCAATAATTGAATATTTTCAAAAATGTCCTTATGTCAAATGGTGCTCCTTGTCTGGACTAAAATGAATCGTATATTTACATGTGTTTTGCATTCATTCGAAATACACATACAACAAATGACCACATTTGTTAAATCTAAGTTTCGATATCAGTTGCATTATTGCTTTTATGCAAGTCAACAGAAAATAGTTTGAAATTTGTATTGACCTAACAACATTTTATTCCCCATAAATAGTCCTTAGACTTTCCTACTTTCAATGCGTATTAGTCAACAACAACATATGATGGATGAAAGGTGACTAACTGGATAGTGTGGGTAGGCACTTGACTGAGTGGAGAATTACTTGAAATCATCGTATTCAAGTGGGGTAGGGCGATTTCCATATACTTCTCTGGCTTGACATAGCTAGATTGTTGAGATTAAAACAATGTAGGCTGTGTGATGTAAATCAATGTTGGGTGATAGGGTAGCTTCTTGGTTAGGGTAGCTTCGCTTATCAACCGAAGCCTGGAGCACGATTCCCCATATGGGTACAATGTGTTAAGCTCATTTGTTGACTCCCGTCGTGATATTGCTGGTATATTGCAGCGGCATGGAACCATAATCACTCACTTGTAAAATGCGACTTAATCAACCAAGAGGCTGATTTGATATCTTTGTTTCCCTTTAGTCTGTTCCGATCCCGTGAATCAATGTTCACGAAGCATGGCGGAGGGTAGATGTCTAAGTGCCGCAATTTACCGTGCCGATTAAAGTACTTGGGCACGCAGAAACATACGGTTATCATTGTTGGTTCGAATTTATGCACGCTTCGATTATGGTTGGAGCTTTATCAGCACCATATCCATTTCCCGAGTTTCACAAAACCCTTACCTTCGGTTAGTCTTCTTAAGTCATGCTGAGATGCAGTTACACAACTGGAATAGTTACCAAAGCAACATACCCCACTCGATCTTAGTTTACACGTTGAGATGTCACTACCTATAACTGATAATGCATTGCTCATTCAGAGTGAAGGGTACCAATTACCAATTGTTACGATAGTGTACATTCTGTAAATTGTATTATTGATTAAATGATAATTATTATTGGGTTACAGTGTTTAAGGTAGCACTTTAGAGTTGACTCCCTTTGGGGTGTTTTGACTGAATGTAAACAAGAGGCCGATAGCGAAGGTTCCATATTTCGCTGGAATGTTCAGGAATCAGTGGCTGTGTATATATATAAGGCTGGTTAATGTCTTGCCGACACACACGGATTTACTTGAGCTGCCATCATTCGGCCTATCTACACTTGTCTACCTCCTCGTCTGATTGTCAACATTGACCTACATCCAACATCGCCGTGTTACATTCAGTATAACTGTTTCTCACTCTCAAACCAAGACGTTGGTGACTTGACATTATATTTGTGACCCGTTACTTTAGTTTTGGCACACCTGCGTTGTACTAGAAACCTACTGTGAATCTTTGTGTCTTTGGCTTTTTGGTCAATATATAATATTGAAAATTGTCAGTATCATATTTTGCTGGTTCTGAGGGGATTTCTTACACCCTTTGTCACGGCAAATTATTAAGAAGGCGACTAACGGGATCGTTTGGTCAAGCTCACTGACTTGGTTGACATATGTCATCGGTTCCCCATTGCGCAGATCAATGCTCACTCATGTTATTGATCACTGGACAGTCTGGTCCAGAGTTGATTATTTACATACCGCCGCCATATAGCTGGGATATTGCTGAGTGTGGCGTAAAACTAAACTCACTCACTGCTACACACCCTCCACATGCTGGTATATTCTGCCACTGCAACACAATCAAGAACAATTGATTAGACCGATGTTGATACTGTTGATCATCGGCATGTTTGGTACAGATTTACAGACAGCGGCCACGTGCCAGGAATGCTGTTAACAAATAAACAAACTAAAACATTAAAGAAGGTAATGATGACTGTATCACTTTAAGAAATAACGTCGTCAAATAAGAAATACACGTGTATCAGTATCACCATAAGAAAATAGGTCTCATTGGAAACCCAGCACCAGCTGAATACCATCATGTATTACATATTGTCGTAACTGGGATTTGGGTGTTAATAAACCCTCTTACCAGCTACCTTTTACGATGGCCGTTCTGCCTTATTGGGGGTGCTGCCAGCTCTGGTGGCATACTTGCTTGGTCTAGCCGGGTTGCTACATCTAGGAATAAGTGGTCTGACGCCCGGGAGTCCTAACTAACACATAGCATTCATGTACTGGCACTCTGGTATACAATGAATAACTCAACACAAGTTTCTACACTCACATCGGTTTACTCGATCCCTCTCTATTCATATCAACTGGACTTGGCCTGGACAGGGTTGGACAAGCTCTTTACTGATCAATCGGGATGTGAACGTTCTGCCGACTCTTCAACCCGCACCGCACCTTGCACCTTTTTAGTGCTGCGGTATCTTTTTAAGGTGTTCGAGCCTGCTCCACCCTTATCACATGACCCTCTACAATCTCTCTGATTCGTTAGAAGTTACATCATTCCCTGGTCTCATGTCGTACCTCGTGATTGGAAATCTCCCTTAATTCTAATCAGTGACTCAGCTTTAGTTGCTACTTGACAAATCTATTCTGTTCTGTTGTTTGACATTTATTCCCTTTTTCCATCCCTTAATATATTACCCAATAGTAATAGAATTGGTGCTATGCCGAACTAACCGCAAATCTCAATTATAGATGTATAAATCGTTTCTTGTATACGAATGCAATTTTCACCTTATAACAATATCTGCACTCAAGAATTGGCTTAGGGTTCTCTTTTCTCTGATTTGTGGATGGTTATTCCGATGAGCTCCGGATATTACCACAGGGAACCCATAATGCGGTTACGTCCGTGTGAGGTCAAGCAGCGATGTTCGGTTAAACAGTGCCTCAGAGAAGTCGAAAAGGGAATGGTTTAGGGGTTCACGGTAATGGAGATGATTCTGAGCTGTTGCGGCAAACAGTCAATTAAGGTTAAACGGGGAAATATTGATGGAAGCACTTACATGGGGCTTTGTACTCGCGACGCGAACACATCAATATAGCCTGGGTGAACTGCTACACACGAGAAAAGAGACTGGACAGATGGTGATAAAGGTGATCTCGGATCTAATCTCATAGTGGCAAGGTGCTGCTAACAACTTCTAACAGTGTTTTTTTAAGCGTGCGAGTTTGAAATCATGAAACTGCACATATGTATAACAAACCCGCCCAATGAAGTTTTGAGTTTGCCAAAAGGTGCAAAATTATTGACTGAACCGAAGGTTTAGTGTTTTAAGAAAAAAGCAATGTACGTCGGTTTACAGTCATGTCTCGCTGAAGTAGATAAACAAATTACATCAAGTCACTCAATAAAAGACTCGACAAAAAAACATTTCCACATCGCTGAGAACTGTCTGCTAAAGCATAGGCCATTGTACATTTCTGACTCATCATGAGTTTTAATATGCATTTGCGTCAGAAATGTTACAGCAGTGCAACGCAGTCTGCACACCGTCAGTTCCGATGACGGAGGATGGTTGATTAATAACCATGAAACAATGACTGAGCAAATAGCTGTGCGTATCCTGTCGGTGGCACCCATCGTAAAAGAATACATAGACCAGTTAGCTGTTCAGTGAACAAAACAACATCGGCAACGTATTGTGTATAAGTTATAATAGGAAATTTTATCGAATACCATTCTGTCACTGATGCATCAACTTTTTAAATGTTTTCCACATGTCTACAAAACGTCTTGAAAGCTTTCTGTGGCCTGAATTGCTGTAGCCTTCATCGAACAACTTATGAGCAAAATTCGTTTGACGTTCTTTGATATCCTCATAAAAATAGCATGCTCGAATGCGCCTCAAAAGTGATGAAATGTAAACACTAAAGCTTGGAGTTGTCGAGCATCCAGCATGCCACATACAGTTTTCTCAGTAAATGTAAAATGATATTTGATTTCATTTGCTGGCATTTACGTGGACAAGGTGCTAAATGTTATCTAGGCATATATGTACATGTATATTGTGTATCACAGCATGACATTGGCAGGGAGTCAGTTAGTTCTGTGTGTTGTTGAAACATGAAGATAAGACATGAAAATACTGGCGTCAATAAAATAGTAGTGGCGTTCCACAGAAGTAGATCGAGTACACGAACGAAAAAGAAAACAGTAACCATAGTGCGGCTAGTATGCAGTATAGTGTCCACTCCGGATCCCGTGTTCGACGTGCATTTGCGTCAGATAATAAGACGTTTATGTTACATTTTATTATAGACATAGTGCTAACATTGAACGTAATCTCTAATAGAGAAACATCCTCCTGCCATCCACTATATGGGAAACTATAATCGCCTATGCATAATTATCAAGAAAAACAAAGCGTTGCTAAATGCCATTGCTTTACTACTGGAAGGTTGTCCACATGACAATATTTCAACTGCATTTCTCTATTTTTGTCAGGCACAAAACAAGCATCTATATTTCTGTTTCTTTGTCAACAACTTATATTTGAACAACGCGTTATCTTAATTATATCCGTAGGATCACAAACAACTCCTTCAACGGCTAACTCGTTCTTAGTGGCATATCTCTTTGGAATCTTGAGCGACCAATTACCCACAAAATAAAAAATCTCATTATCAAATATCGCTTTCCCTGGTTTTATTTTACCACTTCAATCGCTATTAATCGATCGGTGTCGTCAAATACAAGGAAGGATGATGATATCAGCTATGAAATGTCATGAAAACCTGTTGAAAGATCGTCGGTTGCCAGCATGCTCAATGAGACCCACAGAAAACACATGATCACTACCGACGTCAAACACACCTTTTGGGTGCGTGCAGCTTTGAACAGGGATAATCGTAGAATCATCGAGCTAAAGGATGACACAAATATCCGTGATTCTTAATGGAAGGCAGCTTTTAGTTATAAAACGAAACGTGACCTGTCTACAACTTTGTCCTTCTGATAAAGTCAATAATGTATGTTGGATGCCGATCATATTCGGTCCAGTGATCCAGAAAAGCCTGCCAGTAACAATTCCTGGTGTTCTCACGGTACTACACAATGCCGACCTTTCCGTTTCATTTGTTTGGGACGACCATAATTGAGACAAGATAGCATGAATAGAATGACAAACAACAGGATTATCGCTATTGACTGCGACCTTAATTTCCTTCACATACATTTATTCAAATTGATCGATGAGATCAAGCAAATATTGTATTTTCAGCAACTATGTGCAAGAATTTAAATGAAACTGAATATGGCATGATTCCTACAGGAAACCAAGTTTCTGTTTTTTGTGTTTTTTCTTGAAAGAAGGATGTAAAGAATAATTTTCATTTCGCAAATTGGAAGTAGAACTCCCGTAGCAAATGCTACTACAATGCCACTCTAAATCTTAACTCACTCACTATAATATGGAGTAAACTGTCGTTGTGGAGGAACTATTAGCGATAAATTAGAGTTTGCAAGACAAGTATTACAAACAAATTCAACACGACAGCAAAGTGAAAACACGACTAACGTAAAATCCCAAACACGACTACCTGACCATTACTGAAGTATGAATATATACTTTCTTTGTTTTCGCGGAACTTAACTTTCTGTGCCAACTGAAAACTGTGCATGGGGCTTCCCGAGCATGTCTTCCCTTTAGTTTACACTAATCTCGTAAGGTAAGTTGCGAAGGGTAGCCACCAAACTCCTATTTCGGGTACATCATCATCGAAATCACCTTAAATTACCTATAAACATGTGTTTATACATTAAGATGTCAATTGTTCCGAGAGGTCACATGCCTTCTGTGGATATCTTTGTAAGATCTAAACCAATGGTTTCTTTGGTGATTGCGGGAAGTCTTTTCTCCGTCGGAAACTCTTTCAGAACAGAAGTCTCGTTGGAATTGTGAGTAGCTACTAAAGATAACGAAAGAAACACCTAATTAGGAAATATTCCCTCCACAGTCATTCACTTTTTCTCGTTTCATTTGCAGCTTGTGTTGGGAAAAAACACAAGTATCAGACATCGATGCAAGCTATGGAATGTCATGGAAAATGTTAGGGTATTATAATTCATCGAGTGTCATAATGACACGGGGCACACAGATAGGACAGGAAGGTCGTCTTTCAGTGATTGAATGAGTTTAGTTTTACGCCGCACTTAGCAATATTCAGGCTATATGGCAGCGGTCTGCAAATAATCAAGTCTGGACCAGACAATCTAGTGATCAACAGCATGAGCATCGATCTGCGCAGTTGGGGACCGATGACATGTGTCAACATGTGGACATGTGGACATTTGGAATATCTCACTGCAAGATGTTCTTTCACTAACGTGAGAGTCTGTGATCGAATTGCTTCGATCCGCAAGAGTTAAAAGAGCGATCGGATGGTATCATCCTGAGGCAGCTAGATTTACACTTGTAATCGTGTGGCCTGCCAGCAGCCAGAACCGTGGTAGCTGTGACTGAAATAGCAGCTCTTCAGACCCAGAAGGGGCACCCACTTTTATACAGCCCTGTTTTACGTTTTCAGAGGGAGTTAAGATGACAACAACTAAGAAAGTCCGTTTACACACGAACCCTAATGGGTAAAATAGATTGCTGGCATTAGATAGAAGCGTCACTACGTATTTATAGGGAAGCATGCGCCATGGAATATTTTTACAAATTCCAGAAAATCGCATTTAAGGAGGCAATTGATTATCTTTAATGTGTTTATCAATCGACAGTGCTTCCTGGAAATCCATTTAAAGCAAATATAGAAGTCTCTCACCGTCTGAGTGTCATTTAGAAGCTACACTTGCTGCATTATGAAGATGTAACTCAAAGGCACCTTGGAATATGGGACTGTTTCACTTGGGACATCATACATCTTTTTACATCTTTTTTTTCCTTTGATATAGGCTTTGACAAGATTTGCAACCGCATATTCTTGGTGTCATGTAAAGAAGGGTGAAGTCAAATCATACTGACTGAATGTACAACATATTTAGCATGTAGCATGTATATATTTAGTGTGAGCTAAAGTCATTTTGATATTTTCTTCTGGAGTATTGCTTCACATTGCATCACATACTTCGTAATCCCGTGAAAGTACAAAATCAAAAGCAGATACCATAAAGAAACAAACACAATCGATAAGCTTTGTTTCACATAAAGTATTACCATTAAATATGCCAACAATTACCCAAAATATAGTGTGCCCGTTTGGCCAAGAAGAAGATAGATGCTGAAGCCAAAAGCTCTGCAGTTGAATCAAGTCATTAATCTAAAATGTGGCGATTCTGTCCTTCTGAATGGTGCTCCAAACTGTTCGGTTAGACAAGACGAGAACACTGGCGCTTTGGACAAGCAAACAACTAAATTAAATGATCCGATGTATTTCCTTAATAATATGAAGAACTATTCATAAAGAGGTGCTGAAAATGGAAATTGATTTCATAATCAGGTATTCCAGGCGAGTACCTAAAGTGCTGATTTCATTTCAAATTCATTATTCCATGTATTACACAAACTGTATTTTGCAAGGAATTTTATGTCCTTTAATTTAAAATACAGAATGGCTTGATTTCATTTTTAGAAAATTCAGTTTGTAACTGTACAGCAGTTTGAGTTATTTGACAAAGTGAACCTGAGAATTTTTCAGAGGAATGGAAACAATCTAAAATGGACGATCACATCGAGTGCTATCTTAATTTTAAGATCATGTCGACATTGCAAAATATTATAGTAACCCATATCTCTACGATAGAGTAGCTTCTGTGTACAGATGGAACCTTATGCAATTTGTATTTCCTATTAAAAAACTCAAAGAACATATACTGTCAATTCCCTTGCTTTGAATGCCCTTGTCGCGTCGCGGCACCAATGTGAACCTTTAAGTCAAACCGAACCCGTGGTCATGTGATCTATGAATGGTATTGTGGGAACTGTCACCCCAAACTGTGATGCGCCAGATGTCTTTCGCCATGCATGTATTCATTAAGGTTTCTTTGTCGCCCTGCCATGCCATTTGATACTAGTTCTATAATGTTCAGCTTATCTAAACAGTTTATGTTTCGTACACCGATTTTACTCTGGAGAAACCATGTTCTCCTTTACATCACAGCCTTTTTTCAATAAACGGGAACCTGTTTAAATAATCTGAATGCCTTTTGCTTTTCAACGCCACAATGCCAATTTGATGCAATTCAGTAGGAGCGGTATCTTGGTCTTGCTTACAAGCCGGAATGTGAATTGGTCATGTCAAAGTTTGTTTTCCATACTTCATTCTTGAAGCACAGTCACCTTGACAGTGGTGTAATACCAGCTTTCCAGTCCCTCATGATATCTGAAATGCTGTTGGTTTTTTTTATGTAAAGAGTTGATCCATATGCAAATACGAACACTTTTTCATGTACAAAATCAGAAAACGGTTCCTTCAACAAATCAAGTAATTTAACTTTCCTGTAAGTCGGATTATTCTTGCATCTGAAGGATCGTTGTTTTCTTCAAAGCTGAAAGTGGGTGGTATTTTCGTCTGTTCCACACTTTGATCTCCACTTATAAATTCAGGTTAATGGTCATATAGTCAGAAGGGAGTATGACAAGGGAAGACCTTGAATGTTTCAATCATCAATGTTCACTTCATGTCAGGCAATGTACCCTATACCTCAGTGATAATCGGGGTACTTAAGAGCGAGTTCATTTCATACTGACATCATTCAAACGTCGTTCTTCCTGGTAAATCGCTTCATTGATCAAGGGTTTGGCATTAGGAGACTCATGAAAAGGTTCAAAATCAGGTATCTCAAGAAAACTAGTGTCTTCAAACGAATATTGCTCGTGGTGGCAAAATGTGGATTTACTTATACCTTCAGATGGTTAACTTCAAAGAAGCATTTCCCCTCAAAAGTATCTTCATTAGATGACCATACTGATCCTTCACCTTTTCCGCGCTCGTCGTTCTGAGTACATTGATTACACTTTATATTATCCCGGCAACATTATATAAATATTGGAAAAAAACACTGTTTCTCATAAAAGAAATACGTTTAAGCTGTGGCGGATGACAAAGCAATGTTTTTGCCGTTGTGGATACGTTCTTTCTTCTGTTCAAGCTTGCTTAAAGGTTGCTTCTTTAAGCTTGCTTAAAGCTTATATTAAAGCTTGCTTCTTAGTTTGCTCTCTGTAGCTCATGGGGATTGAACAGCAAAAGGTCAAATGCGAGCAACACTCTGTTTCCTTTGATATTATTGATAAAATTGTGAATCATCCTACGTTATGCCGTGGGATGGATCAAAAACATTTATGTTTGTAAGAGTAACATATTTACACGAAGAAGGAGAATCAAATAGTATCGGATGCATGGCTTCCATGAATGTAATCTTACGAGAGACGGGGAAACGTGTCCAGGCATAAAGTATGCATTGTTGATCCAATTGCATCTTTTGCCTTACCACTAAAGACTCTTATTTTCCCATGATAGCATCAAAACGTAACTTTATCACATTAACTATTCTTGATCTTCAGCAAGTGATGGTCATCACGTTCCCACTCACTGATCAGTGTTGACACGTCATGCATTCCTCAAGCTTCTTAGTTACCGATGAAGACAGATTGTCTAAGACTGCCAAACGCTACACGTTGTCCGCAGTTCGCCTAGCAGAGTTCCGTCCTTGACTAGCGCCATGATATTACCACTGTGGGTTCAAACACAGGTGCGCTTCGATTATCGTTGTGTGGTTGTAAGGATTAGACCTGTGTCCTCGGTTTCTCAAAAATGGAAAACAAGTGAGACCTCCATCTCTCCGGGCTGTACTTCCACATCATGCTGACATGCAGTGGTACAACTGGAAAAGTAAACGAAATGCAAAGTACGTAGTGGAGATTTGCTGCTTTAGCATAATGAGTAATATATCCACTCATTCATCCATATACTGATAATACCAAGCAAAACCCTAGAGTCTGGAATCTAGAGTGAAAAGCCTACAAGCCCACGAATGCAAGATGCAAGTCACAATGGCACCGTATTTGTCAAATGAGATGAATGTAATGAGATGGTGCGACAATAGGGTTGAGTCTGGATTCGTTCGCATTACGTCATTAGAGAAATAATGTCAAATGGCTCGTTGCCAAAGTGTGTCATTATACCACTGTGCTCAAGTGGACGACATCTCCTTCTTATTACATTTCTTACTCGTGATGTCCATACAAATGTAATGTGTCTAGGACCGCGTGAAACACTCGTCTCTCTGTCTGTGCAGTCAAACAACATGAACATGCTGGTATCGTGTTTCCACTGCAGACATTTAAGAAGCAAGGATAATTTTATCTCTTGAAGAAATAACAAGAAATAAAGCAAATACATCTTATGGGAACCCAGCATCAGCTTAAGTCAAACACGTATTATATAATCTGTACTCGGGCATTGGCTTAGGGTCTTCTGTTCTTTGATATGTGGAGACTTATTCTGATGAGCTCCGGATATTACCATGGGCAATCCATAATGCGGTTACGTCCGTGTGAGGTCAAGCAGCGATGTCCGGTTAAACAGTGCCTCAGAGAAGTCGAAAAGGGAATGGTTTAGGGGTTCACGGTAATGGAAATGATTCTGAGTTGTTGTGATAAAGAGTTAATCAGGGGTAAACTGAGAAATATTGATGGAAGCATTTACACGGGGCTTGGGACGTGTCAGCGAACACATCAATACAGCCTGGTTTAACTGCTGGTTCACGAGAAAAAAGACAAAGAGAAAGAGGCGCCACAGTTTTCTGTCTCTGTAGTTCTTGCTAAGTATAGAAGACAAGACATGGGTTAAGTTTTTAATTTTTCTGACTTGTCATAGGCTACTGGAAGGCACGAAAAGTATGTGGCGAAGTAATTTGGGGTTTTTTTAAAAGTGGAAGGTGTTTTTAGGTTCACTCTCACGTAGCCAGAGTCTAAGCCAAAACGTCCTATTAAACAACACTGCACTATATCTAGAGGAGAGATGGGAGCCAGGTAATCAGCATTAGTCACTGAAGCGTGAGACTTTGTTTAAGGACTATAGTCTATATCTACAACACGACATAATTTAATTATGTGTATGCGATTTTTGTTTGTTTGTTTTGTTTTGTTTTTTTTGGGGGGGGTGGGGGGGTGTATTTTTCTTTGTTTATGCCGGGTTTTTTTTCAATATCAAAATTTAATTTAAACATATTTATATATTTCTCATCTAGTATAAGTGTTATATAAAATAACAATACCTCCAGTCAGCTAAATCCCTCTGGCTATGTGACAGGCCAGTTTTGACAAAATCTGGCAAGGTGAGAGGACACCTTTTTTAATGCTAAATAGCAATCGAAGCACTTTGGCCGGATGTAATCAAATGATAGTATCGTTTACAGTTGTGGCTTACGTGAGCGATGTTTGAAAACATCAATCTGCACAATATAACTGTACCTTTGAATTTAGTCTTTCGTTATATCAATTTGTTTACCTAAATGCGCCAAACTAATTGTGTGTTTGGTTTCTACCAAACAGCAAAAAATAACTATTAAGCAAGACGTACAGCACATTAATGTGATCGGACCCGTGAAGGTCCGGAGAAGAACAGGCCTTCAGCAACCCAGGCTTGACACAGAAGGTCACTATGCTTGTCGTAAGAGGTGACTAACGGGATCGGGTGGTCAGGCCCTCTCACTTGGTTGACACATGTCATCGGCTCCCCATTGCGCAGGTCGATGCTCATGCTGTTGATCACGGGATTGTCTGGCCTAGAATGGATTATATACAGACCACCGACTATTGCTAAGTGCGGCGTAAAACAAAACTCGCTCACTCATTAAACTGATCGTCATGCGATGATTAATTTACACATTTGACATCAATTTCCAACCTGTATTTATTTCCTACCAAATATATCAGAACACCTTAATCATATATATTTAAAATTATCCTCCACTGAATCTGTATGTTAACAGTCTAAACCTGGCAAATCCGTGTTAGAATTATTCTTCATCAACCCACGGAATCAGTTGGCCAGTCTTGCTGATCATGACTTGGGTGGCATATGTTAACACGTGTATATCAGCAGCATAGAACGATGATCCTGATGTTAATTACTGTGCTGTCTTGTCCAGAATTAATTATTTACCAGTGTAGAGCTGGAATATTGCCGAAGGCTGTATAAAACAGGAAACAAACCAATATCTATCAAGCAAGCCGAACTGCACACTAGTGTGATCAGTGGTATTGATACCTCCCATTTCCATCACGTACTCCAGGATCCATGCAGGTAGCAAAGGCCCATGGCCCCTAGTATGGAGATCTACCTTCAGGTCTTGCTATTTATAACCCATTTTTACACTGCATTGTCCAAAATAGTTTTCTGCTTTTAAAAATAACGCTAGCTGGTTTTAACTCTATTTATTTACAGTCCGCCAATGACTGGTTATTTACTGCTAGTAATTACTGTGTATGTCCAACATTTCTCATCACTATAAGGCTGAAATATTGCCGACTTTATATTGTCACTCTCACTCACTCACTCACTCACCCACCCACTCATTCACTCACTCACTCACCCATATACATCTACAATTATCAAACAAAATATCAATACGCCCCTTGCCACAGATGGAGGTCATTCTGGTTCAACATTACATGCACGGAACATATTTTTCACAACTTGTAAAATCAATATTCTCTTTATTTCCCCCTTCAAACCTCGACACTGATCATATGATTTTTCGCGGAAAAATTAAATGGATGAGCACACTGAAATGAGGTGTGAGAAAATAATAAGACTTCAATCTCAGAGTTGCAACATGCGATCCTAAAAACAGCATCAGATAATTGTAAATTGCGTGTGAAACTCACCGTGTGTCTTTTGGTAACTCAAAGAAGTAGAGATTGATGTTGTTTTGCCTTATATAATAACGGGTCTGTTGCCAGTTCCTCAACAAAACGTCCGCAACTGTATAGCCAAGAATAGAGGCAAGTAAATATTGTGTTGCGAGTCGCTGGATTCAACACAAACGGTTATAAAACCATACTAGCCCCCATTTCATTCATCGAAAATAATGAAAACAGAGTGGACAATGATTCCAAAGTGATGATGGTTTGGAGTGAAGGGATATGCGTGTTGCAATATGTCCACGTTCAAGAACATATACTTCCTGGTCAGAGCCGGTGTGATTTAGCACTATGGATAAGGCATTCAGTTGATAAACCGGCTTCGATACTTAAAGGTGACTTGGGGGTGGGTATATATATAACAAGTAAGTCACACACTTCCTGAAGGTTGGTGCTTTAAATGTTAAATACCATTCTCGTTATTTTTGTTTTGTGAGCGATTAAGCAATTTATAGACATTGCGACGTTTGTCTGTCACGTATCTTTAGTGGTCATGGTGTGTATTCCTTAAGGGATAAGGTCTTTTATAGGTTTCCTCTATGCCAAGTGTTACGATAACGGTAAACAATGTATTACGCCACACTCAGTCATCTTCCAGGCATAACGCAGCGGGACAGGTAAACCGGTAGTTAATAGCCTGGCGGAAACTCCAACCCTTCGGATGTAGAGAACTGTCATTGAAACAGGACCGTGACAATTGTTGACACTCCATCGCAGTGTAAACCGTCCCCTCAACCTACGACAAACCTGCCGCGGCAGTAGCAATGTGAATTGTTGTTAACTTTCTATCTCTATTAACTTTCAGTTTTCGCAAACTGTGCCAATGTGGAATAAATGTTCCAAAGTGTGCATAAAACAGACACAAAGAAGGTTGCACACTAACCAGCTTACCTACAATGAGGCCCCTTGTCCTAGAACAACTTCAACTATATAACTTCTATTCAAAGTCGAATTCGCACAAATAAACATTACGCGCACATGAGTTCCACGAGAAACATATGCCTGGTTTTGTATTCTGGGTCATTCGTGTACTTTTCCTTGCTCATTTGTTTCACCTTTAAACCAGCAATTGGAACCTATGAGTCATGTAATAGCCCCCCATCAACGCTACTGTGGTGGGCGTTGAAATTCGATCCCCTCTAGGAACATATTCATGGGGGGAAATAACATATTTTTACTGTAGGTCCTCTGTGTAAAATTGTCCTAATCAATAGCTTCATCAAATTAAGTGCGGATGAGAGATGAAGTGCTTCCAGTCAAAAACCAATTCACAATTAAAGTGTAGAAAAAACGCAATGTGTTTAAGGGATGATTACGTGAGAAAAAGTTTAATAAGGTTAGCTCATTTAGAACCCGTTGAGCAAGTTATATTTTGTAAAACAATCACAAGTGTGACGGCCAATCTGGTCGACATGAACAGTGCTTCTTCAGCAGCATTGCTTGGCATGTTGGTTTTAGGGGAGTAACAGAGCTAGCGCTTCGTAAAACCCCGAAGTGACTACATTGTACTGAGAGAACAAAATGCAAACGCCTTCACCTGTGTATATCAAGTAATGCACACATTAGATATAACGCTTCCGACCCACGAAGGTTCGGGGTAAAATAGGTTTTCAGCAAAAGACGCAAAAGCTCGCCACAAAACACGACTATGCTTGTCGTAGGAGACGACTACCGGGACCGAGTGGTGAGACTCGCTGACTTGGTTGACACATGTCATCGGTTCCCCATTGCCCAGATCGATGCTCATGCTGTTGATCGCTGGATTGTCTGGTCCAGACTCGGTTATTTACAGACCGCCGACATATAGCTTGAATATTGCTATGTGCGGCGTAAAACTAAACTCACTCACTAAGGCGCTGCTTTTCACTGTTTGAAGTTAAGTCTAATATTCACCCGCTGATCAATGTAAAGAGCTTGTTTATTTTTAATGATCTGACGTGTACACAGGGATAGCATTGCGTTTTTGCGCCCGTTGGATATAAATCACATAACATGTACTAGATATATTGACCATGTTCAGTTTGTGTAAAATAGATGCATATAAATAGATGTAAAAGGTAATATATAATTATCACGTTCATGTATTTGTAAACTGGAACAAACATTATGTAGGTATGATGTAACGAACACTACCGAAACAACATAATGTGTATGTAGCATATAGAATGTCTACATATAGAATGTTAATGGCAAATGACCGAGATCAACATTGATTGATTTAACGGAGAAGCGTTGTATTTTCAGTAAATATAGGAATTTTCTCTTATGTGACATAAAACATATTCTGTCTCAGACATTCTCTTCACGCCACCAGCGAGTATTATATGCATGAGTGCGTTCATGTTCATTCTATGTAAACTTGAGTTGTAGCTCATTTCCAACAAATGCTTGATTTGTCAAATTATTGGAAGCACACTGCGGAGCTCCAGACATCGGTGCAGGTGTACCTAGAGTGTTACTGCAAGGGCGCCAGGGGATGTCACAAACTAGCATTGATACACGACTTGAATCTGGCAACACGGGAACAATATACTGCAGCCAGCTTTGGTTTGGTTGGCCTAGGGAATACTCAGTACCTCTTCCATTGCTAAACGCAAAAAGACATCCTGGTTCCAAAATAGAAACATGCACTGGACATTAGAAACTTTAAATGAGCGATAGGCTTATTTCCAGTAGACATTTACAAACAATTTCCAGAACATTGGTGTTGGCAGCAGGTGTGGAGTCCGATGTTCTCAACTGATGGTCTGTTGGCTTGCCTGTGCATGTGTTTGTGACGGCTAATATCGATGTGGAAGATTAAGTGGATATATTCATGATTTCTAAACATTTAGATGTGACAATAATTGGAATCTGGCATCTTGCAATGGACCAAGATTTGAGGAGAGTGTGATTTTGTTGCTGTTTGTTGTTGTTGTTGTTGTCGTTATTGTTTAAAACTACTTGGTGGTTTGCCACCATGTTACTTATTTTCATTTCGTGTTTCCAACAAAGTATACTGAACAGCAACAGAAACGCAATTCAAGTCACGTTTTTCAATAGAAGACATAAACATGAACGCCTACTTTTACGAGATTTAAGTATATTCGGAAATTGCGCTTCTTTTCCTGTTCAGTGTATTAAGTATCGTGTATGTTACTGTATGTGTGTTAGAGGCGGGGTGCAGAGTTGCGTCTCACAGAAACCTCAGGTGATGAGTTCGCATTACAATTAGGTCGAATCCGGATCCAAGAATACGAGAGGCAGTCCGTGTTTGTGGGACGCACCAAAGCAAGTAATGCTGCCTGTCTTCATCAGTTTGCTTATCGTCCATCTCAAGGAACGTGTAATCAGCGCTGTTTCATGTGCTGAATTGATCGAGTTCTGCTCAGCGCCTCTCCAAACAGCATTTCAGTCATATCACGGCGTGTCATCTCGATAAAGAAAAGAAAGCGATGCAGGTCTCCGGCGTTTGAAATGTACACCAGTCCACTAATAGAAACGTTATCAGTGAGAAACCTATATTTGAACTCATGTATCTGAGAGAACTCAGTGATTGTGGTCTTTAGACGTCTTGAACACTTGATCCTCATTAGCGTTAATCATTTCTATTTGGTATTGGTATTTTCATATATTGCTTACATGGGGCATAGACCCATGGAGATTCGGAGTAATATTGATTTTCGGTAACCCATGCTTGTCGTAAGAGGCGATCAACGGGATCAAATGGTAATCCTTGCTGACTTGTTTGACCCAGGCCATTGTATCCCAGCTTAGCAGATGGATGCTTAAGATGCTGGTCACCGGATTGTCTGGTCCTGATTATTTACAGACCGCTGCCATAAAGATTAAATATTTGCTAATCGCAAACAGCAATCAAATAACATACTTAAGACATAACACAACACCCATTATCCCGCATTGATGAATTTAAACATGTGGGTTCTGACACGTCTTCCAGAAGTGATGTAGAGGTTTGTGCAGCGCCTTGAGAATTTGAAATGAAAACGTCATTATTCTTATTGTCAGGCATATTTCTCCACATTGACAGGTTGACAGAATGTGACCTGTATCTCCATGTGTTCTATCTATTGAATAACTGTAGGAACCCAAAATAGCCTTCCTGATTAAACGGTTCAGTTCTCATCAACGTGGTACTGAAACGTGCCTAGGGTAGGTGGGCAAATTGTGTGGAGACGTCCTGGAGCCATATATCAATGACAGGCTTCACTGGCGAGATATATAGCTTATCGCTCCCCATCAGCACTGCTCGTCTAACTTGAAATGACTGGTATAGATAGCCGATGTTCCTCGGTTGTAATTTGTCAGCTGAAAACGACAGAATACTGGTATGATGTGTGCAGAGATTGGCAATGTCTAGACCGGACGACAACGCATTATCAAAATGCTACCACATATATCTGCTGTAGGTCACGTCTCCAAAGCTACGTTAAACAGATTGAACCGCAGTACCCAGAACAAACAGCGCCATGTGTCTAATTAGTTTGCATGACTGTCAATGTAAATCGGCTCTGTCGTTCACTACACATAAGGAATCACCACACTCATTAAGCAAAGTGTTCTTAAGGGCAGTGATTTTGTATTTATTAAACTGTAATCAATTACTGGGCGCCTTCGTTACCGCTTCAAAGCAAATCAGGATGGACAGGTCGAAGCACAGTCCAATCACCATCCATATACGACAACCAGCCATCACGTCAACTTTCAGCACACATTTGGTCATCCAGCATTTGACTTTATCCAACTTTGAGTATGGCCATTTAGTCATCATCTAACATCCCGTGAGACAGTTCGAAATCGTGTTAGACCATCTGGTCACTGTTAAACATACAATTGTACCACCCGAACACTGTCCAACCTCTAGTAACATCATCAAGTCACCATCTAGAACCCAGTAAGACCATCTGATATCCAGTAAGACCATCTGATATCCAGTAAGACCATCCGATATTCAGTAAGACCATCTGATATCCAGTAAACCTATCCGATATACAGTGGAACGAGCCATTATCCATTAAGAAAATATGGCATTCAGTAAGACCATTTAATATCCAGTAAATCCTACTGACATCTGTATGAGCATTCGACCTCAAATAAAACCATCCAAAACACCATCCAACGTTACCCATGAACATCCAGTCACCATCTGAGATTCAGTATGACCATCATTGACATCCAGTAAAACCCTCCGATATCCATTCAACATGCAGTGTTGGGACAGTCCAGTGAGGAGGGACGTACACTAAACCGTGCAATGACATTCCAACACAAACTGCAGTTATCCAATCACCATCCGACATTCAGTATACCCCCTAGTAACCGTACAACACCCACTGTTGTCACCCAACGCTAAGTAAACCATCCAATCGCCATCCAACATCCAGACCAACCATCCGTAAGTAAGTCCCAAAACATATGAAGCACATTTAAACTTACCAAGATTTTTAGACATAGTGTTCTTGTGTTTTAAGTGTGGCTAACATTTCCTACAATCACCCGCACCTGAGGGGATGGTGCAAACCCAACTAGGGTCCATGCAGGTAGCAAAGGTACTGTACGTCCCCATGGACCCCAATCTGGTGATCTATATTCTGTTGTTGGCGATCTATAGCCTGTTTTTATACTGCATTGTCAAAATAGTGATGTTAGTTTTAACTTTCCACGCTACTTTTAATTATAATTGTGATTTTCTAGTTGTTTGACTGTCCTTCGTCGACGGGGTTTTATAATATACAGATAATGCATTTCAGTTTTAAATGTTCTCGTCACGATTTGGCTGAAATACTGACGATGTGACGTTAAATACTAACTCACTAACTCATCAACGACCACCCAATCACAATCATACATTCCGTGTAACATCCAGTCACTATCCAGTCACTATCCAGTCGATAGTTACCATTACATCTCCACATTTCTGCTATACTACCAACATTGGGTCTTAGAAAGATGTCCTTCGAGTGATCTTGATGAAATCCTTCAATTCAATAAACTTTGTTCTGTGAATCTTTCATATTACATCTCAACGAAACAGATATAGCAGTGGAATGGTCATTTTCTTCATTATCACACAATCCTAACATAGATCAAGCCTACTCTCACGACATTACCTCTGTAACAATAATTATGGGCTGTTGCAGCATAAACGAACCCTTTACGTAAAATGCCTATTTTCGTATTCACATATGTGACTGGTCCCCATCTAATGACAATCACGATAATTAACTCTGGTGTCATTACCACAGTCTAACTGCAGACAGGATTTTCGACCCGAGTGCATCAACTGAGGCTTGTGTTGCCCTCGTCGAACCATGCCGCGCCAGTGGAGCTGAAGGGACTGTAGGCTCTACATGGCTCAAGTCGTTCATCAAATCTGTGAGTGGAAAGCTGGGGATTGCAGGCGATATCGGAAATATTAACTGTGGACAATTCATCAATAAGCTACCACACATGATGACAATTTGGCCTCACATTTGCGCTCAATATTGGCGTATTTGGAGGTCAATCCCATCTTTACACCCTTCGCAGCAGTGCCAAGGGGTGAGACCCTGCGGGAAAGGTTCAATTGTCATTCAAAGACTGTATATCTTGGAGTATTGGGGATTGAACTGAGACGATGGTTCTACATCAAGCGTTAGGGTGTATCAGCTGATTAACACCGGGCATGTTTCCACTTAATAAATGTAAATCTGTCGTGAACAGTAGTTACATTAACACTTCTACCGACGTTGTCACTGTCGATGGTCAGGCAAATGCTGTTTTGGTTTTTTTTTCTGTTGTCTGCCAACCCTCAAAAGGTTTCAGCTTACACATTGTCACGTTTTCCTTAAGTGACTGTGCTTTCAATTATTGTTTATCAAATGCCTGTATACCATATGTATCTTTAAGTTGCTTAAATGTCGAGTAACCCCTCTTAGGCGAGTAAAATCGAGCCAGCTCTCTAGAGTAGATGTTACTATGCCACTGGTATACTTTGTGCTACAAAACACACCTCCAGCAACTGGGGTGCACAGTTTACGATTGTGTATAGAAACTGCCTCATCGACGCTTTACACATAAGCTACATAAAATGACACCTCGTCACATTTTGTACCCAGTCAGTAACATATTCTTCCATAAATCCATGCAAAAATGTCAAAATGGCATGACGACGAAGATGTAAATCTTGGTTTTATGGGCATCACAGCTGAATAATAACGATTCTGTGTCCCAAAGTAAGTTTACTCGATTTCCATCGACTTTGAAGGTATAATAATACATTTTGCGCTGTGGGTGAAGCTGTCCTTCGCAGAAAAACATTACCACTTAATAGATGGTTTATATTATCAGTTAATTGATGATTTACATTAACACTTAATAGAGGGTTTACATTATCACTGTTCTTTTGGTGGCGTCAAAGATGCGAATGTCACAGTTATAACAAGCTTGTAGTAACTCCATCCTCGTTTCGTCCACCCTTTAGTTAACGCTTACGTCACAACTGACGTCATCACCATCCTCAAACCTATTAACACATCAACAAGAATTATCTGAGTATTTCTTCTTTATAGGTAAATCAGCAATCACAGGTGAGGTCGGTGATTAGGTGATAATGATTAGATGACGTGGTTAAAATGAACTACTACTTCAAAATTGTTTCACTTACGTAACGAAGAGCACGCGTGTATCTGTGTGTGGCCGCCACGATTAATCCGGGTTAGAATGTATATACAGTAGTTCATGCTTGTTGAAAGAGGCGACTGACGGGAAAAGGTGGTCAGGCTCTGACTTTTGACATGTGTCATCGTTTGAAATATGTCATCGTATCCCAATGGCGCAGATCAATGTTCATGATGTTGATCACTAGATTGTCTGGTTTAGACTCGATTCGTTACAGACCGCCACCGTATAACTGGAATATTGCTGAGTGTAGACGTAAAATTAAACTCACTCACTATTCTGTATGGTATTATTGCGCTACTTTGCTGGTATGCCATGCCGTTCAACATTAGATACACTCAATGGCGACAAGTCCTTGCGTTTATCCATTAAAGTCGAAGGACACACAAGGTAGCAACAACGTATATGCCATCATGGCACTGTGGCACCTTTACCTCGATCGTCCACTTACCAGTCAAACGTTCTCTACTACATCACAACCGACCTCTCAACAGCAGAATATATAACAGAATAATACTATTTATTGCATGGTATAATTACACTTGAAAAAAAGTTGAAAAAGGTTGAAAAACACCTTTAATCACTGTTCATGTTTTGTGCACGCTGTGGTGGCTACTTGGACCTAGGGCTACTTGTACCTAGAAATAGTAAAGTCATCATAGAAATCATACATAATTGCAGATTTACCACACAGGATCATATCTCGATTCATGTACTCGAATCATTCGGCTGAATAAAATGGCAGAATCTACTGCTAAATCCATTAAAACATCACACCTTCGTTTTGAAAATAACCAGGAAGATGATGTTTGTAAATGGTTACCAAGTTACGTCCCTTTGAGGTACCAGGAAAACGCCAGTATGGTTAGGAATCCCAGAGTTTAAGTGCTAATAGACACTGAGATATCTTTCTGCTTTTACAGAATATACTCACTGAACTATTCAATATAATCTTATGTGCTCTGTCGATGTTATGGTTATTCTAACCAAGGTCACAGCGTGACCTGGTGCTGAAGTGCTACAAAGTCCAGAACAGATTTGCTCTCCTTGGCACGCATAGTATGCGATGTTCAAATTCCAGATTCACTGTCACTTATTGTGGTGTGTCACTCACTGTAAATTCTGAATACTAGATCGATCCGGACCTTTGACACAGACTTGTCAAAGTTCTGTAAAACATGACCTAATCACTACATTTACTCCGAATATGTTCGCGACAATATTTGTGGCATTAAGCATTAAGTCATTATTTCAAAGGTTTATTCCAACGGTAGGACTAAATGATCCTTTGTCTTTCATCATTTGTGTAATAGTGGGTCCCTCCACGTCAAAGTACCCGGATGCGTGACGTTGATGAAGTCAGTATCGAAGAAAGACGGAAATGGGTTGGTATCCTTTCCCGAATTAGACTTTTACTTTTTCAGAAAACGAAAAATCCTCTGATTCACACAAAAGTCCATGACAATGCTAATTTTGACGTGGATATTTTTTCAAAAAATTATTTTGTGAATCTCAGATTGTCTGTTAATGATATGGACTTAAAGCCATATGCACCATTTGGTAAAGAAAAACATGTCAAGGAAAATTTCCCTCTGACAGTTGACTGATGAGAACGACAAAGGTGGCCGACATACTGACATTAATATTAATATTCAGTTAATAGAGTATCCGAAGCCAGCTCTTATACTGTAACGATAGCCAACGATTGGTCTGTAAAATTGGAGACCAGTTTAAAAAAGGTAGCAGTTAAATTAACAAAATACGCCTTTTTGCCTAGTGACGTGAATTGCAAGCGAAAGATTAGACAGTGATGGACAAGGACAATGTGATTAATCCACGCGGAGTTGCATGATCAAAGACGTGTTCCTTGCCATCAAAGTACACGAGCATGTTTCATATTACTCCCTCCATAAATCTTCTGCAGGTTTCGAAGGCAAAAATGGCAATAAAAACACAGAACGATGACGTTACATGTGTTTGGTGCTTTTTCCGTAATTTCATTCTGTTCACATGTTAACATTGTATTAATGCATTTATACGGAATAAAACTGAGACAGTGTGATTCCCGTAAGTTCCGTATATGTAATAGGGTGCATTTGTGTTTTGTTTTTGTTTGGGGGCATTCAAGACCATTCGTTAAGAAAGGACACATTCACTCTAAATTTCGTACTGCATTAAGCATGATGAAAGGGAGGTAACTCAGTCATTAGACGCTTCAAACACCCTAGTAAGGTAAACATTGCATGTAAGAGTTTCACGGACTTTCAGTTGATATCAGCTTCCCTCTTTTTTCAGATAACAAGAATGTCATTACGCAGTTTTTGACTGCATCTTCATGAAACCGTTTGATTCATACACACTTGCCATGTATTTGTCATTGAAACTTTGAATGATAACGATTCTGTCATTGGATGAAGAACGCTTTCGAGTAGGTATCTTGTATCTTGAAACGTCTCTTTCTTCAGTTGATTGTAATTTGTTTCTTTTTTCTCTTGTCTTATCGATAAGTTAAGAAACGGGTGATTTTAACTCCAGCTGGTACAGGAACAAAACAAATCGAGTTTATGGTAAATGACGAGAAGCTGGACAAGAAAATATGCGTTCTTCTAAATATTAGTACAGATGCTGGTACTTTCACCAAACACGTGATCAAAGCTTGAACTTCACCACCATCATGACATTGTCACCCGTGTTTGTATAATGTTGGTATATGTCATTCCTGTTTGTACAAACATGGGTTACTTAATAGTTGATATGCTTGATAAAAAGTACTACCATCTTTGCAAAAATGGTTCATGAAAAAACAGAAAGAAGTATAAATCCAAACGTCAATTCTACGTAAGTTGACACTACACAAAAAGGGAAATGTTACGAAAAGAATTATAATTCGACATTGTATATACAGTATGTCTGCGCGGGTCGATGCATTGAGAGACAACAAGCTTTCTTTGGTTTATTTTGACACATATTTTATTGTTTGGGTTAATCACATCTATTTCATTAGTACATGGATGCACTATTTCAAACAAATTTAAGCATGTAGAGACCGATTCATAAATTAATAAATGTATATACACTATTAATTGAAAACATGACAACATGACGTCTACTTTCAATGAAACTATAGATAATTTGCTCAAATGAATGAGTGATGCTAATGTTTCAATCTGGGATTACTCGACATATCAGTGTAGACTAAAGCCCGACGTTATCCAGTTATTGAGGGTATTGTTATGCTGCTGACAAATAGAGAAATACATTTCTATATTTTCCATCATGCGTGTGTGGCCATAGGTCTCAATACATAATACAATAATATGGGTGATATTAAACAATCATTTTCGGTTCTTGTAAGGAACATGGATGAATGTCATCAATTTTGTAAGCAAGATATGATGTTAACATAAGTTTTGAGAACATCTGTATTGAGGATTTCCTGATCACATGATATAATCAGGTCGAATTTTATTAAGGAACCCACAATCAAGTTTGTCAGTAATACACTCTAAACACCTGTTAATTCCAAACAACCCACGTTATTAAAGTTGAAGAAGACAGTAACATACATACGTGTTACTCAGACAACTTTGAGATCCATTCTCGAAAGCTCTTTTTTCACAGAGGTTTAAACTGCCGCCATGCCACGGTTGATCAGAAGTTACAATATGCAAAGCATAAGAAAACCTAATGATATCATATGATATCAGCTGCCTTAATTTTATTTCACCTTTCAGTTCAAGATTCTTAAAGTTACAGGTGGTACCAGCAGAGCAAAATTTATGTATCATCACAATTCAACAGTGATGCCAGTGACGCAGCTAGAATCGTAAATTCGAGAGAAGATTTTTGAGAAGATATCTCTAATGAATATGGAAAGGATTTTCTCGCTGTTACTTACTAATATGTAAATCTCATGATGTAATTGAATAATTCAACGGCATTTACATACCGGTCTCAAACATTATTCTCATTTTTAAGATTTATAAGATTCAAACCGACCAGGTATTTGAACCAGTACTTTCTGGCAGGCAATTATATACACGTATACTGTTTTGCATATCTTTCGTGTCGTTGGGCGAAGTTTCGCACGCTAGCGTAGGTACCAACTATTTCAGAATGAAGGTTATTGTTCCAATATCAGAGAAACTTTCTGAGTAACACTGATTAGGGTAAAATAGTGTTGAGCAAATGCTTGGTTCTCTTCTCATGTCATTTATTCCCACGGCTGTTATTCTGGCTTTGCAGTCATCTGTTCAATATTTTTTGGGAAAATGTATCACCCATTTATGAGAGCAAGGGGTACAAGTATTAAAACAACCCCGGTTATCCAGCGTATTGCATCTTAATTAACTGTGGTAAATATATCAGCGTTTCACAGCCAGTACCCTCTATCCTCAACACATCGTTCTTTAAACAGTTTCGTTCGATATTATCTGCGACGTGGAATAAAGAAAAGGTGGATGTTTAAAGACTTTAAATAAATTCTTCTATTATCAGAGTTTCATTGATGTTAAGTAAGTTAGAATTTTAGGTCGCATCGGCTGTATTTCAGCCATATCGTGGCCCATCATCAAAACAGAATAGAGAAGTGAGACTGGCGAAGATGATGACGATGCTGATGATGATTCCACAATGCCGGTGCCTTCTGTAGTTCACCTTCAGCCTTGAATGTGCACACACATTTTTTGACATTCAAACATAGTCCTGAAGTTATTGGCGTTAGGGCTGCAGCCTCCATAGACGAAGGGTTCGCAGAGTCCTGATCTGTAGTTGAAGTAGTAGCGGATGATTTTGCCCGTGCAAAGACCTATCATCGGGGGAAGCAAACACGCTGCAACATGGAACACAACATGTCAACAGAAGCAGATAAAATATGTAAAATATATGTCAATGCATAACAAACGAACTTTCACTCATAACACTCCTATGTAACAATTAAATGGACAAGCAATATCTATAACAAAAAATATGGTAGCACCCTAAAATTTGTTAAGAATTTATAAAGTTAATCGTGGAGAGTTTATTTATACTATTTTGTAAATGTACTTAATGGGCACTTTAAATAACATGTTAGAACTAGCAGTGAAGTACCTGATTCAGCTGAGCTTGAGTGAAAGGAAGGAAACAGTGTCAAAGACAGAGAAAGACATATAAATAAAACACACCAGCATCATGTTTGATTCAAACGGCCAAACCAAACAGTCTAGAGAACGTGGAAGACAGACTTAAATCAGTTGCTGCACTGTATGTTTCAACATGTTTAGAGTGCCCATTGAGCACACATAAAATTGCATCTCATCACAATAATGTTTGCATATGCCTATCAAATTTTAAGGAGCGCCCATATTTTTTGTTTGTAGTGTCTTATGAACTTGCACAAGTTAAGGAAAATATCGTGGCGTGTAAATGATCATGAGAAGTGCAGCAACAATATTCTAAACACGTTGCAGACCGGATTGTGCAAGAATACTCGCACACACATTAAAAATGAATGAATGAATGAATGAATGAATGAATGAATGAGTTAGTAAATAACGTGGATAAATCCAAACCAAGAGTTTTATTGTCTCTTACCTTTTGGTATTGGGAGACAAACAGGCCTTTTTTCGAAGGCAACACATCGGGTGCCAAATCGGCATTTTTTGCTCTGTTGAAAGATCGAACATCATTATACAGTATCCCTGCTTTAATCACATATTAAGTTACATGCACATGGGAAGAACTCCAATGCTCTCCAATGATATTTTGTAATATATCAGATGTATAGGTTCGTCAAAAGAAAGATCAGCTTCAATACATTATATTCAGTGACAGAATGGTTTCGGAGACAAGTACATCCTTAACACAAATCGATACCATTTCCTCCGTAGGCGTTAGTGGGTTAGTAGGCTCATCTCAAAGGTTCATTTTGTTACTTAGATCATTATACACTTACTATACACCACCAACATTAATTGACAAATTAGTCATGATTTCTTTTCTTATCCAAACATTGTCATTACATAAAACCTTTTCTGCTATTAGCATATGATACTTTCGAGTTTGTGAGTGAGTTTAGTTTTACGCCGCACACAGCAATAGTCCAGCTATATGGCGGTGGTCTGTAAATAATCGAGTCCGGACCAGACAGTCCAGTGATCAATACCATGAGCATCGATCTGGGCAATTGGGAACAGATGATGTCAACAAGCATAGTTGCTTTTTATAGCAAGCATGGGTTGCTGAAGGCCTATTCCACCCCGGACTTCACGAGTTGATACTTTCGAAACCTTATGGGGAAGTGTGCAATTTATGTAAGAGATACAAATGTATATGAACTAGTGTCATGGTATTCTTTGACATGTTACATTACCTGGCAAGGATTTGGAGGCAGCCTGACCTCGGACGGACACTGGCATTTCTCGACAACTGGTTTATGTTGACACATTTCGTTACACAGAAGTGCAGATGGGTGCCCTGACCTTGCGAGACCTGAAACGGAGCGTTAACTGAATGTTGAACAAGGAGCAAATGCCGATGCTGCAGCAATCAAGCTCATGAGATTTCTATTAGGCTTAACTCGAGCTGGACCATTTCTCAGAATATCATCCTCTGGATTGACTTGACTTCTTACGGGCAGCCATCGTATAGCGTGAAACCTGCTGAGTGCGGCATTAAACAAGCACTCACTCACTCAGCCACTCCCCAGTGTGAAAACTGTACCTGAAGCAGTATGAGCAGTTTAAACTGGCGTTGTATTTCAAACTGACCAGAAACTGTAACAACAATTACTGAAATCTTAATCTCCACTTTGAATGAAGGACTGTGATTGTTGATGGAGGTTCACACAAATACTTAGTGTTCATGTTGAGGCGATGGTTCCTTATCACGGTGAAAGTATCTTCAGTGAGTCAGTGAGTTGGGTTTTACGCACAGTTTAGCTATATCACGGCGGGAGATACCAGACATAGACTTCATACATTGAACCCACCCATGTGGGGAATTCAACCCGAGGGGCTTTTGGCGTGACGAGCGAACCACTAGCCTACCCAATCGCCCCGAAGGTATCGTGAAGGCTATCTTTTAATATTTAAACATCACCCATACATTCTTCCTGCATCAAAGTATATTTCATTGAGACAGCAATGTTTGCTGTACGTTATGAGATACAATGCAAAAGCTAGAGATATACCTGGCTCGGATGGTTCCCGAGATCTTTGACTCGCCACTGAAAGCAGGATACACGCCATGAGGCATCCAGACAACCCGACACGTGGTTTCATCCTGGAAGCATTATTGTCATTAAAGAGAGGGAGGTGCGTTGTTTTATGTCATGCAACATTTCACAGATAGCTGGATCTATCGTGGTCATAAACCTACAAGGAATATTTTCTCTTCATTGCTCCTTGTTAACTTTATCTAAACCCTGGGCAAAAGACAGGCCAGGTACACAGGAAACTGGATTTGACTTCAAAATTACTTCAAGTACTCCTATCCACGTATTACAAGGCTGAAGCCAAAACACATCTTAAGTCAGGTCCCCAAGAATGGCATCTGTACGTAACTCAAAGAATACCTATTTCTTTTTCGCCGCGATCACACTTTGGTGTATATTATATTTGACGAACCTTAAACTTTATTCTTCTTCAAGAAACAATCCAAAGCACTGGTGTAGTTGAACCATATATAAAAGTATTATGGCTTACAAAAGAACACAGTTGAGCAAAGACGTCCTTGAAATGCATGACCTGACACAATGACGGACAATATCTCCACTTTCTTTCATTCAGAATCATCCGTCATTTACTTTCAAACTGACAAAAACATCCATCTCTCAGAGTGAATGGCTGCTATTCACTTCCTAAAATTCACGGTGACTATGTGTTTTAAAGTATGAGGTTAATTACAGTCGATGAACTATGTACACATAAGTATACTGACCGAATATACTGATCATGAACATACCGAATATTAAGTAAACTACGTTTATAACGAACTGACGGATAGAACGAACTGTTTTGCACGTAGTCAAAAAGTGTAATAATGAACTACAGATATACCAAATACAACTAGTGGCTCTTTATATGTCCAATTCCATCAATCATATTCTCCTTAGTAAGTGAATATTATCATTTTTATAAAATAAAAATACCAACAAGTTATTTGTAAATTTTGCTGTCACCAAACAAAGAGTCATGTTCTTTGACCTTGACTGTCCTATAGAGTGTACCAAACATTAGCCTCTGAACCGGAAGTGTTCAGGGGTTAATGGGTGATTGATAACTTAACAACTTGCTCCCCGTCGGCAAAATTCTACATCCACTATATTATAACCCCAGGCCTTATGGTTTCATATCAGCGCTATTTGATTTCTTTAACGAAGCAAGGTTTTCTGACATATACGTTGAAGTTAAATATACCATTTCTATTTCACAGTATGAGTTCCGTATTCACTCTATTGCAAATCATTTCCTTCGCATTACATGTTACAAGGTACATTCATGTCAAATCGTAAACTTTCACTCCTTTGCTACGAGAAAAGAAAAGGAGAAAAGGAGATGAAACCTGATTTAGTATTTTGAATGACTGGCTGTATACTATATATTCACGTGTCTGTTATGTTTTAATACACAGTCGAGCGTAAAGGTCAAGGTTAGAGGTCATCTGCGTCCCGAGATGTGTCATTATACTACTATACACTAAAACAAAGTTATTAGGATAAAACGTACGTTGAAATCATTAGACCACAGTTTGATTGGATATGACTTGATAACTGAACATTACGTCTGTATGACAAAGAATTAACGTTATATTTTCTTTTGCAAATCAGAATGAGAATGTACATGTCAGTTACTTCCCGAAATGAACGCTTTAAAAACCTAAGGAATATTCGAGAAGATGGTATGTATAAAAGCATGTGTACTCACCCACCTGGTAGTGTATGTCCGAGAGAGAAGCAGGATTGTGTTTGTTACGTCATCGACGTCATAAAGTAGCGGCGCCCTCTCGCGGTTTGACTTCCTGTCTAGTGAGGCCAAGTAGAGGTGCAGTCCCGGGCCATCCTCGTGGAATGTACGAGGTCCACACAGGCCATCAATCTCAATGTCATTGCTTCTTATTTCCATAGGCTATACAACCTGGATCAGCTATTTAAACTCAGCCTTTCAGCACTGAGGGGAATGCCGATTAAGATGAATTCAATTGATTATTTCACTGAAATATTAATTTGCAAACGGCAGTTACATAATCTGGATTCATAATTACCCTTTCTAGCCCCTTAAGCGTGAGTATGTTATGCGGAACGTTGTAAGTTCAAAGAGTATATATATTGAATATGCAACGTGTCGGTGACGCATGTTGACGGAAAACGTTTGACCTTATTGCTCATTTCATGACGGTTTAATTGATAAAGTATATAATTCATGAATATGTTGTTGGGTTACAGTTTCATATGGCTGTAATGATATATTTATATGTGTACCTTAATGCATGCATGCATGTACACACACACAGACACACACACACATGTACATACAGTCATACACATAGGCATACACACATATACATACAAACACACACACACGTACGTACGTAACATTTGAATGCTAGTTCCTTGGCGTGTTTACTTCAGAATTGGAAAAAACACATCAATCTACCCAACACGTATCTGCTTTGTCTTGTCATATTCATGGTAGCTAGAATACATTATCACACAACAAAGCGAACAGATGACGTGAGTGTGTTTAAAATCAGACTGGTTGCGTCATGCTTCGACTAATTTGTTGTTCGCCGATTTATTCATACTTTGCAAACGTGGTTCTGTAAACTAACGATTAGTCTCTGAATATATGTTTTCATTTAAAGATAGATTAATTTCCTTTTAATTTAATGAGAGATTCAGAACCTGAAAATGATGAATTTTAATTATCTTCATTTAGAACTGCTTGCATTGCCGAGTGGTCTTCTGTTAGTGCAATCTTATTGACTGGAAACATTTCTGAATTTACATTGCTAATGATAAGCCTTTAGTAAAATGTGACGATCGTGACGGACCGGATAACCGAATATTTAGCATCAAGAGCTCAAAAAAAATCTAAATGATTTTCTTTTTTTCTTCTTTCGAATATAGGTTTAGGAATGGTCAATAAAACCAGCAAATCTCCATCCCATTTATCACCTTATTCAAGAACTGGCACACATGTATATATGCTTATGTCACAGCAAATACTTATTGCGTGCGTATACATATGGTCAAACATTAATGAATTAGTCCAATGCATGTAGAAGTGATATAACATCCGTTTGTTTCCAGACATGCAGCCAGTAAGTCTGAATACGTCATCATACTATATCATTGTAAGGACGTGTTAGAGATGCTGGCTGGTTAAAAACAGATTTTCATCTTTTTTCGTTGTCATTTGTAACAGCATTTCGTGACAGTTTATTTATTGGGGACAACGGTATCTTCATGTGACTCGCATGCTATGAATAGGTTTTAGGAGGGGGGGGGAGGGGGAGGGGGGACGCATGTGTTCATCCTAATCACCACTGTGACACTTCTAGGACAGGAGTTTGACACAAAAACGGCTACAGTGGACTGGTTGACAGACGTTCGTGTTATAATGGGGGATAAACAATACACAATATCGATGTTTTATCGTTTAAAATGTTTATGCAAATATATTTGGAGCCGTCCTTGTGTCCTGTCAGACCAGTACAAAGTAATCCGATCAAATTACTCATTATTTCTCGACGAGAAATCAAAGTATGTTTCAACGTGTTATATAAAACTGAAGTGCGCATTCCTTGAGTACAAACAAACAAGTTTCTACAACCAACAATATACGCATCTGGATACTTGACACGTTTTGCGCGTTTATTTTCCGGATTTCCGCAAGTATTTGTATTGTTCGACAGTAATGAGGCAGAATTACTGAGGACAGAAACAGTCACCTTTCAAAAGATCTGGACAAATCTCTTGCATGCATTGTCACCTTTTGTTGCAAGCACGGGTTGCTGAATACCTTTTTCTACTCCGGATCTTCACGGGTCGTTTTTTTTTTCAAAAACAGGTGCAAAAAAAGAGTAGCACGTCATCATCATCTGTTTAAGGATTTCCGAATTAAAACACAATACAATTGCGCTTTGTAAACGAATCAACAACAGATAGACTTATCCTTGTTCTGTTGTCTAATAACAACTGACGTCAACGAACGTTGCCAACAACAAATGACGATGACGTACTTCACACATTAACATCCAGTCAACAAGAAATCAAAGTACAACATGCGTCATACGACTGAGGTCTATTGTCAGTCACCTGGACAAAGTGATACATTTTGATTGGACGATGACCCTTTCAGAGGCGATGCCCCAAGGCTCTCATATTAATAATCTGACATGTGTATGAGGAGATGTCTCTACCTAAGGGCATGGGGATTATAGTGAACACGGCACAAGGTGTCAGTGCCTAAGGCATTTCTTGTATGTGTTGTGAGAGGACAGTTAATGTTCTCAAAACTTCGGCCGCACATCTTGTCTGTCTCCCGGACTATTTTGTTTAAAAAAGAAGTTCATCATGGTTGAGCAAGTTTAGATGGTCTCGCCTGCAGTTGCCCTTGAACCATTTGAATTTTCTAGTAGGCAGATGTGTTTGTTTGTCCCATGTCTCAAAACGGCAACATGGTCGACATTTCAAAGCCAGAGTGAGTGCGTGGGTATTATCATACGCCGCTCCTAGCAATAGCTTAGCAGTTTGAGAACGGGAACAGACAAAGAATGAGTTTCATCTATGATGAAACTCAAACTCATGCATTTGGTAAGAACGGACCAAGTAGATAACGGTCAGCTAGAATGTAGGATAACATGCAGTTTAAATGCACTGTCCGAGAGAACATCTGTAATTTTACCCGCAATAATACCTTTGACTACCAATCGCTTGATATGAATTTATTACGAGATACGGACCGACGCGATGGACAGGCATGTCAGTTTGCGAAGAATAGGGATATTGTTACGTTGCAAATTGTTTACATGCGGGGCTATCGCATAATTTAATATGTGCACGGTAAATTGAAGCATTTTAACGTTCAAACCTTGTTGATAGTCCCTCGTAGTTGCCAAATGTAAATCCTTCAGTATTTTCACACTTTTCCGAAACATTTGTCCATATCCTGTGCAGTGATAATGAATTGCTGAGTGATTACCTTGGCTGCAGTTACATGTAGCCTTCCGTTCAACATAGAGACTATCGAAATTCATTGAACAGTCAACAGCAACAGGACGACAAGTCATAAAGTATTTATTTCCTTTCCTAAAAGCTGCAGCTACAATCACATTTGTGTCATACTGCTTGAGATTGACTCCATGGCCAGGCCTTTAATATAGATTCTCGCGGAAGTGGTTTCTGCAGCGCTGGTTACACTCGGTAGTTTCTGCAGCGCTGGTTACACTCAGTGGTTTCTGCAGCGCTGGTTACACTCAGCGGTTTCTGCGGGGCTGCTTACACTCGGTGGTTTCTGCAGCGCTGGTTACACTCAGCGGTTTCTACAGCTCTGGTTCCATTCAGCGGTTTCTGCAGCTCTGGTTACACTCGGTGGTTTCTGCAGCTCTGGTTACACTCGGTGGTTTCTGCGGTGCTGGTTACACTCAGCGGTTTCTGCGGTGCTGATTACACTCTGTGGTGTCTGCAGCTCTGGTTACACTCGGTGGTTTCTGCGGTCTGGTTACAATCGGTGGTGTCTGCAGCTCTGGTTACAGTCGGTGGTTTCTACAGCTCTGGTTCCACTAAACGGTTTCTGCAGCTGTGGTTACACTCTGTGGTGTCTGCAGCTCTGGTTACACACGGTGGTTTCTGCAGCTCTGGTTACACTCGGTGGTTTCTGCAGCTCTGGTTACACTCGGTGGTTTCTGCGGTGCTGGTTACACTCAGCGGTTTCTGCGGTGCTGGTTACACTCTGTGGTGTCTGCAGCTCTGGTTACACTCGGTGGTTTCTGCGGTCTGGTTACAATCGGTGGTGTCTGCAGCTCTGGTTACAGTCGGTGGTTTCTACAGCTCTGGTTCCACTAAACGGTTTCTGCAGCTGTGGTTACACTCTGTGGTGTCTGCAGCTCTGGTTACACGCGGTGGTTTCTGCAGCTCTGGTTACAATCGGCGGTGTCTGCAGTTCTGGTTACAGTCGGCGGTTTCTACAGCTCTGGTTCCACTAAACGGTTTCTCCAGCGCTGGTTACACTCGGTGGTTTCTGCAGCTCTGGTTACACTCAGCGATTTCTGCGGTGCTGGTTACACTCTGTGGTGTCTGCAGCTCTGGTTACACTCGGTGGTTTCTGCAGTGCTGGTTACAATCGGTGGTTTCTGCGGTGCTGGTTACAATCGGTGGTTTCTGCAGCTCTGGTTACACACGGTGGTTTCTGCGGTGCTGGTTACACTCAGCGGTGTCTGCAGTTCTGGTTACAGTCGGTGGTTTCTACAGCTCTGGTTCCACTAAACGGTTTCTCCAGCGCTGGTTACACTCGGCGGGTTTCTGCAGCGCTGCTTACACTCGGCGGTTTCTGCAACGCTGCTTACACTCGATGGTTTCTGCAGCCCTGATTCCACTAAATGGTTTCTACAGCGCTGGTTCCACTCGGCGGTTTCTGCAGCTCTGGCTCCACTCGGTGGTTTCTGCAGCGCTGGTTCCACTAAACGGTTCCTACAGCTCTGGTTACACTCAGCGGTTTCTGCAGCGCTGCTTACACTCGGCGGTTTGTGCAGCACTGGTTACACTCGGCGGTTTCTGCAACGCTGCTTACACTCGGTGGTTTCTGAAGCGCTGGTTCCACTAAATGGTTTCTACAGCGCTGCTTACACTCGGTGGTTTCTGCAGCCCTGGTTACACTCGGTGGTTTCTGCAGCTCTGGTTACACTCGGCGGTCTCTGCAGCGCTGGTTCCACAAAAGGGTTTCTGCAGCGCTGGTTGCACTAAACGGTTTCTGCAGCCCTAGCTACTCTCGGTGGTTTCTGCAGCGCTGGTTCCACTCGGCGGTGTCTGCAGCTCTGGTTACACTCGGCGGTTTCTGCAGCTCTGGTTACACTCAGCGGTTTCTGTGGTACTGGTTACAATCGGTGGTTTCTGCAGCTCTGGTTCCACTAAACGGTTTCTGCAGCGCTGGTTCCACTCGGTGGTTTCTGCAGCGTTGATTGCACTATACGGTTTCTGCAGCGTTGGTTCCACTCGGTGGTTTCTGCAGCGCTGGTTCCACTAAACGGTTTCTGCAGTGCTGGTTCCACTCGGTGGTTTCTGCAGCGCTGGTTCCACCAAACGGTTTCTGCAGTGCTGGTTCCACTAAACGGTTTCTGCAGCCCTGGTTACACTCGGTGGTTTCTGCTGTGCTAGTCACACTCGGCGGTTTCTGCAGGAAATCCAGACTGTCCTACGAATAATAGCTTGCTCCGTAATACTTTCATTAAACTACCATTATGTCTTCAATGTCATTAGTGAATATTATATGTTGACCTCTGAAACGCACACAGAGCAAAGAAATAGTTCTCGATCAGATAATTTGTTGAATTCCGCAGAAAATATACTTCTGACTAATATTTCTTTAGCGTTCATGGTTGCTAGCGTTGTCAATGTATTTTTAGCAGCTATCTCACATTTGACCATATCAAAGATGGTTACGCTGGTGTTCAAAGTTCCAAGGGTATGGCGCGCAACATCATGGGGTCACCATCCGATAGCACCACTGTGAGAGAATGAGCTACGCTTCACCTGTGGGCATTGACAAAAACTTTACCTGAACATTCGGCCCGATGGTATCAGTGGTTGAATAGCTTTTAATAGGTTGATGTAAGAATCGTGACTTATCTGGCAGTAACGATATAACCCTGGCACTTTCCAGCACACGAACAAAGTTACTCAGGTCCCGATACGGATTCACCACGTAGATTCAAATCCAAGAACTAATCATACGACTCCCACACTCCAACACTCCAACACTCCAACACTCTCAGACTACTCAGCATGCCTTCGGCTATTAAAAACAGGACTCATATGTGCAGGGAGTACTTTTTTTACTACATCTCGCATGAAATCATTTGATCATTTTGTACATAAAAGTGTACTTCAACATAACGCCATGCGAAGCAGTTTAGTACTTTCTACACTTTGTCATCTTGACAGTGAAACATCATCACTACATCCTTATAGTGGGATGACTCCATTACTAAACAATGTGAAGTGTTGACTTTACATGGTGCCTCTCCTCATGCACGTTGCCACACAGTCCCCACGGGTTTTGAAGTTGTTTCCGTTGCCTTGGCAACCACCATAGTAGAATTTCTGGCAGTTTCGGGTTTCTTTGTTGTAGAAGTACCGCGGCATGAGAGCTCTGCATGGTCCAAGTGACCTGGTCAGCTGACACACTGTGTAAACAGGACATACAATACCATATTTCACATTACAAAACAGTGTTAAACATGAATGTGTTTAGTGTTTTAGGATCAGACATTCATTACATACTGCCCTTCTCATGTTGAGAGGTGGGGTTGCCTTGTGGTCAAAGCGTTCGCAAAACACCCGGGTTAGATTTCCCACATGCCTGCAGTGTGTGAAGCCCAATTTTGCTGTTTCCCCGGCGTCTTATTGTTGGAATATTGCTAAAAGTGTGTAAAACCTTAAACACTTAATCGCACTTCTTATAAACTGCTGTGTCCGGGTTTTTGTTGTTGTTGTTGTTGTTGTTTGTTTGTTTGTTTTTGTTTTTGTTTTTTTTGTTTTTTTGTTTTTTGACGATTTGTGTATATTAGTGCTCTTCCTTTGCCCTAACATTAAAAGTCGAAGAAGGAGCAGTTGTGATAAGATGAACAGCAATAAAGCATAACAGTACCCTTACCTGAGCGATCGGCAACGCAGATTGGATCTCCCTCAATCATTTTACACCGCTGCCCTGCTTGGCAAACTTTAGTCTGAAGCATGGAAACGAATCAGTTGGTTGTCTTGAGGTACACACACCTGAGCGTTCTTGTATGTCCGTGTCTTTTTCTTGTTGACATACAGCGGGACATGTGGTGGTATTGTGGGCATTAAATCGTATTAAACAAAAGGAGGTGCAGTACGAGACACAGGTAAGCATTTCAGGTTGAAGATACTGATAAAATGAATATCGCTGAATACGGTTTGCACCATCAGGTCATTTGATCGTGGGTTCGAATCCTATAGTGTTCCCTGATTACCGTTCTTGATTGGTAGAACCATATCTGTGCTCATGGGTTTGACTCAAGTGGAAAACACTTAAGATATTCATCACCGCGGGCTTTCTTCCCATTTTGTTAACAAAGACACGCACCTAAACATGCTTATCGGTTGTATTTAGTTTACCAACATCTTTTCTGATATATCCGTCTATCTAATCACCAGTTGTCAACCAAAGCGACACTACAGGCGCAAGCTTTGGATTTGCAGCAATCATTGCCGTAATGTGATAGTCATATAACAACCACTTCTTAGCCTCAGCTTATTTCTTCTGAGACACATATTGTCATGAATATGATCGATCAGGTAATGCTTACCTTGCATCTGGAACAGTCACATCGAGGATCAGTCACACCTCGCCGACAGATAAAGAAACAACGGATTGTTTTCATGTAGCCGAGGACGTAAGACCCTGGAAACAGTATCCACAAATGTACGTTTGTGATAACAACATACCGTCACAAAATATTAGTGGTTCCTGGCAATTATGTACATGTTTTCGCTTTTAAATACCCTTCATCACATGTCAGAACCATGGGCTGACCATGGAGTAACATGGTTGCTTTGCACGCTTAAATCGCTTTGGTGATTGATATGCAAGTTCCCGTAGGTTCACTTCCAAATACAAGACTCCTTCATCTTTTATAACAGTGCAAACATAGGCCATTTCTATGTATAAGATCATATTCAAAGCTCATTGAAAATTACTAACACGGTCAGTGGACACGATGAATCCCATCTATATTGTGATCTGTGGATATTACAACCCACTCGTATTGCAGCCCGCCTGTGATTCAATGTTCAAGCTATTGATCACTTTATCTGGTCTAGATTCGGTTATTTACAAACCGCTGTCATATAGCTGCAATATTGCTGATTGCGGCGTGAAACATCAAACAAACAAACAACAGGTTCACTTGCGACAATGCCACTATCCTGTTAAACGGTGCGTACCACCTTACCTTCACCTGTAGCCATGGAAGCTGCTGCTCTCTGGGACGCGATTTCTCCATTGTCCGTCATACTGTGGCCAGGCATTACAGCACAAGTCATCATCAGGACCACAACAAGCATCAACGTATTCATCCTCATCTGGAGTAACATTTGCAGTTCAGCTTCAGTGTGCATACGTATTTATGGATATAATGCCAGAAATTGCGTCATCAAGAGCAGGAGAAACGTCCACGTATTCATCTAATGGAGTGCGTGAGTTTAGTTTTACGCCGCACTCAACAATATTCAAGCAATATGGCGGCGGTCTGTAAATAATCGAATCTGGACAGGGCAATCCAGTGATGAACAGCATGAACATCGATCTGCGTAATTGGGAACCGATGACTACCCGATCCCTTTAGTCGCCTCTTACGACAAGCTGGGTCGCCTTTTACAGCAAGCGTGGGTTGTTGAAGACCTATTCTATCCTGGAAGTTCACGGGTGTCATCTGAAGGAAGATGCAACATTGCCAATTGCCCTCATTGCCCATTTGTATTCTTTGGTATGACTAACGCATGTCTGCATAGGGAACTTCTTGGTAGAAACTACGATGGCATGTTTCATTGCTGTACGTCAATATTTCACATAGTTCAAGGGCAGGGCCATAAAATGTCTTTCAGAAGTCACAACTATTGCATATTATTATCATCTGAAATACAAAGAATTATCTTTGTAAACATTCCCAGATGCACATACCTGAAAACGTGAATAATATAGCTCACTGGATGTGGAAAGGTAGAGAGCTGCACCCACTTCTGTTCCCTTCTTCTTGGGATTCTGTAAACAATCTCGTAGCTAAACCGTATAAGTACTTTCATAAAAGTATCTCTCTGACAGTCACATGGCAACTCTCGTATTACATTGGCGTCAGTTCTTTGTTTTACAGGATACAAATCCGTGATGAATCATACAAAAGATGCTTCAAACGTGGGCATTTATCACAGAAAGACTAAATCTCATGTCAGTGCTACCGGACATAAACTTACGTAGCTTTAACCATAAAATTACCATGTAAACCCTTCCAGCTTAACCTACACTGCAAGAAGATTAGGAACAGACTGTTCTATATTCAGGGGATAGGGATGGCTTGGGGTTCAAATATTTAACCCGCCACGTAAATCCCCAACCAGATGATAGTGTTGAAAATTATGCGAATAGTTCTTAAGTAACGACATAGGCATTTCCCAATAGTTCTTAAGTAACCACATAGGCATTTCCCAATAGTTCCACACAGTAACCACATAGGCATTTCCCATTAGTTCCTCACAGTAACCACATAGGCATTTCCCATTAGTTCCACACAGTAACCACATAGGTATTTCCCAATAGTTCTTAAGTAACCATATAGGCTTTTCCCAATAGTTCTTAAGTAACGACATAGGCATTTCCCAATAGTTCTTAAGTAATGACATAGGCATTTCCCAATAGTTCTTAAGTAAAGACATAGGTATTTCCCAATAGTTCTTAAGTAACCACATAGGCATTTCCCATTAGTTCTTAAGTAACCACATAGGCATTTCCTAATAGTTCTTAAGTAACCACACAGGCATTTCCCAATAGTTCTTAAGTAACCACATAGGCATTTCCCATTAGTTCTTAAGTAACCACATAGGCATTTCCCAATAGTTCTTAAGTAACCACATAGGCATTTCCCATTAGTTCCACACAGTAACCACATAGGCATTTCCCATTAGTTCCACACAGTAACCACATAGGTATTTCCCAATAGTTCTTAAGTAACCACATAGGCATTTCCCATTAGTTCTTAAGTAATGACATAGGCATTTCCCAATAGTTCTTAAGTAATGACATAGGTATTTCCCAATAGTTCTTAAGTAATGACATAGGCATTTCCCAATAGTTCTTAAGTAAAGACATAGGTATTTCCCAAAAGTTCTTAAGTAACCACATAGGCATTTCCCAATAGTTCCACACAGTAACCACATAGGCATTTCCTAATAGTTCTTAAGTAACCACACAGGCATTTCGCAATAGTTCCACACAGTAACCACATAGGCATTTCCCATTAGTTCTTAAGTAACCACATAGGCATTTCTCAATAGTTCTTAAGTAACCACATAGGCATTTCTCAATAGTTCTTAAGTAACCACATAGGCATTTCCCATTAGTTCTTAAGTAACCACACAGGCATTTCTCAATAGTTCTTAAGTAACCACATAGGCATTTCCCATTAGTTCTTAAGTAATGACATAGGCATTTCCCAATAGTTCTTAAGTAAAGACATAGGTATTTCCCAAAAGTTCTTAAGTAACCACATAGGCATTTCCCAATAGTTCTTAAGTAACCACATAGGCATTTCCTAATAGTTCTTAAGTAACCACACAGGCATTTCCCAATAGTTCTTAAGTAACCACATAGGCATTTCTCAATAGTTCTTAAGTAACCACATAGGCATTTCCCATTAGTTCCACACAGTAACCACATAGGCATTTCCCAATAGTTCCACACAGTAACCACATAGGCATTTCCCAATAGTTCTTAAGTAAAGACATAGGCATTTCCCAATAGTTCTTAAGTAAAGACATAGGTATTTCCCAATAGTTCTTAAGTAACCACATAGGCATTTCCCATTAGTTCTTAAGTAACCACATAGGCATTTCCTAATAGTTCTTAAGTAACCACACAGGCATTTCCCAATAGTTCTTAAGTAACCACATAGGCATTTCCCATTAGTTCTTAAGTAACCACATAGGCATTTCCCATTAGTTCTTAAGTAACCACATAGGCATTTCTCAATAGTTCTTAAGTAACCACATAGGCATTTCCCATTAGTTCTTAAGTAATGACATAGGCATTTCCCAATAGTTCTTAAGTAAAGACATAGGTATTTCCCAATAGTTCTTAAGTAATGACATAGGCATTTCCCAATAGTTCTTAAGTAAAGACATAGGTATTTCCCATTAGTTCTTAAGTAACCACATAGGCATTTCCCATTAGTTCTTAAGTAACCACATAGGCATTTCCTAATAGTTCTTAAGTAACCACACAGGCATTTCCCAATAGTTCTTAAGTAACCACATAGGCATTTCCCATTAGTTCTTAAGTAACCACATAGGCATTTCTCAATAGTTCTTAAGTAACCACATAGGCATTTCCCATTAGTTCTTAAGTAACCACATAGGCATTTCTCAATAGTTCTTAAGTAACCACATAGGCATTTCCCATTAGTTCCACACAGTAACCACATAGGCATTTCCCAATAGTTCCACACAGTAACCACATAGGCATTTCCCAATAGTTCCACACAGTAACCACATAGGCATTTCCCAATAGTTCCACACAGTAACCACATAGGTATTTCCCAATAGTTCTTAAGTAACCACATAGGCATTTCCCAATAGTTCCACACAGTAACCACATAGGCATTTCCCAATAGTTCTTAAGTAACCGCAAGACAGGACAGTTGCAAACTATAAAACTCACGAGAAGGTTTATCGATGAGAATTTAGCTGACCTGACATTGTGTAGCTGGCATTTTGCTCATAACGATGTTAAACTAAACAAAGTCTAAACATGACAACAATCAACGTTAAGGTATGCATACTACAAACAAAACGCATGGGAACACCCTAACATTCGACTCATTCGCCTTAGAGTAGAAATGCCCTCACCAGATCTAAGCTATATGACTATCAAAGTTTAGAATGTTTTTATACTTTATGTTTCTAAGGCAGGAGGACAATACATGGATGAACACCTTCTTCATTGCTATGAGAGCGACGTTTCGATGCGGGTTCTAGGATCGTTATCAAGCGATGAACGTCGCTATCATAGCAATGACGATATTGTTCATCTATAGATTGTCATCCAAGTGCTTGTCAACGGTGTTAGAACCTACACCGAAACGTCGTTCTCATACCAATGAAGAAGGTATTCATCCATAAATTGTCATCTTTTCTTACTACTTCAACTTCTAAATGCCTCTCAGAGAATTTAACTTGATGTTTGTAATATACATTAAATCCAATGAACTGGTTTTAATACCCTTATTTCCTTCTTCGGTGGCGGAGCTGTCCCCAGAGAGAGGTGGGGAACTGGTGGTATGATTCATGGTCGCACCATGTTACCAAAAGTTAAAGATTACTTTTGTTGTTACCGTGCCTGGAACTGTAACAAAGCAATAAAAAACTGAATGGGATATTAAAACCCATTCAAACTCAATTTCTTTGCTTTGTGTTGTTTATACCGCGTCCGAGAATTGTAACAGCTTCAAGAAGGCGTCCCTGTGTGTGCGTGTGGGCCTGTATACATGTATATGTATTTTTTATATTTCATCATTAATATATTACGTGACGTATGGTTTGTGTATATATTTCGGACTCCAGCGTCCGGTATAGAGGATACCGATAGTGTTGTTTAAATGATGAAACCGATAAAAACAACGTTTACAAATTAATAAGTGGATTTGACTTTGACATGGCACTACAATCCTTATGAAATGCATCACCATCGAATACCATTTCCTATGTGGTTCTCTTTGCACTTCCACAGGTGTATCCTTAAAAAATCTTCCTCTTTCTCTAAGTCAGATAGCTATCTCACAGCACATGTCATTTGCATTGACAACATAGCGTGCCTCCGGTTAGGAATGCAATCGCTGCTTCTGTGTTAACCGTAAAATACATGACCTTCGCAATCATAAAATACCCAATAGCAATGTCATCTTGTAACATGTTTAAAAATGGCTGCAGATGTTGTCTTCCCTAAGGGTGTGGAACAGTGGGAACGTACGAAACACGCCTTTGGCAAAGCATGTCAGAGAAAAACTCCAGAATGCCTGAAACAACACACTTTTGACAGAATACAAATATTGACTCCAGAAGAAGAGCTCAGAGTTGAACGCTCGCAAAAGAGTTGTGAGTGAGTGAGTTTAGTTTTAAGCCGCACTCAGCAATATTACAACTGTATGGCTGCGGTCTGTAAATAATCGAGTCTGGACCAGACAATCCAGTGATCAACAGCATGAGCATCGGTCTGCGCAACTGGGAACCGATAACATGTGTCTGACCACCCGATACGCAAAAGAGTAAACGCCACCAGTATTTCTGCTACGGTAGTCTTTTCGTAATCGCTTGGTGTTGTTGATTTGGGGAAACAAGACATTCTTAGTGTTGACTACTTCACAAGAAGTCATGATAGGCAAAAATCCCACGACCTTCTCTGTTTGTATTTACCATCTGGGTGAGGTGTAATTAATAAAATAGAGATCATAATGACATTCGGTTGTTATGCGCTTTTTAGCACATGCATTTTGCTGATGATTTTCTTGTTAAGCACATCAAATTTCAAAAGGTCAACTGAAGAATGTAGTATGGTGGTGATCAAAATGATGTCCTTCAGTACACAATTTCATGACTTTGAATGTGATTCAGCAAACATTCGTCACATATTGTCCGAATTGCAACATAAGGCACATGTGGTCCAGTTCGAATATATTTCAGTTACAGAGTGCCAGCGTTCCATTTAGACACTTATTCAATATGCTGTTCGAGAATATTGCAATTCACCAAAAATACAAACACATATTCTAATTTACATCTGCATGGTATCCTCCTTATAGGGTAATGAAAGTCGATATTTACTGCATGTCGTGCGCGTGGGCATATCCTGTTCTTGTATCCATGACATTATTGGGCATTTAAGGCACGCGAACCTGAAAAATGGGTGTGTTTATTATAAGTACCGAACGTGTTTTGCTTTTCAAAGAAGAGAAACTTGAACTCTTCTTGACATCAAAACTTTCAAAAAAGCTTGTGACAATATAAGATTTACATCTTCTTCGTTCGACACCCTACCTGGCAACGTTGAGCGGTTCAGAAATTCAAACATACATGACAGTCCTGGTTTGGTTTCAGTCCTTCAGCTGAGCAAAGGGATGCAACTCTGAGCAGGGGACTATTTCGCGGTGGTGCATTACTCCTAGTGGATTTACATTTGTGTGTATTGCTCAACGATGTAGTTAGCAATATTCCAGTTTTGTGACGGTGGTCTGTGATCAGTCGACTCTAGACAAGACAATCCAGTCATCAACAGCATGAACACTGATTTACACAACTGGGATACTCTGGGATATCAACCAAGTTATCCATCCACATCACTAAAACCCCTCCAATAACAAGCATTGGAAGCTGAAGACCAATTTTATACCGGATATCGAAAGGACGCCTCTTATAGCGAATAAGACCTAAGCTCTGCCCAACCTGAAGTATACTGACCGAGATGTTAAGAGAATAAGACACTTCAACTCTTTGATTCAAAAGGATCGAAAAGGTTAACCTCCGTGCTGGTGTTGGAGTTCAAAAACCACGGTCATGATCACATCAAATGTATGATTCGAACACACAGTTCAATCACGAATCATGACAAAAACAAGCAAATCTTAAAATAAATACATTTTATTGAAAAACAACTTATGGAAATTACTCAAGGCAATACTCAGTTATTCTTCAGGTTTTGACGACGATGGGTGACTTGCCAACAATGTGAGATGAAGAGGACAAAATGCTGTAAATGCCACTGGGAATTCAAGTATTGAATGGATTTGCTTCAGTTACATTGTTAAGGCCTGGGGAAGAATAAGCCTCTCTTCCTGCAGGTTCTCATACACGCCCTCTTGGTCTTAAAATTGTTACCGTTTCCTCCACAGCCGCCATAATGGAACTCCTCGCACCTGTTGGTGGTTTTATTGTAGTAGAAGCGATGAACCATCTCTGAGCATGTCCCTACGTCCTTGGTCATCTCACAGACTACAATCACATAAAACATACATATGGTTACCTGAAAACGTCTTATTCAGCTTAATTATTGTTGGAACGAGTGATTAAGATGTGTATCATTTAACGCCGCTCTCAGCAATATATCGACATTTTCACGGGGCATTATCGTGATTGGTTGACTGTATGGCTTGTTGTTTAGTGCCGCATTTCTCCAGCTATATGGCGGCGGCCTGTAAATAGTCCAGTCTAGACCTGACAATAATGTGATCAACAGCATGAGCATCTATCTATGCAACTGGAATACGATGACATGTGTTAACCATGTCAACAAGTCTGACCTGACCACAATCCTGTTAGTCGTCAATCGTCAAAAGCATGGTTAGATTGATTCTAACCAGAGTCTTCACATATCACATTATTTGGAACAGCTTGGAACATTTTTTGCATCTTGAAAATAATCCCGGGTGGTCGAACTGTTTGTGTGTTTGTTGAACGCGCTCAGCGATGTTCCAGTTAAATTATTGGTGTTTTTTTATTTTTGTTTATGTATTTTGTTTTGTTTATTTTGTTTCATCTTGAAAATAATCCCAGGTGGTCGAAATGTTTGTATGTTGATAAAAGCGTGCTCAGCAACATTCCAGTTAAATTATGGTGTGTTTTTGTTTAATTTGAAAAGTAAAGTTACAAATCCATGTCAGTGGTGAAATATTACTTATCTGAATGAGTAAATAGACTGAGGGTATTCATTTCATCTGATATAAGCATCTCTTTCACATGACCCGGAAATGTGTTCTTATCACATAACAAGTCAACTATACGTACAGCTTGTTCGGCTTGAACAGAGCTACTCTAAATATGCATGACCCGGGAGGTCAAATGGCACAAACGGCAGGTCGAGATAACTTCATTAAACAGGGGAGCAGAGAATGTAATGATATTAACGCTGCGTTCTCACTAAAGCATGCACACATCGGAAACATTAAATCATCTGTAACTTCATTTTTTTAAAACGTTAGGACATTGCTAACGATTTCTCGACACAGAGATGTCAAACGGCGACCTTGTCTCAGCTGTTCGGACATGTTGACAATCAACTGACAAAGGTGCACCCCTTCACAATAATAGACCCAACCTGTTGTGACACGGTCACGCAATGAATTAGCATTCGCTTGATCAGGTCAAGCTGAACACACTGCAGCTGTGTAAGATGGAAGAGTATTGAATGAACAGTTCAATCGTTAGGCTACTACCATTAAGAGGCTCTGTGATTTACCTGATTTATCTTTGACACAGCGAGGAAATCGGCCAAGCAACATCTTGCACACCTTGCCATCAGCACATTTCAGTTGCTGAAAACAGAATCACATTAAAAAGTCAAGATTACAGAAACGGGATAGTGTTAGGGCTGGGACGGGTAACCCGAATACCCGGGATGGGTGAGTAATGAGTCAGTACCGGGTACCCATACAAATACCCGGACCCGTTGTGATCATGTGGCTAATAGATTAAAAAATGTAATATATTTTTCTGTCATGATTATATGTTGTCTTGTCTTTAATGATTTAGACATCATTACAGTCACCTCATTTTAATACTATCCATGGTTAAGAAATTGAAAAGCTTTAAATTTTAGCCTCTGAGCTGAAGAAAATATTGCCATTTTTTGCAGATTTGATGTCAGAAATTAACATAACTTCTATCTGGGTAGGGTAGGGTAATATTGGTGAGGCACCCGTGTAAAAAATCCGGCCCCTTCTTTAGTTTCTACCTTGCACAGTCTCATACAAATCATATCTTTTATGTCAGTTGATTCCTGTCCCCGTCAGAGTTTGTTGATAATTGACCACTTACAATGAGTAACTTTCTGATCGACTTTCCGTTTAAACCCATCCAAAGAAAACACTGTTTCTCTGGTCGTTTAACGGCCTTTTTTTGTCATAATACTTCATGGCATTAAAACAAGTGCATGTTGGTACCCGTGTCCCGCCTATAGAAGTAAATAGAACGACATTCAAAGTTAGCATTTCGCCTTGATCCTAGAAGACTTATACCATTGTGCAAAAACCAGAAGCTCAGATTCTACTTACATCACATGAGTTCTCCAGCCTGGGTTGACACTTACAGTCAGCTGGAACGTTGCCAAAACGACACGCCATCCAACATCGTAGAGGGCGGAAAATACGACCCAAGTCACGAAATGGGCGGGGACCTGCCAAAAGCAAATGGTTTTGAAAAAATAATCATCATACAGAATGATCATTTATTCTGAGAGATGTAGATCATAAGTAGGTTTCATCTTAATGTGACATTGATTTATATTATCAGGTACTGATATTTCATTTCCATACATATGAAAATTGTTTAGCTATCATAAAAGTATTCGCTACATTAAAATTTACTTGTTTAGCATCGCTTTAAACTGTAATGCAGTAATACGGTTATGTTGGGTAATCCAAAAACAACTTCCATGGAACCCAAAACTTCGGGCATGACCAGGGATCCTTATTCTTGAAACGTTCGCAACCTTAAGAATTCTTAAGTTTCATTGTACCCACTGTGTTAAGAGTGGGCTCATGACGTTAATACGGGAGAGGACGTTTCGAGAATACCTAGGCAGGTGTCTTAATGATTACCTTTACGGTGGAGCACACAAGTTCGGGCATAACCTCAGTTAGTCAACGATTATGTATTCTGAAGAGCTCACAAACTCGGTTCCTTAACGATTAGGCTGCATAAAAAATTAAATGTTTCTCGGTCACATTTTCTTCACAATTGACGAGGGCGGTAGGACTTTTTGTATACTTTTTTATTTTTTTATTTGTTATAGAAAAAAAGAAACGAGGGGGAACACATTTTTATCTTTCTTCTCTCAGAAATACAGCTTGGAAAGTTTAGCACGTGTTCATGAGTTATGGATTCAGTCACACTCGTTCTTACAGACACTGATTCTTAAAGTGGATTAATCGATGATCGGGACGAGGCCAAGTCAAAATTTATGTTTTCTTTAAATGGTTCTTTAAATGTGTTAAGATCACAAATAGAAGTGACGCGCCGATGCCCAAGGAACATTTCACATTTTTTATTTAGCCTTACAGCTTCTGCGAAGCTGACAAGCCCAGGCATACATACAATCTCAACGAAAATAATACATATTTTTAAAACCGGAATCAGCGGCTTTTGATGGCCTAAAAACACAGTTAGTGGAATCGCCATCAATGGAATTTACAAAACAATATCATCAGAACATTTATCTTTAATTGTGTAGGAGAAAAGGTCTTTATGGAGATAGAGAGATTTTGGGGGTTTTTTTTCTTTTTTCTTCAGTTAAAATAATAATTATTACATTTGTACCTTGCCTGTTCATGATTGGACTCGGGGTGGTCGTGTCCACGGAGACTGGCATCGCCGTCATTGATGAACCGTCGGCAGTCACCAGAGCAACACCCACAAACGCAAGAATGGTCAACAGCACAAAACCTTGTGGTATCATAGTGAATCTGAAAGCATTTTAACATTATAATAACAAGTAGCTTAAGCCATTGTTTGATAGGTGTGGTTAAGTGGTGTTCACATGGATAATGTGTTACAAGGATTAATATTACGCATACACTATATACCTGTTTTATATATAGTTCCTTGCTTATGAAGTATTTTTGCCATCATAAAGCGATTGTCAAAAAGCTTCTCATGATTGTGCAGCAAATATACCCATAGAAACTAGGAAAACCCATGAGAGTTCATGTACAAGTGTTCCTTTATCTATTTCCAGAATTTCATTCACAGTGCAAAGACATACTTTGTGAAGAGAAGAAACCTAGATGAGAATAAAGGAACAATTGTACTCTACCTAATTCGTTTCCATGAGTATAAGAGTTCTTGTACCTCTTTTTCTTTTTAACGCACCGAGTTCTCATTAAGGGATTGGCATCACATTTTAGGCTCGCTTGCGTATGTTGGGATGTATCATAACACATACACGCACTTTCAATAAAAACATTCTCAACACACACAATACATTTAATACCTACCATGGTCCTATCTCATTTTGATAACTTATCAATCCTTAAATAAGTAGAGAAAAACTGCATTCTCAAACTTTTGCACCCATCGCCTTCCTATTAACAGTTTTTAAACGGTTGCCATTGTTTTCAACATATTTAAGAAGCAAAAACGCAAAAGAAAGATAATTATACTTACAGAGGAAGAGCGGGTATTAAGGAAGATTATTTTCTTGTGTGGTGACGTTTCCTAGAGGCTGCCCATTGTCTTATTATATAGTCTCACGTGTAACGTCATGCCTGGCCTATATGTCATTTATCATCCACAATGTGTCATATTTTATTAGCTTGACGCCATGCAGAACGTCTACTGTGACGTCAGACAAGAAAAGATAAACAAATTGTGGTATAATTACCCCTGGTCGTGCCTTATGTTCTCACACACCACGATGTATACTGTATGCATTTGAATTGTAAGCACCATTGCCGGAGGCTTGTCGTGATTTGCTGGCTGATCAACAAGTGGTTTGAAGGACGTGTATTGCGCAGCATATGGATGTGCAGCCAGTTTGTATTGTGAAGAGAAAATATGATGTTTATTTTTGTTTTTGGGAGGGGGTGGGGTGTGTGTGTGTGTGTTGTTGTTGTTGTTTGTTTGTTTGTTTTTGTTGTTGTTTTTTTTTTTCGACCATTTGTGAATCACGACATAAACACGGATTCTGTGTTTTCCACTTTTGAAGAATTAATGTGGCTAACTAATGACATGAATTTGGCATCGAATTTTCTATTGTTTTATCAAAACAGCGACAGCCATTTATCATTTAATGCTACACGTGCAAGCACTATGTGGTCAGTGAATATATGCGGTTTTCTTAATAGCGTTAACTGTCAATTTAGACTTGATCTTCACCAGTCCATGTTTGTAGACATCAGGTCATAAATGGAATCGACTGGTCAGGGTCGCTGAATATCGTAGGCCAGTTCAGTAGAGCGATGCTGACGATGTCAATCACTGGATTGTACAAACTCGGCGAAATTTAAATTATTACCTGAAGAGACTTCCAGTATGACAATAAACAACACACAAATAACATTAACGATATGATATTTAGTATTAACCATGGTATTTATAATGAGACTGAGGGTGGTCAGTCATCCGTGTGGACAGCAATATTCCAACAGAATCTGCCTTGGGGCACACAGTCATTTAGGTTTATCGAGCACACTCCTGTTCACAAACTGTAATAAAACTAGCAGATGCTAACATTTTGTTTAAACGTGTTCCATGAAACCGTGTGCTTAGTAAAAATAACATTTGACTTGTCTTTGCGTGTACTTGTAATGTGTGTCACAGGTGGAACAGTTATAGATCACCATTTTTCCAGAGGGTTTTTGTTCGGTTCAACGAACCTTAATTCACTATTTATTACAAATATATTCAGAGAAGTAATAATCGACGGTTGCAGAGATACCTTGTACAGTTAAACAAGGCGTTTGAACACTGGAGATCAGTTTCAAATACTTCAAGTCCTGTCACTTCATAATATTTCGACTTTCAAATTACTTCTCTTCAGGTGATCAGGTGAAATGGATGTATAGATAGATAGATAGATAGATAGATAGATAGATAGATAGATAGATAGATAGATAGATAGATAGATAGATAGATACTCGTGGGTCTGGGATAGAATATGCCTTCAGCAACCCATGCTTGCCATAGACGGGGCGACTAAGCTTGTCGTAAAAGGCGACAAACGGGATTGGGTGGTCAGGCTCGCTCACACGCCATTGGTTCCCAACTTTGCAGATTGATGCTCATGTTGTTGATCATGATCATGTCTAGTCCAGATTGAATTATTTATTGACTGCTGCTATATAGCTGGAATATTGCAGAGTGTGGCGTAAAACTAAACTCATTCCCTCACTCACTGGAAGCCACGCGACAACCCTGTCAACATCAAGAATTAATTTTACCACCATCATATTAACGTAAAATTAGTAAAACGTAAGCAATACAATGAGTCCAAAACTATATTTTCAGCTAATATTTTCACCTTTCTGCTCTCTTGCTCGTGACGAAAAACATGCAATACGGCCTCAGATGGCCTTATTCAAAGTGACAAAGAATGTGTTATCACAATTATCAACGTTATGTTTAAAATAGAACAGCTTTATTCGTAGTCAATTAACTTTTGAAAAATTAAAAAATGTTTATGCAGAGAGACTTGCGTACGTTACAATTGCCCTAAATTCACGAGACGCTGAGAGTCGATGTGATTCACGAATACACTTGTCGTATAAGAAAAGTATACCGGTGTGGTATGTATGATGTGGATTACCCACATTCATTTATCAAAGTTATTCACCCTCCGCCATAAATTATAATATAAAACGCAAGACAAACAATGCATATTGAATAAAATAGATTCTTTCAAATAGGTACTCAGATTTAAATGAATCTGAACGAATACATTGTATATAAATAATGATGAATATGCAAGGAGAAGATGAGATTCGGGTATGGGGTTTAATATTAAGTTCAATGCTGTTTCATGAATATTGCCCTGCAAGGTGTACGTGTGATGATGTTTTAGAGTTGTAGCCGACTGAGATACCATGACCCTCCACACAGCACGCCCCCAGCCGACCAGACTTCGGTGGATCGTTCGAGGACCTCAAAATCACTGTTTGTGGATTCCACACACACAGACTACGGTACAAACAATGACTGATCTGTACAAACAGATCCGTGAAGCGGATCATTATTGGTCTTCAGCAAACCCATGCTTCATGTAAGAGGCGACTAACATGATCGGGTTGTTCTGTTGATCTGGTTCGCTGATTTGGTTGACATATGTCATGACATCTCATTTTGGGTAAATCGATGCTCTTGATGTTGATCACTGGTCTATCTGGTCCAGGCTCGAATGTTTACAGACCGACACCATATAGCTGAGTGCGGTGTTAAACAACAAACCAACAAACAACCTTACAAACACTACATGTGGATCTAAAACAGTGTCATCATTTCTGTCACACACGGTGGACCCAGTATACACGTCCTGACGAGCCTATAAGAACCCGGTAGGCCTCACAAACACTTCCTGTGAACTATAGTAGGTCCAAATTCATCATACTCTTGCTTTGTGATAAACATTCTTTGGAAAGTTGTAAGCGAGGCTAAGATGGAGCCACCGATCCATACATTGTATTTTCGCTCAGGGGTAGCAATCACTTTCAATTTCATAGTTTTGGGAATCAGTTTTTTAAGCTCCTTTGTCAGTCGCTCATCTATACCTGGAATTCACAAAAGAAAACAATGGAAAAAATACTTCCGAAGATCTTAATCATTCCTGACATTTTACTGCCATGTCTTTTAGGTTTTTCATGCATATACTCACATTGTCAGTCTAAATCCTTACTACACAGTAAAAAGAACCGTTCATGATCACAATAAAAGTGATTTCTTTGTGATAAATATAATTACCAATTTATGCCTTCGAACTTTTTCGAATATAGTTATCGTAACATTTGACAATCACATAACGCTCAGCGTCGTGGCGTAAATTAGCCCAAGCGCAACAGACACAGTGAACCAAGCTGGAGTCCAGTTGTACAAAACAGCCTCTGCGCTATGACTACCTTAAGTCTATGCTCTGGTGTGAGAGTTTCGGTCACCTAAGCGCAAACATCGCTTTGAACAACGGCGTCCTGCTCGTTATTACAAACTAAGTTAACCTTTTCAGCCAAAACTGGTAATGTGGTTTTGGGCACTACTCACCAGGGAACATGGTCGAGCCTCCAGACAGGATGAAGTTGACGCACATATCTTTCCTTACGTCAATATCGCATTTCTGTAAGGTCTTAAACATCATCTCATGAATCCCTCGACTCTCCATGCCTAGCAATAGAAAACTCTCAAAATGTACACAAAGGGACATTACATGGGGTTCGTGACCATTATCATAGTGATGATCATAATGATAAACATTCATCTATTTATTTATATTGGTACATGAAAGTGAAACTGTTAAATTGTACTTTAAAGCAAATATTTGTTTTGTTTATATTTCGCGACATGTTCTTTAGTTCATCCCCATCTGCCTATATCAAACTGTTTGGATTCAGCCAGTTTCCTCTGGATCATCGTGCAGCTGGAATACTGGTGACTTTTGAGTGTGATGCCACATAATAAATTAGCAGCCAGAATACACTGTGTGCGACGACACATGCCCATGTATTTATGATCTGTCTGGCATGACATCAGTATCACTTCAACACTTGACCGGCAAATGTAGTCACGACTTTTACCCAGCATTCTTGGCTTGAACAGAACCTCTGGTGCACGGAACCTCTCACTGCCGATAGTTATCACATTCCCGTCAGGAAGCTCGTAATCTTTTTCAAGTGAGGAAGACTCGTCAGCTAATTTCATCTCCGCCTTGAAGTCCAGGGGAACATAGCAGAGCTTTTCCTTGATGTCTCGCACTATCTCGAACTCGGCTGCAAACACGTTCATTATCTGTATTTGAGTTCCAATACATCTTAACACTGGTGAAACTAACGTCAAAGTGTATTCTGTGAATCGGTGTTAATTTCAGAATGCCTGAAATGATGGCATCGTTGTTTTCCGAACCGTTAACGACCCATCTTCAAGAAAACTTGAATTGTGATTTGAAACTTGAGACCGACTACTCACAATTGATTACTTCCCTCTAGTCATACATGCAGGTGAGGTCGAAAACATAGTCACATGAATGTGGGTTAACGATCAAATGAAAGAGCCCTTTGATACCTGCAGAAATTTTTTAAGCAATTCTCAAAGAATTCGTTGACTGAGGCATCTTTTAAGATTGAGAAGTGTAGTGTCTTTTTGTAGCAGAACACATCATGGCTCCAGTGGTCAAGTGAACAGGTGACCGGCATGATCGTAACCAGTCCCTCAGTGGACAGGACATTTCCCAGACATCAGCTTTAAATAACATGCACTCAGGCGCATATATAGTGTAGGGTCTGACAAGAGTGGCTTGTGTGTCCGCTTTGAGCAGCCCCTTTGTGGACAGAAGTATCGCAACATTATTTTTAAGGCAAATCACCTGATGTAGTCGTCAAATCGTATCCTCTCTCCTGTAGCATCCTGCTGAGGTAGGACGTTATGTTGTGGCCTGCAAGGTTCATTCTCCGGATAGCGTGTGGCAAAGCGTATCCTGGATATCAGAGTGTAATTTTATTAATAAAGATTATTCGAAATGCATTCTTAAAATCATAAACTAACATAGTGAGGGGTGCCTGAAAACGTCTGAACCTTACGTTGAGGAAAGAATTATTGACTATCTTTTTAAAGATGGCATATTCAGGCGGACACCCACATCTGTAAGCAAGTTTGGAATGGATGGATGGATGGAAGTATGGATGAATGGGAGGATGGATGGATGGATGATATCCCCATGCAGTTGCCCAAGCCAGTTAGTATTATTTTAGCTATTAATGGAATTCCATAAAACCGCTGCCACCGACTGCCATTTTGTTACCTTGCCTTCTTCATGGGAGACGTTAGGACCTTTCAGCCACAACCATACATATATAGTCTGGTTCATAATTATTGAGAATTTTTCTTCTTACTTTGAGCTATCCTAACACCGCAACTGATTCACTGATACTTAAAACTAAGTAATGATATAAGGGAGGTAACTCATCTTGGCCTACTGAGTATAGTACAATTAGAGTTACCTCCCCTGAATTTGTAGCAGACGTCACTTTCCTCAGCACTGTCAACAATGTCTGCTGAAGATAAAAGAAGGTTGATTTTTGAGTTCTGTAATCAAGGAATTGATGATGTAAATACATTGGCAGAGAGAACAGGAACTCCTCTTTCTACTGTGTATAGGATTAGGAAGAATTTTAAAGAGGGAAAGGATTTTGGGCACCAGAAAGGAGCAGGGTGACCCAGAAAATTGGACTTCTCAGATCGCGTCCGGCTGGGAATTTTAGCGTCTAAAAAGCAAAGGGCAAGCATCTCAAACATCAGGTATGAAATGATAGAAAGGGGATCAACAGTTGTATCAAAATCTACAGTTAGAAGAAATTTTATTTATCTTGGATGGGAGAAAAAGACTGGAATTCCTTCTCCTCTCATGAAACAAGAACATAAAGACAGGCGTGTTGAGTGGTGTTTGGCACATGAAAACTTTGACTGGGAAAATGTGATTTTTACTGATGAAAGTTCAATATGGGTATATCCCAATAATGTGAAAATATGGACAAAGTCTGCGTCAGCACCGTTGTATCGACGACCTAAATACAGCCCAAAGTTTCATGTATGGGGAGGGATATCCTTATTAGGAACGACCCCGCTGTGTGTGTTTGAGGGAAATCTGACAAGTCAACGCTACACTAACATATTAGATAATTTTGTCCTTCCAAGTGCACATGTGTTTTATGGAAATGACTGGATTTTGCAGCAAGAAAATGATCCTAAACACACCGCAAAACATGCCGCCAAGCAGTGGCTTTAGGAGAAAAATGTGACTGCATTACCATTTCCTGCATATAGTCCTGACTTAAATCCCATTGAGAACATTTGGGGGATGATGAAGGAATGTGTGAATCAAAAGGGGTTGACAAAAATTGAAGACATGAAGAGAGAAGTGGTCCGATACTGGGACAGCATAACTCACGAGACACTAACCTCTCTGATAGGAAGTATGCCTACCCGTCTTAGACTGTGCCGTGAAGCTCAAGGAGACTTGATAAAATATTAAATTGTTACCTACACAACATGAAAAGGTCAGTTCACTTTCACAATACATTCAATTTTATCTGATTTGTTCTCGTTTAATAATATGAAATTCTTTAGCTATTCTCAATAATTTTGAACCATACTGTAAATATCTCCACCCTGAATTCAGTTTCTGATATTTTACAAGCAGCGACTCGCATACATACGATGGTCGCGTCACGTCTTGTACATCTATGATATAACATGTATTGACATGTCGTAGGACACCCACTAAGTGATCCAACTTTAACTGGAAATTATCAGCAAGAAACACGAATGTAAAACAGAGTGAGTGGGTGAATGTGGTTTTATGCCACTTTTAGCAACATTCCAGCGATATCACGACGAGGGGCAACAGAAATAAGCTTCATACATTGTACCCATGTGGGGAATCGAACGCCTAACCACTAGCCTACACCACCGCCCGTCTTCAAAGTGTTCAGTACCTTCATATATGGGCACGACATGCGTAACACCATCCCCACAGTCCAGTATTATGCCACTACCACGACCTGACGCGTACAGCGACAACACTGCCTGAATACTGACATAGAACGCTGGAACATCGAAGTTCTCGAAGAGAATCTGCAATAAAGAGCAAAATGTAATATATTTCAACACATTTTCTAGTTTACGGTTTCTCTGACAAAGGGGAAGCACGATAGTCCACTAGTTAAAACGTTCGTTCCCTTTGCATAACGGGTTTTAAAGGTCAGCGAACACCAGACTGACAGGAGGTGCTCGTTGGTTGGTTGATTGTTTTTTACTGCCGCACTCAGCAATATTCCACCTATATGTCTGCAATCTGTTATATAATCGAGTCTACGCAAGACAATCCAGTTAGTATGTGCCAACAAAGTCTACATACCTACATAGATACTTTTATTCGCCTCTTTACTGAAGACCTATTCTAACCTGGATATTCAGGGGAAGTGGTGACCGTAATAAACATGAGTTTAAATGGCTCTGGTTAAAGTAACACAGTCACTCTATCGATAAGTTTTATCTGACAAAAGAGAACATGTTCTGCTCATTAATATATCTGCCCAAATGGTGCCTTGTTCCAAGTGTAATTCAAGCACAGGCGTCAAAACAGGAGTGGTAACTTTCAAGTGCAGCTAGAAGTCGTACGTAGCAAGCCCAATGGTTTTCGTAAGCCTGACAGGTGAAACGGAAGTAGCCTACAGCATTTAGCCATAAGTATTCCGAAAATCAACATGGCGGTCATTACGTGCCGTTTCGCCTCATTGACTTTATGTGTTAATAAATTAAATTAGGTAAGTATAAACAAACTCATCTTACCTCAGTATTTGGTAATATGGCCTTTAGAGGTAATTACTCGCAAAAGTCGCCGTGGGATGGTGTTGTAGAGCGATCTGATGTACTCGACAGACATGCCTTCCCACACACGACGGATGGAATGTTCCAAATCGGCACCGCTGTTTATATTTTGAATATTTTCTGAATTTCCTTAAGTTTCCACCACACATGTTAAATAATGTTAAGTCAGGAGACTGGGCAGGCCAGTTTAGACTGTTTAAATCGTTGATACGGCGAAATTCCTGCACTACACGAGCCCGATGTACAGGTGCATTATCATCTTGAAAAATATAGTCATTACTTGGATAATGACGAACAATAACTGGCCAGATGTTGTCATTTAATATATCAATGTACTTCAATGCATCTACAAACCGCCATTGTCCCCACGCTATTGTAGGTAATACGTCCCCAAATCATGAGTCCAACGTTTTTACGTGATGGAGGACAGATACAATCACCTAGCCATTCTTCACCAACTTTTCTCCAAACTCTCACACGACTGACTGTCAGATCCCACTATAACACTGCAGTCACCACTGAAGATGACAAGACTCCAGTAATCAACAACATCTTTCATTCTCTTCCCTCTGCACCACACCGCGTGATTTCTATGATTCACCTCACGAATTCTAATGACTTTTCTCACAGAGCGAGTATGAAATCCTCCCGAATGTAGTTTTCTCTCAACAGTTCGCTTGGAGAAACTTCTGTCCCTGCTATCATTGAAAATATTGGTATTCGTTCAAGGAGCTCCTACGATTCTTTTTTACACATGACGAAAGTCATCGTTCATGTCGAGCCTTGAACAAAACTGGCCTTCCACTTCTTCGGCGATTTTCTGTATTTCCTCTTGTCAAATATCTGTCTAAAAACTGTAAACGGTACTTGAAGGCACTGCAATTGTCCTGACAATTTCAGATCTTTTTATCCCTGCTTCAAATAATATGACGACCTTTTCTTTTACAGTCGATAACAATTCCTTCGATTTCTTGCCCATGTTGTTTACGATCGCGATTTCGACGAAGCAGACGACAAGTGACGTCACAACTTTCTCCACGTGAGGCTCTCGTGACGTAGTTTTTGCACTGCCTCGAAAATACGGCACGACTTAACACCATATTTAAATTACGTCACATGATTTTCCGAATACTTATGGCGGAATGCTTTAGATTCGTGGATTCAGGCATGCGTTATAACTTTCAGGTGCAGGTAGGTTCGTAGCAAGCCATTTCTTTTCGCGTAAGCCCGATAGGTTGCCAATCTCTTTATTTAGATAGTATCGAGGACCTGGGTCTTATTTTCATAATGGTAGCTACGCCCCTGGAGGTCAAGTCCAAACTTGGCCACACGAACAGCGCTTCAGCGGTGCTGTGCAACATGTCAGATCGGGGGTTTGCAATCCATATTCATGAAGCCAATTAAAGAAACAGTTGAGAAAGTGGATTTGAACAGAACTGAAGGCATAACAAGTGCTGTATATTACAGGACATATATATTGTATATTTACTGAATGCCAGCAGAAGGCACTATGCAAGAGAATCACTAGTGCCTTCTCATGCACCACGGAATTGGAATTAATCAACACAAGCCTATCAGTAAAGACGAAACATTCACTGAGTAAGACGCAATTATGGGTCCATTGTAATAGCCAGCAAAACTTCTTTTGGGTGTATAAACTCTTTTACTGTCAACACCCTTCTACCATTTCAGTTGCTTATGAAAATAAAACGCTGATGCGATTTTTACGGTAAAGAACTGCACTGTTTCAGAATGGACCCGATTTGCCCTTAATGAGCCTCGTATAGTCTTCTTGCAATGTCTCAATTTCTGTATACATTTTGCGTGCTCTCGCTTAAAACGTAAGTAAAACCATTAAGGTATATATAACACTACATACGTTAGAAAAAGTATAAAAAGTGTAACTCTAAGAGCACGTTGTGTGGGAACGGTGGCTTTACCTGAGTCATTTTCTCTCTATTACGTTTCGGGTTGAGGGGCGCCTCCGTCATGAGAACCGGTTGATCAGTAGGATGTGCTCGGAGTCCATAGAAGTAGATGTAATTCCAGATTTGTTCCATGTCGTCCCAGTTGGTGACGATACCGTTGTGTATGGGATAGTTCATGCTGAGCACACCTCTCTTGGTCTGTGCTTCGTCCCCAACGTAAAAGTCCTTGCTTGGTCCAAGCATGCACTTCTGCAAAACATCTCGAATGAATGATATTGCAATCTCATTCAAATAAAATCTGTTTCAGGGTCACAAAATGCGTAAAGGTCTCTCTCTCTCTCTCTCTCTCTCTCTCTCTCTCTCTCTCTCTCTCTCTCTCTCTCTCTCTCTCTCTCTCTCTCTCTCTCTCTCTCTCTCTCTCTCTCTCTCTCTCTCTCTCTCTGAGAGAGGTTAAATTTTATATTTTCAATATATTCAGAAAAGAAGGTTCTACAAAAAGATAATATAAGCAGTTGATTGATGCTGCAATTTGTAACAAGTGCACTCGTTCTACGAACTGCAAACTTTATGCAGATACGAGAATCGTGCAACACATTGTTGACAAGCATGTGCAAATACCGAGCATGTAAAACGCTGCGTTTTTGCGTAACACAATCTTAATTCGCCTGTTTTCACTGAGTTTCATCATTTATTGAACTCATCGTTACAAATTTGTTTTACCTTACATCAGTTCATGTTTAAACAGTACCTTTAAACAGAAATATTTTTTTTCAAAATCTAGCTTAGAACAGCTGACTGAAGCAAGTGGCTACATATACACTGGTACGTCTTAACTACTGATGGGTAGCCTATTTGATATCAGTAGACACGAAGGTGAGATTCCATTCATCATCAAAACTGTGTTCCACGGGAGATCTTGCTTGTGTGAGATATCTCCTAGAAGATATTATTTTGACAGTCGATTTTGTGCATTTCTATGACGTCGTGAACTTGATGACCTCACAATGCTATGACATTGCTGTGCACAGAAACAGGTGGTACAGAGTTGAGAGGTGTACATATTCCATTGAAAACAAATGAAGAATGAATTTGGATGATGAATAGAATCTCACCCCGTGTCTACTGATATCAAGTTGACAAATTTACATGAGTTGATAAAGTCACAAATATCCGATTCTCCATTTTTCATCATAATTCAGTATTCATTAATTTTCATTGAAAAATGTGCATCTCTGAACAGGGTACTGCTATTAGACTTGGTGTGATGTGATGTCATAGCATTGTGACGGAATCAATCTTTTGACAACGTGGCATTGTGGATCATGTGATTGATGACGTCATCAAAATCTACTTTTGAAATCTACTGTACAAACTCTAGTGTACCTTCTCTCACACAAGCAATATCCCCAGTGGAGCACAGGTTTGGATGATAATGTCATGCGTTACTCACCTGGTACTTTGGTTTACCAGCTATTGACGAAATAACATGACGTGGGGCGTCATCACCAGCAAAGCCAGCTTTACACATCCCAGATCCGTTGTCAATGACGACAGCTGGGATTTCATCGTCGTCGGACATGGTGTTGGTGAACTGGTTGAGACAGAGACGTCTGTAACGTAGTAACATACGTCTTGTATATGCGTTGCAATGCGATGCGCATTTCAGTGAGTGCAAACCTTCAGTTTGGAAGAATGAGAGAGTGAATATTGTTCAGTTGAACAATGCAACGCTCCTACTTAATCCATGTGCACTTAAAATGTTTCATTCTCGAACACCACAACAATGAAGTATAGGACATTTGTGTTTACCCTATGTGTGTTTAAACATGTAGAGATACTGATCAGGAGTGTTTGGTTTTGTGGCTGTTTAACACCACTCTCAGCAATATATCACGATAATAAATAGTCGAATCTGGGCCACATAACCCGGTATTTATAGTAATGGTGACTTATGGAATGTGTAAATTTACTGAGTGAATTTCCTAAATATTACAGGAATTTACACATTTCCTGATTTGAAACATTTACTGTGACGTATATATACGCTGCTTCTGGCAGTATCCAACATCATCAGAGCAGGAACACAAGATATAGGTTTTTCATGCATTCAAGCGGACCCTTTAGTCACTAAGCTAAACCACTGCCTCATTAGAGAAATATGGACCTCCTTTCACAAAGCACTGAGGTAATTATAAGTCACCATGATAGCCTTAGTGATATGTTAAAGAAAGGAAGTTAAGGTTAGTTAACCTTAGTAAAAGGTTGCTTCGTGTCAGAAGTTGCTGTACACTAGACTATACAACCATTTTTAGATTCTCCATTGCACATCTTTGGGTGGTCTGGGTTATTAGGAATCTTTCCCATACAAGTCCTGTCCATATATCATAGTAAATATACAGTATCAAACATATAAATTTTATATTTAGTTTTAAAATCAGTGTTTTAGTCCAAATGGTTCATGATCATATATTTGTAACAGTCACAGTCCACAAAAATATAACGTTTTCCCTACCTCCAGCAATTTCCGACCGACTGTTACTGGTATCACCTTCAAAACAGATAGGCAATCTACAGACAGGACTACTTCAAGGTATTTATATCATGTCGAGGCGGCCCAGTCCAAGTCTTCACCATGTATGGAAGTGATGGCTCTATGCAGATGGCTCCGACTGACTGTGAGCCAAAACAGTATGAATAAGTGACAAATTTAGCTGCTGATTACGTTGCATAGAAACGCCCCCCACCAAAACGATCAGCCATAGTGATGCGAATTCACACGACAAAGTTCATGAAAGAACATGTTCATGCAAGCGTTCATTCAGTTATCGAAACCCTCACATGATTAGATTGTTATGATTAAATGCGAATTTCTTACAATATCCTGGACTGTATATCTGTATCATCAAAACGTTGATCGAATGCATACACAGTTGTGGTAGCTGTATTTCACAACCCGGAAATAACAGCACTGTTTACTTTAGAACACCAAGAAATGAGAGTTACCTCCCTTGTACACTGTCAACACACACATTGGCTTCTGGTTTCGCTGGGCGAGAGTGGTTCGGCTAAATGCTTCCTCGAACAAAATGTGTACCGATGAATTATGTTTGCATAAGTAAATTCTCTTTAACTGGATTACTGTGAAGGGATATTGGAGATTATCCTTACTATTATGCCCTGGTCTGTTTAAAGCAAGTCTGACCCGACACCAGGACGGATAAAGAACATCGGCGCAGCTCGGCGAGACTCGAAACATACTAAAGAACTATTTATAGCGAGGAGAAAAAATGAGAGTTACCTCCCTTGCTACGTTCAATCTTACCACGTGTTGGGAAGAATGGCATTCGGAATTTCAAATTATTCCCAAATGTTGCGACAAATCAAACCCTCCAAGAAAATCTTTTTCTAGGACTATACACTTAAAAATAATACAAGCAAAACCGAACAAAATGGTCTGTCGGATTTAACCACAGGGGCTTGTATTGCTGAAAATAATTAATATGTCCTGGGTCGAACAAGCCTACACTGATATTCATATACGTATTAGGAAGGAAAGGGATGTAACGCACACAAAGTCCTTCTTTGTATGTATATGGATATCAGTGTAGGCTTGTTCGACCCAGCACGTATTTTCAGCAATATGCCCCTGTGGATTGAACAGATTCGTCTTCAACGTGAGCACAAGACTGTCAAAAGGAGTTTAGTTCCATGACCATATATAGACGGATCTGTGCGCGAGACAAAAACACCGCCGTTAGCAGATGGCGAAATTAATTATTTTCCCCGATGCCACATAAAGACGCATGCTGATCATGATGAACTGTCAGCATGGTAATCGAACCATATGACTTCGTAGTGATGTAGTATCAAACATAGTACAACGTATTGTATCTCTGCACATTTACATGTCATTAAGGCCTAAACAGGTATGTTAATTACATATTATGAATTTGAAAAGATATTTCGAAATACTCGATTTTGGACACATCAGAGATTTTAAATCACAATAACCTATTCTGATTGAAAATGCCGCGCCTTCAGTTCAAACTGTCTTGCATATATTCACTGGTAACCTTGCTCAAAATGAAATAGATACTTCAGATTATCATCCAACAGTTTAATAATTAAGTTTTCACACCACAAATATGCTAATCATTCCTGTTCACGAGTCTCAAATCTTCAGGTTTGACAGAGTCTTGCAGAGAGTTGCATAAATACACTCGTATCCCGAATAATGACACTGCAACGTACCAAAGGTTTATCACAGCACAGGTTTCACCAGCCGCCGGTGTATAGTTTAAGTCTGTGATATGCAGTCTATACTCCAATATGTTTGCATATTTCTCACTCAGGTGTTCTTCAGACTGCGTGCTCTTGCCATTAACATGAAACCGTATGTGTATCAAAGGATATTTCTCAGCATTACACAAAAACCATGTCTGAACAGTGTGTTAAATAGTCACTGGCCTGCTCGCCTGTGGCTAGTAAAAACCCTGTCAGGCCAGTTAATTACCCCAGCCCCTGGACCCACTATAAAGTAAATTTGTGGACGGTATTCTACCTTTTTGTAATCTTTTGCTTGGTTTCTACACGATTTAAATTTTGCGCCGCTAGTGAATTAGCTTGTGGGCTTGGAGTTTTCAGGCATGGCGAGCCCGACTGGCAAGACAAATTTGGAAACTACTTCACTGGTCTGGAATACGTTTCACTAAAGATGCGAAATTGTCAATATGAACAGTCCTTCTGTTAGTGAAGGTACAAACTTCGGATTCGGTTCCTTGGATGTCAGTGACTCACTACCCGCTGACTTTATACCTGGGGAAAACTGTCGGGTTCAATCGCCCTTACCTGCTTTTCATTTAAGGGAGGAAATGTCATGGATGTTAACTGCTTCTTTGTGAGAAGTTCATTCTTTCTCCTTCATCAGTTGACTTCACTACTGCTAAAGTCGAGTTCTTTACAGAAATTGGCATCAATAAATACCCACCAATTCCTATATACGTATCCTGTGTATTTGCCTCTCAAGACAGTTTCAACTTTCACATCAAAAGTATACGTACAAACATCTATTTTTTTCATCTGATTAATCAACCAAAATGTGATTAGTTCAGGAAGAATATCCTGTACATCTAATATTGAAACTCTTATCAAATTCATCTTTCAAAAAGAATTGTTTATCGCAAGTAAAAAAGCATATACAAACAATTATATACTTCTCCGGGCAGTAAATTAAACACGAAACTGGACACAGATGTACACATGCCTTAATAACATGTAGAGTACTTGTATGAATATTCTTACTCCACATCGATAAGAGGTTCATTGGACACTGTCATGTGAAGTAAACTGAGATTCGAATACTGATGGTTTCTATCACTGTGATACGCATAGATTCATGAGTTCCTCTGCTTAAGTCTCCTCACTTCCACATCAATGGGTGTCCTTTTTTTCGTGTTGACAGACATTACCAGTGGACTCTTCCTGTGGACGTCCCAAACTCGAAAGATGCTCACGAATTCTTCCCGTGGACCTATCAGTGCTATCTGTGAATCAGACGTTTCCTGTTCGCCTGCACGCACTTTACAAATCTCCACTGCACCTTATGACCACTCAGTGTTGACCTCACGACCTTATGTGGACAGCAGAACACTTTACTTGGACCCTGTAAACATTTCCCCAGAACATGTCATAACTAAAACCCGTAGATCTCACAAACACCTTTCCGTGGACTCATTAAATTCGTCACGTGGACCTCACAAACACCTCCTGTGGACCACCTTTGGTCCAAATTCATCGTACTCTTGCTTTGTGACCCACATTTGTTGAAAAGTTGAAAGCGAGGCTAAGATGGAACCGCCAATCCACACTGAGAATTTCCGCTCTGGTGGAGCAACCACCTTCACCTTCACAGTTTTCGGCACAAGTTTAGCAAGTTCCTTTGTCAGTCGCTCAGCAATACCTGGAATATATTGGTAACCCTGATGACGATCGCCTCTAGTTTAATTACTGCTGTGTCAATATTAAAGACAGAGTCATGAAATTATAATTCTGCTGACGAAATCGTTGATGAAGAATATGTTACTTCATGGGAGTGAAACAACATAATTTATGTTATTTTTTCGAAAAAGATTGTAGATGTAATTTTTAGATACATATAAATTATCGCGAATTTCATCTGTAATTCCGTATTACTTCACCGAATAGATGTGTGTTTTATGCCTCACTCATAAATTGGCCCGTAAATAATCGAATCTGGCCCAAACATTCCAGTGATTAACAGCATGAGCATCAATCTACACAACCCAAATACGATGTCACGTGTCAACCAAGTTAGTGAGTCTGACCAGCCGATCCCCTTTGTCCTCTTTTACAGTCAGCATGACTTGTCTGTTAAACAAGTTAGTGGGCTTGGTCAGCCGATCCCCTTTGTCCTCTAAAACAGTCAGCATGAGTTGCCTGTTAAACAAGTTAGTGGGCTTGGTCAGCCGTTCCCCTTTGTCCTCTAAAACAGTCAGCATGAGTTGCCTGTTAAACAAGTTAGTGGGCTTGGTCAGCCGTTCCCCTTTGTCCTCTAAAACAGTCAGCATGAGTTGCTGAAGATCAGTATTAATCTGGATCTTCACAGTCAGAATACATGTAGCTCAACTATAACCATAACTAACCAGGGAACATGGTCGATCCTCCAGACAGGATGAAGTTGGTGCACATGTGCTTCCTGATGTCAATATCGCATTTCTTTAAGGTCTTGATAATCATCCTGTGGATTCCTCCACTCTCCAGGCCTGGAAGGAAGCATCACATGGGAAAGTCACACTCAACACAAATCAAACATGCTTTGGGAATTTTCATCAAACGGCTGTGAAGATAAACGTGATGGGGCTGTAAATACAGTCAACATCAATTATGAATTATCGCAATTCTGTGTCATGCTACTGACGTATGATTTGTTTGTTTATTGTTAAAGGACACATTGAACAACAATGACGGCGTCTATAAATAATTGAGTCTGAATCCAGAGATCACAACCCGTGAACGTCCCGGGGTAGAATAGGCCTTCAGCAACCCATGCTTGCCATAAAAGGTGACTATGCTTGTCGTGAGAGGCGACTAACGGGATCGGGTGGTCAGACTAGCTGACTTGGTTGACACATGTCATCGGTTCCCCATTGCGCAGATCGATGCTCATGTTGTTGATCACTGGATTGTCTGGTCCAGACTCGATTATTTACATATAGCTGGAATATTGCTAAGTGCGACGTAAAACTAAACTCACTCACTCAGAGATCGACAAAATGGGCACTGTGATACGATGACAAGAGTCAATCATATTACCAAGCCCAAGCCCGATCCTGTTACTTGCCTCTCACGACAAGCATGGGTTGTGGAGGACAGTTTCTAACCCGTATCTGCAAGGGTTACTTATGTATAAAAGACATAGTAGTAGTAGTAGTAGTAGTAGTAGTAGTAGTAGTAGTAGTAGTAGTAGTAGTAGTAGTAGTAGTACATAATTTCTATTTTCAGAGAAATCGTTTTTCAAAACAGTTAAAAGTTTTCGTTTTACCATGGTTAATATATATTAATGTCTCCCAGTTATTATAATCTCTATGTCATGAAACCAATATCACTTCAGCTCTTGACTGGGGCAAATGTAGTCACGACTTTTACCCAGCATTCTTGGCTTGAACAGAACTTCTGGAGCACGGAACCTCTCACTGCCTATTGTTATCACATTCCCGTCTGGAAGCTCGTAATCTTTTTCAAGTGAAGAAGACTCGTCAGCAGCTTTCACCTCCGCCTTGAAGTCCAGGGGAACGTAGCAGAGGTTCTCCTTGATGTGTCGAACTATCTCGAACTCAGCTTCAAGAGCAACATATTCAGTGAGGAGAATTCGTGAGTGGTAGTGTTTCAAGGTCAGACAACTGATATTGTGAGCACTTCTAAGGTATGTTTCAAAACAGGTACATGTATAAGTACAGAGAGGTGTAAATATGAACACAGACTGATACTCCGAATATGGCTCTGTTGCACAAAACTCTCATGGTGTTACGACCTACCTCCTACACTGGGCCTAGATTTTCGATATCGTTGCAAGCTAATATTTATGTACGGCACTTACGACCATCTTAAATCTGGGAGAGCTTCGGAAGTCCAGGGGCCCGTTTGACGAAACTCTCGTAAGCTTAAGATCTCGTAACTTTTCTCGTAGCTCTTGTACCTAGCATACTGTAACATAGGAGGTGCAAGTGCTACGAGGAAAGTTACGAGATCCTAGGCTTACGAGATTTTTGTGAAACAGGGCCCAGGCGTAGTGTCACATGGACTTACGGCAGTCGTAGCGCTGCGATAGCCGTGTGAAACGGGGACAGCTGCTCACACATTAGGCTGCATAAAAAAATGAAATGTTTTTTTTCAAAAGTGATGAGGGTGGTAGGAACTTTGTTTTTAAAATTTCTGACAGACAAAAAGTGACGAGGAAGAAACGCGTTTTTTTTCTCTCTCTCTCTCTTAGAAATACAGCTTGGGATGTTTAGCACGTGTAAATGAGTTGTAGACTCAGTCACACTCGTTCTTACAGACACTCATTCTTATAGTGGACTAATGAATGATCGGGTCAAAATTATTTTTTATTAAATGGTTATAAAAATTGTTGCGCGAACAAACAAAAGTGACGATTCGACACTCGAGAAACGTTTCACTTTTTTATTTAGCCTTAGCTACAGTTGGAACACATGGTCTTCGAGAAAAGCCTGTCACAAGGGGTCGCCATTACATTATGTTTACTAATAATGGCGGCTATAGTTTGGGTGAGTGAGTTTAGTTTTACGCCGCACTCAGCAATATTTGAGCTATATGGCAGCGGTCTGTAAATTAGGACCAGACAATCCAGTGACCAGCAACATGAGCATCGATCTGCGCAATTGGGAACCGATGACATGTGTCAACCAAGTCAGCGAGCGAGCCTGACCACCCGATCCCGGTTAGTTGCCTCTTACCAGGAGTATAGGCTGCATGGGTTGCTGAAGGCCTATTCTACTCCGGGACCATCACGGGTGCTATGGTTTGGAGATTAAGTTAGCAAATATAGGTTTGTGCGTATAAACATTACAAACCAGTTCGTTCATTCATTTTTGAAATAGGGCAAACTGTTGACGAGGACTATAAACTGCCTCCATTCACACCAATGCTTTTTTGACCCTTACCTTTCAGATATCACTTGACTTCGGAGCAAGCAAAAGATATTCGTCATTTGAAAACTGGAGCTGGCAGAATTATATAGTATATATTATATCTCCATAGGTTTTCAAACTGGCGATCATACGCTGGTGTACGAAGACGCCATTATTGACAGGGCGGTCAGGCAACGTGGATGCTGGTCACTAACAGTGGTTGGTTTAAGTTGTCTGGACGTTTGAAACATATCTTTAGTCCTATCGATTGTGAGCATGATTTTAGACTGCCGATATTCCAGGATCAGAACAACAGACACCAGGACCAAGGCATACAGACAATTGTCACAACTCACCGGATGTTGAAGTCAAGTCGTATCCTCTCTCCTGCAGAATCTTGCTGAGGTAGGACGTTATGTCCTGGCCTGCAAGGTTCATTCTCCGGATAGCGTGTGGCAGGGCGTAGCCTGGGAATGAGAGAGTAATCAGTACTCAAGACACAAGAACCTAAAATAAAGGTCATTCAGACCTTTCAAAGATAATAATGGGTGTGGAAGCAGATCACAACTTTGAGTGTAACACTATTCGAAAACAGAGACGTATTCTGTGTTGACATGTCAGATTATATATCAGATATCGCTTGACTCGTATTCAAAGTGCAGTGATCTATACCTAACACAAATATGCCAAGTGATGAATTGAGCGCTGGTTTCAACAATATCACATCATGGGACACCAGGAATGAGCTCCTCACAGTCTACCCACGTGGGGAATTAAACACGGGTCGGTTTGACTAGCAAACGATTTTATCACAAGGCTCCCAACCGCCCCTATAAACCACAGGCCTTGTGTAATTGCGAGGATTAAAGATTTTTTTAAAAATATAAATATTTTGAGATCAACCCCAGCTGGAAATGCTTGTCTAGATGTCTAGATATATTGTATTGTGAAGCGTTTCAAGTCGGTGGTTATCTCAAAATGTTCATATATTTTTAAAAAAAACTTTAATCCTCGCAGTGACACAAGGGCCTTTGGTACAAACAGACCAAGGAACCAAAGTGTTCCTCTTGCGGGTTCAGTACCTTCATATATGGGCACTGCGTGCGTGACACCATCTCCACAATCCAGCAAAATCCCACCGCCACGGCCCGAGGCGTACAGTGACAGAACCGCCTGCATACTGACGTAGAAGCCTGGGACGTCGAATTTCTCGAACTGAATCTGCAATAAAGAGGGAATAAATTTCAGCGATATCACATCCTTATTATGGCCATCGTTGGGTCTCCCACCACCCCTCCCCTGGGCGAGGATTCTCACCTCCATCATCTTCTCTCTGTTACGCTTGGGGTTCAGGGGCGCCTCCGTCATGAGTACCGGCTGTTCCGATGGGTCTATTCTGAGGTCGTCGTAGTAGACGTGATGCCAGACAGCTTCCATGTCGTCCCAGTCGGTGATGATGCCGTTGTGTATGGGATATTTCATACTGAGCACACCCCGCTTCGTCTGTGCTTGATCCCCAACGTAAGTGTCCTTTGCGAACCCCCCAACCATGCAGGCCTGCAAGACACATCAGCATCTGTAACGGCTAGGTTGTATGTAAATTGTGTACCATGGAATGGCTTCTACTGACCAGGGGTCACTTTACAACTAGTTTAATTAGAGACTGCTTATGAGTAGGTGAGATGAAATGGTATCTAACGTCGTACTTAGAATACTTCTCTCACATGACGAGGAGCATGTCTGTGTATATGTGTGGCTGTTTGTACACGCCCAGACTTAAGCTGGTTTTAAAGTGGTCGCTCACTGAGATACCATGCTTGTGTTAAGCATAAATGCCATGTCCACACACTTTACAGACTCAGAGTCAACCAGTCCTTTTTCTACCCAATAATGCAGAGCACAGGGAACAACAAGAATTAAATTTTAAGGGTGGCGAACCCGTCCGGGCGGACGCTGTAACCGCTAAACCTCGGTGGCGGTCTCTTGCTTAAAAGTAAATGAATCAGGCACATCACTGATGTACCGCACGAGCCATGCTCCATAAATTACAAAAACTTCACTTTACAAGCTGAAAAATGGTGTCTTTCGACAGGAATCGGGTCAGGCAGGAGAGGAACACTTCAAAATAATGATGAGTTGTTGAATAAGACATTTCTCAGAAAAGAAAGAGATATACGTGAAATTATTTAACTGCGTTTATTAAATAGGTATAATTTGTTTGCCATGAAAACGTACCGACTAATTTCACTTTAAATTAGATTGGCTGTTTCAGAAAAAAACAGCCAATCAACGCGTAGGGATGTGGGAGATTCCCCATACCGCGGGTTTCCTTTCTGAGATTGCTGTTTTCATTTCAGCGAATTTTTTTATCAAAAACTCTTACATTAAATTTTTAAAAAACAATAGCCAACTTGTGATGGCGAATGGCAGAATGTCTTTCACTCGTTATATTCAAAATGAAATTCTCTGCCATTCCCTGTCACTCTTCAATTATTGTTTAAATCATTCTCCATGCCACTTTAGCCATTTTTATCCCTTGCTATGACCTCTCTTTCGTGCCAAGGTCAAAGACAAAACGAACCCCGCTCTCAAATATCACACACGCCAAGATTATCTTCCTGGGGTAGCTGAGGAGTAGGTTGGTCCCTGCTCTGGCTGCCAGGTCCCTTACTATCATACAACGCACCATATCACAGTGTATCAGTTACTCACTTCGTACTTTGGTCTACCAATCAGAGATGGAATAACACAGCGTGGGGCATCATCCCCAGCAAAGCCTGCCTTACACATCCCGGATCCGTTGTCAACGACAACAGCTTCGGCTTCGGTATCTTCTGACATGATGCTGGTGAACTGTAACAGCAATTTAAAGGCACACTATCATGCAATGCTTCTGTAAAATCAGTATTGCATTTCTCTCATTAATCCTTACTATCAGCAACCAGCAAAGCTACCCTATAGCATATTTCCTAAAAGATATGTACTAAGATTACAATCAATATGAAATTCAAAAGTTCGAATGAATTAATGCATTTATTAATTTGAAGCGAAACACATAGCGTTAAGTGACTTGGAAGGTCCTCTACGAATACGCTTCAAGGCAAGTGATTGAGGCCAGTTGGGCAAACACTGACAACACCTTGGGCGACAGTTTTCGATGTACGGAGCAAATAGTAGTATAGGGAATAGGGGTTCTGGACCACTTTCAAGAAATGTCTCTACAAAGCCTTATTTACTAAATAAGGCTTTGGTTGGGCCATTAGCTCTTGCTACTATTACCCCTACTACAAAAAAGTTGGCGGTAATTACTATGCCTACTTTGTGTTGGTAGGAGGTAACACTGTGCCGTACGGTACGATCAATAATTCTTCTCTTACAAACCCCCTACCCGGCCCATCCCTCAAGTAGTACAAGTTAGGTTCGTCGGCTTTCATATCCACTTTATCTATGTTGTAAGTTTTGACTGACCATATAGGATCGGTGGCTCGCTTACGGCTATCGCCCTCGTGTTCCCCCGGCTGGTATAGATACCTCACTAGGGCCCTATCTGGTATCTGTTTCTCCTTCCCACGCAATGGAGCGGCCGACTCTGCAACTATTGATTTTAGTTTGATAGCGTCTGCCGGTTTCTTACCGGTGAGACGGGTGACTTCATGGTTGATTGCCGACACCACCTTGGGTAACCTCGTGACCCATTCAGTCGATCGTTTTCCAGGGGTGGCCATCTCCCTAGCATACTGATAGCCGAACAAGCGCTCAGCCAAAGTCCTATTAAATCTCTAAACTATGGCTTGGCTGCGATGGGCTCCGGCCGTGCCACGCCTGACCTTTGTATCGTGTTTGGCTAGCAGTTGTGACACGGCACCCATGAACTCCCGTCCGGGGTCAACTTGCAGCTCTGTTGGCCACATCAGCGGGCTGCGTTTGTATATGCGTTCGAATCCTCTGGCTACCTGGGCCGAATCTTTCGTGGTCAAGGGTTCGGCTTCCTTGTAACGACTGGCTACGTCCACTACGGTTAAGGCATACTTGTACCTCTTGTCGTGGGGTAGGAACAGTAGGTCTGCCTTGTGAACGCTATTAGGTATGTTAATACCGAACCTCCTTCTAGGCACGTAGCGTGGTGCCGGCAAATAGATCTGCCACAGGGCTTGTTTTTCAAGCCACGCTTTGGCTTCCTCCGGGGGTACTCGCGCTATTTTAGCTAGCTTATCTACTGCGCTAGCTCCTTTCCAGTACCCACGCGGGCTGTAGTAAATAGCCTCAAATTTTTTCATGTCCATATGCATATGTGTTTATCCCATCAATAGCTATCCAACGTTTCGTGTCCATAGGCGACAGGGACGTCTTGTTTATAGTCAGTCCGTATATCTTATGTCCATCACTTCTAAGTGTGTTCATTTTATGCCTAAAGGTACGGGTCTTGAACAGGGCTTCCTTGAATCTGGCGTGTTTGATGTGTTGTTTCACCACATACTTCTTAACCCCCTTAGCCTTCCGGATCTCACTATTGTCGGCTTTCAGTATGGAGTACATCTTAGGTCTCAAACCTATGTACTCGGCTATGGGCGTGCCAGCACACTCGTCCTTCATCTTACCTAGGACCTTTTTATTTACAGTACTGTGTATGGCATGGGTCTTAGGGTAATCGCTGGTGTCGTATAAATCAAGGTGTTTTTTCATGTCCTCGTACACGTCCTCGGTTCGAATCTCCATCAGCAGGGAATCCGTGTCAGTGTACAGCACTTCACACCTGTCGCCGTACTGTTTCTTGAGCTCGTTGTAGTAAAAGTTGTACATCAGGTGTTTGGATAAATCGAGGATGTTCATCCCCACGTAAACAGGCCGGTTGAATTTTATGTGGCTTTTCTTCATGTGTAGGGCAACCAGGTTGTCTGTGAATATCTTACTACGGTTGAATGCCAGACTGGCTATCAATCTCCTGAGCTTGTCTTCCTCACTCGACCGAACCAGCTTCACGGTCACGCGTTTCCTCAGGTTCTCCATAGTCTTACCAAACACCGAGTTGTTCATGAGCTTGTAGAGATTTTTCTCAAAATCACTGGTGGCTTTTTTTCGTAGGTCTGTGTTCATTCTGATGTAGGGCTCCATCCATGGACTCTGGTCGAACATGAGCACCCTGTGTATTTTGGTCAGCCTCATACCCAACGACAGGTACAGCTGTAGGTTGCGATAGTGAACGATGTACTTGGTCTTATTCATTAAGTTAGGCACGAGTTTTTCAACGTCTGTCACACGCCCACCTGACAAGTTATGTTGGTACTCAGACATCCAGTCTGGGTTAACCCTCATACGTTCGGGGGCCAGGGGGTAGCTGTTGTGCGATGTGTGTAATTCCTTGGGATACTCTAAGTCAACCTCGAGGATATAACCTTTGTTCGAATCTGGTGCAACCCCCATAACATCAACGTGGGGTACCCATTCGAATCCCCCTGTAGGTAGATACTGACTCATGGCCCAGCCGTACAGGTTGTTTGCGTCGAGGTAGAGAATGTGATTGGTTGGTTTGTTAGGATCGTAACCTTTCACGTATTGATTATTTGCTTTCGCGTATCGTTTGGATGCCATGGAAATCCCACCTCGCAAGCCTTTCTCAATGAATAGGTGCATGTCGTAATCTGTGAGCAATTCCAAATTAACTCCGGTCTTTTTAAGCAAGGCATCCCACGACAGACCTGGGCTGGTGTAATACCATGCGGGGTCGAGTTTATACTGCTTGAAACATGTCCGCCTAAACGTTTCAAACACGTCGGCTAACAGCAGTACATCTGTCCTCAAGTACAGGTCGTGATAATCACCGAGGTTCTTACAACCCAGTTTATTCCATACGTTAGTCGCGTGCGAGTAATCATCTCGTGAGACGGACGCCTCATTCAGCTTGCTATAAAAGCAGTCAATAGGGGGTAGTCTGGTCTCGGTGAACTTGACCCAACTATCCATGTACTCATAGGGGTACACACCCTTCCTCATAAGCAGGGGTCTAGTCTCGGCGTCTGTGTATCGATCGGTGATAGGGAAGATATTGTTGGCCTTGACCAGACTGTCGAGTGACGACAGGAGGAACTGAAACGAGTCAATGAACCTAAGTCCGTTTAAACTGAAGGAGATGTATCTCTCCATGTTGTTGGGGATGCACGTTATATTACCATCGATTTTCGCGATGGCCTGCATGATCAAGTGTGAGTCGTACCCTCTCAAGTTGTGAAAGACAACGGGGATGTTTATTGTCTTAGGGTTGATTTTAAGCTTGAGGTTGCACGCGTTGTGAGCGGCGCCTCTATACTTACCAGTTATGTGACAGTGATCTCTCACCGAATCACCGTTAAGTGGTGATTCACACACGTGACAGTTAGTGCTACTAGCGTGGGCTAGCCTGTCGACTCGGGTCAGACGCATGGGAGCGATTTTATACAATGCATTCCTAATAATTTTTTCTTCCTCCTGCAAACACTTTAGAAACCTTTCAGCCGCGTCAGGCCCCCTATACACTACCGGAGCTTTCGTTTCCCCGTCACAACGGACGACAATGTATCCAAACGAACAGGCTTTATGCTCTTGTGTTTTGTGGGTAAAGGTACCGGCGGCACCACTGGGGGTATCCCCCACAACTAAGGCTTCGAAATCGGCATATATAATATAAGGCACAGACATTTGGTTCTTGTGGTTATTGAATTTTAGGATATTGTCACCTTCCTTAGGCATGTCGACTCGTATGGCCGTCTGCCCCACACCTTGACAATCATCCCGGTGGGATTCTAATAAATCAGCTCGGGTGAAGCCATGTAGACATCGTTCACAGAAGTGGGTCTTTCCTTTGTATGCTGATTGGTCATACAACAGCTTGCTAAAGTGTTTTATCCATGTGTAGTGATACTTTTCACCTCGTTGGATCATGAATATATTGATAACTTGGCGATCCTTCACCGGGCTGACCCTGTGTACTATTGTTGTGTTACCTTCGTGCCCAAAGACATTTATAGCCAGATTATTCTGTTTTTCTATTTTAGTGATCTGGGATATGGGGGTGGGTTCATCTATACCATCCCAGTTGAGCCCATCGTCTTGGGGATAGCTAGAAAGCCTATCTGAATGAGTGCCAGCTGGAAATAAGGCTGACCTGATAGCTAACCTCAGGCAATCGTTTCCTCTATTCTTAACGTTTACTATGGCATGTTTGTTTCTATAGTAGGGAGGCAAGGCTAGGTATGACCCGCCTCTGAACGGCACGTAGTTAGCTATGTCTAGATAGACATTATCGATTTTATCTACAACCCACCCGGACCCCAAGTGTGTGTAGCGTTCTAGGTATTCTCGTATCTGCTGAAAACTGGTATCGATTGATGTATCAATGGTCTCTGTATGTGTGGCGACCTCTTGTTGACCTCGGAAGTAAGGCTGAACATACTCAGTGGTACTCCCAACCTGCTTATCGAGCGACATTTTCACTGTGATCTGAAACTTGATACTTCCTAAGTTATTTAGTTCCTGGTTGACCTTATCAGCTATCAGAGGCTTGATATCTGTAATGTCTATGTTTCTATCAACGTGCATGCGCCAACCTCTCAAATAGTTGCCTACAGCGCGCTCAGTGCGCACGAACTGTAGGTCAATAGCTCTATTCTGTCGTAATAATTCTACAAGCTGTGGTTTTCTCATACGGGAATACCCGCCTAAACCCAAATCGTGTGCCTCGGCTTTCAGTTGTTTTACAGTGGGACGTGCTACGGGGGCATGTGATAACAATGCGGTTAACCCGGCTCTCCCCAGGTTTGAATAACCCGTGTATTCAAGCTGTTTTGCTTGAGCTTTTAATTGTTTTACTGTAGGAGGGGCTTCTAAACCTAGTAATCTCAACAATGCTGACTTCCGCATTCGAGAATACCCGATCACACCTCTCTGTTTTGCGACCCGCTTGAGCTCGCTTACAGTAGACATCGTGTTTACACCTAAGAGAACCAATGTCTAATTGGTTCACAGTAAGGAGAGGTAACCCTTAAGTGGCTATCTTGAGCAGTCGCCTACGTTCTTTTATGTAGCCTTTTTTATTCTCGTAGATGAGTTGATGTCTGACTACGTTCGCTCCGTGAGCTTTACATAGACAGTAATGTCCTTTAACCCCGATACCACACACAGAACACGTGTAGTTAGGACTTCCCATATGGAAACAACAGAACCCCTGATTCCTGCATTTCCTACCACAGGCCTCGGTCTTCCCCATAAGTATATATTCGCATCGGTATGGAGCGGGTCTCATGTTTACTTATATAGGTATTTTAATTTAATTGCTTCGCAACCAACGCAGTAGCTGCTATACCCAACACTATGAAGCCCAGTTCACGATTCATTTGTCCCTTGGATGGTGTGTAGTACTGAGCGAGTGTGGGTTTATTGAGCGGTTCCAATTGTTTACCAGTTAGTAGATAGTATTCTTTCATTGCTTCATCGACATCGTTGAATGTTTTAATGGCATGGTTTTCACGCTTGAGTTGTTCGTTAATAAAATCGATCCTCTGGAGGCGTTTTTTAGCGTACTCAGCCTGTCCTCTTTGTAATTTCTCAGTAGCGAGATCGTGCCGCTTCCTTTCTTCCTGTATTTCAGCCGCGTGATCATCTCGTAGTTTCGAGAAGAGGAAATTACTCCCGGAAAATGCCAGGGCATTCACTAACGCCCCGCCGACCATCATAGCTATCGTGGCCATCCCTATATTTATTTCATTATATTATCAGGTATGATCCCTTGTTTTACTAGGATGTCTTTTGTGGCCATCGCCATACCAAGGTTCATTATGAGCATACCCATATCCTGCAGGTTGAAATCTAGCTTGATAGTTGGTTGTTTAAGCACCATTTTAGTCAACCGAGCGTACCCTACGGCTAGACTGGCGACCACTGTGGCGTGGTATGCGTCGTTGACGAACGTTTTCCCCTCAGACATTATGTATATGATATAAAATATTAAAATTATAACATGATATGCGGGTCGACAGTGGGGCCTGCCGGCGGCGTGGGGGTACCCCCACTTCCCTCACTGTGGGAGGGTACCCCCACGTATAACCATGTTATAACCACGGCAGCAGTTACGCCTACAACCAACAACAGTCGGGGGTTGGTCACTTTATGTTGGTTACACCACCGTTTTTTACCGGCAGCTACTCTCTTAGGATTCTTCTGCCTGGTCACTTCCCTCACTGGTTCCTGTGAAGGGGTCTCCTCCACTGTTGGGGGTACCTCCTGTGCAGCATCCATCTATACTATTATTATTATTCCTTCTCTCAAATTGACAATGTTTTGCCGTGATAATCGCCGCCGTCACTGGAGCCAACAACATACCATATTTGTGGTACAGCCCGCAGCTGATAGAGCTCACGGCGTGTTCGATAAAAGGGTCTTTCTCGAGGTCCTCCCACAGGTAAAGTCGGCGCTCTGGTGGAATGGGAAGGAAGTGTGATACAATACCGGTGTATATCTGGGTCATAGCCGATCCTATTGTCTTTGTCATTTCTGCTCTGAGCCGGGACTCGTATCTAGCGTACAGCTTATCGATTTCTTCGGCTGTCATTTTGTGAATTTTATCCGGAGTGTAGTCTCCAAAGTAATGTTTGGCTTTGCCGCCAACAGCCAACGCCACCAGTTTCTCTCGCTTGGGGGAATCCCCCCCAGTGGGGCCTGCCGGCGGCGTTGGGGAGACCCCCAACTGTTCGAGCAATTCCTCACACTCCATCTTATAATATAACAAGTAAGATTTAGTTTTAACTATATAATACCTGATGCAGACAAAACACAGAGAAATGAAGGTTAAGTTGCACACGACAAATACTTCAAATATCATAGCTTTGCTTAGCTTTGCTTAGCTTTGCTTAGCTTTGCTTAGCATACTATATATGCTACTGGTTGGTCAGTCTTGAGCACGAGCTTAGCGTGTTTAGTTTCAGCGAGCTGTTTCTTCACCCGTTCCCGTTCTAATTTGCTCATCACATCGTTCTCTCTCAAACACTCCTCAAACGAATCCCTGTCCTTGCAGTGAAATAAGGCCACCCATCGCGTCTGCTCCCTGAGGTCTTTCAACACCGAGTTGAACTTCTGCGTTAGCACCCAGACGCTGTGATTTGCATGCCGGCCGGAGAAGGCCAGGTACGATAGCATGTCTCTCTTTTTTGTTATCTCGCGATTAGCGCTGCAGTCGTCCAGTATGAACAGCGTCGGTTCCCCTTTAAATTTCTCGTGAAGAGCTTTCAACCAGTCCTGCAGGCGTGTTCCAGGGTCGATTTTGTGTACGTCCGGGTCCGTCATCACCCAAGGTCGCGCGTACGTTTTATTCATGCTCAGAGTAGGGCACATGATAACGATGTTATCGAACACATCCTTGTAGTAACCCTCCAACATATCCAACACGAAAACGGTCTTCCTACAGCCAGTCTGCCCGCACACTATGGCGCAGTGTGGGTCAGTGGGTAGTTGTGGGTACCCCTGGGGGGTGTGGGGGTACCCCCCATCAGTAGATGGCTTGCACAAATCTCCCATTGTCTATATTAAGTTGCGCGTCCATAATAACGTACAGATATAATTTCAACTTACCAGCGGTTTGAGCCTTCTTAGTAATCTGGATGGTTATCCCTTCGCTGCCGTTATCTATACGGCGCCCGCTACCGTGCAGTTTATCATCATCCGTGGATCGCATGTCCAACCATAGGGCGTACTTGGTGGTCAGGTATTCACCGATCTGCACGGAGCCTAGGTCCAGGTCCTTTGTTATATAATCCCCCACTGGTAGCTTTTTTATCTCATCCCACTGCTGGTGTGGTCTCATACCATGACTGAACAGCTGGTTGGGCACGCCCTTGATGGTAACTTCCACCTTTTCAATCTCGGGGTTGAAAAACTTCTCGCTGTCCCTCCGGAATGGATCGTAATCCTCCACGGGGACGACCAGGATACCTTTCATCGATCGCGCCGGCACGTTCAGGTTGATATTCCACACAGTGTCGCTCTTATCTCGCACGACTGATCTATGCCTCAGTACGCGATCGTACAGGATGGCCATCTTCCCAGAGTACTGGTTTCGAACCTGCCTGGCCAGCTCCGGGCTAGTGACCATGTCGAACTCAAGAGAGATGTTGTCTATGGCATAACTAGCCTCATCACCGTTCGGCGTACGCACTACTTTGCTATAGTCGTTAAACGTGAGCTCGTATTCGAGCCTATCACCCAGCGCGGCCTGGTAAAACGGCGCGTGTCCCGTGAGCAACTCGAAGTCGAGCGGCACGCAGAATCTATTCCCGTATGCTCGAGCGATGGCCTTTTCACCGTCCGATAGCTTGTCTTGCTGGTCTTGCGTGAAGACGTATCCTATGCGCGCCCGGGTTGATTTGCTGATGCCCTGGTACACATCATTGACTCGTTCTCTCTCGCTTTTCCAGAGATCCTTGTAGCAGTGAAACACGTCGCTGTCGTCGATGCTCAGCACCTCATTACCGCTGATCTTGACGGTCGTTTTCTTGATGATAGCTCGACCCACGTTCCGCACTAGCTCGCGTTTGTCGTTGTCGGAGGTCAACGTGATATTGAACGCCAGTCGAACAGTGCCTGGTACAATGAGGTCATTCTCACCAAGGTTTGGAAATCTAACCAGCAGAGTTTGATTCTGGTCTATCTTGCTGGGATTGTTGGTGATGGTCACCGACTGGCGCACGGCTCTGGCTCCTAATGGCTCTCTCAATCTTCTGAAAGGATCTAATTTTCTGCCGTACATTGTTATATAAAAGAAATATATTTTTAATACTAATGGATGAAGACATAGATATGACGGAGATGCCGGGCGCTAGTGCCCAGGCATTCGATGATGAGCAGGAGACCTCATTTACTAGTTCACCATTGAACCAAGAACTCTTGGAAACAACGGTAAATGATTATTACGAAAGTTTAAGAAGAGATAAAAACTACGTTGAACCACAGGGTCGATACCATAAGAATTTTTTTATTGATACAAAGGGTGTTCTACGCCTTAAGTCTGACCCAGGGGTTGACCTCTTTAACAAGAGCAATAAAAAACCACTGGCCTTGTCAACTCTAGCCAGCCGCCATGGTGTCGAATTTATCCGTAAAAATCTAAACATGAATGATTACGGTGGTGCAATACCTAAGGCCGTTGTTGAAGATCTGCAAGCTACCAGATCCCACCTCACCACTAGAGATGAAATAACACCACAGCGTGCTACAGAAGCCTCGGACAGCATAGAAAAACTGTTGAGCACCTACTGGGACAAACCGTTACCGGGGTTTGACTTTCCGGTAAGGGAACTGCGCGGCTTAGACGAAGCCGTGAAACGCGTGCGTGGAGAACTCGTGAACAACATGGGGAAACTGAACGAAATCGACGAGCACATCGCTAGGGAAAAAACCAAACTCAACGAAACTGAAAACGATGATATGAAGCGTCGTATCAATGAACGAATATGTGATTTAGAAGACGAGAGACGTACACGATTGGAATCCGCTTCCTCGAATCGTGAACAGCTTCGATCCCAGATCAGTCGTATTCGGGAAACAATCGATAGAATACTGAATGAGGATACAACTTTAGCCAACAGGATTCGGATATTGTTCCGGGAGCAAGGGATCACCATCGCCAGCATTCTAACTGCATTGGGTTTCATCATATCAACCCTGGTGGTGTCACTGACAGGGGGAAACCCCACACCTGCCGGCGGGGGAACTCCCACTCCCACAGGCGGTGGTGTTAAAGACTGGATAAAAAAACTCGGGGAAGGCCTAGCTAAACTGGCTGGTAAAGCCGCCGAAGCCCTTCCCGGCATCCTGGGTAGCATCGTCTCGTGGTTGTTGAGCGCTCTGTCTAAAACTGCCATGTGGCTCAGTCAAAACCTGTGGGCAGCCATCGTCGCCGTGGCGGGTCTGGTGTACGTAGCGGCTAAGAAATCTTTAACCAAATAAGTCCCAAAGTTACCCCACCAACCACTAGGGCTGTTTTATTATCAATATGCTGCTGATAGGGGGGTACCCCCACATGAATATGGGGCACATGAACTTTAGGCTCCGGAGGTGGCGCCACTATACCCTTTTCACGTGGTGGGATGTGTGGGATATAGGGGGTGTTAATATCGGGGTTGATACCCAACTTTTGATCCGCCGTGGCTATGACTATTTTGTTGTTATAACCCACCACTTTTTTTATTCTCAGTTGCATATCACTCGGAGCCATGTACAACCCCACGCCGAACACGTAATTGACTTTCGATCTGGCGTATTCTAACACGTTTTGGTAACGGTCGATGGCCCGCGGGAGATCAACTGGAGAATTGATAGCATCCTTAACGTTGGAAACGAACTGTGTCTGAGCGTCGTAAGCAGTTCCCTTACCGAGGATGTTGGAACGCGTCATCGACTGCGCACCCAACAGCGCCCACACGTACGTTCGAATCGAGTCGTTCAACCTGACTACCCCGGCACGAGTGAATCCTTTCGACGTGTCCAGCATGAACATTTTCCACCCGTCTGCGGTTGACTGCTCCACTTTCTGGACTGTGAAAGCAACACCACCTTTAAAGTTCATACGATCATCCCTCCATTCATTACTCGACAAAGCAAAGTCCTGGCGTAGTATATCTCGTTTCAGTAAATCATCACTGACTTCTTTCACTGATCGCGCGCCATCATAAGGAATACCCAACCCGTGGTTCGGCCCCGGCAAACGCCAATCCGTCTTCGGGTTTATTTCGAATTCATTGCAAATACGTTCGTAGGCCCGTCTATCGTACGGGTTGTTTATTGCGTCCCACGCTTTGTCCTGTGGGAGGGGGGCGCTGATCTCTTTAAGGATACGTCTGACCTGGTAGTACACGTGGAACTTGAACACAGACTGACTCAGCGGTCCACGCCGAGTGTCGGCCAATGTCACACCACACCCCGTTGTAGCGCACCACACGGCAAAGTTGAATTGATTCTGCCAGAACTGCATAGGGTTGTTGAACCAAGCGTGGACTGCCTTGACGTTAGTCACCGAAAGCTTATACTTATCGAACACATCTAAAAGCTGGGCATTGAAATACAACTCAGGAGCAACCACGATCTTCATGGGGGAGAAATCTACGTCCAGTTTAGGGTAAAACACACCAGGGGAATACATTTTAAAACTATTATATAATGAGCATATATACTCTAACATGTACATAACACTTCCAGGAATAACGAGCGGTGAGGCCGTTCAGCTGACGCACGCGATCGATAACACGTCAGGTCAACTCGAAGTCGCACTCTGCGATATCACCTACCTACCGCAATGGACTAACATCAACGCCAGCAACAATAAGCTGTTCGTCAGTGGAACTCGCAGTCAGATAACTGACGGCTACTATAGTGTGTGCTCTCTAAACGACGAGGTCTTCAAACCCCTGGGAGCCGAACTCAAGATGAACGACTCAAACGGCACAGTGGTGTTAATCAACAACGGAAGAACCTCCTTGAGGCTCGGCCGACCATTAGCTAGGATACTCGGTATGTCTCCTGACGAGATAAAACCAACAACAACCGTCACAGGCATGAAGGTACCCGACCTAGTACCGTACCGAGAGCTGTACATTCATCTGGATCAGGTGAGCACAACGTACAACATTCAAGGAGGTCACCCTTCCACTATACTGAGAGCAGTGCCGGTGAAAACTGAGAAATTCAACGACGGTAGAACCGAGTCGTTTTCACCACGGCAGTATAAGAGATTAACCCAGGGCAACATACCTGAGCTGACAATATCGGTGTTAGATATAAATCATAATCCTGTAAATATAGGATACCTCAGCTTAACGCTTCATGTAAAATGACCAGCGCACAAGGGCCCGGAGTGAAAAAATGCGTCAATATCGGGATCTCCGACCTCGGAGACACGCGCGGTTTCGACGCTCCCGGAGTAGATGGTAAATCGTACGCCTTGCAACTGAAAAACAACATTTACAAACGCGTTGAAATCCCCTCCGGTGGAACCCTAAGTGATATGATAGATACCACAAGAGCAACAGTCAACACTAAGTACGCCCTTGTCAACACCGGTGATAATAATTGGATAATATACCCATCGTTCGGTGGTAAACTGTTCGACTTAGACGATGTTGAGAGCACTACCGTCGTCCAAAACAAACCATATATGCTCGTCTTCACCGAAGATGACAAGTGGGTGTTGTTACCCGATAACGACGAGTGGTTTCTCAATATTAGACTCGTCTCTCCCTACGTGTTTACTGATAACAAAGACAACCACCTAAACAAAGTCGTGAACAATGGAACCCTGCTCGTGGCTTACGTCCCAACTCAGAGACGTAGCGTAGTCGTCAGCCCAGTCAACACTATGGCAGCCCACATGCTATCGAGTAAACCGGCCATACAAAACGTGAAATTGCAGTTGGTGTCTGAATTCGAAGGCGTGGTCACTATACTAGAGGATCTACCGGCAAACTCAACACTGGTCATTAAAGTCTACCTAGGGGAACCATCGGGGAATAATATCGAGATCGTGAAGGGGATCAAACTCGGGTGGGTGAAACGACACCAGTATCAAGTTTGCAACGTTTACGTGCGGGTGGGTGTCGACTCCAACACCAGTCTGCAGGGGGTCAACGTGATCGTGGAAAACAAGATATCACTAACCAATATCTTCCTGCCTGACAACATACACTTCATGGGTATGAAGTTCACCCCTGAATTATTATCAGAAAACCAGTTGGAAATTATATCGTAATAGTATAATAATGACCAGTCATCGTCCCAACACTACGCTTAACGACCTGGGAGATACGGAGGGATTCGATCAGCCTGGTGAGGAAGGTGAATTATACATCCTGCACTTCAAAGACAACGTGTACAGACGGGTGCCATTACCAGATTTAAAAGAGCCCAAATGGTTGATCAACTTAACATTCACCTCACCTTATATCACATTAAATAATAGGTTGGTCTCTAAGATTAAGAACAACGGTATCTGGGCCGGGGATTTCATTCCGGAGAGGACATTAATACACATACCATCTACTGGTTACGAAAAAAAGGGGTTAAGTGCTTATCCACACAATAAATTAATATTTAGCAGTAATCTTGATAGAATATCCTCCCCTTTCACCCTCATCATAGAAGTCTTCTTTACGGCTTTATTCGATGGAGCTCCCCCAATAGTACACCAAATTTTACCCGGGGTGTCAATACGCTGGTATTACATAGACCAATATTGTCGTATTGTTATACAACAGGATACCACGGGTCCTATAAACCACTTAATAAACCTCCGTGGGGTTTCTATTACAACAGAAGAGTTTATTAGCCTCTCACCTATTGCCCTGACTAGTAGTCTAGAACTTGTAGACTTCAAATTCATTGATAGATTTTTAACTGAAACCCAATTAAAATATCTTTCAAAATATACATTATAGGATGGGTCTGTACCCAGTCGTAGAGGAAGTAGCGAAGACGCTGGAAACCGTAGATGGGTTCCGCTTGAGGCAGTTATGTGATGTGAAACGCCAACTAGAACAAGACCGTGACACGCGGAAAGCACTATGTAAAAAGTACAATAGAGCTTTCAATATCGTGGACGGGGCTGACACTACCCTTATGGCAACCAGCATGGGACTAGGGGCGGCAGGTGTTGGGTTGTTGGCTACCATCGTGGCTGCACCTATAGTGCTAGGTATTGAAATAACGGCTGGGGTGGCAGGGTTGGCAGGGTTGGCGCTTAAGTTAGTATCACGCAGGCTTAATCGTAAGGCATTGAAACACGACGAGATCAGGGTTCTGGCCGAAGCAAAGCTGAACACAGTGAGTGAGCGAATTTCCACGGCACTCTCTGACAGTAAGATCTCAGAAGAGGAGTTTCGTTCAATCCTCTCTGAACTCAAAAAATATAACGGAATGAAACAAGATATTCGATCCAAGTCTCGTAAGTCTGCTATCAGCGAGGACGAGAAAAAAAAAGTACATAGAACAGGGGATACAAAAAGCCCAGCAAGCCTTTATTATGAACACCAAAGAGATCGTAGGCGGTTCACGTTAAACTGTTTCATCGATATAAACATAACATAGGGGAACACGAGGGCGATAGCCGTAAGCGAGCCACCGATCCTATATGGCCAGTCAAAACTTACAACATAGATAAAGTGGATATGAAAGCCGACGAACCTAACTTATACTACTTGAGGGATGGGCCGGGTAGGGGATTTGTAAGAGAAGAATTATTGATCGTACCGTACGGCACAGTGTTACCTCCTACCAACACAAAGTAGGCATAGTAATTACCGCCAACTTTTTTGTAGTAGGGGTAATAGTAGCAAGAGCTAATGGCCCAACCAAAGCCTTATTTAGTAAATAAGGCTTTGTAGAGACATTTCTTGAAAGTGGTCCAGAACCCCTATTCCCTATACTACTCAAATATTTGTCCATATATATATACACGCACAGAGAGAGAGAGACAGAGAGAGAGGGAGGGAGAGAGAGTTGGGGAGTGAGAGAGAGAGAAATATTTTCGAAATAGTGTGACATTGTCGCATGTGTGTACTACACTACTACAGGTGCAATAACCAAGTTCGATATTGCCACACTGGCGAATATTCTATGGTCAATATTCGGTTCATGGGCAGGAAAACTTTCTTCAATATTACTGTAGTCGAGCAAAAGTGTCCATTTATACGTGTAGCAATTAACAATGGGTGAGTGAGCGAGTGTTGTTTTACGTTGCTTTTAGCACTATTCTAGCAATATGACGGCAGGGAACACCAGAAATGGGCTTCACACTTTGTACCCATGTGGGGAATCAAACCCAACTCTTCGGTGCGACGAGCGAACGCTTTAACGGTTAGGTTACCCCACCGCCCCAATTTACAAAGAAATTGACCACACTGTGTACAAAAAAGATTTAATAGGAATACAAAATGTCCAAGTATACAAATATAAAAGCAATTATTCTTAACTTCATTAACACTGTTTTGTTGTTGTTGTTGTTGTTGTTGTTTTTACATACAAACTTCAAATTTCACATACAAACTTCATATTTCACGAATACACTTCACATTTCATATTATATATACAAAATTCACATTTCACACTTACACTTCACATTTCGCACACACACATTTCACATTTGAAATACACATTTTACATATACTTTTCACCTATATACACACTTCACATTTCACATACAAACTTCGCAGTATAGTCGAACCCCGTTTATAAGGACGTTTTGGTTTCACTCGAAAATCGTCAGGATCGTGAGACGTCCGGTTAACTGGGATCACTATACTGCACTATACGGTATGCCTCACACTGCGTTACGTGTATAATTCAGCTGACAAAAATGCATTTTCCTTACCTCCAATACAAACCGATATTACCACAGATCACTACTGCAGCAGCTATTGACTACATAAGGTGACGCTCCATCGATAACTGCGCGACATGAAAGGTCGTGACAGCTCTTACAGACGATCTGGTGTGACTGTTGGGAGGTAAGTACTGCGCTACGAATGGGTAAAATTAGAACGTGATGGAAAGAGCCACTGACAACGTTTTAAAGAAATGCTCGCTCTACATGACAATCGCGCAAGTCTCGCCTAAGCAAAGGACAGCAGCATATGATAGAAAAACTGGACATGCAACAGGGAAATCCATGTTATATTGTTGTGGATGTTCTATATAGATACCTCTTTCGGTATATGGGACTCAGTGGACTTTCACCGTAGTGCAGAAGATCAAGTACATGAGAGGTGCGTAGCCCAACCCGGAAATACTGCTACTGTTTACATGTAAGGACGTCAAGAAATTAGAGTTACCTCCCTTTGACTGCACTCCACCTCTCTGCTCGACTAATTCATTCACTCTAACCAGGTAGATTAATATTGGGAAACCTATAGTTATTCCTAATTGATCAGGTAAATCAATATATATTATCATAGAATAATGACATCATATACAATATATTATGCATAAACATAATGTCGGATTCATCCCATACATACTACACGCGACAGGGTGGTCATGGAACCTATATAGTTTGAGACATTTAATGCGATGCTTTTCTCTGGATATAAAGTACAATGTACCATACTCTTTTACAGTATAAGTTGTTCATTGGTCCCTCGGGGGCCATGGGCTCATGCATCCTCGAGGTTTCTTTATGTTCCTCGAGCCCATGGGTACATGAGCCCATGGCCCCCGATGGACCAATGAACAACATAATGATCTTACCGAACACCTGAATTTTAATTTTGAACTGTTTGAAGCACTTCTGTTGAATGCGAGGCGAATCGCCATTTGCAGACGACACAAGGTAAACAGATTTAGAGTGATCTTTGAGGTGACCCCTTGTGCCTGTAGGCAGCGCATGCATTTCATTTTCAAGCGAGTCGACGGTCCGTTGTCATACCTGGCTGAGCGACCAAATTGCCATCTGTTGTCTGATCTATTGTTTTCTTCAGCTTTCGTATTTTTTCTAAGTTTTGTCCGATTTTACGAGTAAACATGCTTTTTTTGATATCCTCTTACGCATCCCACTGAATGCCCTGTTAGGCTGAAGTGGTTCCTTTCGACAGATTGATTTCAACAGATCCAGCTTTAACAGAGAAGGATCGTGTGGATGAGAGATAACTTTTCAGGGACTGTGATATGTACGGGTATGCATGCTGTGATATGTACGGGTATGCATGCTGTGACATGTACGGGTATGCATACTGCAGCTGGAAATTCTTAAGCCTTGCAAGTCATCGACAGGAAACATATTTTACAAACTACTACTACAACATATTTCCGAATCACTAATTTCACCTACAATTTCACCTTTAATTATCCGTGAAAACGTTTTTACACGAATCGCATTTCTCGTATGGTATTAAGCACCGATGCTCCATGACAGGACCGACGGCTTAGGAAGACGCGCGGTAAACTTGAAGCTGGGTCATTATCATGGAGTTATATAATCATATTTACATTATGTAACCTATAAACAAGTCATTTATTTTTAAATGTATCACCAGAAAGACGTTGCGATGAACCATGACGTTTTGTATACAACCCTGTGTATATTTTGTCCCTACAAGACTGTACCCCGTGGGTATATGAGTGTTCTAGCTCTGTGTGTTCACATAGTGAGTGAGTAAGTGTCCGTCTACGTCGCCTTTAGCTCTATGACGGCAGGGGGACACCGGAAATGGGCTTCATACGATGTGTTGCCGGTTCACAGGGGACTTCTTACATTGTTTGTCACGGCAAATACTTAACCGTAACAATTGTAGCCAAGTGGGGAATCGAGCCTGGGTCTTCAGGGTAACGAGCGAGCGCTTTAACCACTAGGCTACCTGACCGTGCATACACTTAAGGGGCACAAGCTTAAGGAATACATCAAGAGTGTAAATAAACTGCAATACCAAATGTTTGATTAACTACGGCTGGATGTTGTTACAGAAATTAACAACAAATTATTATGGAACACCATTCCATTATTTTATGACAACGCATTTACAAAAGTCATCACAAACTGAAGAGAAATTAAAAATAAATATGTCAACACATTACAAAAGTGATTACAAAATGAAGAGACATTAAAGAAATATAAAAGAACAATAACTTCTTTATAAGTACTGTGTGCAAAATGGAAGATAAAAAATAGTAAAAATTAAATATGTTACCTGTAGTTCATGTCACAGGCTACACATAATAGTCAGTGTGATCATACGTTTAGGGATCATTTCTATACAATGTAGTATGCATCGCCCTGACTTCAGGTAAAACTGACAGTTTATCAAACCACCAGGGCGTTTAATTGGCTTCTTCTTAAGAGGTATAGTTAATTCCTTTGTGGCAAGAACAAATAAATGTACAATGAACAGCAATGATAAAAACATTTATTGAAGTCAAATAACCTGTATACATTATTGATATTTCTTTGATATGATTAGATAAAATAATTTGTGGCATGAATTGATGTACTATGTGATACCCTCTACATATGGAGTAATAAACATATGGTATACACAGATTGAATCAAGTACATCAACAAATACATATGTACAGTGTGTATGTATACACACTGTTCTGTAATATCAACTCATATAAAGGTTGATGACACATTCACCACCCTAGACGAACACCAGCACCCTGAAGCCCTACTGGACCACCTCAGCCCTTCTGGAATGTCATCTCATACATACACGCTGGACATGACACGTTCAACATACGATTTGTGATATTGCATTGTAGTCCTTTCTAACAGAACAAACACATAATTCATTACGTCGGTCACACCATCCAGTCAGTGAGGTTGCTATTGCAAATATTGTTTAAGAACACATTTCCATTCAGATTTAACAGATAAAACCCACGAGCAGTGGTATTGTGCTGAACAACCCAAAAACAAAATGAGTTTCAGGCGTTTCCAAGGAACGCTCCTCCGCACAGAGAGTAACTTGCAGCGTCTAAAAGGTCGTTCCACTCTTGTCTCCTCGACAGTACTAACTTTCTGTCACGATATGGCGCTCAAAAACACTTCCTGTGAACAATGCTAGGTCCAGATTCATCATACTCCTGCTTGGAGATCCACATCTGTTGAAAGGTTGAAAGCGAGGCCAAGATGGAGCCGCCGATCCACACCGAGTACTTCCGTTCAGGTGGAGAAATAACCTTGACCTTGATTGTAGATGGCACGATGGCGCTCAGTTCCTTGACCATTCGGTCTGCCATGCCTGTAGAGGTGGAATAGGGGTGTTATCTTTTGTCATATGGTACAATATGAGTAATAGATTTATAAATCGAAAAGAAACTACAGCCATGCAATTTTGATGGAGCCAGTAAGAAGCTTTCATTCACCACTGAGATTAGATCTGTGTCAATGGGCCAATGGTATGCAATCAATCAAAATGGAGTGAATGAGTAGGTACGGTCTCTGAATCACGTTAACGCGACAAAGGGCCACTGACACCTGGAAATAACACTCACCTGGATACATTGTTGACCCCCCTGACAGAACCACGTTGCTGTACAGATCCTTCCTGATGTCAATGTCACAGTTCACCACCGAATTGTTGATCATCTCGTGGACGCCAACGCTCTCCATACCTGGAGGGAGAACATTTGTATGAGAGACGATGTTGTGATTATATACTAATGTTTATCATATACCAAGGATCAGCATCAAGTATTCATGTTTATCACTGAACGCTATCTATCGAACATCGCCAATGCTTATAAGTGTTTACTAATAAAACACAACTTCAGATAAAACTGAATAATCCGTCATCCTGAACTACTTACCCGTGAAGCTCGGCTGGAACATACACTCCGGAGCTCGGAACCTCTCATTGGCGATAGTTATCACAGACCCGTCCGGCAGCTCGTATCCTTTCTCAATGGCGCTGGACTTTGCTGCTGACACCATCTCTGACTCGAAGTCCAGGGCAACATAGCAGAGTTTCTCCTTGATGTCTCGAACTATCTCCTTCTCAGCTGCAAACACAACAGTTCAACATTTCACAAACACGATACACGGCCAGAATTGACTGTCTTCATATTATGTCTTACCAAATGACAATACAGAATGTCTGTGATGATCTTATGACATTACTGATGAATCAATATATGGCCCTTATCATGGATGATCAACAAAATTTAGTTGTTATGCGGCTTCATGGGTATGCTTAGAAGAAGGCCAAAGACAGGTGGTGTGGTCAAGAAAATCTAAATATACGTTAATGTGGTTAAAAGGTGATGGTAGACACCTGTGGATCATTACAAGATATAAATGACCACTCACATGAAGTAGTAAAGTTGTATCCTCTCTCGTGTAGAATCCTGCTGAGGTAGGAGGTCAGGTGACGGCCAGCCAGGTCCATTCTGCGGACAGCGTGGGGCAAGGCGTAGCCTGATATAATAATCAGAAATCAGGTTATAGACAGTATATAATATGTATCACATGTTACGTTACGTGAGAATATGAACTAACATTTTGTAGTCTATTGTGAAATATCCGATTTGGTCTCACCTTCATATATGGGCACGACGTGCGAGACGCCATCTCCCGAGTCAAGGACGACGCCGGTGGTTCTCCCCGAGGCGTACAGCGACAACACCGCCTGGATACTCACGTAGAAGGCGGGAGTATTGAATGTCTCGAACATGATCTGTAGTGAGGAAACAATCATTAGTCACACTTAGATATAATTTAATGGTACCCTCATGTGCAAACATGCTCTATATGCTATAAATCTAATGTTACACTTAGTAACATGCAGACATGATCTGTAATGAGGAAAACAATTATCAGTGACAAGATCGATATATCACGTAGTAGTACATCCATGTGTAAACATAATCCTTCATGGCTTATGCCAACGGTTTCAAAAACCTTTTTGATTATTGGTATCTTAATGGCATTATCAAAACACCAACCACAAAGCCCACATATTGCTGAATTGGCATCAGGGATATATAACGGTCCAGACAATAGAAATTCTGTCTGGCATCATGAAGTCTGTGAACGGTACCACACAGCCAACTCATAGCTACACGGACTGCATAAATATAGTAGTCTCTATTAAATTTCGGTTATTGGCTTCAGAAGTTAAATGTACATTTGAATATCAATAATGCTAGATTTGGTGAAGTGCGGTTGATGACATCATATGTCACGGACGCGGTATATAATGCATATACTTTTAAAACTGAAACCCTTGTCAGGTCCAAACGTGACCCTTACCTGCACCATCTTCTCTCTGTTAGACTTGGGGTTAAGTGGTGCCTCTGTCAGAAGTACTGGGTGTTCCTCGGGTGCCACTCTCAGCTCGTTGTAGTAGGTGTGGTGCCACACACGTTCCATGTCGTCCCAGTTGTTGACGATGCCGTTCTCTACGGGGTATTTCAGACTGAGGATACCTCTCTTACTCTGTGCCTCGTCCCCTATGTAGCAGTCCTTGGTTCCCATCCCGGCCATGTAGACCTGTAGGAGTAGTTGCAGTGAATGGGTTCACGTTTTTGAGGAATATTATTAATATGGCATATAGCAATAAACCTTCAGATAGTAATTCTAGAAACACGTTCAGACTCGCTGACTTGGTTGACACATGTCATCGGTTCCCAGTCGCGCAGATCGATGCTCATGTTGTTGGTCACTGGAGTGTCTGGTCCAGACTCGATTATTTACAGACCGCCACCATATAGCCTGATTATTAGTGAGTGTGGTGTAAAACTAAACTCACTTAAAATCAAACACTTGACTTAAATGTCCCTGCTAACAATACCATACATTCCACAGGATAATATGACACGACTGCAGGTCAACACTGTATTTTTCAGACCGTTTAACATGCTCAATCTGTGGTAAATAATCGATATCATTTCTATTGGCTATTAAATTTGTATGATGCATATTTAAATGTTCACATACTCTATTACATCAAACTATATGCTGCTGAAACTATTGCTACAAAGACACGGTAACATCACAATTATCATATTAAAACGTTGGACTCACGTCATATTTGGGTCTACCGGTGACGGCTGGAAACACAGCACGTGGGGCGTCATCACCTGCAAAGCCGGCTTTACACATCCCAGATCCGTTGTCAATGACAACAGCGGCAATATCTGTATCGTACTCTGACATGATGTATTGATGACTGTGCTATCTTTCTGGGTGAAACTTCTGAAATAAAGGGATCGAGTTACTAACACTATGCACTGTTCATGAAATGACGCTTGCATAAATCTGGTTGCGTTTATGATGTATAATTGTCAAATATTTATTGATATCGATATTATTACCTTTATGGCAAGAAAAATTCATTTGTGAGCAATTAAATTTGTATTATGAACATTTTATGATAAATGTTTATTAAAAACATGACTTATAAAACTGCTGAGAATACATAATTCTTTTTCCCCACTTAAGACACAAACAAACAAAGCGATAAAGAGTGTCCGGTAGACTCTATGAATGTGTTAATTTAGTGCCAGTTGCATGACACCCCAAGAGGTCCGTAACTCATTATTTCAAATACTAGTTCAATTAACGCCACTGATTTAGCTGACATATTACTGTGGTATAAACAACATTAACACATTAAACCATTATGTCAAATCACACTTGTACACCGTAAACAGATAACTCATTTGGGGCGGGGCTTGCTACAAATATTCTGATTCCATTAATCCTATTGTCAGTATATAAACAATAACGTTAGGTTTCACCTACCTGTAGTAACTTGACTGTTTCCAGATCTCGATGTCTGTGATTCCTCCACTATAAACCGCTGGGTATTTATACCCGGGTACCGACCTATTTCCTGGAATCCTCATATCGATTATTCATATTTTTCTCCATGTATGGAAGGGAATCCCCCGATAAATATGAAAGTCGCCCATCTTCCGAGAAAACAGGGGAACCTTGAGTTATAAATAGTTATGATTTGTACCATGTAGCAGGGCGTCGCATATCACCGACAGTGTACAGAGAGTTAGATGCTATATATGAAGATAAACATCACACTGATCTATATTTGTCACAACACGTTAGTCAGTCAAGCCGATGAAAGATTTTATAGGTTTTATGAGTAGAATATTCAGAAAATCGTCTGTATAATTTTAATTCTTTATCATAAATTGTCGATATTTCAAGGAATCGGTAGATGAGCACTGCCCTGTTTAGTTTGGAATTCATTTAGAGGTTATCATAAAAATTTTGTTTGCGATATGAATAGGAAACACATTTCGATTCATTTAATTAAAATGTGTTATTAATTTAAATGAGTTATCTGTTTGCATATTTCTTATAAATTAATGTTTGAAATGATTCTGTTGAATCACATAGCTGTAATAAAACAACACCTGTTTTCCTTTATCGTATTTGGGAACAGGTATCCCAGACACGATACGTTCAAATATAATATGGTAGGAAGGGGAAAAGTTGATTATATGCGCAAGTGAGCGTTGAAGTTCATTTGCGTGTTCATCGTATGGTCGCGTTAAAGAAAGACGTTCCTAGTGGATCCCGGAGTACCCAGGTGGGTAACGCTTTAATTATCAGATTTTGTAGAGTACATGCATTAAGAACACTAAAGTTCAATATTAAACTCTGCGTTGCCAGTAATAATGGAACAGGTTGTGACACAAACCCATAAATAGCAACTGACACAGCGTGGATATGAAACGACGTCAGAGTTACTCCCCTTGGTGCTTATATCAAATCGATCGACTCAGGGACGGCCTCAAACGTGTATTTGTTTTCGATAATGTAAGGCATTTCCGAACATCGTCTGCCTGTGTAGATAATGTACGTTATTGATTACATGGGGGTTTTTGTTCTAAAATAAATATATAAAAATATCAAGAAGATGCAAGGTTTTGAAAATACAAATTTGAGTCCAAAGGTAAATAAATGTCACTGTAGTTGATATACGACCCATCGTGTTGTTATTGCCTGTAAAAGGAGCGTGACTGCCACTGCTTGCTACAGAAATAAACACACAATCAATACCGCATCGCAAAACAACCATGTATGGAAAAACGAGGGTTACATTAGACAGTATTTCCATATATGGATAACTTCACCAGTCTGTCCAGACCAACAACAACAGACTCCATATCCATGTTTGGCCTGTACTGTACACATTTAGCAACATTTCAGACTTTGATGCATCTACATTGTGCATAACCCCATTATCAGACGGTAAAAGATTTCAGGGTTTTACATTTAAGTGCCAGAAAGGTGAAATGATCTGTCCTGTAATATCCGTGTGATATTCGTGTTATTATTGTTATCGTGATGCAAACATATCATAGAGCGAGGTGAGTGTTGTTGTTAGTGTGCAGTTTAGCGGGTTAGCACTGAAAGCAGATTATGTAAATGTTAATACTGCGTGCGCGTGACTGTAAAATTAATCATTTATGATCTCAAACAAATCTTGTGTGTATAAAGCCTTCACCCGTGACTTAAATTTAAATGAATTAATTTATTTTGAAAATACATTTGTCGTGCATGGTTAAATATCTGCCGCCAAGGAAAAAGGTAAATCCGATCTATCTTCGCATGGAAAATACGTAAACTTGTGTACCTGATCTTTGTTTGCTTAGAAAAGCACTAAAAGTACGTTATTATTGTTGCGATATTAATCATGTTCTATATACATGTATCTTCCCGATGCAAACTAGCATAGGTATGGTGGGGTGTTACTGGTATGCAGATTTCAACTCAAATTCTTCATGTAATATATCATTACTCGATGGTGTTCCCATGTTTGTTTGTTTGTTTGTTTGTTTGTTGCTCAACGCCACTCTCAGTGATATTCTAGCTGTAGGGCGATGGTCGGTAAATAATGGGGTATTGTCATGACAATCCAGTTTTCACCAGCATAAGCATCGATCTACGTATTTGGGATACGATGACATGTGGTGTCAGTTTCCTCTTAAACGTGTTAAAGGTTTTGTTGCATATGTAGTTTTTTGTGTATTGGAATATGTTTTTTTGGCTTTGGAAGATATGAAGACACGGGTATATGTCACTCCTGCTGCTAGTCAATGGTCGTTGCTGGATGAGGAATCCGACTGTGTATATACATCCTATCTACACCTATCTTCTTCCTATTATGCGTAATAGCTTGATTCTTTTGTCCATGAGCCAGTGATCTCGTACACGTACTGCTAAACTGGACACTTTCTCCCACCTGTTACGGAGTCCGGAAAATAGCCCCCTCACACCTCTCTCTCACGTACACACATTGATGTGTAATCTGGGACCATGACTATGAATTCAACTCTAACACCTCCTATAACTCCTTTAAATGCCCCTCCTTTCTCCCTCCCTCCCCACTGACCCATGTAGCGTTGACCAAAAACTTCACATGGAGTGTTATCACTCCATTCTGGGCCCGCCCTGACGACGATGAGACGTTCCCCGCCCCAGACATCAACACCTGCGTCGACCACTATCCTGTCCCTAGTGACGACGACAGTGACTAGTGGGAGAGAGAGAGAGAGAGAGAGAGAGAGAGAGAGAGAGAGATGTTCGAATGAGTGTATGTGACTACGATGTGTTTTGCATATGTGATTGAGTGTGTGTGCGACGATGTATCCTTAAATGTGCCAGGGATGTGTTTTGCATGTGTGAATGTGCGTGGTGTATCTGTGAACGTGTGAATGTGAGTGCGTTTTGCATATGAGTATGGGTGAATGTGTGAGAGGTGTGTTTGCACGTTTGACGTTTTCGTGACTGAGTGTTTGTGTTGTAAAATGCTTTGCCGTTCCTTTTCCGTTTTGGTCAGATTTAGCTCTACATTTCGACATATTTCTGAACACACTCTTTTGGTCTATTTATCTATGTTTTGGCATACCCTATAGCTGACATTTCATTATTCCTCTTTTGACTGTGCTTCCATTACGGGCCCGATTTTGATGCTTTCTTTTTGGTACATACCATTCTATTTCTTGGTGGAACCTCAATAAATATCAGTGAATGGCATACGCATGTGTCTGTTGTTCTTCCTTTAGCAGGTTTATTAACGTTTAGGTGACAGCAAAACAACAGAGGAGGCAGCTGGCCTGGGTCTGGCATCAAGTGATCCATTCGATCTCAGACTTTGCAAATGGATGTTTTGTAAGACAACCTAATCACATTGTAAATCACCGATTTCATGCATTTGTGTGAAAGAATCTGTCTATGTAACTATCAACAAAGTTAAAAGCAGAACGCAGACTGCTTGCAGAGGGAGGGAACTAATGACCTGTAACAGCGGCAGTGTTGGGTCATAAAGGTAAATGCACGTGCAGTCCATGAAAGTTACCTATTCACTGCACAGTGATAGACCGTTTGGATCATTCACTTTGACTACTTCTAGCTGCCATCAACCAAAACCAACTGGTTTATTAGCGTTTATTTGATATGAAGTCGAAGGTGTGGGTTATGAATGCACGGGCGCCCATCCGCTGTATTGCTGTCCTCAAGCCCACTCTTTACATCTGCAATGGAAAACCCGAAGTGTATATACACATGGCTAGTCATAGTACAAGCTGATATCGGTACGTCGGTTATTTTACGAGCACTATTGGTCACAGCACACCTGACGGGGGTTTTAGAGTGGTCTCTCTTCCGCCTTTTTAGAATGTTTTCTTTTTTTTATCTAATTTAATATTCATTTTATTTTATTTTATTTTATTTTTTGACATCGAAGAGTCTTTTGACATTTCCACATTGTCTAATATCAACAGCAGGACAGTGCAGTCATTTTCAGTCCAGGTCGACACGGCGTAATAAGCGATTTGTGTGATGCTGGGGCAGTTAAGGCACTCGTGCATATTCCGATAAATATACAGTTTGAGAAAGAAGACATTGTTGGAATGGTGTGGACAATGCTGCCAATTTAGTCCGGCCCGGTCTCCCTTTGAATGATTGGACACAAAAATCGTAATTTCCCCACGTATATGCATGCCAAATGATGAGTGGGTGAGTGAGTGAGTGAGTGGGTGAATGAGTATGGTTTTACACTGCTTTAAGTGTTAGCCCGACTATATCAGGGCGGGGATCGATTTAATATCTAAAGGATAGATAGTAGATCAGGGTACCCTGGCTAAATACCTACACAGACCAGACAACCAGTGCTGAATGCTACAAGTCATTACGACCAGATATTCAAGCGTATTGACTGACGAGGATGTAGCTAGCAATACGATGTTGTCCTAGCGGTAAATTCTGTTATACCCATATAAAAAAACCCACGTAAACCAGCTTATTCGGGCAAAGGGTTCATTACCTTTTAGCTCATTTGTAAGTGAGAGGAATGAATGCACCGACCACCTCACCATGGTTCTTGCCGACCAGTGAGGGAAGGCAGACCACTCTTGTCAGCTTACTGCCGCGAGTGAAGACGATCATGGGACCAATTCCAGCCCGTGTTTTCATTGGTATTGAAGTTTCTAGTGGCTTAGACAGCAGTGAAAGTGTTGCCGTCTCATTTAGTGGGATGTGAGGTGGCATTGTCTCGTGCAGTGGTGGTGTCCTACATAGTGGTAGCTTGAGGTGGTGTCTCATGTAGTGGTGGTATCCTATATAGTGGTAGTAGTGGTGTCTCATGTAGTGGTGGTGTCCTACATAGTAGTAGTGGTGGTGTCTCATGTAGTGGTGGTGTCCTACATAGTGGTAGTAGTGGTGTCTCATGTAGTGGTGGTGTCCTATATAGTGGTAGTAGTGGTGTCTCATGTAGTGGTGGTGTCCTATATAGTGGTAGTAGTGGTGTCTCATGTAGTGATGGTGTCCTATATAGTGGTAGTAGTAGTGTCTCATGTAGTGGTGGTGTCTCATGTAGTGGTGGTGTCCTATATTGAGGTAGTAGTGGTGTCTCATGTAGTGGTGGTGTCCTATATTGAGGTAGTAGTGGTGTCTCATGTAGTGGTGGTGTCCTATATAGTGGTGTCTCATGTAGTGGTGGTGTCCTATATAGTGGTGGTGTCCTATATAGTGGTAGTAGTGGTGTCTCATGTAGTGGTGGTGTCCTATATAGTGGTAGTAGTGGTGTCTCATGTAGTGATGGTGTCCTATATAGTGGTAGTAGTGGTGTCTCATGTAGTGGTGGTGTCTCATGTAGTGGTGGTGTCCTATATTGAGGTAGTAGTGGTGTCTCATGTAGTGGTGGTGTCCTATATTGAGGTAGTAGTGGTGTCTCATGTAGTGGTGGTGTCCTATATTGAGGTAGTAGTGGTGTCTCATGTAGTGGTGGTGTCCTATATAGTGGTGTCTCATGTAGTGGTGGTGTCCTATATAGTGGTGTCTCATGTAGTGGTGGTGTCCTATATAGTGGTAGTAGTGGTGTCTCATGTAGTGGTGGTGTCCTATATAGTGGTAGTAGTGGTGTCTCATGTAGTGGTGGTGTCCTATATTGAGGTAGTAGTGGTGTCTCATGTAGTGGTGGTGTCCTGTATAGTGGTGTCTCATGTAGTGGTGGTGTCCTACATAGTGGTAGTAGTGGTGTCTCATGTAGTGGTGGTGTCCTATATAGTGGTAGTAGTGGTGTCTCATGTAGTAGTTGTGTCCTATATAGTGGTAGCAGTGGTGTCTCATGTAGTGGTGGTGTCCTATATAGTGGTAGCAGTGGTGTCTCATGTAGTGGTGGTGTCTTATATAGTGATGATGTTTTGTTATAATTTTCTGCAATACTTTTTGGCAGTACTCGGTTGTCCCATTTGAATCTGCATTTAGACGCGGCTCCTCATTTCAACCAAGAACTTGCATATATTCATCCAAATGTTTCATTCTACAACTTCTAAATGATGCATCTCAAAATGCATCTCAAACACTTCATCTGTCATGGTTGTTTATTTTGCCACATTTTGTACAGTGTCTGAATATTTGTCACCATCGGCTTCAACACCACATTATTAAATTAAACAGTGCAGTAAATAAAAATGAACAATACATATTTGTTTGAGACCATATATTTTTCAACAGTTCCTTTTGTTCAACTATATGACGCAACACTAAAGTGGTTTGGGTAAATCGCTATACATACTTGTAAACTGTCAGATGCCATACTGCTAACACTTCACCTGTAACTTCATATGAGTGGTAAAATATATTTACTATTCATCATTACAATGTAAAGAGAACACATCAAAATTAACATATCAGTAAATCATTTAGTAAAGAAAACCTAAAAATGAGTCAGGGCTGTAGTTGTCTGAAAACAACAAACTACCAAAGAATGTTACATTTGTAAATCTGACACCACAGGAACACTTAATCTGTGACACCACAGGAACACTTAATCTGTGACACCACAGGAACACTTAATCTGTGACACCACAGGAACACTTAATCTCATAGATAACAGGAACACTTAATCTGTGACAGAACAGGAACACTTAATCTGTGACACCACATGAACACCTACTCTGTGACACAATAAAAGGTGATTATAATAATGACCCCACAAAAAATCTATCACTACAGTCCTCAAAATTTTCAAGCTGCAGAACACAGCAACAAAAGTATCAATGATGTAAAATTCTTGTAAAAAGCATGAATTAAGTATCCATGACAATAAAGGAAATTCTTCTAATGTTTTTTTATGGCTTATGAAAATAGGAACAGTCACTGTTGAAAAAACACTGGACGAAACACACTAACACCACAAGCAAACATATGCTGCTGTCTTGTTGAGACAGAAGGAAGTAAACATAACATATCACATGAAACATGTAAATCTGCAATACGTATGATTGTACAAATCATTTGAACATTATAGAACATATTCTTAATATTTATACAGTGGAAGCTGTCAAAACCAGCATCTGTCCAATCTGGCAAGGTGTCCATACCAGTACAAAATCTCAGTCCCCTCTATGGCTTGAACATTTATCATCAGCTCTACAATCCGGCAAGTTGCCTATACTGGATTATTTCTTCACATCCGATGAGTGTCGGTTTTCACAGCTTACATTGTATAGGGGTGGATGAATTTGTACCCATGATCCACAAATACTCATCCCTCCCACCAGCACCATATATCTCCCACAACCTTGTATCCCTCATATATTAATTTGATATCATGGAAAATGGGTTGTCATGTTTTGGGAACAAAAAATATTTTTGTATCTTAATGAAATAAAACAAAACTAAACAAAAAACATATTCCATGTTAAAGGCTGGGGTTCAAACCTATACACAGATAGGGTGTGGCCTCCTTGCCTTGTCAAAGCTGTCTTTTGATGTAAATCAATGCCATATTCAAGTGCATTCCATGAAATATCACAAAACTGATTGACCAGTTCATGATGAAATTAAGCCAAAGTGTAAAGAAGTATGTTATGAAGGCTTTTAGATTAAATTATTTCCTGATGATAAGTAAAATTCAAAATTTCAAAAATGCTAATCAAATTAATCTCTTTAGTCATCAAACGTATTGATTGGGTTGTCAGGACATTTACCATGAGGCACGTTTGTTCAAGTAGTAAATTCACCAGGCACCCATTGTGGTTACAATCCTGTCACTTAAAGTTTAAGGACAGATAACATTTACACTGCTGAGGAGTAGCCAGTGGGAGACAAATTGGAAAGCCATGGGTTTGAGAACATTTTCATCCTGGCCTTTACGTCATTAAGTAGGTACTGAAATGAAACAGCACCATACAAGCATCTACCACAGTCACAGTGATGTGCAACGACATAGGTAGACATGATGATGTGCAACTACACAGGTGATGCTCTGAATTGTTCCTGAATGCTGTCGCCTACTGCAACAAACACATATTGAACATATACAAGTGTGATGCCATAGTTCAACTTTATATAGGATTATATAAACAACACAGGTGACATGATTTCACCCTGCCTCATTCCTTCCGCATACATACAATGCCTTATGCCTTTACAGAGATGAGCATTACAACTGTGGAGATTATAGAGATGACAGTCATGCTCTTTCTTGAATGAGGTAAAGATGGTCTGTGTATGAGATTCCATTGAAAAAATAGGTTTACATTAAGAAAGTGCTGTGTTGAGAAAATGTGATGGTAAGGTTGATTTCAAAATGGCTAAATAGTGTTTGTTCAGGGATTCCATCACACCACAATCCTATCTCAGTGCTTGCCATGAAGAGTTGAACAGCAGTCTCATACAAGTCCTTGTGAAGATTTTCATCTCTTTTATACATCAGATCAATTGTGCTTGTAATGTCTCAATGCTGTCATATCGGTGCTTGTGAAGATTCTACTCACTTCAAAGCATCATGGCAACTCTGCTTGTAATGTCTCAATGCAGTCATACCAGTGCTTGTGAAGATTCTTCACTTTCTTATAGATCAGATCTAATGTGCTTGTAATGACTCAATGCTGTTTTTTAAAAGTGATTGTGAAGATCCTTTTCTCTTCTATGGATCAGCTCTAACGTGCTTGTAATGTCTCAATGCTGTCATATCAGTGCCTGTGAAGATTCTTCTCACTTCAATACATCGTAGAAACTATGTAATGTCTTAAAGCTGTCATACCAGTGCTCGTGAAGACTTCACTTTTACACATGAGATCAACTGTGCTTGTAATGACTCAATGCTGTATTTTAAAAGTGATTGTGAAGATCTTTTTCTCTTCTGTGGATCAGATGTAATGTGCTTGTAATGACTCAATGCTGTTTTTCAGAAGTGATTGTGAAGATCTTTTGTTTTTAAAAGTGATTGTGAAGATCTTTTTCTCTTCTATGGATGATCTAATGTGCTTGTAATGACTCAATGCTGTTTTTCAAAAGTTTTTGTGAAGATCTTTTCCTCTTCTATGGATCAGATCTAATGCGCTTGTAATGACTCAATGCTGCCATACCAGTGCTTGTGAAGACTTCTCTTTTACACATGAGATCAACTGTGCTTGTAATGTCTCAATGCTGTTTTGTAAAAGTGATTGTGAAGAGCTTTTTCTCCTCTATCAATCAGATCTAATGTGCTTGTAATGTCTCAATGCTGTCATACCAGTGCTTGCGAAGGTTCCTGAGATATTTACAGATCAGGACAAAAGTGCTTGAAATGTCTTGCAATTGTCACTCGTAAGTATTTTTACAGATCAGGTCAAATGTGCTTGCAGTGCCTCACAGCTGTCGTTCCAAAGTCTATAGATCAGGTCACTTGTACATGAAAAGTTTTCCAGCTTCATGTTAAGGTCAAGGTCAGCTGCTGTTTTTTTTCTCCATCAGAACTCACAGATCTACAAACCATGGCTTATAACTTCCTTCTTTTGCCAGAGGATACTGTAAGTAAAACAGAATTATCGTATTACATCCCAATGATAACATACAATGTGATTTTTCTGTGTTCTTGAAGACAATGAGAACAAAAGTGAATCGGGCTTGATTTACACTTTCAGCATTGGTGATGCACAACCCTCTGTCAAGAAGTGTCCTTTTGTTTTATTGGAACTGTAACTGGGTGCCAGTAGCATCAATAATGCCTGAAAAGCAGTCTGAATCTGATTATGAAAACGTTCAAGGGATAGATGGTTCAGTCTTGACCGAACATTGTCATTGAGTTAGCTTTATTTTGAGATTGGTAAAGTGAGAGAGTGAGTTCAGTTTTACGCTGCTTTTGGCAATATTCCTACAATATCACGGTGGGGGAACTCCAGAAATGGGTTTCGCATATTGTATCCATGTGGGGAATCGAACCCAAGTCTTCAACGTGATGAGCAAACATAAACCACAAGGCTACTACACTGCCAGGAGTTTCCAGAAAAACATGTTAACATTACATTTGTGTGACTCAAATTGACATCTTCACAGGAACAGCTTTGTACAGGTTGATTGGATATATTTGCATTTCATATACACAAGGCACTAGTCACATGGGAATAATCAAATATTCAAGTTTTCTGAACACCTGAACAAATGTTTCTATGTAATATCTATGTACAAATTTGAAAAAACAAATACCACTTGTCTAAATGCCATACCTGAGCCCAGTGCACTGGTCAAGAGCTGAGTTCTGAGCAGGGCTCCAGATATTTTTCAACAAGAGGAGCATGTATGCCTTATTTTTTCAATACAAGAGTACTGGGAAAATTTATGAGTACATTTAGAGTAGTGAATGGAGTTTAATGGTGTTTTGTTTCATATATGCACCACAACATTGCTACTCTTGTGTAAACAGGTCAATAAACAATAAAGCAATACTTTTTTAAAATAAATATGTCCCTAAATGATTCTGAGACCATACACCATTGCTGTGGTGTGTATTTGCTATGTTTTCTGATTTTTTTCCTACCATATCGTGTATATTTTTTATCTATACATTCAATGATACAGCCCTTATCTTGAGCAGTAAGTTCTGAGTCCTTTGCAGAATTCGATACACCAACATCACATCAAATCCCAAAGACAACTTTTATGGATAAAAACTTCAATACTATAAGTAGTTAGGTTTTAGGGCTACCTATTGAATTTATGCAAGGACATCGGGAGATTACTCACATGTTGTGTGAACTCGTCCTGACATGCCATCCGTATCCTGGCAGCGGAAGCTGGACTATCCAGTCGGAAGCGCAAGTCCCTTCCAGCATCTCCTCGGGCAGACTTGATAGCATCCTTGATCGCAAAGAACACCGATGATGCAAGGAACAGAGGTGGTTCCCCAATAGCCTGGGAACAATTATGTCATTATTATCATTATGAACTGTGGGGCGGTGGGGTAGTCTAGTGGTTAAAGCGTTCGCTCGTCACGTCGAAGACCCACGTTCGATTCCCCACATGGGTACAATGTGTGAAGCCCATTTTCTAGTGTCCCCTGGCGTGATATTGCTGGAATATTGCTAAAAGCAGCATAAAACTAAACTCACTCAGTCACTATTATGAACTGTTTTTTTTTGTCCAAAGTCAAAACTCATATAAAAAATTATGGTTTGCATAAACTAAATTTAATGTGCCCCTTGTTAGAATTTTTTGTGTTATAACTATATTTTAGGGAAACAATAAATATTAATAATGATTGGCTTACTACTGTACTGTATATGTGTATACTGTGTATTTGAATAAATCTAACCTTGAAGTAGCAACTGTGGTTATGCCAACTACCTGACCTGAACTGACATTTATATTCAGTCAAAACGGGAAAAACCTTAAATGTGTCAGTGTTTCAGTGGTGTGGTATAAGGTACTTTTCAACTTATTCATCCACTAATGGGAGGTGTGGTAGCCACATGGATAAAGTCCTAGGTTGGAATCTTCATTTGGGTCAATTGACACTTGAACTTGATCTTGACAATTTATCACACAATGGATAAAGCCAATGGATATTTTCGGTATCCATTGGGGCATATACGGATATTGATGCAAATTAGAGAGGCCATATGCAAATTTTAGGGACAGGTCTCACAGTGTAAACAAGGGTCTGTTGTCATGTCTGGATTGACAGACATGGCTACGGAACTGTCAGTGCTTTGATCATAGAAAAGTCATGCCTGGTTATGATAGATGGAGTAGATTACAAAGCAAAGATAGACATTCATAGGCTTATGAAGATACCAACAGCAGTTCCCCAACCGATGTGTTAGCAAGAGAACGGCACAGGAATCCAGGTGCACAATCTCATGCGAAGATTAAAGTGCATTTATGGTTCAAAGGGTTAATTGAAGGTTTCTGAAGTTCTATATGTGTTTGTTGTTATTTTTCAAACATAAGCTAAGATTTGTTGACAACAATATGTGCTTTAACATAAAAACATTTTCGGAACTAGATGACCTAATGCATTCAGCTGAAGTATCAGCGCAAAGTATGTCACTGGACTTGTGACATCACGTATCACTACGCACATAGTTATGACATCACAGACATATGGGCACATCCCACAAAGTTTAGTTTCATGATCTGTGGCAAATGAAATCACTATCTTTTAAATTATGAAGTAAGAATGGCATTGTATGATAAATAGGTTATCACACTCATGTGTTTTGGGTTGGTTAATATCCTACAACAAGAATAAACAATGCGTACTCAGCCTGCCAAGGCTCGCTAAATACAGTGCATATTCATAATGCAGGAAATTAACCATCCCAAACCACACTCGCATGATAACCTATACAAAAGTGACACTCGCTCACTACTGAATTTGAACACATGTATTATCAAGTCACCTTGGATGAGTACACTGCTCGCTGGTTCAGGCTGCCTCGTAACAGGGAGACATTGAACTGTTCAGGGATGTTCCCCAGGGCTGGTATCTTGTAGTTGCCAGGCCCCTGGGTGATGAGCTGACCGTTGGGGGACACCTTGTACTGCTCCAGCACCAGCATCCCATAACCCTGGAAACCATATCACTTCATGAGCATTCAACACACGTCAACCCAAGTCAAGCACTTAGTTAATCAATACAATAAATACAGGTGCTTGTATGCTCTGAGTGAGAACAATGATGTTTCCAGAGATGGTTCACGTGATAAGGCAAGATATTTTTATTCCTTGATGTAAAGAACATATCCTTTCTTAAGCTGTGGTTGATAGGTGTAAGGAAAATATGATTCTTCAAAATATTTTCAAGTAATGATTTCCTAAGTGATTAGGATATCCAGTCTTGTTATTAATCTACCCTAAATCATTGTCCTGCATTTTAACCAAGTACATACATGTGCAAAACTAATCTATGAACACTCGGGTTTACATTCAGTGAAATGAAAAGCACATCATGGGTTGCTTAAGACCGTTTTTAAAATGTAAAGTAACATGTCACCCAATTATGAACTTGTGGTTTCAACAAAAATGGGCTAATACTCTGTTATTCAGTATTTCCTTTCAAAGTATCAGACTACAGACCTGGACAAATGCTCCTTCAATCTGTCCAATATCAATGGCAGGATTCAGGCTGCTTCCAACATCCATGACGATGTCTGTTCGTAACACCTGCAAGGAACGTCTTTGAAGAACATATGTACTCATATTACCAGTATGTACTTCAGCATTGTAGCCCAAGCTCACAGAACATCCCTCCATCATCTGTCAAACGCCCCCACCCTGGAAAGCCCAACCTTGTTATGTCCTACACTCAAAGCTCTACCACCTTCTGTTTGATCATCAGACCCCAAATCCCTGTCCTACACTCAAAGCTCTACCGCCTTCTGTTTGATCATCAGGCCCCAAATCCCTGTCCCACACTCAAAGCTCTACCACCTTCTGTTTGATCATCAGACCCCAAATCCCTGTCCCACACTCAAAGCTCTACCTTCTTCTGGTTTGATCATCAGAATCCTTTCTCCCCCTCTGTCCTACACTCAAAGCTCTACCCCTTTCTGTCTGACCCCACTCCTCCACCTACCACTGACCCATCGCTACAGCCAGTGTTTGCAACACATGTACTTTAATTTACCAGCTGGCTATCAGGGCCTGCTGCTACCTGCAGGCTTTAAAATCTACAGGCCTTGGCTGAAATCTGCAGGCCCATTTGGCAGAAGTCAAACTAATATAAACAAAACAGACTACATTGTACAGAGTTTCAAACTGTTTCTACAAAAACCAAGCAAAGCCTATGACACACAGAGGAGCTTCTATTTGTTAGACTGGTGTTGACATTACTAGGAAGTGAAACTGTAAGCTACATGGTGGATTTTTTATGATTCCTGAATGTTAAGACCAGCAGTTGTTTCGAACGCTGCCTACAGCCTGACCTCTGTCAGTCCCATCTTCACAGCACAACCACCTACCTGATGGTCCCCTGTTAGACAATCCACCTCCACCTCAGAACACGCCACCCCAAATGTGTAGTAGCCAAACGGGTTGCCCACACTCTTTCCCCAGTCAAACCACAGACCTGGAGTTCTAAGGAAATATGCAAACACAGTCATACATTAGTTTGTCAAACACACAGTTAATCACTTTTACACAATTCTCAAAATAGAAGATCAGTGATCTCAAAAGTACCGCAACATAAACAAAATATCTAAAATATCAGTTAATCAGTTTCAGCTAATCCTCAAACCAAGAGAAGATCAACTCAGACAAAACAGTTCCAGTGCTTAGTCTTATAGCATTAGACAGTAGTGTCTTGTTTGACCAACCTGTAGAAGCCTGTAGCTGAGAGACTGATCCGCTTCATGTAGGCATCCTTGATCTGTGTCACCAAGCAACAGAGTAAATGAAGACGTGTGATAGGAATCAGTCTTACACCATACTGTCTTCACGTCAATTAATACTACCTTCATTAAAGATGCCCAACTAATATCAAACCCTTTGAGTTGCTGGTTACTCCAGTTGCAATGTGGGTGACCAGTTGCAATATGGGTGACTCTTTGAGTTGCTGGTTACTCCAGTTGCAATGTGGGTGACCCTTTGAGTTGCTGGTTACTCCAGTTGCAATATGGGTGACCAGTTGCAATATGGGTGACTCTTTGAGTTGCTGGTTACTCCAGTTGCAATATGGGTGACCAGTTGCAATATGGGTGACTCTTTGAGTTGCTGGTTACTCCAGTTGCAATGTGGGTGACCCACTGAGTTGCTGGTTACTCCAGTTGCAATGTGGGTGACCCTTTGAGTTGCTGGTTACTCCAGTTGCAATATGGGTGACCAGTTGCAATATGGGTGACTCTTTGAGTTGCTGGTTACTCCAGTTGCAATATGGGTGACCAGTTGCAATATGGGTGACTCTTTGAGTTGCTGGTTACTCCAGTTGCAATGTGGGTGACCCACTGAGTTGCTGGTTACTTTGCTTCTTACACCATGGACTAGAGTGTGAAAGTCCCAAAAATTTCAGCTAGGAAACAGGGCTGGTTAGCCGTAAAACTTGCCCACAAATAATTTAGTTTGACAAGTGAAATAATTTATCATCAAATTAGAATTCATCATTTATTTTTATGACTGAATTAATAATTTGTTATCATGAAATATGATAAATATCTTCATATATACATGTCTACAATTAAACCCAATCGTTGGGCAGGTGGGTTTGAGAATCTGGCAGTCCATGTTGAAAATAACCCTACCAGAGCAGTCAGGGAGACTGCTATTTCGAACGCTGCGAAGAAATTGTTGGAATATTGCTAAAAGTGATGCAAAACCATACTCACTCACTACAATCAAAAGATGTGGCTGTAACTTCACAGCCTCAAGCTGTCTACGACAATTTTACAATAATTCTGAACTGTTTAAACAAGATCATTGTCCTATTAAGTGATTAGTTCTGTGTTTCACGTCAAATCTCACCCAGTCCTCCCACGATCCCTTGGGGTTTTCAGTCATGACAGGGTCGAGGCGATCCATCAACTCTTTACATGCATTCTGAAAACATGAAAATAATCACCCAGACCAATTTTATTTCTTGTTTTTAAGTTATATTTCCTCAAGAATAAGAAAAAAGCTATACATTCACTAAAAAAACCACTAAAAAACAATTTAATGTGATATATGTGAAATACTCTTAAAATCAGTGTGGAACCATAACTCACTCAAACTTATTTTCATCTGACATAAACCTAAAGAGTTAACATGTAAACTCATGCGGGGTTCTTTATTCCTGTCTGTAGGTTTTCTGATGACAAATATCCAGAAAACAAGAAATAAAATTTGCTTGGTCTTATTTTCCTTTGTAAAATCATCTGAAAACATGGTACAGTTGCATTCTCTTCAATAAGAAACTCATTTCTATACTGGTTTATCGTCCTGTAGGTAATATGAGTAACAATTGGATGGCTTGGATTTAAGTTAATGCATTGAAAAGTATGTGAGCATTTACTGACTGTGTGCAGTGTAATGACTCACTGAATAATATTACAGCTATCATAAAGGATGGATGAGGACTATTTTTTATGGATACACAACTTCTTAAAGTGCTTAAATATAAAGGGATGTCAACCCTATTCCTGGCAATTTTAAGGAAGGGCTGGGATGGGCAACTCAAGTTCTTGGTTTGGATGGACCGTGAGTTGGACCCAGGTACTGAAAAAAACTATTGTTGGTGATGGGATATATGCTTACACAACCAGGTGATTATGTTTGCCCTTCTTTCCAACTGTGTCTGCATTCCTTCTGACTTGTGTATGTCAGAGTGAAAATATAGTATCAGTCAAGTTCAGTGTATGATTTTAAAATAGATTTTGCAAGGGCCCAAAGTTATTCAGTTTGTACCAAACTACCACAGAAAACTGAGTAGTTATGTAAGACGTCAGAAAACAAACAAGTAAATTTGGACTTACAATAGCTACAAGCTGTAGTCAACACAACTGTTATATTTGACCTATGTTTCAAACACAGAAACCCGGCTCACCACAATGGCCATGCCATTGAGATCAGAGCAGGTGCTTGCTGCCGAAGGTGACGTGTTCGGCACAGTCATAGTGCTGGTCTCTGTGATGTGAATCTTCGATGTAGGAATCTTCAAGGCTCTGCTGGTAACCTGTCAAAAGTATAAGTAGCTGAAGACAAGTGGCTACATGCCCAGGTTTGAACTTTTGGAATTGATTTCCAGATCAGTCAGACGCTGCATGATTAAATACATTATTCATTGTAATAAAGATGTACATAGTGTTTTTCAGAGATGGCCAAGTTGTGAACAGACTTCAAAGAAACTAAACCCAAATCTTGAATAGATATGTGACCATTAGACCCCTCTTCTACAATGCTGTTTTTCTATACTAAATGCTGTAGTACATAAGAATTTTTTTTAATCTTTGGGAAAATGAACTGCTGTTAAAACAGATGGTAATAAACAGGCTGTTTTTGTATTTTTGATAAAGATCATAATCCCAATTTATTGGTGTAATATACTTTGTTAAAGACAGTAGGTAAGTTTGCAAAAATACATTATTTCAGAGAGTCTTTTTCTTCTCAAGAAGATGTCTCAATATATTGCCTTTGCATAATTTTATTGAAGCTTAAAGTAACGTTTAACATTGTATACTTTTGTCTTGTGATTTTATATTTCAGTTTATATTTTTTATTGTTCCATATTTTGCTTTATGAATTCAGTGCTCTAAAACTGAATAAGTCAAGGCTCCATAACTGACTATAACAAAGTAAACCTATGGTTTTTTACCTTTATTTATAACGTCAATAATTTGTCCAAAGAGTAACAACTGTCTTGTGGAGCCTACCTGTATCATCTTCGTATGGAGGCCTTGTCCCATCTCTATTCCACCATGAGCTATAAGTACTGAGCCATCCTTGTACACATGGACCAGAGCCCCGCCCTGCAACACAGTGGCATCTCCTACAGTGTGTGTCCTGTTCTTACAAAACACAAGTTTAGTTTTACGCCATACTCAGCAATATTCCAGCTATGTGGTGGTGGTCTGTAAATAATCAAGTCTGGACCAAACAATCCAGTGATCAACAACATGTGCAGATCTTTACTTACCTGGTTGAGTTCCCAGACACCAAAACCGATGCCAAAAGTGACTGGAGTGACAGCAAGACCCTTCTTCTTCCATCGGTTTTGACTAAAACACACACCGGTGGAAATACATACGAGTGTGTGAGGTTTATGCTGCTTTTAGCAATATTCTAGCAATATCACAGTTGGGGGGTGGGGGTATGGGGAGACCATGAATCGGCTTCACATGCAATACCCATTTCAGGGATTGACTCTTCTTCAGCATGGCGAGTGAACGCCTAAACCACAAGGCTACCCCACCAAACCGGAAATACATAGAGAACAGATCTGGCAGTTTGTTTATATCAGTATGTTTCTGAACATACAGTTTGTTTTTGTGTTTGTTTGACTGTTTAACGCTACATTTTGAGCTAAATGACAGCGGCCTGAAAATGATCGTATCTTGACAACTCCAGTGACTGACATCATGAGCATCAATCTACATAATTTGGGTACAATGATGCGCATCAACGAAGTCACTGAGTCTGACCACCCAATTCAGCTAATGGCTTGTTATCTCAACTTGCACAGAAACGTCGGCTACTCATTGGTCAAAACCGATCACATGTCATAGGTATATTTTAGATGTTAAACTGGACCACGTCCTTAGCAACACCATACTGCGTCCCTACCAACAACTAGTAGTAACACTGAATGCAAAGGTGTGAACCCAAAATTGTAAGTTCACAAATAAAAATGGTATGCCAACACAATAGGGAGCCATTTATTTTTGCCTCGTTCTTTCAGTCCTTTTTTAAAGCATTTATAGCGAGCTGAACAGTCTATAGTGAGGGTGTTTGTCAAGATAAATTCGTTACCATGTGTCCGCAAGTTTGATATGGAGATATATCATGTGTCTGCTTTGACTATGAAACTCGAAATTCATTCTCATTGCTATTTAATTCAAACTCATGACAATGGTAACTTATATTATGACAAGCATAGGTTAACAATGACAAATTGTAACATGGATCTTCACAGGTTTTATCACATCAATTTTGACTGAAATGACAAGACCAAAACATATGTCAAGCGTGACAGAGCATCATCAGACACATCCAAAGCATGCAGCTGAGCATCCAGACGACGGAGACAATCACCTGTTATGGAGGTCGACCTCCTTTTGACGCCTGTCATACTGACTCTGCTCCATACATTCCTCCCAACATCGTCTTATGTTGCACTTAGTCAGCGGCAGATTGAACGGAGTGACATCCCCTTCTTTGAACAGATTTTTCGCCCTTACCTGTTTACAAAGAATGACAGACCATTGTAACCAGTATTAATGACTGAAGCCTAACCTCCCATACATTCACTCTAACATACTGTGAAAGAATGATCATTGAATGTGACTGATCAGCTACAAAAATCAATGAATATGGATGGCCTCTGACGTCTTTGAGCTTAGTTCGGCCATGATGATTCCATGTCTGATAGGGGTTCAATGGTTTAATGACACTGACAAGTGCCAGCTTGTCAAACTTGGAGGCAATGAAAAACTCCTTTGATGTACCATGACACACACTTACAGCTTGTGGTGAGAGGTTGAGGTAGTCTGCCACATCAGTGATCCAAGTCTCAGCCACAAACATTGCCTGCGGTGCTCCGAACCCTCGATAAGCAGTGCATGATGGGATGTTGGTCTTACACAGGTGGCCGGTGGCACGGATGTGGGGGACATAGTAAGAGTTGTCAACATGGAAGAGGGCCCTATCCATCACCTGCACAGACATTACAAACAAATAATAACATCACAGATTTGTCCCAGAAACACACATTTGTCACTGCAACAAGTTTACGTGAAGAAGTGAAGTTACAATTGTGTCAGTACAATTGGTGCTGAAATACAATTGGCAGAACATGTCCCATATGTGTAATCTAAATCGTCATAAGTGTTGTAAATAATAAAGACATTGTAAATCCATCTTTTCTTGTTGTTATCATGCATCTTCAAGCCCTTCAAGCATCTTGTTATGAGTGTGATGGGCTGCGCACTCTTAAGGACAGAGTGTTCCACTGTGGGAGGAATGCCCTTTGCAACAGATGTTATGGACTTTTACCACATTCTAGATAAATGACAGTGTAAATAACCCATCTGGACCAGACAATCCAACGATCAGCCGCATGAGCATCGATCTGCACAACTGGGATATGATGACATGTGTCAACAAAGTCAGGAAACCTGACCTCCCGACCCCACTAGTCACATCTTACAACAAGCATGGGTTGCTGAAGATCAATTTGCAACATGGATTTTCACAGACTGGACAGATATGGTACAGAGAAGCCAACAGTCGTTATAGAGGTGATTCTGGGATTGGACCCAGTATCATCAAGAGGCCGGTACACCTCACTGAAGGGATACAACTCTGTGGAATCAAAGATGATGTCACTTACGAGCCCACTTTGCAACTGTGTCTCCAGAAGATTGTCACAAAATACTCACTGATGCTGATACGTCAATGGAGTTGCCACAGTTTGAATACAGATGCAATTCTAAAGCCATCACTCGACCATCAGCAGTGAAGCCAATCTGAAATTACACTCACAATATTTACTGATACTCACAAATGACAATGGATTCCAAAATGGCACTGAACAACTGCAATACTTATACAATTTTCAGATATTTAGCGCAAAATAGAAACTAACTGCTGTCCTACAAGGATTGCTCTGATAATATGATGGGAGTTTGGAACTCATGAGATTACACAGCAGACTGCTTTTCAAATGCAGTTGTGTAGACTTTCATCTTAACAACTTAGTGATTACCACAAACAGATGAAGACGGACCATTCTTGATTTTCTACTGCATCAAAGCAATTCTTGATATTACAAAACATATTCTGACAGCTAAATCAAGACCTCCAGAACTCCTTGAAAAATCACCATCAACATCAACACCCATAGCATTCATCATCCATAACTGTGTTCCATAGGAAGTATTGCTTCTGTGAGATCAAACGATATTTCTTAAGAGACTCCAAGGGGATATCGTTTGCCAGGAGATTTTGTACAATGCCCTGAGAAAACCATGATATCACAAACCTGACGACATCACAATGCACTGACATTGCTGCAATGCAAGTATAATGGCACTACTGTTGTCAGAGATGTACATTTTTCATTGAAACTAAAGAAGATTAATTTTTTATTATAAATAGAATCTCATCCTCATGTCTTCTGATCTCTATTTATCAACTCATGTTGAGAAAAGTAAAAATATCTTCATTTTTGAACTTTTATGAACTCAGGGTGATATATTTGATATCAAAAGACACTTGAGTGAAATTCTCTATCTACACCTTCTCCTAACTGCCAGAACTGCTTTGTTTCAAGACTAATTTGATAGACACAATACTTCTCTTATGTGTTCAGTCAAACTGTACTGTTCTTTCATAACTGAAATGGTGATGACACTAGAACTTGTCCAGCAAACGTCTTGTCCAGATGAAAGTTTCTTGAAAACAGATATCCTGTTTCCATTAAAAAATCAAGAGTTAACTGATACTGTTTCCTAAATGTTGGTGAATGACAACACAGAAGGGGCATTTTGATTGGTTGTTGACCACAGGTATGTGAGAAAGTGAGATGAGACATTTGTTAAAAACAATGCCATGTTGGTGAATGAGTCAGGGTCACACTACACTAAAGCAGAATCAGGCTAGCTATTCTCAAAACATTCGTAGCCCTACGAACTTCTTAAGCCCATACTTAACACATTGGCTATGATCAAAGTTAAGAATTCTTAGGGCTACAAACGTTTCAAGAATAAGGGCCCAGTTTCTTGAGCAGTTTCTACAAGAAGCTTTCAGCACAGATTGAACCACCTGCATGCATTGATTGGATGAGTGTAGAAAGTGTAAGCTTTTTGTGTTGTACACTTATCCAGCAATCAGAACAGATTGTATTTTTTTATATCAAGTGTGGTTTTCAACAAGATGACTTAAGCGGAATATGACCAAAGATGTCTTAAAGTGGGTGACACTTTAGGTGGAACTGGGGATGGTCTGTTTGGTTTCCTGTTCTCTGAAATAAGCTCATCAGTTCTTTTGATCTTATTATAGATCTTATTTTAAGACTACAGGGTGTGTCCATGTGTCACTTATTACAGCTGTTGACAGCTTAGTTAATTTTGAAAAAAAATATAAAGTTTCCATAAAAGTTAGAGCTCCAGATAAAAGTTACCTTATGTAGGTACTGTACCCAATGTATTTGTTTAGAATTGTATTATGAATGATGAGTGGATATTCTATGTTTTTTGTTACTTACTGCTTTCAAATATGTCGGTATTTCAGTGATTCTGCTCATCTAAGTATATCACTGATTAAGTCTTCTAAGCAGGTATGTACTGCCTTATGTTATACCTAATCAAAACCAACTTGAATATAATGGAAATAAAATGATCTGTCATTCCATGCTATACAGTAAACTTGACTTTTTCATTACAAAGCGATTTTTATAGATACATTTCATACGCATTTGTTTAAAACCTTTGCATATCTAACATTTCAAATGCTTAATTGGTAGGCAATAATTATTTTTCAGTGTGTAATTGGAAATTTTCTATGTGTACTTTACCCAGATACGCAGCTTGTCTGGGTCTCGGAAAGTCAATGGGAACATATATGGGTTTCTGTAATATCCAAGGCAGAGATATTACACTGGCAAATGACAGTAACACAACACTCTGTACAACCACATGCAATACAAGTGTACCTTGTATTTTCCCTTGAAGGGATGTCGGGTCCCAGTTGTCCTCATGTCCTCATCCCTGTCTAGGATACATCGCACTGGACGCCTATGTCTGCAGAATGGAGAGGGAGAGGGAGTGTGTGAAGGAGTTAGTGAGTGAGTGAAGGAGTGAGTGAGTGAGTGAGAGCGTGAAGGAGTGAGTGAGTGAGTGAAGGAGTGAAGGAGTGAGTGAGTGAGGGTGATGCAAAGAACATGACAGCCTGTGCATTCAGAGTTGAGAAATCATTTGAGAGTGGAATTATAGACTGAATGACAAGAACATGGTGATTATCTGTCATATTTTTCAATTTGCTGAATGGTACAATGCCCACATGCTTTGACTACATGCATGAGATCTACAGAATTAGAACACAAACATTCAGCATGATCACAAGCACTAATGAACAAAGTTGCTGATGACAGAGTGAGATTTATGCCACTCTCAACAATATTCCAGTAGCAGCAACAGTGTTCTGTAAATAATCAAGTCTGGACCAGACAAGCCAGTGATCAACAGCATGAGCATCAATCCACCCAAATGGGATACAATGACATTATAATTCTAACCAAGATCTTCAGAGGTCAGGTGATGATGACCATGAATGAAGGTGAACACATCTGATGATGACCATGAAGGTGAACACAGCTGATGAACACGGATGAAGGTGAACACATCTGATGATGACCATGGATGAAGGTGAACACAGCTGATGAACATGGATGAAGGTGAACACATCTGATGACCATGGATGAAGGTGAACACAGCTGATGAACATGGATGAAGGTGAACACATCTGATGAACATGGATGAAGGTGAACACAGCTGATGAACATGGATGAAGGTGAACACTTACTTGACGGCTGCCACAGCAACTGGGGCAGACACCAGTACAGTCCGAGTTTCTTTGCCTCCGAACCCTCCACCTACAACACATAACACATGTTTCTATCAAACTGTTGTCGGAAAATGTCGTAATAGCATTTAAACAGGCAGTGTCGAGTGGCCACTCTACTGACACCAAAACATGCTCCACAAAATGTTGACCTGTCAGTTCTCCATGGGAAGATCTCAAGACACCTCATGTCATTATCTCTGTACAAGTGAGTTAAAAATGGCAGACAGAGATAAGTGATTTCTTTTTTAATATAATCAGGAATTCCTAGGTGAAAAACTATAAAGACAAACTATCATATTGTCATGGATGATTTATACATCTTGCAGTTCTCAGTTTATTTGTTTCTACACCCAAATTATAAGATGTTTTCAACACCTATATCACACAAGAGACACTTATGTGGAAATGTAAATAGTAACGGAAACTAATGAAGAGCATGTTTTGTGGCTTCCCTATGTTCTGTGAATTTACACAATATCCCCAAGCTTCCATGTTTCTCCACTTCAATATCCTATTTTTGCTCTCCAAAATTAAATAGACTTGATTCAAGGTTGTGATTCACCTGTACTATGGGAGATGATTTGAACTTCTCTCCACCATATTATTGGGACATGTATCAGATTGTGGCCTCACAATATCATTACACCCTTTATTATGGTAAATACAGTTCACATTAAGCAGTTTGTGTGTTGCATCATGGATCTATATGAATATCCAAATCTGAATTGAGTACAAGAGTGAGTGTAGTTTTACGCTGCTTTTACCAAAATTCCAGCAACATCATGGTGGGAGACAATAGAAATGGGCTTCAAACTTCAAATCCACGGGGGGAATGGAACCCTGGTCTTTGGCAAGACAAGCCAATGATTCAACTACAACTCTACTCCATCGCCTCTGAATTACGAATAACAGAGAAGTGGGATTACTCACCCAGTCGTTTGGTCCTGACTGTGATCCTGTTAGCATTAACACCTAGCACCTCTGAGATCACAGACTGTCAACATAAGTAACACTGTTTATCATAAACACTTCAAATGAAGTGAAATATAGAATAAACATTTTAATTTTGTGAATCTTTCAAAGCATGACTAGCAGTTTGGGCATAATACAGACTAATCAATTTTCAAGATGGTATGTGTTTTCTTTAACATACAAAAATCAAACACAAAAATACATGGAACTGAACTCACCTGCACCTCTGATGGATTCTGAGTGGCAGCAAACACCTCCATCTCTCCATCTTCCCTGGGGATAGCCAGGGCACCATGAGTCTCGATGTAGAAGTGCTCCTGTGCTCCACTCCGCACTTCACCCTCCAGTACATGGTCAGACATAGAGAACCCAGTTTCAAGGTCACCATGTTTGATAGTGTGGGAGGGAGAGTAGAAAGAGTTCTTTGCAACAGCCTCCTACACAAATTTAACACAAGTGAGTCAATACAGCCTCCTATGCAGAATAAAACAAGCTAGTCACAACAGCCTTTTACACAGAATAACACATGTGAGTCAGTGCTCCCCCTACACAGAATTAAATGGGAGTCAGTACAGCCTCCTACACAAAATAACAGTAACACAAGTGAGTCAGTATACAGCCTACCACACAGAATAACACAAGTGAGTCAGTACAGCCTCCTATACGCAATAACAATAGTTAGTCAGTACAGCCTCCTATACAGAATAACACAAGTGAGTCAGTATACAGCCTACCACACAGAATAACACAAGTGAGTCAGTACAGCCTCCTATACGCAATAACAATAGTTAGTCAGTACAGCCTCTTATACAGAATAACACAAGTGAGTCAAAACAGCCTCCTATACAGAATAACAGGTGAGTCAGTACAGCCTCTTAAACAGAATAAAACAAGTGCATCATCACAAAACCCTACATGGCCAGTGCAACCTCTTACATAGAATAAGACAAGTGTGTCAGTACAGCCTACATGGAATAACACAAGTGAGTCAGACAGTTGTCTACACAGAATAACACAAGTGACCCATAACAAAAACCCTACACGGAAATAACATATGAGTCAGTGCAGCCCCCGACACAAAATAACACAAGTGAGTCATAAAAGAACCCAGCATGGAAATAACATGTGAGTCAGTGCAGCCTCCTACACACAATAACGGAAGTGAGTCATGAAAGAACCCAGCATGGAAATAACATGTGATTCAGTACAGCCCCCTCCACACAATAACGGAAGTGAGTCATGAAAGAGCCCAGCATGGAAATAACATGTGATTCAGTACAGCCTCCTTCACAGGAATAACCCTATTGCAATAACTGTGAAAAAATAAGCTACGCCCAATGAGATGGCCCACCTTTAATTTAAATGAAGGCCATAGTTGGCTTCATCTTTGTCTCACTTACAAAATAAAACAGTGGGTTTTTTTTACAACATTGCATAAAACAAACTATACTTCCTAATGTAGTATAAACAAGCATTGGTTGTGAGAGCCTGTATATCATCCACAGGTACATACCTCTATAGTGATGATAGTCTCCAGATCCTCATACACAACCTTCACTGCCCTGGCCCCTCGCTGGGCATTCATCTGACTGTCAGCAACCACAGCACCGATCACCTGGCCCTGGCAGCTGACCTGATCAAAGTTAAACATTGAAATAACAAGACAAAGAGAGAGAGTGAGTTAGTGAGTGAGTGAGTTTAGTTTTACGCCGCAGTCAGCAATATGGCGGCGATATGTAAATAATCGAGACTGGACCAGACAATCCAGTGATCAACAACATGAGCATCAATCTGCACATTTGGAAACCGATGACATGTGTCAACCAAGTCAGCAAGCCTGACATCCCGATCCCATTAGTCGCTTCTTACGACAAGCATAGTCACCTTTTATGGCAATCATGGGTTGCTGAAGGCCTATTCTACCCCGAGTAGACCTTCACGGGTCACAAAGAGAGAGAAGAAGATTAAGGAGATGGTGACTGAGACAAGCATGAGACAAAGCAGAAGGAGCAAGACAGGAATGTGGGTAAGAAAATGATCACAAGATTATGTGAGGTGAAAAGAGGTTTAATGTAAGAAAATTCGGAGAAAAGTGAGAAAAAGTGAAGATAAGATATTAAGGGGAGAAAAAAAAGAAGATGGAAGAGAAGTCACACTCATTGCACAACACTGCAAAATACAATGTTTGTTATTTCAAGAGATGTAAACATGAATTGTTTCAAATAATTAATACAATTTGAAGACTTGAGTCCTTATTCTTGACAGAAAAGGACACAGTAGCTGAGGTAGTTGTTTGTGCAGATGTGAAGAAGATTGCTGGCATGTGTGCTTTTAATGTTGATGCTGTATTAAAACACATAAACGTCAATAATGCCATATCATTCAGTTGATACTTATACACGTCCAATCAATAACAAAAGACATCATACAGGATCTCCTTGCATTATACACTCATACATTACTTGTAGGGCTAAGATCATCTTGTGGTGCAGTGTTATGGTGCATAATGTGTGAGATCAGTAAACTCAGCATACCTCCGATGAGGCAAATATCTCCTCCTGTCCAAGCTGTAGCATGTTCTGGCCTGGGATGTCCTTATGGCAGATGAAGTCCACCACGCCTGGCAGCAACAGTGCTTCACTGGCATCAATGCTGACTATTTTAGCATGGGCTCTCGTGCTGGTGACTAATGCTAGGACCAGTTCATCTGTAGCAGGACAGGACACAGTGAGCTGTAGGGGTGGACTGGTGAATGAGATGGATAGAGAACAGGACCTTTAGGAGGGTGGAGTAGAGTGCAAGGTGTGTGGGGGGAAGAACATGAGGGGTGGATGGGCTGGTGAGTTTAATTTTACTCTGCTTTTTAGCAATACTCCAGCAGTATCACTATGACACACACCAGAAATGGGCTTCACACATTGTACCCATGTGAGAGTAGAACCCAGTGTTTGGCATGACGGGGTTGACTGGTGAGAAGGACCTGGTGAGTTCATCTGTAGCAGGACAGCTCACACTGAAAGAATGGTTGAGAAGGTAGGTTGCATGGATTGGCTGTTTGGGAGTGAGTTTAGTTTTACACTGCTTGTAGCAATATCATAGCAGGGGATACAAAAAATGGGCTTCATACACCAAGCAAGGAATCAAACCCAGGTCTTCAGTGTCTTGAGTAAACCACTAGGCTAACCTACCTGCAAGTGGTGGCATGTCATCCACAAACAGGGCCTCTCCTGTGGCCTGCTGGTAGGCAGCACGATGGACGAGAGGACGTCCCACTGCATCCGTTGACGGCTGGCCGGAAGCTACACTGTCGTACAGCTGACATGACTGTCGCGGAAGTCTCTCAAACTCTGATATCGCACTAAGGTGAGAGTGAGGGATTGGAGCACCAGTGCCCTGAAACAAACACTCTCTCTCTAGTTTCCTTCAAACCCCTGTATGCTACAGATAAAATATGGTCAACATAGTAGCAAATCAAATTGGCAACATTTTAACAGACACTATTATTGCCATATTGTAACATTATCAGCAAAGATAATAATTCTCAGATGACTATCTCTAACACTTGAGGATCAAAGGTCATTAAATACAGGGCTTCAGCAAGATGAGCAAACACTTAAATCACTAGGATAACCCCACCCCTAGGAACTCAATGTCAGACATATCACCTGTTTTCGGAGCTGTGTTTTCACTTCAAGATAGAACTTGAAGAAGAAGCTGACTGTCAATGTACTGCGATACTCTACATTGCCCCCTGGAGAGCCAGCTGGCAAAGGGAGGTCACTGGAGAGGTAGAGAATAGCTTCCCCAACCAGATTCTCATCCCAAGACCTGCAACAATCACAGCTCTCTAGCAGGATAGTCACCATCAAGTGGGTGGCAGGCACTCTTTACATTACATTTACACTGTCAAGTAATCACATAGCCCGATGCAGAGCTGCAGCCGCTAGTGATGCCAGGATTTGCTGTTCATTAATTCTAATTCATTACAATTATGATATTGGTCTGTGAATAAGACACTTGAATCTGAGGTATTCATAAATGAAATTATTAGTAGCATGCAATTACAATTTGAGTTTAGAGATAGAGAAGTGTTCAGCTGTACTGTTTTGCAAAAAGTTGAACATACTACTGGATGCTATTGTTAAGTAAAAAGTATTCTGTCACTATTCAGAGAGTGCATTAGAGGGTGGAATAAAGCAAAGTGTAAAACAACTGGTCTCTACAGTGTTTCACATCTGCAACGAAGAAATTCAGTGGTTCTTGTATACACTTGCCTCAAAACACTGTCAACTCCAGACTTAACAGACTAATTTTATGTCTCTGAAAGGCTATCTTAATTTAAGAAAACACTGCCAAATCCAAACTGTACTTCTTGGACAAAGAAACACAGCGAGAAACACTTGTAGAACTGAAGCTGCTTTCTGCAAGCTTTTGATACCTCACTCACTGGTTTGGTGAACAAGTTTCCATGTATCACTATAACTGGGCTCTGTCCATGTTTCTCTGTGCTACAAAACTAGGAACCTTTACAATCTGGTCTGAGGCCCAGCAGGATGTGTGATAGCAATGTGATTCAAAAACCTTCCAGAGCCTTACAGGCAGCTGGGGTTGTGTACTCCCCAGGGAGCTGAGAATGAATATCATGTGCCCACTGACTGTGCTAATGTGTGAATTTAGCATACCAGGCCACTTCATGTGAAGAATTGTTGGTATTGTTCTTATTAATAATGAGCCATCTTTTATAGTGCAGGCCCCAAACACCAAGTGATGTGGTCACAGCGCTTTTGATAAGACAGCTAGACTAGGCATCAGGGTGATATTTTTGGAAGATGAAAGTTTCAACTTTGACTGAAAGGTCGATAGTGGTTCCGAGTTTTTAACGAAGAAATGCTGATCATTCCAGAGAGAGGCGGATGTTAAAGAGAATGATCTGAGTCAAAAAGTTTTCAGGAATTCCCAGGTTGTGGGAATTGAAAGCAATGAGTTATTAATATCATATATAAATACTACTGTTATTTAAAATGACCTACAGTCTCTGCCACCGGTGCTGTTGAAGGACGATCACATCCACCTATGATAGCTCTACATATAACACAGATGAAAAGATTAGTTAATCAGAGTTTCTAAAAAGGCTCTCTTTCATTCTTTTCACATTAACTTTCATCAAACGTAACAGGGGCGGACACAGCTTTTTGAGGAAGGGTGTGCACACTTCAATTTCACCTGAATTTCAATGGTCATTTAACAAAATTTCAGGACAAAAGTGGAGGTGCTCACCCCTGCACCCCACCTCTGGATCTGCCTATGCATAACTACTTACACTGAACTATTACATTGAAATGTGAGTTCTAAATCATTCCAGTATCTTTGCACCGAGAGGTAACACAAAAAGTTAAGAAAGTTATGATAAGAAACTTCAATAGTGTTTCTGTTTTTAGAGAGTTATAAGGTTGTCTTCTTTATGTCTTCTAGTCATAAAATCCATACCCAAATCAGTCCTAGGGAAACAATGCAGACCTACTTTCCCACAAGGTGCTGCATAGTCTTTGTGGCCATGACTGTAATTGGCGCCATTCCTCCAAATGCAAGAGATATTTCCTTGATAACGTCAGAGTCTGTTTCCAGCAACACCCTCATCCCTGAGTTCACTATGGAGATGTCATCATCCTTTCTGTTTGCTTGTTTGAAGCCAGAAAAATATTCTCCCTGAGATAAACAAACACTCACAATATAGAAATACAATTGTATGTAAAACGTTCATTTCTGCAGACTGCTGTGAAACAGAATCACTGAAATCATTTGAAAAGAATCATGGATGGTCGTTGACTTGTTGTTTAAAGCTGCACATAGCAATTTTCCAGTTTTTTGTGGTGGACTGTAAATAATTGAGTCTGGACCAGACAATTCAGTGATCAACAGCACAAGCTTCAATCTATGCCACTGGGATCCAATCAAGTTAGCAGGCCTGACCACCTGAGCCTGTTAGTTGCCTTTCGTGACAAGCATGGTTTGCCTGTAACCAAAAAAGGTGGCCTTTTCATTTCTTAATAACCCCCTCAGAAAATCAGTTCTAGATGCTTAATCATACAGAACTTGGTACATCTTTGATTGATTCCAGAGACATCACATCATCAATGATCAGTGTACATTCAAACAGGCACACTCCATATATACAGAACATATTACAACACCATACTTCCAGTGGGTATCTTTGAATTTCACAATATCATGTCGCAAACAATTTATTTCAACTGATTTAACAATAACAATTCAAAAAGGTTTGCTCTTAACACACCAGATCAGTACAGAACTGCCTTCTTCTCATTAACCTGTACAAATCTGTCTCCTAATCAGTATTAGTCTGTCATGTGATCAGTCCAGACCTGTTTCCCAATCAGTAACCTGTCACATGATCAGTACAGACCTGTCTTCTAATCAGTATTAGTCTGATCAGTCCAGACATGTTTCAAAATCAATAACCTGTCACGTGATCAGTACAGACCTGTTTCCTAATCAGTATTAGTCTGTGATATGATCAGTACAGACCTGTTTCCCAATCAGTAACCTGTCACATGATCAGTACAAACCTGTTCCCTAATCAGTAACCTGTCATCAGTACTGACATGTGTCCCAGTCTGTATTAAATTGTCTCATGATCAGTATCAGTATGATCTGCAGAAATGCTTTGACAAAACTGGCTTCACATCCACAATTTATCAATGTTACAAGACTGGTCACCTTTTTGGTATGTGGAATTGTAAGTGACACAAGAACTTCATCTGGCCTGATCTCTGTTTTACGGTAGCCTTTGAAGAATCTGGTATCCATGGTGATCTTCCTCCATCCACCCTCTGCAGAAGATAAGCAGTAAGAAAGGTCCATTAAATGACAAATGCCATTTCATGAAACTCGAATATAAGGGAGGGGAAACCTTGTTGGCATATCGTCCTGGGCATAGGCAAAGATAAAGGACAGAGGCCATAGCCTAGAGCTCTGTATGTTACCTACCGTAATAGAAGACAAAAGTCACTATACATTAGCAAAGAAGAATCTGGATATTACTGGCTTCTAATACAAGAAACAACCCATGAAAATGTCAAACTAAATCATCACAACACAGAACATCATATCCAGGTGTACAAAGAGAGGCTACACAAATAATAAGCACAAGATCTTATTGGAATTAAAGACCATACATGTAAAATGGAAATAAAATCCAAATACGCAAAGAACAAAACCTTGCCTCTGGCAATGAAGACTTTTAGGCTTGAACTGGAATTTTTAAACTTTTTCTCTTGGGTCTGGGAGACAGACTTAGGACAAGTAAGCTCTTAAAGGTGTAAGCTGGGACACTAATGATAGGTAAACTGTTACAGGTGTGTGTAGGGACACTAGTGACAGGTATGGTAAGCTATTATGGATTTAAGTAAAACTGCAAAGAAAACTGAAGTACTTATACTAAATAACCACTCATGCCTCTGCAATGCAAACTGGGACTTCACACAGATCCACCTATCAGCAATATAATGTTACGAAGTTTCATCATTCCTTGTGCAAGTCTTAAGCTACATATATGTGCTTCATGTTCTTGTAATTGTTTTTGTTGCTTTCATGTTAAGTATTCAAGTGTCTCACCTCTTGATGCCACTTCCAGAACCACTCCTGCTGCCAGGAAGAGAGGGTTCAGGTCGGATATAGGACTGGCTGTTGTAATATTACCTCCCACAGCCTGTAACCACAACATCAGTTACAGCACAGCATTTAGATCACATCAGTACTTGCTGTTGTCAGTGTGAAACATATGTTGGATTATGGTTCAAGCACATGAACCACATTTTCTGTGATGCTTTACAATAATTTCACCCCCTGCTCTGATATGTGAATATGAAAGAGCGACAAATATTTCATGCAATTCTGCAGTCAAACAATGAAACCCAACTCACATGCAGCATACTGACTTTGAGTCAATCCTTACTTTATCCTCTTAAAGCATCAGGCAAGGAAATAACAAGTACCATCTTTACACATAATTTGGTATGGCACATTCATAGAATTGACCATCAACCTTCCAATCTCTGCAGGCAGATGACCTAACCATTAAACCAAGGAAGCTGTCCAATACATGTGGACAGCATGACATAAATGTAAATGCAAGCTTCAATGGCGTATACTTACAGCAGCATTCCTGATCTGGTGGCCACCAAACCACTGCAACATCTCCACGACAGCTGCATACACGCGTGTCTTCCACTCTGAACCAGAAACACACCACATGCATTAGTATAATGTCCGGCAATGCTGATGGATGCATACACATTCTCAGACATGTAAGTTTGTTTGGGACCCAAAACACAATCACTGATTGTGTTTGATGCTGTGAGCAAAATCAAGTTCTCTTTCATCACATTAAATATACTCATGGAATAAGGGAACACACGTAAACTTGTACTTTCATGTGTTCATATTCTTATTTCCCTGAGTATATTTGAGGCAGGCTGCTGTAAGTGGACTAAACGACATGTGACGTCATTCCGTCAATGTAAAATTTCAATCCAACAATAGTGGTTAACTGTGCATATTCAGTGGAAGCTGTCAAAACCGGCATCCGTCCAATCCAGCAAGTTGTCATCAATTGTACAAAATCTCAGTCCCATCCATGACTTGTATATATATCATCAGCTCAACCATCCAGCACATTGTATGAACCGGATTGCTTCTCGAGTCCCAAAGAGTGTTGGGTTAGACAGCTTCCACTGCACATACAACATGACATTTCCATGTTGACTGAATTACAACATTGTTTTATTTTGTTTTATAACAACTTTAGCAGGATTGTTTATTTCTGTATCAGTAAACCTGACATGAAAGGTTTGCAAACATCTCTAAACCATTTAGAATAACTCTCTGCCCGGTGTTGTATTGTGAGAAGTGCTATTTGAAAAACTTGCATCGCATTGGTGGCATTTTGTAAGGAAATGTCAAAATAGTGGTTTCACAATAAACATGAGTACAACAAACTCTATATTGTCCCTGCTATGTGTGGAATACCTTGATCAAAATGCACACACCAAACATTGGTCATAACAAATAGGACGATGGGGTAGCTTCGAGATTATTATAACAATATTTAGGACATTTACTTCTGAGAGAGAAGATTTTGTTGCCTTTATTAGCTTTCTGCAAAGGCTAGAGGCTGTGCTAAAGACTGGCACATATGTCCTTCAAAATGATACAGTCTTCCACTATTTTTATGTTTATCCACGTTTAATTAAAATTTTCTAATCAAAGAAAAGAAGAGTAGCCAGTCATATAAAAAATATTTGAACCATTTTGATTCCCACTTGCTTTGAGTTTCAGTCAGAGAAATCAACAAACTGAACATTTTAAGATTGGCCTTACCAGGCAACGCTTTTATCTCCTGTGTGAGGGTATCAGCCAGATGTGACAAAGTGACAGAAGCTCCTATCTTCAGTCCAGACTCAAGATGTTCTATGTTCGTCAGCTCCGGGACATGGCCAACAGCAATGAACTGTGGGTAGCGCATGTGCTTACACTTCATTTCAACACCTGCAGACAGGTCAAGGGGGATAGAATCTACGAGAGTGAGTGAGTAAGATTTTATGCCACTTTTAGCACTATTTCAGCAACATCACAGTTGGGGACACCAAAAATAGGCTTCAGACATTGTACCCATGTGGTGAAACGAACATGGGTGTTTGGCAAAACAAGCAAACACTTTAAGTTAACTCACCACCCCCAACAACATGAACCCATGGGTATCTGTACATATTTACATACTGGCAAGGGTTGAAAGTTGGCATTTACTACATGTTAATCTACATCAACAATTTTCCTTCCATCAGATGAAACATTGATCCTGGGTTTCCTCTTGATCCTGTTCCCAACAGCTCCATGGCTGGGTTCCACACACGCATGACCCTTGAATAGTTTAGAGTTGGTCATCAGCAACAAATGCTTGTGGTCAGAGGCAGGTGATGGGACTGGGTGTTTTGGCATGCTCACTTGGTTTATGCATGTTATATTATCCTAGTTTCATAGATCAATGCTTTTGAGGTCAATAACTGGGTTATCTTGTCCAGACTTCAATATTTATTTGACTCCTACATGTTCTAGTGCTACAAACACTTGCTTTACAAAAAGACTGACAGAAAACATCCTCCTTACACTGAATGTATCATGACCTCAGAATGAATTAAATGACAAAAGGCTACAACTTGGTGCAACTTTTGAGCCATTGCTTCCAGTGGAAAGTCTTTTTTTAGGATATCTAAGAGTCTGGGAGATATTACTACACAAAATATCAAACTTGACCCACCGACTTCTGTGTTGCCCACAATCAGCCTGGCTTGTGGGTGGTCAGCCTTCAAGTCCAGGAGGGTAGTCAAGTCAACTGGACGATGCCATGTCACCGTGGCTGACCTGAATACCATATACTGTCCATGGTACCGGTCATGCTGCATCTAGAAAAAAAAACAGGCAAGGGCTGGCACAAGTCCAAATATACCAACATGGTACTTGAATCATCCATCACAGTCCTAAAACATTCCCAGTAGATACTCAGTCAAAACATTCCTTTATTCATGTGCCCTTTGTCCAGTGATAATTCATATACAAAATGTAACATGCTAACAGTCTATATGTTACAGTCAATGTCTACAATCAGACAATGTGTACAATGACTGAATTAAACAGTCAATGTGTACACTGCCTAATGGGCTCAGTCATTGTGTACATTGCCTAAAATTTTCGGATTAATTAGCCCAATTATTGTACACATTGACTGATTGTTTAACAGGGATCATCCAAATGGCGAGATTAATACAGGTTTCATTCTGTGATTGCATAGTCTTCTTTTAACGTAATAATGTTTATTCATTAGAGCACTGTGGTTTCTTATGAAGATTGACTGGTTCTGTTCAAGTGTTCTCTTTGACTAAAACTAAAATGACTAATATCAATTATAAAATGACTTTATTTCACAACATACACAAACACATGAAATTACTTCTGATGGAAAACAATCATGGTAACAGGTACATAACAATCATCAACAATTTTTGTTCTGGCAGTTGAGGCTGCTGTGGCACCTGCTGTTACACAACGCACCCGACTTGTAACATTTACACTCACTTTTGGAGCATTTACTCCTTGTATAACCTTGTCCACCACATTTGGATTCTGTTTGGACTGCATGTCTTAGTCCAGTTTCTTTCTGTGTGGAAATGTCATTGACAGTGTAAAGTTTCTGGGGGCAAAGGGCTAACTGACTCCGTGAATATCGTCCTTTCAGGACACCTACCTGCACACCGATCTTGTAAATGTCATCTTCACTTCAGTCTAGAACCATGCCCATAATGTTGCGTGGGTCACCTTTTCCTCGATCAACCATGGGAATGGGGACAGTCACATTGTCTCCAGGGTTAGCAGCAACATTGATTATACGACTGCGTTCGATCATTCTCTCAGCTTGTGTTAGAATACCATCAGCAGCTCTCTTCCAACATGACATGATGTTTGCATGTTGTACCTCAAGATGCTGAGCCTCAGGCAATGTGTCTTGTGTTGATGCCTTTGGTGATGCTGACGAGTTTGGAGGTGAGCAGACGCAGCACACAGAATTTAGTAAAGTGGTCTCCATAGACCATGATCCACCTACGTGATCCACTGGCCATTGACTGCATGTCCACGAGGTCCACTGGACAAATAATCTTTGGATACTATAGGTTTCACAGCTACACCTTTAGTGGTAACTCGTTTTCTCTTCTTTTGACACAACATGCAAAGGGATTTGAATAACTCAATAACTTCATGTGTGACATTCGCATACTTCACTAATGCTTTCACCATTTTGTCCTACCACCATGACCAGTAGATATGTGGGCACATTTTATAATGTCAAACATCTCATCAATATGACTGAAATAATCTACTGCAGACTCTGATGTTCTCCTTTTGGTTAACTTCTCAATGTCAACACACTGTAAGATCTCATACCTCCCAAGAATGTAATACTGGCGAAATGTCTTCTTATAAGCCACTGATGCAACCTTTCCTTCCTCAATCAAACAGAAGTACTCTTCCTTTGTCTAGAAAATTGACTTTGCATCAGACTGTCTCCTGCTCAAGAGCTGCTCACGAAATGACGACTCCATGATGATAGAGTGACCATAGTGACTGTGAAGGATAATGAGAATCGGCCATGATACTGACTCTCTCCTATAATCACCCGACACGAGAATATGAGAATTCTGTGTGTCTGTCAGGAGCAACTGGGAGCGCTTTCGTCATGAGTCAGGATAAGTATAAAATATCAATTTTATTCAGAAAACTACATATTTTTCATTATCCTGACTCATGTGTAATTGCATACAGAATCCAATGGAAACGGTGGTGGGTCAGACCATGCTGGATTCTGCTGGCTGTACAAGATTATGTCCAATAATTTTCCCCCTTAACAGGAACTTGTAACGGCGATAATTTGGTCCTGTCCTTTCTAATATTCATTGTAGATTATGGGGGATCACATCCAGTCGAACTTGTCTTCCGTAGACAACTTCATTGACTGGCAATTGATGACATCAAAAGTAACTAGCATCCTGCAAGTTTCTGATGCAACTAAATGTCAAGATATAGCAATCGAGACTAGTTGCGGCCCCGCTTCGTGTACAAGTATCTTCATTGCGAGTACAGAGTCATAATCACTCATGCTAGTCTGTTTAAGCCGTGTGCATGGACTTTCCACCATTATACTCCGCAAAGCATCTGGCTTCCACAAGTCACGTGGTAAAATGGATGAGTGAACTCAGCGCCTTCAGGGAACCGTTAGTTGCTGAGCAACGACTAGAGGCCCAAACTGATGAATGCCAGAGACGTCTTTTGTGGCTATGTCTCGTAGACACTGGTTGGCAAACACTTCCAAAAGCAGCCCCCCATTACAGTTGATAGCAAGCAATTCCCATGTAGCGCTAGTGTAGACGCCAAAGCTCTGACTTCATGTGGGTTGGTGGCTTGCATGTCCACGAGGTCCACTGGACAAATAATCTTTGGATACTATAGGTTTCACGACTACACCTTTAGTGGTAACTCGTTTTCTCTTCTTTTGACACACCATGCAAAGGGATTTGAATAACTCAATAACTTCATGTGTGACATTCGCATACTTCACTAATGCTTTCACCATTTTGTCCTACCACCATGACCAGTAGATATGTGGGCACGTTTTATAATGTCAAACATCTCATCAATATGACTGAAATAATCTACTGCAGACTCTGATGTTCTCCTTTTGGTTAACTTCTCAATGTCACCACACTGTAAGATCTCATACCTCCCAAGAATGTAATACTGGCGAAATGTCTTCTTATAAGCCACTGATGCAACCTTTCCTTCCTCAATCAAACAGAAGTACTCTTCCTTTGTCTAGAAAATTGACTTTGCATCAGACTGTCTCCTGCTCAAGAGCTGCTCACGAAATGACGACTCCATGATGATAGAGTGACCATAGTGACTGTGAAGGATAATGAGAATCGGCCATGATACTGACTCTCTCCTATAATCACCCGACACGAGAATATGAGAATTCTGTGTGTCTGTCAGGAGCAACTGGGAGCGCTTTCGTCATGAGTCAGGATAAGTATAAAATATCAATTTTATTCAGAAAACTACATATTTTTCATTATCCTGACTCATGTGTAATTGCATACAGAATCCAACGGAAACGGTGGTGGGTCAGACCATGCTGGATTCTGCTGGCTGTACAAGATTATGTCCAATAATTTTCCCCCTTAACAGGAACTTGTAACGGCGATAATTTGGTCCTGTCCTTTCTAATATTCATTGTAGATTATGGGGGATCACATCCAGTCGAACTTGTCTTCCGTAGACAACTTCATTGACTGGCAATTGATGACATCAAAAGTAACTAGCATCCTGCAAGTTTCTGATGCAACTAAATGTCAAGATATAGCAATCGAGACTAGTTGCGGCCCCGCTTCGTGTACAAGTATCTTCATTGCGAGTACAGAGTCATAATCACTCATGCTAGTCTGTTTAAGCCGTGTGCATGGACTTTCCACCATTATACTCCGCAAAGCATCTGGCTTCCACAAGTCACGTGGTAAAATGGATGAGTGAACTCAGCGCCTTCAGGGAACCGTTAGTTGCTGAGCAACGACTAGAGGCCCAAACTGATGAATGCCAGAGACGTCTTTTGTGGCTATGTCTCGTAGACACTGGTTGGCAAACACTTCCAAAAGCAGCCCCCCATTACAGTTGATAGCAAGCAATTCCCATGTAGCGCTAGTGTAGACGCCAAAGCTCTGACTTCATGTGGGTTGGTGGCTTGCGGAGGTTCCAATCCTGCTGCTTTATTTTTAGGCTCTCAATATAACAGCTCTGATCCACACTGAGATAGGGTTGCGGGATACTTCCGTAAGTGTCTCAGTAGGTACAGGGATAAACGGGCACTTGAAACTTTGTCTTCTAGACTTGGTACTTGCAATGTATATCTCCAATGCTCTGACTGGATATAATGATAAATCTTGAGTATCATGGGGTCTAGGGATTGAAGATAGTGCCAGTATGTGGAATTGTCTATCCAGTTGACCTGGCAGTTGATTTTTCGCAATAAAATCCTATCATAGACCCCGATGAGCTGTCTGCTGATAACTTGCATCAAAGCTCGTGTGGTTGAAGTCTAGAGCATGAATATCTGACATTTGTGCCACTGTAGCCAAGGCAAGTAAAAACAGTGTCTTCTGAGTTAGCAGTTCAAATGAGGTCCGATCAAATGGCGCGTATGCATCACTTGTGAGATGTTGAAGTACGATGTTTAGATCCCATGCTGGAGCTCTAAATCTAAGTTGTTGATCTTCCAACTTGAAGGAGCGTAGCAAGGCAAGTAACTTGGGTTCTTTAGTCAGCTTGGTCCCCGTTTCCATGGTGACAACTGAGCTGACAGCTGCCAAGTATGAAGACAATGTAGAGCCTTTCAGGCCTCTGGAGTGTTGTAGGTGACATAAATATTCTTCTATCTGCGGATATGTTGCCTTCATCGCCATAAACCGGTCAAAACTTGGCTTTCTTGGGCTGTGACGGCCCTGCCTCAACAGACAGTCTCTTCTGAGTCTTGTTAGGGGACTCGCCCAACCCTGGACACAACCTCGGAGATACAGCTGGCATATCGCTGGAATAAATCTCAGCATCAATAATTAAACGGTTACCCGATTTTATTTCACCAGATTTAGACATGGCTAATGAGAGCCGACGTTTTCTCTAGCACATCTGTGAACAGACCATAAATATAATACGAATTCTGCTTCAGACAAATTAATACAAAATTTACGAGTATAAGCAGAACATAAAGGTTTATACGTCGGGCAAAGTAAATGCGGATTAACCGGCGACAGACTTAACCTGCAGTGAAAACATGATTTCATCAACTGAGACTAAGTCTTAATTGATGAAATGCGTGTTAGAAAAAGGCACAATAAACACAAATTTGTATAATATATATACATACAAGCCAAAAATCACATACAACACAAATTTAGTCAGAAAAAACAAAAGAATGAAAGACTTATCGCTGTATATGGGACCCCGGGTGCCTCCAGCCGCCCTCATCGGGCAATAAGGAGAGAGTGAGTATCATGGCCGATCAGCTGACCATGTGCGCGGGAGGGGAGGTAACTCATGGGTGAGTGTGAATTTTACGTCTGGTTCTTTTAGAAGGGAACTTCAAGGGATTTCAGGTGTTCCACTACCTTCGCCAGGAAGAAGAGATAAGCAATTAAACATGAGTAAGGATAAGGAAAAATCATGAGAAATGGTTAAATTGCCATTGCATCAAATGGACCAATATGCAAAATCATCCTGGGTATGTTTTAACACAGCATGCAATAAATATGCAAGGTTTCTGAGTCAGGGGAATACCTGGATTTACCTGCCACTCTGGAAGAAAGATGAGCTCCTGTGTACAGTCAGGACCAGGATTTACCTGCCACTCTGGAGGAAAGATGGGCTCCTGTGTACAGTCAGGATCAGGATTTACCTGCAACTCTGCAGGAATGATGGGCTCCTGTGTAGAGTCAGGATCAGGATTTACCTGCCACTCTGGAGGAAAGATGGGTTCCTGTGTAGAGTCAGGACCAGGATTTACCTGCAACTCTGCAGGAAAGATGGGCTCCTGTGTACAGTCAGGACCAGGATTTACCTGCAACTCTGCAGGAAAGATGGGCTCCTGTGTAGAATCATGACCAGGACTTACCTGCAACTCTGCAGGAAAGATGGGCTCCTGTGTAGAATCATGACCAGGACTTACCTGCAACTCTGGAGGAAAGATGGGCTCCTGTGTAGAGTCAGGACAAGGATTTACCCGCAACTCTGAAGGAAAAATGGGCTCCTGTGTAGAGTCAGGACCAGGATTTACCTGCAACTCTGCAGGAAAGATGGGCTCCTGTGTAGAATCATGACCAGGACTTACCTGCAACTCTGGAGGAAAGATGGGCTCCTGTGTAGAGTCATATGGAGCAAACTCACTCCTGGGGGATGTATCATTCTCATACACATCCTGAAATAACAAACATGTTGTCAGCCTAAAACAGATATTGACAACTAAACTATAAATACATTTGTCATCAAGATTCCTTTAGTTATTCGATCTCTAACTTACTTGATTGGAAACCTCTTCAACGTTCAATTGGTTTCTACAGCAGTTCTCTCTCCTCTGGCAATACTCCTGCAATTGTGATAAGTTGAGTAGGTGAATGAGTATTGTTTTATGCCACTTCAGGAAAAATTCTGGTAAAATCATGGCAGAGGACAACAAAAATGGGCTTGACACACTGAACACATCTGGCGAGCCAAACTCAGGTCTTCAGCGCAGTGAGTGATATTTATATTTACTAGGCTACGACACCACTCCAGTTAAAGTGGGTTTTAAGTGTGCTTGGGTGCACACTTGCAGCTTCATTAAGTTTATATTTTAACTGTTTACTTAATGTAGGTACAACGAATGGGGCGAGTACACTTGGCTGCTACAGGTAGCTTGACGATTATGCATATGCAATACATGCTAACCATGACATGAAATCAACACTGCTACTGATTAAAACCTGTCTCGCTACTGTGTCACTGATAAATCTACTGAGTCTGGTACTGAGTAATCCCCAAACCGACAAATTTGTGTACAAAGATATTTCTCACTGACTTATCAATGTCAAAAGGTATTTTCAGTTTTCTGTACACAATTTTGGTGGCCATAATAAAAATATGACAGAAATTTGGAAATATTGTTTGAATACGAACCATTTCTCTGGAACCGGTTATATAAATTTCCAAGACATGTATTCCCGGTCGATCACCAGCAGAATTATGGACGAAAATCAGCCCGTACAGAGAAATAGGAACAAAATTATGGGATAAAAATATTTCCCCCTTGCTACTCTGATTTAGCCACCACCATTCAGTAACAGATAGCTTTTAACATATTAAAAAGTTAAATGAAACACAATTAACTATATGTTGTTATTATCTATTTAATATTTAGCAGACGAAAAGTCAACTTTACCCATTAAAACAACACCGCATATTCCTTCGAATGATAAGACTGCAATTTCAGGCATAAGATACTGATATTCCACGCTAACCTTTAGTTAAGACAAAGACAAATAGATGATTGGGGCATTGACAAGCATTTTAGATATTCAACAATTTTCTTACAAAAACACCAGGAAAATGTCATTTGCTTCGTGAAATGGATTCGGTGGTCCTAAACATATTTGCTCAGTATATTGTGTTGATTCAATTCGTTGGGATTGTACCTGTTCCCAAATCGAGTGTGCTATAACAATTCATGCGTGAAATGCACGGGGAAAATGAACTTCTCGATATTTATCAGACAACCTGTCTCCCTCTTGTTTCAAGTGGATCGTTCTGTGGGGCATTCCCAAGTATGCAAATTGGGGTCATTTGTCAGGTCACGGATCATCTTATATGTGTTTACCAGTATGTCTATTCATCTGGGAACTGACTTCAAGGGAGACAATTCAAGGAGAAAACAATTCAATTGTAAAAGTATTGCAACAGCTGGTCGCACTAGACTAGCGGTAATGCAATAGTATGTTGCAACAGACTATTGCTATCTCAAAGGTTGTGTACCCTGCAACAGCTACCCCTAGTTGGTACTCATGAGGATCATTACTGATTGATCAATAGTTGGTCAGGGTAGACAAGGGTAAGGTGAGAGAGTAGGTTTTAATCAGATCAAGGGCAGATCAATAATTAACAGATTTAACCAGCTGACCATAACCAGCTACCTTTGAGAAAGTCTTCATACCATCCAAAATAGGCCTGTAACCAGTGCACCTGCATAGATTACCTGTAAGTAAAATATACAGTATCAGTATCATAAGAATGTGTTTTGGTGAGACCGCAAAACACTTTAACCACTAGGCTACCCAACCAATCCATCTGCCTATTGACATGAGTCATGACAAATCATCATCCGAATTTTGACACAGTTCAGTATTTATTGGGAGGGAGGAACTCAGAGAAAAGGAATTTCCAGGTGTGCAAGAAAGGACTGAGATGGCATAGCACAGGTAAAAGAATCATTAACTTTGTCAGCTCTTGTCCACTAACACCTACTCTTTTGCACACCTCCCTTGGAACATTTATAGTGAACTGTGTAAATATTTTCCTGATAGTTTGTTACTTTTCATTTTTAGGACATAAATTCTGCAAAAAAAGTCACAAAATTGCCATGATGTTTTGATTATGATCTTCAATTCATTGAGTATCATATGTTTATTAGTTTTCAAGTTCAATTACAATTCATTGGTTTGCTTTTGAGCCAAGCAGACTAAAGGATCTGTTATATTTAATACTGTGATGAACTCAGGTGGGTGACTGCCTACCATCAAATGCATGCTCAATGTCCTCTAGATGTGGCTTGGGGTTGTTTCTCAGCAGAGCATACATGGACATCACCATCCCTGGAGTACAGAAGCCACACTGTGTGCCATGGTTCTTCACAAGCCGCTCCTACAGGAAGAAGTCACCAGTACCTTGAAGCACTCATAATATAACTAGTAAGATAACCCAAGGGCTTAGCTCATTAGCTAGAGAATTACATCACATTGCATTAAAAAAATATACCTAACTCACTGCCAACATTACCTTCATGTTGAAAATGGTTTGAACTGTGAAATAGTGAAAATATACATGATAGGAAAATTTTAGTTGTTGTGCTGATTTGTTCATTTAGCTGGTGAAAAAAACAACATCAGTACCGGATATCTGGTTTAACATTGCAATGAAGTGATAAAATAAAACAAACAACCCAATACTCAAAAATCCACCTGTACAGGGTGCAGCCACAACCCATCTGTATCAAGTGGCGCCCAACCCACCTGTATCGAGTGCAGCACAACCTACCTATAAACATGTACAGCACAGTCACAACCCACCTGTATCAGGTGCAGCACAACCCACCTGTATAGGGTGTAGCACAACCAACCTGTAGCAAGTGCATCACAACCCACCTGTATCAGGTTCAGCACTACCCATCTGTACCAAGTGCAGTCACAACCCACCTGTATCGAGCGCAGCACAACCCACCTGTATCGGGTGCAGTTACAACCCTACAGTATCAAGTGCAGCATGACCAACCTGTATAGGGTGCAGTCACAACCCACCTGTATCAAGTGCAGCATGACCCACCTGTATCAAGTACAGCACAACCTACCTGTACAGAGTGCAGTCACAATCCACCTGTATCAAGTGCAGTCACAACCCACCTGTATAGAGTGCATTACAACCCACCTGTATCGGGCACAGTCACAACTCTACTGTATCAAGTGCAGCACAACCTACCTGTATAGAGTGCAGTCACAACCCATCTGTACAGAGTGCAGTCAAAATCCTCCTTTATAGAGTGCAGTCATAACCCACCTGTATTGGATGCAGACCCCTGGTGGTACTCCCCACACCCTCCACAGTTGTGACAGCCAGGCCATGGACAGAACATACTGGGGTCAGGCAAGCATTCACAGCATAGTGGATAGAAGGTCAAGGAGAACTGGTTACTTGAATGTTCACATTTACCATTGGAAAGTACATTGCAGTTATCAGAATATTGGCATAATGCTAATATTGGCATATTTCTTGCGTCGAGTTCAACCTGAACACATCAATATTATAATTTTGCTGACATTTGCTGCAGACTTTGGGTCAAATATCTTCCTCTGGTCTAAAAAAATCCCTGAAATGGAAAATCTTATTCACTATACATTTCTTTCGAAACAAATTCATTTGGTTTATCAACTTTATGACCAGCTATTACAGCTATATGGCGAATCCTTAAATAATTAAATCTTGAACAGGCAATCCAGTGATTTTGCTTATGATGTGACCAGGATGTCTAGAAATGCAAATCCAAACCATGATATTTATATTGTAACTGTGTCTGTGCACACCTTTGACTTCTTCTTCCTGTTTCTTCAAATTGACTGAAACATGCAGCTATACAAGGGAAGTATGATGATCTCATGCCAATGAGCTATCTGGTATCTCTCCAATCTTATACATCAAAGGCACAGTCTCATGTTGAAAAATGGTTTCCAATATATATAGGTTATGCTTGGAATTACACTTTTTTAGTAAGTACAAATCCTAGTACATTCTAGGTTAAAACTTCACCAAAACAGGAAGTGTGACAACTGGTATACCACATGTTTTGTGGGGTTTTTTTCTGGCATGTGTAAATATATGGAATTGCAATTTCTTAGGACAGTACAGAATCTTGTATTTTGGAGGATTTTGTCTCATCTGGAATCTGAACCAGCATGCTTAGAGTGAGGAACCTAATGGTCAGCACACAAGGTCACGAATGGTACATAGTAGTAGAATTTGTATTTAACTGACTAGATGTAATTCCAAATATAACATGTTTCATCTGAACACTTTCTGAAATGCATTGTGTATTCCTATATACATGAAGTAAATATCTTCTAGAGATATTACCCCTCTCAAATTAAGTTTGGATATCATGAAAATAAAACAGATGCATAATTATTTTCCTGGTGTCCTACCCAAATCATAGATATATTTAGCACAAACTGTTGGAGATACTCTGTTGTCAGGGATACTGGATGCTATCAGCAGCAGGGTTGTAGCGAGACAGCATGATGGTGCAGGCACCGCACCCACCCTCACCACACCCATACTTGCTACCTGTCAGGTGTACTGTGCTCGTTAAGGCAAACAAATACAAAAGTATTCATCATTACATCATCTACATTTTCAAGACAATTTCTGGAAGTACTGTGTTGAGGAAAACTATACTTTGAGGCCCAGTGTTTGAGAGTGCTGTATTCTGAAAAATTATTACTGAGACAGGCTAATGGTTTTCACCATATAAAAAAACCCAGGCACACAAACTAGTAGGTTGTTTTCTTTACATGGTGCGATTTTGTTTAGCTTTTCAGTACATTCACCAGGTGCAACATGGCTTTTTATACATCTGGCTGCACTATCAAAATTTTGCACTGTACAATAATACCACTAGTTCTAGAAAGTAATAAAAATACTTGTTTAGCAATTTTCATAACAGGTACTCAGTATCAGATAAATTCAACAGAACCTGACCCCATAAAAAAGGATGAATGAGTTAATTTTGCATTACCTGCATTACTATAGCTCATTTATATGATAACTGTGACATAACTGACTTATGAGCACACACATGTTTCTGCTTGCAACAAGTCATGCAGAGAGAATGTTACATGTACTTCCAGTCACTTCCAAATTAGATGAAACAATGACAGCTATAAGAAGATCATCAGGAAGATCATCAGCCATTGTTAACTGGTCCCACTGCATGTTGCAAATAGCGAAATCACACACTTTACAACAATTATCACAGAAAAGTTTCAATCGTTCATGTTTGTTATCTTAATTTCTGTACATGTAACTTTCATTCATAAATAAATACTCATATTCAATACATTCACCTCATAGTGTATTCATTCTAACCATACCACTGCCAACTAAAATGTATCGTGTGCAAAATAGTTCATGGGTTTTCCTGTTTTAGAACAGAAGCTGTATGTGTGAGTGTTTTTGTGAGTGTATACAGAGCACTTACTCCCTGCCAACACTCCACTGTGTAACATTATTGCTGACTTGCATAGTGGCATGGATACATTTTTTCCTGAGATAGTGCAACAATGTCTCTTCTGGGTCTGCATTCTCTTCTGTCACCTGAAGGGAAAGTCATGCATTGCATAAGAAATAAGAAGTTCTCTTCCTTGTTTCCCAGTAAAATCCTATCTGTGCTGAGTTGGTGGGATAGCCTTGAGATTAAGGCATTTGCTTGTCACGACAAAGGTCCAAGTTCGAGAACCCACATGGGTTCAAGGTGTGAAGCCTATTTTTAGTGTCCCTGCTGTGAGATTGCTGGAATATTGTTAAAAGGTGATGTAAACCTAAACTCACTTACTCATATCTGTGCTATGGTGGTAATATCAAGAAAATTAATGAATCAAAATGAAAATGAAACATTTTGCCTTTGAGACACCATCAATCCTACATTTTTATTTGGACATGCACTTCTCTTAATATGCTTACATACCTTTTCCTATGAAGGATGTTTCATAACAAACAAAACACAAAATCATTAACTATCATATATTTTACTGTCAGTATATTTAGTTCTGGACTCAACCCATGTGCAGACTGGACTTAGTGTGTCCCTCTTGAGAAAAATGTATCCAAGACAGAATGCATACATACATTTTTAACATGGTTTAAGTGAGTAAGTGAGATTAGTTTTATGCCATGCAATATTCAAGCTATATGGCGTCGGTCAGTAAATAATCCAGTGATCAACAGCAGGAACATCAATCTGCGCAGCTGGGAACTGATGAGGTGTCAGCATTGGCCTGACCACCCGATCCTGTAAGACACCTCTAGCAACAATACTACATTGTCACCTTTTGTGGTAAACAATAACAATACGCAAAAACATCTTTGAAACATCTACCACATGAAATGAGTGACTATAGTTGATGTTTTTTTAGAAATAGTTCAGCAACATCACAGCAGGGGGAACACCAGATTTGGGTTTCACACCACCCCTTTCATATAGAAATTGGGTCATGGGGATGAATTAGGGTAACAATATCGTTGTATCGGTTACAGTCAGATGCAAACATATCGAACACGTACAAGAATACCAATGGATTGATATATCGTTTCTCCATCAATGTCAATGCCAGTGAGTGCTGCACGCCCATCTTCATATTACCCCAAATGTGCATGAGCTCTTGAATACATGATATAATCAATTATAACTGTAAAGTCAAAATTTTTAGTCAACACAGTGCATGTCAGTGGTGAAAAGTTTTAATGAGTACTCGCGTCAGAGATACCATCAGTGTTTAAAGTGCACTACAAATTAATCCTGTAGGTATTTGATGACAGGAACAAAATATACCGTCACACCCAGCTAACAAAAGTACGTTTTGAGGACGTTGTCTCAACGTTACGTTTACGTCCCCAGAACGTCAGCATATAACGTCCCCATTACGTCTTTTTTGTGGAGTCGAAAACACGTCCCCACAACGTTATTTTCTACGTTCATACGACCCAAAAATAACGTCCCCGCGACGTCATAAACACAACGTTGTCACAACGTTATTTTCTACGTTCATACGACCCAAAAATAACGTCCGCGCGACGTCATAAACATAACGTTGTCACAACGTTATTTATAGTTTATTGGGTACATACGTACTCAGAAGGTACAGCAGTCTGAGGATAAATATTTCTATTAGGTTTCTAGGTTGTTGTCACCATGATCATAACAATATCCAGGGCTAAAAGTCATAGTTTCTGTTGTTTTTATTAGATTTAAATTACGAATGCTGAAAAAAGGTCAAGTGATCAAAAATTCGAAAAAACTTATTTCGGCAATTATAAATGTGTGGTTTGGATTTTTCGAAACTGTCTACTCTGAGCCCTGGTAACAAATAACAGAGACGCTTCTTTTGTTTACACTGAACCATTTATTCAAGTATAATACATTGCTAAGAAACGTTTCATTCTAGACTTGCACTTTCTCATCTTCCCCAGCGGCAGCGTGCATCTGAAAAAAGAATACAGCGTAGTTTATCTTTAAGACCTAATATTATTCAAAAGAACAAGATTAGAACATGCCGTTACATTTTTAACACCCTGAATGCCAAGTGTTTTTTTGTTTTGTTTTGTTTTGTTTTGTTTTGGTTTGTTGTTGTTCAGGCGCATATTTTCGGCAGCTTTGAAAAATGACGGTTTTGTGCGAGAATTGCACTCGCGTGGATCTGCGTACGGCTATAAAATTACACAGAAAATGTACAAATCATTCTCATTAATGTCATCAGTTTTACATATAAATTTGAATTAAATCGCTGTTTATTAGCCTGTTCATATGAAACTGCAATATTTGTCCCAGCATATTGAATATTGCACATCACAGGAACTAAAGCACATGTTGCAGTAATGGCTACGTGTGATCCTCTAACGGTTGTGTAGAGGCTTAAACTGTGATAGATCATATAGTACACCTACCGAGTCAATTTTCCGTGTAAATATTCAAACAATCAAAAGCTTTCAATGAATGAAAACGCATACCCTATATCCACATATGATATGATGTTGAACAAGGATATATGTAGATACTGAAATTAGTTTTCATGATAAAGTTTCTGAACAAAAAATATAAATCACGATGCTCAAAGTGCAGTCGGAATGATATGGCCATTGTGTTTTCTCTTGTTCAACCGAGCTTCACCTCCAAGAAATTGCCTAACAAGTGCAACGATGTTTACGTGTGACATCACTATCGTGGGCCGATTTCTTTCAAAATGGCGGCCTCGCTGACATGGGTACATCGGATTTTGAGAGCACACTTTCCTTGATTTAGGGATGTTTTGTACATAAAAGAGAGATGTAAGTAATCAGAATTATTCTGACTGTCTGTGTATTGTTATATGTTTTATCGTTTACATTTTAATTGACGGAAGAAGCCAGAAATGCCGATAATCACCGCTGTCGTTCTGCGTAATTTTGTGTCAGTCACGGTGTCACGCTGCACTGACACGACAGTTTTTTTTATGAATTATCAAATGATTGCATCGCATCTAATTTTGCTATTTCCTGCTACGATACTCTTCCCCTGAATATTCAAAGCGTATTGAGCCATTGTAAGCAATGACTAGACGGCTAGAAGTCTGAAAATTTCCGAAAATGCTACGTGGTGTAAAATCGGAATTTTTCTTTGCTTTCATTTCAAACAAGCGCAGTCTTTCGAGCACAGCGTTCGTTTTCATGCCCAATATCTTTCGTTTCGTTTTATCCAGACCCTTGGCATTGGTGACAAAGCCCATTTGTAATTTGATTCTAAGATATACGGGGAAATCAATGATGCATTTCTCGCTGCTGACAATGGAATACACATGATGAAATAGTAAGTTTTCGGACAACTATGGCAAGAGAAGCGTATGAGAAAAGATAACCACTTGGGTGGGGAGAGGGAGGGGAATGGTATTTCACAAGACAGGAATGTCCTCTTATCTAGACTTGCCTCTTTGAAGGATAGAATTACATACATGGGCCTAGCCCTCCGTACAGCCTTGGAGCATGCGACAGTCATGCCTACGTTTAATAACACTCGTGTAACAAGTAACGGTTTCAAATGTGGTATACTACACTCAATATGACAATATTTATGTAAATATTATTCAAAGAAAGAGAGACACTCAAAGAATAAAATCGCTTGCCCTGAATCCACGTACGATATGGTATGTAAACACTACTCAGAATCCAAAATGGCGGAAATTTTAAACGCACTTAGTGTTAGCATGTATTTTCGAAAACATCCCAGCCGATTCTAGGTTCATCGGCAAAGTTTCAGAAATATCATTGGTGATTTCATGAAAAACTGATGTCAGTGATCATTAATATGTTATTTAGAAATTCAGAACTCCGATTTTTGCAGTTCAAAACACATATCAAATGACGCTGTGAATTTCGGATTTGTGTAAAAAGTAGGACAAGTAAATAGATCTAATCAAGAGTCAATTTCAATATTCTCAATGAGTACGTTCTGAATTAATACATATAATTTACTAATCTAAACAAAACAATAAACAAAATACTCACTGTTATGGTGATGAGCCCCTTTTGAAAGTGAGGAACAGACACAGAACCCTGTACGACTGGCAGCCGCGCGAGAAGTGTGATGTCACCGAGCGGGAAAGTACTCGCACAGGCAATGACGTCACATGAAGAAGTCATGTGCAATGTGTCACAATTTGGATCTTGTGGGTTAAAAGATAGAAGGAAACATGTTTCATAACTTCACTGAAATGAGTGAAGTCAAGAGCACAAGAGTGTATAATATTATAATAAATTGTATGAAACAAAAATAAAGTAAATACTATGAATAAGCTTCATTATATACTGAAGAGATAGATCTATATGGTAATTTTTAAAAAAAAATATCACATGCTTCGACCCTGTTAAATATGATAGTCCATCAAGTAAGCTCCGGGATGAGGAGATTAAGATGTAATGATTTTCCAACGGGTCAGTGCTGGCAAGCCGTGGACAGAACGTCCTCCCAACGTTATGCGAACGTTGCACCTTGGTCTGACATACACGCTGTTGCGACGTCCTGGTTACGTAAGTTGTAACGTTGTGACAACGTCTGTAAATGACATTCTCATAACCTTCAAACGTGAAGTTATATATTTTCCTCAGTTGAACGCATTTAACAAAGCAAACAAGACAAATTTATTCAAAAGTTGTTCTAGATTCAATATCGTCTTGGTAACTAATTAGATGGTCAGCTGCAAATGAAAACATCTTCTAATAGGTCAAGTAAACAAAATGTATGAAACGAACGTCCTCTCAACGTTACGAGTACGTTACACCAAAGTATGAAAAATACGTTGCAAGAACGTAATGAGAACGTAATGTGTAACGTTGTGGCAAGGTTGTGATATGACGTTATCCTAGGACGTTCTAATAACGTCCTAGTTACGTCATTTCCCGACGTAACCAAACCCTGACGTAAACATAACGTTGTGGGAACGTCGCGTGTTAGCTGGGCATACCTTTACAAGGTAAGAAAAAAACCCAACTGCAACAACAACGCCTGGAATATAATGTATAAGTGCAAATATTACACACGATCTTGATGCATCCTTGCATGCATGTTGTTAACCTTACCTTACGGCCATTGACGAAAAACACTAATGCGTGAGCACGTTCCAACAGACACGACGCCATTGCAAGGACAAGCCACCGAGGTCCTCAGTTCACTGCCCGTATATTCATATCAGTCAACACGATAGCTTTGCGGCGATATGTATAACAGCTACAACCATTGATCATATCCTCTACGTCTCAAGGTTTCACAAATGACCTCTGTAAGTCGAAGGACTGTCGCACGTTACTTGTTTACGGTTTTGCGTAGCCTTGCTACGGGCTCCTAAAGTAAAGAAAACCTTGAGCGACAAGCGAATCAATAAAGTTCTGGGTGGCCAAGGTAGTTCGTGGAGTAAACATTTCCAGACGGACTCTGACATTTCTAAGGGGAAACTGTCAAGTTTGTCAGAGCGTGGCGTTTGATAAAATAAACATCTATGATCAGTGGAAGTTGATTTTTACTGTCGATTTATATAAATTATCAGATTATATATTTCCTGTTATTAATGCGTGTCTGCCTGTGTTCAGAGCCAGATAAAGTTGCGGTTTATTTTAGAAAGAGGGAGCACACACTTCATTTTCACCCGAAATCTAAAGTCATTTGAAAAAAACTTTCAGGACGAGGAGGGTGGTGGTGGTAGTGATGTGTGTGTGCGCGTGCGTGCGTGAGCGTACTTGTGAGTGTGCAGAGGGAAGGTGGAGAGTGGTGCGCAATATCACGGCAGTCACATGAAATAGGTTTCACACATTATACCCATGTGCTGAATCGGACCTGCTAGGTCTTCGGCGTGACAAGGGTGGTGTGTGTGCGTGCGTGCGTGCGCGCGTGCGCGCGTGTGTGTGCTTGTGAGTTTTTTTACTGACTTTTTACCCTAGAAGTGTTGTAGATTCGGACCCTACCAACCTTTCTGTTACTCTCAATATTACTCCAACCGAAGTATAATTAATACAATTGCAGTTTGTCCACACTGACATATGATTGATAGTGCGCGCAAAAACGCAATCTGGGGGGTGGGGGGTACAATGCTACGCATAGCTTCTATGGGGACCATTTTTAGCCGAATCAAATTGTTTTAAAATTCTCCCTTGTCCTCCCTTGTAAAGAAGTTATGATTAATTGCACCTCTCTGTTTTCTAGATATTCAGTGAAGCGTACGTAAAATTGTCATGAGTTTTCCTATAAGACGCATTGAGTGGGTGGGGGTGGGGAGGTGGGGGTCCGCATTGAGAGCAGTTTCTAATGTCCAGCTGATTATATTATGAAAGTGTTATTGATTGTAGATGGTCAAAACCATACAAACTGTAAGGGGTAATACTGTGTAAAGAAACACTGTGTTTTGTTAAACGCCGTACTTGGCTGAATCCTGTAAGGTAATATGGCCGTCCGTAGACAATCGATACTCGTCCACACAATCCAGTGATTAGCGTCAAAGGGATGAATTCATTCTGACCTGGATTCCGTATGACAGATGTTGCGTGGGACCTTTATTCTGATCCCGAATCCCCCTGGCATCTTTGGCTTTGGTCTGTATTCATTTCCCGAAAGGAATTATATACCCATCCGGAACCCCTCCCTGGTTAAATATATGGTACAGAAATACATGACAATACAAAGCGTATCATTTGATATTTATTCGAAAAATATATATGAACTGTATACATACAAATATGTAAACAAATAACACTTGATGATTATTACTTGAGAAAAAAGGCATCATGGCGAAAAGTATGAGTTGGTTTAAGACCCTTTAGTTTTTCAAAACAATGTGTTTTCCACATGTATATTATGCCCAACAAACAGTTATCTCTGGATATAGTACATTCCTACTGATTCAAAATGGTCGACACCTAACAAGACGAAAAACGTAACCGGTTCAAATAATGGTAAAAATATTGAATTATAAGCATGGATTTATAAATCAGCATAAAATTGTGATGATATCAGGTAATCGCAAAATGTGGTGTAACCGATCATAAACGCATGCAAGTGTGTAAGTCAATACTTTTGTTCATCTGAAACCTTCACGCAAATCATTGAATGTCATACAGCAGAAAGCTAGAAACCTTCATGCAAATCGTTAAATGTCATACCCCATAAAGCAAGAAATCCTCGTTGAAAGAGCTGGTACAATCTAACCACACAAGCTGTGGGTGATTTTTTTTCAAGAAGACGATGGTACAGGAACGTAGATTCAGTACAAGCATATTAACTCTAAACAAAAGACCTTCATGTCAATAAAAATAAGCACAACCGACACTGCTTAATTGACACACGGTTCGGCTAGTTATAACAGCCTGGTATTCAACACAATACTCCTGTCTAATGATTGAGTCTAACTATAGAGTTTAGTGTCAGAAACATTATGAACCAAACAGAAACTTAAAGTAAACAGCTAGCACGATAACAGGTTAAATCCGTTTTAAATCCGTTCCCAGGAAGTGCTCGTTGTATCATCATCGTCGTCGTCGTTGTCGTTGTCGTTGAAGTCGTCAAATAATTAAGTACGGACACTGCTTATAGTGGAGGTAGATTGGGAATCACGGATTGGTTATCTTATGAATATAAAAAGACATAACGGTGGAATATATAGAGAGATAAATTCAAGCTTATATAATTTATATACACATGTCACTGCATCTGCTCGGGCAAACATGTTCTCCAGGCTCATGAAACATGGACACAGGATGGCAGACACGCTGCCTCAATTCGTCTCCCAGACACAAAGTGATAAACCGAAAAGAGTCCAGCTCAAGTCTAGACACGTGTCCTATAAACTGAGTTCACAACCAACCTTAACATTCTTGAGTGATGAGAACAACTGATTGTGGCGGTTCGCATTACAAAGTGCCAAGCTGAAAAGTGATTATGTGTGTTTCTCGTCATTGTTCTCGCTATCATTAAGACAAGGAGTACGTTGAGACATGTTGTGCGGAACATATAGGAGAACGCTCACCTCCAGCAGCTGCAGAGAGAACTATAACATATATAATGTTAATAAGATTCGAGATAAAGACACCGTCCTAGGGTAATTAGCAGTGCTACAAAGAGGCTGAAAGTTGAACTGTGTTGAAAAATGTAAAGGTTTACAGGAAAATGACATTTAAACTTGCTAAAACTGCACCGTATTTGCTGGACGTGTTTCTTGAAGAACGCTTCGGCTAGTTTGTTAATCGAATTCTGTTGAAAAATGTACATGTAAAGGGTTAACAGGAAAAATTTAAGATCTTCAAACGTCTCGATCAAAACTTGCTGAGACTGCCACATTTGACGGACAACAGCGCTGCTTTAACGATGCCTCGACCAGTTTCTTTATCAAATTCTATCTACATCATCAGGACAAATCATATCCATTATTACAAACACGGGCTAGGTAACAAGTTATCACGTCTTGAGTAGGAAGACTGGATTATCAAGGACAACGTTTCTATCATTCATAATGGTGGACGTGAGACTCCTTCACTCGCTGGAAAACGTCACATATCTGTTTTGATTGATACGACCTATGACCCCAGGCTCCTTCTTCGATTCAATGGTAACGTCGAATCCGTTGCCGGCGAGGGTGATATTGACGGTGGTGAGACAGTTGTTGCTGGTGACGTAAAGAGGGAGGTCAAGTTCAGTAAGCACGTCGACATAGGTCCCTCTCTCCGCCATGAACGACTGGAACGTGCAGAACAATATCATTACTACCGTAGACGTAGCCATGTCTGTTTGTCAAAACATGGTATATTTAAACGTCTTGATGAAAAAGCGCTCAAACAAAGGATGAAAATAGATCAAAGATCAAATCAAACCATATATGTCCTCGTGTCGGTATTGTTTTGTTTTCATTCTTCACATTTTCGTGAAGTATATTCGTGCAATATATTCAGTCGTGATTTTCGGTTTCTTTATTCTTGTTTATTTTATTTTATTTTATTTTATTTTATTTATTTATTTATTTTATTGATTTTTTTTTTTTTTTGATGTCGAATCTGCGCAAATACAATTTGACAACATGTTACGACGAGGAAACATTAACCATGCCTTAAGTAAATACTATCTAGGGGGCACATCAACATAATTGGTAGGTTGGGGTTTTATTTGTCGTATTTGTTTTTGTTTTGTTTCGTTTTGTTTTTTGTTGTTGTTTTTTTTTTTGTTGTACTGTTTTTGTTTGTTTTGTTTGTTGTTGTTGGGTTTTTGTTTGTTTGTTTTGTTTTGCTTTTTTGAGTCAGTATTGTAAGAATTAGACCTAGCGTGGTGCCACTATCATCGTATACATGTACATGTTGTGGAATAATTATCTGACTTTAACCACAAGTACCTGCTAGTATATACCACAACATCGATAACTGCTAAACAAGCCCAGAAACAAAGTAAATTTTGTACTCAAATTTTAAACTGGATTTGGCAGATTGAAACAGATACATTTTCATCTCAACTACATTTTTTCTAAAAAAATGCCCAAACAATTTAAGTAATCTACCGACCAAACTCACAGTTGTAACTTCAGTCTAAGCTCAGACTTAAGTTTGTTTCGAGAAAGCGGGGCCAGGACACCACACTCCAACCACACAGCTAAGCTGCGCTACGCTGTATTTGAGGAATGTACATAACCCAGTCACCTTCAGGGCATTGAAGACATCGAACAATGCCTGGTACGTGATCCATCGCTTGCTGTCCACCACAGGCCTGGACTCTCCACCTGGAGCGTCAGTCTCAAAGAACAGGAGCCCCCATCTGCAGTTGAAATACATTTTGTTAGGAAAGAATGTCCGAAGCGCTTATAAGTACGTGGCGACAGGGTTCAAACTTTGTTAAAGGTTATCGGACTCTACTGATACCGTCACGTTGACAGTAGTTAGTTGAAGGACCTGTTAGTCAAATATGTCGTGTTGGAACAAGAGAACAAATATCACTGCAGAGTTGTAGCTTCGTCCTGTAGAATGTGCCCTCAGTCATACAGTCAGATACCATTGTGTTGAACTTTGATGAACCGAACTTTTAGTTGTATCGGAGTATTCCTTATGTAATCGCCATCTTACGGTTTTGTCTAACCTCAGATAACTCGAAGTATGCATTTAAGTCCCTATACTTTGATTAACTAAAACTCTGTATATAAAAGAGCGATCTATGATGAAAATGTGATGTATGGTCTTCGCTATGTGTTTTAGTGGCCGACTGAATGAATACGATGACTCACAAACGATCACTTTAACTTGGGCGTGACGGGTGAGGAGGTAGCTTTTATACCCACTTAATGCTACATAAAAAGACATTACCAGCAGACCGAAACACTTCAGAAAGTAGATCAGCAGATATTATCAAGTGATAGGTCTGCTTTTTTGTGACGCGAAAAGCGATTGTCACCTCGTCCCACACAGAGACAAATAACACCTCAACTCTCTCATGACATGCTTATGCTGCATGGAAGCGAAAAAATACCTTGGTTTGTAGAGGAAGGCGTTTACAACGATCACCACCTACTTTCTTTGTACATCTGTAGTGACAGCAGGAACATTAAACACCTTATTTTGTCGAGGATGAGATCTACAAGGAACACCACCTAACATAAAAAACCTAGCCTGTATTGTCGAGGATGGGATCTACAGTGATCATCACCTAACATAAAACACCCTGTATTGCCGAGGATGGAATGTACAATGATCTTCAAACACTTTATATTGTGGAGGGTGGGTTCTACAAGGAACACAACCTAACATCAAATACCGAATATAGTCGAGGATGAGATCTACAAAGAACAATACCTAACATCAAACACTTTATATTGTGGAGAATGGGTTCTACAAGGACCGCCAACCTAAAATCAAACACCTTATATTGTCGAGGATGAGATCTACAAAGAACACCAACCAACATCAAACGCCCTATACTGTGAAGGATCAGTTCTACAATGAACACCACCTACTTGCTTGGTAGATGCAGATTGACGGCCCCTGTCGGGTTCCATGAGTACCAGGAGGCTTCTGTACCGGGTTTCTGTAGGTCAATACGAACATGCAGCAAGTACATACATTTCTTTGTACACAATTTGTACAGGCAAACAAATCATGCACAGTATGACACTTATGTAATATTTGTCTCATAACCCAACAGGGTTTCCAAAAACACAGCGTTTTCGGGATATGCAATACTGTATTCAGATATCTGTGGCTGTCTTATCTTCTTCCATCAAATACCACGCATGTACATTCTACACCCACCTGTTGATATGAGCCGTTTGTAAGAGCTTCGACGTCATATCTGGGCCTGGAAAAGTCATATATTGTTATCTACCAACACAATTGCTTGCAGAAGTCCAAGTCTTTATTTTAAAAGTAGTTTTATGACAAAAACATTGAAAAGAGGTTATTTCATTTTCTCGTTATATGATTTATGTTTTACTGAAAGGAGCACTTGAAAAAAGATTGAACCATAAACAATGAAAACATAATGTCGTAGCGCTATTATAACCATGTAGGACAACACCCTGGGCATGTGTGACAGATCGGTTTAGTCCTATGTATGGATGATTAAGTCATAAGCTATCAAATGTGCATGACATTTAACTTTTGTTTTGGTAGTTATCAAAGAAATATATGCAGCGTATTGATATCAAATATCACTGTTTACCTGTTTGTGTTAAACTGTTTTAGAATAAGTTGCCCCAAAACATGTGATAATGTTTCGACATTGGCAGAATACGAATCGCTATATGCAGGCTATGCGAATATATTGATAGATCGCGGCATTCATACGCGCGATTGGATTTGTGTGTGGAACGGTTTCCATTTAGAGGAATTGACTTTTTTTTTCTTGCCAAAAAATCTTAAGTCTATTTTGACCAATCAGTCTCAAGCATGTTTCATCTCCTGATTATCATCAACGACATTATGTGGACACATATTCATTAACGCAGTCATCGTATTTGTGAATACACCACCCGAAAAGGATCCTAAACCACATCTGTCCGTTCCCAACAAATACACTACCTGACAAAGATCATAAACCACATTTCTTTGTCCACTACTAATACACTACCTGGCAAGGATCATGAACCACATCTCTCCGTCCACAGGTGGGCGATCTGATCTGCTTGTGTTCTGACTCAGATTGGCAAATGGGAAGGACATCTCGATGGACCAGAAAGTAGCTGTCACAGCGTAAAGACGTTGGAGGTTCAGAATCAAGCATGAAATATCCTTTTATAGGCAAAAACTTGAAACATGGTAATAATATTACTAATTTTAATATCTAAGGTTCAGTTATTCCTGCATTGTAACCTACACGTTCGGAACGGTGTCTAAAATAATATATAATGTATATAGGCGCCTAGATATCACAAATACAACTGGATTACACTTGCACATGTTTATGACAGGTGTCCACCTCGTCGTGAACACACTGTACGCTGGTACTGCTATTTCACTTGTCTTAAAATTCTAAACAGTGTTGGAACTTACATGAATTGATCAACGAAAATCAGTAATGACCCCAGGTGTTCGAGTAAAGTGTAAGCAGATATATTTGGTATCCGGATTCTGGTATTTATAAACATTTCTTATAGGTATCGGAATGGTTTTCCAGGATATGTTTCAACTGGACATATATGTTAGTATGGCACTGTTTATTGCTGACGGGTACCTGGCACCGTGGCGTTGTTCACAGCCCCATCCGTGTACACCCCCTTCTGTTGGATGCCCTCCCAGTCCTTCCAATCCCCTCCGTCCATGTACGCCTGGAAAGGGAGAGAGTAAGGGTGAATTCGTGCAGCTATAAGGACCACAAAGTTTGGGGCATCACAATTTATCTTACCTCACACATAAATGTAGTTTTCTAACTGACTATGCGCTCTTCTGTTATTTTCAATGTACCTCTCTTACAAGCGTGGTACATTGCAATATACCCCGCTGCCAATAGCAGCTCATTCTGTACTTCGTGGTAATTACTTTTTTTATCTCGCATAACATTAAATGACGCATTACGTATGGAAATTACCAATGTTTCGCGAATGGAAATCGATGCAAGGGAGATAACTCTAATTATGTTTTTTCTTGTGTCGTCCGCAAAAATCTGGCGATGGCATCGAAAACATTTGACTCTTACCAATAAATACATTTTGACAAAACGTTCAAATGTAGTCCCTGTGAGTATTTAAGAAGGGGAATTACATCGAGGCGACTTTACTGAAACAATACCAACGGAGAAAAACAGCAGGATACAATTTCGAATCGTTTGATTCCCATGGGTTGGCTGAAGTGTACAATCAGATACCCATGCCTCAAACAGTTCCAAATTAACGTTGAGGTGTTCGGTAAGGTAAGTACGTTGTTCACTGGTCCCTCTGGTACCATGGGTTGAGGTATCCTCAATGTTTGTTTATGTTACATGAGCCCTCAACCCATGCTCCCTTCGTGACCAATAAACAACTTATAATGCATTTATTGGGAATCTCATGCCCTCCCATAAAATCAATATTCCACCTGTTTGTAAATAAATGGGTATGGACCAGATATTAAGGTGATCAACTAAGTCTGCGAGTTTGATCATCCGATCCGTTTATCGGCTGTAACGACAAGCAGAGATTGCCGGTTACTTTTGCGCCCGCCATCTTGCTTTAAGCTAGACGGGACCCAGCATAGGAAAGACCTATTCTAAACCGGATCTTTATGAAGAATAACGGTGTTTTATTGGCCCTGAAACCTAACCCTGCCCACCTATTGTCAAACAATACACTCTCCTCACCTGTACAACATCTTAATAAACGACACAACCTTCACACCAGACATCTTACAATTGGTAAGCGTTTTCCTTCTTTCTTATTACAAACTTTCCTCAAGGAGATACTCTCCAGGCCATATTGACTATCCTGCCCGACAAATTTCCATGATATATTTTTGATAAACATGCCTTTGTTATGTGGAGATTTATGCAGCTACTAAGTAAACTGATCCATGAAGCGTACAAGCACGAGACTCATCACACAGCGAGGTATACTTAAGATCACATTCCCGCCTACCCAGGTAACCGGGGCCTTCAAAATGTATTGTACACATGTCGATACATGGTGTACGCTTTCTCGGAAAACCTCATCTGGTCCCTACCTGATGAAACATTATTTATCAAGGAGGTTCAACGAAAACAGAAAGGATTATTCGGCACCCGTGATGTTAATCTGTGTTTCCCATCCCAAGCGTGAACCAGCAATAGGGCGGGCCTTCGGGGATTTATCTTTTTAAATTAAACAACCGTTTTTCACTAATTGTGTAACTAATTATATGCCGTTTTAAAAATGTATTATGTAGATCGGCTAGCTTTGCTTCGGTAATATTTGTATAGATGAAGATCAGGCTGACCTATATTCATATATGTGCAACGTTAAGAGTATTTGTCATTTGGACATTAAAGAAACTATTAATTTCACGTCGACATGAAAGCACGGGGTTTGCATGAATTGGGAGACACTGATAGCCTTACCACTATTTGAAGACTTAAATTACATGACACATCGCTGTACATGTCATCAACCCTCTTGACCTGACTTACCCGTGATAGTATGAGATCCCAGGTGGTGCCCAGTGCGTTTATCTCTATCTCCTTGTACCTGCGTCAACATAAGCAAAGTACATGTAGGCAATATATTCTATACCTCGTAGATGGTCTTTTCCTGAAGGTAGCACACATGAGACATGGATACACTCGAACAATGACATTTCGCCGTTATTTTTTTTATGTGTGTGCCTGTCTGTGTGTGCGTGTGTGTCTGCGTGTCTGTGTGTGTCTCTGTGAGTCTCCAACAGATTTCGCATGTTGTGGATATTGTTAATAAGGTACTCACATACTCATACTGTTATCAACATCAAGGAACACCTGGAAGACCAGAGATACTTTATCAATAGTAGTCAAAATCATTGCATTATCTAAATTAAGTCTGGACACGACACCTACATTAAGAGTGGACGAGACATCTACATTAAGACTGGGCTAGTCACCTACATTAATCCTGGACGTGACATCTACATTTAGCCTGGACGAGACACCCACATTAAGTGAGTGAGTGAGTTTTGTTTTACGCCGCACTCAGCAATATTCCAGCTATATGGCGACGGTCTGTAAATAATCGAGTCTGGACCAGACAATCCAGTGATCAACAACATGAGCATCGATCTGCGCAATTGGGAACCGATGACATGTGTCCACCAAGTCAGCGAGCCTCTTACGACAAGCATAGTCACCTTTTATGGCAAGCCTATTCTACCCCGGACCTTCACGGGTCCACCCGCATTAAACCTGGACGAAACACCTACGTTAAGACTGGAGGAGACATCCACATTAAGCCTGGGCGAGACGTTGTTGATGACTCACGCCTCTGAGGTACAATCAGATTGATTATTAGGGTCTCGCTTTCCGACCATCAGTAGAGGGTGATGGGACTCATAGCATTAAAAAAGTGGATAGATTGTGGCAGCATCTTACAAGATATGGTGCCTAGCGTCCGGCGTTTAGGGAATAACGCAAGATTCGGTTTATGTGGCATCAATATTGCAACTGTAGCATGCTATCTCAGTGTGATGATAGCAAGTCTATGAAACACCCACGGGAACACACGCGCACATGTGCACACATACAGATTTAAGTTATATCATTTCAAAAGCAACCTAATTCCGCATTTTCCTCATTTCACTCAATCAAATATTCATAAAATTATCAGGCGGAAGCACTTAAAATACGTCTTACCTCAAATGCATTTTCTTGATATACTGAAATTAAAAGGAAAGGTGTTGTTACATATATGATCCCACATGATGTGTAAGTTTCAGCAGCATGTTTGTCAAGAGGAAACCTTAAGTGTGAATCTCTTAGCATTTATGTAGAGAAGTTTAAGGGTCTATGGCGTTTATATCATGTCACACATACGGTATACACACTCTTTTAACCGGGCTTATCACAGTTTCGATATAGAACTAGGGCTGTTATACTGCTATAAAGAATGTACAAAGGACAAACGCTGCGTTGTATTAGGATCTGTGTAGTATTTCTGTTTAAATGAAATACAACATATCTGAAATTATTACCTCCCTTGCCCTCAGCTCTCTGGTTACGAAGTAGCAGGATATGAACTGTGGTCACACATAAGGGTTAGTACGTGAGTTGTGTTTTAAGCTGCTTTCACCAGCAGACCAGCTATAACAAGGCTGGATCATATAAAAAAGCGCAAGTGTTTCTTTATCTTTTTTCCAAGGTTTCTTTCTTCACAAGCTTTGTATCGTATGGGTTTTGAAGACGCCTGAAAAAAACTAAAGGAACACTTGTGCTTTCATATGATCCCTTGGGTTTTTCCCACCGTATATATTCCTGCCATTCATGTGGGACAGAAAGATGAACTTAGATACACGAAAGGCTCAATTACTGAAGCATTTACTTATTTCAGTTGTTCCCTTCGTAGGCATTAGTCGGTATTTTCTGATGTTGGGACCTACTTCGCGAGTCTTTCTCTGTCATTGTTGCCCAGATGTGAGGTTCCTGCAAATATGCGCCGACGTACAGCAGTTGGTCGTCCCAGCGGAGTTTCACCTTCGTCTCAACAGGGGGCGCTGGGAATTGAGGGCCCCGGATGTCTAGCAACATAGTAGTTATAAATTGTGTATACATAAGAGTCATTATAAACAGTAGTGGGTAATTCTACGAAAGATATATGTTGGAAAGAACCTTTGAGAAGTAAACATGCCGTTTATTATGCACATCTATCTGTAAAACACCGATCAACTTGCATGCCGTGGCATGACGTGACACCCATCAATCATATAACGTGAATCACCATCAGTCAGTCATACAGTGTGACATGCCATGCACCAGTCATACAGCATGAAGTGACACCCACCACTCAATCAACGTTATGTGACAACCGCCAGTCATACAGCTTGATGTGACACCCACTAGTCATACAGCTTGACGTGACACCCACTAGTCATACAACTTGACGTGACACCCACCAGTCATACAATGTGACGTGACACCCACCAGTCATACAACGTGACGTACCCATAAAGTTTTCCGTCCAAGGTACCTCCTTCCAAGCATCATCGTCGAGTACCCCGTCGACGGTGATGGTTTTGCCGTTCAGGTGATGTGCTACATAATAACGGGGGAGTTCGGGGGAGCATGATGCTGCTACATTAGCTTCCTCAGTACATTTGGTGTTGCAGCTGTAACAACAACAAAACCAACAAACTATCAGGGACTTCCACATGTGCATTTTACTTCCTTCTCACGAGACGACGTCTTGAGTGATAATGACGTAACGCCATCTTCAAGATGGCGGCCATGTAGAATGGGTTGTTGTTTTCTTCTTTCTTCAGTATAGACGATAGTGCAGATTACCGTTGCTGGCGCCTTCTTTTCAGTAAATTGCCCTGTATTATTCTGCACTATAACAATAATATGACATAGTACTAAAGAATATCTCCAGTTTAGTTATAGTTTTAGAAATATCTTGTTTCCTGAGCTCGAGATACACTATATATAACAACCTTTGACAACAATGAGTTCAGTTTTGTTCCCATCGGTAGCTATTAGCATCCTTCACCAGAAACAAATTCGAATCCCACTGATTGTTATTTCAATCTATAAAATTCTTGATAAACTACGACTTGGCTCTAATTCAAATTAAATTCCAACAATTCGAGAAAGGATTGCACAGCGATATGTTAATAATGATATTATGATACATGCGTGTAACGCCATGAATATTCATTCATACACGTTAAAACATTAAGACATGTGATACAATTACTTCATAAATATGTAACAGTGAATGGGATGCTTGTTTCTTAGTCTCTGAGACGCACTAAATGGATCTGTATGTAGTGTCAGTAACGAGTTTATGAAAACTGCTACACTGTACAAAGGCCATTCTAATACTGTGCATATTTACCAAACATATACGACAGCAAGTAAACTAGATACGCAGCGGTTGCTTTGTTTGATTTTCTTTTTCATTCTGTCCCGTACTGACACAAGAGGATTGTCACGAGAGTGAACAACCCGCAAATTCTGCACGCTGCGAAAGCTACATTGTCAATTCTTTGTGTCAACATCATCAGCCTGAAACATCAAGCGGAGGTAGTGTAAGGTTGGCGAGTAAATAACATGACCAGCACACTGGCCAATCTGGATGCCTTTCTTGGTCAATAACTAATGTTTGGGGGAACTGCGTTTGTAAATATCACACATGAATATGTAACAGTGCATGGGGTGCCAAAAAAACATAAAGATGAACTTTCGAACGCAAATAACGGGATCCCTTAAACTGGTAGATTAACGCTCGGTCTCTGAAAGTTTTGATTGAAACACTATGTTTATCTAAAAGGAGCCCCAGTGAGATAGGAGATTTGGAATTGCGCAACCTGAGGCAGATGTAGACTTTCTTTACTTGGGGTTTGAAATTTAAAGGAAGGCTGGAAGGAAAGAAAAGACATGTTTCTGGAACTGTGAAACAGATACTAATCCGATCGAATAAGATATATATCCATGTTTGGACATTGTTATTAATGAATCAAGACATAGGGATTCAGTGGAGACGTCTTTGATACTGGTGCCATATTTGTTGTGAATTTCCCTTTGCAGTGTTTGAGTGTTCCCAGTACATGGTACAATATAATTTGTAACCTGTTTGGTCAGTCTTGAAGGGTATCCTTTCATTCGCCCTCAAGTATTGTAATTTTTACTATTTAGTGACAACCGTCGTTTTGCCACCTGAGATACTGGTTATTATTGTGTATAAATATTATTGAAGCAAATGCAACAGCAGTGATGTATGGATTAAATTTTGTACCACAGCACGCATGCTCGGCAAAACCACAAACACCTGCGCTTTGACAGAAGAGGATGTTTTCAAATAAAATTTGCCGAAGGGCGAACAAGATTCTTGAGGGTGAAAGTACATTGTGAAAGGGTGATGAATATGCACTTATATTCGTGTGGTACGTTATACCTACCTCTAAATGGCGCTATAGCTGTATAAATCAAATCACAAACAGCTGTATATAAACGTGCCTCGCAGTAACGTACTTTTATGAAAAGAGGAATTGAGTCGACACATACATACGGGAGATACCAAGTCTGTTTACACAAACACGACACTTTCATACGAGGTAAAAGCAACGTCGTGACTTCATCTTGAAGTTGCCCTGTACAGTCTTCTGTTAATGCTGTTTGTTTGGGTGGGTTTTTTTTTTCAAAAAAAAGGTGTATTTGTGAGTTGGTTTTCATTTCGAGGAAGGCAAGGATGTATGCATGCGGTTGTTAAGGCGATGGAGTTTTTGTTGATGTTGGGTATATCTTTGTGTACAAACTGGGTGTCAAGTTGTGTCTTCCATCCGCATGAGTAATTTTTAAAAGTCCACTACAGTTGAGCACAGTTGTGGTGAATATATAACAGGGTTTCTTTAAATCGGCTTGTGTGACAACACTCATCCTTCACAGTGCCTTTACGTATCTCAGAACTGTTAATTTAGAGTGAGTGAGTGAGTTTATGTTTTTCTTCAGGGAAATCACAATAGTCACTAGGTTTCACACAGTGTACCCATATGAGGAGTGACGAGCGGGAGAGAGAGGGAAGGAAAGAGAGAGAGAGACAGACAGACAGGCAGAGAGAGAGAGAGACAGACAGAGAGATAGAGAGAGATTGCTTGCTTGCTTGATTAAAGCCGCACTCGGGGATATTCCAGTTTAATGGCTGTGGTCTGTAAATAATTGTGTCTGAACAAGACAGTCTAGTGACTGACATCATCAGCGTCAATCTACGCAGTTGGGATACCATGACATGCCTAAAACGAGCCAGCGAGTCATCTTCACTTGAAGAAGACACCACTGGGTGCAAACATACATCATATAATTATACTCACTGATATCAAAACCCATCCAGCATCCCAAACCATATCACTTACAGACTTTCTTACCGGAAGGAATGTATGCTTCAGCGAAAACAGCACGTAAAGGTAAGGTAATGCTTGAAAACGTTCCCAACAGACGGATGGCAATAAATGTATAAGAAATGTGCCACGGTTGTATCACAGCTATGTGCTACATATGCATGGTTATATCACAGCTGTATGATACATGTAAACGGTTATATCACCGCTGAATGGTACATGTACACCGTTTAATCACATCGGCACTATTCATGTACATGGTTGTATCACAGCTATATGATACATATACATGGTTATATCACAGCTGTATGATACATGTAAACGGTTATATCACCGCTGAATGGTACATGTACACCGTTTAATCACATCGGCACTATTCATGTACATGGTTGTATCACAGCTATATGATACATATACATGGTTATATCACAGCTGTATGATACATGTAAACGGTTATATCACGGCTGAATGGTACATGTACACCGTTTAATCACATCGGCACTATTCATGTACATGGTTGTATCACAGCTATATGATACATATACATGGTTATATCACAGCTGTATGATACATGTAAACGGTTATATCACCGCTGAATGGTACACGTACACCGTTTTATCACATCGGCACTATTCATGTACATGGTTGTATCACAGCTGTACAAAACATGTTAACAGTTATATCACATCTGCATATTCATGTACACAGGTGTGTCACAGCTGTACAAAACGTTTACACGATTAGTTTTCAATTTTATGACACATGGTGACACCCAAGCTGTATGATTTATGTACAGGGGTATAAAACGACAGTATGACCTATACGACTACCAATGTCTACACGCTCGACCTGAACTACCCTAGTGTTGTCTACAGCATGTGACACACGTTTTTGTGAACCACTTCCTTGTACCTTGACATAAAAGTTTCACAGCTTCGCGAGTTAGGTTTGTCAAATGCAGGTTGTGACATTTACCAAGTACATTTCATGGTGGAGACGTTGATAAAAGCTCGAAAAACTGGGACACTGCAAGCTAACATAGAAAGACCGTTAAAATGTTTTACATATTGGTCAATGGTCTATGTCAGGCCTATGCATACATGTTAAACGACATGGTGTACGTGTGTGCGAGCTCTTTCTGACTTGGCGTTACCATCAGTGGATATACAAACCACTATACCGGCTTACGTTTGGAATGAGATTGGGTTGTTTTCCTAAGTCCATATGCATTAATACAATGCATTAAAATTTGTCAGTGACAATTAATCATACGTCACAGCAGAAGTATTTTCAGCAATTATTGTATAGGATATACATCTAAATGATGCCACAGTCTGGATTGAATATATTTTTCTGCCTATATCCATGAAAAACAGATAACAAGACGAGCGACGTGTGTAATGTGTGACAGACCCGCTTCTCAAATCGTGAGGCGCGTCCATCACGAAACTATTTCAGACTATCTTACCTTTTTTGATAGTCGGGGATGGGAATAGAAACATCATCATCAGCTTCGGCAGGGGGATCTGACCAGGCTAAATATCCAATGCCTACCCCAAGTCCAAGACAGACAGCGCAACCGATCACCCCGATGACAATAGCGGTCCGCGGAGACCCCATGTTGTATGTGTAAGTATCCAGCTATAGCTACCGCAGGGATCCCGTTGTGCGTTGTGGACATGCGGAGGGGAGGCGTTGAGAGATTAAAGTCGCTGCCCTCGGGCCAGTGTGATGAGAAAAAGTCCACGACTACGGCAAAAAGGGCCTGTATGTGCGACTCTTGGTGTGGGTTGTTGACAATAGTTATTACCAGTTTAAACAATTAGCTATTGTTATTAGTGCGCTAAAATAGACCCAGTGGCTACGTAGCTCACCTTGTGTGAAAGTGCAAATGTTTGGTTACTGAAGATTTTAATAAACCAATGAACCATGGTTATAGGTAACTTCTGTTTTGCTGATTTCTCAACGAAATGGTTTTCAATCAACAAAAACTAATTACACATTTTCAGAACATTCAGCATGGCAAGGTAACCCATTATTTGGGAGACAACATCTGAGGGTAAATTATATTTTTCCTGAGGAAGTAAGTGCGGCGTAAACCCATGATTACTCCCTCACTATCCACAACTATGGTAGAAGGGATGACCTCATTGTATTCATCGTCATCTTTCCTCTCTCGATCATTGTTCCGTGAGATTCTCCCTTTTGTGTCTGCATTTCAAAGTTTCATTTTACAACAGGCGTATGACAGCCATTTGCACGATGTTTCTATTTTTTCTATGAAACGGTGAACAAACACGTGTCCTGTGCAACTGACTAGGTTGTCTGGACGAGATTTCAGAAAAACAGTTGACTTGGCTTTGCATGTGTTTGTGGTTACCACGCTGGAGCATGATCTTCACGCTCAATATCTTCACGAACATAGTGTCATCTCACTATTGGAGAGTGTTTTATTGACACGTGCTCATGATGTAATCGGTATCTTTGAATGGATTAAAAATATACGTTATCATTATCGGCCTTTTCCCTTTAAGAAACAGTTGCAACTTCGGGGTGGAATGCAGGTGGTAATCAGAAACGTGATTTCACTCAGTTTTATTGCTGTCGGTATATTGACTTGTATCCGGCTCAGGGCGGGTTTTCTCCGACAACGGAGATAACGCCAACAAGGGCATTAACAGGGAACCGTCGTCTGTGCAGGGTATATGGTGTGGATGTTTGAACTGAGACATCTTGACGTCGTCTAAGGAATGAGCTGACATTTCCAGGATAAACATTACTCGGTGTCATGATTTCATTGGGTCATTATGTGTCATGGTGTAGCACCAGCTGAAATACCTGCTTGGTGGTCACTATAGGACAAATGTAGGACCTGCTGGAACATCTGCTAGACGATCTCTAAATGACAAATGTAGCATCTGCTGGGATATCTAACTGACGGTCACTATATGACAAATGTCGCACCTGCTGGAATATCTGCTTGAAGGTCACTATATGACAAATGTAGGACCTGCTGGAACATCTAATTGACAAATGTAGGACCTGCTGGAATATCTGCTGGACGGTCTCTGTATGACAGCTATGGAACCTGTTGGAATATCTGCTTGATGGTCACTGTATGATAGATGTAGGAATTCTGGAATATTTGTCGCCGATATTCGACTTTATATATATTGGAGGAAACGCCAAAAGCAAGTGCCGATACAGTTTGGACACATACCTATCGGAATTCTGCGTTGGTAGTAATTGTAATATCTATACTACCCAAGAGAACTTAAAGACCATACGAACTTTTCACAAAACGGTCATTAAAATCATATAAATTATAGTAGTTGTTTGGTGCACGTGTAAAGAGTTGTTTCCCTTACTGTGCTTGAGACGCCGTGCTGACGATTCGAATTTCACAGGCCCGTTTGACAAGCCGGTTTCACATTGATCCACTGACACGGATAATTTATGATTGAAACATACGCAAACACTAAGCATCTATGGCATCCTATAATGAGTATGTAGCAGTTGTTGTATATGTTACAGTCAGATTCTGAAATCACTCATTCCGTGAAACAACAATCAATATTATTCAGTCATTTCATGGCATTTCATTTCAGCTGTATGTTGTGGACAAGGGTTTGTGGGGTGTGACTGCTCTGGACACGGCGTTAGACAAAGCCATGCTGATGCCAAGTGATGTTTTGCAGATTTGGTTATTAAGTAAAATTTCATAAAATAACTGGAGTATACTGATTGTTGTTGCTCAAAATGGCTAACCCTTCCAGTCATTTCACGAAATGACTAAACGTTTAGTCACCTCACGAATTGACTCATGTCAAAATCTGACTCTAACATATATATAGCAGACAATGTTTTTTCTAAGATGAATTGCTATGTCATGAACATTACAGCGAATAATGTGTACCAGTCTGGGGCACTTTCACATTAGGCCTGAAATGTTTCGTAAAGAGGTGTGCTCTCATGCATGCGATAAATGTCTACTATTTAGTAGAGCGACATAACTTTGAATATCCATGTTTTTTACATGCGCCGTTTTTATTGTTCCGATGTCAAGCTGGATCGAAATTGACCGAAGGTTCCTCACAGCGCAGTTATATAGACAGATATCTGACAGGAAGATGTTTTATTATAGTCTCACTTCATTACAATGATTTATGTACATTCATAATAAAACCCAAACATTTATACATAAAATACATACTATGTAAACGTATACATGAATGAAATGTAACGAACCACCCTATACATGTTTATGAGAGACAACAGAGCGCTGTCATATTGGTTCTAAGAAAGGACTTTGTTTAACAAAATTCTGCTGGCGGTCAGATGGGCCACCAACTGCCTACTTTGGTTGACGAAGAATAATGCTTCTTTTTTAACGCGGGTATCTCCTTCAGCGATGTTCTAGATTGGGATTTTGTACTGGTCAGTTTGGGCTCCGACTGGGGAATGAAGCGCAGACGGCAGTTTTGAACGAAAACCAAGTTCTATGGATAGTCAACATCTTTACTGCACTGAGCGCGCCGTTTCGGCTTAGGTACTAACACCGTTATCAAGCAAGTGATACAACAGTTTGCACCCATTGCAAACAAGAAGTTGACTATCAATAGAACTTCGTTTTGGTTCATCTTTACAGCTTCTAAAATGCCTCTTAAAGAAGATGACAGTCTTGTCCGACCTGGTAAGAGGTTGAGGGTGGAGGGATTTGACGACGAAAATCCAAACCAACAAAATCTGCTGAATAGATGGCCGGCAGGACGCCATCTTGTCTGAAACTGAATAGGAGATTACAGGAGATGCGGGGACGGTCTTCCTATACAGGCATTCCACTGTCGTGGTGGCGGTCAGACTACTGACCTGCCGCCTGAAACTGTACTTGCAAAACGTATCCAGGTCTATCAGGTGTCGGTGGACGTAGCGATAATGTAATGTGTTAAGTCACACAGCGAGTTGGCATAGTAACTAACATCCAGGTAACGATATTATTTGTGAGAATCGTGGTCAGTTTGTTAGAGCTAGACACTCCATTTCTGGATCACCCACCAAATCTCTTACAAAATTATAGAGGTATATAGTTTAGCCACGGTCCTAATTAATCGATATACAAGTTTACATTCATTTTCGAAACCTTGTTATCAAGGGCAGTCGGCAGTTTACCTTATACCAGTTATCATTAGGATATGCATGAAACTACCTTTATACCCAAAGAAATCTGAGGATCGTTAAGAGTGGATACTCTTTTGCACTTATGGTATCTATGTTCATTCCCTCATTAATTCCATTAAGATGGTTAAGTATAAAGAAAGTATAAAGTGAAGATTGAGTAATAGCCAAAGCCTGAATGATATGTGGATAACAAGCTCATTCTTCAATGTCTTCGGTCTTGAGAAGTCTTCAGTTAAACATAGAGTGTCACCACTGGCTAACAGCCCAATATGTGCATGTTTCAGACCTCGGTAAAACGATGATCACAAAGCTAACGAGCCAATGAACAGGACCAGATTGGATTTGGAAGTCAAGATCATAGGATAGTGTACCCAAGGTGTAAAATGTTTCTTGACTTGGCCACCGTGTCTTCCGATAGGTTTTGATATGAGACTTTGACAGTTATTTAGATATACACCAAGTATATAAAACGCATCTGAAATCGATATCCGGTAGCATTTCCATATTTGTTTCTATCACAATATTCAAGCACATGACCATACAGTGAGATACATTTCGTTAGTGGGATCGCATGGAATGATTAAGCGTTTACTGTTTCGTATAAGGTACTGCTGTGGGTCCTTGTACCTTTACATTCCAATCAGTGTGGCGTTCTTTAAAGCAGCAAATTTTATTTGATCCAGTCAGTTTCAGTCCGTTCATTTGGAAATCGGGATAAGTGCACAAAACATAAAACAAATGGTCATGGAACCACTGTACCCAACAGAATCTGAAATCTGACCTTTAATGATCGATCACGGAAAATATTGTTTACGAAACCACCATGCGATATTGTTTTGTTTTTTTTCACGCTTCACAACGAGGGCTGGCAAATTGTTGGATGAACAGCGCAGGCACACACTTCAGGAGCATCACAGTACAACCAAGTGTGACTGCGAACATACTCAACAACATACGGTTGCACCGTTCATCGAGTAAGTTATTTGAACCCTAGGGGAAGAAACAGTCCAATTTGTGTTGTTGTCCTGACGATGTGTTTTGTTTTTGTTTTAACATTACTGGTAGTTTATCTCCATGAGTTGTTGCCTTTCATTCTTCACCTCAGTGCCATGGCGGGATGCTCGAGGATGGAGACCGCTGGACAGAGTGCGACCAACCAACATGAACATTCCCCATCGTACAAGACTGACACTAACTGCAAAAAGACCTTTATTCAGCCTGATTCATTGATAACTCGATGTTTCCCTGTAAGTTCATGTCAACACAGCAGGAAGTCTTTTTTTTTTCTTTTTCTCGTGATGAATCGGAACACAAGATCTACTGTTTACTACTAACACGGCGTACAGCCCTTGAGTGATCGCTCTCGTCTATGTACAATGTGAACCTTCAACATGATGCGATTTGCATCCACAGGCTGGTTTAACTATTGTTTAGCAAATCAACTATCTATAGTGTAAAATATGTACAAAACCTTGCAAGTTACGTCGTAGGCCTCTGTCCTGTATAACAGTCAAGACTTATACAATATTAGTCCCAATAATCACAAGACAGTCGTCTGTATACACAAGTGTTAATAAAACTATCTACAAATGTTTCTGTCATTTAAAATCTCCCTTTAAAATCTTTCATATATTTGGTCGAGTATAACGGTTTTGCCAAATCACAGCGATATCGCAGAAGACATAATTTCAACACGTGTCTCCACACGTAGTCTCATCCATTGTGGGTAGTTGTCGTGGAAATAGCATGTGTGTTTTCTTAGCGTGTGGACGTTCTAGTTTCGGATCCTACCAAATGTTTGGCACTAAGGGATTCTTCATTCCACTATCCCACCACAAATCTGTGAGTTTCCTCAGTACGTCCGAGAGTCCAACTGTCCGTGTGTCCGTAAGGTCGTGGCTCAGTACAACTCCTCATTGTTCTCGCCAAACCACACGTATCTGTCCGTTCGTGTGTGACCTTCCTTCATTTTCTCGTCAACCGGAAATGCTGTTGCCCTGAAGCCTCCCCAGTCCAGTTTAACTTCCATATCCCGGACACACCGCTTGGACAGGACGTATGGTGGTAATTTTAACAGCTCCAATTTATCGGTATATCTTCCCGTTGTAGCTCTGTATGCCTGAAAAAGGAATGTACTATATTATGCTTCGTGTGTGTTTGTATATTATTAGCAGATTAGCATCAGTACATTGTTTCGGAAGTGAAAAGGTGAGCTGTGTTTTACACCGCTTTTAGCTATATCCACGCTATATAATGGCGAGCGATACTTAGTGAATGGAATATGTGCCTTTGCTAAAACGAGCGAACACTTAAACCATTAGGTTACCCTACGTGTATCTATGCTTGGTGGCTCGCTATTAGTCTTAAACAGAGCTCAAGGTATGAGTATGTTAAACAACAAATAGAGTACATCTTGGATTTCTGCTCTTGACTACCAGAACATTTTTACATCCGGGTTAGAATGAATTTTCAGCAACCGGTCCAAACCGGTGCCACGAAGGGATCATGCTGTCAGATTGCATTGTTTAGTTTAGACTAACTCTCAGTGTCTGAATATATATAATGTTTATAGTAAGAAATGAATCCATTCAAATTGAAAAGGAGACCCGGGGAGACCTGAGTTTCAGAGCCTGTGGAAAGCTAGACTCGCTTCATTTAGACTAAGGGCTTTTAGCATTGCAGGGAGGGCTAGGTTGTAGGAAGTATATTACTGTTCAGGGACTGTGAGACCGATCAGGTGTGTGCATGTGGACGTATCCCAGTTATGTATTTCAATGCCTATGAAATCAGTCAGTAGTTTGACCTCACCTTCTCTGCTCGGTAGAGATCCAGCAGTGCGTTCCTTGTGACCCAGTCAGTTGATGTGACAAACTGCGTGGAGTTTACCGGTAACTTCCTGAACTGGAGGAGGCCCCATCTAATAACACAACACACTTACACTGAAACGTGTGTCCAGAACAAACTATTTACATGAAGTTAATACTGACATGTGACGTCATCGTGTATATGACACGTCATTGCATACAATGACGTCATCATGTATTACATGTGACATCATCATATGATATAGTTACGTCATCATATATTACGGCAAAGTTTCCAAATTACTTATTTACAAATTTTACAGGCTTGATTCCGTATATTTCTATCAGCACTATATGGCATGAAAGGTGTGAACAGCCAAGAACCTACTTATCGGGGAGGTGAATGTTGGACACCCCGGGTGAACTCCACACCCACCAGTCAGCCTCCATATCCAGTCTCTGGGGAAAGTAAACACAAAATGAACACATTGTATACTCAAAGGCTTCCTTTCTCAAAACGTTTGTTAAGGTTTATGAATAGGCCGAAAAGGGGGTGTGGGGGTGAGGATGTTGTGTGTTTGGGGGGGGGGGGGGTTTGATGGGGGTACTCCAGATACACGACACGAACTATTGCTTTGTTCCCGAGTCTGTAGTATAGGGGTCATAGGTTCACATTCTCGGTATATTAGCATGTATAGCTCTCTGTTAGGCTGGTTTGGCCAGTTGTCCTATTGTCCAGTTGTCCTATTGTCCAGTTGGACTATTGTCCAGTTGTATTATATACTACGTATACCCATCAAAAGTTTAGACAAACTTAAGCATTCACTATCAGTTACATATATACACAGGGAAACGTCGAAGATGAATTCCCCCACTAACTTGTGGAGAACCAAGTGCAAACTTTATGCAGAGGGATCATGCATGAAATTGCTGAAAAGCATGTGCAAATGTCTTGTATGTTAACAGCTGCATTTGATGGAATGTTTTGTTAAAATTTCAGTTTGCACCGAGACTTATCATTCATTAAATCCTTTCAAGGCTACACATTTGTTTAAACGCATATGTTTAAACAGTGTAAACAGTACCTTTAAACAGTATTGCGTATTTCGCAAAACGGGTTTAGAACAGTTGACTGAAGTAAGTAGCTACATTCACTCAAAGGAGTAAATTAAGCTTATACTAACCTTGTGATATTTTCCTCCAACAACTTCTGTCATCCACTCGGATCTAAACAAGTAATACAACTCCAACATTATTTAGTATCTCAACAAAGGCAGGAGATCACATATATGTTAAAGTGACATCATGGTGCTCAGTCTATGTCCATTTAGTTGACCGATATGCGTGTGATAAGGTTGGTTGAAGTGCCATAAAATCTCCCACAGCCAAGGTCTGTTGCGTTCTCTTATAAAGCGCACGTACAATACCTCCCTAAATTAGACTAAATTTACGAGCGAAAGAGTAGTTGGGGGGCGCTTTGAGCACTATTCCAGCTATGGGATGGGAAAACAAAAATATGCTTCAGACATTGTATCCATATATCGAACACGAGTGTTCAGTGTTAAGAGCGACCGCTTTGTCCACTATCCTACTACCCAGGGCCCCGTTTCACAAAGTTCTCCTGGCCTATGATCTCGTAACGTTTCTCGTAGCATTCGCACTCTCTTTGTTAATATTCTGGAGGTAGGACAACTTTGTGAAAAGGTACCCAGACTTACCTTACAAAGTTGGCCCGCCATGTTTCTCTGTCACTTGGAACATCCGAGTTTCTCTTGATTCCAGCAAAAAGCGTTTTAAATGGAATAGACATTTCCAGGGTCCAGAATTTATCTGCAAATGTCAATATAATCGTTAGGGAATGCACATCTGACACTCATTTTTGTTAGGACTGTTACATACAAGGCTTACAGAAACTAAAATGGTGGATAGAAGACATGCATGTCTCTGCTTATGCTTCCTTTCCTCGGACCTTTATTTAACGATGTGTTCGTGTTAACGCCTTCGTAATGCAGAGTTGTCTCCCTTCGACGATGACGCTTATCGTTCTGTGGATGTCCGATTTTCCACCACTATGAATCGTGGTCAGTGACAGCACGACAACACTACGCGTGAGTACGTGGTTGAATGTGCCTGACCGAAATGGAATCCTGGGGTGTCAACTGACCAGTCGCTTAAGGGGCGCAATTGTGTGCAGAGTTGTCAGACGTTTGGGTGCCAAAACCCTATGATCAGAAGTTCGAATTTAATGATATTTGTCTACCTTTGTAGGCGCCGTAGCCGTGTTAGAAGATCCCAGTTGATCATGCATTGCTCGTACCCCTCCTCCGAAATGAAGCTACACAACTGAAAATACTGTCTTTGTGTGTTTGTAAATAAGTATTCGATATTCCTATTCAAGCCATCACTAAATCAACAGGTCACGATCTTCGTCTGACTTGACTGACTTACATATAACTGAAACAGATTATTTGACCAAACTGGTCGAAGGGTGAGTGAGTTTAGTTTTACACCGCTTTTAGCAATATTCCAGCAATATCAAGGCGGGGGACACCAGACATGGACTTAACACATTGTACCCATATGAGGATTCGAACCCGGATCTACCACAGAGCTACCCTACCGCCCACAAATTGGTCGAAGAGCCAAGAAAGCGTTCAAATATAGGAAATGATCTGTGAATGATCACTGGAAGTGCTTGTTGGTTGTAAAACTGTGCACAAGATTGCAAGTGAATGCTCAAATCTGGACCAAACCATCCAGTATATGACGTCACAAGCATCAATCTACAAAAGACAGCATATATTCACTAAAATGATAACTTACTCTTTACGCTGGGGTCATTGATTGGGCCGTCTGTATGGACTCCCCTTATGACGTCACTCTCCCAGAAACTGAGGGGCTCTCCGTCATCCATATATGGCTATTGAACAAAACAAACTGTACTATGAAGTTGAAGAAAACAAACTGTACTTTGAAGCACAGTGATATCGAAACTTTCAATATCAGTAATAATGCAACCGGTGTTGTCTTCATTTTTCTTCGATATATTACAACAAGCAAAGTCTAAGGTGCGCTACTTACCCTTGTCAACATGATATCGGATACTGTTCCCAATGCGTTCATTGTTATTTCTTTGTATCTGTAATCGATGAATAATTCAGTATAGCATCAACAATGGGCGATGGGAGAAGACATTTTCCATATGTGATCGCCAAATTTTGCTTGCATGGCAGTCAGCTCATTACCGCAACAGCTGACTGTAATTATTCAACAAAGACCAGTGATTGGCATTGTTTCAACAGGCCCGTGTACGGTGACGCAAAACCAGTAAGATCACACACTATGAGAGCGCGGTGTTGTAGCCAAGTGTTTAAACGTTGGCCTTCTATGCATGAGAACCAGGTTTGAATCTTCATAAGATAAATGCAACTGACTGAACCTGAACAAAACCATTGTTAAGAGGCAGTTTATCTGATGAATAAACAACGTTTTTCTTAGTTCTTTAAAAAGTATAACCTAATGATGTAATGATTGTTTACTTACTTGTGGTTACTCTGCTCGGTGTCTAACATGACCTGTGGGGGAAAACGTGTACAGCATAAACATATTGGTATTGTTATTTCGCAGTTTGTTTGCTGACTTTCAAGCAGTTTGGGAGTCAGCAATGAAACATATGGAAAAGCCACCGTGTTGATTGCATAGGGCTAGGGTTGGACAATGACATTTAGAAAGTGGTCAAATATAAAGTGTCATATTTGGGATTACACTTTCTTAGCAAAGTACAAATTCTAGTACTTCATTGAGCCGAGTCCCATCAGGGATTCGAACCCACACTCACAGAGTCAGGCACCTAATCACCAGCACACAAAGTAAGCAACCTAACTCGCTCAGCCACCGCGACGTCTAAAAGGGCAAAGTTTCGATGTAGATTCGTACCCGTATATCAAGCCAAGGGTGACTTTGAATCTACTGTTTACAATAAACAAAAAGTACAACAGTTTATGATGCTGTTGTTTTCAAGCGCAATTACAACGTGTATTCATTTCCTACAACCAGTTAAACAAGCACATGCCCATCAAAACCTCTAGGGCGGATGTTATGTCTGGGCTACCGACGTGCAGTCCGCGACAAAAGAGGTACCTTTCATTTACACATTCCACGCAGTAAACATTTGGAGGTATATATTTAAACATTAGCTAAATTACACGCACCTAATGCAGGAATTTGCGCAGAATACACTGACGCATTATTTTTTGCAAGTTTACTGGAACTAAATAAGCAATGAATGGCAGGTAAACAGACATTTTCATTAGGTAAGGAGCACGGTCGTGTAATCTTCTCGAACGTATATACAAATATGTTGTTTTAATTTTTTAATTTCCTGTATTATTGCCCTATTATCTTCCTGTATTATCGAAATGAATGTGGATCTCACCTGGAATGCATTGTCTTGGTACACTGAAATGAAACAGAAGATTTTCAAAACAAAATAAGCTACAGAAACATAATGTCACGCACTTAAACACCGCAAACAGCCATCACGGTTATTTGTTTCAAGTTTGGTCTTCATTCCAGCACAATCAAATTGCAGTTTTACATAATTATCTTTTAGGAACACATTATGGGTGAATCATCAGAGACAGAGGTCTATAGAATTTGTGTGAACTTCTTATTTCAAGCAGTATTGGTACATTTCACCAGTTATGGCAATGGGAAAAGGTACGGGGTTTAAGACACTTCATATATACACAATGGCATCTATGATCAATGCTGAGGCAATTTGGCACATCAAGTAGCTACCAACTGATGTCCAACATTTGAAAGATCATTATGGCAACAAATTATGGGCATCTGTATATGAATGTATACAGATTAAATGTATGTTAAGCAGTAGACGTACGTTCTCTAGAAACCCTTTCCCAAAGACCATTGTTTACATACGTATATCAAAAAGGACAACACTAGGAGGTTGGAATCTAAGAACAGATTTCACTTGGAACGGTACCATTTGGAGTAACTTTTGCAAGGTACTGGTCAAATAATTCAAAGTATGTCAAATGTTCCAACAAGAACAATAACATGCGAAATATACATCTTGGACAAGATTAACTGTTCTGATTACAGTATTTCCTACATGTGAGATAAAAGTGTTCAGTCATCTATGATGTGAGATTAAAGTGTTCAGTCATGTATGACATGCTGTTAACAAATTACCGGAATTTATGGATGGCAGGTGAAAACAGGAATCCGACGTGTTAGATATCCTATATCAACGTTGTCGGATTCATGTTTTACGAAATAATTGGACTGCATTGTTTTAGATATAAGTTTGAATGGTTTTGATTTTAACTGAATCATATATTTTCATAAGAAATATTTTTGATTGCGAATCATATTTAGCGTCAACAGCATCGTAACATGTCAGTGAGGAATAGAACCCTACTCTGTAATCAGTGGCATACTACTATATGGCATCCAACGTTTAGAATATATGGCCACTGCATTTTATTTTACTGTGTTTCACCATACAGTTTCAATGGTTCCTGATCTTCTCATCTAGTTTAATGCATGAATTTGTCATTCAGAATATCTGACCTTTTCCGTGTTTTCTCCAGTTTTCCCCAATACTTCACACCTTTGTTAAACGTAAACTAAAGCTTTTAACGCATTTGTAAATGTAAACGACCTCCTAACTTGCAAGTTTGAAATATTCCTAACATCTCAATGTTGACTTTGCGGTAAGCACAAGGATTTGGTATGAAAGTGTTGTCCCACAGTGGAGGTAGGCCTGCAACAAGCACCTGCCATGCTTCAGATCAACGGGATGATTCCTCACGGAATGCCATACAGAGAGAGGAAGGATGGAGGCTGTCTCGCCGGGCGCTCCACCCATTGCCTGTATGACTTTTACCGAGGTATCACTCAACAACCATTTCTTTAACATTTTCTCACATCTAGCAGTCGGGCGTCTGGGAGGCCCCTGGTGACAAGACGCGAGGCCTACCACACGACTGTGCAGTCTAAGCTATGAAGAGGTATGCACTTTTTGTACCTCGTTTCCATGGCTACTCGTGTAGCCGAAATGGAAAGGTTCGCTGGCGACATTTGGGAGGTAAGGTAGAAAATCCCCAAGGATTAGCTGTTTCTTTAGACACAACTTTGGTAATGGGACAAGCAGTAACAGTTTTGATGAAAATATGTGAACCTTTGTCTGTGTAAACTATTTAGGTGTAGGTAGTACGTAAGAAAGTCCAAGGCTCTAGCCTATCATATCCTTAACTGAAAAATCCCACATCTATGGCTAGAATTTTCATTAAAATATACCTTCAGGTGATCAGTTTTCAAATGACAATGTTTATGATAATGAATCGACACAAACAGGCAATAATGTAACGACGTTGTCCAAAGGTTAACATGCCTTTGTTTTGAATTGTTCCATTTACCAGTTAAATATCAAATACTTTTCAACGTGCGCAATAGCTCGTCACATCCAACACCTCCTACAAACCAGAAAAATAATCGACACTGACATATAGAAGTTTATGCAGATCTTTACACATTCGACATTTTTTAAGACATAAGACGTTCAAGGCTGTGAAGGGTAGTTTGAAGTTAAAAGAGCGTGAAAAGAGCCCTTTCAACATTGACCTCGTGAAAGGGCGAGAGGTTTTCTTGAAAAAGATTCACGTCTTCACATGATGTGCTTTTTTCTGAAATTATATATCACTAATTATTCTGCGTAGTGTCAGTTCTTTTGTATGAATAAGAGAGGCACGTCTGTTCTTGATCCCGAAGTCTCAGCTGCCGGTTTAAAATAGTAAATGACACAAGGAATACAGAAATATTCATCACTTTTTCTCACTATCATTTCCATATATAATCTACACGCGGTCTTATATGGTGTTATTGGTCACTATTATTTTCAGCATTTGTTATATACAGTATTAGTAATAGGTCAGGAGGTATCTGACATAGCCCAATGTTACACTTATGGAAACAAAAAAATATTTCTCACCCTAATCGCTGGTATGGATAGTATCTATGTCATATTCAAAGCATTTATTCGCCAGTTTCTGACAAATACGAAAAATGAAAATGTAACAGTATGTTGAAAAATATCATTTCAAATACGATCCCGTTTAATTGATGATGTGTGTGATGTGTTCACAGTAGTGTGGCATACGGTTTTACGGTGGCATACGCTCACATCAATTTACTTAATCGACTTTTTTCTAGGTCATTCCCTCGATTGACATATTTTTTCATTATTTCAGAATTAAAACCTTCGTTCTAAATCCACGGAGGACTTTAAAATCATAACTGCTATTTTAAATTGTGTCTGAAACAGTAAAAGGTTTTTTTACAGGAACTGGAACCTGCGAGACAGACAACCGACTGATCAGAGCGGCATTGTGGTGAGAGAGGCAACCCTGCTTCAAGGTCTTGTTCCGAAAGGTGTTTGTGTAGGCATTAGGCGTTGGCCGTAACGGTACACAGTGTGTTGACCCACGACTTGACACCTCCCTGTCGCACACTGCTACCTCACACATAGACGGAACCAGTTTTCTTTCTCTATCCACATTTCACGCTGGTAATAGTGGTTAATTACATGTATTGGGAACTAGGTTAATTTATAACAACACGTGGCATCGTTTCTGACTATGTATGTATGTATGTATGTATGTATGTATGTATGTATGTATGTATGTATGTATGTATGTATGTATGTATGTATGTATGTATGTATGTATGTACATGATATATAAAATATTCACATGTCAAGAATATTGTGCTTATATGTTCAAGGGGTCTGAAGCAACGCTGAGTCAACATAAATTCTAACTCTCTCACTTATGAAACGGTCCGCTTTGTCTACACTTCGAAAATATTCGAAAAACCGTTCACGATCCATTACCTTCGCTTCTGTATGTCTTCGAGTCTTCGAAAAAAGAACTACACACGTAAACACGTGAAATGAAATTATCGCCACTCTCGAATTTAGTTTTATCATTTACGTTGTTAAATGTTAACTAAAATCGAAAAAACATGTTAGCAACTGCATACGATGCTTACTTGGCCAGAAAAAAACAGTACACTGTTCGCATTTATGGTCTATATCATACTCAAGTGGCACTTCCTTTGGCCTCCTTAACGCCAGACCGAAGTAAACCAATATCCTATGTAGAACATGTCATGTCATAGTTGACCTATTGACCCAGTTGTCATTTTAAGATCGCCAACTTTCACAGTCCTAGCCTAAGTGTGAGAATTTGGTGTGTTCTCAGTCTAAGTAAAGACTAAAGGCAAGGCATGAGAGATGCAAACATACTGCATGCAGTCACCTGTAGAGGAACACAAACGCTAACAAGTGGCAAATTTTGTGTGTTCAGCTGATTCCAGCTTTTGCCCAAACGTGTCAAAGAAGTCGGTTAGCGATACTTATATATTCAACGATAAATTGTAAAATTTGAACAATCGTTTTCTCACATTTGACACGACTCAGTTGCTTATTGCTTCGTTTCCAAGGTAACTATTGCTGTATTTTATCATGGTAATAGGTGCGGAGATTGTTTTGTAAAATGTTCTGGAATGGTAAGACTTGGTAAGACCGGTTTGTCTACTTATTTCATCAAGACACATTTTCAGAAAATGGTTTCCAATCCATTTCACTGTCCAGTCCTGGTCATTCCAGTGCTCACTACTCACAGCCAATGGATACACAAAACTAGATTCTTTCACTCGTAGTCAGATTAAATATGGCATTAAGTGCATATTCCGTTAAAGTTAGCCAAAGAGTGCTCATTCTCATCTCTGCTTAATCCAGAAACGAACAAATACGTTAATGTATGTTTATTCGTACGTTTCGCATCGAGACCCAAGTCTTAACATGTAGATATAACCCTTGGATGTATTTCGGTAACGTTTTTCTTTGGTCGTCCTCCCTCTTGGGATATACACACATGTCAAACCGCTTCTATATTTGTCCTACCTGTTGTATCATGCAGGGATCTGTTGGCCCAAACATCCGTCTCCTCCAAATAGGCGGCTATGTACAGGTTCTCGTCATCCCACCGTACCTTGACGTTGGTTTGAAACCTCGGTGCCGGGTAGTCACTTCCTTTGATATCTGAAATTGTACTCGGTTTAATTGTGCGTTTTGAACAATAGTTCAGCCATGTCTCACAGAAACGCAAATGGTTGGCATTATTTCTCAGGAAACACAGGTATGCTGTTCACACTACTAGATCTCAACACAGGCGGTAATCAGAGGATCCGGACCTAGCTAAGGGGCTGAACTCTGAAGATGCGGTACTGCAGTTACAACGTGCGTTTGAGTATTCACTGAAATACGTATTTTGTGACGTGTTAACGGTTTACATCTCTGTATAAGTTCTCAAATAATGTTTTCTCTTAGTCTGATCTGTTGTAAATGTGTATAAACCTCTTACCCTACTTACTATACAATATATGTGATAAAATACACCTATTTATGAAATTATATGTCTAAATCTTTCCAAAACACATAATCGCCTTACTCAAATTACATAAATGTTTAATATTTATCTCCAATAAGGCCCCCTGGTGCACTCATGCATTTGTTATTTTTGCATCTGTAATGCCAAGTATAAACAAGCCGTTTCTATTTCGTGTTGGTAAATCGTTTGCAACGAAATCATCAAGGATTATCTTGGTAAATGAAAACAGACGCCGACTGTGGAAAGGGAAGGTTGGCATGGCTTGTATGGATTTTTCATGTTAAATAACGTTTAACCTTGTAAAACAGCGCCATTCATAAAACTAAGTAACGTCAGTAGTCCCCATCGTAACGATAAACGTCTGTACCCTAAGTACACAGCTACACACACCAGTGGTTCATTCAGCCGACGCCGAGAATGTCACGTTGAAACGTTGTCAAAATGAACAAAGACATGTGTTTGGAGAAAGCAGAAGGTTTTTATACTGCCATGATTTGAATAAGGGAAACAGTTTAATGTGTGTACCTTTGTTAATCAACACAGTTGTCACAGAAAATTGCAACCTTTGTGTTTCATTCATTTAACTGCTTGAAACAGAGAGCGAGTTTTGCGCCAATTTTAACAATATCTACAGTCACCTATCTAATTTATCCTTATGATAACAAAGGGGATGACTTTGCACCTAAACACTGTAAGAATAAAATTATGAATGATTTTTTAAACAATTGTCAATTCTTAACCTCACAATCTAAATCTAACTAATTTTCAGTGGATGAGATACTGTTTTTGTTTTTTCTTCCTTTGACATTTTATATTTAAACACCTGAATGTGTCAGAAACAACATTTCGTAAATGTGGCCTTCCTTGGTGAATGACCTGGTAACTCGTATCTATATTACACACTTCTAAAGTGTATAAAGGCTGCAGACAGTATACATGCAATTACGACAAATGTTTAGCCAAAGCTAATGAGATTCCACATGCATATTGATGGAATGATAACGCAGAAGCTTAGAGGCGCTAACCAATAAATGTTTGACTCCAGGCCACCTCTTGCCAAGCCTTCTCGTCTAGCCGCCCGTCTACTTCGATCTTTGCCCCTAGAAGATGATACACCTGGTATGTCCTGGGAAGAGGTACACTACAGGTGTACGCCTTGCACGCCTCTATCTCGTGAGACAGAAGGTACCTGCAAAAGCAACAGCTTACAGTGACGACATACACCATGCATCAACTTTTGGACATTAGCTGCCCTCACAAACAACTTACACGCCTACGATCGCCTATCATGTTGAAAACATATGTTAAAGAGATACATTTTGTTACAATTGGGCGGACGTTATATTTGAAACCATGGGTCTGTAAACTACATATTGTGGCTTGTGATACACGTAAATGGTTCTTCGGTGAAATCAGATCAATCATGCCATTTGGATAAAATATTCCACCTTTGAATGTCATCATAATTTCCTTGAACAGCAAATCAACTCTTGTCTAATCACAGCATTACTCCCAATAGCCATTACTGCACCTACGAATTGTAGAGCACAACCTTGTTTAACAAACACAATTCTAAGCTTTTACTGGGAGGACGTTCCATATATTAGGTACTGTAAAATTCTTTGTAAAATTCTCCAATGTCTTTGCACGCTCCGACCCTAGAACTCTACTGCTGTTCTCTCCCTTACCTCTGGATCTCTGGTTCATCCCGCGCCGCATCCCCACACGTCTGAAGCAATCTACCAAGTGTCCTATTTCTCACAGTGTTAAAATCAAAACTCTGCCTACTCGACACCTGGGGACGGAGAAGGTATCCTATAATAAGTCCAGCACCCATAGCCAAAGCTGCCACCACAGCGGTGACAACAATAGCCGACGATGAGGCACCCATAGCCATTGTTTCAAAATGGCGGACGACTGTTACAGCAGACGCTGGTTTTGTGTGACGTTCACCGTTCTATTAAAGATGACTTAGTGTTCTCGTGTGAGTGAACTTCAACGCGGGTTTCTTTCACAAGTTTTGTCATTAGAGTGTTTGTCCAGCACATGCCATAGCTTTTAAATGAGCGACGACTGACGTATGGTTTGCATGCCGCGGCGGGAGACTCGAACGTGTAATGTCACCGATGGGGAGGATCTCCCGCCAAAAACAAGGTCGTCTGCCGTTGAATCACGAGGAAGTCACGTCACAACACGCACTGGTATTGTTTTAATTCTCGCCTCCACAGTCTCTGCACATTTGCCTATGTCAACTGGCAAAAGGAAGGGGTCATTTGGCCGTCACAGGTGTTAGAATGGTATCGTCTTCTTAAACGGGTCGGCCTGTAGATGGACCTCGCTGCCTCTGTTGCAGATGGCTACGGGCAAGATGAAGGGATCTGGAAGTTAATCCTCATAAAGGCTTTGCATCTTCAAACAGAAGACCAGGGATGGCATGTGCCGTCACGATTTTCCTGAATATTACACGCATGTGTAGCTTTGTCTTTTTTGTGGTTAAGTTCAGAATATCCATCTAACCAGCATTGTCATAATCAGCTGCCATATCTGACTTCCGTGATACCTTTTGTTACAGGAAACAATAGTTAATCGTCTTCAGAAGGTATTTACGACAAAATTCAATTTGTATAGACACTCTTTAGCCGTAACTTCAAGGCTTTATATGCTTCGGACTCGCGTCCAAGCAGTATTTACATGAAAATCTGTAATAATGTAATGCGATTCTCATGGCTATAACAATTTCAGGTCATCCTATCAACCACGGTCTGTGACTTCCAGATGCCCGTATATTTCATCCAATCACAGAACCAGGACACAAATGTCAATCAGCGTACCTGTCCATGGGTAGAGACCGGCTGACCCATGCCAAAGTCATTAACATGCCACAAAAAGGCAAATATAACACCTACTGTATGAATTCATTACCATGGTGACTGTTTGGTCACGCCAGACATTAAGTTAGACATCCGGACATGCCTTTCGAGGTTTTCTCACATACGTTATACTTTGGACGTACACTCACATAGCTGCATGAAGAATTATGAGTGTAATAAAGGTCACCCAGTGTGTTAGGTTTGTATGCGTTTTCAGTGGTTGATTCATCTCGGAGTCAAACCTGTGATAGTGTATCATTATTAAAGGTGCACGTCTAGGGCTATAAACAAAAATAATGTGTTCTGGTATTGCGTACACACAATATGGTAGTACTTGTTTTGTCACTATCATTGTGCCCATTAACCGTTCCAGTGTAATCGTATGACAAATACAAGAATGCCTACTGAAATCCGGGTCCCGATACCTGCGGTACTAGTATCGTTGTTGAAAATATATGTCAGTGAAAAGGATTTAATTTACTAATTTATACTACCCTCTGAAATTAGATTCCGTCTGATGTAATAGGCAGAAAACCATACGGATGGACCACTGAAAATCAATGATAGCACCAGGCGTTCACGAAATCATGTTCTAAGTCCTTTTTAAGTATATAGCTACGATCACCTCGGTGAAGCCTTGAACTCTTGTGCAACGAGACCAAAAACATATCTACATCAGCTATTGCATTTCTGTGTTTATATATACTACCCATCAAAGATTTAGGCTTACTTAAAACACTCAGTCTATGTTATGTATACATGTGGTTCAATCGAAGATGAATTTCTCCGCTAACTTGGGTAAAATTTGCAGATGAACTACATGAAGATCCTGCATCAACTTGCTGAAACGCTTGTGCAAATATCGTGCATGTCAGCACTAAAGGTTTGGTAAGAATTCGCCAATTTTCACGGAGTTTCATTATTTATGTATGTATGTATGTATGTATGTATGTATGTATGTATGTATGTATGTATGTATGTATGTATGTATGTATTTATAATACAACCAGTTTATGGGTAAACAGTACTTAGTATGGAACATTGTGCAAAATCTAGTGTAGAACAATTGACTGAATTAAGTGCCTATATTTACACTAATGAGTCGAAACATTTCAAGCATAGTATATTTAGCCTACATATCCAGGGCGTGCACAGGCTGCTGGAAATAAAATATCCCATTTTAAGTGTTATTTGTCATCATTGCATGTTATCCCTAGATTGGAATCCCTTTATTTGAAGCAACGTAAGATTTGCACTGATGTGCGACATCCAACAAGTCAGTCTTTGCTAAACCATATCAGCACATGTCAGTCACTGTACATAGTAAATCAACATTTACATTAAGAGAATACACCTTTTATGAATATGTTAGTTGGCACGGTTAAGCTATTTAGATCGTGAAGCACATCTCCCTAACATTGAAATTCTTAACACACAGATGACATCCTCTGTTAGGTACCAAGTAACAATGCAACGCCAACACACATTTATCGTCGAGCAACACCGCAGCAAGATTTGGGATTAGGTGAGGGAAGTACAGTAGCAGTGATAATCTTCTAGCATACCCGATATGCTGTTCTGAATGTAGCGAGGCGTGGACGAACTTAATTTGTCATACAACAGGGAGCGTCGCATGAGGACACCCTGTCAAACGCCTTCTCTAAACTTGTTCTTTAAAATTAGTTGTTAGCATTTTGATATACCACGTGTTGTGAAATTATGTCTGACATGAACAATATGTCTCTTCAAAGATGTTTAATGCATGTAAGAAATGTGATGTGTGTCAGAATTTGGGTGGTGTGAGATTTAACTTCAGAAAAAGCACGTCATCGGTATCCTTGGCTCCACATAGTGACCTCACCAAAATCATTCCATCAATATGCTATCGTACACAATATATCTTTTTTACATTTATAATAATGCAGGGAGAGGAAAACAAGATATTCATCAAGAACATCACCGTAATAAGTTACACCTGCCACTCAAATAACAAAGAGATTTTTTTAATATTCTGCACATAATTCCTTGTAATTATATAATGTGTTCTATTTGTAAGAACGACATTCCAATAAAAGCTGAATTTGGATGTAAAGAATATTATGAGATGTATTTTATATCAGATATTCACAATACATTGTGAATACGGACATGCCTTTTCAACCAGGATGTATTTGTATCAAGACGAACGGTAAAATCAATTGTATGACTTCTTGTATGTTAGGAGTTGTAAAAACAAAACACTGCCATCTATACTACACATATAACAGCAGCTATATACGTCTTCTCATCGAAACCATATTCCGATCAATCTATGACTGCTACGAAAATATGGATCGACCGTCAGCATGTAACATTGATATGACAGTTTCAAACGAAACGAATGAGACACCATCACAGAGTGACAGTTTAGCAGCGAGAACACCAGGTGTTAGTTGGTACCCGAACTGTAATGTATCAGGATCTAGGTCACCATAGCTGGTGTATATCGCTATATTAATGTATAGACGCCAATGTCACTGTCAACACTCTCACCACCGCGCCACACACACGACAGCGTGATGCAACTTATGGCTTCGACGTCTTGTATGTTGGGCATGTCCTTTGACAGGTTGACCAGTAAATGTCAAATAGATTGTGTCTATAGTAACACCTGCTGACCTGTACGTCAGCTGTTGTTCAACTGTTGATACATATCATATTGCATGGAGTGAGTGCATGATGTGCAGCCCTGCAATGAGCAGTATTCCAACTATAGCAAAGAGTCGAGGCTTTAGGGGGGCAAACCGGCGACTTAAGATACATGTCTCATGTCTATTCCAATGTATACTAAAGATATGGAGAGACCTTATCAGAGTATAACAAGATAAAATCTGTGACACTGAGCGAGTAAGTTCAATATGATAATGTACAATGACAAACCTTGATCCGTAATTGGAGATTCAGGATTCGAACCCATAATCATAAGTTTCTGGTGTGGACAAGGGACGCAACTCTGCACAACGAATTGTGGCGCCATGAAAGAGAATACTGGAAAATTGCAATAATTGTGGAAGCTAAACAAAATATCATCGGAAAAAGTACTTTAAAAATGTTTCGCCCCTATGTAACAAATGCGTTGGTATTTTCCATTTATCGATTGGGCACCCATGTCTTCCTACGTAATAGAGCCGATGGAACGCATGCTTAACATATAGCGTCATGGGTCTACTAAGTAGCGTCATGGGTCTACTAAGTAGCGTCCATGGGTCTACTAAGTAGCGTCATGGGTCTACTAAGTAGATGCTTGTCATTATTAGCTGTGTCTGTAACTTTGACACAGTTCGACGGAGCAGTAGTTTTAAGCAATGACAACTGTAGATCATATTCATTCACCAACATCTGTTGACGCGGTGCTTTGGCCTCATGGTTAAAGTGTCCATTCGTCACATTGATTCCCTCCGTTAGTCGGTGGGAACCCATTTCTGTGAATTTGCTGGAATAATGCTGAAGTCATTCAGTGTATCTGCCTTTGTGCCTAGCATTCGAAATCGAGATTGGCAGTCTTAAAGAACCCAACCCATATCATGCCTTTATGCATGCAGTTTCGACTCGAGCATTTGTATGTGTAGACATTTGTACATTTTATCCTAAAGGAGTCAGGTTATTTGGTCTATGCAATATCTATATTATAACTCAACCATTACGCAGTTTAATCACCGTTATAACAAACCACACTGTAACAACCATACGTCGCACTCAGGAAATATCAAAATAAGTTTCATGTTTAGGACCCTCATATGGTCATCGAACCGGTTACTGTAAAATTCCTGGTTGCTGTCTTAAACACCTTTTCATTCTTACAAATCTTATCAGTGTTTGTTTTCCGGTACTTATATGCCTCTAATACATTACATCCTTTCCGAGACATTGCCACGATCTGATTTATCTGTATTTCAAAAGCAAAGACCATTTGTAACAGCCGCCCTTTGTCGCTGATGCAATCATCTGCTTAAGTGTTAAGTGTCATTGATGTCTCCATCTGAAGCAGCTTCAGGACAAAGCCTGTTCGTGTGTGTGCTCCAAATACAGAGATATGGGGACGCGTTGATCGGATTCTGCCTTCAGATCCTTTAAAGGTCATCGCTCGACTTGTAGCCTTTGCTATGGTCAGGGTTAGGGTCTATCCACATACGCTAGATACCTGACAACGATTAACATGCTGGCTATGATCGCTATGACAGCACACCATCATTGGGTGCCTCGCAGTGGATGTAGGCAAACATGTTGTGTGGTATTGATGACATTCCGTTACAGATGGTAAACACAAGCTCGCGTCAAATAGTATACATTGCATGGGACGTATTCATGTTATTGGTATCATTTGTCCATGCAGAATGTATTTGTTAATATTAGGATTTTCGATTGACATGGGGTCATTCTGTCGTTAGTCTGGAGAAGTCTGGTATTGATTCCAAAATTTAAGTGAAACTTATATGTTTTAAAGAATAATTTGAAGTTCGTCATGTTTAATGTGGTGGGTGTTTCCGATATATTTCATTCATACGACAAAACTGTATTGTTAATTGTTGGATGTATATTGTTGATTTGCATCAGATTTCAAAAGGATCATAAGAAAGATGACCCTCATCTTCATCTTGATAATTCAGTGATTTGCAATATGTGTGAGTGAATAAGGAAGTTCGTTTTAACATTCTTCTAGAAACATAACGGCGGGGAACACCTGAAATAGGCTGCACATATGGGGATTCGACACGGGTCTTCAGCGTGACGGGCGGACGCTTTAACCACTAGACTGTCCCTTCTGTGAAATTGACGTTTACCCGGTGTGTCGCTTATCCACTGGACGAGAGGTCGGCCACAACGTCCAAATCTGGCAGATATGACCTTCATACGTTTTTCACGAGGCTGGCTTCTTGAAACAGCGTAAAGAATGACGGACTACTTCCACATTCCATGGGAAATCCACGGGATTTCTTAACAGGTGATATATGACCATTAATCTTTAACTCACCGTTTCAGCATACACCTGTGAGTCAAAGAGTTCAACAGCATCCACGTGCACGAATATCCTCGCTACGACCTATCCCAGTTAGAAAAAGGAGAAATGTACCCCTAACATAATGCCTCGATCAAGATTAACAGTGAAAGAGCATTTGACACATTTTTATGTGTCACCTTATATAGGTCGACATGTGGTTATCATGTGTAGTTGTTTGTTTGTTTTAACGCTGTATTCAGTAATATTCTCAGTAATATTCCAGTTGCTGTAGAGCGATCTGAATATAATCGGATCTTGGTCAGACAATCCTGTGATCAACAGCATGAGCATCTACGCATGGGGGTGTCAATCAAGTCAGAGAACCTGACCACCCGATCCCCTTAGTCGGTTCTTACGACAGGCATGGGTAACTGAAGGCCTATTCTAACTTAGATCTTCACTTGTAGTTATCCAATGTACTCGCACAAAGTGAAATTATATTCTTGAATGTACATGTGTATCATCTTTTAGACACAACGTAGGCTCAAAATTCGTACAATTAAGACTCAGGCCTACAGTACACACTGAGTTATTATTTATAGCTGTCATGATTGTTAAGTCTATATATAAGATATAGTACTTCAGTTTGATGGTGACGTGAAGATGCATGTATACATTTGAAAACAACCGTGCCCTGAATTTTGGCATACCACGGCAGTTACAACTTCCTGATTTAAACGTGAAGACAAGTTCACTTCCTCGGCGCCCTGCTATCAACATCGTGTTAAGGATGTCACGCCATATATGACGACAGTGTTATGTACTGATGCCGGTTGTACAGTCACGTCCTCATGTTGACGTTGTGACGCTGAGGACCTGTGCACCGGCGTGTGGACATATTAGCAACCCAAGAAACACGGCCAAATTCACGAATTTCCATTGCCTGTATGTCCATTTTGTATTGCTATGCATCACGTTGAGCTACATTTTATTTTCTTTATTTCCTTTGCGTATCCTAGTTCGAATACATTCTGAACTTGTCACTGTCCGTTGAAGGGTAAAGCTTAACGTCAACGGCAGATAATGGCATCATTTCTAGTAATGAAATTGACCTAGTGGTTACCATGTCTTGCACGAGCGTAGAAACCAATCAGTGGTCAGTTCAGCGTCTGGTGTCCATAGTTACAAACACCCCTTTGGGCTTCCATCCCGTGACAGCCCGTGAAGATCTGGGCCAGTATTGGTCTTATTGGCGAAGGGTTAGAACGGTCATGCTTGCTGACTTGGTTGATATATGTCATTTTATCCCGATGGCGTAGATCGAAGCTCACGCTGTTGATCACTGGATTGTCTGGTCCAAATTTGATTATTTACAGACTGCCGACAGATACAGGAATATTGCGACATCTCATTCTTACGACAGCCATGGGATAGAATAACACCTGTCTAACCCTGATGTTCACGAGTAATCTGATGGAAAACGTGCATGTTGGACATGCCTGTTTTGCAAAAGTATCAGTGAAATATCATACAGTCCCGCATGCGTATTGACGATGCCATATGATTTTTTCAAAGTCAGATTTAACAGCTGTGATGCAGGAAAAGATTACAATGGCTCAGTTTGTAAAGGGGCATAGTGCAAAAGCTATATGACTGGTGACATATTTATACATTTATCATTTGTTCACAATATAGAACCATGGATCATTGTTTCCAGAGCTGCATATGTATTTTCAACTTTGCAAAATATGTACACACATCTTTCACGGCATCAGAAACAAACGGTACATTAGAATCACATTCCAGTGGCTGCAAAAAGGCAAAACTGTAGTCAAAATTACTTAAATTGTGTATCGAAAATCAATGATTCGCGATTGTCAATTTCTTGTGTTCAAAAATATATTTTGATAGTGATTTGCAAACTAGATATTTGTCAGATGGATGCTAGGTTCTGTTGTTTATTAATTATTATTATTATTTTCACAGATTAAGGATGAAAGGGCAGTAGACAGGGTTCAGGTGATCCTGGCACAGTCAGGCTGATAAAGCTCCTCATCAGCTCAGGGACCTCGCTCCTCTACACTCAGCCCAGACGTTGAATGGGACTTCTCCCAGGAAATGCTGTCATGTCGAATCCAACATGAGCTTTCCAACCCGGGCGCTCTTCGGATCCCTGTATGCCAATAACGCCTAAAATATAACAACTTACAAAAACTAAATTATCTTATGTAGTTTTCTTCAGATGCGCATGATATCTCTGACTGAAATTTCAGAATGAATCTTACGATAATATTTCTTTGAAACAAAAAAACTAAAAACTTTGAAACTAAAGTCAGTATTAATGCATCACCATAAACTATCGCATCAATGTCGTGTGGTGATATTGAACCATCTGAGACCCTGCTGCATATGAAAGGTCAAACATGAAGCAAGGTATTCATCCTGTGCCAAGATTCTCCCAAATCTCTACACAAACAAGACGCCATCCTCGCATCACACACAATGTTACAAGCTATATGTGATGTTCCGCAACATTATCACTGTATGGTCTTCCAAATAAAAAATATTGATGAGGTAAAAGAATGCGAGGCATCTAACAAAATGCATGATTTCCGTTTGACGAAGTTCTGCTAATCAGGAGAGATTTCTGAAGTTTGCTCGAGACATGCAGAGCTCGCAAGACGAACGCGCCTATATAGAGCAGTCAGTCCCTCTTGTGAGCAGTAAGATGGGCGTGCGAGGAAGTCCTTTCCTTCTATGGAATAACACGCAAGTGTGAGGATCGATACAATTGTGAGCAAATTTGACATAAATTTTGGTATGAAAGATTTCAATGTTTGCATTCTAAACCTGACAACAGCGCAGTACACAAATCTTACAAATGTTCAAACAGAAGGGAGAAGGATTTCCAAATATTTAAGAAGGCCATCGATCTGATGTGCTGAGTCCATCAGCGTGGCTTGAGCCGAGCTGGTCCTTATTTTTCTCTCCTTACATCACTCTTAGACCATTGTTCATATTTGATGATCGGTTTCGACAACACCGTCCGCTATAGACACAGCCGGCACTGTAAATGATTGCATTCCTCAATGGGTAGACCCCAATATTTGTTCCTTCCGCTAGGCGGAGCCCTCCACTTCCTTGTCAGCTATCCCGGCATGCACCTCGACAGTGGCAGTTCCTATCTGGATCTGCATGGCAAATATTTTTGGCTAGTGGAACGGCTCGATGGCCAGTTCTAATCAGTTGTAGGGTTGAACTAGAAGCGATTGGAAGGCGGTGGTTGAAGTCCTTCATTCATGTGATACACAAGGAGTATTATAACATCGGAACCCAAAGAAGTAAGTTGCAACGATTTCGCAATTATGTTTTTCAATTTCAGTTGTTGTTTTGGGTTTGTTTTTTTATTCAATTGTCTCTGAGTTATGCATTTTATTTACAGTCCGGAAAAGACCTTTCTATCCTTCTGATCCTTATATCTAAAACTTAAAAAATCAATTCATTGATGATGAAAACAAGACACAGAGATAATATGATGTTTGGCATGGTGTTTCGCATTTTATACATACCTCATTAAAATGTTAAGTTTTAATTCATGATGCAGATATCCTGTTTCAAGTCTCTAGCATCTCTGGATCTAGCAGTCCGTTTTTACTTTGGTGAATAAGAACATTGTTTCTTGACAAAATCATCTTGGAATTTAGGCATAAACAACTTGTAAAAACTGCTACTTGTTACATTAATGTTAATGCATACAGGGCACTTCCTTTCATCCCTGAGGTATATACACACTCATTAATACAACAGTGAACCGATTTTTATTCGAAAAACATAAACGAATCATACACTGATGACGCCAAACGGTAAGAAACCTGATCGGCATGTTCTGATCGGCCTATGGAATGTGCACGAATAATATAATTATGCAATAGTGTATGGCAGTATAAGAGCACTAAACATGAAAAGTTAATACAAAGTCTTCATTTTAAAGTGTTGATAATCCTTCATTTTCGTCACCGTGTCACAGTTCAGATACGATGTACCTTAACCACACACCCTGTGGAGATCAGGCGCTAATATAACGTATTAGAAACGGCGCTTGTCTGATGACCAACTGATGATGGTCCGGCTGGGTGACGTGAGTGATTGCATGTCGGTTTACCTTGTTATCATGCGACGTTGCGAACAATATCAAACACTCACTCACGGTCTGGTCTGTCTGTTCAAGATATTTACGAACATCCATGGTAAAGTATATTGCTGACTGTTAGGAAAGCCCAAAAAAATCAAAACATCTAAAAGAACGTTTGATGTCAATCTCAGGTTGAATGAACCATTGGAATCTATATACAAAATGTGACATGTTTACACATGAATTCTGTAACGTTAAGTAAGGCTGTAATCGCTTAGGAATCCGATCTGTTCTTTTTGTCAGTGTGTTCTTCGAATGTGTCATTTTGGCTAAGATATCAATCAAGGCACAAGGACAAGGAACAATGATTGATTCGATTTAACAAAGGGCTGGTTGGCCTTGGAATAGGTGTCACAATTCCGGCAACAATTGATTATGCTCCTTGCTTCGAATTTCTTACATTTTTGTGTCTTGATTGAAAGGTTGTCAATGAACCTTCTAAAATCTAACGCCCTTTTGTAACATTTCATGTCTCGTATTGGATTCATTATCAAACATTTTCGGGAGATACCGGAGACGAGGTGACAAGGACAGTTTCATCGGTCTTCCTGTACTTTACACGGCATGTGTGTTTAGTTAGTGTTTTGTCCTAAATGATCAATTCTTTACCAACAAAGGCATTTTGTGCTCAACCAATCTGCAACAGTGAAATATGTGCGCAAAAGGGTGATGTTACATTTCTTGAATGCCTTCGTCTTTTGAAAGAATATACTTTTATTACACTTATCAGCTGGCAATCTGGTGCGTTATGATCACTACGATAATTGTTAATGAATACAAGTAATTTGCCAAATGCTTAGTAAAAAAATACAAAGGATGAGGTATGATAAGGGCAATTCGGGCTACTGGAGTAAATATGTGAACTTTAATGCCGCTATCCCATTTTATCGAGACATTTGGGGAGGACCCGTGAAGGTCCGGGGTAGAATAGGCCTTCAGCAACCCATGCTTGCCATAAAAGGTTACTATGCTTGTCGTAAGAGGCGACTAACGGGACCGGGTGGTCAGGCTCGCTGACTTGGTTGACATATGTCCTCGGGTCCCAATTGCGCAGATCGATGCTCATGTTGTTGATCACTGGATGGTCTGGTCCAGACTCGATTATTTACAGACCGCCGCCATATGGCTGGAATATTGCTGAGTGTGGAATAAAACTAAACGCACTCACTCACTGAAAAGTCAGATTGGGTTACCGACATGCTCACTCCTACTATAGAATATTGTAACATAACCTGAGGATTTAGCCTTGTCACGCCCTCATGATTTGACAGACCAAAGTTTAACTGTGTTTGGACCAGGTAAACTGATTAACTCTTCAGCTCATTAACTTCCACTTTCGTGTGAGCCAGATAGACCGAATCATGACACGAGTTTTGTGATCAGCAATACCCTTTCTTCAATATCAGCACATTAAGTTAACAAGATCGTCCGTACATAAATGATTTATTAACAGAGAGATTATACTACAGTGCATCAATTGCCATACACATCGGAATGTACCATAAACCACCGTTGTAACGAATACACTAATATCGAACTGACGGGTACACTAAATATTCTCCTTTTTGCCCAAGCCGCGTGTATGTATTACTGGAATCGCTTAATACGAAGTATGGTTAGTTCGAACTGAAATCAGAGGTCCGTTTGAGTTCGTTATAACCATAGCTTCCTGCATATATTTTGTCACCGGCTATGTTATGTCCTATCACTTGTTCGTCTTCTTTTCTTAATTGACCAGAACTGAAAAAAAATCTGAAGAAATTAGTGTATGTTCGTCTGACATAAATTGTTAAAGGTCACATGCAACCAAAAAATCAAACATAATTAAAACACATTTATCACGTATTCATGACATATAATATACATTGCTGCTTTTAAAAACACAAATAAACAAAATTATAAGCGTACAATCGCGAGTCAAAAGTGCAATATTTTGTACTTGGGCTTACTTCCCCCCGAAACGAAGCCCTCGGGAGACCGAACCCAGTCGTAGCGGGTGGATCTGCACTCAAGTGTAACGACGGCTTCCGATTGGCTGTTTCATTTGCTGATATGCTGAGGGTTCATTGTGTGTACAGAAAGATGTTCTGTTTGATGGGGGCATTTTAGAAGTATGGCGAGTCACATACTTAGTCACTTTATGGATAACAACTTCTTTTTGTGTACTTGATGTGCCGTTTCAGCATGGATTCATATACTGTTGTCAAACAAAAAATCATATACACTAAAAGAAGTTGTTATCAATGAAGAATGTATATATAGATGTTAGGTTTTGAAAATACATGTTCTCTGAATTTGCGCTCGATCGAATCAAAAATCATCTCAGTAGAGATGGTAAACTACTGCGTGGCTGGAATCAGTCATTCGTCCAGGTACAAAGCAGCACTTGAAACTGACAAGAGTTTGCACCAGTTTCCGTCAGATCCACTCATCCAAAAAAACATGACATGTGTATCACACCTGCCTAATTACATAATGTGGCAGAGACGGGACTCGGGTGCACGAGTCATAAATCAATTTATTTTCTTTATGTCGTATATTCTGATAGGTGTTAAGTTCAAAGTGCACGTGGTCAATGACAACAAGCTGTGTACTGCATGTTGTCTTTAACAGACAGACAGGCAGACATATATACAATCAACAAGTTTTTTTTACGTAACGAGTTAGTAGATTATTTACTTGTTTGTGTACACAACCAAGATTAGACTACTGCTCACGACCTCAGACTCTGGGCATGCATACTGTTTCAAGCTCCGCGACCCTATTTACTGCGCATGCGTTACGAACGCAGCGCAGCACAGCTGCTGAAACCAGTTTTTCCCCAGCACTGGGGGGAATTTAGTGAAACGTTTCAACTCCGATTTCGCAGACTTTTCTTTCATCGCGTTTTTTTCAACTTGTTGAAATGGCATTTTTTATGATTTGTTTCGGTAAGTGCATACTGAAAGGTACCAGAATCTGCAAAGTTGTGTTTTACGTTGCATGTGACCTTTAATGTTTTCACAATGTGTTCATCTGATTGCCAGATGGCAGTGAAAACAGGTGGAATTAGGGGAACATTAGTTCTTTGTGCAACAGATCTATCAATACCGATGTATTCATGCTCACAGGCCTTGTGTCGTAAAACGGGAATTTAGAAAATCGTTGTGAAACACTGTTGCCATTTCTGGTGACCATTATTGAACACATGCCAGACAATGACTGAACCTATTTTATCGCGGTAATAATGTAATATTTGTTAACAAAACAAAATATTTAATCTTGAATGGTTGATTTTCGACTGAATCAAATCTGTATCAACTGGCTTATAGAAGGGACGGTGGGATAATGCAGGGCAACAAAGTCTTCAAGTGACCCTGGAGATTTTCTTAAGAGAAACTTATCTCCACATCCTCTCACCCTCCTTCAGCCAGCATGCACCCACGCTCACACAACCACGCACGCACACGCGCATACACAAACGCACGCACACAAACCCTTCCTTAACAGGAGTACAATTTATTTCTGAATCCTGATGGCTTTAAACATTAAATATTCAAATATTTCAATTTTTCAAGGCTAGTTTCCTGATAGAATCAGTTTCTGAAGATCGAGTCAGGTTATTCTCTGCCCTTGGTTTGATATAAATAATACAAAAAACACCCCCAATTCCTAAGCTAGTCCATATTAACTCAGGACGCTCATGGATATATATGGAAAATAAATATTAGTCTTAATCTTAATCTTAATATGTCTATTTTGAGCAAAGAAATAGTTTACATTTAGCACTGAACAAAAAAGTATCATATTCATTCATAAAAGAAATACATGCTGACTTATCCTTGCAACTGGTTGTTGGTCTTTCCCTGCAGAAAGGACCATCCGCGTCTCCAAAGATGATGTACAAAACATTAGCTGCAGTCTTTGTTACTGGCACATTTGTGGCCGAGTCACATGAAGTACGTTGAGTAGAGAGAATATATAGCGTGTATTCCCATCTGTTGAAATACCGATGTGCTTTTGGTGGTGTCTTTCTAGGATCAGAACCATCTTTGGAAACTACTTCTCTTAAGAGCTCAAAATATCTCATGTATTTTTAAGTGTTTATCTGTTTGTGTTTGGTTACAATAGTCTCAGATGCCATCATTCTAATTTTTTTCGGTACCGACCTTGTCCTCTAAATTAACGTTTGATGTAGATTATTTTCTCCCATGTATCCCTCTTGTGTGCCACGTGGTTTACACGCTGTGTGTCCTATCATTTCCCGGTCTGACAGCAGCAAACTTTCATCTTGCATAAAAACACTTGCAACAAAGCAGTCCTCAAATACCCAGTCCCAGCAGAGCTACCAAAACCTCTCTTCACCCCCTCTCTTCGCTCTCTGGATGCTCACCAGATTATTTGCCTCGGGATTTGCTGTAATCCTCCTTCTTAGATCGAATCCCGTCCCCATAAAGCGCTCAGGTTGTTTAAACAATCGTATATCTGTCCCCCATCAATGCTGAGAGGGTTTTTTGTGCCCAGTCTCGTCTCCCCCACGTTTGTGCCACGTGAGGATTTCCCTGATCCCAGAAACTCTGGATGGTAGCTGGACGTTATCCCAGACCGTCTCAGCTGCACTGCTGTATATCCATCAGGTGTGAAAGCAGCTCTAGTTGTGTGTGACGTAGCATCAGCAGATCAGCGTAGATTACCATGCCACAGTTTGTTGTGGGTTACAATGCTGGCCCCAGTTTCAAGGGCAAAAAGCATGCGTAGATTACCCATGTGGTAACCTAGACGTGTCAGTTTGGACGTGTCCCGACAGGTGAACAGTGGTAATCTACCTGGTCCAATTAATTCTTGACTGTGACAGAGATACAATGGCGTGATGATGTGAGCTCAAACTGACCCGTAACTATGAGGTATATTCGTGAAGGTAGGCAACTAAAACGATTTGAAGAACGCGATTTCAAAACACACTTTTTGTACAACACGAAGGTTAATCAGTATATAAATGAACACCGAGTGTCAGCATAACAGATATCCAGTTTACAATTTGCCTATATTTGATTCCATATGCTCAGGACGGTATCATGAGTTTAAGTAACTCTTTCCTGTTGTTCAGGTACTGTGTGTACAATGTTCTCTATATAAGTGGAGAGAACACATGCACTGAACTACATATACTGAGTCGCGGTCCTATTCCCGCTCGGTAAGCCACTGATGTGATGTGTAATTACAGGTAGCATTTCTCCTGCTTTATTTCATTTTATTCAATATCATTTCATTCAGTTACATTTTATTGCAAATAATCCAGTATTCATCAGTGACATCGGTACCAAATATCAATTTCATATCGTCATAAAAGACCCAATTCTAGGACTCTGAATATACGTCTTAGCATATATTTGATATCTCGAATGATCCCATACATATCATGGGTAAAATTAATGTATTTGTCAGTATTTGGATGTAATTTTAGGTGTTACATAAATGCGATGTTGTGGTGCATTTTTTCTGCAAAGGGTTTACTTGTAACCGATGTAATCTATGGTGCAGATTGATCAACAGAAGGTCTTACATAGGAATGTTGTAACCATACACAATCTCTGTCTTACTTTTTCAGTAGTTGACTTATAATAAAACATCAAAACCCCTGTCAGTGATCTTTTTGCCAGCTTTGTCTTTTTAAATATCTTGTTTTGAGAACTATTTTCATCAAAGCTATGGATACCTATATAATTATATAATACTGGTCTTTTATTCTAAACAGTTCTAATAATCTTAAAGACTATCGTCCAAGAAGTATTTAACACCTTACTGAATAGCTGAATATAAAGAATGGCATTGATATGAAATATATTATCATTAAGAAGAAAATGACTCCCCTGAACACATTGCATAAGCAGAAGCTACAACGTATTAACTGTGTATTTGGAAGAAGTTGAAATGAAAATGGAACGCCAAATCAGGGGAACACCTGGTCTCATCATAGTTTTTCTTCGCATAATTTTCACGGCTCTTTGCACCAATCTGAATTTGTTTCTGGTAATAAACTCGATGCTATGCTTTATATCTGTAGCAAAATTCATGAGAAATAGGTATTCCTTTACAAAGAGACTTTGCCATTGGTGACATTTTAAAGATATTAGGAATGACATTTGTTTAATCTATTTTGCTTACTTTTGGTTTGTACTTCCCGTCGTTTCCATTTGTCTTTTGAGGCTAATATGAATATTTCTGCGTGCGTGTAAAGCAAGACTTTCATTAATGTTTGCCTGTTTATATGTAATACACGCTGTGAAATAATTATCCTTAACGTCAATGTCTTTGTTTATTGAGATTAATGCACACCCGCCCTATTTGGCATTGGCTTTCTCGCTATCGATAGAACTACTTACAATATACTATTATGTCTAATATATTTATTTTCGGATGAACTTTTGCATGTAAAATGTGAATTAGCCCAAGTTGGATTTAATCCACTTTCAAGGCAACTAACAATCCTTCATGGAAATCCTTATCGTTAGTCAAAGAATTGTTGCGCTGTATTGTGCAATTCGTGATTTTATTTAAATAGCACAAGTGCTTTTTAGAGACGGTGTTTGTGAAGCTATGTAATTATTAGCAGTGAAGAGAAAAACACGTATTTATAAATTTTCTTTCTTTGACTGAATGACAAATACAGTTAGCGTGGATGTTGTTTCTCACCATGCTCATGGGCTAATGTTGCTGAACACTTATTCCTATATCTCGTTACACAAACACAACTGAAACAATGCTTTCACGCTGTCGAAAGACTAAGCTGGTAATTACAGCGTGTTTTGCTTCATGCACATTGAGGTCTTTGTACACTTTCCAAAATACAAGACGACTAAACAATTTAACCTTTTCTGTGACACATATGCTTGTTTGCTTTTCAAAAGTAATACTGTTTTCAAGCCGACTCTGTATTAGAGGAACTTGTTTTCGTTGCTTTAAAATGCAAAGACAGTTAGGCATTAGTTAATTGGTCATGACTGCTTGTAGATTGATGCAGTATGGTAAGTGCGGAGGATTTGTGCAGTCAAGAAACATTCAAGAAACACTTGCAGATCTGTTGTGAATACACATCCAGAAGGAGAGGCTTATTGTATTTTACACTCACATACAGAGTCAATTAAATGTACAGTAACAAGCTCAATTGTATTTTACATTCAGTGTTACATAAGTTTGGATATAGAGTAGGCTATTTCTTTAGGACATTTTCATGCTTTAAATACAACAGGTATAAAATGATCATAAAAAAGACAATAACATTTCTGGTGATTTACTCAAGTACCTTTTGGTATATACAGAATTCTCAGTTTATTAAGAGTAGGACATGTAAATACAAACTGGATTTCAATCTTCATGTCCCTTTTACATGACGTATGTCCCCACATTTCAACCTTCATTGATCATCAAACCCAATCTATATCTGACAACTAAGTCACGTAAACACAATGCATATGTATGTCAGGCAACCGTCAATGACAACCGCGATTTAAGAAACAAGAAAAAAATGCACAATGGAGAATAAAAACATTAGGTTTGTCATCGGTATCCCTTGGTAGCACTAATCTTAGTGTTGTTAAATTATTGTTTAGCTTGCGTGGTCTGTTAATATAATGGCCAACAAATATCATTTTCTGGGTACACAGCATTCTCACAATTTAGAATAGTAGTTTTCCTTTAAAGTAACAGTATATATTTTATTTTTAACTTATGTAAAAAACATGTTTCTGTTCTCAGTGTAGTAACTGGCACAGAAACTCTCAGATACTGCCAGATGAACACACAAGATCTGTGTCCATCAAGGTTCATAGCAAGAGCTTGCCAGAACCTGGTTTAGGTTAGGTAAAGGACAACAGCTCTGAATTCCTTGGGATTAATCCTCTCCAAACTACCCTTCTATCATCGGGATTAGTGTACAGTCATCGTGCCAAATTAAATGCTGGTTACTGATTCGATTCCAATTGGACTAACTTGACTTCAAGACCTTCCACGTGAGAAGGTTATTTCAATGAACATTTATGGTGAATACATTCTGAATTGTACTCATTTGCCAACAATTTACAGGATGTACGTGCTTTATTCGAAGCATGTGGAGCTTGTGCAAAAGTGGCGAGCTTGTAGGATGAAGGGAAGCTCAATATTTACCACCGTGGCACTTTGTTACAGCACGTAGAGGTAATATGTGAATGAAGTTGATTGTTACATCAGCTGCAATGCCACCCTCACCATGCAACCCTGGTTGTAGTTCACCGAGCTAATATCCATTTTACGAACCTCATAGCAAGGAACAAATGTGCAATGAAATATGTTTCAGACCAAAGCACTTTACGTAATATTCAACTGAATGTGTTTGGATTATACATGTGTTATGATTGGATTATAATTGTGTTTTGACTTAACTTGGCCTTGTGCTATGATGCTGAAATCTTCCCCTTGGAATTTTGCAAATCGTTGCGGGTACCGGGTACACCTAATCATAGATACTCGTTTAGAAACGTGTCATGCACGTATTAATATATATGATGTATGTGTACATGCTGCTATAACACATTAATTTTGTTAAGTATTTTTATCCCAATAAAAGTTAAATTGCTGTTTAATGTATGTTTAAGCTATAGAGTAGCCAAGTGGCAGGTATTTGTAGAAATGACATTTACATTTGTGAGAAGAATAGGCAAACATTTGCTCTTTAGCGTCTTAAAGTCAAGGTCTTTGAAAACGCATTTTCAAGCATAACACTCATCTTTGTTTGCAGGTCATATCTAGCATGAGAATATTAATGTTATCAATCTTAACTTACTATTTGTATACGTCCGTGTTTATTAGGCATGTCTGTTTGTCTTATGTTATAGTTCCCTGACATAATTCCGAGTTGAAAAATACTGAACGTACAAGAAAACAAGGAAACAGTTTGATTTATTGTTGTTGTTTTCTTTTTGTTTACTTTCGGGCTTGTCTTTTTTGTGTCTTTTACCTTTGGTCTCATAAGCCGTATTCTTGAATCCTTTTTAGTGTGTTTTATTTATTTTAATGTTGACCAGAAAAGGCTTTCGTCGAAAAAAATGTTAAAACGTTTACAATGTCGCTATATTCATTTTCCAGCAAAGAATATAAGCCAAACAGTATTTTTCTTTAACAACAGAAATGGAAAATTATATCAGGAATAGTGTTGCCGTATAGGAATCACTATTCTCATTTTTATGCTTTTTATGAACTCTTATATACTCTTGTTACCATATCTATCTGCATTTTCATAATATATTTGTACTTGCAGACCTCGTCATGATCACCGTGTTGTCCCTTGCTCTGGCCGTTGTGTCAACTTCTGTGGCCCGGGAACATGGGTTTGTATACTGCCCAGCTTACCCCTGCCTTTGTGAGCCGAGGGATGGTGAGCTTGTTATAAACTGTCGTTACCTCTACCTTACTGAACTTCCCAAGTTCCTGTCCTTCGACGGCAGAATCAAAGAACTCTCTTTGCGCAAAAACAGCATCCGGTTCCTTCCAGACAACTCGTTTCGAGGGCTGAATATACAGTCCATTGACTTAACTGACAACATTGTAACCAAGGTGGACGATGGAGCATTTAGTGGCCTTGAGAATGTTCTTGAAGAACTGGACATGCAGGTGTATGCCATGGAAGGTCTTCCAATAAAGGCGTTGGAACCCCTGGTCCAACTTACGAAGCTCAGAATAGTTGGTTGTCGGGTGCCAAAACTTCGACGAGATACCTTTGCCAGATTGACGCAGCTGAAAGAACTTCATCTCATCTCGTGTCGCATCAATGACATTGAAGCTGGGGGAATCGGTATTTTAAGGAACTTGCAGGTTCTCGATCTGACCGGAAACAATCTCAAGTACCAGCATTTGAGAGAAATATCCAAGCTATATGACCTTAGGAAGCTGATTCTCTCCGGTAATGACATCAGGGTCTTGGGCAGTAACGCATTTGACCATTTGCTTCACCTGCGCCATATTGACCTATTCTCAAACGCAATAGCCAGCATAGATCGCAACGCTTTCAAGACACTCGACTACTCACTTGAGTTTCTTAGACTTGAAAAGAACCAGATAAAGAACAAGGCTTTGTATTCGCTTAAATCTCTCCGAAATTTAAGAGAGCTAAATCTTGCAAAGAACAACTTGACTAAGGTTGCCGATGGTGCTTTTATGAAACTCGAGCTCCTTGTTGACTTAGATTTACAGGACAATAAGATCGCTCTAATCAAGTCAGATTCACTGTTGGGGACAAGCAAGTATTTAAGAACTTTAAAACTGAGTGGAAATCCAATAAGGGAAATTGAAAATGGAGCTTTTGCTAAACATGTCGTCTTGAAGCAGCTTTACCTGAACAAGGTCAAAATGTACAAGCGACTTAAGCCTTTCACCTTCAGGGGTCTTGAACGTGGTTTGGAAGAACTAAGTATACAAAATTCCAGCATATCCGATGAAGATCTATCTTCTTTGACAAATCTCACGAGTCTGAAAAGATTATCGTTGAATTCCAACAATATCATAAAAATACCCAAAGGATTATTTAAGCAGATGCAGTCGCTTCAGAAGATAGATATTTCGAACAATCGACTTTCATCTATTGACGACAACACATTTGATGGTCTGCAGCTCACACTCCAGTTTATAAACTTCCAAAATAACAACATATCGAGCATATCGAAGTGCACATTTGATGGGTTCCACCGTCTTGTCGACATTCGTCTTGGGCTCAACCCTCTAGTCTGTGACTGTCGTCTAGGCTGGCTACACAACTGGTTGAAAATGCATTATCAGGAGTTCCAGAGATCTGTCAGTGACTGGAAATGTGTTGCCCCTCCCAGACATGCAAAGAAGCCATTTCGTCATCTCGCTCTGTCTCAGCTCACCTGTTCCGGTCCACGTGCTCAGAATCAGACGTGTGACTGGACCGTGGACGAATTTACTCGCACCATGCTTCCCATAGCAACCGATGTTGTACCCTCGCCTATGCTTCCAGTTGATCTACTAGGTACTGAGGTGAACCTTGCTCTTGATGGATCTGTGTCAAAGGTCCTCTCCGCCATGTGGAACTGCAGCAGCAAGCATACGGTCGGGGGATACAGAATTGTTGTCCGTCGTACAAATGATTCCTATGAAGAAAGGGATGTCGTCGTTCCCCTCGAGACGGAGAGATACATATTCGCTGATCTGATGCCAGGCTTAGAGTATGAGGTGTGTCTAACTGTGTTGTCGGATGAGGAGGTACCTCTGGGACGGGACTGTCAGTTAGAGATTACAGAGAAGGAATCAAAGACTCTGGGTCGCTCTCGTCACTCACAAACGCCATTTCTCACCCTCCTGTGGACCTACGTGGCAGGAAGTCTGGCTGCAACCCTCCTGTTCGTCACCGTCGCCATCTGCATACGACGTCACCGTCAGAAGAAGTTCATTCATGGTTTTGCTCCAGGGTATTCCGCATGGGGAGGAATGATGTATGGCATGCCAAACAGTCAGGCTACATCATCCTGCTACTTTAACTCCACCACTACTGGTTACGACGACGTTGACCTTGGCGACGTCAGTGAATGTTGCCCGAGTCATGGTCGCTGCAGTGCAGTGAGTACTTTCCGAAGACATTTACCGGCAAATTATATTGTCACAGCAGCAGATCTGAATGACGATTTCTACTTTCATTTCTAAACAGCGATGTGCTATTCGTCTAGCTGATATTGGTATGATGTGTGCATGATGACCATTGTGCTGGCCAGGTACAGTCATGGACAGTATCCTTGACTGAGTTTAGAAATAATCTTATTTTGATACTAAACTCAGTGGTTGTTGGTACATATATGTGCGGAAGGTACTTATGGGACCATACCGGTGTGTTTATATATTGTATCTTCACAAATGTTGTCACACCTGTTGAAACTTGTAGGTATTTTGTTAACACGCTTGCAATACAATTCCGTGTAGTCCATGTTATAATGTGCACATTTTTTCTGAAATGGCCTAGCAGAACATTGTCACATATGGTTGCTGACTTTGGTATGAGTGTATTTGTTTCATGTCGTTACGGCTATACTCGTGCCATGAAATCATTTTGTATTTGTTCATAAAGTTAACCATTTGCCACATCCATAAATATATTGTCATTTTGCAAGACAATTTGCTAAATACAATTCACAGACTTCACAGATGTGAGTTAAATACACACATCACGAAACATAGCTTATGTAAACTCATGTCATTCGGGCCCACTTGGATTTTTCACTACTTTGGGAAAGACTGGCGGAGTGATATGTGACTTCTCATTGTACTGCCAAATACATCCACATAAATATAGTTCGTGTAACAATGATACCAGTTTTAAAGACACATTTGTGAACATTTTTCTAAACACGGTCAGAAACACTTTTGTTTTTGTTAAGTCTCGGTTAGTCACTTAAGTCACCAGGCTGTATGAATTCATTGTCTCGTCACGTGACAAAAACTAGTTCCAAACTGGATTTCCCCTGACCAACAGATTGAGGTAGCCATGTGGATCTGATGTATCCGGCGCATGCACTATATAAGCATATATTGTGAAATGTGACGACTTCCATGCGCTTGTACGTGTTCAATGTATTTATACATAATTATCGCAATGTAAAATTTTCCTAGTTTACAACAGTATTAGCTTATGTATTTACTTATCATCGTCCACGTAATCTCATTTTCATCTTAACATGCTTCAGAATATCTGCAATAAAATAGGGTATTTCTGGGTTTGTCACATCTCAACACAGATCAGTACACCACAGGAGCGCCTCATTTTCATTGTTATTGTATTTACATGAACGTTTGCAGGCAAATGTTAATATTCGGTTGTTTAAGTCTATCATTCAACGAGGAACTGGTACTGAAGTGTGCATGTAATTATAATCATTGTAAATACTGTTTGTAAATATTTTTGTACATCTGATGAATGTTTTTAATAAAATGCTATATGACACGTCCTAGATACTTTTTTCGCTACAGTACACTTCACGCCATAGTCTGTTTACAGTGAAAATGTACCGAAGACGTTTCACTACATGCAGTAGTTGGAACAGTGAAACAATTGCACGTGGGTACATGATGAGCGTTGACTTAGAGAAACCGCACACTTGTTCTCGCGGTTTCGTTTAATGTGCATACCCCCTTGTAATACAAACCAATAATAGCGATTTTGAAACTAAGATCGTTTGTCAAACAACATTTGTCATAATTTGAATAAGTGTCTGAGATTTAATGTTCAAGGTAAATTTATTCGTTTCAGCACTGTGTTGAATGTGACGTGCCTCATTACGTTTTCACTACACACAGACTATAGAATTGACGTTTTATCTATCCGACCAAATGGCGGCGACCGGTGTGGAAAATCCATTTCCACATCCATGTAGAGTCAGCAATATTTTAGATGAATTAATGTATTCAACATAATATGGGGCACGATGTGTATCTCACTGGACACGATGTCAGAGGGTTTTAACGTCCATCGTAATGTTACAACATTACCTTCCTCTTGTAATGTTTCACATGGAGTGGTAACACTCTGGTTTGGCTTCAGGTTAAGCTGATCCACAAACTTGTATTTTTTTTACATTGGTGTTCAGAAACGAAAGTTACCAAGGGTACACGTGTAGGTCCGCTGTGTCGGAAGTGCACGGTGAGGTGCAACAGAAAAACACAACAATCACATTCACCACACTGATCTATCTTGTATTTCTCCAACGTAACTATGCGTAATCTTCATTTACTTACATTACAGATGGATTTCAAGACATTTCCAAAAACAGGAAGTCAGCAAATCTGTTTTCCCCGTTGACTGAAAAGCCAAAGAAATAATTTTTGAATGGTTGTGTGTTTGATGCATACATTGTAGCTATGTTCCCAGACCTTTGGTGGTCAAATAGAATTGTCATGTGTATGCTTACTTTGCCCAGTACTGTATTTCAAAGATGTTAATGACAACAAGGTGATAAATAAAAGACAAGCTAACACTGTCCAGAATACAAGCGAGGAAGACTTGCCTGGATATCGTGACAGTGAAATGAAGCAAATATATAGATATCAGAGTAACGAATAGCCAAACCAGACACATTTCGCACACAGGAATATGAATGAAAAACTGAACGCGTCTCTGACTGGGACTGTCACACATCATGTTGAGAAGCAGGAAATGAAGAGCTAATATACAGCGGGTGTAATAGAATATTGTAATTATGTTGTGTTTATATATTGGCAAGAAAGTGATTGCTCCTACAGGCGCGGACTGTTGAAGGTTTCAATCAACAGTTGGGTTGCAAATTTACCTGTGATTGCAACTGTTTGGAGAGTTGACCAGGCCAAATACCGCGCTCCATTATCCGGTGTAGTCGAGGGATCAAGCAAACAATTACATTAACAGACAATTAGCATGTTTAGCGCAAGTACATATTTAGGATGCTTGGAATAGAATGCGCCCGATCGTATTTCTAATCCTCCAAACATCCTTTATTGATTTTAAACGGCATGTAGGATTTTACAAAGAGTTTGAATTTATTTTGCATTATATAACATTCCCCCAGCATTACAAATGGTTCATACACACGACAAATGTTATGCTTCTGGTGCAGTAAAGGACAAGGATGCAGTGTGATCCCAAATCAGGATAAAAAATGTTATAAGTACTTTTTAACTTTGCTTTTGAGTCTTTTGACAGATGAAACCTACTGTTTATCATAGTCGTTCCGTGACGTTTACCTTCTTTCAGTTTCTTTATGCTTACTATTATCACATCCATGTCGGAATCAGTCGTTAGTTCCATGTGTCTACCCTGTCATTGGTAGGGTGCACGGCTGGCAAAGTCGCCTCAGGAAAGACAATTAGCTATGCACATGCAAAGTTGATTCCCTTGGATTTATTCCCTGTTTACACCTCTTGCCCGGTTTACATCTTTTGACCGGTGAACGCGTGTTTTATCACTGATACGAAGATATGATTTACGTCCGGTTAAAATGAAAAAAATACTCAAAATTGTGATGGTCAGCATGTGTCAAGGACTGTAAACGAAGGAGTGATATCAGCTACGAATGATATCAGTAGGTTCGAATGCGGCTGTGCTGCCGAAAGACATTAAATTATGGCAGGTTCCTGGTGTACTGACACACACGCACATACACACATTCGCACACCCTTTTACGTCTCTGCGCTACAGTAATCTCGAACGCTATCGCACCCCACAATGTTATGTTATCTGCTATTTCTAGTGGAAGTCGATAAATTAGCAGAACTGCATATTTGACTGTAATGAATTAAATACTATACCTGAAGTCAACGTTTAATCTTTGGCCAAATTGTGTATTCTTTTCGCAAAATCAAGAGGAAGTTCCGATTCATATGCATAAATTAACAAAATGCCTCGTAATGCAAGAACTGACAGTCAAGGCCAATATGGCATAGTGATTTCACATGAGAAACAGTTCTCATATAGACTTGGGTCTATGGTCAGAAGCATTTTGCTTCTTAAATAAAAGTAATTTCACGCGTGTTTTAATAACTCACACAGACCATACGTACCTTACACAAAGCCTTAAAAAAATTTAAATACGTTTAGCATTTAAAAGACGAGACTTACGGTCAAATATTTATTGTGACTGTATGGGGAAACTTCTTGAAATAGTCTAATGAAGCCATTTAAAGAATTTCAACAATAATTACAAAAATATAGGATGAATATATGGGTGACTCCTAAATACACACATCTGATAGTCGCACGATGGAATCGTGGAAGATATGTTTATGATAACCGAAAAAACTGCCAGTATGCAACAAGTGTCACAGTGAGGATGTTGCAAATATACTCTTCAAAAAACGTTTGGGAACCTGAACCTGAACGTTGAAGTGTGGTAGAAAAAAAACCCATTGAGGAACGTTACAATGACATTCATCTTGTGTATGCAGCATCATTTCACGTTATCACCACACGCAAACGCAATGCATGGGAAGCACGTGCACAACGTGGGAGGCTCCTACACGTGTATGGGGTGTCATTATGCATCTTGACATTTTCAGGCAGGTCGATAAATCAATGTAGACCATTTCTCCGGTAATTTTCTTGCATCTGTGCATGGTCAGGGTTTTCAGGGACAAATCTCACTCTGAAACCTGATTGTATTGTAAAGCTGAAATTTTCATGTCATACTCCAGACACCTAACAAGGGGGATAACTGAACGAACAGCTTTGCTTTGAATGAAATCCATGTGGTGATGCATTCTAAAAACATCCATTATTATTGTATCAACATTGATTCAATCCGATATATCTTCCAATTTCGACAATCGTACATTACATTGAGAGTACAGTTCCCCTATTTTTTTCAGAGTATAGGTTTACATGTACATAGGCCAGAGATCGAACAAAGTCTTCAGTGTTACCACTGAACGGGTTAAACTTTAGGCCACCCAAAACCTCAGGCAATGACGAAAAACTTCAAATGATTATATTGTTACAACACTCACAGCACGTATGGAATGATCCCACCGGCTCAAAACATCCGGCTCAAACAGAGAGGACAAAAAATCAAATATGTATTTATCCAAGACTTATGCGTCATTTACATGTGGATTTTTGGACTGACAGCATCTCATGTGGGCAGTCTGCGGGCGCTTAGGGGACACGTTTACACATAGCTAGAATCAATAAAATTTCAATTTTGTTAAATAAAAAAACACATCCCTGTATCAAAGAGAAAAGAAAAAAACACGAGGGTTTTACAGAAAAACAAATGTTTGCGGAGACGCTAACTTCCTACAAGGTATCATCGCTGTTCTATGAAGACGGTCTATATTGATTCAAGTTGAAAGTTTCAAGAGAAAGTTGTTCAGCACTTTACTTAGTCTGTTTTTTGTAACTTAATCGTTAAACTGAAGGTCGAGATGCTTCATCCAACAACTGATTGATGCACCGGACATTAGGTATGTAACCACGAAACAAATCACGACAGATATGCTGCAAATTCAATGTATAAACATCTCTGTGTTGGAGCACAGTTGATATTTGGTGAGAGTTGTCAGCAATCCATCTGACACTGAGTGTTGTGTGAGTAGTAGTCTGTCTGTCTGAGCGTAGGGTTCTTCATTGTAAGAGAAATATAATCATCAACTGTAAACTGTTCGTCTGAACATATTTGCATAACGTTTATTTACATGTTTCTTATTGTGTTCATCACCCCTCAAGATGACAGAGTTAGCTTTATGTGTGGATTCCTACAGATATAGTCATGCTCTCGGTTACAGAAAGCACACTGTAAACGTCAGAACACACACATTCATCAAGAGTTTGGTCTTACGCCTCTATTAGCAATCTTCCAGCAATATCACGGCGAGGGGCACCAGAATTGGGCTTCACACATTGTACTCATGTTGGGAATCGAACCCGGATCTTCGGCTACTCCTCTGCCCCTATTCAGCAAGAAAGAGACCCAGTTGTGACACGTAAATTTCAAAGTTCCTACCAGTTTGAAATTAATTCAACTTGACCTTTTATTTTCATCATTTTCGAATAAATAACAAAAGGTGTCCTAATATTTGGGCCACTGACTGTAGTGTTTCATGATCACGATGGAATTGTTTAATTATACTGAACAGCAAAAGAAACGCAACTCTGCCTTTTTGTCAATTTTTTAAATAGAGGATATAAGGGTAACCGATTACTTTCATATTTCAGTTTTATTCGAAAGTTTCGTGGGTTTTTTTCGCCGTTTTCGTTACAATTGCGAAAGGCGTGTTGATATATGTTCATCCAACGTCTACCTTTTATGTCAACGTCATATTCTTCCTACACCGGTTGCTCCATCATTAACAGAAACAGTGGCAACGTGGTGTGCATGAATATTTCATTACAATCCTTTAAACATACATATATTTGTACGTTTATTTAGTTTTGTGTCAACGTATTACCTTAACATGGTTATTTCAAGTAATATCACAAAGTTCCAATCCTTGTATATTCATCTTCTCTCCCATAATTCTAAGACAATAATGTATGCGCAGGTCAGTGTCAACAACCTTAACACTGTAAACGAATACAGACAGTTGTGATCAAGGTAAGCTGATTCTCTTGACTTGATAGGACTTGATATTCCCGATATAATTTGTATCTTGAGTTCAATACTTGAACTGGAATGAACTGGATGAATACATGAAGATGGCAATATTTACAATGAACACCTCGCCAACTCCATGGCAAAGCCGAAGTCTCGGGACACAGAGGAGAGGCTACAGCTGGGTTGGTCTGTATTTTATAGGCGCATCAGTGACTTTAACAATTCCTCTACAGTAAACAAGATATTTCTCTTATATAAGGAGTGAAGCTAATCTTATCATGAGTGTTGCATACCATTCTGTTGTGGATTTGCCTATGGCAAAGTTATGGTGACTATTTTAAATTGTAAACAGACAATGTATATTTACAACCTGAGCAAACTGCACTTGCAGGTTCACACTAATAACTGGAGCTCCTTTTACAAAGCAGCTTTAACTAAAGTAGACCTTAACTCCCACCCTTTAACATTGCACTAAGGTTACCATTCTATAACATTGCACTAAGGTTACCTTAGACTTACGCAACCTTAGTGCAATGTTAAGGAATGTGAGTTAAGGTTAACCTCAGTTAAGGTTGTTGTGTGAAAGCAGCCAGTGTTCTGTAGTGCTTATCTATTGAGATATCTGCCGCAGTCCAGTATGGAGACCTGGCACAAGGCCGACCTGTCCTCATTATGCCCTAAATATAAGATGTCAAGCACTCTCTGCGGTATGACTCGGTCCTTTCCGCCATCGAGGCCAATATTTCTATCACCCAGACTAATGAAGCATCCTAAACCACACCAGAAAAGGGTTAAGGTCATATTTCAGAAACAAACGTGAATCTTCAAATTACAGAGGCTGTTTTCTCTAGGTTTATGGGCCGTTTTCTCGTGAGAGGTGGCCGTTTTCTCGATTTTTGACGGCTCCATTTTCTCCGTATCCTGTATGTTTACGTTCTTATTGCACCCAGGTAGGAAACTTTATCCTAAGGACATAAACTACACACATATGTGAATATAAACACCTGACTATGAAGGGCGAAAAGCGTTATAGCCAACCTTTACGACACAAGATAACTAGGGATTTTTTCTGTGAATATGTGACACTACCATCTTGCGAAAACGGGTCAGACTTCGAGATTAGAATATAGTGTTTTATTCTATGATACAAAGTATCCGAACAAAGAATAAAGCAAATTGTATCTAAATATTTAATTCTTAGACACGTTTGTGAAACATATTGCGTATATTGCGTTACAACTGAAATATATAAAAAAATAACAATAATCTTAGTGTAAACAAGCTTGAAGGGTCCATGTGTTATTTTACGAGAGTGAATTGGGTGAGTGAGAAACGTTCCTTGTATATTTGACCGACCGACTGATGTTTGTTAGATTTTACGGGGCGATGGGGTAGCCTAGTGGTTAAAGCTTTCGTTCGTCACGCCGGAGACCCAGGTTCGATTCCCCACAAGGTTGCAATGTGTGAAGCCCATTTTCTGGTGTGCCCCGCCGTGATATTGCTGGAATATTGCTAAAAGCGGCATAAAACTAAACTGTTAGATTTTACAAGAACGAACACTCCTCTCTACGTTCAGAAGCAACTTCCGTTGTCAGTGACATGAATAGACATGTGTCAGTAAGTAAGCGAGTGAGTGAGTTTAATTTTGATTGGTTGTTTGGTTGATAGGTGGGACCAAACTATGAATGATTGCGTAATTGTATATGTAGTCGAGTGTTTCACATGCATTTTGTTATTTCATTTGGAATTCGGCTAAAACGAAGTCAGCATATCAAATCTAAGACCGATGAAGACCTCATCTTGAATTTTTGCAACATACCAAACCATCATTTAAAGAAAAGCAACCTTAAGGAAAGTTTGATTCGTAAACTGTTCATACACTGTTTTGAATAAACGAGTCAATAACGTCTCAAACAGAGTACACAACTTGTGGTGAACTGGAGGTATATGTGTTGTGTTAAAATACTGGCCAGTATTACTCAGCACAATGATATCCCAGTAGAAACATGTGCCTATCACTGCTGTGTCACGCTGATAGCTTAGCACCGAGAAGACACAGTTTCTCCAGATTGTGTTCATTGGTGAGATTGAATCATCACAAAGGGTGGAATCGAGAAGAAATATGGAAAAGTTCTATTCTTTATTTGGCTGAGTCATAGAATCAGTATTTCACGCACAATCTAAGTTACAGAATTTCGAAGTATACACATCGAAGCTGGATTTTAACAAAACATCACGAACCATTTCAAAATATGTCATCGCTGAGATGAATGTGATCAAGACAATACCTGTTTCACTCTCCTCGTTGCATGATCATCGAGTGACCATTTCATGTTTGTTTAACCTTTAGATATGTATGCATTCTAAATAGCTCATCTGAGAGTAATATGCCATCTTACAAATTGATATGTCATGAAATTGTGCAGCTGATTTAACAAAGTCATGCAACTTTATATTCAAATATCGTATATAATCAGTATTTCCACATGTGTAAGCCTCCTTGCCTGGCATGTAAATATCGTATATTTGTATTTTTACACGTGTAATCCTTTCAGCCTAGCATTCATACATAAGCCTGTCATTTCTGATGATGTCAAGTTCTATGTCATGCCTTGTGCCAATTTGAGAAAGGTGTGTCCTTGTCCACTTTGGCCGTATGGCGGTTCTGATGAGTCATCTCCCACTTCAGCATGTGTGGACCCTGGACCGTCGTGTCCAGCTCATCTTCCTGCAACATATATTAACTTTTTTTATATCCTACTGTATTAATTTCACAATTCCATTTTACGGGTAAATCCCTTAAGATATATAACTTTGTTAACGGTTTCCTCTTTATAATGTGTCATTTTATCATAACACATCAGACAATAATATAACAAGGCAACTCTTTACTGCCCTTAGTAATAGAATACTCAAAAATAACTAATGTCAGTTCAAACGTTTGAGATGAAAATTTATTTGGGTTCATTGGCTTCTTCGAAGCTGGCCAACATGACGCTACCTCCTTGTCCTTATTGCACGCCTCTTTGTAAGTGGCATTTCTGTCCACTGATATAAATGGGCTCCAGTCAATCTTGTAGTTCGGTTTGGATGGATCTCTCATCAGGATTCCCTCCTTCAAGCCAAAAAAGCCGACAGGTTTAGAAGGATCCTGCCAACGGAGGTCCAAGCTCCACCGAATCTCGTTGGAAATGTTCGGTAGACTGAATGAACATGGCAAAAGGGGAACAGTCATAAATACAGTGGGTTCTCTCAAGTTAAGTCGCTGTATACTCCGGTCATCTCCATAACCCGACTGACCTCTGAGTCCCGGCAAAACTGTTCTTAAAATGTATCATTACATGATGCGGACTCTCTCTGTTACGGATTACAGGCTTAAATAACATCCCCGACAATCAGCTTGCTATGAGAACAGTGCTTTGTAGTACGGATGGAGCTGACTGAAATAACAGTCTGGACAATCATCTTACCACGAGAACAATGCTTTGTAATCCGGTCGCAGCTTACTATGTGAAGGGAGTTGGCAAAGTCATTTTAACGTTCTTTTAATGACACTATAAGCAGTATATTAATTTGTACCTTCTGTGTGGAATCATGTTGTTAATTAGAAGCATTCCACCATAGGGAACAGGACAGAGCTTAATGTCTTTGTCTAGATCCACACCTGGAACAATTCATGACAAATTCATGACAAATAAATGATATTATTCAAGTATTGAACACCTAATGTATATTAATTCTGAGATGGACATCGCCGATACTCATGACCATATCAAAGGCTTCCTTACGTCCATATTATGTGAGTATTAAGTAAAAGACCAGTCGAGGATACAAATATAACATACGTGTTGACATATATATCATTGGTGCTGTGGTAAATGCATACAACATTCAATATTCATAAATACAATATACTAAACTTAATGGTATAATACATATGGATGTTTTAATGTTGAGATAATACAATATTATTGCAACCCTTGAACATGGCATACCTAAATTACTTACTAGTAGTTCCCATCCAATCAAAATACAATGCTGTAGAATTCATGTCTCACCAAGAGTTTTGACCATCTCCTCTTCCGGAAGTTCCACATACCACGTGTCCGCCCAGCAGCAGGTGTGACGGCAGATGCGACCTGGTCGATGACCACCGGATACGATCTGGGAATTGAATTATTTTACGCAATTGTTTGACTGGACTTCTAGAACTTCATGAAAACGTACAGCTTAACGACAAACCTCCAGTTTGTTTCATTACCAACGTCTTGATGTAGATGTTTACACTCTTCCCAAGCAGGAACTGTCATTCAAGTTGAGAATAGGTGTAATCAATTGTTTTCCTTAATGTTGTGCGCTTCCTTATTGACAAATATATGCATGTACTATAAAGTAACTGACATCTGTACTGCAGTTGAGAGAGTTTGGTACACAGAATAGTCAATAGGAATCTATTTAGGTTGGTGAGACGGTTTGCTTAAGTTTCAAGTTTAGCTCAGGCTATAAAGTAAGCTGCCAGATTACTAAGAATTATCGATTGGTACAATGCTTCTGCGAAGTTCCAGAAAGGTTCCAGCGAAGTGAACATAAAAAATTAAATGAAAATAATAAGAGTGTCTGAATGTAAAGAAATCTATCGTGACAAGTGTCTGAAATGAACACATTTTACAGGAAAAAAAGTTCGTTATTAAAAATCAAAAGGAGCCCTGAGATATTCTTCTTTTAAAGAAACTGTGGAAATCTTGCCATATAACCGAGACCACCTTCTTGAGCTTCGTGGATATGTTTTTGGATATTTTTGGGTAAACCACGAGAACTGGTTTTCAACTAACACTCCACGGGTTGTAACCACTGCATTCAGGATTTCCAATAAAACTGCCAAACTATAACATGTATAGAGAATACATCTAACAGTATAAGAGCTTAAAAGTCCATGAATGTATCATTACGTAATGTCATTGGAATGCTTACTCACCTCCATACATCCATTTTTAGCATTGGCATCTAAAAGAGGAATCCAAGCCGTTGGTTGCAGGACTTTGTAAGAGTCGTTGTCAAGGTAGCCACAGTCTGAAAGAAACAACTTACATGTAATATCAAAAATGATTGAGTGAGCTTTGTTTTAAGCCGCGCCCAGCAATATTCCCGATATATGGCAGCGGTGTAAAAATAATCGAGTCTGGACCAGACAATCCAGTGATCAACAATATGAACATCGATCTTAGCAGTTAGAATACGCATGTATCAACCAAGTAAGTAAGTCTGGCCACTCGTTATTCACCTCTCACGACAAGCATGGGTTACTGAAGATCAATTCTAACCCGGATCTCTACGGGTCTTGAGTAGGTGAGCTTACTTTTACTTCGCATTTAGCAGTATTCCAGCAGTATTACTTTAATGGGCTTTATACATTGTACCCATGCGGAGAATCGAACCGGGTCTTTGGTGTGACGTGGAAACGTTGTAACCTCGAGGCTAACCCTATTTCATATACCAAAGCATTATAAAAATGATGCATAGTTAAAGGAGGCCTCCACTTACCTTGATGCCAGGGAACTGTAGATGCATTGTTCTGGGGAGTTTTAGTCCGCAGGTTCCATACTGGATGTCCAGCTATTTTTGGTCCAACTAGTTGCTCAACCAAATTCAAGAGTCGGTCATTGCTCCAAACTGCACGGAATGCCTACAATGCAAGAGATATGCATAATAAATTATGAATTTCTGCAGTCTTCGATATTCTGACTACAGACATGGCAATTCATCTACAGGACGTTTTAACATCTTTATTACGTTACACAAAGATGTTTTATTGACTGTATGTCTACGTACCGGGGGAAGGGTGCCTGCCTTATGTAAGATTATGTTGGCACCGGGAAACTCTTTTTCAATAAACGACAGGCGCTCGAACAATCCTTTGTCCTTGTATAAATCTGAAATGAGACACGTGTTCATGTTATAACTATATTCATGTACATATACTGAACAACAAAAGAATTTTCAAAAAAATTGTAATACCATAAATGTAAGTGTTCATGTTGTCTATTAAAAAAAAAAAGCTTGACAAAAATCCAGAGTGGGTATATTTTGTAACTTTGTTGAGCTAGCTTTTTCTAGATGGACATATGAACATTTTGAATGTTACAGTTACCTCTGTAAATATAACATACTTTTTATCTTTCCACATCGGTACAACTTCTGAGCGAGGTCCTCAACTAACTCCTCTATGGCTTCTCTGCAAGGATCCAGTTCCTCCTTGGAGAAGAACTTCTCCACTATCAGGTAGCCCTGTAGTAACGCACAATGTGAAGAACATCATCATTATATCTGAGATCCCGTCTACTCTAGCAAATAAAGTAGCACATAAATATGCTAAAGAACAGATCGCACGATTAACTGTTGTGTTCATGGAAAGATCTACTTGCAAGGAAATATTTCCAGCCCCTAATGTATACTTGATGAAGTATATAAGCATGAGTTGATCACCCAAAAATTGCCTTGAACTCTTAGGAAAAACAGAGGGGAAACTAGCTCGTCAACAAAACAAGAAATACAGTTGGGTACAAGTGATAAGCAACAGTTGATATTTTGTCGGAGATACATTCAGACTGACTGCTGATCACACCAAATTTGCCAGAATGCTCATGTGTGAAATGCGAACTGACCGAAGCAGAGGTAAAATAAACACGGAAAAACCGTTAAGGTGTTAGCGAAGGGTCAAAGCGCCAAAATACACATCCAGTTTATCATGAAGGTCGAATTCAGAGACGTTACCCAACAGGCTAATTTTGTAAGACAAACGCTCGCAATCAGTTGAAAACTCTAATATTAACGTGGCCATTGCCTATTTACATCAGTCACAAATTAGAAGTGAGCACGTCACCATGGTTACAGGTAGATAAATTAGTGGCGGTATCTATGTTCAACAGACTGCTTTTAACTGGGTGGGCCAGCATATAAACGGAGACACACACGTGAAGGTACACGCATGCACACCCGTCGGGACACGTTCACGTTTCATTGTAGATTCTTCCATATATCTTGGCCAGATAACAGTAAAAGAATCAAGATCAAAGCGTCACTCAATAAGCAAGAAGTTGTTATCCAGATAGTTGCAGCTTCATTATTGACTCACAAACTTCGAGAACAACGTAAAACAATTAACATTTAAGACGCAGTTTAGTATTTTGTTGAATTCACCTCATAAAGAACTGATCAAACTGAATCTTATTCAAATACTAAGAATCATCTTGAACTTTTCATTGAAAAACAAACGAAGCGAATTTGAACGTTTTAATTATTGTTTAAAGAAAAAGGATCTAACTTTTAATTTTTAACTATGAAGTTTTTCATATAGCCTTGCTATTATATTCACAAAATATTTGTAGAATAATAAATTCTCTTGTTAGATGTTTATGTTTCACACAGTACACCAAACATTTACCTTGTCAAAGAAGTGATCCACTTGAGCTTTAGAGAGTTGACCCGGCTTTGTTTGAGTTGGTTGTGGTGGGGGAACCGTGAACACTTCGGGGTAAGCAACGTCACAGTCCCCAGGGTAACGGATCACCGTCGTCGTCGACATGACAGACCGTCCTTACAGTTAATGATCCTATGTGCCAGGTAATGCCTATGTAGTTCTGAGTTGCTTGTGTTTGTGAGTTGATATGCTTTTGGTATCACACCAGACTACACAGGCATATGAAGTACGTCGTTCTTTAAAACCCTGCGGAAGAGAAGAATACCACCTTTGGAATGAGGGGAAAATATTAAATTCATTATTATATATGTACATATATATATATATATTGTATGTATATATATATATGGGCATGCGTGTGAATGTACATATTGTCCGTTATCTTGCGTTTAAACTCAAGATATCTTACACCTTGCATTCTATTTTAGGTGATTTTAAAACTGCCAGAGATACGTGTGTGCGATACGTGGCATAATATATGTCAGATTGCATTATCTGCTCACGTGCTTGTGATTTCATCATGCTGTGTATCATATTTAAAAGACGAACTGGCTAATATGCAATGCTCAAGTTTGATGGTACTATTTTAAGATTTAGGTAGGCGTTGTGTGACGTGTTTTTTTATATTTTTTTATGTATTTCAAACATTTTGAGTAACGTATATTTACGGCAGCACGTTTATTTTATGATAAGCGTCAACCAAATATACGTATACACAGACATTCAAAAGCAATATATATGTACACTAAACACGTAGATGCTAGAAGAGTTTAACAATAGTTAACCCAGAACATCCCTGGGTTAATATCTAGTGTTATGTACACAGCAAGACTGGTAGTAGTATGGTTACAATATGGCTGGTCTTCTGAGTACTGCACGGCTAGCTTTGTGTGTAGAACATGACTATTTTTAGAGGTTATGTACTGCTGTATCACTGGGATTATGGCAGGTGTTGTAGATGAAATATGACAGGTGTTACAGGTAGAGTGTGACAGGCGCTACATGTGGATTATGACTGATGTTACAGGAAGGTTATGACAGCTGTTACAGGTAGATTGTGATAGGCGTGATATGTGGAATATGACAAAGATAACAGCTGGCGTATGACAGGCGTTATATGTGGAATATGACAGGTGTTACGATGGTGTATGGCAGGCGTTATATGTGGAATATGACAGGTGTTACGATGGTGTATGGCAGGCCTTATATGTGGAATATGACAGTTGTTACAGGTAGAGTGTGACAGGCGGTACAGGTGGCACATGACTTCTATTACATCTTCAAGTTGAGTATCGTGTACGATATAATAGCAGTGGGTACAGGCGCAGTACGACTGATGTTACAGCTCCCGCCCCCTTCCCTCTCCTCACGTAATGTTTACTGTTAAAAAAAGAGGTAACTGAAACCGAATATTGTTCAAGTTCTTTACAGTCACATCTATTTACTTTGAGATCGAGTCAGGTAAACCCTGAACAAACTTTGAAGCATATACCACAGGACAAATACGCTCGTACCTCTTTCGGATAACATCAACTATGTAAAACTGATGTTACAACTCTGTCATCAACTATGTAAGACTGATGTTACACCTCTGTCATCAACTATGTAAGACTGATGTTACACCTCTGTCATCAACTATGTAAGACTGATGTTACAGCTCTGTCATCAACTATGTAAGACTGATGTTACAACTCTGTCATCAACTATGTAAGACTGGTGTTACAGCTCTGTCATCAACTATGTAAGACTGATGTTACAGCTCTGCCATCAACTATGTAATGGCGCCGCTTTACATTATTCATCTGCAATTTGTTCACCTTTCTCGAACATTTAGAAGCCTGGACAAGTAATCGGCCAATTTCCAGTCTGTCTCAAGAGATAGCGTCCTCTAATCCTCAAGCAGACAAGTGTCGATTTGGACTGAGAAAGACTGGATTCCATGGTGAATAAGGTTGAATCTTGTATTCCATGCGTGTTAAATGTACGTCGGTCCGTTATCTATACCGAAGTTCGCGTCAGTAATTAATAAAAACCAAGAATAGTCTGTGTATGAACGCCAGAGGTATGTAGGGGGAATGTTGTGAACGCAACACACACAATGAGTGAGTGAGAAAACGCCTCTTGTTCAAGCGGGTATTCTAGTTATATTACATTGTATTGGTAGCTTACTGTGTGTAGTAAGCCCGAAGTGGTGAATGCATTTCACGTTCACCTTTTTTGTGAAACCCGAATGACAGTCTCCACTATTTTTATTTCACGCAGTGTTCTCACGCAATTTTCATCATATTTGAGTGTATACACATGTATATATCAGAGGAATGAACTGAAAAAAAATGCCTCGAAGTGTCCTGTGACCTAGCAAGAAAGCGCTGAAATAATCTGAAATAATAGAGAAATAACAAAAAAATATGGTACTGTACTGGCAAACCCAGGAAAATAATCCTGACAAACTTGGAGTCAAATCCAAATCATGTCTTGTCTAAATGTGATTGTGGCCAAAACAAAATGGCACAAAAAACTATAATGTGTGTATATTAGCCATATGTTTTTTTTAAAAAGTGATGTAAAATAAGAACAAAAAACACATGGTATGATCATTTGAAGTACACTGCAAACTTGATTGCGGTGCACCTTTGTTGACATGACACGCCATTGTTTACGTCAGTTGTAACGGCGGCATATGCTATCACTGTAGAAGTCGGTGTCGTACCGGTAAAGCTAAAATTTATTTTTCAGATGTCCCGGGAAGGCTAAAATGTATTGTTCTCTTTTCCCGGAAGAACTAATTGGGGAAGTACCTCCAAAGATAAGCTAAAGCTAAGGTACCGGGAAGCATAATCCATGTCGGGAGTAAAGAGAATTCTTTTCAAAGCATACGTATAATCTTCTCTTCTTTATTTTTATAAATCACCATCGGTGGTACAGAGCAAAGAATTATACAATATTAACAAGTATACATAGATATAAACATGCGCCATGAAGATGAGTTATTTACGTATCAATTTTTGGAAATGAGAGGTAAATGGTGATAAACATTTGCTAAGCTTAAATTGACAGGCGACATGGCCTTGTTAAAGGACCACTAAACTCAATTTTTTGGTACTCTTTTTATCACTGCATATGAAAGACTTTTGGTTAGTCATAAACGAAACACCAATTTTTTATAAAAAAAACTTGTGGTTAATTAATACCAAGCGTTTAAAAGTTGCTAAAAAGCCGTCTGCTTCTCTCTCGCCCGCAAACGAAACCGCAGACAGGTTACGTAACCCTGTCGCCAGAGCCCTACAGTGACGTCACAGAAGGAACGGTTTCCAGTTAAATATATAGAAAATGTGTAGGAGGCTCGTCATTTTGCTGATTTCTCGACGTCACCAAAGACATGCCGAATTGTTGTGTTGCCGTCAATTGTTCCTTGGGGTCGGGTGATGGTGTCACTATGCACAGATTTCCACCAGGCTCCGTAGTTTCTGCTAAAATTGGTTGTTAGTGTGTGCGAAGTGAGCTTTGTGGAAGCCTGTGGTGTATACTAAATCGGATGGTTCGCCCGATACTAGGATAGAAAATGGAGTTGAAGTTTCATTGAGTTTATAAAATTAAGACTGCTTACTACACGTTGCTGACCAAAAGGATTTTGCATGGATATAACGCTTTCTTCCTCGGAAACGAGGTTGTGGTCGAAGTGACAATATTATCGTAAGTAATCATATATTGACCCCATATATTGACCGATTCCAAGAGTGAAATTGTTATGTTATAAGCAATGCCATGTAAAATCCTAATGTCCATCAATAAAATACATATTTTACTACCAGTAGAAAGTAATTTTGATTTTGTAAGTTGGTGAAAACAAACTTAAATAGCATTCATCCTCAGACAGGGCGACGTCATTTTTGAAAATCCTGAAGTCACGGGCTAAAGTCCGTTAGAATTATTGAGATTATGATTTGTTCTCATTAAGTTAGAAAATCAAAACTACTTTTTACTGGTAGTTAAATGTGCATTTGAATCATGGCAAAAAAAAGGATTTTGCATGACACAACTTTTAACATAAGGACTTCCTCCAAGAAGCAAGGTGGGGGTCGAAGTGACATTTATAATGCAAGCAATGTTATATTGACCTCCACCTCACTTCCAAGAGTGAAATTGTTATGTTATAAGCAATGTCATGTAAAATCCTATTGTCCATCAATAAAATACATATTTTACTACCAGTAGAAAGTAATTGTCCTTTTTTAAGTCAGTGAAAACAAACTTAAATAGCATTCATCCTCAGACAGGGCGACGTCATTTTTGAAAATCCTGAAGTCACGGGCTAAAGTCCGTTAGAATCATTAATATTATGATTTGTTCTCATTAAGTTAGAAAATCAAAACTACTTTTTACTGGTAGTTAAATGTGCATTTGAATCATGGCCAGAAGGATTTTGCATGACACAACTTTTAACATAAGGACTTCCTCCAAGGAAGCAAGGTGGGGGTCGAAGTGACATTTATAATGCAAGCAATGTTATATTGACCTCCACCTCACTTCCAAGAGTGAAATTGTTATGTTATAAGCAATGTCATGCAAAATCCTATTGTCCATCATAAAATACATATTTTACTACCAGTAGAAAGTAATTGTCCTTTTGTAAGTCAGTGAAAACAAACTTAAATAGCATTCATCCCAAGACAGGGCGCCGCCATTTTTGACAATCATGAAGTCAAATCCATTTGAATTACTGAGATTAATGAGGTTTTGTTCTTATCACGTTAGAAAATCAAAACTACATAAATATGTATTTGAATCATTACCAAAAGGAGTTTGCATGACACAACCTGTGACATAACCTAAGCGAGGTCGGGGTCGAAGTGAAAATACTGCGCGATAAATTTCTTCACTTGCTAAATTTACTTGGTTTGTAACGTTCACTCACCAGTATGTAGACACTTGTCAATAAACGTCTTAATACTTGGTCTCGTAATCCTAATTACTTTATAATCACACTTGTATGCATTTTGAAACTTAATAAAAAGAAGCGATCTGCGAATGTATAACAGGAATGTAATATGTAGACATTTCATAGTTTTCCTATATGAATCATAATTCGCACGCACGCCCTTGTGTATGTCGTCTGCATCATTACACTTAACTACGAAAACAATGATTCTGTTGAAAGCTACGACAACTCATTAAAAACAAAAATGCAAATAATAAAATTAAAGTTATAGGAGCAATGTCAGGCTATTACCTTCTTCGAGGAATGTATCCATTAATATCCACAAAAACAAGTGATATATAATTCATCTGCAGATTTCCCAAGTGATGTGTCTTTTAACAGTCTAATATAAGAAAACGTGATGTATCGTTTCAGGTTTTTCACATTGCTGTGTAGTTTCATTGGTTACCCAAGATAGCACACCTGGCAACCAATTGCATAATGTGCGTCATTCTTTTTAAAAAGTTATTTAGTTAGCCAATAATGAGCAATGAATAAATGTATTGGCGGTTAATCTTTCGAAAGAAGGTTGTTGTTTTACATAGACACAGACACGACAGAGTGTATTCAGTATACATTAGTAAATGTACATACATAAACACTACCTTTTGACAAATCCCCCATTTAAATCCCCATAAAACTAATGAATCAATCAGCGTGTTGTCGGTTAATCCTTTGATCGGGTAATCTAAGTGGCGTTACCACTAATTATACCTGTTATAAATTCATTAACTGAGCATCAAGTGAATGATGACAAATAACGTGTAGGTTTATACCACCTAACACGGATTACAAGCTAGCGACAAGAAGTGATTTTGACAGAATCGTCTATGAAAACAAGGGTTGCTACTCGAAAACTAGGCAAAGCAGGAGAAAAAACTAAATGATAGTAGATTGTGAGAACATATAGCTTTCATTTTTCTCAACAGGTTTTGAGATTTCAGGTTTGTACAAACCAGTAAAGGAAATAGTTAACCCCTGAAATGTAGATGAATACTGCACAGACCCTCATTTCTATACCCACTATTACGTTACGGAGATGCGCCGCTCTGATTGGTTGAAATTTCGTTTGCGGCTGATAATTGTGCACTGTTGACGAAAAGGTCGATTTAAGGTAATTAAAGATCGAAATGAGCAGTTTTAATGACGGGGTTTCATTTATAACGATGTCAGCAAGTGATTTTGCATTTGTACCCTATTAGAGTATATGTGACCTTTAAGTGTTACATATGTCATATTTGGGATTTCGCTTTCTAAGTAAAGTACAAATTCTGGTACGTTTTTGGTTGAGTCCCATCCGGGATTCGAACCCGCACCCTCAGTCAGGCACCTAATCGCCATCACACAAAGTCAGCCTAACCCGTTCAGCCACCGCGACCTCCACTTGTTAAGTGTTGATAAATTGGCCCAATTGTATTATTTTTAGGGGATGAATTCTGTTGGAATCAAGTTATCTAAAATAGATAATTGAATTCCTCATCAACTAAACAGAAAATGCCGAGGGATTTATATATTATATATTTCAGATAAACCGAGTTTGTCAAATAATTGTTTTATGTAGTGTAACCAAGAGTATGCCATAGGATGTTGTTCATAGTCATGACCAATATATTGGTATAAAACATGAGATAGTTGATCGTCTCAGTAGATGCGAGTTTATGCCAAAAGGACTCGTTGACATGCATGGATTCGTATATTTAATGGGACTCTACCAAATTTACCATAAACCGTAAAGTTTGGGGTGGATTTCCTGAGACCACCACAAGATCATCAAGGTGGCACTATGTCTGAACTTCTCAAATTGTCTTAAACTCGAAGACAGACAGACAGAAATGTGATTTACCATAGATAATGACAATCTAATGTCAAATCCAATAAAATGTATAATGAAGAATAGAGGAGAAAATGTGTTATTAGCTTTATTTATATTGTTATATGTGCCAAAATCAAAGAGCGTCCACGTTAATCCTGTTTTCTGTGTAATTTGTGAGAGCCTCTGAGTGAGGCGCGCCGTGTTCATTCCGCTGTAACATTGCGTTATGAACTGAGAAGCGTAAACATCTCGTCAAGTTTTAATGTGAAGCAAAGGTTTCAGCATGACGTCAGGGGTTACGTCATCCTCAACGTCACGCTCCACGTCACGCCTTGTGCCAGCTGCCGTAAGTCTTCCCTTTCGCAAGTTTGGCAGTGTGTCGGTTCTCGTGGGTCATTTCCCATTTCTCCATATGGGGACCTTGTATTGTTGTATCGAATGCATCCTCCTATAACACATGGGGTCAACATACAACTTACACGTATATCATTGACGCTGTCACAGAGCTGACTTACGATTATTACCAAGGTGCCTGTCTCTAGTAAGTTATTCCTTGCACTGTTTGTCCATATAAGCTTCACTTTTCAGCCGTTAGGGGATATATTTAGATTCCAAAATTCTACACCTGAACTTATCCCCATGATGCTTCGAGTTTGAATTGATCTTCCATAACCAATGGTTGTCATAAGATGAAAATAACGGGATCGGATGTTCAGGCTTGCTGACATATGTCATCGTTATACCGATTACGTAGATTGATGGTCATGCGCTTGATCACTGGATTGTTTGGTGTACACTCGACTGTTTACAGACCTGCGCAATATAGCTGGTCAATATTGTTGACTGCCGTGTTAAACAACTTACATAAGATGGGTTAATGACTGGTCAGATGATCGGTACTTAGAATAAAGTACTACTACTTTACGACTTCAGATCTTTTATCGGGGTTTTGAATCATGTTTCATGTGGGGACTGTTCATATTAGGAAGATAACATATCTTATCATTCAATGTCACGATACAATAACATATGCTTCTTGGTGGCTATATTTTACATTTTGATTATGTATCATTATGTAAATGACTCTTTATTCTTCTGTGATATTGCTGCCATAAGTCCATGTATGTTTGCTTTGTTTCCACCTCTCCCTCCATGTTTACTATGTTTCCACATTCCCTCCATGTTTACTATGTTTCCGCATTCCCCTCCATGTTTACTGTCTTTCCACATTCCCTCTATATCTACTGTGTTTCAGCATTCCCCTCCATGTTTACTAGTATGTTTCAGCATTCCCCTCTATGTTTACTATGTTTCCACATACTCTCTCTGTCTACTATGTTTCAGCATGCTCCTCAATGTTTACTATCTTTCAGCATACCCCTCCATGTTTACTATGTTTCCACATTCCCTCCATGTTTACTATGTTTCCACATTCCCTCCATAGTATGACTATATTACTATGTTTCCGCATTCCCCTACATGTTTACTGTGTTTCCACATTCCCTCCATGTTTACTATGTTTCCGCATTCCCTCCATGTTTACTATGTTTCCACATTCCCTCCATGTTTACTGTTTCCGCATTCCCTCCATATTTACTATGTTTCCACATTCCCTCCATGTTTACTATGTTTCCACGTTCTCTCTATGTCTACTATGTTTCCGCATTCCCTCCATGTTTACTATGTTTCCACATTCCCTCCATGTTTACTATGTTTCCACGTTCTCTCTATGTCTACTATGTTTCCGCATTCCCTCCATGTTTACTATGTTTCCACATTCCCTCCATGTTTACTATGTTTCCACGTTCTCTCTATGTCTACCATGTTTCCGCATTCTCCTCTATGTGTACTATGTTATCACTTTTCTATGAATAATAACCACAAACATCATTGTTTTGCTCTACAACTATACATGCAAAATTTAGTAACTCCTTCTTTGGCTCATTGCCAGTAGATTAACTTAACATTACCTCATCTGTCTTTTCGTTTAGAGCGTCTTCGGCGGCCACGTGTCTGTCCACAGATATAAATGGGCTCCAGTCAATCTTGCAGTTTGGTTTGGATGGATCTCTCATCAAGATTCCCTCCTTAAGGCCAAAGAAACCGACAGGTTTAGCGGGATCCTGCCAACGGAGGTCCATGCTCCACCGGATGTCGTTGGAAACGTTCGGCAGACTAAACAGGCATACATCGTTACATCATATTTCATTATTACGTAAAATTAAGCAAACATGTTTAGTGTGTCGAAAACGTAAATACCTGTATAGGAATTGCGATATGATTCTACAATGCTTTATCTTAAGTACTTTGTACGTAGTGTATTACCTTCTGTGAGGGATCATGTTGTTGATTAGAAGCATTCCGCCATAGGGAACAGGACAGAGCTTAATGTCTTTGTTTAGATCCACACCTGGAACAATACAATAGTGTTATTACTCTTGTTTACTCACTGAACCTCAGTTGATACTCCATCATCATAGAACCCAGCCTTTCTGATATTTATAATCCAGCATGACACAAACTCAGCTTACATTAAAATGTTTAGTATACATCAGTGTGATTGCAACCCAAATTCTGCTCATGTAATTTTGCGTTAGTGATTGCTGGCTGTTTCTTCTCTACACAACTATCCAGAATCGTTTACCTACCTGGTAATCTGGAACTGTTTCAATGAGAAACCCAATGAACGTGCCACAAGTATGATCTCATTATGACCACGTTTAAGAAGATGTAGAGGTTTAACTTCTTGTGTATCTTTATTTTCTTTCCACGGTTGTCAAGCACTATAGAACACCAAATATTGATGTATGCAGAGTACAATGCAATAAGAATGAGAGTCAAATCTTACCAAGAGTCTTGACCATCTCCTCTTCCGAAAGTTCAATATACCAAGTGTCCGCCCAGCAGCAGGTGTGACGGCAGATGCGACCTGGTCGGTGACCACCGGATACGACCTGTGGACGGAGGACGTGGAATTCAGTCAAAGACATGCCAAAGCTTCGTGAGTAACGGAGTTGGGCCTAACTCCACTTTGAATGATATTCCAATCACACCAAGAGTATCAGTGCACTCTTTGACGATATCCCAGCATTTTCCACGCCTCATGTGTTTACAAGTTTTATATAACCCACGAGCGCTGGTTAAATCTGACAAACCTATGACCAATTGATGACACGTTGATATTCGAACCGTCCATGAAGGTAGCAAAAGGACTGTCTCCATGATCCCAAGTTATTGGTGGTCCATAGCCCGTTTTTTAGATTGTATTGTTGTCTCTAGTGACTTATGACAGCGTACTAGTTTTAAATAAAGAACTGCGATAATCTAGCAATTTTTCATGTGCTTTGATGACAGTTGTTTTCGTTCTGAATGTATTTATTTTAATATTGTTCTCGTCATGATACTGCTGCAATATTGCCGAAGTGACGCTAAGTATTAACTCACTCAATCACTGGGATTCGAACCTACAATCATAGATGTCTGACGTAACAATGGGCCTCTACGACAATGAGTGACTGATTGAATCAGACTGAAACAATAATTCATCAATACCTGGTTGTTTCAAACTGATATATGGACAGTCCATGAAAGGTCCTCTTTTGGTTAAGTAATAAGTGGGGAATTGGACACATGACAAGCACACCATTATACGTTATCACATTTTATGTATTCGGACATTGATACGCTTGAGATGATACAGTTACAATAGACTAAATGCAAAATATTTATCACCAGGTTCCGATACCAACCTCCATACATCCATTTTTTTCATTGGTATCTAAAAGAGGAATCCAAGCCGTTGGTTGCAGCACTTTGTAAGAGTCGTTGTCAAGGTAACCAGAATCTTAAATGAGAAAAATATCACTAATATCACAATGGCAACAACGACGTTAACCAGTATTTGCTGTAGGAGACAGTAGCGAGCTCCCGGTGATTATAAGGTGTAAGGTCTCTATATGTTGAAATAAAGCATCTATTTACCCTGATGCCATGGAACGGTAGAGGCGTTGTTCCTTGGTGTTTTTGGCCTCAGGTTCCAAGCTGGATGTCCGGCAATTTTAGGACCAATCAGTTGTTCAACCAAATTCAAGAGTCGTTCATTAGTCCAAACGGCACGGAAGGCCTGTCATTCGAAAGAAAATACACATGTAGACATATAATGAGTAGTATAATAGTCAAACTAAAAGGAACCTATCACCCAAGAGTTGTTCAAGTCATATTATTCTACCTACCGGTGGTAGGACGATTTCTTTGTGTAAAAGTATGTTGGCACCGGGAAACTCTTTCTCAATAAACGACAGGCGCTCGAACAATCCTTTGTCCTTGTATAAATCTGAAAAGATACACACCGTTTTCTGATTCCATCGACAGTCATAATTTCAACATGTTACAAGTTCGCCACATATCACTGTCGAAAGATCGCATCATGTGGGCTTAGACAGACAGCATAGATCATGTTGTTGAACATGAACTTTGTAGTCAGATTATAACTCTAACCTGAACTGGAACTCAAACACTGAAGCTCTGTGGAACAAGTGTCAGCATTGTCTTCAACTCATGAGTAAATTCAGATCACTATTCTATTCTATTCTATTCTATTCTATTCTATTCTATTCTATTCTATTCTATTCTATTCTATTCTATTCTATTTGTTTCCAGCAGAAACACGTTCCTTGTCCTGAAACTATACACCATCAGTGTGATAACTGTGGACCTAAGCATGAAACAGTGATGTATATATGTCATGTACTTGCAAGACAGACATTGTGCTCATTCAAAATTCATATTTCCTTTGAAGAAATAGCATACTTTTTATTTTGCCTCCTTTGTACAACTTCTGAGCGAGGTCCTCAATCACCTCTTCTACGGCTTCTCTGCAAGGGTCCAGTTCCTCCTTGGAGAAGAACTTTTCCACTACCAGGTAACCCTGGAACACAACACAACACAACGTGACATCACAAGTCACAGTTTTCTTGTTCCATCGACATTCATGGTTTCAACAGATCACAAGTGTGCCACATATCATCGCATTCTGATACCTGTCCCACCAGATTAAGGTCAGATTATTTATATTTCATAAAAAAGCACACCGCGTGATTAGGACAGAGATGTAAAATACATGTACAGATATATGCTCAACAAAGTAGGGGATCTTCATTTTTGTTTATGACGACCAAAAAAAGCTTTATTGGAGTCAATCAATGTTGATATGGTATTATTGAATGTTTTCAGAGTGCATCAACGTTAGCACTTCCTCACATCCACAGTTATTTTGGAATGCAGTCGCTTTTGAAAGATAATTGATGTATGGCACGTAATTTGCATGTATACGATTTTCATTTTAAAACAAACGACTAGAAACAAACACTAACAAATGTGTGATGAGAGATGAGTGTCAAAATTAATGTTTTAGGTGATTTCTCGACATTCTTGACATATCGTCAAAATCTAGAATGGGACCCCATGCGCGTGTATGGAGCTACTGCGTTGTCCACGTGCATTATCATGTGTTGTGTTCAGGGGTGGTAATAGAGAGAAATGATGGTGCGCTCATAAGATGTCTGTCCTTGAAACGTGTCTTAACGTTTACACTTCCTATCCAGACTGAAAGTTCATTATCCCCTACTTTTTTGGAGAGTATACATGTATGAACAAGCACCATGAATGGGCTTAGATATTGAACATATCATGGAGTTTCTAAACTGAACTCACGAGTGAATGCATCTTCAAATCTCTACCATATATATCAATAGTCATGTCTTCACGTGTTGTATTCAAGCATGTTCCATGACAGTTTCCTGTTTCTTTTCATTTAAAAGGACATATTTGATAGCACATAATCGTTTTCACCATAATTCTCAGTGCTTACTTTTAAGACACTTCCTATGCTGACAAGTAGCTATAGGATTTTTGTATCAAGAATAACTGATCTTCACAAGTATTTCATACACTGAAAAACTGCAATATATGTGTTGTGAACTAATGTTTTACGAAGCAGTAAAAGAATAAAATACCTTTTCGAAATAATGATCAACTTGAGCTTTTGTCAGTTGCCCTGGCTTGGCTTCAGTTGGCTGAGGTGGAGGAACTGTGAAAACCTCTGGGTAGGCTTCGTCACAGTCCCCAGGGTAGCGGGTCACAGTCGTCGTTGTCGTAGTCATGTTGGAGCCTGAGTTGTAAATGCCGTGACTCGACGATGGGACCAGTATTACCACGGTAGTAGCGCGGAGATATGACAGGTGTTTGTATTATATCTGTAATTTTACGACCTTGACCAAACTGAACAGTTACCGTTACACACCGCTCCCATTACATATAAATGTTCACAGATGATTTCATAGTGTTGCACACTATACATGTGATAGAGAAGTACATATTATACAAACGTAAGAGTTACTCTAACACTACTTTTTAGTGAATCCAAACATATTCATTTCACATAGAAATGACCATATTATCCACATATGTGAAAGTAACGTCCTCGGAAATACTATAATACTATAATACTGTATATATATATACACATATATATTATTTACAGACCGCCGCGCTATATCTGGAATATTGCTGATTGCGGCGTAAAACTAAACTCACATGTTATATTGCTGTAGCTGAAAGTCTCATTTTGCCGACATTTCTTTTAAATATTCTACTTATGCATTGTAATTGCTTCTGAAAGCTGAAGGTTGCTATGCTTCCATACGGGGAAAGTATTTCATTTACTAAAGATTGTCTCAGACATTCGGATGATCAAAATTTGATCTAGATTGTTTTCATATATGTTTCAAACATTCCCACGTTTACCATTTCCAGTCCACCAGTTTTGTTTATAACCATTGTTTTCTATATTATCTCTTTTGGATTGGATTGTTTGTCTAGTTTATCAATATTTTTAAATCCTGAGCATACCATGATTTTTTTCCAGTATATATACTATTTCAGCAAGACTAGTTTCTGTTCCATCAATAGTAAAGTTTGCATCGTCCGCATGCTGGAATATTGTATACGTTACACCATTTATGTCAGTACATTTTGTGTTCTTTTTAATTTTTTTTATTGCATTTAAACATAATTCAGCGCACGCGAGAAACAAATATTGCGACAAAGGTTGAAGCACTGATATTAATCAATATTAATAAGCACTATTTGATTGCAATAGTTTGAACCATTTTCGGAAAAGAAGGATTCACAGATGAAGTTGATGTGGCATAATGCAATATTTATTCGTATTATTTGCAGATGCAGAAGGTATATCTGAATGAACCAAATGTTATACAAGATGGAATACATGTTTTATCGACATGTTTTATACACTTATGAATGTCGTGAACGTGCCTGACAAGGTGTTGGGTGGTGACCGTCTTTTTAAGTTAAGATACTTTAGTTTCAAGATTGTTCTCCGCTTATACGTTGATCATCATTTAAAGTACCTTTTTGACTTTTGATATCAAACACCTACTCCTCTATTTCAAGTTCATAGATCGTGGTTGGTGATACTAATAGTTCCTTCCGAAACACCACATTTTTAAGACACGTATCATCACTTGGGTGATTATGAGAAAAGGACACGTGATAAATTAGAAATACCAGTAACACCAGGGCCCGCTTGCACAGAGCAATCTTAGTTACAATCAATCTTAGGCTCCTACATTCAACTTTACAATCACCATACAATTGCTCTAATCCACTTGCACAAACACGATCTTACGACAGCATGGATTCAACGTTGGAGGTTGAAATTTCTTAAACTCGACTCCTGTCTACAGTTGTCTTCAAGTGCGCATAGCATGCAGCATTTCCCGCACGCAAATGACATCCCTTCCTTCATCGCACCTTGCAGATTTTTCATGAAAACAAAAACAAAACAAAAAAAAACAAAAAAAGCCCAACCCACAAATCTTTGAAGGAAATGATAACGTTGAAGAAGGAAGCGATAACGTGGAGGGTAACATGTATAATCACTCGTACTTCAGGGGTTATTCTCTAATTTTTCTACATTCTAATTTTTTATGAACTAAACATGTGATACTGCAACCACAGACCTATCACGTTTTATGCAAGTATTGAAATACAAACAAATACGTTAACAAATTGGGTCTTGAGTTATTGACCTATTAATCATGAAATTAAAAGATAGCACATAAATAAAATTTCCTTATGATATAACACCTAAATGTACCAGGATTTGTCAGTGACTGTCAGTTGAACATAGTTTGTCATCGGTGTTATTTGGAGTAAAATCCCATATATATCCCACAAGCATTAGATTTATAAAGATATGAAAGTGTGACATGACTGTGGGAGTGTTGTGGAAAATTCATGACAGGGAAATATGAAAACGTTATTATTTCGTGAGTGTTGTATGTGTTGTTAAATGCTCATCCACAGAAAGAAACATAAATTTGTACGTTAACCAACTGTAGATTATTGACACGTCTATGATCGAAAAGAAATATATGTGGAGATCTGCGCTGTCACAATATAACATACATTGTATTTGGGCATGGCAGATTTTACAGCAACGGTATAATACGCAAAGGGAAACCACTCCCATCTTGCGTAAAAACCAAGATTAGCTGCCCTTGAGTTATTGAAAAGGTCATGGCCACTGCTAGTCGCATGCAGACATCTTTCGTTACTATCCTTTCCTTGTTTATCAAAAAGGTATGATGTTCATAATTTTTCCAGCACTGAATCGGGTGAGAATTGTACTCTATGATATCGACTCGATAATGATGTTGTTCACTACCTCGAATAACGGTATTTCAGACGTTAAATCGATGTTGCATTCTCCGTGTTGTTGAAGTGTCGAGGCGAACCATACAGTTTTGTGCAATATGAAAGCAATGCCCAAACGTAAAGCTAATTATTTGCGTGAAACTGACACCAACTTGAACGCCATTTTGCTACTGACTACAATGATCTTAGCTCCTTACAATTGGTTCCGACCAATTGTAAGTTTTGATTGTAACTTACAATGATCTTAGCCTACAATCGCTTTGTGCAAGTGGATGGCGATTGTAGCCGAAGCCTAAGATCGCGATCTTAAGGATTTACAATAATTGTAGCTCTAAGATCGTTTTGTGCAAGTGGGCCCTGAACATTACTCAAATCATGACCCGATAGTTTATACAAGTCGCTTAATAACTATAGTCGTTCATAATTTATATAACTGGTTGTGAAAAAGAGTGTTCACAAATACATAATATTCATGATGTAGTCATTTCACATTTCATTCCTAGGTTGGAACAACAAGAGACTGATAAATGTCCATCTCTGTTACGGATATTGGCGACAAGAACATAGTATGTGCACATTCTAAGATGATTATTTGGGGAACGTTAGTTCGTCAGAAAGACGAAATATTACAGTGGGGCACAAGTGGTAAGCAGCAGTTCCTGTTTTGTCAGGGGTTGTGGGATAGCCTAGTGGTTAAAGCTTTCGCTCGTCACGCCTAAGACCAGGGTTCGATTCTCCTCTTAGGTACAATGTGTGAAGCCCTTTTCTGGTGTCCCCCGCCGTGATATTGCGGGAATATAAAGTGTCGAAACACCATGCTCAATGGCTCTTAGTTTGTCGGGAACTCGTTTAGGCGGGCTGCCAATCATAACAAATGCGTTATGGTCAAAATAGTAGTAAAAAAAACACGAGACATGACGTCAAGGTGTGTGCTAAGACTTGCGTTCAGGTTATCATTAAGTATAGACGCCTAAGTCAGGGACATTACAGGTTAATTTTGTAAGATAAACGGTAGCAATCAGCTGAAAACTCTACAATTATAGAGGTTTTTTTGGTTGTTATATTGATAGACATGGGTCTTCTAATCACAAATTAGAAATGGTCACGGCGCAATGGCTTCACGATGCAGTACTTCGGTATTAATGTTAAACTGAGGGATTGTATCTGCGTGGGACAGTACAGACACACACACACACACACACACACACACACACACACACACGCAAAAGTACACGCATATGCACACATCGACGTTTATCTATTATCATTACGTTTATTTATTCTACTGTATGTCTGTATGTAGCTAGATAACGGTAAACGAATCTACATTACGGCGTCACTCTGTGTAATAAAAAGGAAGTTGTTGTCAATAAATTTATATGTTTCATTATTGACTCACTAACTTCTAAACCAACTTAAAACAAATGATATCTAGCGACACAGTTTAGTGTTTTGTTGAATTCAACTTATGAAAGAACTCATCAAACTTTTTCACTGAAATGCTACTAATTATCGATTTTGAATCTTTTGATTATTACTGACCAAAATTAGTCAAGCCTGTAATTACTTCATTCATATATACATATTTTATCAAACACCAATTATCCACAGAAAAATTTGTAATTCGTAACAGGAGTCATCTGAATATGAACGCTAGAGGTATTTGGGGGGATTGTTGTGAGCTCCTCACACCGAACGAGTGAAAAGATGCCTTCTGTTTGACCCGTGAAGATCCGGGCAAGAATAGGTCTTCAGTAACCCATGCTTGTCGTAAGAGGAGAAAAACGAGAATGGGTGAGAAGACCCGCTTGACTCATGTCACCGTATCCCACTTTCGTAGATCGATGCTCATGCTGTTGAACATTGGGTTGTCTGGTCCAGACTCGATTATTCACAAACCGCAGCCATATAGCTGGAATATTGCTGACAGCATCGTTAAACAACAAACCAAATTTCGTTCAAAACCGCTTTGATCCGCTGTCTTTGAGAAGAAAATCAGAAGTGGTGCATTTATCCTTTTGAGCTGACAAACAAAGAAAAATAATCACGACTCGAATTCACGATCATTCCTTGTCTAAATGTGAATGTGACACAAACAATAGGTAAGAAGTATATAATACCTGTTTATTAATACCCACGTGGTTCAAAAGAGGCAAACTGAAGTAAATAAAAACAAAGAACACGTATTATAGCACTATGAAATACACTGCATTGATGCTGTACCGTTGTTGACATAATGACGCACACCATTGTCTACGTCATTGGTAATGACGACACAGTGTGTGCTTTCATTGTAGAAGTCATGTTGAAATGTTACCTATGTTTCCTTTCAATGCAGGCATACCACAGTGCTGCTGATCACAGAAACATTTTGTTTCGTACAATCATTTTGACAGTCACATGTCTTTATTATACAAGTGTATCGGCTTCCCAATTCATACTAAACATCCTTGTCAAGCGTTAATATGAAACAAAGCATGACGTTATGGAATACGTCATCATCCACGTCACGCCTTGTGCCAGCTGCTGTAAGCCTTCCCTTTCACAAGTTTGGCAGTGTGTCTGTTCTCGTGGGTCATTTCCCATTTCTCCATATGGGGACCTTGAATTGTTGTCTCGAATTCGTCCTCCTGCAACAGATGAGGTCAATATATAAGTTATATCAAAAGGCTACCACAGCCTGAACTTATCTACAATCACTACCAAGGTACCTGTCCTTGGTTGTTATTACTTGCACTAATTGCATTAATTAAGATTCACTATTCAGCTTTCAAAGGGCATATTAATATTTCAAGATTGTACACTGGAACTTATCCCTGTGAAGATCCGGATTAGAATTGGTGTTCAACAACCATTGTCATAAGAGGCGACTAACTGGATTGCCTGGTACAGACTCGATTATTTACAGAACTCCATATATCTAGAATATTAATTGCTCGGTTAAACAACAAAGCAACCAGCTTAACTTGTGTTGACTGAGAGACTCTTTAGATAAGAATGTTTTATGAGAGGTCAGATGATTTAACTTAGAATAATGTACTTTACGGCATTGGCTCTTTTATCGGGGATTCGAATCATGAGTCATGTGGGTATTCTTCAGCTTGAGGATATAAGATATGTTATCATGCAATGTGTCATAGGACGACAATCTACCCCACTCATACAAAAATAAACATGACTAAGTTATTTGCTTGATAAGGTTACGTTGAAATTTCAATGCATGGTTGAATTCACAATTTATTTTGTTTGTTCTTCTTTTCAAAACATACGCTACTTATTACCGTTATTTCACATTTTTATCCACTCTTATATACATGGCGCTCTATTCGTATGTGATATTGCTGCTATGAGCCCATGCATGTTTCCATATTCACTTCTATCTTTACTCTGTTTCCACCTCTACTTGTATGTTTCCTATGTTTACTTTGTTTACACATTCCCCTCCATGTTTACAATGTTTCCCCATTCCTGCACGTTTACTAGGTTTCCACACTATGTTTACTACGTTTCCACATTCCCCTCTATGTTTACTATGTTTGCACTCTCCCCTCTATGTTTGCTGCTTCCACCATCTAATCTATGTTCACTATGTTTCCACCTTCACCTCCATTATTACTACCTTTCCACATTCCCTTAGACTGTGTTTACACATTCCCCTCCATGTTTACTATGTTTACACATTCTCCTCCATGTTTACTATGTTTCCAACTGCACCTCTATGTTTACTAGGTTTCCACATTCCCGCCCGTGTTTACTATGTTTTCACGTGTCTGTAAATACTAACCGCCACCGTTTTATAATTTTTACTAATTCCTTGTTTGGCTCATTCATAAAATAGACTAAATAAACACTACCTCAGCTTTCTTTTCGTTTAGGGCTTCTTCGGCCGCCACGTGTCTGTCCACAGATATAAATGGGCTCCAGTCAATCTTGTAGTTCGGTTTGGATGGATCTCTCATCAGGATTCCCTCCTTGAGACCATAGAAGCCAACAGGTTTAGCAGGATCCTGCCAACGGAGGTCCAAGCTCCACCGGATCTCGTTGGAAACATTCGCCAGACTGAATAGATATATTTCATTATTACATAAATTAGGCAAACAAGTCTTATGTGTTAAATAGGTAAATGCACGTATAGTGCATGTGCCACATGTATTGTGGTGTGATTATATAGTGCGTTTCTTGTGTAGGTACTATATTACCTTCTGTGAGGGATCATGTTGTTTATTAGAAGCATTCCGCCATAGGGAATTGGGCAGAGCTTAATGTCTTTGTCCAGATCCACACCTGGAACATTACAGCATAGTCTTAGATTAACTCACCTAACCTCGGCTGATGTCCGATCACCATCAAACCCAACATAATTAACAGTTCGGTAATGTCAAACTATTTTGATTAATGAGAAACCCCATTCAAAACTGATTTCAAATAAAGAAACCACAACAGGTATGGTTTCCTTGTGACGAGGTAAGGTGGGACCCGATTTCGCACTTGTAAAAGGTTACAGGCAATGGGTTTTTTCACACATCCAATTCATTATACAACCCTCAAGCACTGAAAATGTGTTTCTATAAAACACAAAATAGTGGTTTGCTCAAAATGCTTTTTCAGTAAGAATGAGATTCATTATCTTGATCTGCTTAGAATGCAATGAAACAAGATTGAGAGTCAAAGCTTACCTAGTGTTTTGACCATCTCCTCTTCCGAAAGTTCCACATACCACGTGTCCGCCCAGCAGCAGGTGTGACGGCAGATGCGACCTGGTCGGTGACCACCGGATACGACCTGTGGACGGAGAACGTGGAATTCAGTCAAGGATATGTACTGGTATACCAAAACTTCGTGAGTGACTGACTGAGAGAGTCTGTATTTTGATTGAAGGTAACCGGGGAATTTGGACACATGACAAGCGCACCGTGACTCATTATCAGGTTTTACGTATTTGGAAATTGATATGCTTGAGATAACACAGCATAATAATGGACTAAATACAAAATATGTAGCATTAGGTACCGATACCAACCTCCATACATCCATTTGTTTCATTGGCATCTAAAAGAGGAATCCAAGCAGTTGGTTGTAGCACTTTGTAAGAGTCGTTGTCAAGGTAACCAGAATCTTAAATGAAAAAAATATCACTAATACCACATTGTCAACATTGTTACAATAATGGTAACCAATATTTGTTTCTAAAGGAAGCCGTAGCGAGCTTCCGATAATTATAAGGTGAACGACCACTATTTACTGAAGTATACAGACTGAGTACTTATTTACCTTGATGCCATGGAACGGTAGTGGCGTTGTTCCTTGGAGTTTTAGTCCGCAGGTTCCAAACTGGATGTCCGGCAATTTTAGGTCCAATCAATTGTTCAACCAAATTCAAGAGTCGTTCATTGCTCCAAACTTCACGGAAAGCCTATAGTTCGAAAGAAAATACACACTGTTTAATGACGTTTAATGAATAGCATAATAGTCAAACTGAAGAGAGCCTATCACCCAAAAGTTAATAACGCTTTTCAACTTTTAAATTACATATCTACCTACCGGAGGCAGAACGCCAGCTTTGTGTAAGAGTATATTTGCACCGGGGAACTCTTTTTCAATAAACGACAAGCGCTCGAACAATCCTTTGTCCTTGTATAAATCTGAAAAGATACATACACGATTGAACATATTGTGGGCTGAGATAGATCATTTTGTTGAACATTAACTTCGTACTAGTTGTATGGTCTGACTATTTAAAAACTTGTTATCGAAATAATATCAATAATACAGAGGTTCTAAATCAATCACTTTGGCACAATAACCATATTTTGATTGGTGGCAAACGGTCTGTCACAGGAACTTGGAAGAAAAAGAAATCTTTGCTTAATAAATGTAGTAAATGGGGCTGGTAATATACTGTCTTTGTACTGAATTATAAATATGATATAGATATTGATTCCTTTCATACCAAGGACTTTCAGTTCAATATTTAAAGAGTGCATTTTAACGTAACAGTGATGTATGTCTTGCCGGTGATTAGAAACAGTCAAGTACTGCGGTAGACGTTTCCCATACACAGTACTGCGTATACTTATATACATGTAATCATCTGCTGGAGATGTGGGTAACGTAATATGACTAATAAACTGCATGTTACCATAGGCAGTCAAACATACACGAAGTGCGATTTATATACAATACGAAACAACACTATGCAACTATGCCTACTTAAGTATAAATGGCATCTGCAGAGAAATAGTGGATAATGTACAATCAGATATAGCCACACCTGTAATCATCATCTATGTATTATGTACCTATGTCTACTTATGTATCTGCAAGGAATAATGGTCAATGTAGTATTAACCTATGCCCCATGCCAGCCACATATAGTCAAACCTGTAACTATTATCTATTTATGTATACCTTGTATTTGTAAATATCTATTCATGTTTATAATATCATGTAAACATATGCTGGGAAACATACCTATATTGGTAATGTTCCCAGCGGAGAGACTCTGAAATAAGTCTTCTCCTCGTGCAAATCTAAACATGCATACCATCAATGTGATACCTGTGGGCCCACGTATGAAACAGTATGTACACATGTCATGTACTTGCGAAACAGACATTGTGCTCAGGAATAGGCAATTCAAATTTACTTTAAAGAAGTAGCATACTTTTTATTTTGCCTCCTTTGTACAACTTCTGAGCTAGGTCCTCAACTAGCTCTTCTATGGCTTCTCTGCAAGGGTCTAGTTCCTCCTTGGAGAAGAACTTTTCCACTACCAGATAACCCTGGAACACAACACAATAGAATATCACAAGTCACGGTTTTCTGATTCCATCGACAGTCATAATTTCAACAGGTAACAAATGCGCCACATATCATTGTAGTAAATATTAGAGATCACATTCTCATACCCCTCCCATGAAATCATGGTTAAACTATTTACGTTTTGTCAAAAGGACACCGCGTGATTAAGGCAGAGATGAAAAGTACCGATATATGACCAGAAATTATTGAGAATTTTAGGAATATGTTTAATTTGATTTCTAGTAGAAACAGCCTTGACCAAGTGCTTGGTTTCATTCAAGAGAGACAACTCCGTTAATCCTTTTCATTAGTTTGTGAAGGGTTATCACCCTTTGTTTACTTGGTAGCGGACGGCATTTTCAGTGATCCTCAGTATGGAAGATTTAGAGAAGAGGAAGTTGATTTTAGAGTATCATAACAAGGACATCAAATCAGCTAGAGATTTCAATTAGAACAGGCATCCCTTTGTCCACTGTTAATCATGTTTGAAAAATATTGCAAATGAATATGGCAGTGAGAACAAGGGAGGCTCTGAAAATTGACTGTCGGTGACAGGAGGCAGCCTGGTATTTATGTTTCTAAAATCAAATGAAGGAGTTTAGAAAACTGGACTGGAATCTCGAATCTCTACCATGTACAGCGATAGTTGTGTCTTCACTTGCTGTATACAAACCGATGCCATATCAATTTCCTATTTCTTTACATTTAAATGGACATATTTGATAGATTTTCACCATAAAATTCATTTCGCTAAAAACAAAAGTATGCTGCAAGTGTTACGTATATGTGCTGTGTTTTTGTATCAAGAATAACTGTTCTTTTTCTGAGTTTTTCATAGAACTGGAATATTTGTGTTGTGAAGTAAGTTTCTCCGAAATAGTGAATAAAATACCTTTTCGAAATAATGATCAACTTGAGCTTTTGTCAGTTGCCCTGGCTTGGCTTCAGTTGGCTGAGGTGGAGGAACAGTGAAAACCTCGGGGTAGGCTTCATCACAGTCCCCAGGGTAGCGGGTCACAGTCGTCGTTGTCGTAGTCATGTTGGAGCCTGAGATGTAAATGCCGTGTCACGAGGATGAGACTAGTATTACCACAGTAGTAGCGAGGACGGTGATAAGCCAGGTGTTTGTATTTTATCTGTAATTCTGCGACCTTGACCTAATAGTTACTGATCGACACCACTCGCATTAGATATGAATGGTACAGATGAAGTTGATGCGGTGAAACGCAATGTCCATTTGTTCACAGGTGAAACAATCCGCATCTGAATGACCTAAGATGGTTATGTAAGAGTTCGTGCTTTATCGATACGTTTTATACACTTTTGGATGTCGAGGACGTGCCTGACAAAGCGTTGGGGTTTTGACCTACTTTTTAACTGAAGATACCCTAGTTTCCGTTTTACAAGATCGTTTTTCGGTAACGCGTTAATCGTCACTTTAAGCACCTTTTTAACTTTTGATATCATACACCTGTTCCTGTCGCTGTTTCAAGTTCATAGATTTTGGCTCATTATGTTGATCAATTGTTCGAAACATCGCATACATGTAGAAACTATTGCATGTATACTTTACTCAGATAACTACCCGATAATTTATACAAGTAATTTAAAAGACTATAATCGTTTATCATGGATAATAGACTCTATTATCACAAACCTCACATGGATGTACATGATACTTCAGAACTTTACTGAACCTCCCAATGGGAACCACTACCCGACGGACGAAAACAACTTCGCCAGGTTAAGACAACAGGAGACTGATGAATATCTATCTCTGTACATATACGTGTGTGTGTGTGTGTGTTTGTGTGTGTGTGTGTGTGTGTGTGTGTGTGTGTGTGTGTGTAAAAATCTTGAAGTTAACAATTTATATGAATAAAGTCTCTAACCCTGTCTTAGATATGAAAGGAACCGGTGCCAAAATTGGTATGTTTTCCCTCGATCACTGGATGTCAATCTCAACAGCACATCCTATTATCAATCTCAAATCTTAACTCCCTAAAATGGGGTAAACAACTCTTGCTGCCACTAAACGCACCGAGCTGTTGTGTCGCTCTCATCCTAACGAGGTACCCATTAACAGATGAGTTGACTGAGGCACATAGTCCAATTTCACTGCACATTGCTGTACCCGCAACTGGGTGTTCTTTTAAGTGTACAGGATTGTGTACCGTACACTAGAGACTGTGACAACACTGAAAGAGTCTACAACCAAAGCTGGCTGCAAAGTAGTAACATGAAACTATTATCCATAGCAAGGGAACTGTAGCTTCCAAAAAAGCAGACATTTGGAAAATGGGGTTGATCACGGAAATGTATTACAACAGCACTCTCTAGGTTGTCAGAGATGAAATGTTATCTGTTAAAATTTTTTCCTGTCCTGATCACGTTTAGGGACCGTTCGTAATTTATCGGGGGGGGGGGGGGGGGGGTGGGGGGGTGTTCATGTGTTTTGTACATAGAATGCGAGGGGGGAGCTATTTGTTTTGTCCCAAGTATTGAAGGGGGGGGGTGTACCAGATTTGTACAGACAGTTATATAAATCCTCATCACCCCCATGCCCCCCATGACCAATAACTTGTCATCTTTAATCTCTCAGTTAAGGAGGCAACAGATTTGATTGTTGATATTATTTGCATTTAATCGTAGCACGTGCATACAAAGCTCGATGTATGGTGTGTCCCAAGTGTCCAATTAATCGTACGAACAAACAATATTATAAAATGGTTGTTGCATGGCCATCTGGTGGTGAAAATCATTCAAGTGATCAGTCTTGTTTATTAGCCGTATTGCCCCAAAGGGTCTAGCCGTATGCTGTTTTCATTACAGTATAGCAGTTAATACCCTGTTTATTCATAGATAACACACAGCACTCTGTGTCATAACTAATATTTCGGTATACAAACCAACAAAAATGAAAAACATGCACGTCTTTGTTATAATTGTTGCCTACCGCTTTCAGTAATAATTATAAGAGTTGCTTGGTGTACATGTTAGTATTTGTGAGTGATTTTTTTTTTCATGTGTCTAGAGGATCTGACTGTATTATTATGTATTGTTATTCATTCTATTTTATGCATGTTTCCAGTTTTTTGTTCTATTTTGCTTTTTGGTGGAGTGACGGGTTGATATTTATGTTTTTTCTTTAGTTGATATGATATGACTAGAATATTCACACAAGTTATTTTAACACTGACATATACTTTACTTTATCATATTTGTTTAATAGAATTATACTATACCAGGACTGGACGGTGCATTTGTTTTTCCTTGGAATATATCATAAATATAATACTAATATACTATGTTCTGGTAATCATTGTGTGTTGAAGTGTTGCTTGGTGTATATTTGGGAGTTTTAAGTTCATTCATTTATTAACTGGCAATAGGCTAAAGAAATGAATCAGCACGGACACTTAAATAATATAGAGTTTTTGGAGGTAGGCGTGAGCGAAAGAGACAATGTACCGTTGTTCGTAAGCGTCATGTGTGAATTGTTTGTCTTAGATAATACTGCGACGACCTTGATTAACTACCCTTGGATGTTATCTCCACGTGTTCTATCCATGGCATGACAGATGGGCAAGGTATAGTTAATGGACAGCTCTCAACAACCGACTTTTAGAACCTGAGTGCGTGGGTCTGTGTGTATGTGTGTGCATATCCGTAGCTGTCTGTGTGTATGAGTGTGTTTGTGTATGTGTGTGGCTATCTGCATGTCTGAGTGTGTGTTTATACGTGTGGCTATGTGCATGTATCAGTGTCTCTGTTTCTGTTTCTGTCTCTCTGTCTCTATTAGTGCTTCAAACATTGTATATATGTGGGGAATCGAACCCGGGTCTTCGACTTGACGAGCGAACGCTTTAACCATCAGGCTACCTCACCATCGCTAAGGGACAGGTAATTGTGAAGCATTCATTTCTGCCTTTTCTTGAACCTAGTTCTGAAATGTATTTTGTGTTTTGCAAAGGATAAAATATGTCAGATTTACAGAAAATCATATGTCACCTGCTTTTCTCGACCCACGTGGTATGATAGAATTGGTGGATGGGGTGACCGAGTGGTTATGCACTGGCCCGTCACGCCAAAGATGCGGTTCCAAATCCCCACATGGGTATAATCATGTATAAAACCCATTTCTGGTTCCACAGCCGTGATATATCTGGAAATATTGCTAAAAGTGACATAAAACTATACTCACTCTCCGCGACAGTAAATGTGAACATCCGAAATGGCAACACACAGCAATGATAAAATCGTGTGAAATAATCTTAACAGTGCGTAACTAACAATCAGTCTTACTTAACCAGAAAAGTTAAATGCAAGAAAAACATATACAATTAAATCAAGTATATTCCACACACTCAGTCAATGAACTTTCCTTCCCTAATACTATGTTGCATTCGTTCAATCAATCTGAATCTGTGCTATAATATATTCTGGAACGCGTGGGGAAATATATTTACACATTAGATATAACTGATAGTTGCATATTGGTCGTCCTACACATGATAAAGTATTCAAATTAACCATATTTCTAACAAGTACTCGATACGGAAAATGTTTTCCCCTTTCAAAGGTCATGTAACTAGTTGTTACAGCTGAAGGTTGTCGGCTAGATGCGCCTGGTCCAAACTCGTGTGGGCAGGTGGACCGTCATGTTTGAGGCTAGATAAGCCTTGACCTTCACTAGCGCTTATCAGTCTGTCGTAGCTGTATTTGTTTCTAGAACGGCCTGGCGTGGAATAACCTGTTTTATGAATGGACCTGTTTAATCATGACCCGATAGCCCAGTTCAGGCATCATAGAGTCGTGATACTATGTCCGCTATACTACTACTACTATTTATATTGCTGGCAATTCCGTTACCACTACCACTACCACTACCACTACCACTACCACTACCACTACTATCCCTAATGGCCCGGGTTAGAGTATTGATCTACAATAACCCACGCTTGGCTTGTCGTAAGAGGTGACTAACGGGATCGGGCGATCAGGCTCGCTGACTTGGTTGACACATGACATCGGCTCCCAATTGCACATGATCAATGCTCATGCTGTTGATCACTGGGTCCAGACTCGATTATTTACAGACCGCCGCCATACACCTGGAATATTGCTGAGTACGACGTAAAACTAAACCCACTCACTCACTACCACTCCCACCACCACCACTAGCACTACTACTAGCACTACTAATACTAGCACTACTAATACTAATACTAATACTCAGTTTTAACACCTGGTTAACGAGCTACAACAGTTGTCCAAGTTATGACTCACACCTAACATGTAGCCCTTTGACACCTTGTTAATGGGTCTTAATTGATTTAATCAACTCCCCTGTAAAGTGAATAAGAGAACAGAATAACAAAGAATTGTATTGGAGATGATTATTTTTATTCACAATGCATTTGCAAAGTATTATTAAAGTCCCATAACTCCGGTCAGCACAGTGCCACAAGCAAAAAGGTACGATGTCAGCTCACTTCCACACATCATGAACTCAAGTCCAAGATTAACAAGTCTGGCAGAGGTGTCTTCCACTCGTCGACGCTTGGTTGGCTTGTGACCGGATTCAAGCTGCATCACATGTAGTTCTTTCTTAGAGTGTTCAGACTTGAAAAGATTGATCAATTCAAAAATGTTCAAGTGAGTCTTCACTGCTGTTCTGGACAAACTGCTGGTGTAGCCCTCACAGGGGAAATTGTCCTTTGATCCACGTGTCCGGGAAGTATTTACTGAAGTTGCGACACTGGGGCAGGAAAATTGTACAGGCAACAGCGTCATATGGAACGTGGGCAACAGAGAGGACGGAACGTTCAAAGAACATCCAGAAACATCTGCTCACACCATCGCTGGACTTGTAGTCGGTAGAGAGCCCCAATGATTGCACATGGTGGAATAGAGCTGACAAAATAGAATAAACATCCCTGAAGGCTATGTTTGGAAAGACGTCTCTAACCACAAGGTCCTAGGTTCAAGGCACAAATTCATTTCTACAGTTTTTATCGTCAGGAGGCGCAGCAATCTCATGTAAGTTTGTCTAGAAGTGAGCAGAACAATTCAGGCAAGCTTCCGTATGACTGATGTGAATGGATAACATAGACTTGGTAAAACGTCTAAGGGCAGATCTTGAAAGTTTCATCCATCGAAACAGTCTCGCTAACACAAAGTCTGGCAAATCTGAACCGATTCCAAAGATCCATCCAGGATCTGTAGTTTCTCTTCCATATTGAAAACAAGGAATTAAGCTTCAAATCTATACACACTCTAAATAAAACATCCTTCTCTTTCTAACCTCTTTACTTTTACAAACATCCCCAGTGCGTAGTTGATCCTATTAGTTTCTTAAAGTTTCCGGCAAATGGAAACTCACAAGTTACCCACAATCCGGTAAGGCTCCAGTGACTTTCCGTTACCCAAATTCCAGTAGGGGCTCCAGTGACTTTCCGTTACCCAAATTCCAGTAGGGGCTCAAGTGACTTTCCGGTACCCAGATTCCTGTAAGGCTCCAGTGGGTTTCCATTACCCAGATTCCGTTGTTTGCACCGGGTTCCAGTTACCCAGATTCCAAAGAGGTTCCATTGGGTTTCCGCTATCGTCTAATTTGAGTTGGTTTCTGCTACATAATTCAATTAGGTTTCCCGCTGATTTCGGTTTCCATTCAGCACATTAACCATATTCCATAAGTTTCAATAAATATGAATCTGTGTGGCTGTATTTGGTTTTAGTTATTAGCATGCAGTGATTACTATATGCCCAAGTACTGTTTCAGTAGTTAATTAGTTCATTAACTACTAATGATACTAATACTATAATTACTTACTACTACTATTATTCCTTCTTCTGCAACTAGTTCTACTATTGCTGATATTCCTCCTTCAGCTGCCTCTACTTCTTCAACTGATTCTAATTGTTACTTCTTCAACTGTTCTACTATTGTTACTTCTTCAACTGATTCTAATTGTTACTTCTTCAACTGTTCTACTATTGTTACTTCTTCCACTGCTTCTACTATTGTTACTTCTTCAACTGTTCTACTATTGTTACTTCTTCAACTGTTCTACTATTGTTACTTCTTCAACTGCTTCTACTGTTGTTACTTCTTCAACTGTTCTACTATTGTTACTTCTTCAACTGCTTCTACTATTGTTACTTCTTCAACTGTTCTACTGTTGTTACTTCTTCAACTGTTCTACTATTGTTACTTCTTCAACTACTTCTACGACTGTTACTTCTTCAACTGCTTCTACTATTTCTGCTCCTTCTTCAACAACTACAACTACGACTAGTGCTAATGTTGTTACGTCTTTATTAGTTACCACTACTTTGCATGCTATTTCTTCTTCAACTACTTTTACTGTTGCTGCCGTTTCTTCATCCACTACTTCTACTATTGCTACTGCTTCTTCCACTACCTCTCCCTGCGCTGTCGGTCAGACGCAGCAATATTCCACTTATATGACTGCGGTCTGTAAATAATCGAGTCTGAACCAGACAATCCGGTGTTCGTAAGTAAGATCTAGGCAGTTGGGGCACGATGCCATGTGGCAACCAAGTCAGCGGGTCTGACCACCCGATCCCATTAGTCGCCTCTTACGACACAGTATGCGTTGCTAAAATCAATTCTAATCAAGATCTTCACGGGTATAATTTCATTTGTGTCATTATTCTTACATTTTCACGACTGAATTTCAACGTTACTGTCACACAGATATATTTCCATAAAATAGTCTCTACGTTTTCGGCGGAGACCTTTCGAAAGCATCAATATTTATCATTCTGTCAGCTTCTACACTGTATTTACACAGGTCTCTGGCATGTCCAAGGGACGCAACTCGACACACCTAATTGGACTGCCTGACACGAGTGGGCCATCGGTGCCCCAACAATGACGGTTCACGCTTAGTCATACTTGCGACTGAAAATATTCCCTTCAATAGCATGAGAATGCAATCGATCTTGCGTGGGATAAGCACCCATAATTCATTGTCAAGTCATTGACGTGCTTCATAGATAACACTTAAGCACTACTGCTAGTTACTGCGTTTCGTATGTGTGGCTTGAAGCTCCAAAAGATTTGAATTGACCAAGCAACTGGCTATAGTCAGGGTAAGTTTACCGGGGGATTGTTGTTTAAAACCGCAGTCAGCATTATTCCAAGTATATGGTCGCTGTCGGTAAATAATCTAATCAGGGTCAGACAATCCACTGATCCGATACCAAATGTGCCAAACAACTCAGCGAGACTGACCACCCGATTCTGTCATTCGAAACTTACGATAAGCATGAGTTTCTGACGATCAGTTATAGCCCGGATCTACACGTGTACCATACATTTAACAAGTTGGACACATATATACCAGGAACAGAATCGGGTGGAGACCTGAACCTTGCTGTACGCCACGGATGAGTCCATTGCTTGCAGACGTTTCCGCTTTTTACTACAGTCATATCTGCCAGACTTGTAGGAATTAGACCAACAAAGTGCTACTCCATCTATTCCTATTTGATGGTTAGAGACGATCTTTTTATGATCAACAGTTACTGTATCAAATTACCTCCTTCGATATACCTTAGCGAGTGTCACAGTTTTGTGTATCTGCCTTAAAACTTTCGAAATAGCAATAAACAGTTAGCTCGTGAGCAAATGTGTTCAATAAAATGATCTGATGTTGTAACAAATAGACTAATGTGTGATATTTCTTTTGTGTAACGCACTGACAGCAAAATAAGCGCAAGTTTTGAAAAAGTAAGCGTTCGCATGTATGTCTTCTACTTAACAACTTGACAAAACAGAGATGCGTTTCGTTTGCTTTTCAGCATACTATAGTATAACGTCATTTGAATAAAATCAAAAAAACTTTCTACTTCCCTACGAAATATGTTCAAGCAGAGCCGATTGCACAAATGTAACTATATCATGAACATCTGTTTGTTTGTCTGTTTGTCTGTTTGTCTGTTTTTGTTTGTTTAACGACTGACCCAACAAAACCTCAGCTATATGCCAGTTGCTTGTAAACAATCTAGACTGTACGGACTGCCCAGTGACTGGTAAAAGGATATTGTGTTTACGAGCCACTATCGAAAAGTATTGACGCTTTGAAAAAGTGAGCGTATCCTTTCCCAACAATGGCACCCGTCATAAACGTATGACTAACCTAGGTTGTTCGCCTAAACAAACAGGGATATGTGGAAGACTAAAGTGGTTAAAGCGTTGGCCGGTAACACCGAAGACCCTGGTAAAGTTTGTGAAGCCTATTTTCTGGTCTCGCACGCCCTGATATCGCCAGAATAGTGCTACAACATCGTAAAAACCAAGGTTCTCAAATTATGATAACCATAAAAAAGAAGACAAAATTCTCTCTTGCACATACACTGTACGCGTACAATCATGATAACCATGTTCCAACGCGGTACGTCTCCCATTTAAGACACCGAAGAAAGTGTCGTCTGCGCACTGTATTACAAGATGTTGTATATGAAAAAAACGTCAAACATTGTACTTACGTTTGCCTCGAAGTAGAAGCTGTATGCATTATTTTTCGGTTTGTCGAATTTCGGATATTCAATATTTCTTATTTAAGATACTAATACGTATGTTAACAACTATACAAATAAATTATCTTTTGAGCGCAGATTTGGTTTTGTGGTTTTTAGTTCAATGATGTCTTGTCCCAGCTGTCGTCACGATAAGTTAGAGGAAAGTAGCTTTCACCAATCTATGGTTGAATTGATTGACACGAAACTAGTCATGCGTGCCTGAGGCAACAGTCTAAATCAGTAATACAGAATTTATAATAACACTATTATTACTTTGGCTGGTCATGGAAAGGTCATTGTTCCACAACGATTGATACCATGACTTTGTTACAGAGGGAAAATATTTTAATGCAAAAGCTCTTGACATTGTTGCTGTTTGTGTTTACGCGTGCGTGTGCGTGTGTGTGTGAGTGTGTGTGTGTGTGTTCGCTTCAGCTACAGTGCCATTGCTCCAAACTGATTACACGTTGTAAGACAGGCGCCCAGACAGCCAGTCGTGTATTCATACACATGTGCATGCAAGCCTGCAAGCATTCGGCCAGGTGGACTTGCTTAAGCTTTATATATTAACTGATATACGACCAAACGAGGTATGGAATCCACTTCATCACAGCATAACAGGTGTATGTCCACGGTTGTTATTTGAATATCTTTTGCCGAGATTTGTTTTGACAACATAGCAAGGTTACCTGTGACGCCCTAAACTCGCTACACTTTCATCCGCTTTATTACAAATGGCCCTATCTCTCGATGAGCGTACATTTACGGCAATGAAACTAGGTGGGGCCTTAAGTAGAATATTATTAACACCCTCTATTGAGAACACGAGGGTCAATGACACATGGTTACACATCGTGAGTGAAATGGTAAGCATTGTGAGATTGATTTGCAAGCTATCACCAGGGTATGGTTCGCCCCGATGGGTTATACTGAACGTGTCTAGAAGCCTCCCACTTGACAGTAATGACGCGTTGAGTGTCAAGTAATAACATCAAGTTAACTGGAACCCGGACCATAACAGAATCTTTCCGTGAAGACAATAAACAACAAAGAACTCTGAGATTAGGGGGAAATAACCAATACAGATAAAGATACTCTGCCCATCACTGTTCAAAGATTCCAAAGAGCGTCCAACACGTCTCTCTCATAAGCTGATCAAGGTTACAGTGATCAGTATAACTCAAAGATCACAAAGAGCGTCCAACACGTCTCTCTCATAAGCTGATCAAGGTTACAGTGATCAGTATAACTCAAAGATCACAAAGAGCGTCCAACACGTCTCTCTCATAAGCTGATCAAGGTTACAGTGATCAGTATAACTCAAAGATCACAAAGAGCGTCCAACACGTCTCTCTCATAAGCTGATCAAGGTGACAGTGATCAGTATAACTCAAAGATCACAAAGAGCGTCCAACACGTCTCTCTCATAAGCTGATCAAGGTGACAGTGATCAGTATAACTCAAAGATCACAAAGAGCGTCCAACACGTCTCTCTCATAAGCTGATCAAGGTTACAGTGATCAGTATAACTCAAAGATCACAAAGAGCGTCCAACACGTCTCTCTCATAAGCTGATCAAGGTGACAGTGATCAGTATAACTCAAAGATCACAAAGAGCGTCCAACACGTCTCTCTCATAAGCTGATCAAGGTGACAGTGATCAGTATAACTCAAAGATCACAAAGAGCGTCCAACACGTCTCTCTCATAAGCTGATCAAGGTGACAGTGATCAGTATAACTCAAAGATCACAAAGAGCGTCCAACACGTCTCTCTCATAAGCTGATCAAGGTTACAGTGATCAGTATAACTCAAAGATCACAAAGAGCGTCCAACACGTCTCTCTCATAAGCTGATCAAGGTGACAGTGATCAGTATAACTCAAAGATCACAAAGAGCGTCCAACACGTCTCTCTCATAAGCTGATCAAGGTTACAGTGATCAGTATAACTCAAAGATCACAAAGAGCGTCCAACACGTCTCTCTCATAAGCTGATCAAGGTGACAGTGATCAGTATAACTCAAAGATCACAAAGAGCGTCCAACACGTCTCTCTCATACGCTGATCAAGGTGACAGTGATCAGTATAACTCAAAGATCACAAAGAGCGTCCAACACGTCTCTCTCATACGCTGATCAAGGTTACAGTGATCAGTATAACTCAAAGATCACAAAGAGCGTCCAACACGTCTCTCTCATAAGCTGATCAAGGTGACAGTGATCAGTATAACTCAAAGATCACAAAGAGCGTCCAACACGTCTCTCTCATAAGCTGATCAAGGTGACAGTGATCAGTATAACTCAAAGATCACAAAGAGCGTCCAACACGTCTCTCTCATAAGCTGATCAAGGTTACAGTGATCAGTATAACTCAAAGATCACAAAGAGCGTCCAACACGTCTCTCTCATAAGCTGATCAAGATGACAGTGATCAGTATAACTCAAAGATCACAAAGAGCGTCCAACACGTCTCTCTCATAAGCTGATCAAGGTGACAGTGATCAGTATAACTCAAAGATCACAAAGAGCGTCCAACACGTCTCTCTCATAAGCTGATCAAGGTTACAGTGATCAGTATAACTCAAAGATCACAAAGAGCGTCCAACACGTCTCTCTCATAAGCTGATCAAGGTTACAGTGATCAGTATAACTCAAAGATTCCAAAGAGCGTCCAACACGTCTCTCTCATACGCTGATCAAGGTGACAGTGATCAGTATAACTCAAAGATCACAAAGAGCGTCCAACACGTCTCTCTCATAAGCTGATCAAGGTTACAGTGATCAGTGTAACTCTCAAAGATCACAAAGAGCGTCCAACACGTCTCTCTCATAAGCTGATCAAGGTGACAGTGATCAGTATAACTCAAAGATCACAAAGAGCGTCCAACACGTCTCTCTCATAAGCTGATCAAGGTGACAGTGATCAGTATAACTCAAAGATCACAAAGAGCGTCCAACACGTCTCTCTCATAAGCTGATCAAGGTTACAGTGATCAGTATAACTCAAAGATCACAAAGAGCGTCCAACACGTCTCTCTCATACGCTGATCAAGGTGACAGTGATCAGTATAACTCAAAGATCACAAAGAGCGTCCAACATGTCTCTCTCATAAGCTGATCAAGGTTACAGTGATCAGTATAACTCAAAGATCACAAAGAGCGTCCAACACGTCTCTCTCATAAGCTGATCAAGGTGACAGTGATCAGTATAACTCAAAGATCACAAAGAGCGTCCAACACGTCTCTCTCATAAGCTGATCAAGGTTACAGTGATCAGTATAACTCAAAGATCACAAAGAGCGTCCAACACGTCTCTCTCATAAGCTGATCAAGGTGACAGTGATCAGTATAACTCAAAGATTCCAAAGAGCGTCCAACACGTCTCTCTCATAAGCTGATCAAGGTGACAGTGATCAGTATAACTCAAAGATCACAAAGAGCGTCCAACACGTCTCTCTCATAAGCTGATCAAGGTGACAGTGATCAGTATAACTCAAAGATCACAAAGAGCGTCCAACACGTCTCTCTCATAAGCTGATCAAGGTTACAGTGATCAGTATAACTCAAAGATCACAAAGAGCGTCCAACACGTCTCTCTCATACGCTGATCAAGGTTACAGTGATCAGTATAACTCAAAGATCACAAAGAGCGTCCAACACGTCTCTCTCATAAGCTGATCAAGGTTACAGTGATCAGTATAACTCAAAGATCACAAAGAGCGTCCAACACGTCTCTCTCATAAGCTGATCAAGGTGACAGTGATCAGTATAACTCAAAGATCACAAAGAGCGTCCAACACGTCTCTCTCATAAGCTGATCAAGGTGACAGTGATCAGTATAACTCAAAGATCACAAAGAGCGTCCAACACGTCTCTCTCATAAGCTGATCAAGGTTACAGTGATCAGTATAACTCAAAGATCACAAAGAGCGTCCAACACGTCTCTCTCATACGCTGATCAAGGTTACAGTGATCAGTATAACTCAAAGATTCCAAAGAGCGTCCAACACGTCTCTCTCATAAGCTGATCGAGGTGACAGTGATCAGTATAACTCAAAGATCACAAAGAGCGTCCAACACGTCTCTCTCATAAGCTGATCAAGGTGACAGTGATCAGTATAACTCAAAGATCACAAAGAGCGTCCAACACGTCTCTCTCATAAGCTGATCAAGGTGACAGTGATCAGTATAACTCAAAGATCACAAAGAGCGTCCAACACGTCTCTCTCATAAGCTGATCAAGGTTACAGTGATCAGTATAACTCAAAGATTCCAAAGAGCGTCCAACACGTCTCTCTCATACGCTGATCAAGGTGACAGTGATCAGTATAACTCAAAGATCACAAAGAGCGTCCAACACGTCTCTCTCATAAGCTGATCAAGGTTACAGTGATCAGTGTAACTCTCAAAGATCACAAAGAGCGTCCAACACGTCTCTCTCATAAGCTGATCAAGGTGACAGTGATCAGTATAACTCAAAGATCACAAAGAGCGTCCAACACGTCTCTCTCATAAGCTGATCAAGGTTACAGTGATCAGTATAACTCAAAGATCACAAAGAGCGTCCAACACGTCTCTCTCATACGCTGATCAAGGTTACAGTGATCAGTATAACTCAAAGATTCCAAAGAGCGTCCAACACGTCTCTCTCATAAGCTGATCGAGGTGACAGTGATCAGTATAACTCAAAGATCACAAAGAGCGTCCAACACGTCTCTCTCATAAGCTGATCAAGGTGACAGTGATCAGTATAACTCAAAGATCACAAAGAGCGTCCAACACGTCTCTCTCATAAGCTGATCAAGGTGACAGTGATCAGTATAACTCAAAGATCACAAAGAGCGTCCAACACGTCTCTCTCATAAGCTGATCAAGGTTACAGTGATCAGTATAACTCAAAGATTCCAAAGAGCGTCCAACACGTCTCTCTCATACGCTGATCAAGGTGACAGTGATCAGTATAACTCAAAGATCACAAAGAGCGTCCAACACGTCTCTCTCATAAGCTGATCAAGGTTACAGTGATCAGTGTAACTCTCAAAGATCACAAAGAGCGTCCAACACGTCTCTCTCATAAGCTGATCAAGGTGACAGTGATCAGTATAACTCAAAGATCACAAAGAGCGTCCAACACGTCTCTCTCATAAGCTGATCAAGGTGACAGTGATCAGTATAACTCAAAGATCACAAAGAGCGTCCAACACGTCTCTCTCATAAGCTGATCAAGGTTACAGTGATCAGTATAACTCAAAGATCACAAAGAGCGTCCAACACGTCTCTCTCATACGCTGATCAAGGTGACAGTGATCAGTATAACTCAAAGATCACAAAGAGCGTCCAACATGTCTCTCTCATAAGCTGATCAAGGTTACAGTGATCAGTATAACTCAAAGATCACAAAGAGCGTCCAACACGTCTCTCTCATAAGCTGATCAAGGTGACAGTGATCAGTATAACTCAAAGATCACAAAGAGCGTCCAACACGTCTCTCTCATAAGCTGATCAAGGTTACAGTGATCAGTATAACTCAAAGATCACAAAGAGCGTCCAACACGTCTCTCTCATAAGCTGATCAAGGTTACAGTGATCAGTATAACTCAAAGATTCCAAAGAGCGTCCAACACGTCTCTCTCATAAGCTGATCAAGGTGACAGTGATCAGTATAACTCAAAGATCACAAAGAGCGTCCAACACGTCTCTCTCATAAGCTGATCAAGGTGACAGTGATCAGTATAACTCAAAGATCACAAAGAGCGTCCAACACGTCTCTCTCATACGCTGATCAAGGTTACAGTGATCAGTATAACTCAAAGATCACAAAGAGCGTCCAACACGTCTCTCTCATACGCTGATCAAGGTTACAGTGATCAGTATAACTCAAAGATCACAAAGAGCGTCCAACACGTCTCTCTCATAAGCTGATCAAGGTTACAGTGATCAGTATAACTCAAAGATCACAAAGAGCGTCCAACACGTCTCTCTCATAAGCTGATCAAGGTGACAGTGATCAGTATAACTCAAAGATCACAAAGAGCGTCCAACACGTCTCTCTCATAAGCTGATCAAGGTGACAGTGATCAGTATAACTCAAAGATCACAAAGAGCGTCCAACACGTCTCTCTCATAAGCTGATCAAGGTTACAGTGATCAGTATAACTCAAAGATCACAAAGAGCGTCCAACACGTCTCTCTCATACGCTGATCAAGGTTACAGTGATCAGTATAACTCAAAGATTCCAAAGAGCGTCCAACACGTCTCTCTCATAAGCTGATCGAGGTGACAGTGATCAGTATAACTCAAAGATCACAAAGAGCGTCCAACACGTCTCTCTCATAAGCTGATCAAGGTGACAGTGATCAGTATAACTCAAAGATCACAAAGAGCGTCCAACACGTCTCTCTCATAAGCTGATCAAGGTGACAGTGATCAGTATAACTCAAAGATCACAAAGAGCGTCCAACACGTCTCTCTCATAAGCTGATCAAGGTGACAGTGATCAGTATAACTCAAAGATCACAAAGAGCGTCCAACACGTCTCTCTCATAAGCTGATCAAGGTGACAGTGATCAGTATAACTCAAAGATCACAAAGAGCGTCCAACACGTCTCTCTCATAAGCTGATCAAGGTGACAGTGATCAGTATAACTCAAAGATCACAAAGAGCGTCCAACACGTCTCTCTCATAAGCTGATCAAGGTGACAGTGATCAGTATAACTCAAAGATCACAAAGAGCGTCCAACACGTCTCTCTCATAAGCTGATCAAGGTTACAGTGATCAGTATAACTCAAAGATCACAAAGAGCGTCCAACACGTCTCTCTCATAAGCTGATCAAGGTTACAGTGATCAGTATAACTTCGAAACGGTTCACAACAGAATGAGTGAGTGAGTGGTTACACTGCTTTTAGCAATATTCCAGTGATATCACGGTGGGGGACTTCCCGATGGGCTTCCCAAACTGTACCCATGTGGGGAATCGTAGTCGGGTTTACGGCATGACGAGCTAACGCTTTAACCGTTAGACTATCCCACCGCTCCGGTTCACAATAGACCTGTTCCAATGTGAATCATCACGCACAACAGTTATGTCCGACACAAGTCTTTATTTAGCTTGTATTATATATCATAGTTATACGATCAGGGTTAGAACTGATGTTCAACAACCCTAAGAGGCGACTAACGGGACCGGGTGGTCAGGCTCGCTGACTTGGTTAACACAAGTCGTCATATCCCATATGATGCTTGTGATGTTGAGCACTGGATTGGCTGGTCCACATTCCGCTGCCTGTGACGTTAAACAGCAATATGATGAATCAATTGATTAGATTCAGATGAACAGTTTACATAACTTTTGCATGTGTTTGTGACAGATGCTAGCCACTGGATTTGGATACACTCATCTTTTCGTGAATACTGATATCACCACTGTTTGATAGTAAGTTATAAACACAATAAGCAATGGAAGAATTTTGTTGCTTTCCTTCAGACTTCAACATAATGAACGTATACACAGTATAATTATTTCCTTGTATGTAATATCAATTATCCATTGGGAAATAATGATCCATTGGGAAATAATGCACGTATACACAGTATAATAAGTTCCTTGTATGTAATATCAATTATCCATTGGGAAATAATGATCCATTGGGAAATATTGAACGTATACACAGTATAATAAGTTCCTTGTATGTAATATCAACTATCCATCGGAAAATAATGAACCCATACACGCTATAATACGTTCCTTGTATACGATATCTATTTATCAATTGGACAATAATCAGGCACAAGAGGGATATTGTTGAATGTAAGCTAAACACTATTATATAGTAAAATTACACAATCAAGAACTGGGTGTTTTGAATGAAGTGGTTAAACATTAGTCCAGTAAACTGGGTTGTTACCATGAACCAGTACATTCCAGTACATTCACCAGTACATGTACATTCAACATCGATTAATGCTTAAAACACTACGCCAAACACAGGAATCCCACACTTCAAACAACTTACGATGACATGTTTCATATCAGAAGACACTCATTTACGACATATTCCTTCACTCACTCCTAAACATACCATCGCAGTAACGTTTCCCCAGCAAGCGACTTGCATTGAATTCTGAAGTTTTACTTAACGTCTGTGTGATATTCTTGACTCCTAAATACCCACATATAGCCATTGCAGGGGTGCTTTAATACATGCCATGTTACTGTTCACATAAATCACATTATCACATAAATATATTATCACATAAAACATATCGAGTATCAACGTTCTTCTCGAAATTGACATTCATTATCATATTCAACTGAACAGGTATGAACCTTTGAACAAGGCCGAAACCTTCAATCCAATCGAAGATATTCCGTTTGTAGAAGCCCCTTTGTAATCCACAACACAGCATAAAACAACTTTTCAGCTCGTTCAAACAGCCATTTATCGGCGTGGAAGAATGTGCTCAAAAGGCTGACATTAACGTCTTTATGTTGTAGGTGTAAACTGTGACTATCGTGTTATGCTACCAATAGTGGCACAGGAGATTTGTATTGTCTGTCATTGTGATGGTCATTTGGCCATTCATCTAATCCTCAATGGAACTCAGACAACAGTAACTAATGTTCCGTTATTTTGGCAACGAACATGACGATAGTGTCAGTGTGGTACCGTTAGATTTCGGAGTTAATGTAACACAGCAGTCACCATCAGCCATGGCAGGTGTAGTGGAGAGTTTGAAGGCAGCTCCCCTTCTGAAACGAATCATTTTCATTCTGGTTTTAGTAACTCAGCTTTTTAACTGGGTTTCTTTCACAACCGCCGCCTGGGCCCGCCGCTTCACCACACTGCCCAGGAACGGCGACAACTACATCGGATATGGCTTATGGAGAGGTTGTTCAAATGTGGCAACGGCAGGCAGTCCCATCCCAACGTGTTTTTCATTAGATGGTGCAAATCTTGGTAAGTTATTTTAGAATGTAAACACGATTTTCAAAAGTTAGTTGAAAATATTAGCCGGTGCATTTAATTATTCATTAAGAACAATCATGTACCTGAACAGATCAATTAAGAATATTATGTCGTCAGCTCGAAAATGAGTGATGCCCAAATAACGTCCAATTCATAGAACAGTCGAATAAAGTTTTACAACCTAGTTTGGATAGCTGTAAGAGGGAGAGGGAGAGAAAGAGAGAGATTGATTCCGCACATTGCACGCTTGTTAGGAACCGAAAGCGCGTGACGAGCGAATTCGTTCCAACACAATATGTTTATTTTTATTCTACCATAGACGCGTTATTCAGATTTAAAACAAATACATACTGTGTATCAAACGAAATTTTAGTAGCTCTAAATTTGATTTAAACCGAACACTGTTTGTATACCTTGGAATCACAATCCATTTTTGACTGAAGTCACCTCGCGAGTTCTGGCTCATCCAGGCATGGCGACACATCATATGACTGACAACTGCTCTTTTGTCTTAATGAACAATTTACGGACATCTGATATGACAGAGTCTCGCAGAAATAAAACTTTTCCTAGAGAAATGTGCTACGGAACTCATCTCACTCTCTTACCTAGCGCTAATACTGATAAAGCATGATATCACAGGTATCACGATGTGATAACTCATGTTTATCGGTGACAGTTACAGGGAATATTATCCATGTACTCCAATATGTATATTTCAGCGAACAGACGTTCGCCACAATTGTCAAACATCAAGTCAAAGATGCATTATACAATCAAATACAGCCTGAATACACAGATGATGTTAACAGAATATCACGTTTAGACCATGGATTGTGAATGTATTGTGATAGTTTCAAGTTGATACAGTTGATCATAAGCAGACAGGATTTGTTTACATGTAACATTCAGGAATAGATGTATATTGTTTACGTAGATCTATGTAGCATGGGCAGAAAAACAAAAATTTAATTTCATTGTCAACAGATGCTTTGCAAAGAAAATAAATTATATTATATCTGTCCATGGACATAAGTCTTTTCTCATTAATCATTAAGTTTGATAGTGCCCTATCTAAATCGTATTAATGAATTTGTCAATATTTTGGATGTTCAATGTGATAAGTAGTTTTCGGGCTGGAGTAGGGTTGTATATGTATTCTAACATCTTTGTTTCAGCCCACTATGGCACCGTCCAGGCGTTTGCTTCAATCGGGTTCATGGGAGTCAACATCCTGTTCCTAGTTACTGTGCTGCAGATGTTTACGTCGTACTGTCGAAAGGTTACTGACATCAACGAAGTGAACGCCGTCCAAGCCATCGTCACAGGTGATTGTTAATTCTATTGCATATACAAAATACATTGTGTAAATCCGTTGTTGGTCTGCACTGGCTGAATATTTTTGGACAAATGAAGACTAAATTCTTTAAGTTTTAAAATATTGTTCTCGTATTACGCGTTGCTCCTTGATTCGATATCACACGATCACAGACATCCGTTATGCTTAACGAGTTTCTGTTCACATTTATTCATGTCCCATTAAAACATACTGTAGATCAATTTTGCAGTACAGTACTAACGTGTTTGTATTTTAAATTTGATAAGGAAACGCCCTGCTATAATTCACGAATGTTGAGTATTTTGTACTCCATACACGATCTTTTCCAACAATTCCTTGACATTGAGGCAATGTATTGGAATTATATATACCACTGCAGTTTCGTGTGGTTTAATATGAGCGATAATTGGTTATTTACAAACACAGAATACACTGCAAATCGGCAGTGTGTATTCACGGATAATAGAGGCAGGAACTGAAAAGCGAATTATTACCCATATGGTGAAACATAACCAGTGTCATCATATCATACCTGCACATGTGCACATATCACTTTTGCCAAGCAACCATTGTTTCTGTCTGTGGTCTGTGAAGTCATAAACAATGGAACGTGACCTCAATGTAGAGGGCCGTTGAACGTTCTGCACAAACACGTGAATACGAAAGTTCACAGTCATTTCTTATAAGTTGTATGAAACACTTGGTCTTGTAATGATATCTATGTACGGAAGATGGTGTTCACTGCCTGGACTTGCAGTGAACTACTTTCATTCTCTACTCTATCACTCTAGTCCAGTCTTACATATTTTTTTTATTTTGTTACAGGTATTATATACTTTATCGGTCTCGTCATCTATGGTGCTGTGTATGGCAATGGGGAGAGGCTGAAGTACACCGTAGGTAACGAGTCCAGGAACGGAGACCTCAGTTATTCCTATGTCTTTGCCTTTTTCACAATGATTCTGCAGATCGTGTTGGGAGTTTTGTTGCTCCTGACTGGAGGCAAATTGTGCAAAGTGCCAGCTCTGTTGATAAAAGAGCCAGAGAAAAAGAAAAAGAAATCAAAGAAGGCGAAAGGAAATAGTACATCTCCTGCATCAGCGGAGCAAACTCAGCCTGAAAGTTCACCTGTTTAATCTGAAATGGTTTCGCTTTGACACACATGACGTGACTCCAGCTGCTTGCAGGCAGGTGACTCTAACAATTTGATACTCGTGACTCCAACAACGTAGCCCTCGTGACTCTGACAACTTGATACTCCTGACTATCACCGCCTTGACTTTATGTGACTACATCCACCTTGACACTTGACACTTGACAGCTGTGTCTCCAAACGCCCTAACCCTCGTGGCTGAAACCATCTGACACCCAAAATCGAATCCATATAGCATACTCGTGATTCATACCTCTTCCGCAATGAATACTAAAGGTCTGCTGTACTCTAATTGATTCCGGAGACTCCAACCGCCTCTATACCAGTGACTATAACAGTTCACACAAAAGTGACGCCTGTCCTCAGGCATTCAACCCACCAGAACACAGAAAGATACAACCGCCACGGCTCCTTCTTCCTCCGCCTCTTCCTCCGCCTCTGACTCTGACTCTGACTCTGTCTCTGTCTCTGACTCTGACTCTAACTCTGACTCTGACTTCTGACTCTGTCTCTGTCTCTGTATCTGATTCTGACTCTGACTCTGACTCTGACTCTGTCTCTAACTCTGTCTCTGTCTCTGACCCTGACCCTGACTCTGACTTCTGACTTCTGACTTCTGACTCTGTCTCTCTCTCTGACTCTGTGTCTCTGCCTCCTCGCAATATTTACCAACCGCCTCGACGCTATTAACTTCAGGGGCGGTGGGGTAGCCTAGTGGTCGAAGCGTTCGCTCGTCACGCCGAAGACCCGGTTTCAATTCCCCACATGGATGTGTGAGGCCCATTTTCTGGTGTCCCCCGCTTTGATATCGCTGGAATATTGCTAAAAGCGACGTAAAACCAAACTCACTCACTATTAACCTCAGGATCAATAATACAGAAACAGCTTATCTTGACTGCAGATGCCGAGCAAGAACGAAGCTTGATGTCATGCAAGACTAGCAAGACACTTATTCACTCATTACTACTGTGTTGGGCCTACTGCTCTTCGTTATTACACGAAAGAGAAACACTTGTCCAATTGGCTAACGGGACGATGACAGGACCCATTACCCAAACACCTGTTATCAATGAGTTTTAGTGATCCATTCATGTAACTGCCGCTGAAGTTTTGTTCCATGTCTTGTAGGACGAATAACTGTAACTGGCGGCTTTCTTACGTGTACGTTGTGTGTCCGTATTACATATAATGAATATACTATAATGTATTATATAGCATGCATGTATATGTTCATTACCTCTAAGGCCCGTTAAACTATGCTATTATCCACGTTATATTTAGTAGCGTTTATCTAGTACACGAAAGCAATGACATGTATAAAACTGTCGAAAATCTTTATTGTTGTAGCCGACGTTTCAACATGATTCTATAAATGTTGAACTATCGCAACAGTGTTTCTGTAATTTCTGACAGTGACTCTGCAGCTTTACAGTCGCTATTCGACATTCAGAACTGGGCTGCTCATCCGTGAGGCAATTTGTTAATAGTGATTTTGTAATAAGATTTCGTCTGTCTCGAAGTACCTTTCAAATATGACCAATCTGCATTTTGGACTATGCAGTAAATCCTTGCACATCAGAGGAACACAACTGTGCAATTTATTTAACTTAAATAAATCTGCTATAATCCCGCGGAAGTGAGCAGACATTAACGTCAAAAGATCAAAATGGGCGCGTTTCCTTGTTGTTTCCTTGTTTTGTTTTGTTTTGTTTTTGTTTTTTGTTTGTTTTGTTTTTTGGGGTTTTTTATTTTGGGGTTTTTTGGGGTTTTTTACTGTTTTTTTTTTTTTTTTGTTTGTTTTTTTTGTTTGTTTGTTTGTTTGTTTGTTTGTTTGTTTTTTTGCGTCCTGCGAGCATTTAAATACCAGTCGTACATGTACACATACATTATGATACCAACAAGCCCGATTCCAGAATGAAGAAGTCCACAAGTCAGAATAAAGCTAAAGCATATGCGTAGTTTGCGTAGTCATTGTAGGTCAACAATTATGCATACTTCAAGCGCGTTTGATTTTAGGTGATTTCTCTATTATTTTAAGTGATCCATGTGATATGTGTGTATATATACTCTTCAAAAAAGGTAGGGGAACTGTACGATCGTCGAAATTGGGAGATATGTGGTATTGAATAAATGTTGATACAATAATAACGGATGCTTTGAGAATGCATCACCGCATGGATTGCATTCAAAGCAAAGCTGTTCGTTCAGTTATCCCCTTTGTTGGGTGACTGGAGTATGGCATGAAAATTTCAGGTTTACAATTTTCAGTCAGTAGTGTGTGATTTGACCCTGAAAACCATGACCATGCACAGATGCAAGAAAATTATCGGAAAAAAATGGTCTACAGTGATTTATCGACCTACTTGAAAAACGTCAAGATTTATAATGACAACCCATGCACGTGTAGGAGGGTCCCACGTTGTGCACGTGCTTCCCATACACAAGATGAATGTCATTGTAACCCTCAATGGGTTTTCTTTCTACCAGACTTCAAAGTTCAGGTTCCCCTACTTTTTTGAAGAGTATATGTCAGACTAATTCACCATGTAAATCTCACATACCATATGGATTTACAAAATGGAGAACATGGAAATAATAAACCATTGAAGGTAAAAGATGAGGAAGAGAAATTAAGGGAAAATGTCAGGAAAAATGCTCGCAAAATGGGATATCCCCTACTTTTTTAAGATATGACATTTCATGGTGTAGAAGTGTGTGAATAGTTGTATTTTTATACTTTAGCTTGACTTTTCTGAATAAAAGCCTAGAGGAACATTATGATTACCTATATCATACATCTACACTGCAGAGCAATGAGAGTATAAACTTGATAATTGGAATTTGACCAAAAAAATTTCAAACGCTCTAAAAACGTACAAAGACTCAAAACAATCGCCGAAAGTCATAAAACGTAAGGTCCAGTGATCAACTATATCGTCATTATTCATAATCAACCGTCAAACCGTTTCCTTTTTGTTTCAATCTTTGTCACGGGTAACAACATTTTCTGTCCAGTAGTTATTGAGGAACGTCACTGAAAACCAAATGGTGCATATCTTGTTTTATTACCTTAGGAATGTAAATAGCCCTGGTTAGTATAAAAGGTCAAAGAAGAAAAGATTTAATTCTAGCCCATACCGATTTGATAATAGCCTATACTGAAAAAGGATTTAGATAATGTACTTATGGAAACAAATCAGGGAACACATGAAAGTACAAATGTTCCTGTATTCTTTTCTAGGTTTCTTCACAAGGTATTTGCACTGTGGGTGAAATTCTGGAAATAAAGAAAGGAACACTTGTTCCCTTATTAATGTCCATGATTGCATTTCGGTTATGTTACGTCATCAAGCAGTCATTTCGAAGACGTCTTTCTCATCTGATGAACTCTGAAGTAAAGATGAAGTATATGTTACCGCCCAGGTCCTAATTCCGCACAGCGAGTATAGCGCTAAGACGATCGTGACTCCCTTACTTACGACATTCGTAGTGCAACGATGATTGTAACTCCCATACTTCAACATAGACTTACGACATTCGTAATTCAACGATGATTGTAACTCCCATACTTCAACATAGACTTACGACATTCGTAGTGCAACGATGATTGTAACTCCCATACTTCAACATAGACTTACGACATTCGTAGTGCAACGATGATTGTAACTCCCATACTTCAACATAGACTTACGACATTCGTAGTGCAACGATGATTGTAACTCCCATACTTCAACATAGACTTACGACATTCGTAGTGCTACGATTGCTTCATGAAACCCTTCCTCCTTTGTTTAGAATTTAGAAAATTGATGGGGGATACGTTCCAGTCGGACACACAAATGCGACAATCCCAGGCTTGTGTTCCTTAGTATCAACAGATTCACGATTATGGCAGAGTCGTTGGCTTCACGTTTGATCTCCACTTAAGACTTTCCTCTGATGTCAAGTTGACACGCGCTAACATTAGCTGAGATATCGATACAACTACGGCTGCAACGATCCACCCGCACTTCTATTCGATTCAATTTTCGATACTGGACCCTCGATTCGATCATTTTCGATTCGATTCTTCATCCAAATAATAACATCAGATTTCATTTAACTTTCGGTGATATTAAACAAAATCAGGAATGTAAATGATGTAACCGTTTTCTCATGAATAAAATATCAAACTCTCAAATATCGAAACGAAATAGATATAATGGTTTTCGAAACTCGAAACGAAGGTGTCAGAATAGAAGCGAATCATTGCAGCCGCGTCAAAAAAATCCCCAGTAGCTCATACTGCGGTTCATCATCATCATCATCATCATCATCATCATCATCATCATCACCATCATCAAAACATATATATAGCGCCAGCTACGGTTCAAAAGTACTGCTCATTAGCGCTCTCCGAACAACCGAAGAACGAAAAGTATGTTTTCTTAGAAAGGCATGTCTTCAGTTTAAATTTGAACATGTCCAGTGGAAGTCGATTCAAGAAGTCGGGTTCTGCTATCTGAGGTGATCGATCCGAAACCTGGTACTGGACATCAAGTGTGGGACAAGAAGAAGACCAACATTTTCAGATGGGAGACATCACCTGGGCAAATATCTGGTGATCAGGTCAAACAGATACTATGGACCTAGGTTGTTGAGGCACTTGAAAACCAAAAGGCTGAGTTTGTATTGGTTCTGTCTGATATGGGAAGTCCGTGTAATCTCTGCATGCCTTATGTGAGAGTATTTCTGTGATCTAGAGATAGTTGACAGTAGAGTGAGTGCATCTGGATTTGGTTTGACGCGACTTTCACAGTATTCCAGATATTTGACGAGGAAAAAAACGATGTAATGCAGGAAGTGGGTATGGTGTTAATACAACAAGAAACACGATCAGGACGATGTAAATCATAAACCTCTGGAGTGAGACGCAACTGTGAGCAGCAATATTTCGGCGCCTTAGCCGACGGTCCGATAACTGCCGCCTTCACGCTGCCAAGGGCTGTAGAGAAGCCTTCTGGTTAAAGCCTTTGCACGTCACGAGTGAGTGAGTGAGTTTAATTTTACGCCGCACTGAGCAATATTACAGCTATATGGCGGCGGTCTGTAAATGCTCAAGTCTAGACCAGACAGTCCAGTGATCAACATCATGAGCAGCAATCTGCGTGATTGAGAACCGATGACATGTGTCAGCGAGGCTGACCACCCGATCCCGTTAGTCGCCTCATAAGACAAGTATGGGTTACTGAAGATATATTCTAACCCGGACTTCCACGAAGATACGGGTTTGATTCCTCCCATGGCTACAGGGTGTGACGCCCATTTCTGCTGTCCCCTGCTATGATGCTGCTAAAAGCTGCATGAAGCTATACTCACTAGCTCAAGCATATAAGTTAAATACGTATCATCAAAGAACCTGACACGATATTCTCGCTGACACCGTATGCAGTCCCACTCATAACGCCCATGATTTACAACTAGTGTTTGATCAACGGTGGGTTATACACTCTCGAAGCAGCCATAAAACAATAAACCATAGCAGCCGGTTGTTGCAGCAACGCCTACAAACATTCGCCCACTGACCGTCGTTACAGATCAGTCTGTTCGAGAAGGTGCAGAGGGAACGGCGTTATCTCAAGTTGCTGAGGATAGCTAATTGCTGTCACCATGGGAATAAAGGATAGCTTCATGGGAGCATCCGTGTTGATGAAGGTGTGCTTTCTGCTGCTGCTGGTGGCACAGGTGTGCAACTACATCGCCTTTACCATCCCGCAGTGGGGGAAGAGGTATACGGCCCCAATTGGAGACTTCTTCGATGGATATGGGCTGTGGAGGGTGTGTAGCAACGCTCAAGTCCCCCAGCCATGCGGTCAGTTGGATGGAACCAGGCTAGGTAGGTCACTAAGAATGGTGATAAAGGATTTTTAACGTACTAAAGATATGGTAACGTTTTAAACAAATATGATTTAAGCTCTGTGACTAGCCTGATAGTGCTGCCTCTAGATGTTAGAAAATCGCTAGTGATGAAGCAGAGTTCCATCGCCCACTCCTATACATCCCAATACTTCCTGGTCCACTGGAACACGACCATCATATACAAATACAAATAAATGTCAAATAAATGTAAATATTCTCGGCCACCACTTGTAGTTTGCGAGTCACGCAGAGTGAGTACTTCATTTCCAATCTTCAGAACTACAGCGAAGTGACCAGTAGCAACGAGCAGTCACGCCAATGTGTTATCCAAAACCGTTATCATTATCATGACGTCTCACTTTGCTCATGTCACAGAAGGGGTAATAATACTTTAATGTGATAAGAGCGTTTACACTTTTTTTCTCAGAAAGTATGGGCATTGCATAAATGATATAATATTACCCGAAATGTGAAGCCTGTATGTCGAGACATTCTAGGAAGTGAAAAATTACAAGGCTGTGTTGGATCATATTCCTAGTCCTCTGGTCCCTGTAGCCTGGTTTCTCGTTGAATTCGGAGAATCCAAAATTGTATATTTTCAAATGTAAATTAAACACCTAGATTTCCTCATTTGTTCGACAGATTAGCCCTAAACGTTACACTGCTTACGCATCTGTATTTCAGACTGGTACGCCGCTGTGCAGGCTATGTCAGTGTTCGGCTTTGTCGGTATCAACGTGGCGTTCCTTGTGGTGACTCTGCAGATATTTTCTTCCGTGTGCAAAGGAGTCAGTGACCTCGGCTTCTGGAACGCCCTCTGCTGCTTCGTAACTGGTAAATACGCCTACAGTGATTGTTTGTTGTTTTACGCAGCACTCAGCAATATTCCCGTTATAATATTCCCGGTCTGTAAATAAACGAGCCTGGACCAGACAATCCGACGATTTACAACAAGAGCATCTATCTACGCAATGATGATGCGATGACATGTATCAGCTAAGCGACCCTGATCATCATATCCCAGTAGCTGTCTCTTACGACATGCATGGGCTGCTGATGACCAATTCTAAGCTGGACCATCACGACAGCGTCTAAATTGAAACTGTTGACTTTAACAGTGTTATCATAAGATGTACCGTGTACAATTCCCTTTACTGTAAGATGTATGAGAGGATCAGTGGTTACATGTACAGGACACCCTTTGTCCATATCTTTTGCAAGGATCCCCGACTACCTTACATATTCCTACTTGGTTTTATCCTTGGTCTATCAACCTCATTTCTTAATTCTTTCAGAGCTTTCACTGGAAACTTCATTCGCTGACATACTTTTCTCAGCAAAAAATCCTCCACAAACACTTTCATACCAAGACGCCATACAGGGTACATTTTTGTACAGGGTTTATAGATTACAATCAAGAAAGGGTGGTACAACTTCTGAATAGGCAGGACATACACTTCAGGTGATGCATGAACTCACACACATCTTGTTATGACCCATGCCATAATGATTTAAACATTCATATCACTCGATTCCCCCTGTATTTCAAGCTAAGATTGTTGAAGTTAATGTTACACGCTCGTTAAATAAAAAACTTAATTGTGAAAATGTTTAGATGGTATAATTTGTGTTTAGAAATTTAAACTGAACAGCGTTATACATACGCAGACAACGTAGACATAACTTTTTAAACAGTTTCACCTTCAGGGCCCCTAGTAGATTTCAAATGTATCACTCATGAAGCAAAACAACCTTTTATAATCGATGACTGTATTCTGCTTCATCCAACAGGTGCGTGTTACCTGGTGGCTGTGATTATCTTCGGGACGAACTTTGACGACGGCTTCTTCAACTACGTTAGCGGGGTGATCTTCCGGGAGGGAGAGTTGGGCTTCAGTTTCGGATTCGCTATTGTCGCTCTGGTCCTGGAGATTGTGGCGGGAGTTCTTATCTTGCTGGACGGAAAGGGAGTCACAGTGACGTCACCGTCTTAAACATGGAACACCCATGCCATTGCTCCTACATAGACGCTAGTGTGTATATATTCGAACTCCAATATCTCGAACTCGGATGAGACGAATTCTCGGTTGTGTCCAACTCATTTCCCGTTCTTCAGAAAAAAACGATGTTGTAAGTACTTTGGCCGTGTTTGTACTTGGCCTTTATCACAACTGACCGGCAAAACCAAATATTCCAAAAGGTACCATTTCTCAGATTTGAAAAATTTTTTTGTAGGTAAATTACACATAGAAACATGTCGCCCCAATGTAGCAATTTGATTCCTGTAGTAAAATCCAAGGGCACGTTGTGAATAGAACGTCGAAGTGTATATACCCGGCATGATTTTGGGCCTCTCCCAGAGTTTCACATGCACAAAGGGTATAACGTCGGTGTGTGGACAGGCACATGCAGTTTGAAAAAAGATCAGCACAGATATGCCACGACTATCATCCGTTAAACGTGAGTGAGCCATCCTGGTGTGTTCCAGACGGGGTCGACACACACCAACGTTGCAAGAACCCTCGACTGCAGCCGTGTAGCCGTCTCTAGACTGCTGCAACTTTATAGGCAGGCAGGGCAGACACAGGACAGACCAATAAGTGGGAGATCGCGAGTAACAATACCAGCTGAAGACCGGCATTTGAGGACGTTACACATAAGGAACCGTTCCCTGACTGTAACGTCCATTGATCACCATATCAGTCGATTCACGGTGGCTAGACGCCTTCGGGTAGCAGGTATCAGAGCCTACAGACACTTCAAAGGACAGGTGAACACAGACGCCACAGATTGCGTTGGGTCCGAGTTGTTCGTCTTTGGCCAGTGTCCAGCACGTTCTCCAGACATGTCCCCAGTTGAGCACATGTGGGATGCACTACAAAACGAGTGCGGAAACGCCCAAAACCACTACAGAGGGCACAAACCCTCCAGTACGAATGGCGTCACATACCACGTGACCTTGTCCGACGCCCGACGTCTTCGGCTGGAAGGAGGCAGCGTGCCTGTATTGATGCAAGGGGACATACAGGATGCTGAAGTGATGGTCGTGAACATTTATGTGTGTAACTTAGTACTTGCTTATCCCCTGTGAGATTGAAAACTTCTTTTTTTTCTCACGCCACGTGTTTCTGTAGTCTGCGTGTGTTTTTTGCCCACGGTTGAGTAAAGATGTTGTTAACATTACATTTGCATAATGACAGATTGAAAACATTGTATACTTTCTTTTGCCGGTCAGTTTATGATGGCGGATGTGTCGAACATTTGGATAAGTAGCACTTTCTCTTGGTACTGACACAACGGGGTTTGACTGCACATCTTTTTCACCTCTGTATAGTATGGGTTTCTTAAACGCTGTGCCAGTATATATATCTGAAAGGATTGTGTTTTATATCTGTCTATAAATCTATTTTTGTAGTTGTTGTGGTGTTGTATAATAATTTTATGCACATAATATAGCATCCTATGGGATTGGGTTTGCTCCAGTCGAGGTCCAGATGTTCCACTGTCGACTGACATTAAAATAATGTCTGTCATGACAACAATTACACCTGTTGTATGGACATGGGGTACCTTCTCAATAGGGCGAGGTCTGTATTTTGAAAACAACTGTTGGTGTCTGGTGTGGTCGGTGACAGGGTCTATCTAGAATGTAGAGTGAATTCGCGCGTACGGATTGCATCAGGTACTGGGGCTAATGTATCCTCAAGCCAAGAAACATACAAAGATATTTCTGTCATTATAAGTAAACGGGATTGTACTGAGAGCAGTACATAGTGCCATCCCCGTTAACTTTATCACCCGACATAGTGGAAACAATGACTTGTTCAACCTGTTTAAGACCCTAAAAATATTTCTTTTTCTACTGCCTACAACTATCTTTTTCCCTTCAGTAAATAGTTTTAATGTGCCATGAGCATGCGTCAGTTGGTGTACACTGGCGCTTTACAAATATCCAATGGTATCACTTGTGACCTCAAGACCTGTACACAGAGTGAGTTGTGTCCCTTTTGTGCGCCAGAATGCGATAACGAAGGGTTTGAATCAAGGATTCACCTTCATAAACATGATCACTGTTTGTCACTTCTGCCGTGGTTGTAAGTCTCAATGATAGAAGTCTTAGATCTGTGCCAGATCCTTACTCCTACAATAAGCTAATACGTAATTAAATATGTACATCCTCACGAATACCCATTTTACAGATGGGTGAACTCAGGAATGTGGATATAAGTATGTTGTTCAAGGATACTACGCATATGTGCTCGCCTCGGTACCCTAACCTAGGTGCCTCTAGCAGGTATCGAAGCTAGCCCTACAGCGGGATAGACAGGCGCCTTACCACTGCACCTTAAGAAATCCCAATGCACTGTTGCGGCGTTTGGTCGCGGCATTTTTGAACTTCGAATAATATGACACGATACTGGCCTTCATAGTCATTGTCATTGTAGAAGACATGATGCATTCTTGCTTAAAATTCACTTTCCATAATATATTACAATGAGTGAGTGGGCTGGGGTTTACACCGCTTTCAGCAATATTCCAGCAATATCAAGACGGGGACAGCAGAAATGGCCTTCACATAATGTGCCCATATGGGGATCTAATCCGAGTGTCCATGTGAACTCCCATCCCGCTGGGCTACCCTGCCTACCCGCTACCTTTTAGAAAGTTTGCTATACACATCTAGAAAAGCTTAAAACGGTTGCGTTTGTGAATTACACCAGCGACCACGAAATACAATAACGTGTCATGAATAAACCAGCCACCAACCATGAATAACCAACAGTTTTGTACTGAACAGCAAAAGAAACGCAATTCTGTTGGGTTTTGGGGTTTTTTTGTTTTTGTTTTTTTGTTGTACATGTCGTTGTTGTTATTTTGGGGTTGTGGTTTCTTTCTGTTTTTCCGACACTTTTTTAAATAAACGACATGAACACATACTATTATGAAATTTGATTTTTAGAAACTCCCATTTCTTTTCTGTTCAGTATATAACCTCGCATAACGTAACATATTTACTTGTATAAAGTGAGATTGTACACTATCGGCCTATGTGACATACGCGTAAAAGGTATATTATCATATCGCGTTAGTTTTTTTAAGCATATAATCTTGAAATAAACATGAAGGTCCAAATGCTCATCCGAACACAGTAAAGGTGAAGAAAACGGTTTCAAGGAAAATACTGCAAGGAAACCCAACACGTGCTGAAGTTGCAAAGCATGGCCATTCACGACAACTACATACTTTGTAATACTGATAGATTTGTTTGGGATCATAACAAGCTTGACTCCTTCAGAGAGAACATTCTCTCGGACCCTGTGCAAGATATTTTAGATAAATCTGTGGACAGTGCATTCACATGTATAGACACTAGCGTTAATCTTATAGTAGATGCCCTTTGCCTGGCAGCGTCAGATATGAAAAGAAAGTGTAGAAGTACGAGAAATGATCTGAACGAATGGTATGACGATGAATGCAGAAAACTCAAAGCTGAACGCTGTAAATCTTTGAATAGGTTCAGGAAAGATAAAGATAAATGCTCATTGATACAGTATAACCTGTTAAGAAATAAATATAATGCCCTCTGCAAATATAAACGTACTTCATTTTATAACAATAAGCAAAAAATAATAGAAGAAAATATAAATGACTCAAAACGATTTTGGCAGGAACTTAAATCCCTAAATAAGAAAAAGGATTCTTATAATGATATCCAAACCCAGGAATGGTTCCACCACTTTAGAGACCTATTTGCATGTCAAAATACGGGTAGCGAGGAAGACACAAAAAGTAATGAAGGTGGGCCAGAAGACTCTAACCCAACCAGTGACGTTTCAAAAGATATACTTGACTCTCCTATATCGAGACAAGAGATTCTAGAAAGTATCAATAACCTTAAAGTTAACAAATCCCCGGGAATAGATGATGTAATTCCAGAATTCTTTAAACACTCTGCTGATCTTCTTCTACCGTATTTAGAATTGATTTTTAATCTGATATTAGAAAAAGGGACCTTTCCTACAGCCTGGTCGGTTGGGATAATAGTGCCTATACATAAGCAAGGAAATTTAAATAAAGTAGATAACTACAGAGGAATCACATTGCTGAGCATACTCAGTAAAGTGTTCACATCGATTGTTAACCAAAGACTAATTTTTTGGGGTGAATCAATGGACAAAATAAATGAAGCCCAGGCAGGATTTAGAAAGGGTTACACAACAACCGATAACATGTTTATACTACAGAGTGTGATCCAGAGATATTTGAATACACAGAGTGGTAAGCTATATGCAATGTTTGTTGATTTTTCTAAGGCATTTGATTCTGTCCAAAGACATAAACTTTGGTCATTATTTAACATGAATGGACTTAGCCCCAAAATGAGTAAGTTATTAAGTGATATATATCAAAATGTGAAAGCCTGTGTTAGAAACAACACCGAGGTGTCTGCAACATTCGATGTAAACATTGGAGTTAGGCAAGGCTGCGTACTCAGCCCGTTCCTGTTCTCTTTTTTCATAAACGAGCTAGCGGTACAGATTGAGCGAAATTGCTCACATGGTATCCAGTTGCATCCCGATATGTTCTATCTTTTCCTCTTATTATTTGCAGATGACATTGTTCTCATTTCTAGCACTATAAACGGCCTACAGAAGCAGATAAACGAATTAGAAACCTATTGCCAAAATTATTGTCTAAGTGTAAACATGAATAAAACAAAAATAATTGCATTCAAGAAAGGAGGTAAACTATCGAAAAAGGAAATATGGTATTATAAGGGTAATGTCGTAGAAAGAACTACATCATACAAATACCTTGGAGTATATTTTACAAACATTCTGTCATGGTCGACACACACAAAATACGCATCTGTGCAAGCACGTAAGGCTCTAATCGGTATATTAAGAAACCTGAGAGTATTAGGAGATATAAATCTAGCATCCTTTTTTAGAATATTTGACACCAAAATCAGTCCGATTTTACTTTATGGTGCCGAAATTTGGGGCTTGAAATACTTTGATTGTATAGAAAAAGTTCACCTATTTGCTTGTAAAACATTTCTCGGAGTAAAGATGAGCACACCAGACGTTATGGTATATGGAGAATGTGGCAGGTTTCCCCTCCACATATTCCAGCAAACTAGAGTGATCAAATATTGGATAAAGTTATTAAACATGTCATCACACCGTTTACCCAAAAAATGTTATGAAATGATGTTATTGTTGCATGAAAACGGTAAGCAGAACTGGGTATCAGAAGTAAAAAACCTACTCTTCTCAACTGGATTCCATAACCTATGGTATGATCAAAAAGTGTTCGCCCCATCACTGTTTTTAAACACATTCACACAAAGATTAAAAGACATATATCAACAAAAGTGGTTGGGAATTGTTTCATTATCAACAAAGTGTAAGTATTACTCAACACTAAAAACCCACATTTATACTGAAGGTTATCTATCATGTGTAAATGTTAAGAAATTCAGAACAGCATTATCACGTTTTCGTTGCTCATCCCATGATTTATTGATTGAAAAGGGGAGATTTATGAATATAAAAAGAGAAGATAGACTATGTAAATGTTGCACTAACAATGCAATAGAAGACGAATATCATTTCCTTCTTGTCTGTCCAGCATTTGATACACTACGTAGAAAATATATGAAAGAATACTATTTTGTACATCCATCGATTGCCAAATTCTCTTCACTGTTGACGTGTTCAAATGAAAAGGTAATCCAAAATATTGCAATTTTTATTCACAAAGCTATGCTATCCAGACAATTCTTCTATAAATGATATGTATATGGAGTGCGCCCTACAAATGATATAAAGATATGTGTGATATCGAGAAGTGAGTGATTTAGCATGATACTATATTACATTTGCTAAAATGTCATGTATATGATTTGATATGCCATTATATATGATGTACAAGCTGATCTTTGACATATGATATATAGGATATGACGTGAGACGATGATATGATGTATTATGATATGGTATGATACTATTTCCGATGTGAGAACATATATGATACGACATGACATGACATGGTACCATCTGATATCATATGATCTAATATGACGTGATACAGCATTATATGGTATGATATGACTCCATGATATTATACTACTTTATATCATGAGTAGTATGATGTGTGTTTTATACTATAGGCCTGAGGCCTTTCAGTATTGAAATAAATAAATAAAATACTGACCGGATTGTCGGGAATACACTTTATAAACTTTACCCTAGTAGAAGTCTCTCTGCCGTATGAAGCGATCAGATAACGGGTACGGTAGGTCATAATGCACATTATTTTATGTAAGACTTTCGACTTCATCATTGTCTATCATGAACCTTCACTATTCATTTGGTGCTTTTTCTGCCACAGTCACCTAAATAGTACACGTGTTCCTGCGTGTTTGGTAAACAGATTGCAGTAAACATCGTAACCCTAGACAACAGACTGAATGTTACCGACTCTCTGTATGATCAACAGAAACTTGTGTCAGATAAGACTTAAAATCTGTGACTAAGGTTACCTTAGTGACTTACGATCACCTAATTGCTTTGTGAAAGGAGACCGAGGGCGTTTCAAGAGACTTCTACCAGGGTTATTGTTGGAGGATATGATGCGGGCCTCATCTGCTGAAACCAAATGATTCTAGCAAACTGGGTTCGAGGCGTACAAACTTCGCAACATACCCTGGACGAACTGGGATGAGTCACATTCACGACTTGGTTTTCTGCTGTTTTCATTGTGACAGACTAGCAGGAGTCATAACAATTTAGAATACAGCTTATGCTGGAGATAATGAGTCATTCTGGCACACGTTCTTTACGAGTCATGTTCCTTTGGGGGATAGACGTACGGGAAAAGTATTGAAATGTTTGATAGAGAACAATGATGCTGCATTTGATAAGTGTAACCGTTGTAACTGTGGTTAATTAACAAAAGAAATGTTTTTAAGTAATATATGTTTTCTAACATATTAGGCGACATAAAAATATTAAATGTTTCTCGGGTACATTTTTATCAAAAGTGCAAAAGTGACGAGGGCGGTAGGACTTTGTTTTTATTTTTTTATAGAAACAAATGACGAGGGAGGAACACATTTTTTTCTCTCAGAAATACAGCTTTGGAAGTTTAGGATGTATTAATGATTTCCAGATTCAGTCACACTCGTTCTTACAGACACTCATTCTTATAGATAGATCTTACAAATAGATGATCAGGACGCGGTCAAGTCAAAACTTTTTTTCAAAATGGCAAGAAAACATTGTTACACGCACAAATAAAAGTGACGTGAGAAACATTTCACTTTTTATTTAGCCTTATTAAGAATGTATTACATATCATGTATTACATTTATTTATTGCACGAATAGATATCTTATGTTATTTGACGGGGGGCTGTAAATAATCTGGAGTCTACAATTCAATGACTGATAAATAATGTCATTTAGAAAGATGTCCAACGTAGCACGTTATACTTAGGAAGCATGGAAGAAACAGTGGCTAAACAGTGGCTGACTTGTGCTGGCGATTAAGTGCCTGACTCTGAGGGTGTTTGTTCGAATCCCGGACCGGACGCAACCCCGCAAAGAGTACTAAAATCTGTACTTTTCTGAGACAATGTAATCCAGTCCCAAATATTACATATGTTAAATCCAATGATAGTCGCCATGTGCATGCACCTACACAGCAGGGATGCCAGGGCATTCATCGACCTTGACCACCGAATCCCATATTTGTCTCTTCCGACAAACAGTAAACTCTTCACGGGTTGAGAGTACAAAGGTGATACCATAAGAACTAGCATGGGTTTACTCAGTGTTCACTGGATGAGAGACACAAGAAATAACCATGCTACGTCGTTAGCTGAACCCATTAAAGCTTTCTGGGGTGTACGTATCTGCTTTGCCTTCACTGGTGTTTCACTATTGTCTCCTCTCTTGTAGATTGGTACACAGCTGTTCAGGCTTTCTCCATTCTGGGCTTCGTCGGCATCAACATCGTCTTCATCATCGTCGTGCTGCAGGTTTTCACGTCCAAGTGTGAAGGCGTTACCGACATCGGGTTCTGGAACGCTATACAGAGTATTGTCTCAGGTACCGTAAATGATTCCCTGTGCAAATTGTAATAACTGCACTGATTCCATATTAGCGTACAAGATGGTCGTTGTTGCCTATTCACCCATTTTCTGGTGTCCCCCGCAGTGATATCGCTGGAATATTGCTAAAAGCGGCGTAAAACTAAACTCACTCACTGACATTTAATGCCTTTTCACCGTATCAGTATGAACATTCTGTTGAAATGTATATTGGCTATATATGTCACTTTGCTGCCAGTGATTGCAGGTATTTAACTATTTTTAAGAACTCATATTCTCTTGTCTATTTGGTGTTTATTGCAACATTATCGACGATAATCTGAGTTAATGGTTGTCTCTTACGGAAAACATGGACTGCGAAAGATCGATTCTAAGTCTAGTGTGCAAATGTAGTATCGTGCTTTATGTATTTTTCCTGTGTCGAAAATCACGTAAAGTCACCATAACAGATCTCCACAAACAGGTATTGATTATGCAGGATAAAATATTCACACTGACAACGCGTTCTCACTTACTTTTAATTTTTTTCATTACATTTTACAGCTGTATGTTACCTTCTAGCGGTGATCGTGTTTGGAGCTGAGTTTGACAGCGGTAGATACCGTTCCCCGATACCAAGTAACTACAAGCACGGGGAGCTCGGGTACAGCTTCGGCCTGGCCATCATGGCTCTGTTACTGGACGGCGTGGCCGGGGTGCTGATGCTGGTGGAGAGCAAGAAGGGCAAGGGAACATCGCCGGTGCAGAGCTGAAGTCGTAGATGTTGTATTTATTTTGCAGATGATGCTACCTATGTTCTTGAGGTTACAAAGGGGTGTTCAGGTGACATACCCTGCATATATCGAAGGGTCTGTCTCATTCAAGCTAAGGCAAAGATATTTCTGTTCAACCATGCTCAATAACATAGATATATTAGAATTACGCTTCTAAAATGGTCTTGGTGAATTTGTTACAGGGATTCTCTGTAGTCATGTACAATTGGTCATTCATGTACGTGGAAACAGACAAGTTTTAAACAGGATCCAACATCATGTACCACGTTACGGTTGGATATCATCAGGATATAAAAATGAGACCATTAAGCACTAATAACTTAATTCCTATGCGTCGATTTAATGTTTACTTATTACTGATAACTAATCAACTATCCAGAGTTCGCAAATATATTAAAACAGGGATTTCAGATATGGCTAGTATCATTCTGTCGACAAACGTGTTGTGTCTAGTGAACAAGGAAACATATTGCACATGACTACTACTACTACTGCTGCTGCTGCTGCTGCTGCTGCTGCTGCTACGGCTACTGCTGCTGCTACTACCATGCTACTACGGCTACTGTTTCTACTACTACTGATGATGATGCTACTATTACCACTGAAACTACAACTGCTGCCTATTTTACTTCTACTACTGCTCCTGCTACTGCCACAACTACTACTACTGCTGCTACTACTTCTACCGCTACTACTATGCTACTACCTCTACTACGACTACGACAATGACGAAAACACTCGATGTCCACTTACAAGTATTTAAGTCGTTCTGAAGAGAAACAAATGTCGCGTACATCTAAGGCGGGGATATCACATTTAGTATTGATCAGTGTAAAAACTCATGCAGACCTCATATAAACATATAGTTTACTTGTCACAATTACATTACAACCCATGGCAATCTAAATACACATGTGCACGCACACAGAATATTTATGTGCGTGTTAATGAAATAACGTTTGGAACCACGAATGATTCGAGTGTTCCCGTGAATCTGTCATGTACATAACATTATGTCAAATGATTCGCAGCGATCAACAAGAACATGTTTTGTTGTTGGCTTATTGACTTGTTGTTGGCTTGGTTAAAGCGTTCGCTCGTCACGCCGATGATCCGGGTTCGATTCCCCACATGGGTACAATATGTGAAGCCCACTTCAGTGATGTTGTTGGAATATTAAATACCGCCGTTAAAAGCGGGGGTACATTAACTAACTTATACTTTAACTCCACTGATAACTATATGATAATGAAAGCACAAGTAGCATACAAGTAGCTGCCCTCGTCGCCATATCTTACCACACGACCTTGTTCCTGTCACTTTGCACGTTTACGCCAGGCGAGTTCAGCCCTACAGATAAGCACATTAATATGATTATCGACTTTGTTACAAGAAAGACAAGACGCCGCCAATACAACTTACAAAAAACTGCGATGAATCATGCAATATAACGCTCTCTTCTTTCTCGCCGTAGGTATTTAGCCAGAAGCGACTAGACCGTGTTTGAAGTGCAGTACATCTTTATTCCCTGTCTGATCAAATCCCCAACCAGAACACACATGCTAATATTTACTCATAGCTAGCGTGTGAGTGTACGTGTGTGGCCCACCTGCAGCCACCAGAGCTTTGGATCAATAGTAGCAGTAGACGACCTTTTCTCTGTGTGAAATGCATTGCAGCCTATCGCCTTTCTCAACCCTATCAATAAAGTGGGGTCACCGTCGCTATGTTCGTCCGGGTCATTTGTAACCAACGACGCCAGACCTTGGATACTACATCCACAATAAGCAATGACAACCACAACAGTCCGACAGAATACCACTTGGAAACCTACAGCATGTTCCTCTTGGCAATAAAACCTCAATTAAATTTTATTTTACGAGGGTTAAACAGACTCATTGAGTGACTTCGACCTTGAGGTCTTGGGGGTTGCACTGTCACTTGACGCCATCGAACTAATAATGCCGAGACGCATAGGAGATACTGACAATGTTGATTTGTTTGTCCATGTTTCTAGCGTGTCCATAACTCTTTTTCATTTTTACTGAACCATATTGGTCCTCTTTTCTTTTACTCGTTCATCGCGTACAAAAACGACACAAAGATGTCATGGGCACGTAAAAGACACTAAAAAAACACGCACGCTGTGACTTTCTTAAAAGCTTCTAATTTGACTCTCATCTTTAAAGATCAAACGTCAGTAAACGTGGCGGAATTCATTTGTAGTTTTGTTGGTAGAGGGAAATGGCAGAGACGTATTGCTCCTTTCTTGGAATATCCGTTCCGATGTAATAGGTCATGATTCATTCAGATTCATGATGTTGTTAAACTATTATAACAGCTTAGGACTATATATACTGTGTGTATATTTATATGGTCAATATCAATTATTTCATGATTTAAACGAAACGGAATAAATCATTATTCCAGGAAGAGACTGGAAATAAAGCCGATCAAATAACATATTATTTTATCGTAAATTGCTGTTATACGTAGGCATAATACCACTCCATCTTCTTCTGAAGTGAATTTCCGAGGGATTCACATTATAGCTAGGTTGGTCGGGCATATCGAGATTTTACTGCCACTTCGGTGGATTTGCACCACATAAACACTGACATTAACATTGAAGCTTTGTTTGACAGTTTGATCAGTTTTGGAATTGTGCAAACATGTTTTATATATTTATTTACACCTAATACTCTTGGGGCCTAAAAGGTGGTCTTGTATGGAATCCCAGAACGGACATCGCATTGATGGGATGTCGCCCTCAGAAAAACAAGCAGAAACTGGCAAAATTAACCAAAGTGCGACAACCCGACATTTTTGTCAGTTGTCGCACTGTCGTACTTTGGATGTAGAAAAAATATTATTCAGAGAGCGACACTGCGACAAATGACCAAAATTACACGTTGTCTCATTGCCTCTCTGTGAATAATTTTGCCACAAAGAGAGGGCGACAAAGCGAAAATGCGACAACACAACAATGTCCCTAATAGGATTCCATAGCCTTCAGTCATGAATAATGCCTACGTTACATAAAGTACTTCTCTGTACGATATATATTTACCTAGTTCTTACTCGAACGTTTGCCGCAGTGAAGGACGACACTCTCTCAGATATACTGTCTACGTTGATACACAATACATCGTCAGACATAACTCACTCCCAAACAGTGAACTGTCTTTAGACGGGGCAACTACACGCCCTTATCGGCCATCTCTAATGCATGTTTACAACACATCACTTCAGTAAATGCTCAGCTGTCTCCTGCAACAACGGTAATTTAAAATGATAAATCGAAAAGACGACCTCCAACTAGCACAGTGGCAGGAATCTAAAGACCTTAAAAATAAAGAACATTCGACTATCAACCATAGATCATCCGGTGTATGTAAACATTATCACCTGTCAGAAAGTAACATTAATGCTAAACCATTAAACGCGTTATCGGAAGAGTTACTACGGATTGTAACTTAGCGATGGGTTGATAGAATCTAAACAGAGATGTATAGCGCCTTCACATGTAATGGATATGTAATAAAGGATGTACATAAAACGTACATAGTATGCTTAAATAGCATTTACATAGTATTTTGTTTGTGTTAGAGGTTCAGTTGCTTCATATAACCTAAAAAAGCAAAGCTAATAAAGACGTAGTATGCTTAGATATTATATCGCAATAATGATTTTGTCTGAGATGCCATTTTTATTACGGTAACAGATCAGAACAGAATGTTATTCCCGTAAATCACACAGAATGATAACAGAGGATACGCAGTCGTTTATAAAACAGTAACATATGATGAGGTGTGTTCATTAAAATTTTAGAAATGACTTACAGCAATTTTAGAAAAAAAGTTTCAATAGGAGTGGTATATAACCTGATATCACATGAGAGATAAATTGTCCATATGTACATTATTACGAATGCAAGTGGGGAGTATCTTCTTACGTTCAACATTAAGATGTATACATGATAAAATAAGATGAAAAACCTGGCAGTGAGGTTTTATATAAATGATAATGCTTTCCTTTACATGAGTTGTGAGCATCGGCATAAATGATTGTTTGCACTGGTCAATGTTCATGAATTTTTAGCATGTTTCAAACAGTGGATGCTAGAGAACTTTTGAGATTGCCAATATATAACCAGAGAAAGATAGTGTAAATATTGACAAGATCCAGACTAATCTCGGGTTCTAATGCATTGCCATCCATTCAACACACATGATGCTTATGTGGACTTTTAATTCGTGTATGGGGAAAAACTTGTCGAAGTGGAAGCATTAAGGTGACCGGACGCTGAAATGTTGTAGACATCAACTCATAGCTTCAGGAACCTGCTATCTCAAGACTGGATTGTTCCAGTTGGTCTCCTTTTTGGTATCTCACAGAAGCCCCTCTCAAAGTGCAAAACACAGCCGACTCATGAGCTGAACTGATATCACATCTGTC